>NC_042617.1:255200687-256400687 GCF_901001135.1 Rhinatrema bivittatum | reverse complement strand
TATCTTCTAAATCCACATAATCTGGACCATAAAAGAAAATTTCATTCAAAGCAAACCACTACTAATGCATCCCTGCTAACAATTTACCAATTGCAATTTTATCCCCCTTATCAATCTTGTCTTTGTAGTAGCTGGAGCATTATTATCCCTAATAAATTTCCCATTGTGAGGGATCAATGAAGGTATACTTGTTCCCTTGGAGGGTAATTAGGCACTTACAAGAAAATTTTAAGAAAAATTTTAAGAAAAATACTCCGCAAGGTTTAGACCTTAGTTTTCATAGACAAAATTGCTCTCCTATGCAGTTGTTTCACATGCAACATCTAGAAATATCTGCATGAGTGCTCCATAGAATTTTTGTCTTACTCTTGAAATAGGGGGGCTCGGGCGACTGGCCGAGCCGCCCCCATAACGGTGCGCCACCGGCGATGTGCGGTGGCCGCAAGGGGGGGGGGGGCGGGGATGCCTCGGGTCGAGGGGGCATGTCATCAGCGGCGACAGGCGCGCCGCTGATGACGCGTCCCGCGCAAGGCGCCGCGTCGTCGGCGGGCGACAGCGGCGCGGGCCGATGACGCGGCGCCCCCCTTAAAAAGCCGCGAGGCAAGAGACCAGGCCCTTTTTCCCTGCTCCGGGGTCCCAGACGACACGATCCGTTTGCGGCGGTTCGGGCGGCGATACAGGCCGGGAGTGAGTCGGGCGGAGGCGAGCCGAGAGGTGGCGATTCGGTCGGGCGATTCGGGCAGCTGATTCGTGCGGCGAAGTTCGAGACGGACGATTCGGTCGCGCGTTTCAGGCGGCGGTGATTCGGGACAGGAGGGACACACCCGGGCAGCGAGGCAACCGCGGACGGAGGGCCTAGCAGAGACCAGGCGGTGAGCCACGTGCGGTAGGCCGGCGGCAAGGGGAGCAAGAGCGATCGCTAAGAGTAGCGAGGATCGGCTGGAAGAGGGAGCCACGTGGAACTGCAAGTATATAAAAAAAAAAAAACAAAACAGGAAAAGAAAGCAAAATATTTACAAAGCATGTACATAATTCCAAAAAAAAAAAAAAAAAAAAGGGGGGGACGCCTCAGTGGCTGCTCGGGCGGGCTGATCAATCCCCCGGGGGAGGGGGGGGGGGGGAGCGCAGAAGGGGTAAATAAGCAAAAAGATAGATATGTATATAGGTATATGCAATGTTTACAATATATGCAATGTTTACAGTAGGTGGCCTGTACCATACATTGAGTGCCCCACGAGCGACAGGGTGGCAGAGCGGCAGGGGGGGGGCTGAGACTGCAGGGCTAACATGCGGCCAAGGCCGGCGATGGGGGTGGTGGATGGGCGGGCTACCTGCAGATGAGGGAGGGCCCACATGCCCCGGGGTCACTGATGGGGAAGGCAGCAGAAGGGCACCAGTCAGGCCGCGAGGAGCAGGGCCTCGGTATGGGGGACGCATGCGGTATGTTAAAGGGAGCCGCAAGATAAAAAAAAAAAAAAAACCCGGAAGGGAGGAGGGGGGAAACTGAAGGCATGTGGGGACGGAAATGCAGGTGGGGGAGGAATACTCAGATAAAGGAGGGGGGGGGGAATTGATGTTGCAGACGCATGTGGGGACGGAAATGCTGGATAAAATGTAAGGATTTGTGAATGTTCATACATGATAAAAATGTTATACCTGGCAGCAGATCAATGGTATGGAAGGCAAATAACAACCCAATGATTTCTTACGGCAATCATAGGCAGCATGTCACCCCGCAGAACAGCAAGAGCTTCGCAGAGGGCCAAGACAGCAGGCAGAAAACGGATGGTGACTAGATCCTCAGCAACTGCGACAGACAAGGACAAGAGGGGAACGACCCCTAAAACCGCACCAGGGAGCTCACGCGGTGCGAAGAGAACAAGAGGAGCAGCCAGCAAAGGAAGAAGGGGCACCGTTAGGTTAACGGACCCGAGAAGAGGTGAACAGCAAGCAATAGAAACCGAGGAAGTAGCAGAATTGGAAGCAGTCGAGCCAGCGCGCGGGGAGGCGTCCGGAGAAGACACTCGCGACGGAAGGAATACGCACGAGACACAGTCAGGACACTGGGGTGCCCGAGGACTCTCGCTGTGACACGCCAGTGGCCGGGATGACGAGCGGTGTGCATACAGAATGAGTCACCCGAACGTCCAGAGCAGCGGGCCATGGCCATGGGAGCAATGGGGATACGACAATCAAATGGACCACCGGTGGAGGAATCAGGACAGCGCGGGATGGTATGACGGCCCCAGATCGGGATGGAGTGATCCAGGTCCATACCACGGATGGGGTCCGGCGAGACGACCATGGGAGTGCCCACAGGATGAATTGTCTAGTCAACAAGTTCGGTCTTCGTGGGGACCCTGGCCGGGGCCATCACGGGACCAACAAGGCAATCAGGAGACATGGTACGGCAGAAACACAGGTGCCAACGGAACAAGAGCGGAGACGCCTTGCCAGACTACGGATACCGCTCGGACGGAGGGGCGGACCGTACGGAGTGGAGCCCAAGAACAGCGACGGGATGAGGAACAACCATCCACTAGTCAAGCGGCACAGCCAGCACAGGCTGAACACGGCAGTGCGGGTGAGTGCGGGAACAAAGAGGGGGACAATGGGAATAAGACGATGCCCCCAGGGTCAGGGCACACGGGGACGGAAGGCAACCAGGGCAGCAAAAAGAAGCACAAGGCGAAGCGCAGGCGTAGGGCAAGCACCAGCTCTGATAGCTCCACAGCCTCATCATCTTCAGACTCGAGTTCAGATAGCGAGCAGCAGGCAACGATTAAAACAATAGATAAAGAGACAAGGGGGCCACCGGCACTCACAACATTATCGGAACTCTGGGAGGAAGTGCCCAAACAGCTGAGGAAGAAAATATGCAGGAGAAAGTATATTGATATATTCAGCATTCTCCAAGGGCGACGAAAATCTGGCGAGCGAAAGAAATCGAAAGACGCAACCACATCAAAAGATAAGGAGCACAGAACACCCAAGAACATAATCAACTGGACAAAGGCATTCTTATATATGACTAGCGTCGTAGGGCGGAAGGACCCGTCGCAATACGGACCCATGCTGACATATGCGGTCCACATCATGAGAACATACCAACAACATGAGGGCTGGTCATGGTTGAACTATGACGAGAAGTTCCGCGACAAGATGGAGGAGAACCAGTACATGACCTGGGGAATGCACGATGTCAGCCTATGGATCGAGCACATGACTCGCAAGACATCCGACCAAGGAATGAGGGCAAGAAGCGCAAGAAGGACATCACCCTATAGACAGACCAATAGACAGGCAACGACTCACGATAACACCTGTTGGCGATTCAACAAAGCCGTATGCTCATTCCAAGATTGCAAATTCAAGCATGTTTGCACCAATTGTGCAGCCCCACACCCAATGACAAAATGCCCAAGAAGGGCAATGGATGGGAGTAAGGCTAAAGCAAACTGAGAATTTGCAGTTCGGAAAAGCTCCGTCACCAGTTCATTTGGAAGTTATGGAGCCATGGCTTATCTTCAATAAAACCCCTTCAATAAAACCCCTTCAATAAAACCCCTTCAACTTTTGCAAAACGCCACTGCAAGGCTCATTACCAACACACGCATACACGAACATATTACCCCTGTCCTCAAGGATCTACATTGGCTTCCCATCCTTTTCCGTATACATTACAAGACCCTGACCATAGTACACAAATCTATCCACACACACAACTCCAACTGGCTTGACCTCCCTTTCACTGCGCCCCTGTCCTCCCGAGCCACCAGATCTGCCAACAAAGGTAATCTACATGTACCGTCCTTGAAGGCAGCTCATCTCTCATCCACCCGTGACCGCTCCATATCCATTGCCGGCCCCGCCCTCTGGAACTCCCTACCCGTCCACTTGCGCCTTGAACCCTGCGCCATCAAATTCAAAAAGAAACTAAAAACATTCCTGTTCAACCAAGCCTACACAGAATAGACCCTCCCTTCCCTCTATTGCTCATACCCCCTAGGTGACCGCCCTTTTCCTTATATTAAGGAATCTAATCACAATGTACATTGTTGTCTTCTTGTTATGACCTCTTGTTGATTTCTTGTTGTTTAATCTATTTTCCCTACTGCTCTAGGTTAACCCCCTGCCCAGTTCGCCTCCCCTGTTGAAATGTACTTCTAAATCTTTTGTTAATATGTGAACCGGTATGATGTCCCCACTAATACCGGTATATAAAAGTTTCTAAATAAATAAATAAATAAATGGCTGGACTTGTACCCAAATAAACAAAAAGCAGACAAGATTAGACAAGGATTCAAGGAAGGCTTCATCATCCCTTTTCAGGGACAAATGCTAACAACAAACGCAGGCAATGCCCCATCAACAACGAGATACGAGGACATAGTCCATGAGAAGTTGGAGACGGAACTATCACTCAGCAGGATGGCAGGTCCCTTCACGCAAAAACCGTACCAGCATATGTTCATATCACCATTAGCAGTAATCCCCAAGAAAGAAAAGGGAAAGTTCCGGCTTATACAGAATCTGTCATTCCCACCGGGACAGTCAGTAAACGACCACCTCCCCCCGGAGGAGTGTTCCGTACAGTACGCGTCATTCGATACGGCAGTGTCGATGTTACGTACATGTGGAAGGGGGGCCATGATGGCAAAAACAGACATAGAGTCCGCATTCAGATTACTTCCAGTGCACCCGGATAGCTTCCCGTTGTTGGGATTTACGTTCCGCAATCAATACTACTTCGACAAATGTATGCCCATGGGGTGCTCAGTATCATGCGCATACTTCGAGCTATTCAGCTCATTCCTGCACTGGGTTGTGGCGACAAGGACGGAATCCAAAAACATCATCCATTACTTGGACGATTTTCTATTCATTGGCCCAAAAAATTCTCGGAAATGCGGCGACCTGCTTGCCGACTTCCAGAGGGTAGCTGAGGAATTCGGAGTGCCATTGGCCAGCAACAAAACTGAGGGTCCAACAACGATCTTATCATTTTTGGGAATAGAGTTGGATTCCGAAAAGATGATGGCCAGACTACCAGAAGACAAACTGGATAAGCTGCATGACATTTTACAACAGACGATCACGGCAAAGAAAATAACGCTGCAAGTCGCGCAAGCAATCTTGGGGACGCTGAACTTCGCTTGTAGGGTGATCCCCATGGGCAGGGTCTTCATGCGAAGGTTAGCTACAACGACAGTGGGGATAAAGAGACCACACCATTATCTTCGGATATCGAAAGAAATAAGATCAGACTTCGAAATATGGAATTCCTTCTTAAAGAATTTCAATGGTGTGGCAGTCATACAGGACCCACCAATGTCAAGTACAGAATTGAACATACAAACGGATGCGTCAGGCGGTTGGGGTTTCGGAGCACTATGCCAAGGAGCGTGGTGTGCAGAGCAGTGGCCGGAGGACTGGAAAGAGAAAGGTATAACTAAGAACATAACCTTCCTGGAGCTGTTCCCCATATGGGTGACGCTAGTATTGTGGAGCACGAAACTTCAAAATACACATTATTTTCTGGTGCGACAACCAAGCGGTTGTTCATGTGCTTAACGCGCAGTCGGCAAAATGCACAATGGTAGTGAACTTGCTGAGGGAGATAGTGCTAGAGGCATTACGCCACAATATAACCCTTAGAGCTAGGCACGTACCAGGGGTTCTAAATGGCGCGGCGGACGCCTTGTCTCGTGCTAAATGGAATCTATTTCATAAGCAGGTACCCACGGCGGAGACAACAGCAACTGCAATGCCGGCACGACTATGGGAAATTGGTCGGCAACAACGAAGGAACTACTCAGCAGATCGGTAGCTCCGTCCACCTGGACGTCATATTGTCAAGGATTCGAGGAGGTGACCAACTTCCTGGAGAAGAACGGATGGAAAGGAGGACCAGCAGCAGAGGAACTCATGATCAAATTCATAGACACGTCAATAGAGAGCGGAGTGTCCAGAAACGCGGTCATAAAGCGACTAGCGGGAGCAGCCTTTTTCTTTAAGGCACGCGGGTGGGGAGACCCCACAAAATACTTCATTATAAAAAAGATGCTGGCAGGATGGGCAAGGAAGACCGGCGCGACCAGAGACGAAAGACATCCTATTACACATCTCAAGTTAAAAATGCTATGGGGGACCTTGGCGGAGGTTTGCTCATCCGCGTACGAGACCAGGCTATTTAGAGTCGCATTCGAGCTGGCTTTCTTTGGAGCCCTACGAGTCAGCGAACTGGTGGCCCCAAACAAGAAGGACGACGGACAGGGCGGATTGCTGCGCAAGAATCTTGAGTGCACAGAGACAGCCTTAAGCATAAGAGTGCATAGATCCAAGACAGATCAGCAGGCAAGGGGCACCACGATATGGCTAAAACAGGTTGTGGGTTGTAATACATGCCCCATCTTAAATGCGAAAGAATATTTGGCAGTACGCCCAGAGGGTGGGAAACACTTCCTGATTCATAGCCACGGTTCTCCCTTGACAAGATTTCAATTCACTGCAGTCTTGAGAGCGGCAGTAAACAAGTTGAAGTGGGACGCGACGAAATTCAGCTCACATTCCTTCCGAATCGGAGCTGCAACAAGCGCAGCGCAGGCCGGTTTGGGAAAAGACACAAAGAAAATAGGAAGATGGAGGTCCAATGCAGTCAATGCATATGTGAGATTGGACAGAGTGTCTAATGATAACCAATCTTATGAGTAACCAATTTTGTGATTATATTTTACAGAGCAACAACGAGTGCACCGAATAGCATGGATTGTGGGTCACTCATACATTCGTTGGGCGGCCAAGCGAGCGATTGGGCGACCCTATGGGCAACATCTGGGACTGGCAACGCAAGGGTGGGTCATTGCATGGACAGGAAAGCCCGGCATGCGATGGGATCAGTTATTGCCCTTACTACGGCGCCTGAAGGATTCTAGGGCGGCTCCAGATGTAATGATCATACACCTGGGGGACAATGACTTGAGTGCGATAACATGCAAGGGATTGATCAACAAGATAAAAGACGATCTAAATATCGTAGCGCAGTTGTACCCAGAGACAACAGTGGTATGGTCGGAAATCATTCCAAGGCCCAAGTGGCAAGACTCCAAATTATGGAGCAGAGGGAGAAAGAAAATTAACAGGCAAATAGAGCTGTGGGCAACCAAACGAGGAATACAACAGATCAGACATAAATGGGCTGAGGACAGGTGCCCGGGACTATTCAGAGAGGATGGTGTGCATCTGTCTGATATTGGCTATGATATATTCAATAATGCACTGCAGGATGCCATAGAAGCAGGATATGCAACCAAGGTACAGGCCGCAGCTAATTAGTGGAGTGGGGGGACACGAGGCAAGGGTGCCGGGGGATATATTGGAAGTGGTGCCAGCGGCATCACCGGACGGCGTGGGAGCCGGTCCGCACAGAGGGGGCGCAAAGGCGGGGCGCCAAATGTGCCAAAATGGCGGGACCCCCGCCTGGGAGCGGGGACTCGGCGGGGGCCCAGGGCTAAAGGACGCCTGGCTTGGTTATGGCGGGCAGTCACGGACAGAATACCGGCTCGGGTGGCCCCAAGGAAGTTAATGAGTATGTTAATGAAAATAAAGCTGCGGCCTGTTTATACCAACAAATGTTTCGGTGTGGTCACTTGACAAGTTAAAAGTGTAACAAGCGGGAGGAACAAAGGCAAAAGGGGGTAGGGGGGGGGGAGGGCCCGGCAAGAAAAGGACGCAAGCACAAGGAGTAAGTGGTGGCTGCCAGCGTTAATAGGGGGGCTCGGGCGACTGGCCGAGCCGCCCCCATAACGGCGCGCCACCGGCGATGTGCGGCGGCCGCAAGGGGGGGGGGCGGGGATGCCTCGGGTCGAGGGGGCACGTCATCATCAGCGGCGACAGGCGCACCGCTGATGACGCGTCCCGCACAAGGCGCCGCGTCGGCGGCGGGCGACAGCGTCGCGGGCCGATGACGCGGCGCCCCCCTTAAAAAGCCGCGAGGCAAGAGACCAGGCTCTTTTTCCCTGCTCCGGGGTCCCAGACGACACCCACCCACCCCACCCAAAAAATAAAAAGAAGGGGCAAGAGGGATAGGCAAATGGGCATAAGGCATTAGTCAGAATACTTACTTGTTAGTTAGAAAAACAATATGTGTAATGTTGGGGTGATTGTCGCAGCTTGGTGGCGGGTGTTAGGCGGTTACCCGGGCCGGGGGATATATTGGAAGTGGTGCCAGCGGCATCACCGGATGGCGTGGGAGCCGGTCCGCACAGAGGGGGCGCAAAGGCGGGGCGCCAAAATGGCGGGACCCCCGCCTGGGAGCGGGGACTCGGCGGGGGCCCAGGGCTAAAGGACGCCTGGCTTGGTTATGGCGGGCAGTCACGGACAGAATACCGGCTCGGGTGGCCCCAAGGAAGTTTATGAGTATGTTAATGAAAATAAAGCTGCGGCCTGTTTATACCAACAAATGTTTCGGTGTGGTCACTTGACAAGTTAAAAGTGTAACAAGCGGGAGGAACAAAGGCAAAAGGGGGTGGGGGGGGGGGAGGGCCCGGCAAGAAAAGGACGCAAGCACAAGGAGTAAGTGGTGGCTGCCAGCGTTAATATTGACGCAATATCAATTCTATATATACTTCAGCCACAAAGGAGATAATTAATGTGGCTCTTGTTGTTGTTATGTCTTGAGAGTTGATTAAAAAAGCTGTTTCTTAACATTCAGACAAGTATATCCAGAACTAGTGGATTATGCACCTCTACCACCAGATGGGAGACTGACCCCTGCACTGACATCAGCCTGCTAGTATTCTCTATCACCAGCAGGTGGTGGACTGGGGATTGCATTGAAGTTTAATAGAAGGAGAAAAGTATGGAAGTTTATTGCCCCGCTCTCCTGTGGTGATACCTTATGGTCCCTCTGTCGAGATTTCCTGAGGTGATTTTGGTGGATTCTCCCTCAGATGAGTGCTTGGTCCAGTAGCTTGTTCTCAGCTAGCGTGGACTTAGCTGTAAAAAAAAACCAAAAAAAACCCGAAAGGCAAGCGGGTGCAGGAAGCTGAGCATGGCGCTGAAGGTACATGCCCTCCCCCCCTTTAGCCAGAGACAGACTCCATTCTCGGCCAGGACGGGCTGAGCTCGGGTAAAGAGTTAAAAAAAAAAAAAACAAAAGTGAAAGGGGGGGGCGTTGATTTTAGGGATTCCTCTCCCCTCCAGTCTCCATGCTCAGTGCGCCAGTCCGACGTCCATTCCCGTCTCTGGGGGAGTTAGGGAACTCGAGCAGCCTCGCGGGTTGAGCAGTCTCTTCGGCTAGGTCCCACTCTCGGGCTCAGAATTTTGCGGCGTGGTAGACTGCAGCGGCGTTCACATGCTTTTCCATGGTGTGTAAGTCTGCCCTCTTCAGGACGTCTGTTAGCGCTCAATACCCAGCTAGATTCTACAAAATTTACACTGGCTTCCAATTCCACAACGTATAACATACAAGATTCTGTCTATTATCCATAATTTACTGTACAGTACTGATTCTGTTTGGCTATGCTCCTTGTTAAGAATTTACAAACCGTCTAGACAACTACGCTCATATGATAAATGTTTACTGGAAATTCCTTCTGTAAGATCTGCTGCTTTATCTTTGACCCGAAAGCGTCTAACCTCAAACCGAAAAGAATTTAAGAAACATTTAAAAACTTATCTCTTCTCTCAAGCCTTCAATCTTCAATAACATTTTTATCATTTGTTGTAATTTACCATCTATTACAGTACCAAGTATAATTTTTGTATAAATTGTAATGTCTTAATTTATTGTAATGTTTTAACTTATTGTGTATGTAAGTAATCATGTACACCGCCTAAACGGATAGTTTTCCTACCCATTGTGCGGTATATAAAACTTTTAAATAAAAAATAAATAGACACCTGGCTGTGCATCTAATACTGTGCCTAGCTGGATGCCTAGTTTATATGGACGCACGGTTGTGCACATAGTTGTACACATAGGACACCTTCCAGAGTGCTTGGTTGTGCGCTTGGAGGTGCCTAATTGTATGCACAGTGGTGCGCTTCAGGGCACCTAAAAGTTGGACGCAGTAGAAATTGGGTGTCCAGCTGATGAGATATATTGGACGCCTAATTTTTAGGGCATCTAGTCCTTTCAAGTGACGAGTTCAGCCAGGCGCTCACTCTTCTCGGAGTCAGTTTAGAGTTTATGATTTATTATGGTGCCAATAGCAAAAAAGCCTAAGCACCTTGCCCTGTGTGCTGCTTGCCATATTCGGTTGTCTCAGCCTGGCATTCCCTCTAATTGTGTCAGCACTGTTTGGAGACTCAAGGAGACTTGTCTCTGTCTGCTTTTGCTAAGCCTGGTCCTTCCCAGCTTGTTGCAGGAATGGAAAAGGAATTGTTGGAGATCTTGCCTGGAATTGGGATTCCCCTAACTGGTTCCTCAGCAGGGGAAGGTAGTTCAGTGGGTGCAGTTCAACGCCCCCTGGTTTTGGCCTGGATCGTCTACCTTGGGTGGAATTTTTTGAAGAGCTGCATTCTTTTGTTCATGCGCAGTCGTTGGCCCCAGTCAATAGCGATTCTGGATCTCAGTCTGCCGATCCCCGCACACCTGGTGTGGGTGAGCATTGGAGTAAGTCTAGACCTGCTATGGGTTGCTCCAATAGGGACCTGCACGACACGGGTGATGAAACCGATCCTTATTCCTTGGAGGATGGGAAATTCCTCCAGGAGATTTCAATTACCCCAATATTGACTGGGTAAATGTATCATCGGACATGCTAGAGAGAAAGTTCCTGGATGGAATAAATAAGTTTTATGAAGCAATTGGTTCAGGAACTGACGAGAGAGGGAGCAATTTTAGATCTAATTCTCTGTGGAGACCAGGATCTGGTGAGAGGTAACGGTGGTGGGGCCGCTTGGCAATAGTGATCATAATAAGATCAAATTTGAATTCATCACTGGAAGGGGGACAGTAAGCAAATCCATGGCTCTAGTGCTAAACTTTCAAAAGGGAAATTTGATAAAATGAGAAAAATAGTTAGAAAAAAAACTGAAAGGAGCAGCTCCAAAGGTAAAAAGTGTGCAAGAGGCATGGACATTGTTAAAAAAAAAATCCTAGAAGCACAGTCCAGCTGTATTCCATACATTAAAAAAGGTGGAAGGAAGGCAAAACGATTACCGGCATGGTTAAAAGGTGAGGTGAAAGAGGCTATTTTAGCCCAAAGATCTTCATTCAAAAATTGGAAGAAGGGTCCAACAGAACCAAATAGGATAAAGCATAAGCGTTGGCAAGTTAAATGTAAGACATGGATAAGACAGGCTAAGAGAGCATTTGAAAAGAAGTTGGCCGTAGAGGCAAAAATTCACAGTAAAAACATTTTAAAATATATCCAAAGCCGAAAGCCTGCGAAGGAATCAGTTGCACCATTAGATGATCAAGGGGTTAAAGGGGCAGTTAGAGAAGATAAGGCCATTACAGAAAGATTAAATGATTTCTTTGCTTCGTGTTTACTAATGAGGATTTTGGGGAGATACCCATACCGGAGAAGGTTTTCATGGGTAATGATTCAGATGGACTGAACCAAATCACGGTGAACCTAGAAGATGTGGTAAGCCTGACTGACAAACTGAAGAGTAGTAAATCAGCTGAACCAGATGGTATACACCCCAGGGTTCTGAAGGAACTCAAAAATGAAATTTTAGATCTATTAGTAAAAATATGTAACCTCTCATTAAAATCATCCATTGTACCTGAAGACTGGAGAGTGGCTAATGTAACCCCAATATTTAAAAAGGGCTCCAGGGGAGATCCGGGAAACTACAGACCGGTTAGCCTGACTTCAGTGCCAGGAAAAATAGTAGCAAGTGTTCTAAATATCAGAATCGCAGAACATATAGAAAGACATGGTTTAATGGAACAAAGTCAGCATGGCTTTACCCAAGGCAAGTCTTGCCTCACAAATCTGCTTTACGTTTTTGAAGTGGTTGATAAAAGTGAACTGGTAGATGGTAGTGCATTTGGATTTTCAGAAGGCATTTGACAAGGTTCCTCATGAGAGGCTTCTAGGAAAAGTAAAACGTCATAGGATAGGTGGCGATGTCCTTTCGTAGATTACAAACTGGTTAAAAGACAGGAAACAGGGGGGCGCTGGTGAGCAGCGCTGATGATGGCTGCCTGAGACGTTAGCTCCGCTCCCCAAATACTATTGAGGCATTTATCTAACCGTAATTTTACCGCGAGAGTGCCCGTTTATAAAATATCCTGCAGGGGAAGGCTTCGAGATGGCTGCCCGCAAGCGACTGACTGATTTGAAACAGTTCTCCTTCACTAAAGCTGCGGCGGAACTTCTGCCCGATGAGGAGGAACAGGCCGCGAGCAGTCACGAGGCGGGAAACGGCGTAGAAGCACCAGAGAATGGTATAGAGCCTGGGGACCCGGTAATTGCAACAACGCACCCTGATTTCCCGACCCGAGCGGAGATGAGGGTCTGGTTTATGGAATTTCGGTCCGACCTCAAGGCGCACAAAGCTGAACTGCTTGCCTCTATTGCAGACATGCGCGAGGATCTACATGCGATGGGAAATCGCGTGGACGACTTAGACATCCGGGCTGATACGCACAGCGAGGCCATTGAGGTGCTCACGGGCCAAAATAAGGATATACTAGCCGAATTGGAACGGGTAAATGAGAAACTCGAGGACTTAGAGAACCGCTCTCGGCGGGCGAATCTTCGCTTGCGCGGGATACCCGAAACTGAGCCCTACACTGACTGCATGAAAACGGCGGCGGCCATTTGTAAATTTATACTTGCTAAAGGCCCTTCGACTTCTGATGCTGACAATCCAGATATTGAGCTGGAGTGAGCCCATCGAGCGCTGGGTCCCCGCAGAGACAATCAACCGAGGGACATAATAATTAAATTCCACAATTTCCGGATAAAAGAGGAAGTCCTTAAAAGTGCAAGGGCTCAGCAGCAATGGGCCTGGGAGACCCACAATATTGCTATCTACAACGACCTTGCTCCTTCCACCCTACAACGGAGGTACTCCATGCGGGAAGTTGCAACTGCCCTCCGTAATGAGGACATTCAGTATCGCTGGGGCTTTCCTTTTGCCCTTATTTTTCAGCGAAAGGGCATCACCTACCGAGTGCGTACTCTGGAGGAAGCCGCTGAGAGTTTCACCAAGGCGGGCCTGGAGATCTCGTTTGCTACTGCTGCTCCGCCACGGCGGGGTCCACCTGTGGATCCAACACCGAGATGGAAGAGACCAGGGCCGGGACGCAGGCGACTGCGCCGCCAACAATCCTGGAAGGGAGAACATCCGGCGGAGAAGGGTTGAAAGTCTGCCTAGCTGATGTGTTGCTACTCTGTGGGAAAATTTACCCGCCAAGCAGTTGACAGTTTTGCCATTTTTTACTGTTGCTCAGCTTATGAGTGTTTCTCTGAAGTGTTTCATTACATTTGTTGTTACTAGTTAGACAGAATGTAAATGTTATTGAAAATATGCCTCACGATGCTAACATGATTACTCTGGGGGGTGGCGGCCTGGGCGGGCTGTCAGTGTTGTTCTTTGAGCATCCCTCACTATGATTCGCGCAGTACCAGCGAATCGCTACTATTTGGGAATGGGGTTTGAGTACCAGGGGATGGGAATACTCGAGCGTAGACGAGTATTTTCCTTTTTACCACTCCACCTACTGTATACAGGAATCAGGGGTCCTATACGTTTCCAGATGCGGCTAACGAAGAAGTCTTCTGGTGGGTCTCTGGGTGGGGATTTCCTTTCTAACACTCCACTATTATGGTGCGCATAGTATCCCTGAACGTTAAAGGGTTAAATACCTGTAGAAAACGTTGTCTCCTCAGAAGGGAACTTCAATCTCTTAGGCCAGAGATAGCGTTCATTCAAGAAACGCATCTGAAAAGAAGGTACGATCATCTCTTAGCATTTAAGGAATATCCTCATGCTTACTTGGCGGCCAGTGGCCTGCAGAATAAGTACACCAGGACGGGGATCCTTATTTCTGCTCAATTGGTGTTTGAACACATTTCACATGTTCTAGATCCCAAGGGGAGGTATGTGCTTTTGAAGATTCGTGTGGGAACCCAGACCTACACTCTGTTGTCTTTATATGCCCCTAATGGGGATCAGGTCAGTTTCTGGACGGGCATTCAAGCTTTACTACTGACCCATGCCGAAGGCTCTATTCTTATTGGTGGGGACTTCAATGTCACGCAATGCAGGGAGCTGGATAATTCTAAAGGGTCCTTGTCTGCCCATCAGGCGAACAGAAAATCTCTACGGGACCTTATGACGGATTGGAACTTATTGGATATATGGCGTAGCCGCTTTCCGAAAAGCCGAGTTTATACATACTTCTCGGCACCCCATGCTAGTTACTCCCGTATAGATTTTTTCCTGGTGGACGGGGTGTTGGGGAATAATGTACGCTCCGTGGATATAGAGGCTATCACGTGGTCGGACCACGCCCCGATCACTATGGATGTATATATGGGTAGCGGGGACCTGGGCGACCGGTTTTGGAAATTGAACGAATCCCTACTCCGAGATGACCGTTTTCTCCGGGAGCTGAATTCCCAGCTTCAGGAATACTTTAGTCTCAATCAACATCCTCCGACTACTCGGGCTTTGTTATGGGAGGGCTCGAAGGCTGTAGCCCGGGGCATCCTGATTTCCCGAGCAGTGTTTTGCAAACGCTCTCGGACCCAAGCTAGGGCTGACTTACAAGCGCAAATCACCGCGGTGACCCGGGAGCATATGGTGACCCAATCCACCCGTAGTTATCAGAAGCTGCTGGCTTTAAAAGATGATCTTGCTTCCTTAGATAATCAACAGGTGTTACATGCCCTAGATATCACTAAACAGATCTACTATGAAGGGGGAGATAAAGCTGGTCGCTTGCTGGCCCGACAGCTGCGCACAAAGCTTACGCAAAATAATATTTCTAAAATTAAGAATGATGCTGGCCTTACACAGACCACTGCGTCGGATATTAGAAAGACTTTCTCGGATTTTTATAGCTCCCTGTATCATGCTCAAGGGAATGTTTCAGATCCCGATATTGGAGATTATCTTGACGGGGTGGCCCTTCCCTCTTTGACACTGGAACAACAGCAATTGTTAGATGCCCCCATCACCGCAGAGGAAGTAGCCTCAGCGATCAAGTCTATTAAGATGGGCAAGGCCCCCGGTTTGGATGGGTTCTCCGGGGCCTATTACAAAAAATGCTCGGGCACATTGGTTGAACCCTTAACAGCATATTTCAACAGTTTGAGGGAAGGTGGCACTATAGATAGACATGCTAATACAGCGGGAGTCACGGTTATCGCTAAGCCGGGCCGGGATCCTATGATGTGCAGTTCCTACCGGCCAATTTCACTCATAAATGTTGATTTAAAACTCCTAGCCCGTATCTTAGCCATGCGCCTTAACAGATTTCTGCCAAGCCTGGTACATACCGACCAGGTCGGCTTTGTGCCCCAACGCATGGCGGCGGACAATATCCGAAAAGTTATTGATCTAATCTGGTGGGTGCGCCAAAAACAGATACCGGCGGTGCTACTATCTTTGGATGCTGAAAAAGCGTTTGACTTAGTGCACTGGCTGTTTTTGTTTTCCACACTGCATAAATTGGCCTTTGGTCCTTATTTTGTAAATTGGATTCAGAAGCTTTATGACCGGCCACAGGCCAGGGTTAAAGTCAATAATGGTTATGGACCGGCGTTCCCCATTGGTCGGGGCACGCGCCAGGGGTGCCCCCTCTCCCCCTTGTTGTTTGCCCTATATATGGAACCCCTCACTGCACGGATTAGAGCCTCCTCGGAAATCCATGGGGTAAGGTTGGGAGACGCCCATTACATCCTTTCCCTATTCGCAGACGATGTCCTGTTGATGCTCACCGACCCTGAACGATCCCTCCAGGGGGTGATGCACGAACTTAATGCCTTCAGCAGGGTGGCCGGCCTACGGGTGAATGTCGAGAAATCTGAGCTCCTTAATGTTAACTTGGCGCCACGGACGGTGCAGGCCCTTAAGACACGGTTTCCTTTTAAATGGGCTAAATCTCATGTTAAGTACTTGGGCGTACATTTGTCTCCCAACCCAGCCGAGTTATACACGTTAAATTATCTTCCACTCATCTCCAACCTTACCCTTGATATGAGCCGCTGGAATAAGAGAGGCTTCTCTTGGCTTGGTAGAGTTGCCATATCTAAAATGACTATTCTGCCCAAGCTTTTATACTTATTTGCCTCCTTGCCAGTTTATATTCCGTCTCCGATACTACGTAATTGGCAGAAAAGATTTTTTGATTTTATATGGAGGCGGAGACCGCCGAGAGTAGCCCGGTCGGTGCTTTGTTTACCTAAATTGCAGGGTGGACTGGGGGTACCCAACCTCAGGAGCTATTATATAGCCTCTCAACTCAGAGCGGTTATTGATATCCATCGCAAGAGTACTATTAAACAATGGGTATCCGTAGAACAGTCTATTGTTGGCCCCATGGCACTCTCTGCTATGCCGTGGCAACCCCGGAATACGTGGCGGCCGATATTGGATATGCCATGGTCCCTGGGGGTTACTCTTAAAGTTTGGGCTAATAATAAACACCGCTTTTTGGGCGACCACCAGTATTTTTATCATACCTCACTGATACATAACGTTAACTTTCCTTGTGGGTATCAGTCAAGGAGGTTTAACCACTGGCGCGCCTTGGGAATTACCACAATTGGGCATATTCTCGTGGGGGGTATTGCCCCCAAACGGGAACAATTTTTTGCGCTTCATCAGCTAGATTACCGGGATTACTTAGCTTATGCCCAAGCCACTCATTTTGTTCGAGGTTTGCAAAGGGATGGGTTATTACGCCAGGGGAGATCTCTTTTGGAAACATATTGTCTTCACAGTGACTGGCTCAAGGGTATAATCTCTAAGGTTTACCAGTTACTATTTCCCCCACAAGAGGTACCAGGTCCCTATCTTACTCAATGGGAGGCTGACTTGGGTAGACTATTGGGGAGGCAGGCTTGGGACGAGGTCTACCTTCATGTCCGGAAGTGTTCTATTTCAGCCCACATGCAAGAAAACTGCTACAAGATTATTTATAGGTGGTATTATACCCCGGATAGGGTACGACATTTTTCCTCCACGGTGTCTGAGTCCTGTTGGCGTGGCTGTGGCCAACGTGGTACTTTCTTGCATATATGGTGGGGATGCACGGTTCTGGCTCCAGTGTGGGAGGAAGTGTTTACCTGGCTGACTAAGGTTCTGAATGTACCGCTAATAGTTGCTGCTGAAACTGCATTATTGCAAATATTCCCTGATACAGTTCCTAAGCACTCACAGCGCTTTTGTATGCAAGTGTTTATTGCCACCCGTACTTTAATTGCCCGGAACTGGAGGTCTGCCACAGTTCCGAGTCTTTCGGCTATCGTTACTGTATTGCATCGCTACCAGAGATTGGCTCTTTTAACAGCTTATAAACATAATACTATGCCTTCCTATCTTAAAACATGGACACCATTTTTGGATTATACGACTCGTCTTGGATCTCCTGGTGCGACTAGCTGAGCTGGACCCTGCTGGATTCCTAGCGCGTTAGACGGGGCCTTTACGGGTCATGTTGACCGGTGCTCCCTTCTTCAGGACTTGCTATGCTATTGCCCAACGCTCTTTCCAGTGAAGGACCTTATTCCTGTAGGATTATGTTTTATTTGCTTATTGCTGTAGGATTATACTTATTTTCTTCTTGCTTTTGGTTAACCTGTTTCCTGACCAATGTGGTTAGCTGTGTGCTTATGGCCTGGTACTCTGACAGGGGGGAGGGGGGGGAGGGTTTGGGGAGGGGGGTCTTCTTCATTAGTTTGATTACTTATCAGCATGTATGACAGCTGTGCTATGTCTGCTTTTTTCCATCCTGTATGTCTTACTATGCCGGTTGTTTGTATGTTACCGTTGAAAACTAATAAAAACGTAAATTTCAAAAAAAAAGACAGGAAACAGAATAGGATTAAAAGAACAATTTTCTCAGTGGAGGGGAGTGGGCAGTAGAGTGCCTCAGGTATCTGTACTGGGACCCATGCTTTTCAATATATTTATAAATGCTCTGGAAAGGAATATGACAAGTGAGGTAATCAAATTTGCAGATACAAAATTATTCAGAGTAGTTAAATCACAAGCGGATTGTGATAAATTGCAGGAAGACCTTCTGAGACTGGAAAATTGGGCATCCAAATGGCAGATGAAATTTAATGTGGATAAGTGCAAGGTGATGCATATAGGGAAAAATAACCCATGCTATAGTTACACGATGTTAGGTACCATATTAGGAGCTACCACCCAGGAAAAAGATCTAGGCATCATAGTGGATAATACTTTGAAATCGTAGGCTCAGTGTGCTGCAGCAGTCAAAAAAGCAAACAGAATGTTAGGAATTATTAGGAAGGGAATGGTTAATAAAATGGAAAATTTCATAATGCCTATATATCGTTCCATGGTGAGACCGCACCTTGAATACTGTGAACAATTCTGGTTGCTGCATCTCAAAAAAGATATAGTTGCAATGGAGAAAGTACAGAGAAGGGCAACCAAAATGATAAAGGGAATGGAACAGCTCCCCTATGAGGAAAGGCTAAAAAGGTTAGGACTGTTCAGCATGGAGAAGACAGCTGAGGGGGAATATGATAGAGGTCTTGAACGAGTAGATGTGAATCAATTATTTACACTTTCAGAAAATAGAAGGACCAAGGGGCATTCCATGAAATTAGCAAGTAATACATTTAAGACTAATCGGAGAAAATTCTTTTTCACTCAACGCACAATAAAGCTCTAGAATTTGTTGCCAGAGGATGTGGTTAGTGCAGTTAGTGTAGCTGGGTTTAAAAAAGATTTGGATAAGTTCTTGCAGGAGTAGTCTATTAACTGCTATTAATTAAGTTTACTTAGCTAATAGCCACTGCTATTAATTGCATCAGTAGCATGGGATCTTCTTGGTGTTTGGGTACTTGCCAGGTTCTTGTGACCTGGTTTGGCCTCTGTTGGAAACAGGATGCTGGGCTTGATGGACCCTTGGCCTGACCCAGCATGGCAATTTCTTATGAAATTGACCTCTCCTATATTTTCAGGACTTTAGGACAGTTCTTCAATCCTTGATTTTTGCCAAAATAGACTACTGCAGTGCCCTACTCACAGGCCTACCCAGCTCAACCACCAAGCCACTACAGATGATACAAAACGCCGCGGCCAGAATCTTAACCAGCACCAACCGGAGAGAACATATTACACCCATCCTCTGAAACCTACACTGGTTACCAGTCAACCACAGAGTCCTACACAAATCCATCCATAATCACCTTCATCTCGACCTCGAAATCCCATTCAAACTCCATACTTCTAACAGACCAATGAGAGCAATCTACAAAGGAGCGCTACAAGCCCCTCCAACTAAAACCACGCGCCTCATCTCAACCAGGGACCGAGCTTTTTCGACAGCAGGCCCAGCCATCTGGAACAACCTCCCTGTAAAACTCAGACTGGAACCCTGCCTCCTAACATTTAAGAAAAAACTCAAAACCTGGCTGTTCCGCCAAGCCTTCCCGGATCCCTCGGACAGACATTAGATGAAGAATCTGCGCACGAGCAATGGAATTTTGCTGCTCCTCTAAGTACTTCATTTACAGTAGTACTCCCTCTAATAGTTTAACTAGCACGAGACCAGAATCCGTTATGACTCTCTTGTTCCTAATTTTAATTTAATGCCCACCTCGGGCCCTTCCTTCCAGCTGTTTAAGCTTCCAAGTTTACGGTCCTTGTTAAATGTAACTTTTGTTTCTTCTGATTATAAAAAAAAAGTTGTTCCATCTGTTACAGTTACCTATCCCTGTTCGATGTAAACCGATCTGATATGGTATTCAACCATGAAGGTCGGTATAGAAAAAGGCTAAATAAAATGAAAGGTTCTGTTTCCTTTACATTCAGCTATCTCTCTCACTTCTCTGGGGAGTTCTGTGAGGTGAGAAGGTAGTGCAGGCATGGTGGGTTGAGCAGCCTTTTGACTAGGCCTCGATCCCAGGTTTCTCCCTTTTTGGCATATGGTAGGCCGAAAGGTAATTTTGCGCATTTTTTGCTGCAGGCCATTGACGTGCACCTGCGGGTCTATTTCTGCGTCCGTTCTCGCCTGCTCATCCCGTTTGAGCGTTCTTCCTTCTGGACATATATCTTGTGTGTAGAGCTTAGGCGTTTCCTTATTGTTGGTATTTGGCCCCCAGTTTGGGCATCTAGTTGACCTTGCAGCCTAGGCACTTGTACTTGACTGCACATTTTAGGGTAGATTTTCAACAGCCTGCATGCATAAATCCTAGCGTTTATGCGCATGGCCGGGCCTTGTGTGCGCTAGGCGAATTTTCGAATAGGCTTGGCTACGTGTGTAAATGCTGGTATGCAAATAAGTGCCAGACCTCTTTGAAGGGGAGGCCCACTGTTCGCTGTCCCGAAGACCCGGCTGCCGGCGCACACAACTTACTTCAGCTCGGGAGCTGAACTAAGTTGTGTATCAAAGAAGAAAAAGATAGGGTTTAGGGGGTGGGGTGGGGAGGAAAGGGGAAGGGAGGTTAGATAGGGGGGTGGGGAAGTTCCCTTCCAGTCCGCTCTTTAATTGGAGCGGACTGGGAGGGAACTGGGGAAGGCCGGAATGCATTGCTGCGTGGAAATTGCAGAAGACACCCCCCGTGCGCATGGTAGAAAATTGGCAGGTCCATGTGTGTGCGCACATGGACGTGCAAAGTGGAAAAACTACCCCTTCATGTGTGTCCATTTTGGGCGCGGTATATACGTGCAAGCATTGCTGGTCTGTACACTTACAGCCATGGTGCCCATGGCAAGGAAGCCTACGCACTTCGCTTTCTGTTCTGCATACCATATGTGGGCCATTCAGCTGGGGACCCTAGCACCTCCTTGACAGTGGGAGCCCGTGAGCGGTCATCTGTCCGCCAGTTTTGAAAATGGACGCTGATAAATTCAGCGTCCATTTTCCTAATCTGCGCACAGCCACGGGTTCGGGAAACGGATGCTTGTTAACTGAGCATCCATTTCCCGAACCTGACCGCCGGCACTGTTTAAAAATCTTTTGTTTTTGAACTTACCGTATTTTTCACTCCATAAGACGCATCTAGGATTCAGAGGGGGAAAAATAAAAAAAAAAAAAAATAATGGTGTGCTAAACTGGTTCTGTTCCCTGGTGTCTGTGCGTCTTATGGAGCAAATTAGGGGGTTGCATAAATTTTTTTTTTTTTGTCCCTATTTCATTTTCGTGTCTGGGGAGGGCCATTTCAGTCCACTCCCCAGATCAGAAAACGTTTATCGTTCTCGTTCTGTGGGGGGGAAAAAACCTCCCATCCCAACCCTTTAAATTTAATTAACTACAACCCCCCCACCCTCCTGACCCCCCCCCCCCCCCCAAGACCTGCCAAAAGTCCCTGGTGGTCCAGCAGGGGTCCGGGAGTGATCTCTTGCACTTGGGCCATCGTTTGGCAGATCTTGGGGTCCGGAGGGTGGGGGGTTGTAGTTAGGTTTTTGGGTTTTTTTATATTTGCTCCTTAAGACGCACAGACATTTTCTCCCCACTTTTGGGGGGAAAAAAGTGTCTTATGGAGTGAAAAATATGGTAATATCATTGCGATATTAAGTAGGAGAATGTACAGAAAACAGTGTATTCTGCATCGGCCCCTAAGTAATTTACACATGTAGATTTGGCAGTTTACTCGTGTATATTTACATTTTGCTCTTTATTTGGAGTAAGTGATAATAAGCCTTTTAAAACTGAAATACTGACTGGGTGGGGATCTGGGTGAAATGGGGATTGAGGCTGAAAAGCCAGTAGGATCTCAATGACCTGAAGATGGATTGGCCAAACTGGTAGACTAATTTAGTAAAACTGGTAATTTCATCGCCACGCGTGTGATGGAAAATCTTGTGATTTACACACACAAAACCCGTTTTACGGGGTTTAATGTGTGTAACTTATACAGGTAAAATCTCCACGTGTATATTTTTAGAATTAGACATAAAAGTACACGAGTATTGCAATTGTGTGGTACTTATCTGGATAAATTCCAATTTATTCAGCTGTCTTGAAAGTAGCACTTATCCAGAAAAGTTATAATTTATTTGGATAACTAATGGCACTTATCCGGACAAGTTCCAGTCTATCCAGCTAAGGAGCAGCAAAGCCACTACTTATCTGGCTAATGTGGTTATTTTCTAAAGGCCTTTTCGCATTCGAAATGCAAATTGGAGGGGCGGAGTCGGCGGTGTCTTCGCTGCCAGCGATAATGTTGCAAACATTATCATCTGCAGTAGTGCGCCAAATAGCATCATCTTTCACGGTGGCACTATTCGGTGCAAAAGCCAGCAGCCGGTGCACCGCGGCCCCCGAAATCGTACCACAGTGGTACGAAGGCTGCGTGCTTTCACAGCCCCACCCCCCGTTTTCGCAGGATTCATCATTCATCATTCAAATAAGAATCCTCCCATCACAAACTTCTCACTATTACCTTTTGAGTTTTATCATATCATCACCATTCACTACAATGTCATATTTATTCTCTTATTTATATTATCGCTCATATTTATGTACCGTCACATTCTCTCAAATAGGCTTATTTACTTACTCTGATACACTATCACTTGAATTGTATTAAATGTAAATATTGCATTGTTTAACCTCTCTCCCCTCTTCCAGTTCCAAGTTTATTTTCCCTGTTTCATTGTAACTTTCTCACACCTTTCAATTGATTCTCTGCATTTAAAGTTCAAATTTTTATTGGAAATTTGTATTACGTTACGCTATACTTTGCACACATTGTTATTTGTAAACCGGGTTGATGTGATCCCTATCATGAAACTCGGTATAACAAAAATAATAAATAAATAAATAAATAAATTCTGTGAAGAATGATGAATCCTGGCCAAAGTCAGTTAGCCATATAAGTAGCGTTTTTAAGATTTATCCATCTATCTTACTTAGCCAAATAAGTAGCCTTTTAAGACTTATCTGCCTAAGTAGCAGCTTTGCTGTTACTTAACCAGATAAATCAAAACTTGTCCAGGTAAGTGCAATGTGTATTCATACTTTTTTTTTTAACATGTGTGCACATATTGCAGGGTACTTTTGTGTGTATTTTATAACCTGCATATATCAAGTATGCGCAGGTTATAAAATACAGGAATAGATTTTCGTGCGCCCATATATGCACATATATGGAGGTGCACACAGCTGTATGAAAATTATCCTCTTAGATACCAGGTTTGTAATAAAATGGCATTGATGTCAGCAAGGGCTTTTGACGTTCATGAAGCAAAATGAGAAGGGCAAATAAAGGTAGGTGTAAGCATCTTATTGTAGAGAGATGGCTAAAATGAAGTTGAAGCCCTTTATCAAACTTGGGAGAGGGAGGCATCTTTTCATATGCTTACCTGTTACTAAGAATGAAAGAAGGGTGGTCTTAAAGCCATTTTCTTGTGTTATTTGACACCTCGCATCCACTCCTTGAGCTTCCCAAGTTTGCACATCATATATTTGGAATTTTCTTTGGTTTGATCTTGTGAACCTGTAGTATGATGCTTTCCAGGAGGCCTATTATGTTCCCTTGTCTCCTATCTCAGCTCCCACCATCTTCCCACACATAGGGCAAATATTCCGGACACCTCTAGTGGTGGTGTACTCTAGCTGCAGTTGCACTTAAAGCTTCTTCTGATGCCTCTGTTACCTTTGACAATAGACTGCTCCAGTAGAACATTATTTGACTTTTTTTTTTTCCCTTCCACGCACATGCTCCATTATTTTTACTTTGTGCTTTCAACCCTGAATGTTTCATGAACCCAAGATGTAGCCTGTCAGATCTCTAGTTCGCCTCTTTTGGTTCCATAGACCACCTTGAAATTCTTTTTGTTGGTTAAATATAATTAAATGTTTATCAGTCTTGTTTTATATTTAACACTGATATTGTTTTAGTACATTATGCTTTCCTGCATTTCAGGCAGCTTAAATAATTCAGGAAAGAAACGGGTAGGAATGCTGGATTTAGGAGGTGGATCAACACAAATCTCATTTTATCCAAACAGTGAGGTAAGCCCAATACAAAAGTAGTAGCAAAACTGTGGCAGTAATAAGCACACTATTAATATTCTTATCTTTTTTTAAACTAATTTAAATCCCAAAGTCATCAGCCCTTATAGTGAGCTTGTTGCTTCCGTTTGTTTGTTGACAAAGTAGATCTCGATTTTCATACATGCATCGAACTTGCTGCTCTTCTGCACTGTCCCTTCCCAACTTTTCATCTTCTATTTCCCCTTTTTACTGCCACATCCCACCTGCCTTTCTCACCACCTCTTTCTGCCTCGCTCCTAAATTGGAGGGACAGGAGCCAGTTTATTGGTCTCAGCAACTCATCTTGCCCCCCCCCCCCCCCCCCCCATGTTCTGCACTGCTTGAGCTGTTGTCTATTTCAGAATTCTCAGGTCAGCAATTCCTGCCATGATCTGATTAAATCAGTATGGGATTTGGTGCATGAGTTTAGAAACAAACAGTGGTGGTGGCGGCAAAGGAGCAGTGAGGACAGAGACGTGGAAGTGGGACAGTGGATGCAAAGGGGTAGCAGAGGGAAGTGTTGAGATTAGAAAGAAGGGGAGATACCCAAAAGTATTCAGTCCTTATACCCATCTTAGTAGTCATACCCCTAGAATCCCCACCTCAAAGGCCTCTAATCTTCCACATCTTTTTACTGCTTGTTTGTGTTGAGCGTGCATCTTTTTATTAAATTTAACAACCTTTAGTCATCAAATCACTTGTGATTTGTTTTGTGTTTTATTATTATTGTTGGATGCCATTTCCGAGAAGGATAACCATATTTTTTTCTCACCTTTTTGCAGAAAACTCTCCAAACTTCTCCTGCTGGTTATATCACTTCCTTTAAAATGTTTAACACCACTTACAAACTGTATTCATACAGGTAAGTTGGAAGACAGCGATGCACCTTACAAGAATAAGTTTTTCCAAACATATGCATTTGTTTAAGAATACACTATTGTTAACATAGCACATTGCTGGATTGTAAATCTTTGCATTAAAAAGGTTAAAAGTGCAGAGTTGGTGTAATGGGAAAGACATTGTTGAAAAGGAGAGTCATCTTAGTATAATGTGTTAATGTCCACTGAATGTTACTTTGTTTTTGCTTTTAAAATATTTTTTGGGGGGTGGGAGAGGTTTTGTTTTTTTTTTGTGTGTGTGTGTGAATTTGAAGAAACTGGAGTCGTGAGGTGCCACACTGTAATAACTAACTTTTGTTTATAGTTTCAAACCTCACAGAATGAGGAAAAGTACTTTTTGAATGATGCCCTTAGAGTGTCAGTGGCACATTACAGGATTATCTAGTCCTGGTGTTTGCACATTGCTGTAGCTGTTGCACAGGGGAGGTAAAAGCTTGCAAAAGTGACCAAGTTATTATAAATGTTTTGAATTGCAAATCTAATTACATTTCTATGTATGTTCTGAAAAAAAATGTAATTTCCTCTGCATTCAGGCAGGCTAGTCCACACAAGTGGGTTATCACACCAACCAGCAGATGGATAGTGAGATCAACTGACTCCCTTAAGTCACTTTAATATAGCACAGCACAGACAGCCTGCCAATATTCTCTGTCTTCAACAGACTATGGACATGCATTTCATGCTATGGACTGAGGCCTAGATAGGCCAAATCAGTTAAAGGATGGCTCCTGAGGTGAAAGTTTTTCACTCCCTCCCTCAGTTGAGCAGGATCCTGGGTCAATGTTCCCTTTTTTTCTCTGTTAGGTAGAAGTGAAGGATGGCAGCAGCTCTCGATGTGACAGCTTTCACTTCCTCCTTCAGTGGAGCAGTTCCAGGACCAGGGGAGTTTCCAGCTAGGATTTGGGGTAAGGTTTTCTGTCTTGCCCTGGCCCCTCCCTTCCTCCACCCTCCCCTTCTGCTGGCATCCCTCCTTTTAGCCCTAGCAACACCCTTAAAGAGAGTTGAGGTTCAGCCAGGATGGTGAGCCGTGCAAGCCAACAGCAGAGTGAGCTGTGGGGGGGCGTGGAGGTGGAGGAAGTATGCTGCATTTCATGCCTGAAGTATTAATGAATTCCCACGAGGAGTTTTAGCTGCATGTAGCTTCTCCTGCAAATAAGCCCAAGCACAGCAGCAGTGCCATGTTAAAAGATGTTGAATGTGGGAAATAGTGGAGTTGCTGTGGCTGATGGCAATGGGGAGTGCTCCACATTACCAAGTGAGCAGCTTCCTTTTCCCCATGGTCATGGCAGTATATCTGGCCTTGGCAGGAGAGTCAGTGCTAATTTGCCAGTGGAAAGGGAGGTGACTGCATGATGTAGCTCCGAAGTCTGAGAGGAAGAGTCATTCAGCCCTGCTAGTTCATGGTGGATGGCAGCCGCGGTACGTTGAAAGGGATCACTGAGGCACTCAATCAGCAAATCTGCTTAGGCAGTTAGGGATTCGCTGGAAGACAGAGCCCCATGGAGATTCAGTCACGCTTCTGTTCCTGCTGGTGACTTCAGAGCGGGAATGGCGGCCATTTTGTTTAGCAGACAGTGATTTAAAAAAAACAAAACAAAAAACACCCTCTCCTGCTCCATGTTCGTTAGAGCAGTTCAGTTTGGACCCAGAGCACAGATGATTGCTGTTCCCCCTTTTAGGGTATTCAGCTCCTGCATGGCCTTAATCTCTGTTCTGTTTCAGAGTTTATATGCTTCTTGAAGAACTGCTCCTGGTTCAAGGTTCCCCTCCTGCAGTTTCTTTTGACTCAGGATGGCAGAATAGTAGTCTCCCTCAAGCACTAGATACAGATGCTGCTCTTTCCACCCTGCCCTGATATGCCAATATTGCAAGGGAGGCTGCAAGCCGTAGATCAGAAGCAAGGGCCTGTTTAGTGATAGACTTTGGGAGATCTGGGAATTTTTGTGCTCTGGTTGGAAAGTGCCTACATGATGGTAGGCATTCTTCAGGTCCTTCTTGAAGGCAGATGTCTCAAGCAATCTGCTCCAGCATTACCTCCCCGCTGGGTTCAGGAGCCAGAAGAGGTTCATGGGAAGGGGTTGCTTGGTAATGACAGTAGTGGCAGACCGGAAGTTTCTATTTTGTCTACCCAGCAGGTTATTTAGACTAGTGGGTTCTCCCCATTCCTTCTTTTAAGCATAGTACCTCCTATACCGTGTAAGTTACCCCATGCATTTAGTTATGGGTAGTAGTGCCACTACATGCAGGTTGCCCCCATGCTTTCGTTTAAGGGTACTGGCTGCCATTCTTTGCAGCTTACCCTGGGGCCTTCTATTGATAGTGACTTCTGCTCGTGGTGGCTACTCCCCTGTCTTTGCTTAAATGTAGTAATTGCTGCAGGTTACTCTCATGCCTTCCGTTGGAAGTAGTAACTACTGCATCTGAGCAGTTTGCCCACAGGCCTTCTGTTGAGGGTTGTAGCTGCTGCTCTGTGTGGTTTATGCTGTTGCCGTTTGTTAAAATAGAAATTGGGCAAAGCTGTGGTCCATGGCCCATAATTTTAAGGGTCTTTAGTTTTGTGGGCTTGGAGGCGGTTTGGATGAGCATGAAGGGCTCTGTGAGTCTTGGCTGCCAGCTCTGATGCTCTTGCACCAGGCATATGAAGTTTGAGGTTGTGCACCTTTTCTTCTTTTTGGGCTTTTTTATTCCAAGAGAATAGCAAGGATCCCCCCTCCTTTAGCTCAGGATTATTTGGCCACTTGCAGATGCTTTTATGGTTTCCCCATGCAACTCTGTAGAAAAAAGAGCTGCCGTGCAAGTCACATTGCAGCGACTGATCACATTAAAAGCCGTAGTCCCAGTTCCAAAGGAGCAGAAAAGTACAAATTGGTATTCCATTTATTCTGTGGTTACCAAAAAAGAGGGTTTCTTTCACCCCATTTTGGATCTGAAGAGAGTCAACCAGTTTTTTAGTGATCCACTTCAGGATGTCAACTTTGCGATCAGTGATCATAACTGTGCGGAAGGGGGAGTTTCTCACTTCACTTGTTTTTTTTTTTTTTTTCAGAGGCCTATTTGCATATCCCAATCCGGAAGGAACATCAGTGGTTTTTGCGTTATTCAGTGCTAGGTTGTCATTACCAGTTTCAGGCTTTGCTGTTCAGATTAGCTACGGCACACAGAACCTTTTCCAAGGTAATGTTGATGGTAGCATCTACACTTCGCGAGGAAGGCATCTTAGACGATTGGTTGATCAGGGCCAAGCTGGTGGCAGAGACTCATATTGTATCTCACAGAGTAGTCCATCTGCTGCAAGAGCTAAAGTGGGTAGTGAATCTAGCCAAGAGCAGTTTGCAGCCTGCCCAGATTCTGGAGTATTTGGGGTTAGGTTTGATAGCTGCACAAGGCAAGGTGTTTCTCCCGGAACAGTGTAGCCAGAAGCTTTGGGGGCAAATATGAGCCCTGAGGGCACCAGATTGTCCTACAGTTTGGGCTTCCTGCACACATTGGGAACCATGGCAATGTTGGAGGTTCTTCCATGGGTGAGGGTGCACATGTCCACTTCAGAGGACATTGCTGACACAGTGATGTCCTCAGTCTCAGCAGTACATACTATGGCTGTCTCTTCTGTCGTAGGTGAAGCAGAAGTTGCTCTGGTGGATTCAGAGAAATCACCTCCTCAAGGGGGCAGACTTGGAGATTCCTGACTGGATAAGTGGTCACTACAGATGCGAGTCCCCAGGGCTGGGGATCCCACTCCCAGGAACTATTGGCACAGGGGTGGTCCATCCAATTGGTTGGAGGCTCGTACGATATGGTTGGCATGTTTGAGGTTTGCAAACTGGTTGAGTGGAAGAGCAGTGAGTAATGTTGGACAACGCCACGGTGGTGGCCTACATAAATCAAGGGAAAACCCAAAGGTTTCTCCGGATATGGACGACCTGCTGCTGTGGGCGGAACAGCATCTTCAGGCACTGTCGGCCTTTCACATCGCAGGGGTGGACAGTGTTCAGATGGATTATCTCAGCCGTCATGCCTTGGACACGGGAGAAGGAAAAGTGGCGCACAAGGCCTTTTCAGTTTATCATTTTTCAGTGAGGTCAGCCTTTCTTGGCTCTGATGGCAAACTGTGGTAATGCGAAGGTGCATCAGTTTTACAGTAGCAGTCAGGACTCAAGCATTCGGACTCTGTTATCATTTAGACATGATCGCAGGATGAGTTGCTCTATGTGTTTCCCCCATGGCCCATGATCAGCAGGTTGCTGCAGAAGATAACCTGGCATCTGGGCTTGGTTCTTTTGGTGGCCCAGGATTGGCCATGAAGGCCTTGGTATGCAGATCTTCAGTGTCTAATAGTAGGCATTGCAATTGCCAATGCGGAAGGACCTGCTACATCAGGGGCCAATCCTTCTAGAAAATCCAGATTATTTTTGTCTTACAGTTCGGCCCTTGAGAGCACGCCGCTGTTGAAGTGTGGTTATTTCTCAGCAGTGGTGAGCACCTTTTTAGGAGTTAAATTTTTTTTGAGAATTGATGCTGGGAGCGGATGCGTTTCCCCTGGAGGGTGACAATTCTCTTAAACTTGGAGTTTCTAGGGGAAGGTTTGTTTAAGGGGTTGGCCCTTAATATGCTA
Organism: Rhinatrema bivittatum; assembly: GCF_901001135.1. Taxonomy (NCBI): domain Eukaryota; kingdom Metazoa; phylum Chordata; class Amphibia; order Gymnophiona; family Rhinatrematidae; genus Rhinatrema; species Rhinatrema bivittatum. The sequence goes on along the minus strand of NC_042617.1, from coordinate 256,371,022 downwards.
AAGGTGCAGGTGGCAGCTTTGGTTTGTTTTAGGAGTGAGTTCAGGGTAAACCTCTCTTCTTGCACCTGGATGTTTCTAGATTTTTTTGAGAGCTATTAAGCATATTTGACCACCATTGCGAATACCAGTGATGCTTTAGGTTTCTTAATCTGGTTCTGATCTTTTTGGCAAGATTCCACCTTCCATCCTCTTCAACAGTTTCCCTTGCACTTGCTAATGATGCAGACAGTGTTCTTTGCCGCTATATGTTCAGCATGGAGGATTTTGAAATTGCAGGTTCTTTCTTGTCAAGAGTCTTCCTTAGTGATTACCCCAGATAGAATGCAATTAGGACTGTACCTTCCTTCTTGCTGCAGGTTGTTTCAGACTTTCACTTGAATCAGTCCGTTTCGTTACTGTCTTTTGATAGGACTCTGGATGAGCAAGAGTTTCGCATTCTTGTGGAACTTGGATGTTGAGGCGGCATCTGTTACGGTATCTCAGTTACCAGTACTTTTCAGAGAATGTTTTTTTTTATCCTTACTGGTGGTGTGAAGAAGGGAAGCAGATTTACACACTATAGTGGCACGTTGGATTAAAAGGAGAATAAAGGTGGCCTATGTGGAAGCGGCGAAGCCTTTGCCCAGGCAAATTAGGGCTCATTCTTCCAGAGTACAGGCAGCCTATGTGGATCCAGGTCGCCGTTGCCAAGACAGATTAGAGTTTCATTCTACAAGAGCACAAACTGTGTCTTGGGGAGAGTTATGGTTTTTATCTCTGGTGAATCTGTAGAGCGGTGATGTGGTCTTCATTGCATACCTTCTCCAATCATTTCCATTTGGATGTTAGGGTTCGGGAAGACGCATCATGTGCCAGAGTGGTGTTGCAGGGAGTCGGGCAGCCTTCCACCTGACAAAGTAGTAGCTTTGGTACATCCCACTTGTGTGGACTGACCTGCCTGAATGCAGAGGAAGGTGAAATTACTACTTACCTGATGATGATTTCTTTTCCTCTAGGATAGACAGGTGAGTCCACACTCCTGCCCTGGGTCTGCCTGGATTGTATTGTATTGCCTTTGTCCTTCTCCAGGACGTTCTCAGAGGCAGAAATCAAAGACTAATGCAGATCTCTGGGTTGCCGAGGGACCTAGTAAGTGTGTGCCTTCTTTACCTGTTACGTTTTATTACATTCCCTTCTTTTTCTCGGTCCAGTGCTTTTCCTCACTGGAAGGAAAAAAAGTGAATTGTTTGGGAGAGGAATATATAATGTTGAAGTTAAAGTTCAAGTGTTTGTTCAGTTGTTCACAGTTGGCTTTTCGAGAAATACTGGCAGGCTGATGTCTGTGCTGTGCTATATGAGAGTGACATCAGTGAATCAACTGAACTCAGTCTCCATCTGCTGCTTGGCATGCATAACCCACTTGTGTAGGACTGGCTTGGCGTGTCCTAAAGGGAAAGGAAATTATCAGGTAAGTAGTAATTTTCTCCATTTATATTTGTTTGAATTTCCTGTTTTACTTTTTGCTTTCCTCTGTTATACAGCTGCAAAAATCCCTTTGATTGAATCAACAGGATTGGCCCATCTAACAGAGAGATGGCCTTTATTTATTTATTTAGCACTTTTATATACCGATATTCAAGTAACAAACAGGTCAATACAGTAAAGTGCAGCCGCGGTTACCCTGCTCCTAACCCGCTTTCTACCCACTTTTCGGCCGTGTTAGTCCAACCCGCGATACGCTATCCCCTTTAACCTACTCTTACCGCGTCCTTAAATCACCGGGTAACCCCTTCCGCCCGCGGCATGTATATTACATGTAAACGATCGAATTAGCTATTCCCTCCCATACAGTAACGTGTGCCCCGACTATCACTTTTTTACCCTGCCGTTTTGCCGCACGTTTAACCTAACTTACCGCCTACCCTTACCCCTGCGTTAGAGGCAGGGGTAAGGGTAGGCGGCAAAACTTTCCCCCAGCCCCCACCTACCTGCCCTGGCCGCGTCCATGGGTGCTGGTCTCCGGGGCAGCCCCAGTCCTCTCCCCTCCTCCCTAAGCAACGAAAGCGGGAAAAAGCGAAAAAAAACAAAAAAAAGCGAAAAGGCAAAAAGGCGAAAAAAAAAGTTGCAAGAGAGAGGGGAGAGAGGACGGGCAATCCTACGCTCGGGATTGCCAGTCCTCTCTCCCCTCCTCCCGAAGCAAGGCGCGAAAAGCAGGACTGGCAATCCCGAGCGTAGGATTGCCCGTCCTCTCTCCCTCTCTCTCCGCTACTTTTTTTTTCGCTTTTTCACTTTTTTCCGCTTTCGTTGCTTGCTTCGGGAGGAGGGGAGAGAGAACTGGCAATCCCGAGCGTCAGAGGACCGTCCACTTCCTGGTATCTGTCATTTCAAATGACATTTGAAATGACAGATACCAGCGTGTCCATGAAGCGTTAGGCCAGCGCACCCAGCATACTGTATAGCGCTCTATACAGTAAAATGGGTTGCGCGGGCCTAACGCTTCACGGACGCTTCTTAGACGCAGCTTGCATTTGCAAGCTATTTACATACAGTATCGAGCGGTAGGTGAGCTGGACTGTGTGTGCGGCAACCGCGGGTGCACCCGGCACTAACGCAGCTCTTCCTACCGCTCCTTACTGAATCGGCCTGAAAGTTACCAATCACTTCGGTTTACATTCCAACAATAACCATGACAAGAGAATGCCTTACATTGAACCAGGATGATCAAACTTGGATACAAAGAACTGGGTTTAACATAGTGTATCAGAGGAAGAGACTTCACCGGCGAGCCTAATGCTGGCTAGGTGTAATGCCAGGTATCTAAGAAGAAGGCACAGGGATTAGGTGCTATGACGGCGGGTTAGTTAGAACTTATGTACAATTAGTGACTTGCCAAGGACGGGGTCCACTAGTGGGAGATTTGATAAGATAGCTGAGTTAAGAGAAGGCTTGGTTGAACAACCAGGTCTTGAGTCTTTTTTTAAAGGTGCTCGGGCATTGTTCGAGCCGGAGGTCTGGAGGGAGCGAGTTGCATTGCATTGGGCCAGCGTTGGTCCATTGCGTTGGGCCAACCTTATGGGTTGTAAGTTCTGTTGCTTCAATATGCAGATCTTTGTTGCTGTGACATGATTGGAAACAAATGTCAGCTGCTCCTTTTGTATCAAATCTGACAGTATCTATATACCTGATAGCAATAGTACCAATAATACAATAAATAGTCTAGGCAGTTTTGCAGTATTTTTAAGAACATAAGAACATGCCATACTGGGTCAGACCAAGGGTCCATCAAGCCCAGCATCCTGTTTCCAACAGTGGCCAATCCAGGCCATAAGAACCTGGCAAGTACCCAAAAACTAAGTCTATTCCATGTTACCATTGCTAGTAATAGCGGTGGTTATTATGTAAGTCAACTTAATTAATAGCAGGTAATAGACTTCTCCTCCAAGAACTTATCCAATCCTTTTTTTAAACACAGCTATACTAACTGCACTAACTACATCTTCTGGCAACAAATTCCAGAGTTTTATTGTGCGTTGAGTTAAAAAGAACTTTCTCCGATTAGTTTTAAATGTGCCACATGCTAACTTCATGGAGTGCTCCCTAGTCTTTCTATTATCCGAAAGAGTAAAAAACCGATTCACATCTACCCGTTCTAGACCTCTCATGTTTTTAAACACCTCTATCATATCCCCCCTCAGCTGTCTCTTCTCCAAGCTGAATAGTCCTAACCTCTTTAGTCTTTCCTCATAGGGGAGCTGTTCCATTCCCTTTATCATTTTGGTCGCCCTTCTCTGTACCTTCTCCATCGCAATTATATCTTTTTTGAAATGAGGCGACCAGAATTGTACACAGTATTCAAGGTGTGGTCTCACCATGGAGCGATACAGAGGCATTATGACATTTTCCGTTTTATTCACCATTCCCTTTCTAATAATTCCCAACATTCTGTTTGCTTTTTTGACTGCCGCAGCACACTGGTATGGTAGAACTAATGTCATTAGTACAGAGTGATGTGACCAAAGCTTCTTAAAATTTTATATATATATATAATTGGAGCGGACTGGGAGGAACTGGGTAAAGCCCTACTCCTGTCGGCCGTGCATGGCCTTTGAAAATTCCCCACCCCACCCCCCGCAAGCAGAGGAGGCCATCCCACCTGAACATGTGCGTGCGGCTGTTAAAATCCGCCATGGCATGTGCGTGTGGATATCATATTTTATAACACGTGCAGGGCCGGACACACGCATGTTATTAAAATAGCCGCATCCATGTGCGCACATGGGTCTTAAAAACAACCCCTTAGGTAAACCTGCACTTATGTACTAACTGAAAGATGTACTCTTATTTACATCAAAACTTTATTTAGAACTATGAAAAAAATTTTGAAAACATTATTTTTACAGTGCTGAAAAATATATTGACTAGCTGTCCTGTATTGACTAGCAAATGTTTGAACAATATAGTTTAAACACATACATTTGAAAAAAGCTTTGCCAGATTAGATATGACAGTAGGAAGAACTGTAACTTGTCAATGCACACATCGCGCACACATACCAATGAATGAATTAGACTTATCTTCAAAATCCATAAATATTTCTTATATATGTTTGAAAACATGATTTCTACAAAACTTCTATGCCATGTATATCTCATAGCAATTACATATAACTATTATGGCATGAACACAAATATTTGTTTAATAATCTAACAATTTTGCATGGCACAACATTGAAATTCTGCTGTGAAGACCCCCAATAAGTACAGTCATTTCACTGGCTGGCTTCTTCAGGGGGAATTTAAACAATAGGAAGCACTGCAAATTCTGAAAATTGAATATTATAATGTGTAAAAAAAATGTAATTTCAAAAAGATTAAATGCCTGCTTTTAAATAAAGTTGCTCATAATTATACCCATTGTTGAAATGAATGAGTACTGTTCATGAAATGAATACATTGAAAGTATGAAATGTAGATATCTCCCTTTGAAAAAGTATCCTTCTTATAACAGACAAATATGCAAATCAAATAACTGTTATAAAAAATGGTACTGTATAAACCACCTAATGGGAATCAAAATCCTTATTTTTACTTTTATTTATATATCACCTTAACACAAAAAACTACACTAATAAATCAGTAACCCCAGAGTTTACCTTAATTATGAACTCAAGGCACAGACTGCTTCACATTGCATTACTAACGCTGAATGAATCAGCTGTGCAGCACCTTTATGTTGATCTGCCGGCAAACAGCTCGATGCCTCAACTAAAAACATGAAAGACAAACAGCCATAAATAAGTATTTTTTGGTCTTTGTTTGGTGATTCACTGAGTTCTATTTTTTAGTTTTGCATTTGAAACACCAGATCTGTTTGAATTGCAGGACTTGTTTGTTCCAACAATGGTAGTCTTTCAGTGGCGAACACACATTTCAAACAATTAATGCAAGTTTCATCTATTAAAAAATATTCTTCCCCACATTTGGCTTGTCTGACTATATTGTCAAAACATTTTGCCATTTATTTAACACATAGACAGCTAGTCAATATATTTGAGCACTGTAAAAATATTTTTTTCAAAAATGTTTTCATAGTTATAAGTAAAGTTTTGATGTAAATAAGAGTGTATCTTTCAGTTGGTATAAGAGTGCAGGTTTACCTTAGGGTATAATTGGTGTGAGATATATATAGATAGATATACATGTGTGTGTGCATATAGAGAGAAAGATACAGAGATACATTTAGGGGTCAATTTTAAGGACCCCCCCCGCGCATCCATGTGTGCGCAGTTATTAAGAAGAATACAAGAACATGCCATACTGGGTCAGATCAAAGGTACATCAAGCCCAGCTTCCTGTTTCTAACAGTGGCCAATCCAGGCTATAAGTACCTGGCAAGTACCCAAAAGTTAAGTATATCCCATGCTACTGATTCTAGTAATAGCAGTGGCTATTTTCTAAGTCAACTTGATTATTAGCAGGTAATGGACTTCTCCAAGAACTTATCCAATCTTTTTTTAATCCCAGCTACATTAACTGCACTAAGCACATCCTCTGGCAACAAATTCCAGAGTTTAATTGTGCGTTGAGTGAAAAAGAACTTTCTCCGATTAGTTTTAAATGTGCTACATGCTAACTTCATGGAGTGCCCCTAGTCCTTCTATTATCCGAAAGAGTAAATAATCAATTCACATTTACCCGTTCTAGACCTCTCCTGATTTTAAAGACCTCTATCATATCCCCCCCCTCAGCCGTCTCTTCTCCAAGCTGAACAGCCCTAACCTCTTTAGTCTTTCCTCATAGGGGAGTTGTTCCATCCCCTTTATCATTTTGGTCGCCCTTCTCTGTACCTTCTCTATCGCAACTAATAATTGTACAAGTATTCAAAGTGTGTCTCACCATGGAGCGATACAGAAGCATTATGACATTTTCTGTTTTATTCACCATTCCTTCCTAATAATTCATAACATTCTGTTTTGTTTTTTTGATTGCCACAGCACACTGAGTCGACTATTTTAATGTATTATCTACTATGACACCTAGATCTCTTTCCTGGGTGGTAGCTCCTAATATGGAACCTATCTTCGTGTAATTACTACAGGGTTATTGTTCCCTATGGGGTAGATTTTAAAAGAAGCGCGTGCAGCCTACATGTGCACACACTACCTGGCGCACGCATATTGTACGCTCAATTTATAACATGCGCGCGCATGTTATAAAATCAGGGTCGGTGCGTGCAAGGGGGTACACAGTTACGCAACTTGCACGGGCCGGCCACATTGCCTTCCCCTGATCCCTCCCCCCTAACCTGAACCTCCCCCCCCCCCCGCGTCCTTTGTCTTATTTTTGCACCTGCCTCTGGGCAGGCGCAAGTTGAGCGCGCCAGCAGGCTGCCGGCATGCAATCCTCCGACACAGCGGCAATGGCCGCTCTGTCGGAGGCCTCTGGCCCTGCCCCAGACCGGACCGCCCCTTTTGTAAAGCCCCTGGACTTACACGCGTCGCCGGGCCTTTTTAAAATACGCTCGGCACGCGTAACCTATTTAAAAACCGGCCCTATTTGCATTACCTTGCACTTATCCACATTAAATGTCATCTGCCATTTGGATGCCCAATTTTCCAGTCTCACAAGGTCCTCCTGCAATTTATCACAATCTGTTTGTGATTTAACTGCTCTGAATAATTTGTATCATCTGCAAAATTTGATTACCTCACTCATAATATTCCTTTCCAGATCATTTATAAATATATTGAAAAGCATGGGTCTAATACAGATTGTGGAGGCACTCCACTGTTTACTCTTTTCCACTGAGAAAATTGTCCATTTCATCCTACTCTCTGTTTTCCTGTCTTTTAACCAGTTTGTAATCCATGAAAGGACATCGCCACCTATCCCATGACTTTTTTTTTTATATAACAATTTTTATTGATTTTTCAACATGAATTACACCATACCAGGAGCATCGGTTTCCTGAGATGCCCCTAGCATAAACCAAGATAGAGATAACAGCTCAGCATAACAATCCCTAACAATCCCACATCCCCCCCCCCCCCCCCCCCCCCCCCCGCTCATCCCAGTCCGCACTCCCTAATCCAACAAAAAGAAAAAAGTAGTCATTAGCGAAGAAAAGTCACTTGAGGGAACGCTCCAAGGTGTTGTCACTCATGATAATCAAACTACGAATGCTATGTGGAAGCTGCCCCAAATGGCTAGAAACTTCTTCTGACTCGGCGGTTTGTCGCATATTTGCTGCCTCCATTTGCATCATAACGTGTAAACCATTACGCCAGGCCCAGTAAGATGGAGTGGTAGTATCTCTCCAATGCAAAAGGATAGTCTTTTTGGCCACTAAACTATGTTAAATAGACGAGATCCCAAACTCTCACTCATAAATGCGAATGCAAGCCAAAGAGCAACCAATAAATAAGAAAAAGGGATGGAAAACTCTAGCACTGATTCCAAATAACGAATCACCTTACGCAAAATGACTGAATTGGTGGACATGCCCAAAAAGCATGTGAGAGGGAACCAGAGGGTCGAGGCCACATCGCTGACAATTCAGCGAAGAGGCAATTTTGAGGCAAAAAAGCGAATACATTTGTACTGCATTCGCGGTAATACATATTAAGAGAGTTTAGAGATACGCCCAAAACAGGCTTTAATGATGGTCGAGTTAGCAGAAACAACCCCATCCCGATTCCACTGCTCTACTAATATAGTACACATATCCGTTGAAGTTATTTGTTTAAGCAAGCGATAGTGAATAGAGAGCGATGGTGGCTTCATCACCTGTTCCAACATAAAATTGTCGCTAGGGCTTGAAAATGACGCAGCTTGTCGAGATCTGAGAAAGGGTGCCAATATAATGTTTAAGTTGTAAGTATGGGAATATCTCTGTTGCAGATATGTCATAAATACCCCTTAATTCAGGAAAGGGTATAAGCTGGCCTTTAGGAGATAACACATGTCCCAACTGTTTAATACCCAATTGTCCCCATCTTTGAAAGGAAACAGACTGCGAGCCCGGGGAAAAAATCTGGGTTTCCTGAATAGGCAGAAGATATGCACAAATGCGATCCACTTTAAAAGACAAGTCAATTTAACCCACGACTGGCGAAGGGGTTTAACAAGGATATTATGCGCCAAAAAGGGATTTAATTTGGAGGACGTGGCTTGTAAGACAAAGGTAAAAGCATATGAATGGGTCAAAGCTTGATCTGTAAGAAGGCTCAGGAATGTCGAGGTGCCCAACAACCAAGCCAAAATTATAGAGTGCGATATCCGGTTACTCCCAGGCCACCCCACCCCCCAAGGCATACGTAACCATGTCAACGGAACCCTAGCTTTCCTCCCACGCCAAAAGAATGTCTGTTGAATCCTATCTAATTATTTGAGCTTCCCGCACAGCACAAAGTAAGAGGTATGTTCTGGAAGAGATATAGCCACTTAGGCAAGATGGCCGTCTTAAATACTGGATTCTGCCCCCTAGGGACACTGGTAAGGAAGCCCAGCCACGCATTCGATCAGAGTTACTTGCATAAGGCGGATGACATTGAGGTCATAAATCCGAGATAAATCACGCGGGATAATAATGCCAAGGTATGTAAAAAGATTCCGCCGCCCATTTCAGGGGAAAATCATCCGCCCAATGCCGTTGCAATGCTACTGGATACGCTAACGCCAGGGATTTAGACAAATTAAGACGTAAGCCCGAGAAGGCTCCAAAAGGGCCCAAATGAGTTGTAATAGAGGTCTAAGAGAATGCTCGGGGTCTTTAAGGAAGACCAGCATAATCATCCGCGAATGCGGCATATTTAAAGAGGGTAGAGTGAAATCGAACTTCCCCTTACCCTCCTTAGTTAATTGGATGGCTAATGAATAGCAAAGGTGATAAGGACACCCCTGTCGTGTACCTCATGAGATAGGAAATACCTCAGATTGAGTAACCATTGTCTAGCATAATCGCTTCCGGGCCAGACTATAAAAGGCGTACAGCATTGTAGAATAAGCCCGTCAAATCCCATCTTATGCAAGATATGAAATAAATAAGGCCACTCAACCCTATCGAAGGCCTTCTCAGCATCGAAGCTAATAGCTAGAAAAAGGGGACTTCTCCCATTGTTGACACATCATCATAGCAGCTAAAAGCTTTCTAATATTAGTGATTGGTATTTGGGATTGGTTGTTGGCACCTCGACATTCCTGAGCCTTCTTACAGATCAAGCTTGACCCATTCATATGCTTTTACCTTTGTCTTACAAGCCACGTCCTCCAATTAAATCCCTTTTTGGCGCATAATATCCTTGTTAAACCCCTTCGCCAGAATATTGGTGAGTGCATAGCGTTTTCTAATAAAGCCAACTTGGTCTTCTCCAATAAGATTTGGGAGAAACCTCTGCTAGCCTGACAGCCATTTATTTTAACAAAGATCTTATGGTCAAAGTTTAAAAGAGATATGGGCCTATAGGAATCCGGTAATAAGGGATCCTTCCCAGGTTTTTGAATAATAGTAATATGCGCTTGATTGGAATGCTCTGGAAAATTACCATCTGCCAACATCCGGGAAAAACATATTTACTAAAGGGTTTGCCACATAGTCCATCAAGCATTTGTAAAATTCTGCTCCATATCCATCAGGACCCTGGGGATTTAAGCCTTTTGGCCTGTTGAATGACTAGACGGACTTCCTCCAGAGAGATCGGTCAGTTTAAATAATCCCACTGGTCCGCCGTTAGTTGGGGAAGTGGAACTTGGAACAAAAGTGATCACAGGCTGCACTGTTCCAACCCTCAGCTGTATATAGAAACTATAGAAGTCTTGAAACAATGAACTATGTCCCTCTGATCTCTTAAGAGAGGGCCAGAAGGAGAACGGAGCGCTGGAATAGTCGGGAGCCTCGAACCGAACGCACCAATTAGCCAGCAGCCTGCCAGACTTATACTGTTCTGGACAACTTGTATTGGTATACAAAGCTCTTTTTCGGGCCCTTTGGTGTAACAGTGTTCAGCTCTCCCTGTATAGTCAAGAAGTGCACCTGGGCTGCATTTGTATTATGTCGATTCAACCGAGCCCTAGCATCCTGGAGCTGGGATGTTAAAGTCAGAAGTCTATGAGTCATTACTTTCTTCCTGTGTGACATGAAGGAAATAAGATCTCCTCTGAGAACTGTCTTTGCAGCGTGCCAAAATAGTACCGGGGATGACGAGTGTTGATCATTTAAGTCCAGCATAATCAGCCCAGCATTTACAAAGGTAGTCCATAAACTTCGCCTCAGAAGCCAGGTAAAAGGGAAACTTCCAAAAGAGAGAATCTGGGGTCCGCAAAGCCAATTCCACCCTCTAACCTGACCAGGGCATATTCTGAGATAACGATATCGTCAATCTCAACCGCACACATCTTCGAACAACCATGTATACTTGTCCAAAAATAATCAAGACTAGAGAGAGTTCCGTGAGCGCGGGAAATGTGGGTGAAATCTTTTTCACCCGGATGCAATACTCTCCACGTGTCCATCAAATGCAGCGAACTTTCCAAGAAAGACGGGCCCATACCAAATCCCGAAGCCGAGCTAGCTGGAGGGGATTTATATCCCAAGCTGGATCACGGATGGTATTAAAATCTCCGCCTATGGATTTGTTTTAGTGTGCTGAGATCCAAGATGGCCGCCGGGTCCAGACGTGGGTAACAAGGGCTTCCGAAGAATAGCGTGTATTTGCGGAAAAATGCCTCATACCGGGAGAAAACGGAGAGCTAAAGAAAGAGAAACATTGGGAGAATCTACAGAGGGTCGTATCCTGGGCCCCATGGATTCCCACGTCATACGGGAGCAGAAACCGGGAGAAAGCTCGCAGCGTGGAGAGCGGGAGGAAGCAGAAACCCGCCTCTACACATGAGCTCCAGACGACCCTAACCCCGGTAATGCGGACTCCCCCCAGGAAACCCTGCCAGCCCTGCGAGGGGCGAACGGGAGCGATCTCAACCATACCAGTGAGAGCGAAACCACCGGAGATTCGTTGTTGTACGATGAAGCCGGTGGGGATGATCAGCAGAGGCTACAACCTTCGGAAGAGAACGCCCTGGGAGACGCTGAGGGCTGTACGGTACAGCCTCCAACGGAAAGGAAAGTACTTTTAACTTTACCTAAAAAAAAAGGAACTAATTAAACCAGATACCTTCTCTCTGGAGAAGATTTGGGAAGCAATACAAACTGTAAATGACAATCTTTTCAGTCAAATCAATCCTTTGGCCTCAGTAATAAATACTACAATGGAGAGAGTGGGAAAATTGGAGAAAGACATTAATATTCAAATGGAAAAGTCTGGAAAAATAGAGATAGAAATGAGAGAATTGAAAAGTCTTCAATGTAATATTATAAAAGAAAATTCTGTATTAACGAATCGCTTAGAAAATATGGAAAACCAAATAAAGGGGAGAAATTTACGGTTAATAAATTTTCCAAGGGACCCAATGGTGACCCCTCGAGATATGTGGAGGCAATATTTGTTGCAGATATTGAAGATTACAGAGGAAATGATTCCTCCTACAGCCAAGATGTATTATATACCAACATTTAAAAAAGCTGAGAAGGAAGGAGAAGATTTTCAAATATTAACTCCTGTGATATCAAATAAAATGGAAACACCAGTTTTAGACGTAACAAACCTATTGGAAACAACTCAGCGTGAACAAGTAAAGCCAGCTACTCTATAGTGACGTTTTTGCTTGAATCGGATAGAGATTGGATTCTGAGAACATATTTCCGACATAGGTCTGAGTCCTTTCTAGGCCTGAATATTGGAATATTTCCTGATTAGCAAGAAGTACACAGCTACGAAGAAAATTGTTTTTGAAATTGAGACCTTTAGTACAAAAGCTGGGAGCTATGTATATTCTCAAATACCCGTGTAAATGCTGTGTAAAATATAAAAATGTCTCGTATATATTTTTTCGACTGGAGCAGCTGGAGAATTTTCTAAAAAGTATTCGTCAGAGATAATAACTTCCTCTCCTGTAATGGAAGGCTAAGTACTTTTATCCCTCAGTTGGACCCGCAAAAAAGGAATTCTCCCGTACAGATCTCGGCAATTCCCGTATGGTAAAATGTTTATTCCTGAGGTTGAAGTAATTGGATCTCTCCCTACCACTATGAGGACTTTAAAAGCAGAATGTTAGGGAAAATGAATATTGAGTTTTAATTGTAATATGTTATTGTTTAAAACTACTATCTACGCAAGAATGTATTTCTTGATGTATTTTGGAAATTTGCAATAAATAAAAAAAAATAAAAAAATCTCCGCCTATAATGATGAGGTCAGCCAGGATAGGGGATAAAGTGATGATATAGTTCCCTATAAAAGCTTGGGCTATAAGTATTATGTGCATAGACATTACAAAGGACAACTTTAGTGTTGAACATATCTGCAATCAAAAATTATGTATCGTCCCATGGGGTCCTTAATTTTAGTATGCAGTGTGGAAAGATTGCGTTGGATCAGGATAGCTACCCCTGCAGATTTAGTAGTAGCAGAGGCATAATAAATGTCTCTCCCCCCCCCCCCCCCCCAGAGGCGACCCAATTTTAAGTGTTCTACAATCCGTCAGGTGTGTTTCTTGTAGAAAAGCCACATGAGCCCGTTTCCATTTCAAGAGACAAAATTTTTGAGCGCTTAATAGTGAGTTGATTCCACAGACATTCCAAGTAATTACATTAGTGAACAGAATTAGAGATTACTTAATTCACAAACTGTAATGTCAGACCATGTTTGAAATCAGAATTCAGCGGGGACCCTCCCAGCCAAGACCCCAACTGCCTCCCAAGCAGTTCCCACCTTTAAACATATTATGACCACTGAAAACAAAGAATGATGGAGAATACGGACTGCAAACCCTCCCCCCCCCCTTCCTCAACCCATCCCCAGGTACTCTTATGTACCATTCACCTTTGATTTTCACTGAAGATTGAGATCACTACCCTGTGGTCTCCTCCCCCTCCTCCTGCCATCAGACCTCATCCACCCCTCCTCCCTTTCCCCACTGGCGCAGCCGAGTCTGCCATCCCTAACTCTAATAATGCAAACTATACAACATGGCAGACCAACCGTCCCGGGAGGTGCATAAGTAAAAAAAAAAAAAAGACAGCCAGACCCCCACGATGAGAAGACAACCAGACAGCTTAGTAAAAAATTAAAACCAACTGCCCAGAACAGGCGGGAATCAGGTCTAGCCAAACTCCGAAGCCCTTCGACCCCTATAGAATCAAGAATTAAAAAGACAAAACTATGTCCCGCAAAGGTAAGCTGCGCACCCAATCTGCCAGAGCATAGATGTCTATGGATCCCCAACTAAGCGGAAATGAAGCAAGAAATAAAAACTAAAAAAAACGGTGATCCAACCCTGTAAACCATGTAATACCAGTCTCACAGGGCCGAGATTACACTCCTTCCCAGATAAATGACAGGAGAAAACAGCGCAAAAACAAGGGGATCAATTTATTAACTGGGATCCAGGGGTAATACTAACCCCTAACAAGAAGCCTGTTCATGAACGCGGTTGCCAAAACTCTAATTGATCAGCAAAAAATAGTGAAACCCCCCAAGCAATGAAGACTTGCTTCCCAATAACGCAGAGCAAAACAAAAAAATAGCCAACTCTTCCAGGATTAAGTTCTATAATGGGGGGTCTCTTTTTTTTTTTTTTTTTGTTTTTTTTAAACAAGAGTTCCTGAACATTTCCCCATTGAGAATCTAAGGCGCAGTCCTGACCTCAGCGCGACATGCCAACCTGTATATTCCACCAGCCATTGCATCCTTATAAAATCCAGTAGCACTGTCCCCTGATGAAAGCAGCTATGAAGGACAGAGAAAGAGAGGCTGCTCCCATCCTGGCCATCTTCCTTAAAGCCGGGGGACACCGTGCACATTACACACTCTTAGGCTGGCAATTATAAATGCCTCAAGATAGCCCAAATATTCTACTCCTGCCCCCCCGGATCCGACGAAGAAGATGCTGCTTCATTTTCTCTCACATGCAAGAGCTGTCGCGCGTCCTCAGCCGAATCGTACATTTCACGCTGGTCGGGGTAGACACTCTCAATCGGGCCGGAAAGATCAGTGATGCCTGAATCCCATGCGCGATGAGTTGAGTACAGATTGGGACCATGAGCCTCCTTTGCGCTGATACGGCCGCTGAAAAATCTTGAAAAATCAAAACTCGTGAGTTTTCAAAAGCAAGATCTTTATTCCGGCTCGCTGCCTGCAGAATTTCCTGCTTGTGCGCATAGTTGAAAATCTTTGCGATAACAATCCGAGGCCTAGCGGCATTAGGGAGTCGGGGGCCCAGGCGATGCACTCTCTATGCGCAGCCGGCCATGCGCACGAGAGAGAGACAAATCCTTCTCCAGCCAGGCCACTGCCGTCTGCAAAGCGCCGATATCCGTTTGGGCCACGCGGAGGCCATCTTGGGCCTCTAAGATGCGGGATTCAATTTCCTCAAACCGGCTCTCAAATTTGCTGAAATCAGCCGATAAGGCAGTGATTTTAGAGGAAATATTGTGGAGTTCGGGCCCCAAGGCTTCCAGAATGGCACATTTAATGTCTGCTAATGGCACGACAGAGAGATTGCTTGACTCACTGACTCCCGCTATGTCTGGAGATGTAGCGGGCTTAGGACGTTCCTTTCCCTTTTCCTTATCCACACTGGTGGACATGCCAGCCAGAGTTATGCCAGATGTCTTCCGCGTCTGATATGTGGCAAATAAACCAATCTGGCATTTTCAGGGGGTGGATGAAGTCCGATTAGGCTGGCTGGGAACCGAGGGAGAGGAAACTACATCCTCTCCCTTCACTGCCCCACGTGATCTCATCCCATGACCTTTTACTTTTCTTAGAAGCCTCTCATGAGGAACTTTGTCAAGTGCCTTCTGAAAATTCATATACACTACATCTACTGGTTCACCTTTATCTACATGTTTATTAACCCCTTCCTAGTGCGCACACACAAATGTGCCAATTTTATAACATATACATATACGAATCGAGTGTCCCCCAGTTCCCTCCCAGTCCTCTCCAATTAAGGAGGGAACTGGGAGGGAACTTTCCTACCTATCTATTTTCTATCCTTCTTCCCTCTTCCCCTCTCCTCCCTGCCCCCTAAATCTACCCTTATCCCCAAATTTTTTATTTTGGTACTTACTGCTCCGGAGGAGCAGAAGTAGTCTCTTCGTCTTGCCTGGCTGCCGGCGCGCACTTCCCCAGCGCATGCTCCTTTTCAAAGTAAAATGTGTGCAGGGCCCGGCCATGCTCGTAACCTTCGTTTTTACGCGCGCGGGCCTTTTAAATTCAGGCCGATACTGTGTGTATATATGCAAGCAACTCAAATTGTCAATGTTTAGAGGACAATTTTCAGAGTGATTTATTTGAGTAAATAGATATTTATACAGGAAGATTACCTGGCTGAAAGTTGTCCTCACAGCTTCTGAAAAGCACTAACTTTCACAACATGTGTACTATTATTTTTATGACTTATTGTTACTGATTATATGTGATTATTTAATTCCTTTTATTATATTTAATTTATTATCTTGTAAACCGTTGTGATGGAATGTTTTCTAAACGACGGTATATAAAACCTGATAAATACTTTTAGTTGGCTTAAAATAATATTTAGGTCAGGGAGTTTACAGTGTGCACAATCTCTGGCCTCCAATTGGCTGCCTCTAAAAATGTACATTTTTACATAGGGGCAGATTTTAAAAGCCCTAAGCGCATAAGGCCTATTTTCAAAAGGCTCAGCGGCATGCGTAAAGCTCCGAGACGCATGTAAGTCCCGGGCCTTGAAATATGGGCGGGGTGGGGCCGTGGCCAGAGGCCTCTGAAAAGCTGATGGGCCAGGGGATCGCGCGCAGGCAGTCATAACTTGTGAAATAAAGGTGCGGGGATGGGATTTTTTTCGGGCTGGGGGGCGGGTCAGGGAGGGAAAAGTGGGGGGGGGGTTGGGGAGAATGGGGAAAGCCAGCTGGTCTCCCCGAGGGCTCTGTGCGCGCAAGGTGCACTAGTGTGCACCCCCTTGCACGTGCCAACCCCTGATTTTATAACATGCACGCGGCTGCACGCGCATGTTATCCAATCGGGCGTACATTTGTGCGCGTGCGTACATTTTAAAATCTGCCCCATACCTTGTAAGGCAGTTTTCAAAGAGAAATTGCAGCACTGCAGGATATTCAGAATTGCTCCTTTAAGAGATAACTTTCAAAGAATTACACATGTAAATGTAACAAAATATCGTAGCAGTTTTAAAAAGCCGTTTACCTGTGTTAAGTGCACTTACAGGTGAATATCCTATGGACAATTCAATGGCATATATCGTAGCAACTTTCAAAAGCCCTCTTACATGGGTAAAGTGTATTTACACCTGTAAAACCCATTTTTAAGCTTGTAAATGCTTTTGAAAATCAGGCCCTTATTGTGTAGGCATGTCTCAGTATTATTACAACAGTTCTGTGTAACAGTTTTGTATTGTATTGTTATTATTCTGTCATCTTATTTTATTTATCTCATGGTCTTTCAAATGGACTAAGCAAAACTCTCCATGCTTCAGCCAGGAGCCATAAAACTTGAGTTGATATCTGAATATCTCTCTAGTATAGTGGCCTTAGATCTCATTGAGCCAGCTGAGCTTCTTTGCCTTCCTTACCTTTTACCTCTAAAGGAATGTCAAATCTTCTTCTATACAACTTTCCCACTCATGGGGTCCGCAGTCCTAGCCACCCTCCACCTCCACCATACTACCCTATTCAGCAGCCTGAGTCGCTTGCTTGAGCTGCGGGCTTATATTCTGGTAAATGGTATTTGTGCATGTTTTTATTTTGACCTTTCTCTAGCCTTTCCCTCCACTTGCATTGCCAGTACTTTCCTGCCAGCATAACTTTCATCTATTCTTTCCATGTGTCCAAACCATACCAATTTTCCTTCTTTTATCTTCTTAAGTGAATTAGAAATACTGCAATATACAGTATGTTAATACTTCCTTTGGCAAGATACATTTGTTTTTACAGAATTTACAAAGAATTACATTTTGACTGTTGGGGTGGATATTTTTTTTAAAATGTTTCACACAGAATATGCAGTTGTAAGTATAATGATGACTTTTTTTTCTATATAGTTTATGTAAGGGTTTCTTGTTTTCCTTACAGTTACCTGGGACTTGGTTTAATGTCGGCAAGACTTAAATTTTAGGAGGCATTGAAGGGCAAACCTGTGAGGAGTAGCCACTTCATTCTAGTTACATTCTTCTACATTCTTCTAAATCTGAAGGCAAAAAAAGCATTAAATAGTAGATGTGCATTCGTTTTTTGCCGAATTGGAAAATTTCAATGAAATTTCCAATTTGGCATGGATCGGTAGGACCCGAAAAATGATCGGGCTTTCCCCGAATTTTTGGAGGGAAAAAATCATTTTTCGGTTTAGCGGCGGGGGAGGGGCACATTTATTTAAAAAAAAAAAAACCCAAACCCACCCCAACCCTTCAAATTTACTTAATGACAACCCCCACCATCCCATTACCTCCCCCAAGACTTACTGAAAGCCCTGGTGGTCCAGCGGGGGTCCGGAGAGCGATCTCCCACTGTCGGGCCTGCCAGGAATCAAAATGGCGCTGGTGGCCCTTTGCCCTTACCATGTGACAGGGGCTACTGGTGCCATGGGCTGGCCTCTGTCACATGGAAGGAGCAACGGATGGACCGCGCCATTTGGGCCCTAGGGCTGAAGTAAGTTGCGTGCGCTGGCCAACTGCCAGTAGATGTGCCATTCCGGCACAACTGCCAGTAGATGTGCATTCCCGGCACAACGGCAAATGGCTGCTGTGCCGGAGCCTCTGGCCTCTCCCCCGCCCCTCTTACAAGCCCCCGGGATTACACGCGTCCCCGGGCTTTATGCGCATCACCGGCCTTTAAAATAGGCCCGACGCGCGTAACCTTTGAAAATCTGCCTCATTGTATATTTAATATCAAAATATGCTTTCCATAGTAGTTTATTTAGCAAACATTTGATTACATGAAATTAACAGTTTAATCTAAACTTATGATTTCATTTGGCTTCTTCAGTTTCTCCAATTAGGCAGTAGCATCTAAATCAGGCATTGCAGCAGCAGTCATATATTATGTGTAGATTCGTGTGGTAAGTATCTATAGATGTTTAAAAATATTTTTTTATAATTATTTTGATTCAAATTGGAATCTTCTCAGGTTTTTTGTTTTTTTTCAAAAATGTACAAACCTTTTGGGTGAATTTAAAAAGCTCTATGCATGCCAAAGCCACGAGATATGCACATATATTGGTCCAAAACGCGCCACACAGTATTTTAAGTGGCACCTGGGTACGCGAGTACAATTTTTTTTCATAAAAGGGGCATGGGCATGGTCTGGACAGGCCATGGGCGTTCCAGGAAATATGAATGGAAACCACGTGTAAGTTTTTTACGCACACCAGTGCGCGCCCAGCGTCCCTATCCATGTAACCTTACTTTCTGCTATGGACGGGAATGTAAGTCGTGAAACAAAAAAAACTAGGCTAGTCAGTGGAGTTTTTAAAGGTTGGGGCTAATAGGGTAAAAGGGAGGCAAGTTAGCTAGGGGGTTTAAGAAGTCCTTTCCTTTATCTGTCTATCTAACTACTTATTTAAGCACTTTGTATACCTTCATTCCAGTAAAGATCATAACAGTTCACAATATACATACATACTCAATTACTCAAGGAGACATTCAGAGCCCTTTACTGGGGTGAACTGGGAACAAAGTGGGGAAACAGGTAATTGCATCGGCGTACCTATTTACTAAAATCCCCCCCCCCCCCACTTACATTGATTGACGGGCATTTGCAAGCAGATGCGCACGTCACTGTAAAATTGTGGGCACATGTATGCACATATAGCCGATTTTATACCATGTGCAGATATTCCTGCATGTGTTATAAAATCGTCGCTTATATGTGCATGAGCTGGCAAATATGCGTACATGTGCTCCCGTACACAGGTCTCAAAATTCACCCTTATATATAACAAAACAAAAACCACCTTGGCTTACAGAATTCAACATGGTCATATAGTTACAATCTTCTGCACTTATGAAAATTAAAAAAAAAAAATCATGAAATATAAAATGTAAAAATCCCCCAAACAAACCATGTTCAAGATAATATGTAGAAAAAACTTCTCTGATTTTTTTCGAGGTTTCAGTCAATTAGATGCCATCACAAAAAGAAGACCAAAGATACCTCTTTTTTTCTCTTTTCAAACATTCAAAGGACATTAATAATTTTATATTGCTCTAGGTAAATGACCTCATATAGGCAAATATTAAACGGAGCCTTAATATAAAGGAGTATGCCAAATGGTAAGTAGTATGTATCGCACTACCACTCAATGTATAATCATCGGTCATTCAATAGTATTTTTTTCATTTTTTTTCACCTTGAATATAAGTTAACTTATTTTGTGTCAGTTCACCTTAATAAAACTCATAAATCCTTGTAAATTCTTCAAGAGTTACTTATTTTCATAATATCATATCGCTACTTAGCTTATTCAAATGACGTAAAGTGAAGAAACTGTTCGACTCTGTGCCATGAGGATAAATTGTGCCCGACACGGTCCGTGTTTCGGTTTTTCACCCTTCTTCATAGGGCCATCTGCAAAGATATATCCGTCAATAAAATAGTAACTTAAACTATCAAAAAACTTTTACCTTTATCACAGTGGGTACTAACGATTTATTTGTTCAGGATGGTTTCCGTGCTCTGATGATATGTTTCTTCAACCGAGGGAAAGAGTAACAGGACGCCATTTTTAAAAAATAAAAATAACCAATGAGTGATCGCCACGTCAGAAAATCACGACCGCGGCAATCAGCTGTGAATTTGAAAAACAAAGTTCTATCAAATTGTATTAAATTAAAGAGTACCAGTCGATCTCAGCGTTCAATCCTTCTGGAACTATACATCTTAGCTGATAGATCCATTGTTGTTCATGTAGGTTCAATAAAAATTGTGATTTTTATTGAACCTACATGAACAACGATGGATGAATTCAAACCTACATGAACAACGATGGATGAATTCAAAAAAATTGTGATTTTTATTGAACCTACATGAACAACGATGGATCTATCAGCTAAGATGTATAGTTCCAGAAGGATTGAACGCTGAGATCGACTGGTACTCTTAATTTAATACAATTTGATAGAACTTTGTTTTTCAAATTCACAGCTGATTGCCGCGGTCCGTGATTTTCTGACGTGGCGATCACTCATTGGTTATTTTATTTTTTTAAAATGGCGTCCTGTTACTCTTTCCCTCGGTTGAAGAAACATATCATCAGAGCACGGAAACCATCCTGAACAAATAAATCGTTAGTACCACTGTGATAAAGGTAAAAGTTTTTGATAGTTTAAGTTACTATTTTATTGACGGATATATCTTTGCAGATGGCCCTATGAAGAAGGTGAAAAACCGAAACACGGACCGTGTCGGGCACAATTTATCCTCATGGCACAGAGTCGAACAGTTTCTTCACTTTACGTCATTTGAATAAGCTAAGTAGCGATATGATATTATGAAATAAGTAACTCTTGAAGAATTTACAAGGATTTATGAGTTTTATTAAGGTGAACTGACACAAAATAAGTTAACTTATATTCAAGGTAAAAAAAAATGAAAAAAATACTATTGAATGACCGATGATTATACATTGAGTGTAGTGCGATACATACTACTTACCATTTGGCATACTCCTTTATATTAAGGCTCCGTTTAATATTTGCCTATATGAGGTCATTTACCTAGAGCAATATAAAATTATTAATGTCCTTTGAATGTTTTGAAAAAGAGAAAAAAAGAGGTATCTTTGGTCTTCTTTTGTGATGGCAAGATAATATGTATCCATTCATATATTCCACAGAGCTATTCCAAAATGGATTGCCATATAGTCATTCACATTTTTGTTTGAAACATAAATATAAAAATGAGTTAATAGTCTTATATGTGGCCCGAGCCTCATAGTCAGAAGTGTCACACCAGTGCCTGGTTATAGATGCTATTGTTGGCAGTTGGAGAAACTGAAGAGCCAAATGCAGACTACCGTTTTTAGATTTCATGAAATTGTTAACATTTCATTGAAGCGTAACAAAAAAAACTGCTAGAATGAACTCTGTTATAAGCATGTGTTGATATAAATAAGATTGTACAAAAACCCCTTTTTATCTTGCTTTCTGGTTATCTTACTCTTAGTGTGCTTATTTCTTATACCACCAGTTTTATTAAGAATTCCATATTCAACCATCCATCAGGGCTGATTTCCTAACATCACAGACAGAATTCTCCTGCACCAGCTGATGCTAAATTCTAGTCCTTGCAGTGTCTCCTTTACTGTTTTCAGCCCCAGCCTGCCCAGTATACAGAGTCTGCTGGGATCAAATCTTATAGATTTAAATGGCTTTGGTTTTGATTAAAATGGTAATGTGATATTTTAATTTTTCTTTTATGCTGTTTTTTTTATTCTGCTATTCCTTTTAATTACAGTAAAGGAAGGTGAAGAGTTTGTCACCCCATGTTTTACCCCAGAATTTAGATATCAGTGGGAGCATGCTGAAATAACCTACAGAATAAAAGGGCAGAAAGCAGGTACAGTCATCAAGCAAAACATTTTTGCTATTTTTAGAAATTTGGGTGAATTTTCAAATCACATAAAATTAGTATATGCACACGAAAGTATCTTGTACTCGTGTAATTGCTATTTTATAAACATCAAAAGTGTGCGCGCACTTTAGGTTTTACATGTACATATACATGCAAAAAAGGAGCGATCTAAGGGCATTCCAGGGCAGGTCGTCAATTATGTGCATAAGTTTTCTATTTTATAAGAGTCTTAGATGCAGCTGTTGCTACTACCCTTAACAAGGCTTGGGAGTAGCCTACTCATGTAATTTTCCACCTACTAATTATCTTGCATAATTGATATCAGACTTGTTTATTTTGTGCTATGGTCTGGGTCTGAGTGCACAGGGAGGGGAGTTCAGGGTGAAGAACCAGGAGGGTCCTGATGACCTGGAGAAGGATTGGGAGAACTGGTGGAGGAATCAGGAAAACTGGTAATTTCAATTAAATGTGCATGCTTTAAAATATGACAATTTGCGTACATAAATTGGGTTTTAAGCAAGCAAGTCCTTTATTTTCATGCATGAAATATATAGGCATATATTTTTAAAATTGGTAGCAAAAGTATGCCATTCAGTGCATTGAAATATTCACTTTCAATGCATAGCATGTGATCACTCATAAATATACATACACCTGGATGTTGCAGGATAGACATAAGTGTATTTTATAATATGCCTGTATCTAATATGTGCTGGTTATAAAATAATATTGTAGATCTCCACACGGCCATATATGCGCTTATATGCAGCTATGCAGAGTTGTTTGAAAGTTGACCTCAGAGTTTTGATGTTAAGGCATTTTTTTTCCTTGTTATGCCTCCCCTTTTGCTGTTAAAGATAAGAAATAAACACCAAAGATCATTTGCCCATTTTTGTTCTAAATTAAAAAGAAAGCAAATCACCTTATTTGAGCTAGAGCTCTGATGTGGAACTGTTGCCCCATTGCATTATGGAAAGAGTTTCTGCTGGACTTAACAATGGGACTGGTCTCTGCTCTATCCAGTAGAGCCCCTGGCTGGCCTCCCTTCACGCCCCAACAAAAGGACCTTATGTCCAAACTTGTCATCTGCTGAGCTTTGGAAGCTCATATTAAGATTAACTTTTATTTTCTAATTTAAAAAAGCGGCCAAATTTTTCCCAGGGCCTTCACTATCCTTTGTCTTTTAAGGTAAAGGGAGGTGCTTCAAAATATAAGGCTGAAGAAATATTATTTTACTGTATTTTCTGTTGAATCCAAGCAAACTATATTTTTTTCAATGATGGGGTCCTACATCTTAGGCCAGGGATGGCAAGCTCTAGTCCTTGAGTGCCACAAACAGGCCAGGTTTTCAGGATATCCAAAATTAATGTGCATGTGATAGATTAGCATACAATGGAGGCAGTGCATGCAAATCTTTTCATTTTCGTCATCCCTGTCTTAGGCACCAGTGGTTCTCAACCTTTTTCCCATTGTGACACCACCAGACAGACCATGTTCACATGACACACTGCTCGTTACAATTTACGGTGGAAATAAAAAAAAATAAAGGTCCAGTATTATTTTTGTTTAAAATGACACAAGGAAAAGATACATATTCTGTCTGAACAGAAATTGCATAAACAGTAAACATCCCACACCAAAACAGCACCAATTTCCAGCACTTAACAGTAACCACCTTACCTAAGAAAAGGCAACACTGAAAATATTACACCAGGCCTTAATACACCAATACATCTCCTATTAGGAAAACGGACCAAGTAAGGCTGCTATAGAGCCCTACACAGAAACTACATGCCAGCAGAAAACCTCACCTGAGTCACATGTGCTGACCCTCACCTAACAAAGAATAAAGAGACCAAAATGCATAACTAGAAGCATGCAGACAAAAACTGAATTGGAAACCGTAACAAGCCAGAGTCTCTGTATGCAGTGCAACAAAGGAAAAAAGAAACATCACCCATCCTTATAAAACAAATCAAGAAATATAAAATCAGTAGCAGTAAAACCATACTAACAAAAAGAACAGATTATTTCAAAACAGCAGATGAATGGAATATCCAATAATTAAAAACTCATATCAAAAATTTCTAGATACCAATAAAATATTTTAAAATAGCAGACACAAAGACCCAGTAATGAAAAATAAGGATACAAAAAATGTTTTGCTCTGCATACCTGGGAACGTTTGATATCCAGGTGTCCTGAGATTGTTTTGAATTAGCAGGAGGAGGGGCAGTTTGCTTGCAATTTTCTCCTCTCTCTCTCTCTCTCTCTCTCTCTGTCGCTCACATATACACATGCTTTTTTCTCTCTCACTTATATAGGCTCTTAATTATACATTTACAAACATGATGTCTATCTTTTCAGGCTTTCACACACATACATGCTGTCCTTTTCTCTCACACACAGACTCTCATTCACATGCTTACAAACGCTCTCTCTCTTTCTCTCATTTACACACAGGCTCTCAATCACATACTCACATGCTCCCTCACCTAAACCAGCTCTCAATCACACATACTCTTTCACATGTACAGGCTCTCAATCATTCACATACATGCTATCTCAAACACACATGCTTACTCATTCACTCACTCTCCCCCCTCCCCCAAACTAGCGGCAGCAGCCTCCTCCAGTCTAACCCTAAAGGCAGCAGCAATCTACTTCATTTTCAGCCCTCGCGGACCAAGGAGTCCCATTCGCCGCGGTGGTTGACGACGTTCTTCATTTTTCTCTGAGCTGTGCTGCTCATTCCTCAGGCTGCACCTCTCTTTTCTATGGGCCGACACTGCCTGCACTAGCATGGTCTCTTCTTCCCACACGCGCACCCGCTGATCACCACTTCCTTTTCTGGGCCGTGGGAGGGCAGGAAGAAGAGAGCCTACCAGTGCTGCTGACTCCAGCTCTCCTACCGCGTTCCGCCCGGGCTTTCATTGTTTTAAGCCCAGGTGGGGGACCTATCTTCCTCGGGTAGGGGGAGCAGCTGGATCAGCAGGGGACCGGGAAGTGTGGCTACACACCTGCGTGTGCTTGGCGATACACCGGGTTGAGAACCACTGCCTTAGACACACAGCAATGAAGTCACTCATTTAACTGAGAGCTCCTCCTGATTTACAGTGATAACATTTTGTCAGGCTTTATGATAATGATATATTGTCCCTGCTGGAAAGTGGGTGGGTGTTTATTGAACAGTTGGCAATATCTGAATCATGCATGCGGCCCTTCCACAGATGTCAGTTATTTGACTAATTAAAATGACTGCAGTGCTGTTTCATATAAAATGAACACCATAAAAATCTGAGGCAGCACCCAAGATCCTCTCAGTAAGCTGAAATGGGTTTAAAAAAAAAAAGTCCTCAATCCAGGAACACAACATGAATGGATATACAATCTTGCAGCAAATGGCTAGTACCAGTTGTCTTGGATACATTTACTGACTTTTTTCCTTTGCAATATCCAATATTCATGTGTCTACTTTTGCTATTTGCTTGTGTAACACTTTTAAAGAGGCATTTAACATAGTTGACTCAAGTTGGACACCTTGAAATGCTCCCCATGGGTTCATAATGCTAAATGTATACCTAGATATATCCAAAGGAGAGAGTTCATTTCAAGTTCTTTCTGCACTTTTTTTCTTTTCCTATGGTAGTGTATTTGTTTGTGCTATCTTTTTTATTTCTTTGGAAGCTTTACAGAATACATATTTTGATTAGGCCATCTGTCCTTCACTGAAATTGAATAGATACGGGGAGATTAAAATTCACTTCCTGAGGAAGCAGAAGGGTTCTTCCATAGGCTTAAAATAAATCCTGCAATAAATGGGCAAAATGAGCCTTTTTTTTTTTTAAATTTAGTTTTATTGAACCATTAGCTTCGAACATATCCAACAAATATAAAACATTTAGGAATTAATTTTGAAGGCGTTATGCATATAGATGTAACATTATAGCAATTTTCAAAAGCCCACTTACTCGAGTAAAGTGCTTTTTAAAATCAGGTCCTTAATATTCGTAGGTAAAACAAAATGATTACATAATTTGGTTCAGAATTTTTATCAAAAATTGGTTTCCCCTCATGCCCTTTAACCTTACCTCCCCACCTAAATTCAAATATATAAAACATTTCAACAAGAGAAAGTGAAATCCGGTCAAACATTTATTCATGTTCACACCATCATGCATTGGCTCCTATACAGTTTGAAAAGGCCATATTCTATCACTCCTATTCACAGTCAACTTTCCCATAAAGTACATGGTCCAATTACATTAGATCAATGAATCAAGTGACAGCATAAACACTTTTTCTTCAGTTTCATTCTGCTATACCAATTCAGATGTTTAGGTTATCTTCCCCTGCTAGCAGATGGAGACACGCAACACCCTTTTTCTGCAAGATGACTGGTATTTACCATGGTGCAGCTCCATCAAAAGCCAGTATTCTTTGTCTCCAGTAGATGGCAGGACAAAACTTGTCTGTGCAGCAGGAACATGACTCCCAGGCATCGGCCTTTGCCTGACCTGGTGAAGAATTTTTGGGCAATTCTGCGTTTTGTCAAGCTTTTCTGCTTTGACAGTGGACTGTGGGCCATGCTTCTGGTGCTTTCAAGTTATACGAGCCCTATGCAAAGTTCCCCAACCCTAGAGGGGATTTGGTAAAGGTGTAGAGGGTAGAAGCTTGCTTTGGGCTCAAGGAGGATCTTCTGTGTGAATTGTCTTCCTTGTTATTTTATTTATTATTATTTATTAAATATCTGCCTATAGCAGACAAACTGCCCGATGAATTACAATGCATAAAATCATAATAATTCAAATTAAATAAAACAAGGTAGATGATAAACAAAATACCAAAGGCTGAATAAACTTGTAACACTTAACTTTAACAACTGTAACCAAAAACCTCTTGAAAGAGAAAGGCATTGAGATGCTTTCTAAAGATATAAAATTGTTCATTCTCCTCAGTGCCTCAGGAAGAGGATTCCAAGTTGGAGGACCTGCCAGGGAAAAAGCTTAACATCTGGTAGCAGATAAGTGGCCTGCTTTACAGGATTCACCAATTGATTGTATCCTGACATTTGTAGTTCTTTCCCTTTGGCTTATTAAAGCTTTAAAAAAAAAATGGAGAAAGATGAGATCAGCCATTTCTGCTTCAGCAAGCAACTGGAGGAAGATGAGTCTCCAGTGATTGGGGGGGGCAAGGGGGGAGGCATATTAGAGCTAGTGTAGAAATGAGGGCCAACAGTCATCAGTCTCCTTGTCTTCAGGCCTGCAGTATTTCTGCACAGCTTCTGATTGCATTGTAATGGATCCTGGTCAGCACTGAAGTAGTTGTGAGCTGGTGCGTCTGCTGTGGTGAAGGTTCCTACTGTCCTATTTGTATCAGCAGCAGTGATTCTTGAAGGAGCCTGTGAAGGCCCCCGGATCTGGCAGCATATGTTTTGGCAGTGCTTGTGATCAGTTCTTCGGAACCAGGCACAGCAGCAGCTGAGTCCAGTGCCTAAGTTCGTTTTCATTTTCTCCTAAGAGGCAGCCATTTGGCGGAAGCAACCAGAATTTTATATGTATCCCTCAGGTGATTCCCACCCGTTTCTCCTCCCATGCTGAGGCCTTGCATCCTTGGGGAAGGAGCTCGTGGTGGTCTTCCATGCAGAGGAAACCTATACTGAAGATATGCCAGGCCCCTGTCCTTTCTTCTAGGGGAATTTTTTTTTCCTAGAATTTGGTTTCTTTAGCATTTTACAAAAGGCCTTCTGTGTTTACAGATGCATGGTGAAGGGGGAGGGTGTGTGGCTACAGCTGCCACAGGTCAGGGCTCTTCCCTGGTTTATTTCAGCCTCTGGATGTGGGGGTGGCAAAAAGAGGCCTAATTATCCACAATGGTGTTTGGAGCAGAGGACTCTGAAAGATTACCTCCATTTTTTTCTGTCCTGAAGGATAATGTGGATGTAACAACATCCATAGGTTGCATTAGAGAGAGATTGACTCTCTCTTCTGCCTATTTGTCAAAAAAAAAAACAATCATATCTCAGGTGATCATGTCCCTTAGGATGTCAGTTTTTTTCAGGTTGTGGAGGTTCCATTAGAGAACCCTATTGTTTGAACCCATAATCAAAAGCTTTTCCTCTTTTTCAGAAGTGCAGAATATGCTCCGAATGGAGTGGGAATCCCCTGAAAATAGTTGAAATTTTGAGGCTTCACCAAGTTGTACCCTTTTTTTGCCACCAGTAGCCACACAATGCTTTTTTTTTTTCTTTTTCAGATGCTGAAGGAGATGCCCTGTGATTTTGGTGAATGCTTGTAAATAGCCATTCTGGTAATTGGGGGCATAGCCCTCAAAGATCACCAGGGCAAAAAGATTTAGGTTCTGTTGAAATATGTCTCTTTATCTGTGCCTTTCGTAGTGCAGTTCATGATCTGTAATGTCTGTGTAGCTCAGGTGCTAGCTCTGAGTACAGCAGCTCCCTGAAAGGTAGGAGGCAGCTCTGGTCAGTGAAGGTTGGTGGTTCCCCTCCTTGGGGATGACTGTAGGCATTCGCCTTCAGCAGTTTTACCAGGAATGGTCCTACATGTCTTCATGATTAATCCTTAGTTCTTGCCACTCCAGGTTCCCGACCTTTATATGGTGTCTCCATACGTTTTGCCCACTGGGAGAGTGGCTGTATCTTACCATTGTGACAAGTAGCTTCCACACTTGCAGGCAGTAGTTCCAGTTCCATATGAAGTGCAGGGGCATGATTTTGTAAATGGATGGTTTCTACAGACCCATCCTTGATTTGAAAGGGGTAAACAGCAGTCTTTGCATTTTTTTATTTCAGTATAAAAAACCTTTCTTCCTCAGTGTTTGGGCAGGTCAATCCCAATGTGTGGATGTTGCACCTCTGCCAGCTGATGGAGATGGAGCAAAAGCTGACAGCTATATAGTCCTGCCCCAATATCAGCGCTCCAGTATTCTCTGTCTCGAGCAGATAGTGGATATGCATTTCCCTTCGGGGATTGCCTATGTGTTTAAAAAAAAAAAAAAAGTTGGAAAGGAGATTTCAGGAAAATGAGGATGTCTATGTAGCACTACTTGCATCCTGAGGGTGATACCATGCAGTTCCTCCCTCAGTAGAGTACCTAGTCTGGTAGCTTTGATTGTGTGGACCTAAATTCGAATTAGCAATTGCAGGCTGAGAGAGGCTCAGTGATGAAGGCTTTAGCCCTCTTCCTCCGTAGCCAAGACCTGTACCTGCTCTCAGCTAGGGAGGACTGAGCTCAGGCAAAAGTTTTTTACTTAAAAAAAAACCAAAAAAAAACAGCAAAAAAGAAGAAAGCAGGAAGGTCTGTTTCCTCAGCATTTGGCTGTTCCACTCACATCTCTGGGGAGTTCTGTGAGGAGAGAGTGCAGACACAGCGGGTTGAGAAACACATCTTGTGCTTCCAATTGGATGCGCTGACTAGGCGCATGTGCTTGGATGCACATTTTTTTATGAGTCCATTTTGGACACGGCTTTATACGCGCAGGTAATCTAAGCGCAAGCCTTTATTGGTCTGTACACTTACTGCATGGTGCCTGCAGAGTGGTTGGACCTGACTCCTTGGGGATGCAGAAGGATCCTATTTTGGTCTCTGCACGTAAGGCTTCTTGTTTCTTTCCCCTCCTGGATGCAATCCAGGAGTTGATTGATCTGGAATGGAGTCACCAGAGGCGTCTCTTAAAGGGGACATGTCTTGGCAGGTTATACCCCTTTGGATCCGCAGGCCAGAGAACAGTTGTATTTCCCTAAGGTAGATGCCTTGGTGTGTTCTGTCACAAAACATACCACCATCCTGGTAGAGGGAGGTATGACACTGAAGGATGCTCAGGATAGGAGGAGTGAAGCTATCCTAAAGCAAGTCTTTGAGGCAAGTGACAATAAACTTGCAAATTGCTTTCTTACTGCGCCTTGGTAGCTGGGCTATCTTGCGTGTTTGTCAAGAATCTGGTGGAGCTAGGTCCGATCTTGGACCTATGGTAGAACCAAAGGCCGCCCCCTTGGCAAATGCAGGCTGTAACTTGGTATGCACAGCCGCCAAAGGAACTGCTTCAGTTATTGCAGCCAGGCGGCAATTGTGCAACTGGTCTGCGGATACTAAGCTGCCCTTCAAAGACTCACTTTTTATTTGGCAGTGAATTGGAAAAACTGGCAAATAAATAGGGAGAGACACAGGTCCCTTGACTGCCAGAGGACAAGCAACCCATTGCCCGATCTTTTCAGGCAACTGGCCGCTCTCAAGACTACCGGCATTTTCGGCTTTAGAGGGGATGTTCTTCCCAGAGATCCCATCCGCAGGTCTCAGTCCTTTCGCCCCCGAGCACCTCAAAAGGATGCAGGCTCTGGAGTGGAGACCTCGGTCTTCCCAATGAAGGTGTTTGCAGGCTAACCTGGTGATGCAGGAGATAGGTACTCTCCTATCCCATTTTTATCACAGGCGGGACTAGATTACTTTAGATCAGTGTGTTCTTAAAGTAATTCAGGACGGGTATGCTCTAGAACTTCTTCGCATTCCTCCAGATGCCTTCATGGTTTCTCCATGCAACTCCCCTCAGAAGAGAGTAGAAGTAGATGCGAAATTACAGCATCTGTTTAATCTGAAAGCGGTGATTCCTGTTTCCAAATCGTAGCGAAATACGGGGCCTTTGTTCCATTTATTTTGTCGTGCCCAAGAAGGAAGGTTTGTTTCAGCCCATACTGGATCTCAAGGGCATCAACCAATATCTACGAGTCACGCATTTCGGGATGGAAACCGTGCACAATATCATAATGCCTGTTCCAAACAAGGGAGTATCTCACAACTCTCTGGATCTGACTGAGACATATCTGCTTATTCCCATCCAGCAGGTATATCAGAGGTTCCTCCAATTTGTTATCCTGGATCACCATTACCAGTTTCAGGCCTTGCCTTTCGGACTAGCTACAGCGCCCAGGCCCTTATTCTAAGGTCATGGTGGTGGTGGTAGTGGCTGCCCTTTGCAAGGAGGGCATTCTAGTTCACTCCTATCTGGATGACTGGTTGATTCGAGCCAAGATAGTGAAAGACAGTCTTCCCGCTTCCCGCAGGGTGGTTTCTTTGCTACAGGAATTAGGCAGGGTGGTGAATCTGGCTAAAGCATTTGCAGCCATCTCAGATCCTGGAGTATCTCTGGTTTGATTCACTACAGAGCAGGGCAAAGTATTTCTGCCGAAGTCTCTGATCCATATGTTGATGCTACAAGTTCGATCTCTACGAACTCTGATCGTCCTACCCGTGTGGTCTTATCTACAGGTCCTGGGGTTGATAGCAGCCACTTTAGAAGTAGTTCACTGGGCCAAGGGCACACATGCGCCCTTTTCAGCGCACATTGCCCTCCCGATGGAGTCTGCAGTCGCAGAATTATGCGGTGAGGCTGCTCCTTCCGTTAGAGATAAGATCCCATTTGAATTGGTGGTTACCGTAGATCATCTCAGGAAGGGAAATTTCTCTAACACCACCAGATTGTTTGGTACTCACGACAGATGCAAGCCTCTAGGGCTGGGGGGGGGTATGGTGTCAGGAGTTGGTGGTGCAGGGGCACTGGAATGCATCAGAGCAGCAGTGGAACAGCAACAGAATGGAGACACGAGAGATTCAGTTGGCATGCCTGCAGTTCACCGAGCAGCTAGAGGCTCGGGCAGTCCGGATAATGTCTGACAATGCGACGACAGTGGCTTACATCAAATCAACTGGGTGGAACAAGAGTCAACAGGTGTCTGGGGACATAGATGCACTCATGGTATGGGGCAGAGCAGCATCTCCTAAGCATATCCACCTCTCACATTGCCGGAAGGACAATATCAGATCTGATTTCCTCAGCATGAGTAACTTGGAGGCAGGAGAACGGGAGCTGGTGGACAAGGTGTTTCAGCTCCTGGTGAATCGCTAGGGCCTACCAGATGTAGAACCTGTTAGTGATCTTCAACAATGCAAAGGTTCCACGTTTCTCTTTATTCGCAGGTGGGACCCCAAAAGCAATGGCATCGACGCTCTTGTTCAGGAGTGGCCACACTGTGCTCTTCTGTATGCACTTTGCCCAGGCTGGTCCAGAAGATTGCAAGTCAAATCAATACTGTCCTTTTAGTGGCTCCAGATTGGGCTCAAATGCCGTGGTAAACTGGGTTAGCAAAATCATTACGGCACCCTATGTGGCTGCTGAGCAACAGAATAGACCACCTTCCACAAAGGCTCAGGTGGTATTGTTAGCTGAACTCATCAGCATGATCATCTTTGCACACCTTTTCCAAGCATTACCGCTTGGATGTTAGTGCTATGGGAGGATGCCATGTTTATGCGGGCAGTATGACTGGACCTGAGATTTGCTTGGTACATTCCTCTCATTTCCGAAGGCTGAGGAAGGAGAAATTACTAATTACCTGATAATTTCCTTTCCTCTGTAAGGGCAGGCCAATCCCAGATCTGCCCACAGCTGCCAATGTTTAAATTTGTGGTTGCCTTTCTTCGGGCAAGCTATGCATAGTATAATTCCTGCTCTTTGTTGAAAAACTGGTAAGTGGCTTTTCTAGCCCTTAGTTTGCTAGATATGTTCCTTCTTTTGACTGAGTTCATTGTTCCTATTGGTTGAGAAACATGAATGGTTGGCTGTTGATAATGTTCAAATATAATCAGTTTTGTCCACAATTTTTTGCTTTTTCCAAAGAATATTTATTTTATTTATTATTTTATATACAGACATTCGATCTGAGGACATCACATCGGTTTACATTCAGGTACTGTAGGTATTTCCCTATCCCCAGAGGGCTTACAATCTGTTGTTGTACCTGAGGCAATGGAGGGTAAAGTGACTTGCCCAAGGTCACAAGGAGTGACAGCGGGACTCAAACCCTGGTCTCCTGGTTTGTAGCCCACTGCTCTAACCACTAGGCTATTCCTCCTATTCTTTATGGGTAGAAATCCCTTGTGTGTCGGGAAGACTATAGTGATAGGGGTATACTACCGTCCACCTGGTCAAGATGGTGAGACGGACAGTGAAATGCTAAGAGAGATTAGGCAAGCTAACCAAATTGGTAGTGCAGTAATAATGGGAGACTTCAATTACCCCAATATTGACTGGGTAAATGTATCATCGGGTCATGCTAGAGAGATAACTTTCCTGGATGGAATAAATGATAGCTTTATGGAGCAATTGGTTCAGGAACCGACGCGAGAGGGAGCAATTTTAGATCTAATTCTCAGTGGAGCACAGGACTTGGTGAGAGAGGTAACGGTGGTAGGGCCGCTTGGCAATAGTGATCATAATATGATCAAATTTGATTTAATGACTGGAAGAGGAACAGTGTGCAAATCCAAATGAGAAGAATTGTTAGAAAAATATTGAAAGGAGCAGCTACAAAAGTAAAAAATGTCCAAGAGGCGTGGTCATTGTTAAAAAAAATACCATTCTAGAAGCACAGTCCAGATGTATTCCACACATTAAGAAAGGTGGAAAGAAGGCAAAACGATTACCGGCATGGTTAAAGGGGGAGGTGAAAGAAGCTATTTTAGCCAAAAGAATCTTCATTCAAAATTGGAAGAAGGATCCAACAGAAGAAAATAGGATAAAGCATAAATATTGGCAAGTTAAATGTAAGACATTGATAAGACAGGCTAAGAGAGAATCTGAAAAGAAGTTGGCTGTAGAGACAAAAACTCACAGTAAAAACTTTTTAAAATATATCCGAAGCAGAAAGCCTGTGAGGGAGTCAGTTGGACCGTTAGATGATCGAGGGGTTAAAGGGGCACTTAGAGAAGATAGGCCATCGTGAAAGATTAAATGATTTCTTTGCTTCGGTGTTTACTGAAGAGGATGTTGGGGAGGTACCCATAATGGAGAGAAGGTTTTCATGGGTAATGATTCAGATGGACTGAATCAAATCACGGTGAACCTAGAAGATGTGGTAGGCCTGATTGACAAACTGAAGAGTAGTAAATCACCCGGACCGAATGGTATACACCCAGAGTTCTGAAGGAACTAAAAAATGAAATTTCAGACCTATTAGTAAAAATTGTAACTTATCATTAAAATCATCCATTGTACCTGAAGACTGGAGGATAGCAAATGTAACCCCAATATTTAAAAAGGGCTCCAGGGGTGATCCGGGAAACTACAGACCGGTTAGCCTGACTTCAGTGCCAGGAAAAATAGTGGAAAGTGTTCTAAACATCAAAATCACAGAACATATAGAAAGACATGGTTTAATGGAACAAAGGTAGCATGGCTTTACCCAGGGCAAGTCTTGCCTCACAAATTTGCTTCACTTTTTTTGAAGGAGTTAATAAACATGTGGATAAAGGTGAACCGGTATACTTGGATTTTCAGAAGGCGTTTGACAAAGTTCCTCATGAGAGGCTTCTAGGAAAGTAAAAGTCATGGGATAGGTGGCGATATCCTTTCATGGATTGCAAACTGGCTAAAAGACAGGAAACAGAGTAGGATTAAATGGACAATTTTCTCAGTGGAAGGGAGTGGACAGTGGAGTGCCTCAGGGATCTGTATTGGGACCCTTACTTTCAATATATTTATAAATTGATCTGGAAAGAAATACGACGAGTGAGATAATCAAATTGGCAGATGACACAAAATTGTTCAGAGTAGTTAAATCACAAGCGGATTGTGATAAATTGCAGGAAGACCTTGTGAGACTGGAAAATTGGGCATCCAAATGGCAGATTTATTTATTTTATTTATTTAGTGATTTTTTATATACCGCAGCACGTTAATAACATCACCTCGGTTTACAATAAACAAAAATTAGCAACAAGCTAATAAGGTGAACAAATTATTATATCAATTAAGAACAAGATTAATACAAAGAACGATTAGACTAATGATGATAATATAACAAATGAAATAGCTAGCTATATGATGGATATAAACTGCGAGAAAATAATGAATAGATCTCTAAATATAACTGATATTGAAACTAAGTAGTATTGTTTAGTTTAATTGTTAATATAGAGATAAGACCTCAGTTTTGGCAAGAGATCTGAATTAACAGAAACTTCTGGTGGCCAATTGGTCCAATCATCGGTCTTGTAATCTCTAATTTTAATTTTGTTAATTTTGATAAAAAATTCTTTTATTATTAATTATTGCCATGGTAACAACCTTAAAAATTACTTTATTAATTTTAACTTTTTACTAAAATTGATGTCTATTGGTACTAGTAAAGCAACATTATGAGTTTCAAAAATTGATTATTTTTGCTTTGCTTGATGTTAAACTTGGTTCATAAATTTTAAACACTATTTCCTAAATGTTGATGAAATTGATGTTAGTCACTCTTAATGGATGACATTGGTGTTTGGTTGCCTATAAATTGAGATACTTAATGAAGTGACAAAACATTCACTCAGTTCAACAACTAGCTGAGTGATGCTGATTGATTGGACTAACACGTCTCAAAAAGATAGCATGGTATAGCTATTCAACAACTTTGTAGCATTGATGAACCAAAATAGCAAGTCATTCGCTTAGCCAAACAATTAACTGTGTTAAGCTGATGGACCCGATCGTCTCAAAAAAAGTAACAAAATGTTAATGTTCAGCAACTTTGTAGCAGTTTATCAGACTTTTAGTGTCTCTGTGTAAATGAACCACAATGTTGGCTGATGAAACTGTGTAGAACTAGTCCAATGACATGATATCTCAGAATTGATATAAAATTCTCTGCAGCCAAATATATAATGCAAGTTAAGCAATCAAATTTCCAGTCTTGCAATTGAAAATGGGACGAACGGTGTCATTCACATCGTCTCTCATATGATTTTATATCCCGACAAAATTATATGGACGGCAGAACACTTATCTGAGATTTGATGAATTTTGATGATCTCAAACGTTACAGATTGTTCTTTTACTTGGTTCTGCCGTGACTAAGACCCGAGGGGTCTAACAACCG
Organism: Rhinatrema bivittatum; assembly: GCF_901001135.1. Taxonomy (NCBI): domain Eukaryota; kingdom Metazoa; phylum Chordata; class Amphibia; order Gymnophiona; family Rhinatrematidae; genus Rhinatrema; species Rhinatrema bivittatum. Next base: position 256,334,934 of record NC_042617.1, on the reverse strand, counting down.
CCGCCAACGCGGCCGGCGTTTCGCAAAACACGCTGCTTCAGGGCGGACTCTAGATTTAAACAACACATGAATGAAAAATTATAAATCTTTTTAAAAGCCATTTATTACATTTAAACGGACTTAAATTTACTTACGATTTGTAGAGAGAGACTACTTCTACTATGGTCGGGCTCAGACTGAAATTATTTTCAAAAAATGGCCGCGCTAGATTTAAGCTGATGATTGGCTTAAAAAGTCACCAATGGGTGTTCTTAGTTACAAGCTGCCAACGTGCTGACATTGTGCTATGCTGTCAATGCCATTCGTATTGTTGCAATGTAACGCTTACTACTTGTCAATAAAGATCTTAGATGTTGAACTCAATTACATCCGTCATACTTCCTTTACTTAAATATGGAATGGCTTAACATGCTTAGCGATGATTTTATGAATAAAGATAAGAATAATTTAATGAATGAGGCTATTCCATTCTATTTTAGAATTCAAACCATCTGGTTCTTCGGATTTTAATTTGAAAATCCATTCTTGTTCTTTTTTGTATAATAATCTCTCTCTGTCGCCTCCTCTTATGTCTCGTTTGATATGTTCCAAAACAAACCATCTCAGCTCTTTAATATCATGGTTTTCCTACATGTAATGCATCACTATTGGAGCGGATGTCTTTTTATTCTTCAAACAGCTTTTGTGTTCACCTATCCTTAATTTGAATGATCTCATTGTTTGTCCCACGTAAATTTTGTTACATGGACATCTTATGACGTATATTACATGATCTGTCTGACACGTAGTAAAATTGTTCATTTTATATCTGTATTGAGTGTGTGTGCAAATATATTCCTTGATTTCTAATGTTTGGTCACAAATTTTACAGTGGCCACATTTGAAATGACCCAATGGTATAGTACCATCAATTGTTTGAGGAAGTTCAATGTCTTTTAACATAGACGGACTTAAAATTTCCTTCAAATTTTGTGATCTTGAATAAGCTGCTCGGAATTCCACATTTTGCATGCCCGGTATCATTTTAATCAAAAACCAATGATGACGCATGGCTTGTATAATCTTACGTGACCAAGGTGAGTATCGAGTTACACACGTGATTGTATTCTCATCTTGAGACTTTGATTGTGGTGTAAGTAACGCATCCCGATCATAATACAATGCACGTTTGAATCCTGTTTTAATGCATTTATTGGGATAGCCTCTATTCTTCAAATCCAATTTGAGCTTTTAAAGCTCAAATTGGATTTGAAGAATAGAGGCTATCCCAATGGACGGCTATCCCAATAGCCTATATTCTTCAAATCCAATTTGAGCTTTAAAAGCTCAAATTGGATTTGAAGAATAGAGGCTATCCCAATGGACGGCTATCCCAATAGCCTCTATTCTTCAAATCCAATTTGAGCTTTTAAAGCTCAAATTGGATTTGAAGAATAGAGGCTATCCCAATGGACGGCTATCCAATAGCCTCTATTCTTCAAATCCAATTTGAGCTTTAAAAGCTCAAATTGGATTTGAAGAATAGAGGCTATCCCAATGGACGGCTATCCCAATAGCCTCTATTCTTCAAATCCAATTGAGCTTTTAAAGCTCAAATTGGATTTGAAGAATAGAGGCTATCCCAATAAATGCATTAAAACAGGATTCAAACGTGCATTGTATTATGATCGGGATGCGTTACTTACACCACAATCAAAGTCTCAAGATGAGAATACAATCACGTGTGTAACTCGATACTCACCTTGGTCACGTAAGATTATACAAGCCATGCGTCATCATTGGTTTTTGATTAAAATGATACCGGGCATGCAAAATGTGGAATTCCGAGCAGCTTATTCAAGATCACAAAATTTGAAGGAAATTTTAAGTCCGTCTATGTTAAAAGACATTGAACATCCTCAAACAATTGATGGTACTATACCATTGGGTCATTTCAAATGTGGCCACTGTAAAATTTGTGACCAAACATTAGAAATCAAGGAATATATTTGCACACACACTCAATACAGATATAAAATGAACAATTTTACTACGTGTCAGACAGATCATGTAATATACATCATAAGATGTCCATGTAACAAAATTTACGTGGGACAAACAATGAGATCATTCAAATTAAGGATAGGTGAACACAAAAGCTGTTTGAAGAATAAAAAGACATCCGCTCCAATAGTGATGCATTACATGTAGGAAAACCATGATATTAAAGAGCTGAGATGGTTTGTTTTGGAACATATCAAACGAGACATAAGAGGAGGCGACAGAGAGAGATTATTATACAAAAAAGAACAAGAATGGATTTTCAAATTAAAATCCGAAGAACCAGATGGTTTGAATTCTAAAATAGAATGGAATAGCCTCATTCATTAAATTATTCTTATCTTTATTCATAAAATCATCGCTAAGCATGTTAAGCCATTCCATATTTAAGTAAAGGAAGTATGACGGATGTAATTGAGTTCAACATCTAAGATCTTTATTGACAAGTAGTAAGCGTTACATTGCAACAATACGTATGGCATTGACAGCATAGCACAATGTCAGCACGTTGGCAGCTTGTAACTAAGAACACCCATTGGTGACTTTTTAAGCCAATCATCAGCTTAAATCTAGCGCGGCCATTTTTTGAAAATAATTTCAGTCTGAGCCCGACCATAGTAGAAGTAGTCTCTCTCTACAAATCGTAAGTAAATTTAAGTCCGTTTAAATGTAATAAATGGCTTTTAAAAAGATTTATAATTTTTCATTCATGTGTTGTTTAAATCTAGAGTCCGCTCTGAAGCAGCGTGTTTTGCGAAACGCCGGCCGCGTTGGCGGCGGTTGTTAGACCCCTCGGGTCTTAGTCACGGCAGAACCAGTAAAAGAACAATCTGTAACGTTTGAGATCATCAAAATTCATCAAATCTCAGATAAGTGTTCTGCCGTCCATATAATTTTGTCGGGATATAAAATCATATGAGAGACGATGTGAATGACACCGTTCGTCCCATTTTCAATTGCAAGACTGGAAATTTGATTGCTTAACTTGCATTATATATTTGGCTGCAGAGAATTTTATATCAATTCTGAGATATCATGTCATTGGACTAGTTCTACACAGTTTCATCAGCCAACATTGTGGTTCATTTACACAGAGACACTAAAGTCTGATAAACTGCTACAAAGTTGCTGAACATTAACATTTTGTTACTTTTTTGAGACGATCGGGTCCATCAGCTAACACAGTTAATTGTTTGGCTAAGCGAATGACTTGCTATTTTGGTTCATCAATGCTACAAAGTTGTTGAATAGCTATACCATGCTATCTTTTTGAGACGTGTTAGTCCAATCAATCAGCATCACTCAGCTAGTTGTTGAACTGAGTGAATGTTTTGTCACTTCATTAAGTATCTCAATTTATAGGCAACCAAACACCAATGTCATCCATTAAGAGTGACTAACATCAATTTCATCAACATTTAGGAAATAGTGTTTAAAATTTATGAACCAAGTTTAACATCAAGCAAAGCAAAATAATCAATTTTTGAAACTCATAATGTTGCTTTACTAGTACCAATAGACATCAATTTAGTAAAAAGTTAAAATTAATAAAGTAATTTTTAAGGTTGTTACCATGGCAATAATTAATAATAAAAGAATTTTTTATCAAAATTAACAAAATTAAAAATTAGAGATTACAAGACCGATGATTGGACCAATTGGCCACCAGAAGTTTCTGTTAATTCAGATCTCTTGCCAAAACTGAGGTCTTATCTCTATATTAACAATTAAACTAAACAATACTACTTAGTTTCAATATCAGTTATATTTAGAGATCTATTCATTATTTTCTCGCAGTTTATATCCATCATATAGCTAGCTATTTCATTTGTTTTGATTGTATACTAGTTATATCCCATTTTTTTGGTTAATGATAATAATATTCCAATGTTCATGGCCATTTTGAAAATAAATGGGCGGTACGAGTCCGATAAAGTCAAGTTTATCAGCAGGATAAAATAAATAGACGAGTGGTAAAATAAATAGATGAGTGATAATGGGTCAGAAACACAGGGATAAGTAATTGGCGTTTCAGAAACGGAAGATCATTGGGTGAAAGCTTGTTCAAACAGCCAGGTTTTAAGATTCTGCTTGAATTTCTTATGGCAGGGTTCTAGATGCAGGTCTGTGGGCATTTTGTTCCAGATGTTAGTTCCGGCAATGGTGAATGAGCGGTCTCTAGTGGCAACGTGTTTGATGTGTTTAAGTGAAGATGAGGCGAGTTTGGCTTGGTGCATTTTCCTTATTGGTCTCTTTGATGTGTGGAAGATAAAATGATCGGAGAACCATTGCATATCTTGGTTGTAAATCGATTTATGAATGAGGGTAAGAACTTTGAATAAAATTCTAGATGCTACAGGAAGCCAGTGCAGGAACATGAGAGCAGGAGTAATGTGGAATTTAATGTGGATAAGTGCAAGGTGATGCATATAGGGAAAAATAACCCATGTTATAGTTACACAATGTTAGGTTCCATATTAGGTGCTTACCACCCAAGTAAGAGATCTAGGCGTCATAGTGGATGGCACATTGAAATCATTGGTTCAGTGTGCTGCGGCAATCAAAAAGCAAAACATGTTGGGAATTATTAGAAAGGGAATGGTGAATAAAACAGAAAATGTCATAATGCCTCTATCGCTCCATGGTGAGACCGCACCTTGAATACTGTGTACAATTCTGGTCGCCGCATCTCAAAAAAGATATAATTGCGATGGAGAAGGTACAGAGAAGGGCTACCAAAATGATAAGGGGAATGGAACAACTCCCCTATGAGGAAAGACTAAAGAGGTTAGGACTTTTCAGCTTGGAGAAGAGACGACTGAGGGGGGGATATGATAGAGGTGTTTAAAATCATGAGAGGTCTAGAACGGGTAGATGTGAATCGGTATTTACTCTTTCGGATAGTAGAAAGACTAGGGGCACTCCATGAAGTTAGCATGGGGCACATTTAAAACTAATCGGAGAAAGTTCTTTTTACTCAACGCACAATTAAACTCTGGAATTTGTTGCCAGAGGATGTAGTTAGTGCAGTTAGTATAGCTGTGTTTAAAAAAGGATTGGATAAGTTCTTGGAGGAGAAATCCATTACCTGCTATTAAGTTCACTTAAAGAATAGCCACTGCCATTAGCAATGGTAACATGGAATAGACTTAGTTTTTGGGTACTTGCCAGGTTCTTATGGCCTGGATTGGCCACTGTTGGAAACAGGATGCTGGGCTTGATGGACCCTTGGTCTGACCCAGTATGGCATTTTCTTATGTTCTTATGTTCCTCCCCCTGATATTGGCAGGGTGATGTCAGGGCGGGACCATATAGCCATAATGCCAACTTTTCTTCCGTCTCTAACTGCTGGCAGAGATGCATAACCCACTCATTGTGATTGACCTGCCCTTACTAGAGGAAAGGAAATTATCAGGTAAGTAGTAATTTCTCAGTTATAATAATGACTGTTCAGCAGGCTAGTATTTCTTTTCTTGGAATTTTTCTGCATCTTACTTCCATATTCCCATCTGGGAAGATAATCATAAGTTACTCCACTGTTTTTCTTTTTGCCTTCTGAAAAACACTTTCAGTTTAGGGCACTCTATTTTGATCTCTCCACAACTGCAGGAACTTTTCTGAGTAAAGGTAGTAGTGATTGCTTAACAGGACCAAGTCCCATCAGGAAAGCTCTGGTACACTCCATCTCTTATGTCACACAAACACTCTGTTTGGAAATCTGAATATCGTTGGAGAAAAAATAGAACAATTTAAAACAGAACATTTTTGAATCAACAATTAATGCTATGTAGAATTGTCATAAATTCAGCAAAAAAAATTACTAAAAAAAATCATTAGTGCTGCTGGCAGTAATCTGGCTGTACTTTTTAACCCAATAAAATATCTCCTCAGTCCTCCTGAACAACAATCAAAATATCCACCAGCAAATTGGTCTACTGAGTTATGTAATACATTTGCTAATTAGTTCACTAATAAAGTGGCTACGCTTTGCCCCTCTTTCCCCTGTTATACTTCCCCCCCAGGTAATGCTACACATAGCAGTCAAACATTATGAGATCCCTTTGAATACGTTCCAAAAACAGAGATTGTTCATATTATTATAACATCAAGCCCTCCACCAGCCCATCTTCTACGCTATTACTTAAGCTCCTTGAACAAGGTATTACTGAACCATTAGCTAAACTAGTGAACATCTCTCTATTCAGGTCAAGTTTCATCTCCTCTAAAAGCAGCCTCAGTTTGCCCTAATCTGAAAAAAAACATGGCTGATAGTACTGACTACTCAAACTTTTGTTCCATTTCATTCTAAAGTAATAGAATCCTCTGTTCTAACACAACTCTCACAATTTCTGGAAGATAACACTGTCCTAGACCAGTACCTATTTGATTTCCGTCATTTTCAGATACTGAAATTTGATTCACTGCAGTATGGACTCTGGTACATCATATGCTCTCATTCTGCTTATCAGCTGCATTTGATACTATAGATCATGACATCTTACTAACACATCTTTCTGTCATTGGAATCACCGATACAGTTCATGCCTGGTTTAAATCTTATCTCCTTAATCGCACTCAATGAATTCAAATTGAATCTTGTTCTTCTGATTGATATACTTCTGATTGATATACTGGAGTTCTTCAGGGCTCCGCTTTATCTGCGGCCTTATTCAACACATACCTTGCTCCTCTCTGTACTCTCTTATCTACTCTTGAACTGTCAGTTCAAACCCTGCTGAGCGAACCTCGCCCCACAGCATGGGATTACCTACAAGTCCTCTGTCTCATGGCATCCACTCTGGAGGTAGTACCATGGGCATGAGCTCACATGAGACCCCTACAGCGCTCTCTCCTATCGCGATGGAATCCACTGTCCCAGAACTATGCCGTACATCTACAGCTCCCGGGCAGAGTTCGGACCCAACTACGATGGTAGCTACAAGACGACCACCTGAGCCAGGGAACAAGACTATCCTCACCGACCTGGTTCTTGCTCACCACGGATGCCAGCCTACGAGGATGGGGCACACACTGCGAAGAGCTAACCACCCAAGGGCAGTGGAACGCAGAAGTCGGGATGGAACATCAATCGCCTAGAAGCCCGGGCAGTCAGACTAGCCTGCTTACGGTTCGGTCACAGACTCCGAGACAAAGCGGTCAGAGTTATGTCGGATAACGCCACAACAGTGGCCTACATCAACCGTCAGGGAGGAACCAGAAGCCAACAGGTGTCTCTGGAAATAGACCCCCTAATGTCATAGGCGGAAGGGAATCTCCAGGAGATCTCGGCCATCCACATCGCCGGGAAAGACAACATCACGGCTGATTACCTCAGCAGAGAAAGTCTAGACCCAGGAGAATGGAAGCTATCGACCGCAGCATTCCAACTGATGGTGAACCGTTGGGGAACACCAAGTATGGACCTTCTGGCAAACCGGTCCAACGCCAAGTGCCCAGTTACTTCAGTCGCAGGTGGGAACCTCAGTCCCAGGGGATCGACACCCTGGTGCAGACCTGGCCACAGGAGACTCTGTTGTACGCCTTCCCGCCGTGGCCCCTATTAGGCGCCATCATTCACAAGATTGGACTACACAGGGGACCAGTACTTCTTGTGGCCCCGGACTGGCCAAGAAGGCCGTGATACGCAGACATACAAAGACTACTGACAGGAACTCCCCTGCCACCACTTCCACACAGAGACCTGCTCCAACAAGGGCCAATCCTCCATGAGGATCCAGCTCTATTCTCTCTTACAGTCTGGCCATTGAGAGGGCTCGCCTGAGAAAGAGAGGATACTCGGGGGCTGTAATCGACACCCTACTCAGAGCACGCAAATTCTCTACATCTCTAACATACATAAGGATTTGGAGAATATTCGAAGCCTGGTGCGAGGACCACGACATCATACCATGCTCAGTAAAAAATTCCTGCGATCTTGGAATTCCTACAGAAGGGATTGTCCCTCAACTCCATCAAGGTACAGGTGGCCGCATTGTCATGCTACAGAACCAAGCACGAGGGCGACACCATAGCCTCTCACCCGGATGTTTCACGCCTCTTGAAAGGAGTCAAGCACATCCGATCCCCTCTAAAGTGGCTGGTACCTCTTTGGAACCTCAACCTGGTCCTGGATTTCTTAGCAGGAGCCTCTTTCAGACTTCTCCGTGGCCTGTCTCTCCGACTACTAACATTGAAGACAGCCTTCCTGCTGGCAGTTTGTTCAGCCCGTCATATATCCGAGCTACAAGCACTGTCATGCCGAGAGCCGTTCCTCAGACTCACCCCGGGAACCATCCAGTTACACACAGTTCAGTCATTCCTCTCCAGAGTGGTGTCTCACTTCCATATCAACCAAACCATCTCACTACCATCGCCAGATGAACATAAGAATTCAGAAGAGGCTCGACGTCTACGCCACCTCAACATCGGCAGACTCCTATCCAGATACCTGAAATGTTGGATCCCGTACGAAAAACGGACCACCTATTTGTCCTTCACAGCGGGAAGAGGCAAGGGGAAGCGGCCTCGCGAGCAACCATAGTCCGCTGGATCAAAGAAGTCATCAAGGTGGCTTACTTAGAAGCAGGCAAGCCTCCGCCTCTACAAGTCAAGGCCCATTCTACTAGAGCCCAGGCAGTGTCCTGGGCAGAAACAAAGATGTTGTCACCCGCCGAGATTTGCAGGGCGGCGATATGGTCCTCCATCCACACCTTCTCCAGGTTTTACCACCTGGATGTTCAGGCTCGGGAGGACACAGCATTTGCAAGAGCAGTACTAAGTGGGTCACTGACAGCCTCCCACCCAGTTCGGGAGTAGCTTTTATACATCCCATTGGTCCTGAGTCCATCTGCTACACGCTAGGAAATGGAGAAATTACTTACCTGATAATTTTGTTTTCCTTAGTGTAGACAGAAGGACTCAGCATCCTACCCACGGCTGCCGTTACTCATGGAATGCTCGAGTGACTCAAGGGTAAGCCATGCTTTCCTTCATCTAGGACACCCATCCTATGGGTGTCGACGTTTACCGGTTGAGGGCACTGGCGGTCTCCAGCTATGGCCAATTCAACCAGCTCAAGTTAATCAAGTTATAAAGTTAATCAAGTTCTTCAAGTTATGAAGTTATACAAGTCATTCAAATTAGTCAGTCATACATATATCCACAATGCTTTTCGAGGAGAATACTGAGAGCTGCACTTCCTGCAGGGGTATATGTACTAGGGCTGACGTCAGATTGAAATCTGATCAGTATCCAACTGCTATCAGGAGTACACTATACCCATTGGTCCCGAGTCCATCTGTCTACACTAAGGAAAGCGAAATTATCAGGTAAGTAATTTCTCTACTTTGTTCTATGACATGCAAGAAGGTCTAAGACATTTACTTAGAGTGGTATATGAGTCTTTTGAGACTTCTTCAAGGACCTCAGCAAATGCTATAGTGCTTGTCTGGTAACCTGGCTCCGCTCTAGTTCCATCAGAGAAGAAGTACAGTCAAACTAGCCAATTTTCCCTGTTTGGGAGACAACATATTCGGCGAGAAGCTGAAAGATACAGTAACCCAGTTTAAAGAACAAAATGTGGCAGTTCAATCTCTGTCAGCAGTCTCAGATCCGCGACTGACATCGAGACTTACTTATCAACAGAATATAGGAGACCGTATTATAACCAAAGAAAGCCATATAAATATTATTTTCCACCTTATAGATGTTAGCAATTCCAGTCTTTTCAGTAACCATGTTAACAGACTCAACAGGTTCCATCTAGGGGACACCAATAGACAGGAAACAGCAAAAGCCCTCCCAATCGTTTCTACAGAAGCCTCTACCAGCTTTTTGAGAAATGCCCAGCTACAGCCTCACTTCCCTGTAGGGGGCAGTAATAAAGACCTTTGCCTCACAATGGAACAAAATCTCTTCGGATCAATGGGTGCTTCGAATTGTCCACAAGGGTTATCATTTGAATTTCCTATTTCAACCTCCGCTTCCACATCATACAGCCCAGTTGAAGGATACTTCTCAGTTGCCTCTTCTGTCACAGGAGATCCATGCTCTAATCCAAAAGCGGGCCATTCAATTGGTGCCCAAGCACCAGATCAGTACGGGATACTACTCCCAATACTTCCTCATCCCAAAGCGCTCAGGAGGTCTCCATCCTACTCTGGGCTTGCACTCCCTAAACAAATACCTTCGGAAAGAGAAATTCTAAATGAACATTCCTTAAGCTAGTCCCTACCATTCATCCAAGAGAGCAACTGAATGTGTTAGTTGGACCTCAAAGATGCCTATACGTACATTCCAATACACTCCTCATTGTTGGCGGTACCTGTGCTTCCAAGTGAATTCCACATGCTACTAATACAAGGTTCTCCCCTTCGGTCTATCCTTTGCTCCCAGAGTATTTACCAAATGTCTGGCTGTGGCTGTGGCTCACTTCAGGGGTTCTGCCTGTTTCCCTATCTGGACGATTGGCTGATAGTCTTCCCCAACCAGATATCCCTATGTCTACATTTAGAATCCACGATAACTTGTCTCGAATCCTTAGGGTTCCTCGTCAATTACAAGAAGTTAATACTCAGACGCAAATTCTACAGTTCATAGGGGCCAGAATAGATTCAATCCAGTCTCGAGCATTCCCTCCTCAAGAAAGGATTGAACAGATTAATCAGTTATGTACAGAATTACTCATCAAATCAAGAGTCACTACCCGCCAAATCCTGATACTATTAAGTCATATGGCAGCAGCCATCCATGTGGTACCTTACACTCACCTACACATGTGACAGCTCCAATGGGGCTTTGAAGTCTTAATGGACACTATCTTCAACCAATGTCCACTACTCTAATTCTATCAAATTCCATATGGTGGTTAAATCCAATGGTCCTGTCTATAGGAGCACCCCTTCGGGACCCAACCCACACCCTAGTTCTTACTACAGATGCTTCCACCCAGGGCTGGGGAGGGCTCAACTACTCCATTACAAAACTCAAGGTTATTGGTCACCAAATGAACTTCATTACCAGATAAATCTCCTAGAACTCAGGGCCATGAGGTATGCTATAATGTCTTCAACGCATTTGTTATGGGGTCATACCCTCATGATTCATACGGACAATCAAGTAGCCATGTTTTATGTGAACAAACAGGGTAGATCGGGATCCTGGTTCCTTTGTAAGGAAGCCGTTTTTGGAGTTGGGAATGGACCCTCGACAACATGATCACCTTGAGAGTCACATACTTACCGGGGATAGCAAATACACTAGCTGACTGTGTCTGCAGAATATTTCATCCTCACAAATGGTCGTTCAACTAGGCTACAGCAAACCAGATCTTCCAGCATTGGGGTCGACCTTGGATACACCTATTTGCCACGGAAAATAAAACGTTGTTCCATTTACCTAAGCGCATACAGAAGAGCACAGGAAGCCTTCCTAATGTCATGGTCGTAAGGTCTCCTTCATGCGTTTCCCCCCGATTCCACATTTCAGTTCAAGAGATAATGTGGGACAAAGCTCACATGGTTCTCATAGCTCTTGCGTGGTTGAGACAGCCATGGTTTGCTTATCTGGTTCAGTACTCTGAAAGTGAACCAATAGATCTTGGTCAAGACCTGGACCTCTTGACCCAGGAAGATGGTTGTCTTCTCCATCCTCTGCACTCCTCCCTACACTTGACAGCTTGGATGTTGAATGTGAGATCTTATTGAGCTTAACTCTTTTATCGGATATTCAAAAGATTATCATAGCAGCTAGAAAACCGTCGACCAGACGGAACTATTCCTTCAAATGGAAAAGATATGCCGAGTGGTACTGACTTCGAGACATTAGTCCCTTCTCCTTGGAACCCAAAGATATCCTCAATTACCTATTACATCTCTCCAAAGCGGGCTTATCGACATCATCAGTCAGAGTACACCTGAGTTAGATAGCTGCTTATCACGAAAGGGAATAGACTCGTCAGTAGCCTCTAATCCCTTAATTTCTGGTTTCATGGAAGGACTCCTTAATCTTCATCTCCTGATCCTCTAATCTCCAGTGCCTTGGGATTTGAACATTGTATTATCAGTTCTAATGAATTCTCCTTTTGAACCCTTACAAAGCTCACATTTTCAATATCTCACTTGGAAAGAGCTTTTTCTAGTAGCAATCACTTCGGCCCAATGAGTAAGTGAGCTACAAGCCTTACTTCACTTCCTTTCTTACTTAAAGTTTATTCATGACAAAGTGGTACTTAGGATTCATTCAAATTCCTTCCTAAAGTGGTTTCAGTTTTCCACATCAATCAGGACAATTTTCACTACCAACCTTCTTTCCTAAACTACACAATAACAAGAGAGAAGTTCCTACTCCCATACCTTGGATTGTTAAACGAGCTTAGCCTGTTATAAACAGAGGACACAGCCTCATAGGCAATCATCCCAATTGTTCATCTCATTCAACTCTAACTCGTTGGGAATATCAGTCTTCAAAGATCAGTAACCAATTGGATCACAGATTGTATTCAATTATGTCACGATTCAGCACTTGTGCCCTTATATGGCTCAGTTTCTGCTCATCAAGTGCGAGCGACAGCGTCCTCTATTGCACATCTTCGAAACGTACCCATAGAAGACATATGTAAAGCTGCTTGGTCATCAGTCCACACCTTTACTGCACATTACTGCCTGGATCAACTAACTGCTTCAGATAGGTTGGGAACAACGCAGTTTGTCAAGTGTAGTTAACCGGAAAAACCATGTCCACGGGGGGAGTAATGGGAAAAAAAAACAACTTTCTGATAACTTGCTAGAATGATGAGGTAGTTCACCTCTGCTTTTACTCATTATTCTTTTTCCCTAAAGCTTGGGACTCCCAAATAGCATGGCTAATTCAGCCTGGCTATCGACAGAAAAGAGCATGTCTGCTTACCATAACAGTGTTCTCCCAGGACAAGCAGGATGGTAGCCTTACATATGGGTGAAGTCACTGGACAAAGCCCTATCACGGAAAACTTTTCTGTCAAAGTTTCTAGAAAGCTTTGACTTGCACACTGAATGCACTGAGCATGCCCAGCATGCTATGATCCCTGTATCCACAGGGGTCTCCCTTCAGTCTCTCTTTTTTTTTCCACGATGCAGTTTGCCTCTCGTTCAGGAGCTCTGTGAGAGATTTCTCACAACTTTTCCTCACGGAAACATTTGAAGTTTTACTTCACAAATCATTTTCCCCTACACTGGTCTCCCTTCATGTACACTTCATCAACGCTTGGTGAGTACTATGCCCTGTTTTTCAGTTGGTTCCTGTCACCTCACTAACTGTTTCCCCTGGTTACCAACCAAATTGCGGCCTTCTTTCTCCCTATGTTTATCACCCTCTGTCAGCCCCACAATGCCTGCGAGTGTCCTTCCTGCGATCCTTCACCGGGTTATCGGGGCTAGAAGGATAGGGACGTCCAGTTACCGTTGATGCCACCGATGCTCTCATCGATTCCATCGGTGTCTCCATCGATTCCCTCTGTGCCCTCATGATGCCTCCTTTGATGCCCGTGTCGATGCTGTTACTGTCGTCGATGCCCTTGTTGATTCCACTGATGCCTCCGTCAGTGCTGCTATCAATTCCACCGATGTCTCCGTCGATGCCTTTGATGATGCCTTCGATGCCACCTTCAGTGCCGCCATCGATACCGTCGATACTACCGAAGCACCTAAAATCGATGCCCTCGACTAAACAAAACGCTCCATACTTCGGGTTCTTAACTAAAGCCCCGTGTAATCCTTGGGCGATAAAAGGGTGTCAGGAGCAGTGAAGGCATGGTGACAGTCCATCACCAATCGCCATCCGAGACAGCGAGGGCATCTACCTCGGTGCTGGGGAATGACCGGGCCAAGCACCATGGGAATCATCATCACCGGCCTGGTGACCGTCCGCCACAGATGCCATCCAAGATATCGGTGGCATCTTACTCGGTGCTGGGGAAAGACCGGTCCGAGCGCCGAGGGAAACATCTCTACTGCCACGGTAAACAACAGTCGCCAATGCCGTTATGGACATCAGTTGCAGTTCCTCGGTGCTGAAGAATGACCGGGCCGAGCTCTGAGGGGAAACAGCCAGCACAGATGTGGTTCCACGTTCAGTGCTGGCACTGATTCCTCACCTGCATCAATATCCATTGTGCCGGTTGCGAAGCGAGCCCGGGTACATGAGTCCTGTGCTCCTCTGCGCCAAGGCGTTCCCCACAGACAACGGTGCCGGGTACTGAGCCACCACAAAATAATGTGGAAGCGCCAGTAATGCCTAGCCTGTCTCCTCTGTAACTGCGCTACCATACCAGCTGACAGAGTGGAGCCGGATGTTTATGTCCCTCAGGCTGACCTCGATGCCTCTCAAAATCTACTAGCACCGGAGCCGCCATATTTGCACCATTATGGCACTGCCTCGTTGCGATACCTACCAACGACAGCCTAAATCATTGCCGCCGACTCACCTTCTGTGCCTCCACCATGAAGGGCAGTGAGTACTCTGATCCCGCTTCAGCAACGATCCCATCGAGACCTGGTCATTAAAACGGACCAGATGTTTTCGGAAGGTTCTAGGTCGTGTTATCTTCCAGGAACCATATTGGTGTCACATATTGCTATTACTAGCTATGTTTGACATAACACCAAGGGAAACCTCTCTGCCAGCAACTTTGGGACACTAGCTGATCTGCCATGCACAAGATCCAGCAGACAGTGCCTCCAATTGCAAGCCCACCTCAGACCTGACGACAGTTCTCTACATTTTCTTGCACAGCAGAGAGAGATGCGGGAAGGACTTTTACTGCTCATGCTCCCGCGTGAGACTAACTGTTATCCAGATTACACCAGCTCCGCCAGTCGGGCAGGGTCCTGGATTTTTCAACCTTGCCAGACATCAGAGCATCCATCCCACTGAGAACCAGGGCACGGGGTACTGTTCCCCGGACGCAACAAGGTGGAGGATTTTAATCCCGCTATTCCTTCTTTCAACAGAAAGCCTGCGATCTCCGCCCATCCTGGACCTCAGAAATCTCAACAATTCCCTTCAGAAGGGAAAGGTCAGAATGGTGTCTCATCACCATGCTTCCCTTATTACAATAAGTAGGTTGCCTCTCTCCTCTGGTCTTTCTATGCGCTTCATAGTGAGTCGTCAACATTCCACTACCAAGTTCTACAGTTCGCACTAGCTTCGACAACTTGTGTATTTCACCAAATGCCTAGCAGTGACTGCTGTTTCTCTATGGAGCAAAACAGCATTCATGCTTTTCCTTGCATGGACGACTGCCTAATAGGAGTCAATCCAAGCAAGGAGCTCTAAATTCTCCAAGACTCACTATGAATCTTCTCTCCCAGGCAACCCCTTATCTACCCTTGCTTACGATTCTGGTATGAGCCTCTACTTTCAAATTTGTATATTATATTGTATATAAGTTGATTTATTATATTGTATGTAATTTGGTACTAAATTTCTCCCTATACTGCAGCATTTTACTTGTTATTTGTGTTATATTTCCTGCTCCACCTGGCCGTTCGTTCTTGTTGCCTTTTTATCCCCTTCACCGTTTTTTGTACTTTCCATCTGTCAGTTCTAATCTAAACCGGTATGATGTTGCACACTAATGTCTGTATATAAAAGTGATAAATAAATAAATTTGGCTGGGATTTGTGATCCTCTACCATAAATCCCATATGGAATGGTTCTGGGCTCTACGTTTGCAACGGACTTCCTGCCCAACAACCACACATACATCCTGTTAAATTCTTCACATTTCTGCATGCATGCAGCTTAGCCTCAGCCTATCAATTCTTTCATTGCTGGGCCACGGGGTATTTCACTATCCACGTCACTCCTATGGCCAGACTAGCCATGAGTAAGATTCAGTGGATTTTCAAATTTCAGGGGCTCTAAGCCGTTCAACCTTTTTCTTCCCTGATCCTGATTACCGATCCAGTACCAAATCCTCCAATCTTGGCCACGGTCATGTTCAACTAGGGTTGAAGTGCTCAAATCCGTATCCTTCCAACCCAAGATATGTCTATTCCGCTCCATGAAGAGTCTCGGATCAACTTCCTTGGAGCTTCGAGCCATGTGTTATGCCCTTTATTGCCTTAAAAACACTGCCTCTCACACAAACCTTTGTGCATACACACAGACAGCATAGTGGCAATGTGGTATTCCAACACATAAGCACGCACAGACTCTTATCTGCTCTGCCAGGAGGCAGTGCAGCTTAGCCCTTGTTCCATACTCACCTGATCCTAGGTTCTTCCGTGACTGAGTGGTCCTCTGTACTCACTCTTATATTCTTCTTAAGGTAGATGCAGCCTCTCACCTTACTCAGAATATAGTCTGCCCACTTTTTCCCAAGGCCTCTCTCTCACCAGGGCGAGAGGGTTTTCCACACCTTGGACTGTAAGCATGCACTTGCATTATATCTAGACCGCACTGCATTCCATGTGCAATACACCCACCTCTTTCCTTCTTTGACAAAGACAAGCTGCGAGTTCAAGCGGGCAAGCAAACTCTCTCCAACTGGCTAGCAGACTGTATTGAATTCTGCTATGAATAAGCAGGCCTTCCTCTCCAGGGGAGGGTGAAGGCACATTCTGTAACGGCCATAACAACATCGGTACCACACTATCACTCAGTACCAATTGCTGACATTTCCTAGGCTGTGACTTGTAGCTCTCTTCACACATTTGCAGCCCCCTACTGCTTAGATATGGAAGTCTGTCAAGACTCTGCCTTTGGCCAATCTGTCTTGAAAAGCTTTCTTCCACTATAATCCCCAACGTCTTCCACAACCACTTGCTGTGATGTTAAGCTGCCTCATCATTGCCTATAGCACCCCAATTATTGTGCCTCCGCACAAGTTGTTTGCTATTGGCTTGTAATATGAGTCAGCCTGTAGCTTGCTAATCACCCATACGTGAGGACTACCATCCTGCTTGTCCTGGGAGAAAGCAGAGTTGCTTACCTGTAACAGGTGTTCTCCCAGGACAGCAGGATGTAGTCCTCACGAAACCCAACCGCCACCCCGCGGAGTTGGGTCCGCTAACATTTATTATTTTATTTTTTCACTCGCACTTTTTGCTACAAACGAGACTGAAGGGAGATCCCTGTGGACCCAGGGATCTCATAGCATGCTGGGCCTGCTCAGTGCATTTAGTGTGCCAGTCAAAGCTTTCTAGAAACTTTGACAGGTTTTCTGTGATAAGGCTCTGTCCAGTGACATCACCCATATGTGAGGACTACCATCCTGCTGTCCTGGGAGAACACCTGTTACAGGTAAGCAACTCTGCTTTTTCTGTAGATAGCAGGATGAATTAGCCATGAGTACCCTCCCTCCTCCCTGGACATGATTTTTCTCTAGATCTCCTTAAATTAATTATGACGCTGCCTTCTAGCTTTATAAATAACTGAAGAGACCAGTACGCACTTTGCGCAGGAAGAGCCACACAGCAAAATCAGAACTTTGACTCAGAGAACAGAACGTCTGAGAGTGCTGTTGGTGACGTCACCCAAATAGCATGGCTAATTCATCCTGCTTTCTACGGAAAACACCGTTTACGGTAAGCAAACATGCTCTTCTCATTTTCCTCCAAGGAGTTAACATCTTCAGTGTCCTTTTAGGCCCTTGGTTCTTCAATGGGATCTTAATTTGGTTCATAGAGCTTTAGTGGGCTTGCCATATGAACCTCTTAGCAGAACCTTTCTGTAGGTTTTATCACTGAAAGTGATTTTTCTGGTTGCTATTTGTTTAACTGGAGGTATTTCTGAATTGCAAGCCATGTTTTGCAGAAATCCTTTTCTGGTTTTCTCATTGTTTTCAATATCTTGTAGACCAGTCCTTTTGACCTAAACTGGTTTCTGTGTTCCTCTTAAATCAGACTATCTTTAAGTGTTCACAAGAAGAGAGTCATGGTAAAGACAGGACATTTCAGCTACTCGATGTCAGTCGGGTTCTTAAGTGTTTAGCAGTCTATTAATCCTTTTTTCAGAAATCTGACACATTTGTTTTAATTGCAGGGCTTTGGAAGGGCAACACAGCTTCTAAAAACTTTTTGGCTAGATGATTTAAAAGGAAGAAAAAAGCAATAGATTCAGCTTATTGACTGAAAGGTCAGCAGCCTCCAGGGGTCCTTCAGGAAAACTCGGTGAAAGCTCAAATTTCTTCTTGGGCGGAGCTTCCACTCTTGCCCTGGAGGATATTTGTAAGGCGGTCACTTGGTCTTCTTTACATTCTTTCACTAAACATTTCAATCTGGATGTTCATGCAAAAAAGGACATGTCCTTTAGAACTGGTGTTCTCAGGGCAGCCCTAACTTCCTCTCTCCTAGATTAATTGGGCTTAGATACTACTCACACATCTGGACTAGTGTAACAGGATGATAAAGAAGGAAAAATATAGTCATACCTGACAATTCACTTTCCTTGAATCTTGCAACACCAGTCCAGGACCTTCCCAGGAAGTTGGGCCTGTGCAGCCTTTGAAGCAGTGTACCTTAGTTTACAGAGATTAAGAGGCAACGAGAAGTTTACTTTTTGTTGCTTTTTTCTTTTTCTTCCTCTTCATTTATTCAAGAGAAGTTTGGAAGGATCATTTCTTTGGAAGATCCTTTAAGTGTTTCAAAGTATGTGCATGTTATTTAAGAGTTGGAATCTGTTTTTTTAAACTTCACCTTCCAAGCTGCAGCTATTTCACACCTAACTGTGATTATAATTTGAGAGAGATTAATCTTTTGCTGCAGCTTCTCATAGTCATAGACAGTTATAATAACATAGGATCCTTAAGGATTTTAATACTTATCACCTTATTAATTTAATCCAGTTACCCCATCCCAACAAAACTGAAGCAAACCACATTTCCACCAAATATGGAAGAACATCCCCTTCATTACCATATAAATGCCAGTCTCCTCAGTTTTTATGAGAGCTTTTCCCCATTTCCTTGTGGTCCTGCTAAGGGGCTGCTTTTATTATGTTGTGGTTTACTTCGGGTTTTAATCTCCTTAAAGTAGCAGGCAAGGTATTTTATACTTCCTTTCTAAGGAGACTGCTCAGAGCAAGCATTAAAATACAGGTTTTTTTATATTGATAAACTGAATGCACTGGGGGCCACAAATAAGAGCATTCCCAGTCAACTTGGGGCCACAAAATAAGAGCTAGAGAAGAAAAGCGCTGTGGCTTCTCATGGTCTTTGGCTCCCTGCTTTTGACTCCATTCTGGTGGTAGTTGCTCCTATAGAGATTGTATATACCAGAGGTTCCCAAACCTGTCCTGGGGGACTTCCAACCAGTCGGGTTTTCAGGATATCCTTAAAGAATATGCATGAAATAAATTTACCTGCACTACCTCCAAAGCAAGCACATTTTATCTCATTACATATTCATTGTGGATATCCTGAAAACCTGACTGGCTGGGGTTCCTCCAGGATAGGTTTGGGAACCACTGGTATATACCACACACATTGTTATTGCATAGAATTATAAAGTAGATTCATGGGTATGATTTTGCCTAAAGCCATGTATGTATGTATGTATGTATGTATGTATGTGTATATATATATATATATATTCGGGAAACTTCACATTCAGGAAACTTCATACATTAAAAATTAGGAGCTATTGAGCCGGAGTGAAGTGAATGTGTCTTTTCTGAATCCACTCCGTTCAAAGTACAGATACAAGTGATGGAAGTCATTGGTTTCCATTGATGTCGGGTCTTAATAAAAGTATTCCCCTGAAGAAGCCAACATTGGCGAAACGAGGACCTTGTCGGGACAGGAAAAAGAATCAGCTAAAGGAGATACACCACTAATACATGTTAACTGTTTAGATAAAGGAATGTAATTTAAGCTACATGGTATAAGATTGTTAAAGCAATAAGTGGTGTATTCCTTTACACAGACCTATTATAACATCAATGAGGTTAGGGCATATTTAGTTCAATTAGGGTAAGATTGAGGATAGGTATAGGAGAGGACTGAGGGTCATAACTAATTGGACTAAAAGTAGATTTTAGTATATTTGAAATATTTAATGTTTTGTAATACATTTTTTCACTTAAATTATTAGCATATTTGTTAAAGTTGTCAATAAAAGATTTACATTTCTAAGAAACATTACATATTTGAATTGATTCATTAAATATAAGAATAGTGCTTATGGTTTCCCACGGCTGCACGTTGGGGGTTTTTTGCATATAAGCTTTAGCACTAGTAGAAGTAGAATCGCCAAAATTTTTTTTTGCTTGCTATATATATATATATATATATATATATATATATATATATATATATATATATATATATATATATATATATATATTTATTTAACATTTTTCTATACCTATGAGGCAAGCTTTTATTTCATGGGTAGTAGTGAAGGTGTAGGCCTTTCTTGTTTGTTTTTCTTGTTTGTTTTTCATAGACATCCCCCTGCCCCACCCTAAGCTCCAAGGATGATTGCTTCAGCTAGCCTAATGTCCCTTGTTGACCAAGTGCTAGAAAGGAATTGTCATTTAGCATTGACTCTTCAGTGCCACTCTTGAGCCAGCAGGAGTTGCCCCTGAAGCAGCAGTTGGCTGCTGGCCTTCCCATGTCTGCATCATTCCAGCCTGGACGAAGAGGAGGCTTTTGAACATTGGTTCTGTGAACCATATCGTCCCTTATTAGGAATCCTACTGTGCTTTCCATCTGGTGTCAAATAATTGCAACATTGCTTGGAGCACCTTAGTCTACACGGGCTTATTTTCCCTATGGACTAGCTATATTTGAATATATAGAATATATTCTATATATTTATATACATTATATAGAATATGTATATAAATACATATATAGAATATGAACAAACTCTTCAAAATACTGCAAATATCAGAATATGAACGTACTCTTCAAAATACTGCAAATATCAGAATATATTATTCCATGTAAATATTCAGCAAGCTATTTATCTTGGTTAATTTAAGTTTTTTCAGTTTGACCTCTGTTCCTGCCAATATTCCGACTTCTTTCCCTTTCGTTTTCTGTATCCCCTACCCTTGTCCTTGTTAGATGTATTTTCAACCTTCAGTTCGGATGTAAACCGGTATGATATTACCACTAATACCGGTATAGAAAAAATGTTTAAATAAAATAAATATATTTGCTGGTGCAGTAGTACATAGTAACATGTGTAATGATGGCAGAAAAAGAGCAAAATGGTCCATCCAGCTTGCCCAGCAAGCCTCCCAAGGCAGCAACTGCCGCTCCGTGCAGGTTACCCTCACGTTTCTGTTAAGGGTAGTAACCGCCGCTCCAAACACAAGAATAATACATTAGTGCACAGCCGTTATCAAAGTGTGTTTATATAAACTCCTATTTTATTTTTGTTAGAGGAACCTATGTATGAGTCCTGTTCCAAGAAAGTAGCAAAAATGCTCTACAAGAAAGTGTATAAAACAGAAGAAGCATTGGACTTGGATTTCTACGCATTCTCTTATTATTTTGACCGAGCTGCCGAAGTAAATTTAATTGGTAAGGGTAATTGCCTTTTTTTCTCATTTAATTGTAAGGCTGTGTTTTGAGAGTTTGTATTACCTCAAGAAAAAGTTTAGCCTTTTTAGGTATCTTCCTTGCAGTAGCTCACATGTTGAGGCAATGGGCTCATGGCAGAAGCATCATGGGATACGCTGAATGTTTAGTGCTTGAAGTGGGGACAGTCTCTCTGAAGACATGAGTGGGAGGCAGAGGAATTCCTCACAAGATGCAGGCTTTTTTCTGCTAAGCTTCACTTGTCCCATTCGACCTGCCCCATTGGGCCAGTTTGATGACAGCAACACACAGGGCACTAGAAAATAGGTTTGTGTGCCCATGCCTAGCGACATTCCTGATTTATGATCATTTCAAGTTATACTTGGTTGGAAAGCAGAGGAATCCATAATTACTACATGGTAAGCTTGAACATTATGACTTTTTTTGTGTTGCCATCTGTTTAGATTTAGAATGGAAAAATGAGGCTGTACTGTCCATCTCCTGACATTTAGCGCCAGAATCCATGCAGTTCAGATCATGACATGTTTCTATTTTGTAATTTAGTTTGCCTGTTTTAAACTTTATTTACCAGATGCTGCTGCTGCTGCTTAATTTTGAGAGCTGCTATGTTTTTCAACTTTTTTAAAATGCTATTTTTTTTTTTTTCATTTTTTTTGAGCCCAGCAATGACCACTAACTCAGTTAAAACCAATATCCTTTGGGCTATGGCACCATGAGCTTTCATTCACAATTTTCTGAGGTTCATTCCAATATTCACATCCCTGTTGTTTCAGTGAGTAAAGGTAATGTGGCCCTTAAGTTTGGTTGCTAGTTGTTGCTGTTGAGCTACGAATGCTACTTCTGCAGCATTTCCAGCTGGCCCAGGAAGCAGAGTCCTTATCCAGGAATTGAATCCAGGTCATCACATGGAAGGGCGTAGTATTACTACTGGGTCATTTGTTTTTGAGCACGTTGAGGTATTTTGCAACTGAAAGAACTTGAGCAGCTGAAATGATGTTATTCATGGAGTGTGTCCTGCAGCATCGGTAGGGGTAATTTTCAAACTGCATTGAGACAAAGACCACATGTGCTTTTTACCAGGGAACTTTGCTTCAGTTTTCAAAATGAGAATACGCATGTACTTTTGCTTTGAAATTTGCCATGGATACAAAGTTCACATGGCCACTTGCACCTGCCTTTTCTGTGGGTAGATATTTGCTAGAAAAGTATATGCAAATATTTGAAAAATGCCATCTATGTGTACTTTTCCTCCCTAGTATCCCCCAGGAGTGCCTCTTCTCAGTGTGGTTAAAAGCCTCTTTTAGCTGCACTGAAGGAGGGAAATTTTCAAACAGCTGATGAAATTGGGTAATTTGCTTTTTATTTACATAAATTGCTTTAGAAATTATCCTTCCCAAATTGACTTTCATAAATCCATTTGACTAATTTGGTTTTTCCCAGCATGTATCTCCTGTCTTTTTGGAAGGAGCATGATAGCTACCAGGTTTTGAATTGGGCCTTACACCTTCTTTCACCCCCAGTAAGACATTTACAGTTTTAAAATTACTTGGAGTTTGTTGTCAAACACCAGTTTGACTCTGTCTATCCTTGTCAAGTTGATTATCATAGTCCGTCGTACAATATGTATGACTATGATAATCTGTACGACAATCTGTACGACGACTCACCAGAGCCTGTAGTGGAGTCTGTAGCTTTATTTTTCTGGGTAGGGTGTTCTTCAGAGAAACAAAATGGTTTCCTCCACATCCAATCAGACCGGTCCAGATGAATGGGTTATGCCTACCAATTAGAAGATGGAGACAGAGATCAACAGACTTGCTGACGTCACCCAAAAACATCCGAGCAACAGCCTGCCAGTATCTTCTGTCTCCAGCAGATGGTAGATGAGTATTTCGTGCTTTGTACTAAGGTCCAGTTACACTGGGTGAACAGGAAAAGATTTCTGTCTGGCAGCTCCTGTGGTGAAAAATTAATTTTCCCTCCCTCAGTTGAGCATAACTTGGATCTTCTGCAGTCACAGACGTCTCCTGAGATGAAAGCCCTCAGTTGAATAGGGGCTGGGCCTGGGGGCTACTGGTCTCTTGTTACTTGGTTCTCCCCTCCTTTTCTCCCTTCTTCCTTAGCTCTCTCTCCACCTTTCCTCTTTAAGATAAGAAGAGAGACCTGATTTGTAATTTAAAGTTGTAAAAAAAAAAAAGCTAAGTACCGCAAGAGATTCAGCAGTTTAGTGCTTTGGCTGCTGGGAGAGGAACAGCTAGGAGTTGAACTTTCACCAGATGAGTGCCTTTCTTCACTGGGGAGTCCCGGCTGCAGTGGTGTTTGCCACACAGTAAGAAGATTGCTGCAGGTTCTGCAGAGTGTGGGATAAAGGCAGCTTTATATGTGGCCTGCAGGGATTCACAGGCCAAAATCGGGCAGCACTGTAAAAATGTCACGTTTGCTGGGAGGGAGAACATTTCAATCATGCCTCTGATTCTGTTCCCTCTAGGGGGTAATTTCCAAGACTGCACATCCATCCAGCTGCCGGTTCCCGCTGGGAAATCCAGCACAACGCCAGGAATGGTGGGCATTTTGGGAGTGCGGGAGTATATGAGAGATGGGGGGTTAACTCTCATCATGCAGAGCAGGTCACAAGTGGCTTCATTTTGGGGACAGCTAGTTTGAGTGCAGTGGCTGTTCCTTTATCTGTGCAAGCGTCCGTCCTCCTTGGCATGAGCAACCAAGTTCAGAGTTTATTTGCTGTATGTGAAAAACTTTCTCCTTGGGACAGAGTTCAATCTTGAAATCCACTCTGAGTTTTGCTGCACTTTTAGGCCCCTTCAGGACCTAAAAGACCTCGTAAAGGGAATTTTGGGGGAAAGAAAATGACCTTTCCTTGGATTCTGGTGACTCCCTAGAGGATTTTCAGAATATAGAAGATGCTTGCTTAAATGGGTAGCTGGAAGAAGGAGTGCCCTCCTGAGGGCGATGACGGCTCTTCCATTTTCTGTCCCTTTCATAGAGAGAAGCTCCCTTTTTTGTAGACCTTGAATATTGCAGATGAGGAGGAGTCTTCTTCCTCCTCTGAAGAGTTTATTATCGTCAGTATTAGAAAGCACTCAAGATCCTTTCCTCTGCATAAGGCAGAATAGAACTTGATTGATATGGAATGGATTTCTTTTGAGGCAAATTTTAGGAGAGATTGTTCCTTATTAAAATTGTATCCATTGGACACACTGGTGAAGGAAACGCTAAGATTTCCAAAGGTTGATGCTCTGGTATCTCGGTCATCAAAAGGATAACTATATCAATGGAGGAAGGTGCATCTTTGAAAGATGTGCAAAATCAGAAGATTGAGACAATCTATAAGTAGGCCTTCAAGATGGCTAGTATGGCGCTGCAGATTGCAGCATATAGCTGCTCAGTGGCAAGATATGACTTGCACTGGGTGCAGCATGTTCAAGAGGAAGTGTTGGGTATTTGTGAGGAGTTGTACCAGTTGGAACCTGGTGCAGTTATCTAGCTGATACTTCCTTTGATTCTGTTTGCAGTACAGCAAGGTTCACGACCTTATTATAGCAGCCAGGTAACTTCTATGTCTGCGTAATGGGTCAGCAGATTTTATCTCTAAGATCAATCTGAGGAAACTTCCCTTTAAATGGAATCTGTTGTTTAGGGAAGACCTCGAAGATGTCTGTTGTGGGGTGATTCCAAGGTGCCAAGGGTCCCAGAGGTCAGACCCAGGAATGTGTTAAGATCAGCTCTGGGTTCTAAATTTTGTGACTCCTGGAGGTTCAAACTGGGTGACTCTTCAGATGATTAGGATTGAATCCTTTTGTGCGACCAAGAGAAGAGGCAAAGACACTTCCTCAGGATCTGCAGGTTCCTCCCGCAGTTCCCAATGAGTGCCCAGGGACCCATCCGTCAGTACTGATGATAGGTGGTTGCCTATCTTGTTATATCAAAATTGGGAGATACTACGAAAAAGATATGCATTAGATCTCTCCAGTCCAATTCCCAATGCTTTTATGGCTTCCCCATGCAGCTCTGCCAGAAAGAGGGAGTTGGTGAGATTGATCATGGATTGCCTTCTCTGTTTGAAGGTGGTGGTTTCAGTCCCAAAGACTCAGTGAGGTCAAGGACATTAATCAGTTTGCCATGTGATGCCCAAGAAGGATGGTTCCTATTGCCCTATTCTGGACCTCAAACAAGTCAACAAGTTCTTCAAGGTGTCCCATTTCCAAATGGAGACACTGAAGTCGGTCATCATGGTGGTGAGATAGGGGAATACCTCACGTCTTTGGATCTTTTGGAGGCTTATCTATATATTCTGATCAGGGAGTGTAATCAGAAATTACTTCATTTTACGGGCTTGAGAGGACATTTTCAGTTTCAAGCCCTGCCTTTTCGGTTAGCTACTACTCCGTGGATCTTCTTGAAGGTGATGGCAGTTGTGGCAGCGGTGCTCAGGATAGATGGAACCCTGGTGCATCCATATCTGAACAATTGGCACATCTGGGCAAAGTTGAAGCAAGAGAGTATTATGGCTACTGAAAGAGTGGTGGACTCACTGCAAGAGTTGGGTTGGGTTGTGA
Organism: Rhinatrema bivittatum; assembly: GCF_901001135.1. NCBI lineage: Eukaryota > Metazoa > Chordata > Amphibia > Gymnophiona > Rhinatrematidae > Rhinatrema > Rhinatrema bivittatum. The sequence goes on along the minus strand of NC_042617.1, from coordinate 256,308,789 downwards.
ATTTCTCCAAGAGCAGTTTGAGATCTGCCCAGACCCTGGGGTACTTAGGGGCTCTGTTTGACATGAAGACTGCCAGGTTCGCTTAACAGAACAAAGGGTCCTGAGGTTACAGCAGCAGATTGGTTTGTGCTGGCAGTAGAGTCCAATAGTGTGGACTTATCTTCATCTCTTTGGCAGCAGCACTGATTCTGGTCCTTGGGTGAGGGCGCATATGAGGCCTCTCCAGAGGGCACTATTGTCTAGATGGAATCCTCATTCTCAGTATTATTGCAGAAGGCTTCCACTGCTAGTTGCAGTTAAGCAGCATTTGGCCTGGTAGACAGATTCCAGAAATCTGGAAGCAGATATGGACTTTGAATCGACAGCCTGGGTCATGCTGATGATGGATGCCAATCTCTCTAGCTGGGGAGCTCATTGTCTAGGATATGTGGCTCAGGGGCAGTGGTCACTGGAAGAGGTGAATCATTTGGCAACTAGGGTGATTTGTTTAGCTCTCTTAAGGTTCAAGTCCCTTCTCAGAGAGTTAGGGTGAATTCTGACAATGCCACTGCAGTAGCCTATGTGAATCATCAAAGAAGGAGCCAAGAGTCCTCAGTTGTCTCAGGAAATAGATTTGTGAATTCCCTGGGTGGAGAGGAATCTGAAAATAATTTCTGCATAGCACATAGTGGTGGTGGCGAAATCTTCTCAGCTACAATTGTAATGAGGTACAACCTGCCCGGAGGCAGAAAAAGCAGATATATAGAAAAAAGAGGAGGGGGGGGCTGATGACGTCAGCGACTCGGGAGGCAGCCTAACCCGGAGCTCCCGGCCTCACCGTTTAGCATCCAGTTTACAGCGTGACCATCCTTCGCTTTTGGGCCGTGGCTCCTATATCCTCTGCACCCCAGAGGGCATTACATGGCGAATCGGGCACAAAAACCGGACTTTATCAAGTTTTCCTATCGAAAATTGGCCCGAGAAAACTCACCCAAAAAAAACAAAATGGCCGCCGCGACGGGAGATATGATATCTTCGGCTCCAGCTGACTCCCCGGCGCTACCTGATTCCGAAATACCGACTCGGGGTGAGTTCAAAGCCTGGTTTGGTGATCTGAGCCACGATCTGACCTCCTTTAAATCTGAAATTCGGGAAACCGTGGAGGAAATGAAAGAGGAGCTATGTGATATGGGGCGGAGACTTTTTGAGTATGGAACATGCACTGAAGCCCAGGCGGACAAAATGAGTACCCTGCAGCAGCACCATAAAGAAATGGCTAGTGAAATTCTGCAGCTATCCTCTAAGCTGGAAGACCTGGAAAACAGGAATAGGAGGGCTAATCTTCGCTTCCGGGGCATCCCTGAATCCCCTGAGTTTGCTGACTGTGTCCAAGTCATTACTAAGCTCTGCCAGGACCTGCTACAAACAGACGCTGACAAACTTGATGCTGGCTCTGGAGGGTCCCAACGTGTAAGCTGGAGCGGGCTCACAGAGTCCAGGGGCAACGAGCTCTTAATACACCTAAAGATGTGATTGCTTGCTTTCACGACTTTCCTGTGAAAGAGAAGATTCTAGCACTGGCACGGCAGCGGGGAAAGCTGCAATTGCAGGGACATGAGGTGCAAGTTTATGCTGACCTTTCTCCCACTACTATCAAGAAACGTCAAGATATGAGACCAGTCACTTCTATTTTGATTAAAGAGAACATCAGATACCGCTGGCTCTTTCCTTTCGGCATCTGTTTCACTGTGCAAGGCGCCACGCATAAGGCACAATCAGTGCATGAAGCGGCTGGAATCATGAAAGACCTTGGCTATAGTGTGGCGGATTTGCAGCCATCTTCTTCGCCACGTGCGGATCGCCGGGAGGAACCTCGTTGGCAGCGGATGGGAAAGGGAGGAAAGAGACTACGACGTACCCCTGACCCAGACATCACACAAAGCGCCCCTCCATGAACTGATAATCTACCATTGGGGGATCTTGTGCTACCCTTTTGGGCTACTTCAGTTGTGGTTGAAGGTTTGGTTACAGGTTATATGTTTTATATGATGCTGATGCTACTGGGTGGGATTGCGTCTGGAGCGCTGTCTTCACACACCCGTGCTGGATGGGGGACCCAAGAATTGATTGTGGTTCCTCAGGGGGAGGGGGGAGGGGGTGGGGAGTGGGTTACGTAGGGATTCTCGTATATATGAGTGTTTTGTCATGTTTTCTGTTTCCTGACACAATAGGGGCTGTGCTCCACCTTGTCTTGTGCTTCACTGTATGTTCTATGGCGGAGGGACCGCTGTCTCCACTTTATTGGGACGGGCCTGCCGCGATGGGGTGCCTGGGCCGCACCACCGAGTACTTACATGGCTTCGTTTAAGGTACAGTCCCTTAATGTTAAGGGGCTCAATACGTACCGCAAGCGTCGGCTACTTTATAAAGACCTGCAACGAGCTGATATCGCTATTGCTTGTCTCCAGGAGACTCATTTAAAGCGGCGTTATGAACATTTAATGGGCTCTGCCCTTTACCCGTACCAATATTGGGCACCTAGTTCCAAATCTGCTAAATATGCCGGTGTGGGGATATTGTTTCACAAGGACTTTGCCTTTGAATTGCTGGACTGTGTCACCGATCCTCTGGGCAGGTATTTGTTGCTGGTTATAAATGTTGCGGGAGATAAGTACACGCTGCTTAATGTCTACGCCCCCAATGTTCAACAAGCTAATTTTTTCAATGCATTGGCACTGGTGGTTCAAATGAAAAAGGAAGGGCAGCTAGTGGTGGTGGGAGATTGTAATCTGCCTTTAGATCCTGTCCTTGATTCCTCGGGGGGGCGCTGTTCCACTTCGAAAAAAGATCGCAACAGCCTTCGGGTGTTCCTGGCTCAGTTTCAGTTGGTGGACGTGTGGCGATTTTTACACCCAGCCCAAAGGGATTATACCTTTTTTTCAAATCCCCATAATATATATTCTCGGATAGACTACATTTTTGTTGATAAGGGAGGGATTCAAAATGTGCGTAAGGGAGTCATTGACTCTATTACCTGGTCAGACCACGCTCCAGTGTGGGCAGAGTTAACTTTTCCAAGTATGATAAAAGGCCAACGTTTTTGGCGCCTAAATGACAGCCTCCTTGACTGCGAGTCTTTCATAGCTCAATGTCGCCAGGTGCTTGAAGATTATAGTTTCCACAATAGCAAACCCGGCCTCTCCCCTGTCACTTTCTGGGACTGCCTGAAGCAGTGATCAGGGGAAACTTTTTATAGCCCGGGCTTCCTGGGTTAAAAAGGAGGGCCAGCGGGAACGCACACGCTTAAACTGGAAAATTGCTGGAGCTAGAAACAGAGGCATAAAACACTTCCCTACTGAGACTGACCGAGTGGCTTTAACTGACTGTAGATCGCAACTCGGAGCGCTGGATGCAGCAAAAATTGCATATGAGTTGGAACAAGCTGAACAAGCATACTTTGAAGGGGGGGCAATAAACCGGGGAGGTTTACTTGCCAATAAGTTGCGTGCTAAACGCTTGCAAAATATTATTACTAAAATTGTCGATGTTCAAGGTAATCCACTTACCGCTAACGCTTGCAATTCGTGACCGTTTTTCTGCAATTTTATTCCAAGTTATACTCTCATAACCAGGCTATTGATCCCAGGGATGTACAGTCCTTTCTGCGGGTTACCACTTTGCCTACGCTATCAGAGTCTGCTAGGGATATGCTAGATAAAGATATCTCAACAGCTGAAGTGCTATACGCCATCAAGCAACTTAAGACTAGCAAATCCCCGGGGCTCGATGGCTTTACAGCCCGCTTTTATCAATGTTTTGCTGGTGACTTACTTACCCCTCTCACTGATATGTTTAACGCCCTGCGTCACGAAGGGGTGCTGAACCCCAATTCCAATGTGGCGGGTATCACGGTCATTGCTAAGCCGGGCAGGGACCCCACTAAGTGTGGCTCCTATAGGCCCATCTCTTTGCTGAACATCGACCTTAAGCTTTTAGCTAAGGTCTTGGCCAATAGGCCAAATGGTTATATAGCCCAGCTTATCCATCCGAATCAGGCCGGTTTCATTCCGGGCCGCATGGCGTCCGACAATGTCCGGAAGTTGTTAACCTCTCTCTGGTGGGTTAAGCGCCACAATTTACCTTTTCTTTTTATGGCCATGGATGCGGAAAAAGCTTTCGATTTGGTTCATTGGCCCTTTTTATTTCAAGTACTCCGCACCATGGGTTTTGGGACTTATTTCATCACCTGGCTACAGAAATTATATGATAAGCCGAGGGCCTGTATTAAGGTGAATGGGGGATATTCTCCGTTCTTTACTGTGGAGCGGGGCACCCGACAGGGGTGTCCGCTCTCCCCGTTACTTTTTGCTTTGTTTATTGAACCCTTGGCCCAACGGATTCGATCTTCTAGGGACGTGTTGGGGGTAAGTGTGGGCTCCTATTCATCTAAGCTGGCTATGTTTGCTGACGATGTTATCTTGACTCTAACGCAGCCTCAGCAGTCGTTACCAGCAGTGGTGGCTATTATTCAATCATTTAGCCAGGTTTCTGGCTACTCCATCAATTGGGACAAAACTGAAATTCTAAATATCACTGTACCGGAGGACCAAGCCCAAGACCTGAAAGCCCGCTTTGACTTTAAGTGGGCGAAAGAGAAAATCAAATACCTTGGTATATATCTTGGGGCTCATAAGGATATCTTTAATCTTAATTATCCCCCTCTCCTTGCCAAACTGTATCGGGAAATGGAAGAGTGGAATAGATACCACATTTTGTGGCTGGGGCGTATTGCTACTTTTAAAATGAATATTCTGCCCCGGCTTGGCTACCTCTTCCAAACCATCCCTTGTATGATCCCGGCAGCGACGCTTCTCAAGTGGCAGCGTCGGATTATGAAATTTTTGTGGCGGGGGAAGCATCCTAGAGTGGCTCAAAAGGTTTTGTACCAACCCAGGATACGGGGGGGTCTTGCGGTCCCGAACCTTTTACATTATTATGTAGCGGCACAACTGCGCGCTGTAGTAGATTGGCACAGAACACATACCCGCAAACCCTGGATAATTCTGGAACAGGAAATTTTGGGGTCACACTTGTTAACTAATGTAATTTGGCAGGCACCGGGTTTTGGGCCTAAACTGGACGGTTTACCCGCTCCAATTCAGTGTACCTTACACCTTTGACGTAAATGGAAGTCCACACTTATAGGGAAAAAGTCTGGGTCTGTCCTTTTTTCTCCCTTCTATTCCAGGGATTTTTTGGCAGGCAAGGCTCCTCAGGTATTTAAAGATTGGCTGGATAAGGGTATCTGCAATTATAGTCACCTATGGGAGACCTCCTCTTGGGTGATGTTCTCCACCTTGCAGGATAGATATGGCCTACCACAGGGAGACTTTTACCGTTACCTCCAGCTCCTTAGCTATGCCAGAGCCTCCAATATTTCCCAGGATCTGCTTCAGCCGATTGGTCTCTTTGAGAATTTTTGTCGATCGGCTGACAAGGTCCAGCACTTAATGTCTAAGATTTATAAATTGCTCATTCAGGCTATGGAGGTGCAGCGCACGTTTATTACCGCATGGGAGGCTGACCTAGGGGCCCAGCAGGGGACAGATTTTTGGGATTATATATTTACTGGAGGCGGTAAAGTTCTTATCTCAGCCCAATTTTTGGAAAATAGTTTTAAACTTCTTTATCGCTGGCACTTTACCCCCGCTAAACTTCATAAAATCTATCCCTCAGTGTCCGATAGGTGCTGGAGAGGTTGTGGGGAGCGAGGTTCTTTCTACCATATGTGGTGGGAGTGTGCTGTTGTCTCACAGTTGTGGTTGGGTATGGGTGGGTGGCTCTCTGAGATACTGCATACTTCTATCACCCTCACCCCATGATAGCCTTACTTAATTCCGACTATCCTCAGCTGCTTAAACGCACTACAACGCTTTATTAAATTGGTGGTCACTTCTGCTCAATGTGAGATTGCGTTACATTGGAAAGCTATGGGGGCCCCTACCTTGGTGGCAGATACAGGCTCGTGTGGCCAAAGTTTATATCCTTAGTAGATCACGGCGCATCGGCGAAAGCAATTTGGGGCATTCCAGAGTACTTGGACTCCCTACTTAACATGGCGACAACAACAGAAGCAGCTCTGATTTGTGTTGGTGTTTTGCTTTGCTTTATTGTCTTCTCCTTCTCTGTGAGACCCCACAGGAGGTAGGGGGGAGGGTAAGGGGATGGGGGGCGGGAGGGAAAGGGGGGGGCAAATAATTGAAAAACGCAGAGAATCTGTTGAATGTCTTTATTGTATTTATATTCTTGTACATGGTGTTAATGTACTTTCCATGCAGATGACTGTTGGTTTTGTATTTTTGCTGTTATCTCTCTAATAAAACTTAAATTACAAAAAAAAGAAAAAAGAGGAAAAGCAACCTCAGGGTTGGACAGCAGGGGGGGGGCGGTAAAAGACAGGATAAAGACTACAACTCCCAGGTTCCTTAGGCAGCTAAGAGAACCAAGGGCCCCGGAAGAGGCTGAGTTGACAGCTGAATTGAGTAATGATGAGTCAAATTCAACTGAATCAATGTTGGTTGAGGAAGAGGGCATGCCCAGGTGGGAGAGAGAGTATGAGAAGAGCTGTTCTTCTGACACAGAGGAGGAAATGGACGTGGAGCTGCTAACGGAGGAATCCTCAATGTCCAGCATGGAAACAGAGTGAGTGACATGATCGGGGGAAGGGAGGATTCAAAGTGGAGAAAGAATGTTTTTTTTTTCTTAGCACTGTCACAAAGTGTTTTGTGTGTGTTTGGTATGGGAAGACCGCGTCCTGCTGCACAACCAGAGGGGAGTAAGGGAGGGTTGTGCAAACTCCCCAGCAGAGCGGTGATTTAGGCTGAGAAGGCCTGGTGAGGTAGTTTTGTAAAAAGGGGAGTTTTTCTGACACCAGAAACTATTACTGATAACTTTATAAAAGAGACTGACATGTGCTGGCAGTGAACTGTTGATGTTTTTTGTTTATACCTGGGGACACTTGGTGGAACTTTGAACCAAGTAGTTCCTTGGTTAAAGCCCAGACCATACAGACGCTCTGGGGGGCCTAAGAGAGGACAGACAGAAGTACGATGTTACTAGGACCGCGGCATTGGCTTCCAGAATCGAGTGGACTAAAACAGAAGGCTGTGCAACGCGAGACTACCCCTTCAGCTGGGACATCGGAGGTGGCCCATGACACGATACAATACAATTTTTTAACAAATAAGATAAAAACAGATCACATTACACCCACACTCAAACAACTCCACTGGCTGCCCGTCCTGTTCAGATCTCAATACAAAACCCTCCTGCTCATATACAAAGCAATCCATAATGACAAAGCCAGCTGGTTACAAGGACCTCTGATCCCTTGCAACTCCACCAGAAATCTCTGCTCAACCAATACAGGCTTACTCCCCACTCCCCCCATCAAGGAAGTACATCGAGTCTCCACAAGAGAACGTGCTACCATCCATAGCAGGCCCTACCTCTGGAACAACCTTTCCACCCTCTCAGAACTGACCCCTCTACACCCACCTTCCGAAAGAACCCAAAACCTGGCTCTTCCGGAAAGCATTCCTACCAGATAAATAATTCCGCCATTGCCATCCTTTCCCACCAAATAACAATCCCTACCACCCCGCTCACTCACCCCCCTAGCCCTGCCATTTCATTCTCTGCCACTGTACATAGTTTAATTTAAAGACAGAACTTATCTCTGTTAAAAAGTTATTCTGTTAAGTAAATTATATTTGTAATACTATTTTGTAAACAGTTTATGTACTTTGCTAGTTATGCCAGTAATCTGTTATATTGTATCATATCATTATAAGGCTGGCCTTAGACATCATGTTATATGTAAACCGATGTGATATGTCAAATGGAATGTCGGTATAGAAACATAAATAAATAAATACAGTTGATCTGGAGAGTAGTCCTTAGCTTGGACAGCTTTCAAACCTCGTATTCAGCAGGTGAGGTCAACCTCTGATGAATTTTATGGTGACCTCCAGGAATGCCAATGTGAGCACCTTTTTCAGTTACAAAAGCAAAAGGTTTAGCCTGTCTGGATGTCTTAATTCAAGCTTGGCCATCGCATGGGGCTTTTGTATGTGTTCCCTCTCATCCTGGAGTGGAAAGGATGCTTCAAAGGATTTCCTGTCATCCAGTTTTGATTATCCTGGTGCCCTCCAGACTGGCCTTGGAATGCAGATCTATCGTCAGATTGTTTGAGACGGTCAGCCATTGAGGTTTTTTCCCTGCAGTAAAGAGCTTCTTCCCAGAGTCCTCTCTTTCACAGACCCAGATTGATTTTGTCTTATAGTATGGCCATTGAGAGGGCTTGTTTGATCAAGAAGGGTATTCTCTGAAGTGGTGCGTATGCTTTTGAAGGCTAAGAAGGCTTCTACTTCCCTGGTGTATGTGCGATTTGGAGAGTGTTTGAGTTATGGTGTTACGCACACAGTCTGGTTCCTAGAATCGTTTCAGTTGAGGGTATTCTGTATTTTTGCAGGAAGAGTTGTCAAAGGATTTGGTCTTTAAGCATTAAAGTGCAAGTGGCGGGTGATGTTGAATGTTTTCTAGGTTCATTTTTTGAGGACTACCTTATCTTCTCATCCAGATGTTATTTGATTCTGAAAGGCATCAAATATATCAAACCTCCAGTCTCCAGAAGGGATTCCATTTCTGCTTGGGACCCTGAATCTGGCACTTCTTTTTTTTTTTTTTTTATTAGTGGGACCTCAGTTTCAACCCATTTGGGATCTTTCTTTGAAGCTGCTCACATTGAAGGCTGTTTTTCTGATGACGATATGTTCGACCAGGTGAATCTCCGAGTTGTAGGTTCTGTCATGTCAGGAGCACTTTCTGGTGATCACTAGCGATATGGTCTGGATTCGGACGGTTATGTCCTTTCTTCTGAAAGTGGTTTCGGTTTTCATGTGAATCAGTCTATGTGCCTGCCTTCTTTCATTCCTTAAATGTATGGAAATGCTGCTCAGGTATCTGAAGCTCATGAATGAGTTTTGCACCTTGGATCACCTTTTTATTCAGTAGAAATAAGGAGGTGGAGGCTTCCACGGATACTATTGTGCATTGGATTAAGGAAACAATCATGGAGACATACTTGGATAAAGGCAAGCCCTTGCCCAAGCAGGTGATATCAGTTTTTATCAGAGCCAAGCTGCCTTGTGGGTGGAATTGCGGTTGATTTCTCTGCAAGAGATTTCTAAGGCAGCAACTTAGTCTTTGCTATATTCCTTCTCTAAGCACTACCTCTTGGATGTTAGTGTTAGGGGAAATTCTTTCTATGCTGCAGAAGTATTAAGAGCGTAGTTAGCCATGTCCCCCCTGAGTCAGGAATAACTTGAATACATCCCATTTGTCTGGACTGGTCTGACTGGATGATGAGGAAGTTGAAATTTACTCTTACCTGATAATTTCCTTTCCTTGAATCCAGTCATACCAGTCCAGTACCTGCTCTGTTCCACTGCCAAAGTTATACTCATTATCTTGAGCTTCTGAGCAGTGTAATTCATGGTTTTTAAAATTTTATTTTTTCTGGTAAGCGCATCAACTTTAAACCACTATTTCTATATATTTGTTTTTCGTCTGTGCTGTTCTGGGTAACCCTCTGGTTTGGAAGCTTTAAAAAAATTTATAAAGAATTGTATTGTTAGCTTGTTACAGGTAATACTGGCAGGCTGAGGTCAACATGGATGCTTATAAGGATGATGTCAGCAAGACTGTTGATCTCTCTCTGTATGCTGGTCAGTGGGCATAACCCATTCATCTGGATTGATCTGACTGGATTCAAGGAAAGGAAATTATCAGGTAAGATTAAATTTTCACCATCGTCTTCATCTTTCAAGATGATTTCAAAATGTGTAAAACCTTTTTGAAAGTTACATTAAAGTTAACCTTGTTGTCCATTTGCTTACATTTCATGTCTCTCTGATGTAGAACATACCATTCTGTTTTATAAAGAAATATTTAAATGCTTGTACAACGTAATTTTTCCCCAGATAAAGAAAGGCTAAGGAGTTAGCATAAAGGTTGAAGACTTTGAAAATGCAGCCAATACAGTAAGTAAAATAAAATAGTCGTATTTATCATGCAAATGTACATTCGTCGTACAATACACGCTTCCATCTGCTTCATCGCTACAGCATTATAATATTGTATCCCATTGGTCTAGGCACAATGCCTTAATAAGAAAAGGCACTTAACATTATCATGCCTGAACATCTGCATATAAGTACCGGGCCACTCACTGTAGATGAAATTTGGTAGGAGAGACTCTTACTAAAATTCCAGCTGTCTTACCAAATTTCATGCAAATTTATCCTTTCAGAGTGGCCAAGAGAAATGGTCATGGATGGAGGGACAGACAGACTTTTGTAAATGGGGCTAGGCAGGAGGTTGTGGCATCCATGTGATATGACATTAGTACTAGTTATTCTCACAGGACAAGCAGGATGGTAGTCCTCACAAATGGGTGACATCGAGGATGGAGCCCTGTACGGAAAACTTTTCTGTCAAAGTTTCAACAAGCTTTGACTGACACTGGCACACTGGGTGCACTGAGCATGCCCAGCCTGCAATTATCCCTGTGAGCCACAGGTGTCTCCCTCAGTCTTCTTTTTTCCGCTCTGCAGTCAGCATAGCGGTTGGAGCTCTGTGAGGATTTTTTTAACTAATTACCTCATGGAAACACTTAACTTTTTCACTTCACCAAAAACACTTTTCCCTGCACAGTCTCCCTCCGCGTACGTTTTTACGACGCTCGGTGAGTACTAATTCTTATTTTTCGGTCGGTTCCTGTCACTATCTTAAGGCTGTTAACTGACTGAAGCCTTCCCTTCCCCCATTTTTCAGTTAGCTTTAAACAGCTTGCGAGTATCTCTGTGACACTCTGCTTGCTTATGGCTAGTGGGGTAGGGATTTTTTTCCCTTAACTTAGGACCTCTGTAGCTTCAAGGTCCTTCGTTCCCTGGTACCCTCACGCAGTCGATACCCTATCGCTACACCGGGACCCGCCTAAACCGCCCTGGGCTTTATATGTCATACAGCGCCCCTCCCCCCACGGTGCCCTGATGCCTTTATCCATGTTTTTTGCTTTTCAGTGCTACCAGGCTTTTTCCTCCTACGCACTGTTTTTTTCCTTGGGCTTCCTCGGTGCGTCCCTACCGGATGCATGCCATTGATGCACACGCTGTTAGTCACTGCCATGCATACTCGGGTCGCCGCCACCGCTGCCCGAGACACTTTTTACACGATCCCAGGGTCACTTCATCGATGCCACCCCCCCCTTTTGGGGATGCCATCGATGCCCCATCCTCCCCACCGATGTCCAGCCCTTTCCATCGGGGGGCATCGGTGCCACATCGATTCGTCGGTGGGCATCGATGCCGGATGGTCCCCATCGGTGGACATCGGTGCCGGATGGTCCCCATCGATGGACATCGGTGCCGGATGGCTTGTCCGTCGATGGCATTGGTGCCGGATGGCCGTCCGTCGATGGCATCGGTGCCGGGTCCTTTTGCATCGATGGACACCGATGCCCAGGTGTTTCATCCATGGGCATCTATGTTAGAATGCATCCATCGAGGGCAGTCGATGCCAGGCTGCTCCCATCGGTGAAATTCGATGCCCAGGTGGATCCCATCGGTGGATATCCATGCCGGCTCGATTCCGTGGATGGGCGTTGATGCCAATGCCAGCCTTATGGCTGGCATCGATGCCCATGCCGATTCCAGGACTGGCGTTGATGCCGGGATGGAATTCATCGACTGGGAGATCCATGCCATCGATTCCATACGTGTCCATATCGATGCCACCGACACACGTGTCTGGGGCACCGATGCCATGTACACTTGGAAATCTGAGTCTGTCCAAATCGATACCGTCAACGTCTGTGGCCCTATAGTTGATGCCCGTGGCCATGCCACAAACGGCATAAATGCCCGCCTCCATGCATCGATGCCCTCGACACCTCCGTTTTCCTTCGGTGTCCTTGACGCCCTATTGATTCGACTCAGTCGATGCCGGTATCTTTTTCAATAACGGCAATGTTTTTCGATTATTCGATTCCACATCGTTTCAAAGATACCTATGCCACTGCTGTCAGTGCCCGTCACTGTCATCATTCTCCTGGCCAGTCATCGACGATTTTTCATACCCATTTTGATGATATCCTCGAAGCCCCTTAGGTTGCCTTCAATATCGTCAATACCGACATAGCACCGCCACATAATACCCTCGCCTCCTCACATTGCTCCACGCTTTGGGTTCTTTTTTAAGCCCCGTATTAGCTTAAGACACTCCATTGTGTCAGGAGCAGAGCAGGCGTGCTGACAGTTCGTCATCGATCGCCTTCCAGGATGACGAGGGCTTCCATCTCGGCGCTGGGGAAAGACCGGGCCGAGCACCGTGGCACCCATCATCGCCGACATCGTGATCGTCCGCCGCTGACGCCATCCAGCACATCGGTGCCATCCTTCTCCAGGCTGGACAACGCTCGGGCAGAGCGACATCACCACTGCCATCAGCACTGTTCCTACAGTTTTGGCAGTCCTTGGTGATCCAGAACTTCCGGATCCAGGTCCGACAGCTTCTGCATTGGCGTCACGACACATCGAGCCGCTGTGACGAGGGAGGGAACATGAGTTCCGTTAGGGCTCCTCTGTTCCTGGCGTGCCCCACCGTCAAGTGGTGTGGGACTATGGCCATCTGTTACACTTAGCAGTCTAAACGCCACTCACGCCTGGCCTGTCTCCTCTGTACCTGTGCCACCATACCGGGTTTCAGAGCGAGATGGACGTTTACGTCCCCGGCCTTACCCTCGAGGACTCCGGAGACCGTCGGGGTCAACAATCTTCACCGGCTCGTCTTGCGGCGATCCACGTCGGATGGTAAGTACCCGCTTCGGCGGCATTCCCATAGAGTTGTGTTCTCCCATTCGGACCGTGGTTCGAAAAGTTCTGGGTCATGTGCCTTTTAGAACTGTATTAGTGTCACATATCACTATGTTAGCTATGTTAGCCACAATATCAGGAGAACCCCTCTATCTTCTTGGGATTGCAGCAGGGCTTCTTCTCTTGTCAGTAACAAGTCCCTGTGCCGACCAATGCTCTGACTCTTGGTTCCCTCCCAACCAAGGTCCAGCTGCATTGGCTGATCTGCTAAACATGAGATTCAGCAACCATTGCCCCATGTACAAGTCCACCTTGAGGCCTGGCCACAGGTCTCAGTGTCTCCTTGTACAGCATACAGAAATGCGGGTACCACTTACCGCTCACACACCTGCAGGAGCCTACATGATATCCTCCATTGGGACACCTCTTGGTCTCCCATCTGGTCAGATATCAGAGCGGCCACCCCACCTTGTACCAAGTCCCGGTACACTCCCCCAGGCGCTACGAAGTGCAGAGGGGAGAAGGGAGGGGGGTTGGGGAGTTTTAATTGCACTATTCTTTCTTTTAACAGAAAATAGTTACTCTCCGCACATCCTGGACCTAAGAAAATCCAACTTTCTTTAGACGTCACAGGTACAATGGTATCTTTGGTTACCATCACTCCATACTGCAGTAAGTACATTATTTTAATGTTTCTATGTGCTTTATGGTGAGTCAACATTACAACCCCAAGCTCTGCCGCCGGCACCAGCTTCGGTAAGTGAACTGTCTCTTGCATCACTGTTGGTGAATGCTGTTTTCTCTGCGGAGTGTAACATCATTCACTTTCCTTTCAGTACATGCAAAGAGCTCTCACTTTTTTCAGGACTCACTATACATTTACTAACTGGGATTACTGTCACTGCCATAAATCCCTTCTGTAACACTTCTGGACACCACAGTCTTAAGACCCTCTTGTCCAGCATGCGCACAGACATTCTGATACATTGTTATATGTCCCTGCGCATATTTTCCATAACCTCAACCTTTCAACTTTTCATGGTTGGGCTATGGGGTTTCTTCCCACTATGCATTTTTTCTCATAATTCAAAACTGCTATGGGTTATATTCAGTGACATTCTATACTCAATGGACCTAAGTGGTTTCATTGCTTTCGTCCCTGATTCTTATCCCAGTTCGAACTAGGACCTAGTCTCCTTCGACTCATGCTCGCAATTCCTTAGGGTTATAAAGTTTCTCCTGAAAGCTGTCAACCCATTATGCATCTATTGCACTCCAGCATAGTTTCTCATAAACTTCCTGGACGTTGCACCCATGAGTTATGCCCTTATGCCTTCCAATACTGCTTTTGCAACAATTCTTTGTGCATACAGACAGACAGCATAGGGACAATGTGCTTTCCAACTCATAAGCACGCACAACCTCTTAGCTGCTCTGCTAGACAGCTGCGCAGCTCTACCCTTGGCCCTTGTTCACTTCATGCGTCTTTGGGCCACATATCTAAGAGATTTAATGAACGCTCTATCTGACCTTCTCCACGTAGGTTCTATCCTCTCGAATGGTCTCAATTACATGTGTACAGGGCAAATCTTTTAACGCTGAGTTTAACTAAACTTTCCTCTGCGTCTGCATCATTCCATACGATGCACAGGTTCTGCTCCCTACACATGTTTCCTATGCGTTCCCTTAGATGCCTTTTCTTCCATCAAAGGCCTCTTCAATATATCTCTTCTGCTGCCTCTCATAGCCAGCATTCTTCTAATGTTGAACTGGGATGGGGTTCAGTATTCTTTTCCCCACTCCCTGACTGAGATCAGTATGCTTCCCATACTTCTCAATCCATCATATCAGTAACCTTTTATTCCCTCACCAGTCAGTCCCAAATCATAGACTTACTGATGTTCTTAGGTTCTGGTAGCGTCACAAAACCTTCTAAACATAAATCTTGCCGTTTAATATGGCAGGCTTTACCTCCTGACGCTAAAAAAAAAAAAAAAAAGAGGTATTACCCCTTTTACTTTTCCACCATTTTTTCTTACTCCCTCGGATTCTGTTCTCCAGACATCCTCCACATAGATACACCTTTCTCTTAGGAGGTGTATCGTTTTGGGAGTTGGGTTCCCGTTTTCGGTAATCCTCTCTGAGTCGGCTTACCATGGATTATCCACTGATCAAGCCGCCTCTATTTCTCTAATCACGGAATGAACATATATATTCTCCTTATAAGTCTCATACATTCTACGTTTGAGCCTTTCCATTCCTCTCTTCCACAGTTTGGCAAGGGAACTTCTTTCCCTCTTAATGTCATTCCTGCCAGCAGGGTCCGTGAGTTATGCACTCTTTCCATACTCACCTGACTCCGTTCCTCTGCCACTGAGTAGTTCTACGCATTCAACTTTCTATCCTTTTCAGGTAGATGTTGTATCTCCGTTCCTCAGGAAATACTCTATTAATTTTTCCTAACCTCTCTCTCTCGCCCTAGGGAGAGACTGGGTTTTCCACATTCATGGACAGTAATGCTGCGCTTACATTCTGTCTACATTGCACTGCATTCCATGTGAATTCCACTTGACTCTTTCCTTCATGCAAGGGTCAAGCTGCTACTTCCAGTGGCCACACAGACCTAATCCTTCTGATTAAGTGGTCTATATTTCCTTTCCTACCAACAAGCAGACATTTCACTACAACACTGTGGGTATCCACATACTGTTGTGTCCGTCTTAGCCTTAACAGCTTCCCTTTGGTTACTGCTGCTTGTACTTTTTTATCAGGTTGCAGCCTGGAGTCCTCTCCATACCTTCGCAGCCTATTATTGCTTACATTTGACTAGCCGGCATGCTCCATGTTGGGCCAGTCCGCCTACTCTTACTTTTTTCAATTCACTACCCAACATCCTTCCACGAACCCATTATGGTGTTGCGGATGCCCTCCGTTCCCATTTCCACCTCAGTTGTTACGCCTTTGCGCATCTGCGGTGTATCTGGTGCATTCCCGGGCATCCTCAGCTCGGTACTCACCCATTTGTGAGGACTACCATCCTGCTTGTCCTGTGAGAAAGCAAATGTTGCTTACCTGATGTAACAGGTGTTCTCACAGGACAGCAGGATGTTAGTCCTCACGAAACCCGCCCGCCACCCCGCGGAGTTGGGTCTGTATACTTTTATTTTAGTTTCGCTTGCGCTTTTTAGCTATAAGACGAGACTGAGGGAGACACCTGTGGCTCACAGGGATAATTGCAGGCTGGGCATGCTCAGTGCACCCAGTGTGCCAGTGTCAGTCAAAGCTTGTTGAAACTTTGACAGAAAAGTTTTCCGTACAGGGCTCCATCCTCGATGTCACCCATTTGTGAGGACTAACATCCTGCTGTCCTGTGAGAACACCTGTTACATCAGGTAAGCAACATTTGCTGATCACCAGCTAGCAAAAAGAAATGAGGCTCTCTGTGACCAGCAGAGCTCATGCTGGCAGCCACTGAAGAGGGGGAGGAGGCTTGGGGCAGCCAACTGCTGAAGGCCTTAGTTACTCCAGCTTATCTCCTCTTGCAGCGTCTGTGTCAGTCAGCAGTATGAGCATATTCAGAACTTTAACCCTCATCCTATGATCCCCCGTTCTAGAGCCTTCTTTCCATTGAAAGAGGCTAACCTCCTCAGCATGGAAACCTATGAGATATTTAAATATCTCTATCATATCTTGCCTTTTCCCTAGAATGTATGTGTTTAGATCTTTGAATCTATGCCCATATGCTTTAGAACGAAAACCACTGATCGTTTTAGTGGTCACCCTCTGGACAGACACCAACCGGTTTATATACTTCTGAAAGTACATTCTCCAAAATTGTATACAGTATTCCAAATGAGGTCTCACCAGGGAACTGTACAGGAGTAACATCACTTCCCTTTTTCTGCTGACCATTCCTCTCGCTATGCAGCCAAGCATCTAGCAGAAGCCCCGTTTCGGTGCTTTATGCTAGACCTAGGGGTGCCACAGGTCTGGGTTCAGGTCCAGATGGGGAGGAAGATTTCTCTGAGGACAGCAGGATGGTAGTCCTCACACAAGGATAAACAAAGAAGGAGATAGATTGAAAGTCCTTAAAGAAAGCTCTTTATTGAAATTGTGAAAGTTGCCTAGCAGTTGCCTGACTCTGGCCAAGTTTCGCCCGCATACAAAGGGCTGTTTCAGGGGCTACAACATATAAAAGATACAGCACATATAAAAATCCCACAAAGAAACATAAATAATATAAAAAAAAACATGTGGAGAAAACACAAATAAAGTTGATCGGCATGAATAATAAAAAAGCAAATAATATAAATATAGAAGCAAAGGCAAACATATATACAAGGATATATAAATGAAATGAAAAACATTGAAAAGTAAGGCATAAATACCATATGTAATTAAATAATTAAAAACAAGACTATGGCACTGATGTAAAAAGAAAAATAGAAGAATACTGAAAAAAAAAATGATGAGCTTAAACAAAAGCTGAAAATTCTTCCCTAAAAACGTGTGGTTTAAGAATTATAATAAATTATCATCCAAAGGGTTCCTTGGCGTGGCACGCATATAAAAGGACCTATTTTGATTAATTAGTCAACAGATCATAAATATGCAATTAAGAGATCATTTAAGCACTTGCTAGTAACCATTAGATGATGTTATTCATCATCTAAAATAAGATTTTAGATGATGAATAACAAATAGTAGTAGCGTCTACTGGACCAGAAAAGTAGTTGATGTAATGGCCAATGTTTTTTGTGATTTTTATAATAAGGCAATAATTCTATGCAAGTTATCGTGACCAGACACCTAGAAATGAACTATATAATTTTATATTACCCCTAAAAAATGGATAAAATTTACAAAAATTAAAAAGAAAAATTCTCTGCTTTCTTTTCCTTTTCCTTTTTTTTTTTTTTAATATTTACCTTTTCTTGATTTTTTTTTTTAATTTCTTATATATAAGTGCCTGTCTCGCAAACAATCTGAAGTGATGCACAGAACTGCATGTAATCAAGAAAAATAATTTTAAAAAATGGAACGACAAGAAATGGAATGTGTGATAAGATGCCAATCATAAAATAAATAAATATGAAAACTGCAAGGAGATTAACGGAATAGGGCACAATTTCATGCAACAATTAAAATGCTCATAATTTACTTAAAACTAATGTAAAGCATAAAAATGTGGAACAGTACTAAGTAGCATAAGAAATGTATACATAAGTAGCCATTGGATCCCTACTCGAACCTCTCTCTGTTTTTATTGACATTTTTTTAAAACTATGTGTCCCCCTTGATCCTATCATATGTTAGAGATTCTTCTCCTTTTATCACAGTTTTAGAGAATTTTTACTGGGGAAGGACTGGGCTGAATATTGAGTGCAGCTGAAGAACCATTGGCACCGGTCCCCATTGATGGACAGTGCCGGGCTCGGGGATGCACCAGCTTTTGCCACAATGCCCCCAAAGCTACCCCTTGGCAAGGAGTGCCAATTTTCCATCAATGCTGGGGGTCCGCAGCAGTCTCCACTGGTCCTGATGCCAGTCACCGATCCACCTCGAGGGTCCGAGGAAGATCTGGCTACCCCTCCTTCCCAGCTGGTCTTGGCATTGGCAATATTCGCGTAGGAGCTGGAGTGTCGAGCGGTGGACTGGGCGCTGCAAGGGTTCGGTCCTGTGGCACAGACTGCATCGGACCCAAATGCTGCCTGTCCTCATACCACTTCTGGAGAAGCTCAACGTGCTCATTGGTGTGTTACCGACCCAACTGGTGTCTGTTCCCTGAACAGCATTGGTGCCCGGTGGGGCACTGAGACCTCCCCCTACCAACAAGGTGGTCATTGCTGGTTCCTCTGAGGAGGAAGCTCCACTGAGGCTGGCGGAGATGCCGAGGCCTGCCGCCACCCACCCCCATCCAGTTCTTCCGGTGCCTGCTCCTCTGGACATAGGCCAAGCATCTAGGGACCCATCTCCTGTTGCCTATAGTGAGGATGAGGAACCATATGACCCCCTAGAGGGGATGATGCTTTGGAGTCCTCTGCAGGCTCTGAGGGTCTCCCTTCAGAAACTTCTCCAGAAAAGCGAAGGAAGTCTCCGGCTGAAGACTTAACCTTTACAGGTTTTGTGAGGGTGATGGCGGAGGCCATCCCATTTCAGTTATTGATGGAGGAGGATGCCAGGCACAAAATGCTTGATCCTCCAGTTCGTGGAGCCTCCTAAGGAGATTGTGGCGGTCCCGGTACATGAGATCCTTAAGGAGTTGCTGCTGAGGATAGGGAGTACCCTCTCGCAGTGCCTCCCGTCAGTAAGAAAGCAGATGGGGTTTACCTCGTCCAGAAGGCTGCCGGATTCAATAAGCGTCAGCTACCCCACCAGTCTGTGGTGGTCGAATCTGCCCTCGAGGGCTAAATGCTCTTGGACTCACTCCTGGGTGCCCCTGGGGAAGGAACATAGAGCGATGGATGCTCTTGAGAGGAAGGTATTTCAAGGTGCCATCTTATTGCCCGCATTGCCACCTACCAGCTCTACATGAGCCAGTACTCGCAGGACATCTGGAAGCAGGTACAGGAGGTGGCTGAGCAGCTGCCTTGACAGCAGCAAGACACTTAGTTACTGGAGTCCAGAAAACACGATGTCTGTGGACCTCAAATCTTTGACCAGAGATACAGGGACGACATGCCGTGTACTGGAGAGAATCTCTTTAGAAATAAGGTGAGGCATGCTGTGGCCCAACTTCGGGACCACCACAAAACCCTCCAACAACTCTCCACCAGTGCTCTGGACCTGTCATCCTCATCCAGGAGGCCGGCAAGACCAGGTCCAAGGAAGTCTTTCTTTCGTCAAAGGAAGTACTATCCTCTGCCTCCTCATTCCCATCAACATCATCAGGGCTTCCGCAGCTGACCCAGGCAGCAGAGAGCCCCCAAGACCCAGCCGGCTCCTCAGTTAACTCTGGGGACGGGGTTTTGACTGGGCTGTAGGAAGCGAAAGCCAGTTACCGGTTCCCGGAACAATGGTCTCTCTGGTCGGGGGAATTTCTACAGTTCTTTGCAAACCAGTGGTCCAGTATAACCTTGGACCAGTGGGTTTTGTCCATCCTCCATCAGGGATACTAATTGAATTTGAGTGTCCCACCAAATTGTCCTCTGTGCCCATTTTGGGGGCCAGTAGCACATCAGGAGGTACTACTAGCTGAGCTCTCCTCCCTCTTACGGCCAGAGCGGTCGAGCCCATACCACCAGGGCAAAGAGGCCGGGAATTCTACTCCAGGTTCTTCCTGATTCCAAAGAGAACAGGAGGACTCCATCCCATCCTAGACCTAAGGGCCTTGAACAAGTTTCTAAAAACAAATGTTCAAGATGGTTTCCCTGGGCATCTTTATTCCCCTCTTGCAAAAAAGGGATTGATTAAGCTCCCTCGACCTAAAGGATGCATACACCCATATCGAGATCTTCCCTGCTCACAGGAAGTATCTCCGATTTGTGGTGAGAAAACAGCACTTCCAGTACTGGGTGTTGCTGTTCGAGCTCACATCAGCCCCACTGGTCTTCACAGAATGCCTGACTGTGGTGGCGGTGCACCTCTGCAGACTTGGGGGTGCATGTTTTCCCATATCTGGATAATTGGCTGGTCAAGAGCACATCTCAGGCAGGGGCCACAAGGTCCATGCACTTGACCATCCGGGTATTGGAGTCACTAGGATTCGTTCTCCCATCTCAGCCAGTCACCTCAATTGGGCTTCAAAGGAGCCCTGCTAGTCGTGGCTCAGGCTAAGGCCTTTCTGCCACGCCAGAGGGCCATCATCTTGACTATTATTGTGGCAGAGATCCAGTAGGGCCAGTGGGTATTCGCCTGGCACATGTTGAAGTTGTAGGGCCATATGGCTACAACCGTCCATGTCATTCTCATAGCACATTTACACATGCGCAGAGCCCAATGGACCCTGAGGTCGCAGTGGCATTGGGATACTCAGAGCTTCCAGGATTGCATCCAAGTCACCCCGTCTCTCCGGGACTCATTGTCCTGGTGGCAGGTACTCTCCAATAGGGAACTGGGGATCTCCTTTTGAAGTCCTCCTACCCAAATTGTGTTCAGCATGGATACATCCACCCTGGGGTTAGGAGCTCATGTAGATGGGCTTGGCATCCAGGGTCTGTGGTCCGCTCAGGAACATTCTTGTCGAATCAACTCCCTGGAACTCCGGGCGATCAGGTATGAGCTATGGGCTTTTAGAGATCTGGTGTTCAACAAAGTTGTCCTGATCCACACTGACAACCAAGTAACCATGTGGTATGTCAACAAGTAGGGAGGAACTGGATTGTACCTCCTGTGTCAGGAAGCGGTCCAGATCTGGTCATGGGCCCTGTCTCATGGGATGGTGCTCAGGGCCATGTACCTGGCTGGGACGGAGAATGTGTAATGAACAGACTGAGTCAAGCCTTCAGACCCTATGAGTGGTCCCTGGACCAGGGAGTAGCAAATCGGATATTCTGCTTCTGGAAGGAACCCGGACATAGATCTTTTCATGTCCCCCTGCAACAGAAAGGTGCCTTGTTTCTGCTCCTTGTCCAGGTCAGATGGCAAGCCAGCCTCACTCGCCCTAGCCTGTCATTGGAGCAAGGGTCTTCTGTATGTGTCTCCTCTGATTCCCTTAGTGACTCTCTTGAAGATTTGCGAGAACAGAGGAACAATGATCTCATTGGCCAAGAAAGGTCTGGTTTCTACTCCTGCAGGAGTTGTCCATCCTGAAACCAATCACGTTCAAAAAAAGACCTTGTTATTCTGTCAAGCCTTCTCTTAACAATACTCAGCTTCCACAGCTCCCACGGACCGCCCTTACCCAGAGCAACCCCTTAAGTACCCGTTAACTTATTTTATAAAGCTATAATTGCACTTTCCCTCTACCCCTCCCGCAGTCAACCTTCCTCATTCTAGTTGGCTTAGGCCACACTGGACCATTTCCCTCTCCTTGTAACTCCTTGTTTCTACCATTTTATTTTATTTCCAAGTTGTTTTCTTCCTTGTTCACTGTAAGACATATCTCATTTCATTTGTTTGATGGTTTAAATGTAAACCGAGGTGATTAGTAACTCTGTTACCTGAACCTCGGTATAAAAAAGCTTTAAATAAATAGGGACTTCACCAGATCGCATCACATGAGATCGAGGTAGGCTGTGGCATCCCAACCTCCAGGCCCTGTCGCTCACAGCCTGGATGTTGAAAGGTTAATCCTGCAGCCGTTTGATCTTTCTGAGGATGTATCTCTGGTTCTGTTGGCTTCTAGAAAGCCTTGCACCAGAAAGTCCTACAAACTGAAATGGAGGAGGTTTCCTATGTGGTGTGAGCAGAAAGCCCTAGATCTGTTCTCTTGCCCCCATCCCTTCAAAAACTGCTTGATTACCTTCTACACTTTTCAGCGACTGGCTTAAAAACTGACAGAGTTCATCTTAGTGCAATTGGCGCATACCACCACAGTGTAGATGGTACGCCCAGCAGGGCCTGCTTCAACTGAAGCCTCCCCTAAGGCCTCCCGCTGTCTTGGGACCTCGACGTGGTGTTAGCTCAACTGATGAAAGCTCGTTTTGAGCCGCTGCGCACTTGTGACCTGAAGTACCTAACCTGGAAGGTCTCATTTTTGGTGGCGGTCACTTCAGCATGCAAGGTCAGTGAGCTCCAGGCCTTAGTGACTTATCCACCTTACACTAAGTTTTATCATGAAATGGTGGTCTTGCGTATGCATCCTAAGTTCCTGCCTAAGGTAGTGACAGATTTCCATCTTAACTAGTCAATTGTCCTGCCAATTTTCTTTCCCAGAAAAACAAACCGGAAACTGATCCTCTTGTCTTAGTCGCTACTGCAATATTGGATCAGTGAACTCCTGGTGTTCACTGATCCTCTTGTCTTGGTCGCTACTGCAATTTTCTTTCCCAGGTCCCATTCGCACCTAGGCGAGCAAGCATTGCACAGTTTGAACTGAAAGTGAGCCTTCGCCTTATATCTGGAGCGGACAGAAGCCCATAGACAGTTCACCCAACTCTTTGTTTCTTTTTATAAGAATAGGTTGGGCATTACCGATGCCAAACAGACACTATCCATTTGACTAGAAGATTGCATCTCCTTCTGTTATGCCCAAGCGGAACTGCATCATGGGGGTCTTGTTAAAGCTCATTCTCCTAGGACAAGCAGAATGGTAGTCCTCACAGATGGGTGACATCATCAGACTGAGCCCGGCATGGAAAACATTTGTCAAAGTTTCTAGAAGCTTTGACTAGCGCACTGAGCATGCCAATATCCACACGTCCAAGGTCCCTCTTCAGTCTCTCTTTTTCCGTGGTGCACTTGCCTCGCGGTTTTTGGAGCTCTACTTATTTTGCTTTTTTGCGCTTTAAATTCACAATTTTTCTCCAGGCCATCATCTGGTTCCCTTCGCGGTCGATGTATCCTCCTTGGCATGGTACATAAACATTTTTCTTCCTTCTTCACAGTCAGTTCCCGGCGTCCCGCTTCTTTTGGTCCCCGGTCATCGACCGCGCGCTGGTTGTTTTTCTTGGCATCCGGCTTCCGTCTGTGCCCCCAGTGCCCGCGGACCATGCCTATCATGGATCCGCATGAGATTTGCATGTTCTGCCTGGGGGCATCGCATAACATCCGAGAGTGTCCACTGTGTGATCAGATGACCCTCAAGGGCTGTCATGCTCACCTCAACAAAATGGAGAAAACTTTTGGTTCAAAAAAATCTGCTCCATCCACACCCACCTCTTGAGTCATCGAAGAATCAAGGAGGCATCAGTGACGCCTCATCCCCCTCCATCAGTCCTGTACTCACCACACTTTCAGGAGGAGTTGGACCACAGAGTGCAGTGCTCCAAGCTCTACGGAGCGTTGAGCCACCCCTGCCACCGGCCCCCATACCGATGACAGAGCTCCACCATCTATCCTGGTGCCCCTGCTAGAACATCTGGAATTCCTCTTGGGTATCCTTCCAATGCAGCCGGTGCCTGAGGGACCCTCGGCTCCCCAGCGGCCATCAATGCCTCCCTTGGGAGCAATTCCCATTACTGGGTCCTTTGAGGAGGAAGATGCATCCGGCGCCGTGATCCCGTAGCCTCTGTTCCCTGAGCCTTTGCACATACCCTCTGGTGCTCCCATTACTGGCGGGACCATCAATGACCTCTGCGCCTTCGTGACCCTATGAGCCCAGGGCCAGGGATTCACACAGGCCTCACCCATGTAGGTCCCACAGTGTCCTCAGTGAGGAAGAAGGCCCTTATGACCCATGGGGGGGATGATTCTTCAGAGTCCTCTTCTGAGGTCTCTGATGACCCCCTGAAGAAGAAGAAAGGCCTCGGTCCTCTCCATAAGACCTCTCATTTTTGGGTTTCATCAGAGCCATGGCCAAAGCTATCCCCTTCCAGCTTCTCATGGAGGAGGATGTGTGACATAAAATGTTGGAGGTCCTCCAATTTGTCGACGCTCCTAAGGAGGTAGTAGCTGTTCCCATCCACGACATCTTTAAGGATCTTCTCCTTTGGATGAGGGAACATCCGATATCCATCTTCCCAGTGAATAGGAAGAAGGATGCCACCTACCTACTACCAGACACAAAAAACCCTACCAATCCACACACTGTGGGGGTATTTACTGGAAATAGCACTACAAAAAAACCACTCTCAATAACCCTTTTAGATGTTAATATATCATAGATGTTTATCCTTTTTGTTATATTCAAAACCTGATGGTTTAAAACTTCAAAACTTACTTAGAACAACGCTTTTCACATTTAGACATAATCACCAAATGGTTACCAGAGAAAAAATTTTAAAGAGTGTAAGTGATGCTTCATAAAACTTTTAAGGCACCATGCCGGTGTACCTTACTTAGCTTTTTAATCATGAGCACCACCGTCCACCCTAAAGTCCTTTTTATTTTCTCAAAAATAATTTTTTTATTATTTTTTGTTATTTTTAAAATATTGTTTCAAATGCTTCATGAAGAAATGTGAAAAGCAACAGGTGAATCTGAAGTCACTTAACTTAAGCACGAATCCCAAAACTTTGTTGTGACCATTGGCAAAGTTTACCCCAACAAGGCCAAGTTTCGAATTTCTTCTTCGTCAGGGGAAGCCACTTAGCCGCTGCACTTCACTTAAATCCATTAAAGAGGCTCGCGAAAGCGCTGCCCGATGTTCCCTCAAAACATGGCGAAAAATTTCTCTGGTAACCGTTTGGTGATTATGTCTAAATGTGAAAAGCGTTGTTCTAAGTAAGTTTTGAAGTTTTAAAACATGAGGTTTTGAATATAACAAAAAGGATAAACACCTACCTACTACAGCAGGCCTTAGGTTTTGAGAGGCATAATCTCCCTCACCAGCTGTAGTTGTGGAGTTTGCTCTCAAAAAGGCCAAACACTCCCGCATCCATGCCTCTGCCCCTCCAGGACAGGAACATAGGAAACTGGATGCTCTGGATAGGAAAGTTTTTGTTTTTTTGTTTTGTTTTTGTTTTGTGGTTTTTTTTCAGGGCGCTATGCCTATCACCCATATCGCTTCTTACCAGTTGTACATTTATTTATTTATTTATTTGATGAGTTTTATATACCGTTATTCGGTAGAGCCATCATAACGGTTTACAAAAGTATATATTTATCTTGTAACTGAGCAGTAATAAGAACATTAAACAGATTCTAAACAGTTGGATAGCAGTACAAAACCATTACACGACTGAGTACAACCGAAACCTGTGGAAGCAGGTCCAGGAGCTGGCAGAACACCTGCCACGGCAGCAACAAGAGTCATTCTCTGCTGTTGTGCAGCAGAGTCTGGAAGCTGGGAAACATGAGGTGAGATCCACCTATGATGATTTTGAGACAGCAGCCCGAGTGGCCGCCGTTGGCATCAGCACCCATAGGATGGCCTGGCTCTGTGCTGCTGACCTTTGACCTGAGGTGCAGGATAAGCTAGCTACCTACTATGTACAGGTGAAAACCTTTTTGGAGATAAGGTCAGAGATGTGGTAGCTCAGTTGAAGGATCACTATGAAACCCTTCAACTCTCCACTAGTGCTTCAGACCCTCCATCCTCTGCCAGGAAATCTTACAGACCCAGCTTCAGGAAATACTACCCCCCTGTCTCTCGGACCCACACACCGCGTGCTAGCTCCAGGGGCCGCTCCCGTCAACAGCGGGTGCCCCGGCCCCTCAGCAAGCTCCTGCTACGGGCTTTTGACTGGAGGCGAGGGAATATGGCCCAGCAAGACGTACCCCTGACGCAGGATCCCCCAGTGGGAGGTAGACTACTTTGCTTCGCCCACCACTGGGCGGCCATCACTTCAGACCATTGGGTCCTTACCATAGTTTTCCAGGGGTATCACCTCAATTTCAGAAGTATCACAGGGGGACTCTCCCTCATGTCCATCATGGGCTTCGACCATACTTCGAACAGAGCTATCAGCCCTTCTTTCTGCAGGAGCAATAGAGCCCATTCCTCATCCTCAGCAGGGCCGAGAGTTCTATTTAAGGTATTTCCTCATACCAAAGAGGACTGGGGGCTTTCGCCCCATTCTCTGTCTCAGGGCATTGAGCAAGTTTCTCGCGAGTGAAAAGTTCAAAATGGTTTCTCTGGGCCCTCTGATTCCCCTCCTCAAAAGAGGAGACTGGCTCTGCTCCCTCGATCTCAAAGATGCATATGCCTACATTGCCATCTTCCCCGTGCACAGAACGTACCTTCGCTTTGTGCTGGGGGAAGGCTCACTACCAGTACAGAGTGCTGCCCTTTGGCTTGGCCTCAGCCCCTCGTGTCTTCACCAAGTGCCTGGCAGTTGTAGCAGCGCACCTCAGGTGCCATGCGGTGCACGTCTTCCCCTACTTGGACGACTGGCTGGTCAAGAGTGACTCCTGAAGGACTAGGTGCTCAACATCCAAGTCATCAAGGCCAGTGCCCAAAGATTTGGATGGCACAGGCTGCCCTGGTTCTGAGTTATCAAATTGGGTGCGGTCCCCAGTCTGATGGGATCCTTGATTGATAGATCCCGGAGGAGAGGGAACCAGACCTGGCAGGGCCAGTAGGGCGCCATGAGGATCATGGTCCCTCGGTCCTGATGAAGCTTCAGGACAGTCTTCAAGAGGAGGATACGTGTACAGGAGACCCTTTCCCCAGTGAAGGGAGAAGGCATTGGAGGCTGGACGTCTGTCCCATGTGATCCGGGAGCAAAAATTTCTCACCTTGCAATTTTGCGGGGTGGCAAAGAGGTCCACATCCAAGGTTCCCCATCTGTGGAAAAAATGGACTGCCACCTTCGGATTCAGAGACCACTCGTGCGGCTGGAAAGAGCAGCTTAGGTGGTCTGCCAGCATGTTCAGAGTCCCGGGAAGGTACGTCACACGCAGTTACATCCCTGCAACAGAGCCCATGACCAGATTTGTACCGCCTCCTGACAGAGGAGGAATGACCCCATGCCTCCTTGCTTGTTGATATACCACATCGCGACTTGGTTGTCCATCCAAAGCAGGACTGTCTTGTTGGACAACCTGGACCTCTCAGAACATGTCTCCCAGGTGCTGGTGGCTTCTAGAAAGCCTTCCACCAGGAAGTCTTACAGGTTGAAATGGAAGAGGTTCTCCACCTGGCTTGCCGGGGCATGGCTTAGATCTGTTCTCCTGCCCCCTCTCCAGGTTCTTGGACTATTTGTGGCACCTTTCTGAGTCTGGGCTTAAAACCATGTCGGTCAGGGTTCATCTAAATGTGGTTAGCGAGTACCAACGGGTTGTCACTAGCACACCCATATCTGTACAGCTTTATGAGGGGTCTGCTTCAACTAGAGTCCCCTCTTTGGCCTTCTGTTGTGTCCTGAGACCTTAATGTTGTCCTGACACGGCTCATGCGTCCTCCCTTTGAGCTCTTGTGCTTTTGTGACACAAAGTCCCTCACCTGGAAAGTTATATTCCTGGTGGCAATCACTTCAGCTCGTAGATTTAGTGAGCTTCAGGCCTTGGTCACAAACCCACCATACACAAAATTCTTTCATGATTGTGTGGTCCTGCGTAAGCACCCTATAGTTTTGACTGATTTTCACATCAGTCAGTCCATTGTTTTGCCCACGTTCTTCCCGAGTCCTCATTCCCATCCAGGTAAATGGGCTCTCCATACGTTTGATTGC
The DNA here is from genome assembly GCF_901001135.1 of Rhinatrema bivittatum. Taxonomy (NCBI): domain Eukaryota; kingdom Metazoa; phylum Chordata; class Amphibia; order Gymnophiona; family Rhinatrematidae; genus Rhinatrema; species Rhinatrema bivittatum. Next base: position 256,280,720 of record NC_042617.1, on the reverse strand, counting down.
AAGAGGGCTCTAGCTTGCTATTTGGAACACACAGTGAGTTACAGCCAATCCATTCAGCTCTTTGTTTCTTTCGATAACAAGAGGCTGGGAGCTGCGGTGGGCAAACAGACCTTATCTAACTGGCTGGCGGACTGCATCGCCTTCTGCTATGCACAAGCGGGCCTTCAGCTGGGAAGCCAAATCAAAGGCCATGATGATGTCGGTAGCCCACCAGTGGGCGGTTCCTGTCGCCGACATTTGCCAGGCAGAGATATGGAGTTCCCTGCACACATTCGCTGCCCATTACTACTTGGACAGAGATGGTCGATAGGACAGATTGGCTGAAGGCACTGTCTTATCAATCTCTTCCAGATTTAAATCAACTTTTCCTTCTTATGGCCCCTGTTTGGAACCTGGCTGTCCCCCTATTGACCAATAGCACCGCAGTTGTTGTTGTTGTGCCTGTCGGTCGCAGGCGGCTGCGACCTCTGCTGCTCTCTTCCTTTCTATATGGAGCTCCGAGTCTGGTGAGAATTGCGGCCTCAGTTTCCACACGCCGACCCTCATGGCGTGCCCGGGACGGAGCGGGCATTCCCAGCGGACATCTTACATCCGCGCTTGCCCCCTTCTTGAACACGTGATGGCGGGAACCTCAGGGGCGTCCCCACTGTATGACATCGTCTGCTTACCATACTTAAGCTCAACTGACTTCTCACAATATGAGTTAGCAAGGAATCTCGTCCTGCTAGTTCCGCCTCTCTGGGACTTCACCTCACTGACTTCTGGGTGACCTACCCGCTCCTCGGGTGCCTTGCCGCACTGAGGGTATCCGCTCCTTGGAGAGCCATTTTCCTGCATCGTCCTCAGACGACTCCGACTATTCCTGTTCCAGTCATCCTCTGTGCCTGATCATCCATCTGCTTCTACAATACCGGTGTGAGTACGCTACCTTCGTGGCACAGATTCTCGGGTTACCCCGCTTGCGGGCCCCTACCGGATCCCTCCTGCTTTGTGCAACCATACCAGCGGCTTCTGGCCTACCCCACACTGTGGACCACTACCAGGATTGCAGCACAAGCTAGCCTAGAGAAGGTATTCACCGGACTACTCCACGCTGCGGATTTCTACTGGACTGACCAGCTACAGTACTGACTCTTTTGCTCCGCTCTTCGGATCTACATTGCTGTATAATAGTTATTTCCTCTGTTGTCCATCACTGCTGAGACCACGCCTGTTGTGGTGAGTGCCCACAGGGCTCCTCCCTGTGGGTGGAGTCTTCACACCCCACGACCCAAGGGCCCACTACTTGTTCAAGACACACCGAACATAAGTTGTTGTGCCCATTAGCACCTTGTTCGGTAACTGTTGGTCTTGGCTGTTGCCGGGGTCAGCCTGGAGCTTGGTATTCACCCATCTATGAGGACTACCATCCTGCTTGTCTTAGGAAAAAGCGCAGTTGCTTACCTATAACAGGTGTTCTCCTAGGACAACAGGATGTTAGTCCTCAGGAATTCTGCCCACCACACGCAGAGTTGGGTTCTCCTGCATTTTGTTTTTATTTTTTCGCTCATTTTTCTCTGTATTACAAGACTGAAGGGGGACTTCGTGTGGATAGTGGTATGCTGGGGCATGCTCAGTGTGCTAGTCAAAGCTTCTAGAAACTTTGACAAAAGTTTTCCATGCCGGGCTCCATCTGATGATGTCACCCATCCGTGAGGACTAACATCCTGCTGTCCTAGGAGAACACCTGTTACAGGTAAGCAACTGCACTTTGTCAGAGCCAAGGCAGCATCGGTGGCCTACTTGTGAGCAGTTCCCGTGGAGGAGATCTGCAAGGCTGCAACGTGGAGTTCTCTCCGCACATTCTCGTCACGTTACTGTCTGGTTAAGGATGGCCAACACGACAGTAGGTTTGACCATTTTGTCCTCTGGAACCAATTTGATGTTTAGAACCCAACTCTCCCAAACTAGGGCCCTTTGTTTTGGTTCAGACTGTCTCCCCCTCTGTTACCAACAGCACCAGTGGTGTCGTGCCCATTGGCATTTGGATAGGTCCCCTTTTGTATTGGGGAGCAGCCTGTATCTAGGGATTTCACCCATGTGTGAAGACTACCATCCTGCTTGTCCTTTGAGAAAGCAGTTGCTTACCTGTAACAGGTGTTCTCCAAGGACAGCAGGATGTTAGTCCTCACAAAACCTACCCGCCACCCCGCGGAGTTGGGATTCTCCTGTTTCTTATTTTATCGTAATTCTATGTTATGAGATTGAAGAGGGGCATCACGTGCCGCATGGTATAGGGTATGCTGGACATGCTCAGTGTGCCTAGTCAAAGTGTCTAGAAACTTTGACATGTTTTCCACATCGGGCTCCATTTGATGTCGTCACCCATGTGTGTGAGCACTAACATCCTGATGTCCCCAAAGAACACCTGTTGTTGATAAGCAACTCTACTATAGTCCGCTTCTCCTTTTCTCCTCTCGTGAATTTGAGTAAAGCTTACCATTATATGGAATTTTAAAGAGCAAAATAAATTTTTATTAAATTGATTTGAGTAGATGTTGCTGATTTAGATAAATACGAGCACCACTATTAATTATTCTACTCCATTAATGTTTGAAAGTTGTTTATGTATGTATGCCTATAAAATGTCTCTCCTTTCTCTTCTCTAGCTTGCAAAGCTATGGAAACTCTCCCAAGAGAGAACCCCTTTCTTTGCATGGATCTCACATATATCACCGCATTACTGCAAGAGCTTGGTTTCCCAAAAAGCAAAGTTTTTAAGGTAATAAATATAACTTTTTCTTAGTTTCAAGCTCTTTTTTTTTTTTTTTTTGCCAAAATACTTTACATTAACGCTATTTATTTATTGTAGCTTGCTCGAAAAATTAACAACGTTGAAACCAGCTGGGCATTAGGAGCTACTTTTCACTATATTGATTCACTAAATGGTGTGCAATACTAGCGTTTGTTGGAGCTAATGAATGACTGGTCATCCCTGGAGCCTGAACACCGTGCATATTGTCCATTGTGAAGACCTGATAGCAACTGGAATGTTGCAGGAAGATCTCCAGAGGCTTGTTATGACATTATTTAACAAATGCAGTGTTGACAGTATTCATTCCCTTTGAGATACTGTAGAAATCCATTTTGGCCCTCTAGAGCAGGAGGACAGCAACCTTTTTTGGCCTGGTACCAAAAGATGGCAGTAGGCTGCTGCAGAGGAGGGGTGGACCCTCTAGTCATAGCTGCCACACCTTCTCCAACACCACTCTACTTGTCTCAGGCATCATGATATCAGCTGCGCCAGCTCACAAGTTTTGAAAACATTCACAGCAATGGTATTTTGCAGCATGCCAGCTGGAAGGAGCTTGTGGACTAACAAGTGGCATGCGTGCTGCTCTAGAGTAATGTTAGGTATAATTAGTACATGCCCATGAATGTGAAAGAGACTACACCAAATGCTATAAGATTTTTTTTCAGAGACTATTAAATGAGTATGCATTTGATTTCATTAATGTTTTGGAAAAGCCAAGTAAAGCGAAAAAAGGCAACTGATTGTCAAAGTGTCCAAATCAAATCTAAAATTTTATGGATATGATGAGACTAATTGAATTAAGTACTTTTTATTTTTTTAACTGATTGTATACAGCTTTCAAATACTACCATCTTTTTTTTTTTTCTAAAATCTGAACTTAATTTCTTCCTGGGGTGTAATGAGTATATTATGCCTAATAGCTTTTGAGCCATTCCCAGATTGTAAGTCGTTTCCTTAACATAATTTAGCAGGAGTTCAGCTTATTGCAATGGGTACTAGCATTCTGTTAACACTGCTTTATGAATTAATATTCAGTGTTAACCACCCAGACTAATATTAGCATGAGTCATTTGCCACTACATTACCTTAAAATGTCAGCCTGCCAAAAGCTAGTACAGTTTCATTGCCATGCAGAAGACTGACTGGATTCCTGAGCCCAGCTTCTGCTTCTTGGGCCAGTTGGGGAAACTGCAAAAGCATTGTTTATATCTCCTGCAGGAAAGGAGTGTTGGTTATATAACTGTGCCACATATTGGCCAGACTCAGAGTGCATATATACTGGGTTGTGAAGGAAGCCAGTCTGTGGTCTCTTGCCAAAGATTTGTGCTGTAATAGCTACTGGAAGGGGGTTAAAATGGAGGAAATTTCTAAGTATAGTTGCAAATGAAGACTCATAATGCTGGCTCCCTATGAGCAAAGAAACCCAAAAGCACAGGAGGAAACGGATATGTCAGGAAAATAAAAAATAAATAATAAAATCCCAGGTATGGGCCTGGTTTCCTGCTTCAAGTAGTGAGCTGTTAGGATATAATCTCATATCTTTCACTTAAACTCTAGCGAAAAACTCATGGGTCTTATATGAAAATGAAGTTCTTGCACTTTCTTCTGTGGAGATGGTCTTCCATGTGTAAATTAATGTATCACTGATATATTGCGCCTGTTTTTGCAGAAAATCCAAGCTAAAGAGAGGGGAATTTTAAGCTTTTATTTTAATGTTCTATACACTGCACATTGTAGTCAGAGCCAGATTTAGGCATAGGCAATAGTCCAAGTGCCTAGAGCATCAAATTCTGAAGGTGCCCACAAATTGGACTTCTGCTGCTCCAGGTTCTCTGTCTATGATCACCATACTTTTAAATCCGACCCTCTGACTGTTTATAAGGTTTCTGTTTTCCAAAGAAATGTAGCCCATATGTACGTTGGGTAACAGCTTCTGAAAAGAGGGTGATAATGTGTTTTTTTTCCTAAGTGTCTTCTTAAGACAGCTTTGTGTGTAGTTCAAATCTACTTTATTAAGAATAAGAGTGAAATATACACTTTTATAATGCATGGTGATGAGGTACACTTCACATCAACAGCAATAAAACCCCCAACTTCCCTTCCTCCTCCCTCCCCAGGATTCAAGTGATTTACAGTACAGGTTACCATCAATTGTACTAAAACAGAACTGACCCAGACATACATCTGTCTCCTTTTAAACTCTGTTACATTAAGATTAGGCTGCATGCTCTGTGTGGTAAAGATTGTAAATATAAGTCCCAAATCCTTAGAAAAGATCTCTGCTTAATAGTCAAATCTATTTTCTCTACATATTCTTTCAGCACACATCAGTGATGCAAAGCAATTGTGATATGGTAGGTGATATGGTAGGTAGCACCAACCACTTTTGTGAAATAGCCCTCTTTGTAATACCTTCTTTCTCCTTAACCTAACAAATTTGTCTTTGAAAGATATACTAGGCAGGCATCAAAAAGAAAAACTAAGGTGTCCTTGGTAAAAGCACTCTTGTTATAGCGCTAATATGACACTGCACCCCCCCCCCCCTTAAAATCCCTTAATAACAAAACAGGACCAGAATTGATGACCTAAAGTGCTCACTGCAACCTGGTATTTATTACAGGTATCAAATGTGCATGGTTTTGAGGGAAGTAAAAGCACATAAGAAATTTAAATTGAGTTTCTCTCATTCTAATATTAGTTGTGAGATACTGTATCTTAGAAAAACATTTTAAGAACTGAGAAGGATTGAAATTTATAACCAATTCTCATTTCTAACCACGAAACACTTAAGGAAACTGAGATAAGGCCTCTCTGTATAGGAGACTTATAAAGAGAATAAATAGTATGGTGATTTGGGTCTGCAGGAGCAAAAAGATCAGATATAAAGTCCCCATTCTTATGATGCAGCTCTTGCTAATTTAAAGAATAGACATAATGTCTAATCTGTAGGTATGTGTAAAATTGTTTGTGATCAAAATCAAATTATTGTTAGTCCTTGAAAATAATCCACTTTTCCTTCTCCATTAAGCATTTGAGAAATGACATGAAAGCATTTGGAACCACAGTCAGAAAAAATTTGAATGAAAACCTGGTGCAATATTCCCTTTTAAGGGCAAAAAAGAGAGCATTTATAGCTTAGCTGCAATTTGATGCATAGCCATTTCCAAGTTTTCCCAAACTGGAATAAATAATGCACTGTCCTGGATATGAATAGGAAAAACGAGCAGAGAGGGGATGGGATTGAGAGAGGGTGGGGAGTGACTGAGGGAAGGCGAGAGAGGTGAGAGTGAGGGGAAGGAGGCAGTGGGAGACAGAGGGTGAGTAAGACTGAGTGGAGGGAAGGGGGTGAGTGAACGAGGGGAAGGGGGAGTGAGGGAGAAAAAGTGTAGAAGGGTGCTGTTTGAAAAAAAAAAATTTAATGTAGCCCCGTTTTAAGGGGCTTAACGGCTTGTACCTTTAATAAAAAAGGAACACAATAGTAAAAATATATGAAATCCTCAAAGCAAGTACATACAATAAACCTCAAATTATATACAAAAACATATACATAATAATCTCCATGAAGGTACTCAAAAAAAACATAAAATCATGATTATGAGAAAACTTTAATACTATCTAAACCCCACAAACAACTTACTCAAACTGAAAGTGCCTAGTCATATAGTCCACATGAATACAATAAACCCTCTCATATGTCAAAAAATACTTTGATATCTTTATAACAAATGATTTCTGGCTAATGATAGGAGAAATAAAGTGACAGCTATCTTGCACAAGTCTAAAATTGTAGAACTAAATTTCAAATTAAAACTTGCCTCTTGCACTGGACCAACTATATGAAGCTAGGCAGAGCGAGACGCAGCAGCTACAGAACTAATGGTATGTTGGTATGCAGAAAAAATGGTATGCAGATGGTATGCAGAAAACTAAATTCAACTTTAAAAGTATTTTCACACTTAAATATATATCGAAATAGCGTGACTACTTACATTATACAAAGGACTCACTGCTAGGCAATTGCACCCTCGAACATCAGCGTTTTTTCTCGCGGCACAAACCGGAAATACCACTACTAACTGGCCCTCAATCTTACTAACTTTCTTATACACTTTTACTGTTAACAAATCTCGTGATGTTTAACTTAAAATCACGTCACTGTCAGAGATTTTTAAAACAACAAATACTCATGAATAGTATATTGAAAAAAAGCCAACGGGTGCTTAAACAATTATTTGTATGTGCATTCTTTCAAGAATACTAAGCAATATGCGATCTAAAACATTTAAAACAATAAAACTAAATACTATAATTTAAGAGGCTAAAAGTAGTGGTATATGATACTATTTATTGTGGTGTCTACAATAAATAAGTCAACTCACAAGATAAAGGGGTTCCATGTATCATTTTACAAATAATGATACGAGATATAAATAAAAGTAAGAGTAAAAAATGGGAATAATAGAAATAAAATAACAATGTTTGCCAAATATATAGACTAAAGATAGGGATAATTTAACCTATGTTAGCAAATTGTATATAAAAATGTATATCCTAAAAAAAATTATTTTTTTTTTAAATTTTTGTATGGTGCGAGATAAAAGTAATTATATGGATGAATACAATTATTTTACTAATGCTAAAAAATATACTTACTTATTTACTCTCAATAATGGCATACAAATATATTAATACTACATGTCTACCCACTCTTATGAACATAATCACAAATTATTCAAGAGAACATATTTCACAGATGCACTGTATAGTCAATTTCATTGTTAAATCCATTCAGTATAAGAGTTTTTTCTAAGTCATAAATTAAATTTTGTTCTGATCTCAGGAGTGTTTTATTCAGATCACCCCTCTCCAATTTAGATGGATTTTTTTGATGACACAGAATCTATAATCATTGAATGTGTGCCCTACTAGAACAGAATGCTCCATTAATGGTTTACCCTCACTTTTCCTATTGATGGCACTCTTATGTTCTATAATTCTTTTATTGAAAGGCTTTGTTTTCCCCACATACATTTCATTTACAAGGACAAACAACTATATACACAACCCCTGCACTCTTACAGTTTGTAAAACTATCTAAATGGAATTCTTTATTGACAGAATGAATAATTATACTTTTGGTGTTCATATTTACTGTACAAACACTGCAGTTACCACATGGTCCGTGTCCAACTGGTCTAATATCTAGAGGGCATGGTAATGATTTACTATGACAGCTCTCATATTGTAAAAATGTATTTTATATCTGTGGGTTTCCTATATACATGGGTGGAAAACCCAACATTAGAGCGCATAATTAATATATCTAAAAAAGCAATTTCTTTAATATTCTGTATCATATTGAATTTAAGATTGCAATCCAATCTGAGCCAGTTTTTAAATTGCATTAGATCCTCTTTTGTAACCTTTCATATAAGGAAGATATCATCTATGTATCTTTTCCATAATTGTATGTTCTCTGCATATTTGTGCTCCTTTAATTGACTTTTTTCAAATTTCGCCACGTTTGTTATTGAAGGAGCCTTGGCTGAACCCATGGCTACACCTTTTGTGTGAATGTAATATTGCTGTTTGAATGAGAAAAACATTCTTTGTCAGGGCAATTGATGCTAACTCTATAATGAATTGTGTTGGTATGTGTGTGTGTTTTTCTGTTCTTAATTGTTTCTTCAACTATCTCTAAAGCTTTGTCTTGTGGGATATTAGTATTTGGCGACTCAACATCTAGTGTGGCCATTATATCACTTATTACTGGTAGATTCTCTAGGATAGTGATAAAATGAGAAGAATAACATACAAATGATGGAATTTGTGGGACATATGGTCGTAGGAATACGTCAATAAAAACAGACAAGTGTTCCAACAAAGAGCCAATGGCAGCTATAATAGGTCTTCCCGGAGGATTGGTTAATGATTTATGTATCTTAAGTAGCATGTAAATCATAGGCATTATTGGATATTCTACCGTAAGGAAAGATATTTCTTTTTTGTTAGAAAATTAGATTCACTTGCCATAACTAGAATATTGTCTATTTCTTTCTTTACAGCCATTGTAGGGTTGATCTTGCATTTAATGTAAAATGTCTCATCTGACAAATTGTCTATCAATCTCTCCCATATACTGTTGTTTGCCTATTAGAACAATTGCTCCTCCTTTGTCTGCTGGTTTTATAATCAGATTAGCATCTTGACTTAAACTTTTAATTGCCAACCTTTCTGATTTCGAAATGTTGTTCTTATATTTCAATTTGCTTTCTTTTTTGGAAATATCTTTCAAAACCAAAGCTTCATACGTATGAATGATAGGGTTAGTTGGTCCTTTCGGAACCCATTTGCTGCTTGGTTTTACTATAGATGTATCGCTTATTTTGGATCCCGTATTTGAAAAAACATCTGAAATTTTTAACTTTCTAATAAATTTGAATAACTCAATTCTCGTTTTAAAAAGCATTATATGAGGGTGTGGGAACAAAGGATAATCTTTTATTCAGGACTGCTACTTCATCTTCATTTAATGTTCTATTTGAAATATTAACTACTCTGTTCTTATTGTCAATCAGATTACTTACTAAAACTGGTTGTAAAATCCCCTGCCTCTCCCACTTCCCCCCCTTATTTTTGGGGTGTCCCATCGCTTTTCCTAATATTCTTTTTTTATAGAATCCTTTCTCCAGACCTTCTCTAATTGAAAAACCTGATTATTAGGTTTATCTTGTTTGGACTATCGGAGACAGTTTTAAATAGGGGATCTGATGGATCTAAGAAATCTTCATTATCACTATGGATACGCTTAGCGCTGCAATCTTTATTTGGAGTGGTATAGAGTGCTGCTTCTACATTATTAACTAGGGTTTTCGGATTAACCTTATTCATTATTTGCAGATGATCATTGTTTCTAAACTTATTATTCATGTTCCTAAAGGATATTCCATTCTGACATTGCCATGGATAGACACTGTTCTTCTAATCATTCTCATCTCTCTTGAATTTCTCATGTTTATTACCTTTCAGATCTTTCGTGAATTTTTCTAAGTTTTACTTATAATCATCATAAATAATGTCAAAGCAGAGGTCATTTTTCTTTAAATATTCTAATTCTTAGTCTAATTCCATTTTGATTTTCTCTTCTCTTTTCTTTGATGTCTTAATTACAAGAATCATCAGATCTAGCAAACATGTATTTAATATAGCTTCCCAGCTATTCATAAAGGCACTATTGTCTCTGTACATACTGGGTGGCTTATTTATTTTAAGTCCTCTGGGTATCCTTTTATATTGGCAATAATCCAGTAGTGTTGATGCATGCAAAGTACTCCTTACCAAAACTCTTACTTAAGTTAATGGCATCCACCCATTTTTTAAGGAAGTCCTCAAACAACTCATTTTCTTTAAAGAAAGGTTCTGATGGAAGCAATTCATTCAGTTCTCCATCACTGTAACTTAAAATGTCTTTCCACGGAGAAAAAGACATTTTCTGTATTAGGGATGGTCCCAAGAAACACAACAGAAGATGATCCAATTTTGCACCTGAAGAATGTATAGATCATGGGTTCAAACGAGCATCCGAACAAGATCAATCAACTTTGTTAATACTGAAGTAGAAAACCCAGACCACAAAGATTTTATCAAATTACTTATACAAGTTTATCTCACGACATTAATAAAATAATTAAGAAATATTGCCATATTTTACAAGTGTTACTGGTTTTTAAGGCTAGAGAAGTTATGGTGGCAAATAAATGAGACAAGAATTTAAAAGATTTTATATCACTATCACTATCAACATTACCATTACCACGCCCTGTAGATCAGTTGTTCTCAACCGGTGTGTCGCGACACTTCCTGGTCCCCCGCTGACCCAGCCGCTCCCTGGTCCCCCTCCGCCCGGGCTTAAAATGCTGTCAGCCCGAGCGGAACGCGGCAGGACAGGTGGAATCAGCAGCACCAGCATGGTCTCTTCTTCTCGCCCCCCGCAGCCCGGAAGAGGAAGTGGTGAGCAGCGGGTGCGTGCGCAGGAAGAAGAGATCATGCTAGTGTGTCAGCGTCGGCCCGAAGAAGAGAAGAGAGGCGCGGCTGGAAGAATGAGCAGCACGGCTCGGAGAAAAAGAAAGAAGATCAACCTCCGCGGCCAATGGGACTCCTCCTCCGCGAGGGCTGAAAATGAAGGTTAGGGTTGGGAGGAGGCTGCTGCTGCCGCTAGTTCTGGGGGGAGGGAGAGAGTGAATGAGCAAGCAAGCATGTGTGTGAGTGAGATAGCATGTATGTGAAGGATTGAGAGCCTGTATATGTGAAAGAGAGTATGTCTGTAATTGAGAGCCTGCCTGTGAGAGAGAGAGCATGAATGTAAGTTTACAATTGGGAACCTATATGTGTAAGTTTGTGACTGAAAACCTGTTTGTGTGAAAGAGTATGTGTGTATGATTGAGATCCTTTGTGTGTGAGAGAGATAATGTGTATGTATGATTAAGAGCCTGTGTGTATAAGTAAGGGAGAGAGCATATGTGTCTGTGTGTGATTGAGAGCTGGTTTAGGTGAGGGAGTACGTGAGTATGTGATTGAGAGCCTGTGTGTAAATGAGAGAAAGAGAGAGAGCGTTTGTAAGCATGTGAATGAGAGTCTGTGTGTGAGAGAAAGACAGCATGTATGTGTGTGATTGAAAGCCTGTGTGTGTAAGCATGAAAAGATAGACAGCATGTGTGTAAATGTGTAATTAAGAGCCTATATAAGTGAGAGAAAAAGCATGTGTATATGTGAGTGACTGAGAGCATGTGTGTATAGGTGTGTAATTGAGAGCCAGTGTGAGAGAGAGTGCTGGTATGTGACTGAGAGAGAGGAGAAAGTTCCAAGCAAACCACCCCTCCTCCTGCTAATTCAAAACAATCTCAGGACACCTGGATATCAAATGTTTCCAGGTATGCAGAGCAAAAACATTTTTGTATCTATTTTTCATTACTGGGTCTTTGTGTCTGCTATTTTGAAATATTTTATTGGTATTTAGAAATTTTTTATGAGTTTTTAATTATTGGATATTCCACTCAGCTGTTTTGAAATAATCTGTTCTTTTTGTTAGTATGGTTTTACTGCTACTGATTTTATATTTTTTGATTTGTTTTATAAGGATGGGTGATGTTTCTTTTTTCTTTATTACACTGCATACAGAGACTCGGGCTCTTTGCAGTTTCCAATTCAGTTTTTTCTGCATGCTTCTAGTTATGCGTTTTGGTCTCTTTATTCTTTGTTAGGTGAGGGTCAGTACATGTGACTCAGGTGAGGTTTTCTGCTGACGTGTAGTTTCTGTGTAGGGCTCTATAGCAGCCTGCCTTGGTCCGTTTTCCTAATAGGAGATGTATTGTTATCTTAAGGCCTGGTGTAATATTTCAGTGTTGCCTTTTCTTAGGTAAGGTGGTTACTGTTTAAGTGCTGGAAATTGGTGCTGTTTTGGTATGGGATGTTTACTATTTATGCAATTTCTGTTCAGACAGAATATGTATCTTTTCCTTGTGTCATTTTAAACAATAAAAATAATTACCGGACCTTTACTTTTTATTTTCGCTGTGAATTCTAATGAGCAGTGAGTGTGGCCTGTCCGGTGTGTCACAATGGGAAAAAGGTTGAGAACCACTGCTCTAGATATTAGACCAGGTGGACACGGACCATGTGGTAACTGCAGTGTTTGTACTGTAAATATGAACACCAAAAGTATAATTATTCATTCTGTCAATAAAGAATTCCATTTAGACAGTTTTACAAACTGTAAGAGTACAGTGGTTGTGTATATAGGTTGTGTAATATGTTTTTACTTTAATGTTTTATAACTATGTTTCTCACAGGACAAGCAGGATGGTAGTCCTCACAAATGGGTGACATCGAGGATGGAGCCCTGTACGGAAAACTTTTCTGTCAAAGTTTCAACAAGCTTTGACTGACACTGGCACACTGGGTGCACTGAGCATGCCCAGCCTGCAATTATCCCTGTGAGCCACAGGTGTCTCCCTCAGTCTTCTTTTTTCCGCTCTGCAGTCAGCATAGCGGTTGGAGCTCTGTGAGGATTTTTTAACTAATTACCTCATGGAAACACTTAACTTTTCACTTCAAAAAACACTTTTCCCTGCACAGGTCTCCCTCCGCGTACGTTTTTACGACGCTCGGTGAGTACTAATTCTTATTTTTCGGTCGGTTTCTGTCACTATCTTAAGGCTGTTAACTGACTGAAGCCTTCCCTTCCCCCATTTTTCAGTTAGCTTTAAACAGCTTGCGAGTATCTCTGTGACACTCTGCTTGCTTATGCTAGTGGGGTAGGGATTTTTTCCTTAACTTTAGGACCTCTGTAGCTTCAAGTCCTTCGTTCCCTGGTACCCTCACGCAGTCGATACCCTATCGCTACACCGGGACCCTCCTAAACCGCCCTGGGCTTTTATATGTCATCAGCGCCCCTCCCCCCACGGTGCCCTGATGCCTTTATCCATGTTTTTTGCTTTTCAGTGCTACCAGGCTTTTTCCTCCTACGCACTGTTTTTTTCCTTGGGCTTCCTCGGTGCCGTCCCTACCCGGATGCATGCCATTGACGCACACGCTGTTAGTCACTGCCATGCATACTCGGGTCGCCGCCACCGCTGCCCGAGACACTTTTTAACGATCCCAGGGTCACTTCATCGATGCCACCCCCCCCCCTTTTTGGGGATGCCATCGATGCCCCATCCTCCCCACCGATGTCCAGCCCTTTTCCATCGGTGGGCATCGGTGCCACATCGATTCGTCGGTGGGCATCGATGCCGGATGGTCCCCATCGGTGGACATCGGTGCCGGATGGTCCCCATCGATGGACATCGGTGCCGGATGGCTTGTCCGTCGATGGCATTGGTGCCGGATGGCCGTCCGTCGATGGCATCGGTGCCAGGTCCTTTTGCATCGATGGACACTGATGCCCAGGTGTTTCATCCATGGGCATCTATGTTAGAATGCATCCATCGAGGGCAGTCGATGCCAGGCTGCTCCCTTCGGTGAAATTCGATGCCCAGGTGGGTCCCATCGGTGGGTATCCATGCCGGCTCGATTCCGTGGATGGGCGTTGATGCCAATGCCAGCCTTATGGCTGGCATCGATGCCCATGCCGATTCCAGGACTGGCGTTGATGCCGGGATGGAATTCATCGACTGGGAGATCCATGCCATCGATTCCATACGTGTCCATATCGATGCCACCGACACACGTGTCTGGGGCACCGATGCCATGTACACTTGGAAATCTGAGTCTGTCCAAATCGATACCGTCAACGTCTGTGGCCCTATAGTTGATGCCCGTGGCCATGCCACAAACGGCATAAATGCCCGCCTCCATGCATCGATGCCCTCGACACCTCCGTTTTCCTTCGGTGTCCTTGACGCCCTATTGATTCGACTTCGACTCAGTCGATGCCGGTATCTTTTTCAATAACGGCAATGTTTTTCGATTATTCGATTCCACATCGTTTCAAAGATACCTATGCCACTGCTGTCAGTGCCCGTCACTGTCATCATTCTCCTGGCCAGTCATCAACGATTTTTCATACCCATTTTGATGATATCCTCGAAGCCCCTTAGGTTGCCTTCAATATCGTCAATACCGACATAGCACCGCCACATAATACCCTCGCCTCCTCACATTGCTCCACGCTTTGGGTTCTTTTTTAAGCCCCGTATTAGCTTAAGACACTCCATTGTGTCAGGAGCAGAGCAGGCGTGCTGACAGTTCGTCATCGATCGCCTTCCAGGACGACGAGGGCTTCCATCTCGGCGCTGGGGAAAGACCGGGCCGAGCACCATGGCACCCATCATCGCCGACATCGTGATCGTCCGCCGCTGACGCCATCCAGCACATCGGTGCCATCCTTCTCCAGGCTGGACAACGCTCGGGCAGAGCGACATCACCACTGCCATCAGCACTGTTCCTACAGTTTTGGCAGTCCTTGGTGATCCAGAACTTCCGGATCCAGGTCCGACAGCTTCTGCATTGGCGTCACGACACATCGAGCCGCTGGGACGAGGGAAGGGAACATGAGTTCCGTTAGGGCTCCTCTGTTCCTGGCGTGCCCCACCGTCAAGTGGTGTGGGACTATGGCCATCTGTTACACTTAGCAGTCTAAACGCCACTCACGCCTGGCCTGTCTCCTCTGTACCTGTGCCACCATACCGGGTTTCAGAGCGAGATGGACGTTTACGTCCCCGGCCTTACCCTCGAGGACTCCGGAGACCGTCGGAGTCAACAATCTTCACCGGCTCGTCTTGCGGCGATCCACGTCGGATGGTAAGTACCCGCTTCGGCGGCATTCCCATAGAGTTGTGTTCTCCCATTCGGACCGTGGTTCGAAAAGTTCTGGGTCATGTGCCTTTTAGAACTGTATTAGTGTCACATATCGCTATGTTAGCTATGTTAGCCACAATATCAGGAGAACCCCTCTATCTTCTTGGGATTGCAGCAGGGCTTCTTCTCTTGTCAGTAACAAGTCCCTGTGCCGACCAATGCTCTGACTCTTGGTTCCCTCCCAACCAAGGTCCAGCTGCATTGGCTGATCTGCTAAACATGAGATTCAGCAACCATTGCCCCATGTACAAGTCCACCTTGAGGCCTGGCCACAGGTCTCAGTGTCTCCTTGTACAGCATACAGAAATGCGGGTACCACTTACCGCTCACACACCTGCAGGAGCCTACATGATATCCTCCATTGGGACACCTCCTGGTCTCCCATCTGGTCAGATATCAGAGCGGCCACCCCACCTTGTACCAAAGTCCCGGTACACTCCCCCAGGCGCTACGAAGTGCAGAGGGGAGAAGGGAGGGGGGTTGGGGAGTTTTAATTGCACTATTCTTTCTTTTAACAGAAAATAGTTACTCTCCGCACATCCTGGACCTAAGAAAATCCAACTTTCTTTAGACGTCACAGGTACAATGGTATCTTTGGTTACCATCACTCCATACTGCAGTAAGTACATTATTTTAATGTTTCTATGTGCTTTATGGTGAGTCAACATTACAACCCCAAGCTCTGCCGCTGGCACCAGCTTCGGTAAGTGAACTGTCTCTTGCATCACTGTTGGTGAATGCTGTTTTCTCTGCGGAGTGTAACATCATTCACTTTCCTTGCATAGAGTACTGCTAACCACTTTCAGTACATGCAAGGAGCTCTCACTTTTTTCAGGACTCACTATACATTTACTAACTGGGATTACTGTCACTGCCATAAATCCCTTCTGTAACACTTCTGGACACCACAGTCTTAAGACCCTCTTGTCCAGCATGCGCACAGACATTCTGATACATTGTTATATGTCCCTGCGCATATTTTCCATAACCTCAGCCTTTCAACTTTTCATGGTTGGGCTATGGGGTTTCTTCCCACTATGCATTTTTCTCATAATTCAAAACTGCTATGGGTTATATTCAGTGACATTCTATACTCAATGGACCTAAGTGGTTTCATTGCTTTCGTCCCTGATTCTTATCCCAGTTCGAACTAGGACCTAGTCTCCTTCGACTCATGCTCGCAATTCCTTAGGGTTATAAAGTTTCTCCTGAAAGCTGTCAACCCATTATGCATCTATTGCACTCCAGCATAGTTTCTCATAAACGTCCTGGACGTTGCACCCATGAGTTATGCCCTTATGCCTTCCAATACTGCTTTTGCAACAATTCTTTGTGCATACAGACAGACAGCATAGGGACAATGTGCTTTCCAACTCATAAGCACGCACAACCTCTTAGCTGCTCTGCTAGACAGCTGCGCAGCTCTACCCTTGGCCCTTGTTCACTTCATGCGTCCTTGGGCCACATATCTAAGAGATTTAATGAACGCTCTATCTGACCTTCTCCACGTAGGTTCTATCCTCTCGAATGGTCTCAATTACATGTGTACAGGGCAAATCTTTTAACGCTGAGTTTAACTAAACTTTCCTCTGCGTCTGCATCATTCCATACGATGCACAGGTTCTGCTCCCTACACATGTTTCCTATGCGTTCCCTTAGATGCCTTTTCTTCCATCAAAGGCCTCTTCAATATATCTCTTCTGCTGCCTCTCGTAGCCAGCATTCTTCTAATGTTGAACTGGGATGGGGGTTCAGTATTCTTTTCCCCACTCCCTGACTGAGATCAGTATGCTTCCCATACTTCTCAATCCATCATATCAGTAACCTTTTATTCCCTCACCAGTCAGTCCCAAATCATAGACTTACTGATGTTCTTAGGTTCTGGTAGCGTCACAAAACCTTCTAAACATAAATCTTGCCGTTTAATATGGCAGGCTTTACCTCCTGACGCTAAAAAAAAAAAAAAAAAAAAAAAGAGGTATTACCCCTTTTACTTTTCCACCATTTTTTCTTACTCCCTCGGATTCTGTTCTCCAGACATCCTCCACATAGATACACCTTTCTCTTAGGAGGTGTATCGTTTTGGGAGTTGGGTTCCCGTTTTCGGTAATCCTCTCTGAGTCGGCTTACCATGGATTATCCACTGATCAAGCCGCCTCTATTTCTCTAATCACGGAATGAACATATATATTCTCCTTATAAGTCTCATACATTCTACGTTTGAGCCTTTCCATTCCTCTCTTCCACAGTTTGGCAAGGGAACTTCTTTCCCTCTTAATGTCATTCCTGCCAGCAGGGTCCGTGAGTTATGCACTCTTTCCATACTCACCTGACTCCGTTCCTCTGCCACTGAGTAGTTCTACGCATTCAACTTTCTATCCTTTTCAGGTAGATGTTGTATCTCCTTTCCTCAGGAAATACTCTATTAATTTTTCCTAACCTCTCTCTCTTGCCCTAGGGAGAGACTGGGTTTTCCACATTCCTGGACAGTAATGCTGCGCTTACATTCTATCTACATTGCACTGCATTCCATGTGAATTCCACTTGACTCTTTCCTTCATGCAAGGGTCAAGCTGCTACTTCCAGTGGCCACACAGACCTAATCCTTCTGATTAAGTGGTCTATATTTCCTTTCCTACCAACAAGCAGACATTTCACTACAACACTGTGGGTATCCACATACTGTTGTGTCCGTCTTAGCCTTAACAGCTTCCCTTTGGTTACTGCTGCTTGTACTTTTTTATCAGGTTGCAGCCTGGAGTCCTCTCCATACCTTCGCAGCCTATTATTGCTTACATTTGACTAGCCGGCATGCTCCATGTTTGGCCAGTCCGCCTACTCTTACTTTTTTCAATTCACTACCCAACATCCTTCCACGAACCCATTATGGTGTTGCGGATGCCCTCCGTTCCCATTTCCACCTCAGTCGTTACGCCTTTGCGCATCTGCGGTGTATCTGGTGCATTCCCGGGCATCCTCAGCTCGGTACTCACCCATTTGTGAGGACTACCATCCTGCTTGTCCTGTGAGAAAGCAAATGTTGCTTACCTGATGTAACAGGTGTTCTCACAGGACAGCAGGATGTTAGTCCTCACGAAACCCGCCCGCCACCCCGCGGAGTTGGGTCTGTATACTTTTATTTTAGTTTCGCTTGCGCTTTTTAGCTATAAGACGAGACTGAGGGAGACACCTGTGGCTCACAGGGATAATTGCAGGCTGGGCATGCTCAGTGCACCCAGTGTGCCAGTGTCAGTCAAAGCTTGTTGAAACTTTGACAGAAAAGTTTTCCGTACAGGGCTCCATCCTCGATGTCACCCATTTGTGAGGACTAACATCCTGCTGTCCTGTGAGAACACCTGTTACATCAGGTAAGCAACATTTGCTTTACCTTATTTATTTGATTTATCTTTTATGAGTTTTATCTTTTCTTAACAGCTAACTTATTCTTTTACTTTATAAAGTTTTTTAGCTGTTACTATTTTATGATTATTGTATTTCTGATCCTGTTTTATCTTGTGTAAACCGATGTGAAGGCCTGTCCGATGTATCAGTATATAAAACTTAATAAACCATTAAACCATTATATAGCTGTTTGTCCTTATAAAAAAAAATGTATGTAGGGAAAACAATAAGGCCTTTCAAAACAAGAATTATAGAATAAAAGAGTGCCATCAATAGGAAAAGTGAGGGTAAACATTAGTGGAGCATTCTGTTCTAGTAGGGCACACATTTAATGATTACAGACAGTGTCATCAAAAAAAAATCCATCTAAATTGGCGAGGGGGTGATCTGAATAAAATGCTCCCGAGATCAGAACAAAAATTCATTTATGATTTTAAAACTTTTATACCGAAAGAATTGACCAATGAAATTGACTATACAGTGTATCTGTGAAATATGTTCTCTTGAATAATTTGTATTAGGTTCGTAAGAGTGGGTAGACATGAAGTGTTAACAATATATTTGTATGCCATTATTGATAGTAAATATAATGGGGTAGATTTTAAGACCACGCGTGCATCAATCTGCGTGTGCTACATGGCGCACACACATGGACCCGCAATTTAATAACATGCGCGTGCATGTTATAAAATCGGGGGTTGGCGCATGCAAGGAGGTGCACAATTGTGCACCTTGTGCGTGCCGAGCCCGCTCTGAGCCGCAGTGCCTTCCCCCATTCCCTTCCAGGCCACTCCAAAATCGGAGCGGCCTCAGAGGGAACTTCCCTACCCCCTCTCACCTTCCGTTTTCCCCCCCCCCCCCACACCAAAAAAAAAAAAGATTTCCTACCCTGTTGTGCCTGGCCAACTGCTGGCACCAATCCCCCGGTACAACAGCAAATGGCCACTGTGCCAGGAGCCTCTGACCCTGCCCCACCCCTTTTTGCAAGCCCCGGGTCTTACACGCGTCCCGGGGCTTTACGTGCATTTCCGGGCCTTTTGAAAATAGGTCGAGGCCAGCAGCAGACAGAATCCAAGAGGCAAACCAGGGACAGTGCCGGTAGCAAGCACCTAGTAGTCAGATCCAAAGCCAGGGTCAGGTCCAGGAAACGGTCAGAGAGTCTGTGGCCAAGCCAAGGTCAAACCAAGAAGTCACAAAAACACAAGAGACAGGAGAAGGGAGCAGGCACAGAACAGCCAAGGAGCTGAAACACAGGAGCAGGAGTGGACGCACAAGGCAGGAACAAGAACAAGCAACACGCACATTGAGAAGCAGGCTATTCAGGAGACCTATTGCCGAGGCGAGGTGTCCAGGTAGGTATAAGTAGCCAGGGGTATGTGATGTCATCACTGCAAGACTGCTGGGGTTTCCCGAAGCACATACAAATTGTGAGTCTAGGCACAGGCCACCTAGGCATCCTGTGTCCTGCTTGTGCATGTACCCGAGTGTATAATGGCGTTCTGCCAAGCGGAGAGCGCCATGTGTCGGTGGCTGGAGCCTAATGGTAAGCTTTTCTTTTTCTGTTTTTATTTGTGTTAAAAATGGCTGAAGGGGAGAGTCAGTATTCTGAGACTTTCAAGGTAAGGCAAAGTTTTAAAAATACAAAAGTAGAGGGATTTGGGGGTGGTTTTTTTTGTTTGTTTTTTTTTGCAGTTTCCACATCTCTTAAATCTTTATTTTTTTTGTTATTTTGGCTGCAAGAAGTTTGAATGGCAGAATGACGTGGCTATTGTGCTGTCTATGGCTGCAAATGCTCAATCAGCAGCCAGCACTGCTTGCACAGGCTACCTTCAAGGAGAAAAAAACAGAGACTGCCAAAAAGAAAATAGAATCTCTCAAAACTAAAGACAATAGGGGTTGGTACTAACTCAAAAAGGGTAATTAATATTTCAGATGTCTACCAGGAATTGTTGGAATGGGTGGTTTTACTAGTTGATAGTAGAACATCAGCCATCTTGGAAACTGCTCGAGCTGGCTCCAAGTCTGCACTGCCATATTTAATCAGAGATCAGGACCTCCTAATCTTAATTTCTAAAGATAACAGCCAAAATAGCGCAGTTGGGGCTTATTTCACCCCTAGTTGTTGTGATTGGTGGTCTGCAGGCTTCCCCCGGACTGCTGTTCTTATCTCCAGCCTGGCCTGACTTGCGGCGGCACACTGCCAGCTCATGCGGCAAGTCACCACCGAAGACTTTCCTGGAGATTCTTCGTGGCAAAATGCTGCCAATGAATCCTGCATGGCGTGCCCGTCCTCTTGTCTTTAAAGGGACCGCGATGGGGAATGCTTCATGGCTCCTGAAAATGACATTGTTGTGGTTGAGGACCCAGCTAGGTGGGGAAACCCCCATAGGAACGCTACAGGGCAAGACATAACAGCTAGCGAATCTTCAGTCTATACCAACCACCTCCCCTGCAGGTTGAGCCCTTGGGTTCTGGCAGCCAGCAGGACTTAGACAGGGGCTTGGACTGAGGCTAGTGCTAGACTGGAGCTGAGGCAAGGCTGAACCAAAGGCAGGTGTGGAGCTGGAGTCTGGAATTGGATGCAGGGAGACATGGCATACTGAAGCAGGCTAGGATATTGAAACAGGCTGGGACCTAGAACACTGAGGTAGGCTGGGACACTGGAACACAACAGGACAAACAAGACGAACACTAAAGCAGACAAATAGGGTTGCCAACTGTCTAGGTTTTCTCAAGAGTACAGAATTTTAAGGTACTATCCGGAAGTCAGATGGAGGGCTAAAATGCTGGAAATTGTTCGGATTTTAACCCTCCCGTCGAGCACAGCTATGTTTTTATTTGCAGTGCTTTAGCCAGACTGAAGATGCTGTGGTTTAACTCCACAGCCAATGGTGGTACTACAGCTGCTGAAAGTTGCATGCATATGCAGGCACACCCCCTCTCCTTGCTGCCACACATCCTCCGGCTCACTGCTGAAGTTAAATAACGAGCTTAGCCAGGCCACCAGTATCTACCCTCTCCGCCCTGTGGGGCTGCTGGTAGCTTCTCTCCTGCTCGTGGCGTAATAAATAAAGGTTTAGTGTCAGCCATCACCTCTTCTTCCAACTGCATGAAAGGAGAAAAGGCCCTTCAAAGCTGCTGACACCTCACTGCCTGCCCACCGCAACCCAAAATAAGGTCGCAGAACAAAGTAGGGTCGTCAGCACATCTCTCTCCTTCAGTGCAACAAATAAAGGCCACTAGCACTTTCTCTCCCACCATGGCACAACATGAGGCTCTGGAGCCATGGATGTGCTGCAGCAGAGGCAGAGGGAGTGAAAGAGTTTGAAGGGGAAGGGGAAAAGCCTTTGAGTGTGAAGAGTGCCTGTGAGAGTGTGGGGAGGGGGAGAGAGCCTGTGAGCATGAGAAGTGTGGGTGTGTGTGTGTCTAGGGGGGAGAGTCTGAGTGAGGAAAGAGCCTTTGTGTGTGAGAGAGCTTGTGGTGGGTGGGGGAGAGCCTATGACTGTGAGAGAAAGGGGGGGGGGGGGGGAGAGAGCCTGTGAATGCAAGGCAAGAGTTTGACTGTGAGAGCACGTGCGTGGAGGAGGGAGAGAGCCGGTGAGTGTGTGCGCATGGGGGAAGAAGCTGTGAGTGAGAGAGAGCTTGTGTGAGTGCATGAGAAAGTGAGCAAGGAAGAGAGTTTTTGAGTAAGTGACAACTTATGTTTGTGTGTGTTTGTGAAAGAGAGAAGGAATGTGTGTTAGGGTGTGTTAATGAAGATAAAATGTACCACTTTCCCACTCTCCCACTAATCCAGAACAATCTTAAATTTGTCTGGAAATCAAAAGTTCCCAGGTATGGAGAGCAGAGGATATTTTTTTACTCCTATTTGTTTAATTATTGGACTTTGATATGTCTATTTTGAAATATTAGTGTTTGGTAAATTTAAAAATTTTTTAATATGAATTAATTATTGGATGTTATTCATCAGCTGTTTTGAAATTTTTATGAATCATATTGAAATAGTTGTACTAGTGATGTTTTATATTTCTTGGTTTTATTGTTTGTTTTGTGAGGAATGGTGATGTTTCTTTTTTTCCATTCTTGTGTTATATACAGTCTGGCTTGTTGCGGTTTCCAGCTGCATGTTTCTATTTATACTTTGTCACTTTTTTCCATATTTGGTGAGGGTTTGCTGTGTTCTGCATGTATGACTGAGATGAGGTATTCTGCTAGTGTATGTTTTTTGTGTAGGAATCTATAGCAGACTGGTTTGTTCTGTTTTCCTGATAGATGTATTGGTGTTAGGGCCTGGGGTAATATTTGTAGTGTTGTCTTTTCTTAGTTAAGGTTTTTACTGTTTGAGTTTGGAAGGCTTACTATATTCTAATTTTGATCTTCAGAGGGATGGCCATGTTAGCAAAAACGACAAGAGGCGGGTGGCACCAATTTACGGAGGCATGAGCTTTCGAGGACACAGTCCACTTCATCAGATGCAGAGTTTTCTATTAGACAACATAGCAGTACTTGTAAATACAATATACATATTGCATCATTTTTACCTCATGACTGTACTTTGAATGTCTTTTTCATGTAAAATCTGTTATAACTGCATAATAATTGTGTGTGAGGGAGGGGGTTGTGCAAGGCTGTAAATTTTGTCTAGGGCACTTAACACCCTTGCACCAGCCCTGTGATGGCAGTGGTGGGTAAAGGAGTTTGATAGGTGAAAAAGACAAGATAGCTGAGGGATGTTGGTATTGGACTGCATATGGGAATATGTATCTTTATCTCAGAGCCATAGCTAGCCTATGATTGATATGGCCAGGGCCATAGGTGCCAACCACCTATGGGCCATGGCATATAAGTTGCCTTCCCTTCTCCCAAAAAAACCTTGGTCTTCTAGAGCTCTGCTGCATCTGGGAGAAGATGAACTGCTCTGCCTGCTCCCCTTCCCCTCAGCGTCCTCTATGAAGAGGGAGGTGGGAAAATGCCATCAGAACACAAATACAAACACTGCCACTCAGCCGAGGCAGCCTGCACAGGAGACGCCTTCCTCTGCAATGAGTCGCATGCCTCTCCAACCCAGCACTCAGCAGCAGAAGGAACAGTGCGGCCTGCAGGGCCACCAGAAGAATTGTTTTTCACTCTTCCCCCACAGTCAAGCAGAAGGAACAGCATGGCTCACCGGCCAAAAGCTGCAGCTTCAGTCAGGAGCAGGAGTAGCGCCGACTTGAGGCTAGGAGGAGGGTCTGGTGGGCCCTGGGAGTGGAGGCTGCTGCTCTGCTCCTTGCATTTCCAGATGGGGGAAATGAGAGAGAGAGGTCTTTGAGCATGTGTCTGTGACTGAACATGGCAGCGAGCATGTTTGTGCATGTGTCTGACTGAGCACGGCAGAGGGCAAGAATGTGTGTATGAAAGTGAGCACAGCAGAAAGTGCGTGTATGTGTGTGTACATTGAATATGTACATTGAATATGGCAGAGAGTGAGTGCCCATGTGTCTGTATGTATGTGCAAGATTAAATGCAACAGCTATGTGTGTGTGTGCATCCACGTCAGATTGAGCATAGCAGAGATTGAGTGTGTGTGTGCACGAGATTAAGCATGGAGTCAGAGAGAGGAGAGAGTTTGGATGCAGTAATCCCCTGCTTTCTCCTGTTAATCCATAACCAATATTAGGGCATCTGGAAATCAAGTTCCCAAGAATGGAAAGCTTAAGATTTATTTTTTTTCCTAATCCTTTTTTTTTTTTTTTTTTTAATATTTGGTGTTATTTGATGTCTGCTGTTTTGAAATATTTTATTTATATTTGGAAAAGTTTTGAGTTTTTAATTATTGGATGTTCTATTCATCAGCTGTTTTTTGAAATGTTTACTCTTTTTAGTAGTATGATTTTACCATTATGATTGTATTTATTTTTCTTGATTTTATTTTATGATGAATAGTGATTTTTCTGTTTTTCAAGTGTTGCACTACATACAGAGTCCTGGCTTGTTCTGGTTTCCACTTCAGTTTTTGTCTGCATGTATCTATTTATATTTTATGGTTTCTTTATTCTGTATTTGAGAGTCTCTGTGTTCTGAATGTATGACTGAAGTGAGGGATTCTTCTAGCTTGTTGTTTCTGTGTAGGGGATCTGTAGTAGCTTGGCTTGTTCTGTTTCCCTAATACAAGGTTTATTGGTGATCCAGGACCTGGTGTAATATTTTGCAGTGTGGTGTTTTCACAGGTAGGGTTGTTACTTTTTGAATGCTGGCAGTTAGTGCTGTTTTGATATGTTAGGTTTACAGTATAGTAATTGTTTAGTCATAGTATTCTCAGGGCCAAACCCATACCCAAGATGTGTTATGATAGGCTTAATACTGTATGGGTTCCAAGAGTCTTTTTTTGCAGGGTTGGCACCACAGCAAAGTTTGTAAATATAATATACATATTGTAAGTGCTGTTTCTGCTTCAGAAAACTGTACTTTGAATGTTCTTTTTCATGTATTCTAAATGTATAATTTTTTATTTTCTGTGGGGAGGGTGTGACTGGTATGGAATGCAAGGCTTTAAGGGGGAGTGTGGAACTGGCAAGCAACATGCTGGGATTTAATTTTGAAATTCCTGCATGTGCTTTTATGACAGGTGCAAAGTCTATGGTTGTGCAAGGACTTATAGTTGTGGCTGGCCCTAGATTTTCAAAGAGAAACTTAATGGGCAGTTTCCCAGCCTTTTACATTAGATATATTGGATATCTGATGTTGAATCCTCTGATCTATCCATAAGATACAGATACAATTTTCCATGCTTATTTTTCCAACATTAGAAACCTAACTAATTTAAATATGGTGAATATTTGAAGTATGGATATACAAATATTTATCTTGTGATCCTTTTGATAGTTATGAGTTGTAATCTGTATGTAATTTTGTATTCCACCTAAAATTATAGACAGAGTAGGCTATACATTTTTTAACTACATAAGACTCATGGTGCCAGGTCCTCATACTGGGTCCAATTGAGCTGGAAACCCAAAGGAGCAGGAGGAAACTATTGGGTCAAAATGAAAAATAGAAATTAAGGGCCCCTACATTTAACAGAGGCTCCCACCTTGTAGTGTCATATGTTTTATGTTCATAGTGAGAGTACACTTTTTCACTTGGCCATAGGTGCCAAATGGCCTGGCTATGGTTTTGCTTAGTCTACCCAAAGCAGAGGAATCTCAACTGGGTAGACTAGATGGACCAGTTTGGGCTTTATCTGCCATCATCTGTATCTTACTATGAGACTGATCACGGGTTAAAGCGATAAACAACAGTAATGGGGCAACATAGATTAAATGAGTTATTAGAAAGTTTGTGTGACCTGAAAATGACAATTATTTGTGATTCTTCTTCAGATCAAATGCATGTTTTCCTAATGGTGGGAATGGCAGTTGATAGTTAATTGTAGTTTTCCTGACTGTTGTAATGGAATGTTATCGGTATTTTTATATTTGGTTGTACCTCGCTTTGTGCATATTTTTCTAGCAATAAGGCAAGCAATAAAAGTTTAAAAGAAAGTCGTGTAGAAGGACAAAGGTGAAAATATGAATCCGTGCGTCCACGTGTTCGGAATTTTCACAGTTGAAAGTTGGCAACCCTACAGACAGTTAACACAAAAGCACTAGGGAGGCCACTGAGCAGGGCAGGAGCAGAAGGCTCGGGAAAGCCACGGAGCATTCCAAGACATGGGGCCAAGCAGGGAGCCGAGCAGACTCGATGACAAGACCCTGAGCATAACCTGAGGCAGGGTTAAATAGTCTGGACCCTGCCGAGTCATGGGATCACAGTGACTGAGTGGAGAGGCGGTAAGAGCAGCTCAGAGGGCCTCTGATGATTGGGAGGCTGCATAGCAGGCAGAATCACCACAGTATCTCCCCCCCCCCCCCTCACTTAAGTGCCCCTCTCCCTGGGTCCCACTGAGGAGGAGGTTCTACACTCTGAGGCATGTGACTTAGCTGGACCCCTCCTGGGCTAACTGGACTGAACTGGGCCCCTTCTAGAGTTGCAGGGAAGTGGACTTGACTGGCTGTAATAGCATTCGTTTCCTGGTCCAGATTATTCAAGGCAGGATCTGGGACAAAAGTAGAAACTGGAACACCGTTAGAGGGTTTTTTGTGCCCCCCCGGATTATTTTCAGGCAAAGGTTTTTTTTTTTTCAGAAGAGGGAAAAAAGATCTAGGGTGGAGTGCAACACTGACTTGGATTTGGGATATAGTCTGTTTCATAGGTTCTGGGCAGGTAGTTACTGTGATAGACTGAAAATCTACTACAAAATCAGGGCTAGAGGTAAGATGTGCCCCTGAAGTAATCTTTAAAACCTCCTTCACATGTTCAGACCTAAATAAAGCAGGCAGAACCAGGAAAAAGTGCAGGCTATTTTACGTGGGCCTTGAGCTCTGATTAGCCACAGCTGGAGTTTCAGGCTTCAAGGCAGGGCTTTCAGTATTAGTATTAGAGTAGAAACCTCACAGGCAGTAGAATGGAGTCTTTCCACTTCGTGTTCAAGCACAGATTCTACGGGTAAGGATGGAATGCAGACAGATGTGCCCATTAATCTGGGGAAATCAAAATTCACATTGGTGGTAGGAGAAGCTGAAACACAAGGATAAGTTAGTAAAACTGGTGTCTGGAACTGAATACTTTTCTTTGTCATGCTTTTCCTCCGCAGGGTTCTGCACAGAGATATTATGTTCAGGAAACGTCAGAGCAGATATGTTAGGAGCAGAGTGAAACTGCTTTTTCTAAGGTCTGATACTGTGAATTAACTCATGTGCAAGGTGTGATTGAAGCCACACTGGAATCAGGTTTCAGCTGCTTGGCTTCCTTCCGACAACAAGACTACTAGAGTCCTCTAATAAAGAATATACTTCTTCAACTCGATTGCAGTGTTTTCTTTCAGAAGCAGTTAAGAGAGGTGACTAACAATTGCTCCTGTTTCTCTGTTTTAAATGTCAGCTGAACTACATTGGCATCTAAAAAGCTCTGGGAGTGCACATTAGACACCAACCAGGTGGGGTCTGGCTCTTCTTGTAAGGTGGGGTCTGGCTCTTCTTGTAAGGTTTTTCCCTTGTTTCTAAATGTAACAGACAAATGGGTTCTCTGACAGAACAGGTACCTTTACCCTTGGGTTATAGCATGTCTCTTTTGCTCTCTTCTATAGAGATATGTTACCTATGCAAGGAACATTAAGTGGTTATAAATCAGATCTATCAGAGCTCTGCCTAGGTATAGGCTTTATTGATTTGGGTTTTCCCTCCTTAGTGCAGGGAAGGGAGACAGCAGTAGTGTAACACAGAAGGTATCTTAACAGGGGCATTACACGAGCAACCTCCTGAGA
This sequence comes from Rhinatrema bivittatum, assembly GCF_901001135.1. Taxonomy (NCBI): domain Eukaryota; kingdom Metazoa; phylum Chordata; class Amphibia; order Gymnophiona; family Rhinatrematidae; genus Rhinatrema; species Rhinatrema bivittatum. Next base: position 256,252,824 of record NC_042617.1, on the reverse strand, counting down.
GGCTAGTGCAACTATGGCTAGAACTTGGTTTGAAATGGCTTCACAGTGGAAACAGATCACTTTACAAGAGTTTACAACAGAACATTCCTCGCATTTCCAAACAGGCTTTGTAGAGCTAGGATATCTGTGAGCATGAGGCACTAATTCATGTAGGGAAGTCAAGTTCATTGGTAAAGCTGAACACTCTCCATAACCAGGGGTTGAAGACAGAGGCGTAGGAACTGGGATTTGTTGGAGAGCTGGTATTTTAACAGAACCCGATGTTAGACATGACACTATAACAAGTCTCTTGATATACAGCATGAAAAAATGTGCACTTATTGCCCTCCCAATCTCAATGACAGCTTTAGGCACGTAGGAATTGGGAAATCCTGTGGGTTCTAACAATTCAGAACATTTTTCTCTGGCCTTAACGGATAAAACAGGAAGTCCTGGCCCTTCTGCTCCGGGGGCAGTGTGACCTTGTCAGCCTGTTGTGGGTGAGGACCCAGCTAGGCTGGGGAATCCCCACAGAAAGAGTCCAGGGCTACAGGCCATGACATAACTAAGATAGTCTTCAGCCTATACCAGCCATCTGCCTCGCAGGTTGAGCCCTCGGTTTCCGGCGGCCAGCAGCACTTAGGGGCTTGGACTGAGGCTAGTGCTAGACTGGAGCCAAAGCAAGGCTAGAACCAACGGCAGGTGTGGAGCTGGAGTCTGAAATCAGATGGAGGGAGGCATGAGACACTGAAGCAGGCTAGGTCACTGGAGCAGGACAGGGCAAACAAGACAAAAACTAGACCAGACAGGTAACACAAACGGCCTCAGGAGGCCACTGAGGAAGGCAAAAGCAGAAGGCTTGGGAAAGTCACAGAGCAAATTAGGAACAAAAAGGCTTAGGGCAGCCACAGGGCAAAATTTGGAACAAGAAAACTTAGGAAAGCCACAGCCTATTCCAAGACATGGGCCCAAGCAGGGAGCTGAGCAAACTTGAAGACAAGGCCCTGAATATAACCAGAGGCAGGGTTAAATAGTCTGGACCCTGCTGAGTCATGGGATCACAGTGACTGAGTGGAGAGGGGGTAAGAGCAGCTCCCCAAAGGCCTCTGGTGGTTGGGAGGCTGCATAACAGGCAGAATCACAACAGACATGAAGGGCCTTGTTCCCAACAATTTAGGCCTTGGCAACAGGTCGACTACCTCAGTAGAAGCAATTTGCCTCTCTCTGTTCCTGGTCTTCAGTCCCGAGTTCTGTTGTCTAACCTGAGGTTTCTCTTCAGTTCTTCATCTTCATTCCTTTGGTTGGTCTTTAGTTCTACAATATCTTCTCTGCCTGTGCTGTTCTTTGCCTGTTTGTCTATCTGCCCTGTCTTCCCTTGGACATATCTGGTTCTGACTTCAGTTTGCCTGACTACAACTCTGACTGAACTCTGCTTGCCACTGACTACTGCCTGCTTCTCATCTATGCTAGAACACTACCTGCCACTGACCACTGCCTGAACTTACTATGACTGAACTCCTCCTGCCCTGACCACTGTCTGACTCTGCCTGCATTCAGCCTGCCCTGGACCCTCGTTTGTAACTTGACTACTTAGAACATAAGAAGCTAAAAACATAAGAGATGCCATACTGATTCAGACAAAGGGTCCATCAAGCCCAGTAGCCTGTGTCTAACAGTGGCCAACTAAGTCACAAGTACCAGGCAAGTACCCAAACATTAAATGAATAGATCCCAAGCTTGTAATCCTTATTAATAGCAGGTTATGGACTTCTGCTCTAGAAACGTATCAAAACCTTTTTTAAACCTGTTCCACTTGCTGTAACCACATTGTCAGGTAATGAATTCCAGAGCTTAATTATGTGTTGAATAAAAAAGAATTTTCTCCAATTTATTTTAAATGAGCTACTTGCAAACTTCATGATGTGAAATAAATAACTGATTCTCTTGTTCAAGTCCTTTCATGATTTTGTAGACTGAGGGGTTAAAGGGGCTCTTAGGGAAAATAAGGCCATTGCAGAAAGACTAAATTAATTCTTTGCTGCCGTGTTTACTAATGAGGATGTTGGGGAGATACCAGTGCCGGAGATGGTTTTCAAGGGTAATGAGTCAGATGAACTGAACCAAATCACTGTGAAGATCGAGTAGACCAGATTGACAAACTAAAGAGTAGCAAATCACTGGACGGGATGGTATGCATCCTAGGGTACCCAAGGAACTAAAAAATGAAATTTCTGATCTATTAGTTCAAATTTGGAACATCATTAAAATCATCCATTGTACCTGAAGACTGGAGGGTGGCCAATGAAACCCCAATATTTAAAAAGAACTCCAGGAGCAATCTGGGAAACTATAGACCAGTGAGCCTGACTTCAGCGCCAGGAAAAATAGTGGAAACTATTCTAAAGCACAAAATCGTAGAGCACATAGAAAGAAATGGTTTATGGAACACAGTCAACATGGATTTACCCAAGGGAAGTCTTGTCTAAGAAATCTGATTCATGTTTTTGAAGGGGTTAATAAATATGTGGATAAAGGCGAACCAGTGGCGGCAGTGTATTTGGATTTTCAGAAGGTGTTTGACAAAGTCCCTCATGAGAGGCTTCTAAGAAAACTAAAAACTCATGGGCTAGGAGGCAATGTCCTTTCGTGGATTACAAACTGGTTAAAAGACAGGAAACAAAGAGTATGATTAAATTGTCAATTTTCTCAGTAGAAAAGGATAAACAGTGGAGTGCCTCAGGGATCTGTTCTGGAACCAGTGCTTTTCAATATATTTATAAATGATTTGGAAAAGAATACGAGACGTGAGGTTATCAAATTTGCGGATGATTCAAAATTATTCAGAGTAGTTAAATCACAAGCGGATTGTGATACATTGCAGGAGGACCTTGCGAGACTGGAAGATTGGGCATCCAAGTGGCAGATGAAATATAATGTGGACAAGTGCAAGGAGTTGCATATAGGAAAAAATAACTCTTGCTGTAGTTACACTGTTAGGTTCCATTATAGGAGCTACCACCCAGGAAAAAGATCTAGGCATTATAGTGGATAATACTTTGAAATTGTCAGCTCAGTGTGCTGCAGCAGTCAAAAAAGCAAATAGAATGTTAGGAATTATTAGGAAGGGAATGGTTAATAAAACAGAAAGTCATAATGCCTCTGTATCGCTCCATGGTGAGACCACACCTTGAATAATGTGTACAATTCTGGTCACCGCATCTCAAAAAAACCATAGTTGCGATGGAGGAGGTACAGAGAAGGGCAACCAAATGATAAAGGGGATGGAACAGCTCCCCTATGAGGAAAGGCTGAAGAGGTTAGGGCTGTTCAGCTCGGAGAAGAGACAGCTGAGAGGGGATATGATAGAGCTCTTTAAAATAATGAGAGGTCTTGAACGAGTAGATGTGACTCGGTTATTTACACTTTCAGATAATAGAAGGACTAGGGGGCACTCCATGAAGTTAACAAGTAGCACATTTAAGACTAATCGGAGAAAATATTTTCATTCAACGCACAATTAAGTTCTGGAATTTGTTGCCAGAGGATGTGGTTAGTGTAGCTGGGTTTAAAAAAGGTTTGGATAAGTTCTTGGAGGAGAAGTCCATTAACTGCTATTAATCAAGTTGACTTAGGAAATGGCCTCTGCTATTACCAGCATCAGTAGCATGGGATCTTCTTAGTGTTTGGGTAATTGCTGGGTTCTTGTGGACTGGTTTGGCCTCTGTTGGAAACAGGATGCTGGGCTTGATGGACCCTTGGTCTGACCCAGCATGGCAATTTCTTATGTTCTTATCTCCCCTCAGCCATCTCTTCTCCAAGCTGAACAGCGCTAACCTTTAGCCTTTCCTCATAGGGGAGTCATTCCATCCCCTTTATCATTTTGGTTGTCCTTCTCTGTACTTTCTTTAGTGCAACTATATCTTTTTTGAGATGCAGCAACCAGAATTGCACAGAGTACTCCAGGTGCAGCTTCACCATGGAGCAATACAGAGGTATTATGTCAGAATATTTTGCATCTGTCCCTGCTAATATGCAGTTATTTGAACAGTTGCCCTCATTATCTATCTGCTTATACAATATTTTTTGTAAATAGTGGCTGGCCTATAGCATCTTTTAGTGCCAATGAACCTATATACAATTGCTGTTGCCACATAATCATATTGATATTATTGAATTCCTCTACACAGCTTGTTTTTTTTGTGTAATCTGTGAGCTATATAGCATATCAGTTTGTATATGGGTTACTATAGCTGGTGGGGCATCCTTACTCTGTTTTTATTACTATTTGCTCTTTCCACTAATGGGATGTGCTACATTCATTTAGCTATTTTTAATGCTGTCTCAGACTGATTCCTCTAGGTTGTATCTTCCAAGAATGGAAGATCCGGTCCCTTGGAGCATGTGGATATTTGTTTTCTATTTTTTTTGTCTTGGTGTCTGTTTGTGGTATGAATGTTGGTATGTTTGAGAGTGTGGTGCTTCACAGGATCTCGAGATATTTGAGATGATGTAAGGCTCTGGCTTGGAACCCGATGCTGGTGGACATCTAGTTTGGCTAAAGAAATTTGTGATTTTTTTCATTTTCCTTTGTTTTAATGGCTATTTGATCAGCCAACTGCCCTGTGGCAACTTCTTGGGCCCCCACACATTGTTCTATATCAATAATCCAAAGATTGTCAGGCCAGTGTAAGGGTATTAGGTACCCTAGGCAAAACTTACAGCTTGCTGCCCCCCCCCCCCCCCATTAAAAATAATGCTTTGATATTTTATATGAAAAACATTTAAGGTGCAATCACAACTTGTATATAATATTTACATGCAATGCTGTAAAATCCTGTAAAAAAGACCTTTGGAATTGGTTTTAGGTTTATTGTACTGTGTGTTGGGTATGGACTTGGCCCTCAAAAAGCCATAACTAAAATGAATTTAGTTTCAATACAGTAACTCTTCCATATCAAAACACCACTAATTGCCAGCACTCAAACACTAACAACCCTACATATGAAAAGGCACCACTGCAATTATTACAGCAGGCAAAGTGTTCCAAAAAAAAAAAAAGAGAACCAGCAATGGAAAAAGCCTATTCTCATATCTCAGTCAAGTGGTCAGAGAACTACAAAGCTTCCAATTAAATGCTGAAGCAGAAGGAAAAAAGATGGAGGCAACTCTTGTGATGGCAGTACAGGATCTCTCACCTATGCTCAGAAAGACTCTTTTGGTCTTCTGAGCTCTGACAGAGAATTTTTCCATGGAGACAGGCCAAATAGATTAGGGCTGTATATCTTGAATGAGGTAGAACAGGTAAATGGGGAAGTTATTTATCCTTTCCAATAGTATAAAGACTAGCAGATATTCTACAAAGCTAATAAGTAGCACATTTAAAACAAACTAGAGAAATAATAATTTTCACTCAGCACACAATTAGAATGTGGAATTTGCCAGAGGCTGTGGTGAAAGCAGTTAGCATAGTTGGGTTCAAAAAGTTTAAATTCCTGGAGGAAAAATCCATAAACGTTCATAGCCTTAGGAAACCCATTGCATAAAGGATTGCATCTTTTCTTTGGGATTCTGGATATTTGTGACTTGGATTGGCTACTGTAAGAAACCAGATGCTGGATTTGATAGACAGTTGATCTGACATATGGGCAGAGCACAATAGGGCTTCCCTGCAGTAGGCCCACTTTATGGTTGGCATGGAGTTGTATAAACATAAAACTGATGTAATGCATGTTGATGGGGTGTTATTTAATAGTTTATTCAAAAACATGACAAGTTTTAATTTAACTCTCCAAACAGTGCGAGTGTGAAGGGAATAAAGCACAGGAGTAATATCCTTCACGTTTGAGCCAGTTAATATGTGTGCAGCAACATTTTGGACACGCTGAAGAGCTGAGGGCATTTTCAGGGAGACTGATATAGAGTGGATTAACACATCACCAAAAGCTACTATATATACACACACACACACACACGGAAAATAAATGGCTAAATAGTGTTTTCAGAATATGAATTGGCTTTGTTTTGTTTTCCATGTCCCTATTAGCTGCATTTAGGGACAAAATGAAACTATCAATTTTTTTCCCACTACTGGAGCCTAGCTGGACCGAAATGATTTGTTAGTCTTTTCCTTCTCACTCCATCCAATGAGCTTTCAACTATTTTATTTAAAAGGATTTACCACTTTATTCAAAGATCAAAGCAGATTACAATAAAAACAGCCATAATCAATATATGTCAAAACATATCAAATGAAAAACAGAGCTCCGGCATCCGTTGGGCAAAGAAAAACATAAAATCTGAAACTGCCTATAAATCAAATGCTGGGCTGAACAAGTGTCTTTAAACATGCTTAACTGCTTGCAGGCATATAATTAAGTGCAATGTAATCAGCATAGTATTCTAGATTACTTGACCCACTATTGAGAAAGCCTTCTCAAATTTCAGACAATCAAGATAACCACACAGAAGGAACCTTAAGAAATCCATAATCAAGAGACCTTAAATCACTCAGTTATAAAACCACATAGCATTGTCTCCATAGATCACAGCAATAGTTTAAATCTTATATTGTACCCAGCCTTGCATAGGTAGCCAGTGTTATTAGCAGAGGACAGGTGTAATGTTTTCCTGAAGACCAGTGTTACTCACTGAGTTCTGTAGCAACTGCAATGCAACTGCAATGCTCTAATAGAGCTCTCAGGGCTGCCAATGTACAGCAAATTACAATAATCTAAAGGAGCGAGTTCTAGTGTCTGCAGCAGTACATGAAAATCATTAATAGGCAGTAGAGGTTTCAAACAGGCATAACTTAAAGAGACCCCACTTTTGTGACTTAACATGGTTGTGAAGAAAAAGATCATACTCAATCCATATACCAAAGCCTAGATTTTCAGAGGCCTGCACACGAAAAAAACTGGGGTTTACGTGCATGGCTGGGCCTTGTGCCTGCCACATGCATTTTTAAACAGGGCTGCCCACCCATGTAAACCCCAGTACACGCACAAGTGGCAAGGCTCTCCAAAGGGGTGGGCTGGGCATGTGTGCACCAGGAACCATTCACACATGGACAGCCGCGTGCTCCTGACACCCAAGGTTCTTTACATGTGTTCCAATGGGAATACTAATTCTATCAACCTGCAATGTGGGAGGACAACTGGGCAAGGATGACTGGCTCAGTGTCATCACCTCAGTCTTATCAAGATTTAGTGCTAATCATAGAAACAGAGAAATGACGGCAGAAGAAGACCAAACGGCCCATCCAGTCTGCCCAGCAAGCTACGCACTTTATCCATTATTTTTTTCCCCTTTTTCTCTCTCCCACCTGTTACTATTGGCTTTCAGTACCCTCCAGCCCTAATTCCCCTCCACCCCACCACCAATGCAGACAGCAGCGCCGTATCTACATCCAAGTGAACATCCAGCTCTATTAGGGGTAGCAACCGCTGTAACAAACAGGCCACACCCCTGCCCCATACTCTTACCCACCCCGTTTTGTTTTTTTTTGGAGATGGCAGCCCTCCATCCTTCTGCTCTGTGAAGGTGGAACACCAACCACTGGCATCCCGCTCCATGAATGCATCTGTGGCTACTGCCGCTCCATGCAGTGTTTTGCTGCCTTCTCTTTATTCACGCCCTCTAGACTTGATGGATCCACAGTGTTTATCCCACGCCCCTTTGAAGTCCTTCACAGTTTTAGACTTCACCACTTCCTCCGGAAGGGCATTCCAGGCATCCACCACCCTTTCCGTGAAGAAATACTTCCTGACATTGGTTCTTAGTCTTCCTCCCTGGAGTCTCAGCTCGTGACCTCTGGTTCTGCTGATTTTTTTCTGACAGAAAAGGTTTGTCGTTGTCTTTGGATCATTAAAGTTTTTCAAGTATCTGAAAGTCTGAATCATATCACCCCTGCTCCTCCTTTCCTCCAGGGAGTACATATTTAGATTCTTCAATCTCTCCTCATATGTCATCCGATGAAGACCCTCCACCTTCCTGGTCGCCCTACTCTGTACCGCCTCCATCTTGTCTTTGTCTCTTTGTAGACACAGTCTCCAGAACTGAACACAGTACTCCAGGTGAGGCCTCACCAAGGACCTGTACAAGGGGATAATCAGTTCCCTTTTCTTATTCGATATTCCTCTCTCTATGCAGCCCAGCATTCTTCTGGCTTTTGCTATCGCCTTGTCGCATTGTTTCGCAGACTTCATATCATTAGACACTATCACCCCAAGGTCTCTCTCCTGCTCCGTGCACATCAGCCTTCCCCCCCCCCCCAATCGAATACAGTTCATTCGGATTTCCACTCCCCATATGCATGACTTTGCACTTCTTGGCATTGAATCTCAGCTGCCATATATTCGACCACTCTTCCAGTTTCCTTAAATCCCGTCTCATTCTCTCCACTCCTTTCGGCGTGTCCACTCTGTTGCAGATCTTAGTGTCCGCAAAAAGACAAACCTTACCTTCTATCCCGTCCGCAATGTTGCTCACAAAGATATTGAACAGGACCGGTCCCAACACAGATCCTTGCGGTACACCACTTAAAACCGCTCTCTCTTCAGAGAAAGTTCCATTTACCATCACACATTGTCTTCTGTCCGTCAACCAGTTTGCAATCCAGGTCACCACCTCAGCACTCACTCCTAAGCTTCTTGTTTTATTCACCAGTCTCCTGTGCGAAACCGTATCAAAAGCTTTGCTGAAATCCAAGTAGATGACATCGAGCGCTCTTCCTCGATCCAATTCCTTGGTTACCCAGTCATAAAAGTCAATCAGATTTGTCTGACAGGATCTTCCCCTGGTGAATCCATGCTGCCTCTGGTCCATCAATTCTCCGGACTGTAGATAGTTCACTATTCTCTCTTTCAACAGTAATTCCATTACTTTTCCCACCACCGAAGTGAGGCTAACCGGTCTGTAGTTACCAGCCTCCTCTGTTCCCACTCTTGTGAAGCGGGACCACCACTGCTCTTCTCCAATCACTCGGCACCACTCCCGTTTCTAGGGATCTATTGAACAGGTCACACAGCAGACCCGCCAGCACATCTGAGCTCCCTCAGTATCCTTGGATGAATCCCATCAGGCCCCATGGCTTTGTTCACTTTCAGATTCTTTAGCTCTTCCCATACATTTTCTACTGTAAAAGGATTTATCTATTCCACTTCCCTCCAGTTTCTTGTTGTGTAGAGATGGTCCTTCTCCAGGGTCTTCTTTAGTGAACACAGAGCTGAAGTATTCGTTTAATATTTCTGCCATTTCTTCATCTCTCTCCACACATTGATCATTTCCACCTTTCAATTTCACTATACCACTTTGGACTTTTCTCTTTTCGCTGATGTATCTGAAAAATGTTTTGTCACCATTTTTTATCTCCTTATAAGAAACATAAGAACCTGCCATGCTGGGTCAGACCAAGGGTCCATCAAGCCCAGCATCCTGTTTCCAACAGAGGCCAAAACCAGGCCACAAGAACCTGGCAATTACCCAAACACTAAGAAGATCCCATGCTACTGATGCAATTAATAGCAGTGGCTATTCCCTAAGTAAAATTGATTAATAGCCATTAATGGACTTCTCCTCCAAGAACTTATCCAAACCTTTTTTGAACCCAGCTACACTAACTGCACTAACCACATCCTCTGGCAACAAATTCCAGAGCTTTATTGTGCATTGAGTGAAAAAGAATTTTCTCTGATTAGTCTTAAATGTGCTACTTGCTAACTTCATGGAATGCCCCCTAGTCCTTCTATTATTCGAAAGTGAAAATAACCGAGTCACATCTACTTGTTCAAGACCTCTCATGATCTTAAAGACCTCTATCATATCCCCCCCTCTGCCATCTCTTCTCCAAGCTGAACAGCCCTAACCTCTTCAGCCTTTCCTCATAGGGAAGCTGTTCCATTCCCTTTATCATTTGGTTGCCCTTCCCTGTACCTTCTCCATCGCAACTATATCTTTTTTGAGATGTGGCGACCAGAATTGTACACAGTATTCAAGGTGTGGTCTCACCATGGAGAGATATAGAGGCATTATGACATTTTCTGTTCTATTAACCATTCCCTTCCTAATAATTCCTAACATTCTATTTGCTTTTTTGACTGCTGCAGCCCACTGAGCTAACGATTTTAAAGTATTATCCACTATGATGCCTAGATCTTTTTCCTGGGTGGTAGCTCCTAATATGGAACCTAACATTGTGTAACTACAGCAATGGTTATTTTTCCCTATATGCAACACCTTGCACTTGTCCACATTAAATTTCTTCTGCCATTTGGATGCCCAATCTTCCAGTCTTGCAAGGTCCTCCTGCAATGTATCACAGTCTGCTTGTGATTTAACTACTCTGAATAATTTTGTATCATCTGCAAATTTGATAACCTCACTTGTCGTATTCCTTTCCAGATCATTTATATATATATTGAAAAGCACCGGTCCAAGTACAGATCCCTGAGGCACTCCACTGTTTACCCTTTTCCACTGAGAAAATTGACCGTTTAATCCTACTCTCTGTTTTCTGTCTTTTAACCAGCTTGTAATCCACGAAAGTACATCACCCTCTATCCTTGGCAATCCTCTTGTCCACTTGACTTTTTGCCAACTTGATTAATTTCTTTGTCTCCCTCAGTTGAATCAAATATTCTTCTTTGTGCTCCTCCCTTTGGGATCTTTTATATTTCTTGAATGCTGTTCTTTTAGCTTTAATTTTGTCAGCCACCTCCTTTGAGAACCAGATAGGTTTCAATTTTCTTTTGCTTTTCTTTACATTTCTAACATGAGTAGTTGCCTTGGTGATTGCTCCTTTTAGATTGGTCCACTGCTGATCCACATCTCTCTAACAGTTTAACCTGGGACAAGCTGGGTAAAGCAGGGCACTTCCTGGAACTTTAATAGTCCTTTATCTATTAAATGATCCCTCAGCACTTATGTGCCAATATTAAACAGATTATTAAAGACAGCTCTACAATAAGAGAAATGCAGGTATACTGAATCTTAAAGCAAACAAATTAGCAAAGAACCAGACCAATAATATACTCCAGCCTATGCACTGGCCACAATGGTTCTCCTGCTTCTCTAAGTTTACCTCCCCCAAGGTCTGAGGCACACCCAATCCACTTGGATCAGGCCACTTCTAGAAGTTTGTCTGTCCTTTTTTGTCAATTTTTTAAAAACAGTCTTTATGCCCCAATATTAAGATTTAAACAGATTATTTGTGCCAGCTAACTCTAAATGAGAAACAGATTTTAACAGATTAAAAACTGGAATGCTTTTTTTCTTTAAATCTTAACTCTATAGCAGAGCAACCAAACAGCAAATTAATTTACTAGAATAATATCTTACTATAAAGAAATGAAAATACAGACAGGAATTATTCACAGAAGCCTTCTACAAAACTTGTAAGTAATAAGCAATACTTAGCCACAATGCAAATTCAGTTCCACAAAGAGAAATCAGCTCCAGCCTGCGCACTGGCCGTAATGGCATGGCAATCAATGACATGATCACTGTTTAATGATGGACAATTACATCGCAACTAGGGAAAAGGTGAATTCAAGATTTTGATTTGGGGATGGAAAAAACCTGGATGGCTGCAAAGATACAATATTCTATGATCAAACCAGCCCACAGTCTACAAATAGGCTTTGTGTAGACATTGACTAGAACTGTAGACAAGGCGGAACCCTTGGAGACTCCAGAAGAGATTCTCTGCCATAAAGAGGTCATAGGGCCAAAAATTGGAAGAAGGATCCATCAGAAGAAAATAGGATAAAGCATAAGCATTGGCAAGTTAAATGTAAGACATTAAGACAAGCTAAGAGAAGATTTGAAAAGAAGTTGGCCATAGAGGCAAAAAACTAAAAAAACTTTTAAAAATATGTCCAAAGCAGAAAGCCTGCAAGGGAGTCATTTGAAATGTTGGATGATCACAGGGTTAAAGAGGCACTTGAAGAAGATAAGGCAATCGCAGAAAGATTAATCAAACAATTTCTTTGCTTCGGTGTTTACTGAAGAGGATATTGGAGAGAAGGATTTGATGGATGATTCAGATCAACTGAACCAAATCACTGTGAACCTGGAAGACGCGGTAGGCCTGATTGACAAACTGAAGAGTAGTAAGTCACCTGGATGGTATACACCCCAAGGTTCTGAAAGAACTAAAAAAAAAAAATACCACAGTAATTTCAGACCTATTAGTAAACATTTGTAACCTAATCATTAAAATTATCTGATATACCTGAAGACTTGACCATCTTCCATGTAACCTCGATTTTTAAGAGGGAACCAGGGGTGATCTGGGAAACTATAGACCAATGAGCCTGATTTTAGTGCTAGGAAAAATCATGGAAACTGTTATAAAGAATAAAATCTCAAAACATTTACATAGACATGGTTTCATGGGACACAGCCAGCAAGGACTTACCCAAGGGAAGTCTTGCCTCACAAATCTCCTACATTTATTTATTTAAGGCTTTTATATACCGAATTTCTTGATACAGATCAAATCAACTCTGTTTACATCGAACTAAGCAATTAACAGAAACAACAAGAGACAAATTTGAGGAAGCATAAATTTACATTGTAACACAGGGCACATAAACTGGGGAAAAGAAATAAAGAGGGGAGAACAAAGATAAATTACTATATACAAATGAAGATACATATTTTGAAGAAGGGGTAAATAAACATGTGAATAAAGGTGAACCACTTGAGGTGGTGTATTTGGATTTTCAGAAGGCCTTAGACAAAGTCCCACATGAGAGGCTTCTAAGAAAACTAAACAATCATGGGATAAGAGGCCATGTCCTTTTGTGGCTTGCAAGTTGGTTAAAAGCAGGAAACAGTAAGATTAAATGGTCAGTTTCACAGTGGGGGGGGGGGGGGGGGGGAGAAAGATAAAACAGTGGCATGCATCAGGAATCTGTACTTGGACTGGTGCTTTGTAATATATTTATAAATGATCTGGAAAGGGGTATGAGTGAAGTGATCAGATTTGCAGATGGCACAGAATTATGCAGAGTAGTTAAATCGCAAGCAGATTGTGAAGAATTGCAGGAGGGTGTTGCAAGACTGGAAGATTGAGCTTTCAAATTAAATGGCAGATGAAATTTAACGTGGACAAGTGAAAAGTGATGCATATAGGGAAAAATAACACTTGCTGTAGTTACATAATGTTAGGTTCTATCTTAGGAGTTACCACCCAGGAAAGAGATCTAGGCATCAAAGTGGATAATACATTGAAATCATTGGCCAGTGTGCTATGGCAATCAAAGAAGCAAACAATGTTAGGAATTAAGAAGGGAATGGAAAACAAAACAGAGGATATCATAATGCCTCTCTCTCTCTGTGGTGAGACCCCACCTTGAATAATGTGTGCCATTCTGGTCATTCCATCTCAAAAAGAATATAGCTGCACTGGAGAAAGTGCAGAGAAGGGTGATCAAAATAAGGGGCATGGAACTGTTGCCCTATGAGGAAAGGCTAAAGAAGTTAGGGCTGTTCAGTTTGGAGAAGAGACAACTGAGGGGGGATATGATAGAAGTTTACAAAATCATGAAAGGACTTGAACAAGTTAATGTAAATCAGTTGTTTACTCTGGAGATAAAAGGCCCAGGGGGCACTCCATGAAGTTAGCAAGTAGCTCATTTAAAACAAATAAAAGAAAATTCTCACTCTGCATATAGTTAAGCTCTGGAATTCATTGCCAGAGGATGTGGTTACTGCAGTTAGTTTAACTGGGTTTAAAAAAGATTTGGAGAAGTTCCTAGAGGAAAAAGCCATAGACTGCTATAATGATAATTAACAAGCAATGGTGAGATTACTTACCTGATAATCTCATTTTCCTTAGTGTAGACAGATGGACTCAGAACAAGTGGGTATAGTGTGCTCGTGCTAGCAGTTGGAGACTGATCTGACATCAGCACGGGTACATATACCCCCACAGGAAGTGAAGCTCTTCAGTAATCTTACTTGCAAAAGCTGTTATGGATATATGTGTACTGACGATCAATGAAATAGTGAAAACAGGATTCCCCTGACCGATTGATAGTAGCTAGAGACCGCCAGCATTCCCAACCGGAAGGCGTCGACACCTGGTAGAGTGGACGCACTCATGTAAGAAGTGATAAGGCTTACCTTGAATTGGTGAAACCAATGTATACAGGCAGCTGGGCGGGATGCTGAGTCCATCTGTCTACACTAAGGAAAACGAGATCATCAGGTAAGTAATCTCACAATTTCCTGTCGTGTAGCCAGATGGACTCAGAACAAGTGGGATGTACAAAAGCTTTACTCCCGGACTGGGTGGGAGGCTGCCTGAGGACCGTGTAAGACTGCCCTCGCAAATGCTGTATCCTCCCTGGCCTGGACATCCAGACGGTAGAACCTGGAGAAGGTATGGAGGGAGGACCACGTCGCCACTTTACATATTTCTGCAGGCGACAGCATCCTAGATTCTGCCCAAAATGCTGCTTGGGCTCTGGTAGAATGAGCCTTGACTTGAAGAGGCGGTGACTTCCCGGCCTCTATGTAGGCCGCTCTGATAACTTCTTTAATCCAGTGGGCGATGGTGGGCCGAGAGGCCGCTTCACCTTGTTTCTTCCCGCTGTGAAGGATGAACAGATGGTCAGTCTTTCATACTGTTTCTGTCATGTCCAGATATCTGGGCAGCAATCTGCCGATGTCGAGAATGCATAGCAAACGCCCTTCTTCTGATTTCCTCAGACCTGTCGTGGTTGGCAAAGATATGGTCGGTTGAGGTGAAATTGTGAGACTCCATCCTTCTTGCCTAAGGTAACCGTGCGAAGATGGATAACCTCCAGAGTGATTCTGAGAAAAGGATCACGGCAAGACAGTGCTTGTAGCTCTGAGATGCGGCGTGCTAAACATACAGCCAGCAAGAACACCATCTTCAAAGTGAGAGAACGGAGAGACAGGCCTCGAAGGGGTCTGAAGGTGGATCCCGCGAGGAAATCCAAAACTAGGTTGATGTTCCACAGGGGCACAGGCCACTTTAGTGGCGGACGAATGTGCTTGACTCCTTTCAGGAAGCGAGAAATATCTGGGTGCGTGGCAATGGTCTTGCCATCCCTCCTGGGACCGTAGATAGACAGCGCAGCCACCTGAACCTTGATGGAGCTGAGGGAGAGACCCTTCTGAAGTCCATCCTGCAGGAAATCCAAAACAATAGGGATTGTGGTCGCATGCGGATTGGTGCCGTGAGTATCGCACCAGCCTTCAAATACTCTCCAGATCCTGACATAGGTGAGGGATGTGGAAAACTTGCGAGCTTGGAGGAGTGTATCTATCACTGGCTCCGAGTAACCTCTTTTCTTCAGTCTAGCCCTCTCAATGGCCAGACCGTAAGAGAGAAATGAGCTGGATCCTCGTGAAGGATGGGACCTTGACGTAGCAGGTCCCTGAGAGGAGGTAGGGGAAGGGGCTCCCCTGCCAGTAGTCTTCTCATGTCCGCGTACCAGGGTCTTCTTGGCCAATCTGGTGCCACTAGAAGAACTAGGCCCCGGTGCTTCTGAATCTTGTGGATGATGGTGCCCAGCAGAGGCCATGGAGGCAAAGCGTATAGCAGAGTCCCTGGAGGCCATGGCTGAACCAGGGCGTCGATCCCGTGGGAGAACGGGTCTCGCCTGCGGCTGAAGTATCTGGGTACTTGAGCATTGGACCTGTCCGCTAGTAAGTCCATGTCCGGAATCCCCCAGTGATCCACAATCATCTGGAAGACTGTGGGCGACAGCTGCCATTCCCCTGGATTTAGGCTTTCTCTGCTGCGGAAATCTGCCGTGGTGTTGTCCTTCCCAGCAATGTGGACGGCGGAGATGTCCTGAAGATTCGCCTCTGCCCAGGCCATCAGCGGGGCTATCTCTAGGGACACCTGTCTGCTTCTGGTTCCGCCCTGACGGTTGATGTATGCCACCGTGGTGGCGTTGTCGGACATCACTCTGACTGCCCGATTCCGCAGTCTGTGAGCAAATTGCAGGCAGGCTAACCGGACTGCTCGTGCCTCTAGACGGTTGATGTTCCACCCCGACTCTTCTCTGTTCCATCGCCCTTGTGCGGTGAGTTCTTCGTGTGTGCTCCCCAGCCGCTCAGGCTGGCATCTGTGGTGAGCAGAGTCCACGTGGGGGAGGACATCTTCGACCCCCTGCTCGTGTGGTTGGACTGCAACCACCATCGTAACTGGGTCCTCACTCTGGCCGGCAGAGGAAGGTGCGTGGAATAATTCCGGAAGCGGGGGCTCCAGCGAGAGAGCAGGGAGTGTTGTAGAGGCCTCATATGGGCCCTTGCCCAGGGCACCACTTCCAGGGTGGAGGCCATAAGGCCGAGAACCTGCAGATAATCCCAAGCTATGGGCCGGCTGGCTCCCATAGTCTGAAGTTTTAACCTTCTCTTGGTAGTGAGACTGACTGTGTCTGCCCGGGTGTCGAACTGTACTCCCAGGTATTCCAGTGATTGGGAAGGCTGTAGGCAACTCTTTTTGAGGTTGACTACCCATCCCAGGCTTTCCAGAAGGGCGATCACTCTGTTGGTTGCCCGATGGCTCTCCTCCCGTGATTTCGCCCTGATCAGTCAATCGTCCAGGTAGGGATGGACGAGGATTTCTTCCCGTCTGAGTGCCACTTGCTACCACTACGACCACCTTGGTGAAGGTCCATGGCGACGTGGCTAACCCGAAGGGCAGAGCCCGGAATTGGAAATAGCGTCCCAGAAACTTGAAGCATAGGTAGCGCTGATGATCCGGATGGATCGGGATATGCAGATAGGCTCCTGACAAGTCTAAGGCCGTGAGGAATTCTCCTGGCTGTACTGCGGTCTTGACTGAGCACAGAGTTTCCATGCGAAACCTCGGGACCCTTAAATATCGATTGACTGACTTGAGGTCCAATACGGGCCGGAAAGTGCCCTCTTTCTTGGGTACCATGAAATAGATGGAATAGTGTCCAGAATTCATTTCCCATGCAGGTACTGGGATGATGGCTTTCAAGGACAGGAGCCTCGCCAGGGTAGCTTCCAAGGCTGCCTTCTTGTGCATGGGACATGAAGATTCCACAAACCTGTCCGGAGGGAGATGATGAAAGTCCAGATAATACCCCTCTCGGATGATGGCGAGGACCCACTGGTCCGACGTAATCTCGACCCATCTGGGGTAGAAGAGGTTAACCTGCCCCCTATAGCTTCGTCCCCCGGATGGATCGGCTGATTCTCATTGGGAGGCGCGGCCGGGCCCTGAACCCGAGCCGGCTCCCCTCTTCTGCAGACAAAATAGCGACCTCCGCGGCGTGCCACATACAGGCAACGCCGCCGATCCTTGAACTTCAGAGACCAAAAGTAAAAGTTATGTGCCTTACCTGATCCTCGGCGCTTCCCGGCTGAAACCCGGGTGGTCTCCAGCTGCGGGGGGGGAGAGGGGAAATACCTTCACCGCCGTGCTTGAGGAATGCACCCGCTGCCTCCCAAGTCCACGCCGAGACAGAGGCGCCTCTTAGCCCGCCCAAGCCTCGCTTGGGGGCTGGGTCCCTGTCGTGATTCGGCCACCGGACCGAGGCCAAAACCTCCGAGGGATTGCGGAAATCACCCCGGGAAACTCAACTGGGGGAGGGACCGAATGGTATCACCGCAGGAGTGCGGGGCTCGATGTTCCTGTAGAAATTTAGTAAGTAGAAAGTAGAAAATAGAAAGTAGATTGGAAACACGCTCAGCGAGCGTGCAGGCTCTCCAAACTGCTTTGGAGACGGAAATTACTGAAGAGCTTCACTTCCTATGGGGGGTATATGTACCCGTGCTGACGTCAGATCCGTCTCCAACTGTTAGCACGCGCACACTATACCCACTTGTTCTGAGTCCATCTGGCTACTCGACAGGAAATAGTAGTTTGTGATCTAATGTTTGGGCACTTGCAACTTGGATTGGCCACTGTTGGAAACAGGATACAGGGCTTGATAGACCCTTGGTCTGACCCAGTATGGCATATCTTAAGTTCAAATGATATTGCAGACCTAGGACATGGCAAAATATTGAAATCCATGATAGATACAAAGGTTTAAAAAAAAAAGTTTTAATAAAGAAGATGCCAGGTCCATGCTCTGTCTTCACATTCAGAACCCTTGGCGAGTTTTTGCAGAAAGCATTGTTCTAGATAGGGGCTGTTCAAACCATCCATCTAAGCACTTTTTTTTTTTTTGTTTGAGTCGGAGAGCACTACAGGCTCCATTTATAAAAACATGACATTTCATATCTAGGGTATGTTATGACAGTGTATGATAATCTTAAAAATCTGCAGCAATGTATCTCAATCAAAGATATCCTGTGATGTCCAAATGGAGTTTGAGTTAACAAGAGCTAGCCACAACATTTAATTAGTGTTAGGTAAAAATACAATAGAAGATTTTTAAAAACAATCTCAGAAAAAATATAAAAACCCCAGTTTTAAATATAAGCCATAAGTCAATTTTGCTGCTTGCAGTTGGAAAGCCAAGTTACATATTATAATTACAAAAAAACCCCCAAGTTTTGATACAAAGTTTATTAAATTAAATAAAAATATAAAAAGGTTTCAACTGTTACTGAATACACCAAATCAAGTTTATTCCAATAGATTTTCAGCTATCACTGAATGCACCAAATCATGTTTATTCCAATAGATTTTGCATTATTTTTTTTTTCACAGAAGGAATTAAACCTAGCAAGAAGCTTTACACATGACAATTCTTTACAAGAAGGATGAGCACCACTCCTTCAGACAAGAAGAGCACAGTTCTGCTTGCCGGGAATTGGCCCCACAAGAATCCTTCAACCACTCTTTGAAGAGATCATCATCATCCTTCTTTAAGATGAGGAACTGACCTAGCAGTACATATGCCTGTTGAGATAAAAAGAGGGATGTGTTAACATTTCAAAAATACTGTGATGCATCTTTCAGGTCAACCCAAGGACACAATGTATAGCATAATCTGAGAAAACTAGGCAGTTGAAATGTTAAACTTGCTGGGCCCACTGTGCAACAGCAACCCTTGCTGGCTAAGAACACAACATATTTGTAAGTGGGCTCTGGCAGAAACCTCAGTCCATGCCTCTTAATTGTCACAGCAATGGATGGACTCAGTAGGAGTGGCCTCTGAGAATAGTAGGAAAACCCCAGCTAGCTGCCCAAACAGCAGGATGTAGCTGCTGAGGAAAAAGGAGACAAAATTTCCCTTGCATGAGGGAGGAAAAGCAGAGAAGCAGTTAAGATACCAAAATAGTCTAGGGATGAGAGGGGAAATTTAAAAAAAAAAAAAGTGCATGGCATCCATGTGGTTCCTGGCGTGTGCACATGGACATGCGCGTTATAAAAATATGGTTCCCGTGCGCACGTGTGCCGATTTTAATATCGGTGCATGTGTAGGCGAGTCAGGACTCTCGCGGGGGCGGGGCACAGCAATTTAAAAAAACCAACACAAGTAGGCCTTCTCCAGTTCCCTCCTTAATTGGAGCAGCTGGGAGGGAACTTTCCTACATTTTCCCCTCTCCTCCTAGACCCCTAACTCCTACCCTAATTTTTTTGTTTTATAAAACTTACCTGCTCCTTTGGAGCAGAAGTAAGTTATGCATGTTGGTCGGCTGCCAGCACGTGCTTCCCTGGGACAAGGACTAATGGCCACTGTCCCGGCCGGCCCCCACCCCTGATCTGCCGGCACTTCTGTGCATACCAGCAGATACACGTGTGGCCGGGCCGTTTTTAAAATGCGCTTGGCCCGGCCACGGGCATATCTGTTGGATTTTACGTGTGCCGGTGTTTTAAAATTCAGGCGAATGTGTGGATCTCTGACACATACTCACACTCGTTCTTCTCAGTCATGCATATTCCACTGTTGTGCTGCAATTTGTGTGTTCAAACAGTGAATAGCCCCACTCCAGCACTGTCCTGCAAAATGTCTGCTTGCTCCCAGCCCCTCCCCCTCCCCACCCTTCACTGAACTCCCACTCTCCATGAGGCTCAATGGTGCCACAGCTAGTTTGTGCCTCTCAGAACTCAGCCCATCCACTCCCAACATTATGCAGGCACTTTCTCCTAGCTCACCCACTTCCCTTTCTTTGACTGTAGCTTGCCTCCACGCCCTATCACCACCACCACTACTCCAGGGCATTCCCACTTGAGTCTGCTGCTTTTATGGCTCCCCAGGCTCTGTTCTGCCTTCCTACACCAACAGAAGGGAACAGAAGTGATTCTTGCTGCTCCTCCAGGGCTTTAGAAACAAAAAATTAAGCAGTGGCAGAGACTGGGGAGAATCTGACCCAAAGTAGCACAGCTCCAGATGGAATCCTGTGTTCCTACACGGAGACAATGCAGCGAGGTCTGGTGGGATATTAGGTGCCCTAAGTGAACCTTGCAGCCTTGTACCCTCCCACCCCCTTTCTCTCTCTTATCACACAATTAAAAATAAGTTTAACAGATTTTAAATGGAAAAGGACATTCACAGTTTTCAGAGGTAAAAATAACAGCATGTATGTTATATATATATACACTTAATGCCATCCAGAAAATCCTGAACCCCCCCCCCCCCCCCACACAAACAAAAGGAACACTTGGAACCCATATCACATTAAGCAAATTATGGTGTGTGTTGGGTTTGGGCTTGACCCTCAGAAAGCCATGAGTAAACTGAATTATAATTTCAATGTAGTAAATCTCCCATATCAAAACTGCACTGCCAGCACTTAAACAGTCACAGACTATGCTGTATCAATCCAGACAATCACTACAAACCAAACAGGGGCTATGCGTGTGGTCGGGTCTTGCACGCCCATTTTAGAATGGGCCCGGCCATGTGCGTAACCCCTGAAGTGCTGGGCCCTGAGAAAGAGGCGGGCCAGGGCCGGCCTGGACAGCGGCCATTAGCTGCTATCCCAGGAAAGTGCACGCCGGCAGCCAGCCTGCACGCGAAAAATACTTCTGCTCCAGAGGTGTAGCTAGGTAGGAGTTAGGGGTCAGGGTGGAGAGGGGAAAGGGAAAGAAGGCTAGGTAGGGGTAGGAACTGGAGAAAAGGCTGATCGCGTCGCAGTGTGCAATTTGAAAATCCCTCCCCCCCCCCACAACCCGGGCAAGCCGCAGTCCGCCCACACAGATCTTAAAATCCGGCATTGTGCGCATGGACATCGGATTTTATAACATGCGCGCACATATTAGAAACCCGGCACATCCATGGTTTTGAAAATCTACCCCAAAGCTCCAGTTTTGAAATATAGGATAAGCCAGAGGTCAACTGGGTTCTATGGCAATGCACCAGCAATTGTAGGCTAATCTACAGTTTCTATGTCTAAGCTCTTAGAAGATCAGAATGTCAGTGCCTATGAGTCCCCAAAGAAGCCATAGCTTATTGCTGCTCACCCCCACCCCACTACTGCCTGCATATTAGAAAACTTTTTAAAATGTTAGATGTTATTATACTATTTAATTTTAAAAGATTTATATTCTGAGCAAGTTACATATAGTTACACATTCATTCTATACAAATAGAAAGACAACAGGAACACATTGCCCGAGAAAAAAAATTCTGCTTTGGGGGGGGGGGGGGGGGGGGAAGGAGTTATCCTAGTGGAAAATTCAGAAGAAGCAGTGGTAGTTCTTCAGCATGACAATCAAAATCATGATTGGGGGGGGGGGGGGGGGAGAAAAAAAAAAAAGTGCCCAGTAACACCAGTTACCTTGTCAAAGCCTTGTTCTTCTAGTTTTGCTCCAAGCACTTCTCCAATACCTGCCAGCGTTGTAACAGGCTTTTCACCCATAGGCTCAGACACGAAGTCACGGTGTTTCTGAGAGGTGTTCGACATTTTGCCTGAAATGGTACAACAAAAGGGTTAAGTTTAAAGCAACAGTAATGCAATTTGGTGTACATACCAGCAGTTACTTTGTGCCTTGCTTTCCCCATTACTACCCAGCCTCTATGTTGAAAAATAAAATTTGAAAACCCTTGTAAATTTTCCCCCCACCTAGTAGTTTCCTCCTCCTTTAAGCTTTCAGCTCAAATCACAAGCAATTCTAGGATCCCAGCATCATGAGCCTTCATCCACAACCATCCAGGGGATTTCCCCTCCCCATGCTATCATCCCATGGAAGCTAAGCCAGTCATTGCAGAGAGCACCCTGCAATCATGGGCCCTAAATCCAGCCATTAGGAAACACTCTTGTGCCATGACCCCATTTTCCTCCCTCCCTCCCTTGCATTGCCTCCACAGAATCCCCAGCTAATAGAGGGAGTGGAAGACCCGATATAGGGATCAAATTGAGGATGTTCTGCATGGCAGTGTGTGCTCTGCCACTGAGCCACCATGCCAGCCTTTTCCATTTTCTATTAAGCTTTTGGAATGTTTTTGTTCAAGAAGCTTTATTGAATTTACAACTGAACAAATGATAGAAACAAAAACAGTACAACAAAAATTGGTATAAGGAACGAACAGATTATGCCAAACAATAACACTAAGCACTCAGATGAAGTCAGATTACAGAAATGACTTCGGCTCCACTTTTTTTGAGCATGAAATAAACATCCATTACATTCTGCCATTGTTAACTCAAACTTTGAATACAAACAAACCACATTCCACCATAAATTCAGATCTAGCAGTTATTCTTCCAGTTAGTAAAAATTACCTTAATAGCTATGGACAAAAAAAAAAAAAATCCAGTAATTTTTTTTTGCAGCAGAGGATAAAGAATCCAGGGCAAGGGACGCAAAATAATCTTATAGGATATAGTATCGCTAATATGTAGAATGTCACAAATCCTCTCCCATACCTGGGTCCAGAAATACAGTGATTAACACTAAAGAACACGGGAAAACAACAGTTCCAATTACCTATGTTCACTTTCAGGCTGATACAGTTTAGCACCCATTTGGCCGCACATTTTAGACTCACTATTACCCCTTATACTGTAAGAGGTAATAATCGCAGCCATCCCCCAGAAGATTAATAGCGCTCATCACATGCAAATACATGTTGATGAGTCTATTAGTCAGTCACCCAGGATACTGAAAGTAACGCCCAAGGGCAGGTGTTAAGTTTGAAACAGGGAAAGTGTATAGAAAAGCAGAAAAAAAAAACCTGCTTTTCTGTACACTCTTCGACTTAATATTATAACTATATTGAGCCTGAGGAAACTAAAAAAAAAAAAAAAAAAAGTTTTAATTCTAACCCGCCAGTGAGCAGGTTAGAAAAAAAACCAAACGGATGCTCAATTTTACTGGCGTCCATTTTCCTAACCCGTGGCTGTCAGTGGGTTCGAAAACAGATGCCAGTAAAATAGAGCATTGGTTGTCTGACCCGCTGACAGCCAGCTCTACCATTAATAAGGCACTAGGGATGCGCTATTGTCCCTAGCGCGACACCTAATTTGAATACAGAATTGCGCGTCCGGGAGAGATGCCTGGGTGCACATCGGGAGAGCTGGCGCTCACAGTGTGCTGGCATTCCTGCAATTTTTAAGTAATTGGCCTGTTTGGGAGGTGTCCAGATTACTCTGCGGGCACAAAATAAAGAATTTGTGTTACTGAGTTGGAGGAAGAGATTCTAATCATTCCAAAATTTGGGCTACCAGTAAAAAGTTGGAGAAAAAAAATAAAAATCACTTTCACCACACCCTCACAGTTCCAACACAAGGGGAAGAAAGGGAAGATTATAGCAACTTATGAAAAGTGGAAATCTGTTTAGAGTTAGATAAAGCTTTTAAGCAAGTCTCCATCAATCGAAGATAGTCAAAGCAAAAAAATATATATATATTACCATATTTGTCGGTAAGTGACCCAGAATCCATATGCCACATATATACCATGTTTTACAATTAACCACAGAATTATCTTCAATAATTTGTTGAACCAAATGGGCTTCCAGTGATATTTAATAAAAGACTCAAACATGAAAGGCCAGAAGAATGGGCTTAACTAAATGAGACATCAACCTGACAGGCAAGCACATACCTGAGGAAAAAAAATACAAAATAGGATCTACAAGTACAAAGTGATGAATAAGTATGCTCAAAGTTGGGAAATCTTTTATAGATTTGGGAGTTTTCATTTCAGGTAATAAGGTAAGTGGCAATGGAGCTATCATAGACTTTTCTAGCATTAACCAATTTGGTGTATATTGTAGATCCTCTGCATTTAACACTCAGAGTCTCATAATCAGAAGAGGAACACTTGATACTTTAAAAATTCTGGAAATCCTCTCATCCAATTCAGTTTTAATTTTAGTAAAGCTGTAAAGCTATCCACAGAGGTTTTTACCTCCACAAGAATAAAGTTAGTAGTTTGTCTATTTTAACACAGAATGACCTAGTGAGGAGTATGGGACTCACACTTAAAATGCAATTGATGTGTAGTTAAAACCATCTTAATTGCCTCAAGTCTTCTCCACTAAGACAAATACAATGGAGACCATTTATGAATTGCTTCTTCTAAAAATGTTGTGATTGTCTGCATGGAAGCTTCTAATATGAGTTCTGTATCTTGCTTAAACGTTATCCCTAAGTATTTAAAACCTCCCGGTGACCATTTGAAATTGAAGTCAGGAAGTGAGGATTGAGTACATAACGCATTGAATGGTATTAGTTCTGTTTTATCCCAACTGACTGAAACTTGAGAAGGCTGAAAAACTTATTAGAGGTAATGGGTAAGTTATTAGGGCAGGCCAAAAACAAGTTGTCAGCATATGCTGCAATTTTGTATTCTCTACCTCTTACAGAAAGCACAGTTACTTACCTGTAACAGGTGTTCTCTTAGGACAGCAGGATGTTAGTCCTCACCCATGGGTGACATCAGATGGAGCCCGGCACAGAAAACTTGTCCGTTTCTAGAATTTTGACCGGCACACTGAGCATACCACTATCCATACGGCCATGCAGGGTCCCCCTTCAGTCTCATTACAGAGAATAAAAAAAACCACAAAAAACAAATTGAACATGAAACCCAACTCTGTGGGGTGGCGGTGGGTTTCTTGAGGGCTAACATCCTGCTGTCCTAGGAGAACACCTGTTACCGGTAAGCAACTCTGCTTTCTCCTAGGACAAGCAGGATGGTAGTCATCACACATGGGTGAATACCTATCTGTAGGCTACTTCCAGATGTAGGAGACCAGACACCAAACAGGTGCCAATAGGCACAACCACCTAGGTGCTGTTGGTAACAAGAGAGCCTGTACCTGAAAAACAGGGCCTCAGGAGGAAGAGTTGGGTTTAGACCTGAGAAAGGTTACGGAGGACAGACTGTTTGAAGCTACTATCCTAGTGACCATCTCTGTCCAAGCAATAGTGAGCTGCGAATGCATGGAGAACTACACATTGCAGCCCTGCAAATCTCCGTCACAGGGACTACTTGCAAGTTAGCCACCAAAGTTGCCATGGCCCGGATGGAGTGAAACTTAACATGACCCTCAAACTGCAATCCCGCTTGTGCATAGCAGAATGAGATGCAGTCTGCTAGCCAGGCAGACAGGGTATGCTTGGCCACAGCAATTCCCCATTCTGTTCTTATCAAACGAGATGAACAGTTGCGTGGACTGTCTATGGTCTGCTGTTCTGTCAAGGTAGAACGCCAAGGCCCTCTTACAATCCAAAGTGTGCAAGGCCCATTCACCTAGGTACGAATGAGGTAGGCAGGACAATGGACCCGTTGAGATGGAAGCCAGATACCACCTTAGGCAAGAACTTAGGGTGTGTACGGAGAACCATCATATTATGGAAAAACTTTGTATAAGGTGGGTACATCACCAACACGAAGTTCACTGACCTGACACGCAGAGATGATCGCAACCAAGAGTATGACCTTCTAGGTCAGATATTTCAGGTCACATGTGCGCATAGGTTCAAAAGGGTCCTTCATGAGGTGGGCCAGGACCACATTAAAGTCCCATGACACAGGCAGAGGATGCAGAGGGGGGCTTAAACTGAAACAGACCATGCAAGAATCGTCCAGCCAAGGGTTGCACTAAGATGGGCGTACCATTCACCTCGCGATGGTTAGCCCCAATGGCAGAGAAATGCTTTCCGACTGAGCTGGTCTTTAAAACCAGCTTCTGACAGATGCAGATAGTCCAAGAGTTTCGGGATGGAGCTGGTAAACTGGTCCAATCTGTGCTGCTCACACCAGACAGCAAGCCTCTTCCACTTAAGGCTGTATGACTTTCTAGTCGAAGGCTTCCTGGAGGCAACCAGAAGCCGGGATACAGAGAGACAGGGGCTGCAAGACTAGCCTTCCAACATCCAGGCCATCAGACACAATGCCCTGAGGTTTGGATGGTGCATCCTTCCCTGATCCTGCAGGAGTGGGAACCAAACCTGCAGTGGCCAACTTAGGACTGTGAAGATCATGGTTCCCTCGTCCTGCCAGAGCATCTTTATTACCAGCGGAAGCAGAGGATATGCACACAGAAGCCCCTTGCCCCAGTGGCGGGCAAAGGCATCCTGAGACTGGTTGGCCGTCCTCCCGGTAGAGAGAGCAATAGGACTCCACCTTGTTGTTGCAGGGGGAGGCAAACTGATCCATGCCCGGGGTGCCCCATAGGCAGGTAATGTTCGCCACTGCTGGGTCCAGAGTCCACTTGTGGGG
Source organism: Rhinatrema bivittatum (assembly GCF_901001135.1). Lineage (NCBI taxonomy): Eukaryota > Metazoa > Chordata > Amphibia > Gymnophiona > Rhinatrematidae > Rhinatrema > Rhinatrema bivittatum. The sequence continues at coordinate 256,226,261 of NC_042617.1, read as the reverse complement.
CCGAAAAGCCCAACTGAGGCGGTCAGCGGCTACATTCCCCGTCCCCGCTAGAACACAGCTCGAAGAAACATTCAGAGAGCGAGCCCAGGACCAAATCTAAACCGCCTCCTGGCACAGGACAAACGATCCTGTGCCTCCCTGTTTGCTGATGTACCACATCACTACCTGATTGTCAGTCTGGATGAGGACCGATTTGGACACCAAGGCGTTCCAGCAACGGTGCTAGGATAGAGGGCATGGGCTCCAGCATCAGTGGAGGCACCGATGGGGCCTGCAGCTCGATACCCCTGAGGGCTCCGAGTACTGCCAACTGAACCCTACAATCCAGCTCCTCCTTGAAGACTGCCATGGACATGGCAGGAGAAGGTTGAGCAGGCACCACTGGATCACCCTCAAAATGAGGGGGGATTGGTGCCCAGCCCCAACATGAGAATCTGAGGGGAGCACCTCATGCCGGTGCAGTCCTGGAACGGGATCCATGCCCAGATGGTGACCGGTGACTGTGCTTTCTTGATCGCCGATGCTCAGTCTAGTCTTTCCCCGGCACCAAGGAGGGTTAAAAATCCAATGTTCTGGAATGGGAGGACACCAGAGGTCTCTCTCTGGTGCCCCTCTCCAGCATCTATATCAGGGGGAGCCTGAGCAGGGGTGAACACAGAGTGTTCAATGTCCATGGGTTCCCCTTGACTGCGTGGTGTTGACGTTCCAGACGCTGGCATGGAGGGCCCAGACTTATTGGGCCCAAAAAGCTTCTCCATTTTATCTAAATGCGCCCAACAACCCGTAAGAGTCATCTGGTTGCAAAAAAGCAGCAACCCTGGATGTCATGCGATGCCCCCAAGCAAAAGATGCAGACTTCATGCAGATCAGTCAGACATGGTCCGTGGACACTGGGGGTCATCACTGGAAACCGGAGGAGGCCATGCTTCGAGCTGATGAGCAGGTAGTTCAGGGCGAACACAGACACCAAAAAAATACCCGAAACCAACCACTCCACTGACTAGGAGGGAACTGAGGAAGGGGGTGGGAAAGTGGGAAAGTGGGACCCCCCCCCCCCAAAAAAAAAACGCAAGAACAATAAAGAACGCTAAAGACAGAGCAGAGCTCCACCAATACGAGGCGTGGATAGTGGCATGCTGGACATGCTCAGCATGCCAGTCAAAGCTCTAGAAACTGACAGAAGTTTTCCATGCCGGGCTCCATCTGATGTCACCCATGTTTGAGAACTAACATCCTGCTTGTCCTAGGAGAAATTCCTTTAATATTTTCATTTTGCCACATAGCAAGAAGGAATAGGTCAAGAAATAGTGGAGACAAAGGGCATCCTTGTCTTGTTCCCCTTCCCACACAGAAACTATTGAAAAGAGTATTAACCAGGATTTTGGAACATGGATTACTATATAAAAGACGCCTATATATTTGATGAATGATTCTCCAAATCCAAACCGTTTTAAGCACCTTGATTATATACTCCCATTCCAATCTATCAAAGGCATTTTCAGCATGGATAGATATAGATGCTACTGGATTTCTAGCTACTTTCACAAGCAAGATGTCATTAATCAAGAGCCATAAAAAATTCACCTTCCTTTTACAAAGCCTTTCTAAAATAGTGTTAATTCTAGTTGTAAAATATATTCTAAAAGTTTAGCAATCTACATTCAATAAGGGGTCTGCACAGGGTTCCTTCCTGACTTTTCTAGAAGTATTATAGTAGCTGCTAAGATGTTTTCCCTAGTAGAATAATGAGAATATAACTTATTAAATCTAGAAACTAGACTAGATTTAAAAAGACCTGTAAAATTCCACTGGAATTCCATCTGGTCCAGGAGATTTACCTAAAGAAGTGACTCAATAGCTTGTGCAATTTCTCTTTTTATTGGAGAGTCTAGATATTCTCTTCTATTGATAGACTAGGGAGCTTTACTTTCACGAGAAAAAAAAAAAGTCACAATCCAACTGAGCTGGATATGCATTTGAAATCTCAGAGGTATATAAATCTTGGACAGTATTTAAAGAAACTGACTTAAAATGTCAAGATTTTTTTAGCAATAAAATTATCTGACAAAAAGGGGAACAAAAAAAAAAAAAAAGCCAATCTGGCTAAACCTTAGTTTTTGGTTTTTTTTTTTTAAATGGGGGGATGGCAGGATAAAGGGATTTGGTCACTCCAGCAAATTCTAGATAACAGTACTGTTCTTTGAAGAGTTGGTTCAAACATATCAGCTGTCTCAGTCTCAATCTTACAAATTGTTACAGTTACATTATTGTATAAGACTAACCATTCCCATACTAGGTTTGCTACCTAAATGCTCAGCTTTATTCATTAAGTTTCAAGTTTTACTCTAACGAGTATGTTGCTTTCCAGTTTTATAAAATACTTTGAACTCAATCGGCATCTCAGAACTTAGGATCAGAAGCAGTTTGGGAAAGAGACCTGAAATTAAGACATTGTGTTCAGAATCTTGACCAATTAGAAAAAAAACCCAAACTATGAGAGTTTCATGTTCAGACAGTCTTACTCAGACTTTTTAGTTTTTGCTCAGTCACTTGGACTCCAATGAAATTATATAGGGCTATATTGAGAAATTCCGGTATATGCTGACATTGTGAATCAAACGAAGGTACTCTGCAGCATATGTTATATGAATGTATTAAAATATCACCCTTTTGGAATTAAGTCTGGAAGTACATCACTAATAATTTTCATTGCCCAAACTTTTGACTTTTAAAACTATTTTACATTCCCACAACAGGAATAGTTTAATATTAATCAAAGGAAAGCTGTTAGATATTCTTATTGCATATACAATACAGCTGGTGCTTAGCAACTGGAACAATAATTTTAAATGGTAGTTATTGGTGCAATAGATGTGGAAATAAAGGGCAAAACAAAATAAATAATCAAAAGCAAGAGTATTCTGCACAAACAAAAAAAACCAAAAAAACAAAAATAAAAAAAAAACAACTTTGTATGAACTTACAGACCACAAACATTTAAAGTTTTAATGTTAGCAACAGTCCAAATGAGTTCATATGCTATTACAGCGAATAAACTGACATTCCTCTGTCCCCTGACTCGGACCATGTTTCGCATAAAGCTGCATCGGGAGGAACAAGTCTAAAATGAAAACAAAATAAGAGAAACTTAAGTGTTGCAGTTTACAAAAAAAAAAATCAAAAAAATGGCACAAAGCAGAGGAGATGTACACCAAATCGGAGGGAGGTAAACTTAAAACTGAAACAATGAACATGAATAGACCTGAAAAAGAAAAAATGGCATGGAAAAAAAGGAAAACAAAATAGTCAGGAAAGCAAAATGAAAGAAATGTTATGAAGGGCAGAGAAAACCCAATAGTACCAACCTTGTGAAAACCTTAAAAAGAATCATACAAGTTTCTTCGAAACAAAGTAACTGTGTGTGGAGCAGCTAGAAAGCAAAAGTGCTTGAGAAATAGCCGACAAATATAGCAGCATAATAGAAAAACCATGCGAGAGACAGTTGGGGAAATCTGGGTGGGGGTAGGCTTAATGACGTCATTGTTTCAAGTATGGAGGGACGCCCCAAGGGCAGGTTAGCATACCAGCACTAATTCTGACAAGGAGACAGAATAAGTGACATCCGAGGCACTAACAAGGTAAAAATCAAAAGAAACTCCAAAATATAGTTGTAAAGAAACCAGATAAGTAAACAGATTAGAATAAATCAGAGGATAAAACAGATCAAACAATATATTTATATTGACCAGAAGATGTTAAGGAATTATTTATTTGATGCTCCTTTACTTATGGGCTCAGGCACTTTGGCAAATATTTCTTGGTCTGAAATCATTCTTGACCAGAAAACAAACACACACAAAACCGGGCTACCTGGGCAGAGTTGCATGCAGCCACTCTGATGGAATATTGCCATGCTCATAGGATACTCAAGGAACCAAGACTGCATGTGGATAACTGAGTTTTGTCACATATTGGAACCAAATTTTGAATAAATGTTCTTTTGATTTAATGATTCTTATTGTTGAAACCACTAAGAAGTCAGCTGTTGCTTTCCAGGAGAACATTACTATTCAGTTGGATTCTTTGAGATCTTATACACTGCCAGAGCTATTCTCCTCGCAGCTTTCAGACTTCCAACAATCTGGAGAAATTTAGGGCTGACCTCAAAGCTTTAAAATAAGAAATTCCAGTGGGACTAGTTAGATTATGAAAAGGATTTTGTATACTCTTGGATAAACTCTTCTCACCCAATTCGCAAGAAAGTCACCTGATTCTTTTTCATCAGACTATTCTTCTGGTGACAAACCATGCGCACAGGGACCCCAATTTCAAGTATTCACCTTACCATCCAGACCTTCATCTGGTGGACACTTTAGAACCACCATAGAACATCTTATGCCAGGAACCTGTCAAACCTCGCAGCAGCTTCAATCTGCCACACCCTCAACACATCACCCCTTCCCAAATTCAACATTACAATGACCTTGGCGATAGCACTATTGGCTCAATATGATTCCTCATCAGTTGACTCCTTAGTTTTTAAATTTGTCCTCTCGTAATCTTACTGCTATTGAACTACACTCTCCAACTGGGTCTTGTCCTTTATAACTTCCGTCTCTGCTGATTTTTTCAATATCCATCTGTTCCTTTAGCATTATTTTCATGCTTTGAAAATTAAACTTCATTTACACCCCTCTCCCCCAGACCCCTCCGTTTCCCCTAAATCTATCTGGGTTCCCTCCTGGCCTGCCTGATTCTTTGATCTCTGCTTTTGAACAATTCATTTCTTATGTCTCTTCTCTCTCCTTTTCCTCACCGCCTAACAGTCTAGCCAGTCAACAATGGGAAAACAGTCATTAGCAAGGGACTGAACTTAAATTGTTATAAAGCCGGCTGACAAAGCTGGGGGCACTGTTCTTATGAGTGCCAATGATTACAGTACTGAAATCCTTAGGCAGCTTTCTGACATCAAGTGTTATAAACCTTTGTAATTCTCTGATAGGATCATGTGGTAAACTCATATCTACTGTGGTCCTAGAAGGACTTGATGCCCATTTTTTGAGACGCTGCGAGGCTCGTTTTTTCATTGAGCCTCATCCTACCACTCCTACATTCTATACTTTGCCAAAAATCCACAAATCTTTCTAATCCACTGGGATTGTTTCAGGAACTGGTTCCATACTTGAACCTTTATCCATTTTCACTGATTAAATTCAGTCAACCTTGTTATTTCTGCTCCTTTGTAAGGCACACCTCTTGTTTTATAACATTTTATTTATTTATTTATTATTTTTATATACTGACATTCAATCTCAATCGAGATATCACACTGGTTTACATTCAGGTACTGTAGGTATTTCCCTATCCCCAGAGGGCTTACAATCTAAGTTTTGTACCTGAGGCAATGGAGGGTAAAGTGACTTGCTCAAGGTCACAAGGAGCGATGACAGCAGGACTCAAACCCTGGTCGACTGGTTCATAGTCCACTGCTCTAACCACTAGGCTATTCCTCCTCCCTTTTCTCAACCATTTTATCTAGTCATCTTGGACATTATATATTAATATCACACAGGCACAAGCCTTGTCCATCATTGAAACTCACCTTAAAGAACATCCTCGTCCTACTCATATCCCGACGAATTTTATACTCTTGTCTGGCCACTATTACATGTACCAAATATTTTTTTGTTTTTCAGAATTTGTTTTTTTTAATTAACAAATTGGTAGTACTGCCATGGGTGCTAATATGGCCCCTCATGTAGCTTGTTTGTATGTATCTTATTTTGAAACTTTACATATATATCCTTCATTTTTTTTGTCTATTTATTCCCATCTCGTTACGCTTCATCGATGATATATTTTTTATATGGACAAATACTGTCATTCAGTTTTACATATTTCTTGGTTGGTTGAGCACTTGCAACACTAATTTACATTTTACCCATTTTAGACGCTGTGTACCCTTTTTGGACATCATGGTTTCATTTCATGAGGGATATTTAGTTACAATCAATAGGCTTATGATAAACAGAGGTAACACCTTGCTGACTTTCACTAGTGACCCTCCACAACATTTAAGACAATACATTTCATTTGGTCAATATCTGTCTCTGGCATTTGTGTTCTTTAACTTTTGATTTTATTACACAAGCACAGTCTCTTGTTTTCTATCTAGAGGATACTCACGCAGAATTTTGAAAAAAAAGCATAAAAACATGCACTCCAGGCCCACCGTAAATGTTTTGTTGTTTTTTTTTTAACCTCCCATTGATGTTCAAGATACCCCTGTGACATGTGTCCTTCCATTTTCAGGCTGAATTAAAGGAGGTCTGTTCTATTATTAACAAACAAACACTAGCAGATTCTTTCCCCTCCGTTTTTTCTAGCTATCCCAGATTTGTGTTTAAGAGAGGTAAAAATTTATGTGACTGTTTCCTCCTTCAGTATCCCCACACCATTTGATAATTCCCTGGCTGGCCATTCTTGTGGCAACTGTTCTGCTTGCCCCTTATCTTTAAATCTTTTAGTCTTCACGCATCCTTTTACTGGCAAAAATTACACTTTGCATCACACTTCAAATTGTGACAACAGGGGTGATGTATGTAATTGTTTGCCCATGCAAGCTGTTATACACTGGAAAAACCTCATGTAAACTCAAAACAAGAAGTTTTGAGCACACTTCATTTATATTTGGAAGTCGCAGTTGGAAGTTCTTTTAGTCACCCACTGGCTGAAGAATACTCACTCATTCTCCCTCTTATCTCTGATTTTTTGCCCTAAAGGTTGGTTTCCTCACCACCCCATATAGTGGCGATTTTTCTAATCTTTAACATACCAGGAACAGTGGATTTTCACATTGAATTCCTTAATATCATTCGGTTTAAGCAAAGGAATTGAATGGTCCACCTGTTTTTGATTTTTTTTTTCTTTGTTCACCTTTTTTACTTTTCTGGTGTTAGTTTACATTCATATTGGGGGGGGGGGGGCGGGGGAGGGAAATTCTCATTAAATCTGAGAAAGATGTTTAAGTCCCTGTTAGTATCAGCGACATTGTGCCCTTAGGAACAACACTGGTTTTTCACATTTTTATTCCTTAACACCTTCCATTCAATATAAGATATTGTTTGAACTGTTTGTTTTCTGATTATTCTAATGTTTACTTTTCTGGTTTCTTTACAGTTATATTCTGAAGTTTTTTCCCCGATTTCACCTTGTTAGGGACTCAGATGTCACTTATTCTCTCTCCTTCTCAGAATTAGTGACTCTATGCTAACTCACCCTTGGGGCATCACTCCATACTCTAAACCATGTCTTTAAGCCCGCCCACAGATTTCCCCACCCTATCTTTTGCGTGATTTTTCCATTATGCTGCTATATTTGTCAGCCATTTTCTCAAGCACTTTTTGCTTTCTAGCCACTCTGCACACTGTTACTTTGTTTCGAGGAACCTTTTATGAATCTTAAGGTTTTTCTAAGGTTGGTATTATTGGTTCTCTGCCCTTCCTAAATATTTCTCTCATTTTGCTTTCCTGAACTTTGTTTTTTTGACCCGTACCATTTTCTTTCACGTCTATTCATGTTCATTGTTGCAGTTTAAAATTAAGTTTACCTCTGAGTTGGTATGTACCTCCTCTGCTTTGTGCCACTTTTTTGGTCTATTTTTTTTTTGTAAACTGCAACTTGTTTCTCTTTGTTTTCATGTTAGACTTGTTCTTCCCGATGCAGCTTTAATGTGAAACACGATCCGTGTCGGGGGACAGAGGAATGTCACTTTATTCGCTGTAATAGTATCAGTCCAAATGAGTTCATATGCTAACATTAAAACTTTAAATAAAAACATAAGAACATGCCATACTGGGTCAGACCAAGGGTCCATCAAGCCCAGCATCCTGTTTCCAACAGTGGCCAATCCAGGCCATAAGAACCTGGCAAGTACCCAAATACTAAGTCTATTCCATGTTAACCACCGCTATTACTAGCAACGGTTATTATCTAAGTCAATTTAATTAATAGCAGGTAATGGACTTCTCCTCCAAGAACTTATCCAATCCTTTTTTAAACACAGCTATACTAACTGCACTAACCACATCCTCTGGCAACAAATTCCAGAGCTTAATTGTGCGTTGAGTGAAAAAGAACTTTCTCCGATTAGTTTTAAATGTGCTACATGCCAACTTCATGGAGTGCCCCTTAGTCTATTATCTGAAAGAGTAATTAACCGATTCACATCTACCTGTTCTAGACTGCTCATGATGATTTTAAACACCTCTATCATATCCCCCCTCAGCCGTCTCTTCTCCAAGCTGAAATGTCCTAACCTCTTTAGTCTTTCCTCATAGGCGAGCTGTTCCATTCCCCCTATCATTTTGGTCGCCCTTCTCTGTACCTTCTCCATCGCAACTATATCTTTGAGATGTGATGACCAGAACTGTACACAGTGTTCTGGGTCAGGCAGACATCAGAGTTTGCCATCCAAGCAGCTAAACTTTCTTTCCAATCAGTCCTCAAGACCAAGATTCTTTAAGTTTGAAATTATTTATTTTACTGGTAAATTCTACTTACAATTGTTGCATCTCAAACTAAGCCCCAAGGCAAAGATCTTTGGTAACTGGCAACAGGGTAGCAGGAGGGAGAAGGAGATCTCTTGTGTTGCAGGAGTTAGTTTATGGTAGAGGTATGGAGCTTGAGGGATATGAGGCTGATTTTGTCTTCAGATGAAGGTAGTAAGAAAGAAGGTAAAAAAACTTTATCATTTCAGGGAGTTTTACAGAGCGCTGCTGGCTCAGAAGAAAGTATGGGCAAGACTGAGCTCTCGCGAGCTGCTAAAGGAAACACCTCCACAAGCTGGGGGCGGGGAGCAAGGTCCAATGGCAGCGAGCCTAAGAACCATGTGACACAGGGGGAGCATGAAGGGCAGTCCCTTGAGCCTATAAGGCACCTAGGAAGACTCAAGTTAGATTGAGGTGCATTCAAGCTCTTCCGATAGTGAGAGAAAGTGGAGGGGGAGGGAGCTTCTCTTAAGGGCAAAGGCTCACAGACTTATCATGGGTTACAAATAATGTTTCAGTATCAAGAATCCTCAGAAGGACTGCACTAAACACAGTTAAACTACAGTATATACAGATACAAACATGTACCCACTGCTGGGGACAGAATACAGTATTCAAGGTGCGGTCTCACCATGGAGCAATGCAGAGGCATTATGACATTTTCTGTTTTATTCACCATTCCCTTTCTAATAATTCCCAACATTGTTTGCTTTTTTGACTGCCGCAGCACAGTGAACCGATGATTTCAATGTGCCATCCACTATGACGCCTAGATCTCTTACTTGGGTGGTAGCACCTAATATGGAACCTAACATTGTGTAACTATAGCATGGGTTATTTTTCCCTATATGCATCACACCTTGCACTTATCCACATTAAATTTCATCTGCCATTTCGATGCCCAATTTTCCAGTCTCAAGGTCTTCCTGCAATTTATCACAATCTGCTTGTGATTTAACTACTCTGAACAATTTTGTATCATCTGCAAATTTGATTACCTCACTCGTATTTCTTTCCAGATCATTTATAAATATATTGAAAAGTAAGGGTCCCAATACAGATCCCTGAGGCATTCCACTGAGAAAATTGTCCATTTAATCCAACTCTGTTTCCTGTCTTTTAGCCAGTTTGTAATACACGAAAGGACATCACCACCTATCCCATGACTTTTTACTTTTCCTAGAAGCCTCTCATGAGGAACTTTGTCAAACGCCTTCTGAAAATCCAAGTACACTACATCTACCAGTTCACCTTTATCCACATGTTTATTAACTCCTTCAAAAAAGTGAAGCAGATTTGTGAGGCAAGACTTGCCTTGGGTAAAGCCATGCTGACTTTGTTCCATTAAACCATGTATTTCTATATGTTCTGTGATTTTGATATTGAGAACCTGCACATGCTCAGTAGAGCTCAAAGTTCTACTAGCTTGAAGAGGCAAGTCTGTTTGGTTCTTCTGGATGACATCAGCCACATGTAATGGCTAATTCAGCCTGTTTATTGATGGAAATACATTTAATCATGTGCTATGTGTGGACCAAAATCCAGATTCAAAACATCCTACACAGCTGCAGCCCAATTTTCACTTTTCCAGCAATAAACTGCCTACTTGAATATTACATAACATGGTTAAAAATTAGACCCAATGATTTTGAAGGTAATGTGGCAGGTTTTCAGGAATTTGATGATGGAAAGCTATATATTTTGCCAGAGACAGATGAATTCCTAGTGAACACAGCAGTAGATGAAAATTTTGAGCATGTGCAGGATCCATTAGTACTTGTGCTAGTTTACAGTGCTCTAAAGTTAAAAAGAGTAGTCTGAACTATTGTACACTCTCCAGCTCCCCCCCATTTGCTGGTGCAAAAACACTAGGACTCAAAAGGAAACAAGTTAAGTCTCAGTGCCATAGCTAGCCTATGGCAAACATGGCCATGATCATAGGTGTTACTGCCAACAAAGAGGGAAAGAAAACATCTGTGGCTGCCAGGGAATGAGGAATGGAGAGCAGTGCAACAGCAGCCATCACCTCCAGTAGGAAAAAAAAAGATAAATTTATACTTACCAGATAATTTCCTTTCCTTAAGTCTTAGCAGACCAGTCCACATCTGCAGGATTCCACTGCTTGCCAGTAGATGGAGGCACAGAACTTTCCACTTTTTTTTTTGCTTATGTCACTCATATATCCTGGGATAGCTGGGTGGTTCCTCAGTAGCCTCTTGCCCTAGCCTATTAGGTTGATGTTCTGCATTTTTGACCTCTCCCCTTTTTTTCCCTTCGGGAGGGTACTTGGACTGGTCTGCTAGGACTAAATGAAAGGAAAGTATACATTTCACTTTCCTTTTCATCCTGCAGACCAGTTCTGTAGGGAGATCTCTCATGTTTTACCACTGAATCACCATATACGAATCGTAATAGCCAAGACGTGTACAGGCCAGTTACTGACAGGCCCCAAACACTGTCGCAGCAAGAGAAAGAATCTATGCCCTTAGCAAAACAGCACTGTCTCAGTAGAAAAAGAAGAGACACTGATACAGTGAAAGATACTTGTTCAAGATGTGCCTGTTTGCCAGTTCCTGTGCAAATATAAAGACAAACTGCAACAGCTTAAGCTCATAAGCAGGAGTCATGGATGAGGCAAGGCAAGTCCACAGATCAGAAAGACCCCCACCCTTGGAAGAAAGGGGTGGGGAGCAGTCAGAGATGGAGAAAAACATGCCAGCACACAGCTAGGCATACAGATGTGGCAGCTCTCCCCTCGAAGAAATAGGGAGGGGGAAGAAGACATGCATGGCAGGAACAACCCCCCCCCCAAGGAAATGGAGGGGGGGGGGGAAGACCTGAAATATGACAAAGACCCTCCACCCACCACATGATTATGCATATTTAACAGATGGAAAGTATAAGACAGGGGGGCAAAGGAGAAGGGAGCGAGACCCAAAAAAGCAAAGGACCCCTGGGGAAGCAAACCCTGAGAGGGAATCCTGAGAAAAACCCTGAAACCACTAGAAAGCCTGCCTTTAATGTCACCCCTATAAGTGGTTCAGAGTGCCTTGGACAAGACCCTAAGGACCACATTAAAGTCCCATGTGGGTATTACCTGGCACTTTGGAGGCCGTATGCATTTCACTGCCCTCAAGAAACATGCTATGTCAGGGTGAGCCCCTAGAAAGCCTCCTTGCACCTGGCCCCTAAAACAGGCTAATGCTGCCACCTGTACTTAGAAAGTTTAGGGCTAATCCTTTCTCTAAGCCATTCTGCAGAACTACAAGATTTCCTTTGTTTTCACAGTTTTTCCTTTGCACCACTCTATAAAAAACCTTCTAGACCCTTCCATATGCCTGAGCAGGCTCTCTTGACTTTCCTAGGTGAGGGTCTCTGGGCCAGTCTGGGGCCACCAGAATGTTCCAGCCCCCATGATCTGCTGCTTTCCTCAGTACTCTCACTAATAAAGGCCATAGCAGAAGTATGTACAGCAGCTGGTCCACCAGCCACAGCTGGACTATGGCATCTACTCCTTTTGAACCCTGTTCCTGGTGCCTGCTGAAAAACATTTCTGCCTTGGCATTCCTTGACTTAGTGCTCACTAATGGAGATAATGTCTCTGATGTCCACGTGGGCGCCCACCTCAGCACCAGTGATCAAACGGTATGGTTTAATATCACTAAAAGAATATGGAAAAGAAGCACGAAGACCAGAGTTTTACAGTTCAAAAACACGGACTTTGAAGAAATGGGGAAATACCTGGAGGAAGAACTAAAAGGCTGGGAGAACGAGAGAGATGTGGATCAGCAGTGGACCAATCTAAAAGGAGCAATTACCAAGGCAACTACTCTATATGTTAGAAGTGTAAAGAAATGCAAAAGAAAAATGAAACCTATCTGGTTCTCAAAGGAGGTGGCTGACAAAATTAAGGCTAAAAGAACAGCATTCAAGAAATATAAAAGATCCCAAAGGGAGGAGCACAAAGAACAATATTTGATTCAACTGAGGGAGACAAAGAAATTAATCAAGTCGGAAAAAAGTCAAGCGGAAGAGAGGATTGCCAAGGAGATAAAGAATGGTAGCAAAACATTTTTCAGATACATCAGTGAAGAGAGAAAAGTTCAAAGTGGTATAGTGAAATTGAAAGGTGGAAATGATCAATGCGTGGAGAGAGACGAAGAAATGGCAGAAATATTAAACGAATACTTCAGTTCTGTGTTCACAAAAGACGACCCTGGAGAAGGACCATCTCTACACAACAAGAAACTGGAAGGAAGTGGAATAGACGAAAACCCTTTTACAGTAGAAAATGTATGGGAAGAGCTAAAGAATCTGAAAGTGGACAAAGTCATGGGACCTGATGGGATTCATCCAAGGATACTGAGGGAGCTCAGAGATGTGCTGGCGAGTCCGCTGTGTGACCTGTTCAATAGATCCCTAGAAACGGGAGTGGTGCCAAGCGATTGGAGAAGAGCGGTGGTGGTCCCGCTTCACAAGAGTGGGAACAGAGAGGAGGCTGGTAACTACAGACCGGTTAGCCTCACCTCGGTGGTGGGAAAAGTAATGGAGTCACTGTTGAAAGTGAGAATAGTGAACTGTCTACAGTCCGGAGAATTACTGGACCTGAGGCAGCATGGATTCACCAGGGGAAGATCCTGTCAGACAAATCTGATTGACTTTTTTGACTGGGTAACCAAGGAATTGGATCAAGGAAGAGCGCTCGATGTCATCTACTTAGATTTCAGCAAAGCTTTTGATACGGTTCCGCACAGGAGACTGGTGAATAAAATGAGAAGCTTAGGAGTGAGTGCCGAGTTGGTGACCTGGATTGCAAACTGGTTGACGGACAGAAGACAATGTGTGATGGTTAATGGAACTTTCTCTGAAGAGAGAGCGGTTTTAAGTGGTGTACCGCAAGGATCGGTGTTGGGACCGGTCCTGTTCAATATCTTTGTGAGCGACATTGCGGACGGGATAGAAGGTAAGGTTTGTCTTTTTGCGGATGACACTAAGATCTGCAACAGAGTGGACACGCCGGAAGGAGTGGAGAGAATGAGACGGGATTTAAGGAAACTGGAAGAGTGGTCGAAGATATGGCAGCTGAGATTCAATGCCAAGAAGTGCAAATCCGAATGAACTGTATTCGATAGGGGGGGGGGGGGGGGGGGGGAGGCTGATGTGCACGGAGAAGGAGAGAGACCTTGGGGTGATAGTGTCTAATGATATGAAGTCTGTGAAACAATGCGACAAGGCGATAGCAAAAGCCAGAAGAATGCTGGGCTGCATAGAGAGAGGAATATCGAGTAAGAAAAGGGAAGTGAATATCCCCTTGTACAGGTCTTTGGTGAGGCCAGGTGAGGGCCCCAGACTGGCCCAGAGGCCTCACCTGGAGTACTGTGTTCAGTTCTGGAGACCGTATCTACAAAGAGAAAAAGACAAGATTGAAGCGGTATAGAGAAGGGCGACCAGAAAGGTGGAGGGTCTTCATCAGATGTCATACGAGGAGAGATTGAAGAATCTAAATATGTACTCCCTGGAGGAAAGGAGGAGCAGGGGTGATATGATTCAGACTTTCAGATACTTGAAAAACTTTAACGATCCAAAGACAACGACAAACCTTTTCCGTCAGAAAAAAATCAGCAGAACCAGAGGTCACGAGCTGAGGCTGCAAGGAGGAAGACTAAGAACCAATGTCAGGAAGTATTTCTTCACAGAGAGAGTGGTGTATGCTTGGAATGCCCTTCCGGAGGAAGTGGTGAAGTCCGAAACTGTGAAGGACTTCAAAGGGGCGTGGGTTCATGGGCTATACGTATTACCAATTATTAGGCTTATTCAATATTTGTTGATAGTTAATGTGACTTTCAAGGCATAATTCACTTTCAATGCATATCCAGCATAGCTCTCTGCTTCAACGGCAGGGGAGAAGAAAAACTAATACTTCACGCATATCCAGCATAGCTCTCTGCTTCAACGGCAGAGAGCTATGCTGCCGCTTACCCAACTAATCAAGCTTGATATTTCACTTGGATGCAGCTCCATCACTGCTCTCTACATTAATGGTGGGGGTGAAAGGGAAATAGAACCTAAGGTTACTAAGAGCTAAGAGAAACAGATAAGTATGAGAAAAAAAGTATGAAGCTTGCTGGGCAGACTGAATGGGCCGATTGGTCTTCTTCTGCCGTCATTTCTATGTTTCCTAGTTTCAGAGGTGCATCCCTGCATACCTCAACCTTCTGGGCCAGTCTGGGGCCACCAGAATGTTCCAGCCCCCATGATCTGCTGCTTTCCTCAGTACTCTCACTAATAAAGGCCATAGCAGAAGTATGTACAGCAGCTGGTCCACCAGCCACAGCTGGACTAGGGCATCTACTCCTTTTGAACCCTGTTCCTGGTGCCTGCTGAAAAACGTTTCTGCCTTGGCATTCCTTCCTGTTGCCATCAAGTCCCATTCTCACTGTCCCCACCTCCCTAACACTGTTGAAAACGCTTCCTCAGTTAAATCCCATTCTCTCTGGTCTAGCGCATGCCCGCTGAGATAGTCTGCCTGTGTTCTCCTTCCCTGCTACATAACTGGCTGTTAACTCCACCAGGTTCTTTTCTGCCCAGCTCATTAGCTGTTCCACTTCTTCCTCTAACTGCCAACTTCGCATCCCTCCTTGCCTGTTTATGACATGGCTATGGTGCTGTCAACGGATTTCTTACTGGCTTCGCTCTGACCCTAGGGCTTAGGTATTTGAGCATTAGCCTTACTGCTTTCAGCTCCAACAGATTCATTGAGACCTCCCTCTCCTTGGCTGATCACCTGCCCTACACCACCCAGCCTAACCTGCTGGAGTCTGTCTCTAACGTCACCCAGTCCAGCTAATAAGTTGCTTTCTATTAGCCACCAACACAGGTGATCCTTTCTCCATATCTTTGAGTGCTGGGGTTCCATCTTGAGAACATTCTGGAGAGAGTGCATGAGCCTTTGCCCATGGGACCATCTCTATGGTCGCTGCCATCAACCTCAACACCTGCAGGTAATCCCTTGCTGCCTCTTTCCTGGCCACTATAAGCTTCCTCACCTGGAAACTCAGTTTGTCTGCCCTTTTTCTGTGTCAAACATACCTTTGCTTGCCCAGTGTCAAACTGGCCCCCAGGTAAACTAACCTTTGGGAAGGTTGTAAATTGCTTTTGGCCTAGTTTACTACCCAACGTAACTCCTCAAGGAGCACTTCACTCTCCTTGAGAAGCTGCTGCTCTCCTCTGCCCTGGCTCTCATCAGCCAGTCGTCCAGATATGGGTGCACAGGTATCCCTTCCTTCCTTAGCACTACTGCCACTACTACTGTCACCTTTGTAAAGGTTTTTGGTGCTGTGGCTAGCCCAAAACAGCAGTGCTTTGAACTGATAATGGTTCCCCAGTACTGCAAACCTCAGGTATCTGTAATGCGATTCTCTGATGGGGTTATGTAAATATGCTTCTGCTAGGTCCAGCACAGTCAGAAATTCCCAAACTGCTCCAAGAAAAACCTCAATGTTTCCATTCTGAACCCTTTCACCCTGAGCACTCTGTTCATCTTTTTCAAGTCTAACACCGGGCAGAACGTTCCTTCTTTTTAAGGTACTACAACATATAGAGAGTAACAACCTGTCCCCCTCTCTGAGACTGGAAACGGTACTATCGCTTCTAGTGCCACCAGTTTGTCTAGGGTCGTTCTGATTGCCTCTCTTTTCTCCTGCGATCTGCAGAGGGACTCCAAAATGAATTCTGTCACTGTGGTAGCCAACTCCAGGGAGGACCCCCGGCAATCACCTCCAGGACCCACCTGTCCTTGGTGACTCTGGCCCACTCCTTGAAAAACAGTGTTAGGAGATCGCCCACTGGAGGAGGTTCGGGGTGACCCCCCAAACCATCATTTAGCCTTTTAAAACTCTAGGTGCTGTGGGGGCTTAATCTCTAACCCAGCCTTGTGCTACTCAAAAGAGCTGTTTCAGCTGTGGTCTAAAACCCTGACTGCACGGGACTCTCACTTGCCTAAACCTTCTAAATTCTTTGATTTTTTTGTTTAGAAAGGGCCTTAAGGGACCTTTGGGCCTATCCTCTGGGAAACACCGTGGCTCTGAATCTACCAAGCTCTTCATTAGGGCATCTAATTCTTTCCCAAAGAGGAGTCACCTTTTGAAGGGCAGGACGCTTAACCTTGTTTGAGGGTGCATCTGCCATCCAATGTGAGCCGCAAACAATTCCTTGCCACCACCACCGATGCCATCTGCTTGGCTGAGGTTCTGATGAGATCATATAGCGTGTCTACCAGAAAGGCAGTCCCTGACTATTCTGGTCATATCTCCTGGGCTCTCTCCTAGCCCTAACATTTCTTACTGGAGCCATTTGTACAATGCCCTGGGTACATAGCCCCCACATATTGCTGCTTGTAAGGACAAACTCGCTGTCTCAAATGCTTTCTTCAAAAAGGCTTCTACCTTTCTATCCTGTACGTCTCTTAAGGAGGTGCCCCCTTTTACTGGTATAGTAAAAGGGGGCACCTGCTGCCACTGGGACGTCTACCTTTGGGACTTTAGTAACCTATCTACCTCCCCCTGTTGTAGTGGGTAGAGGGATGTCATTATGGATTTTGTTTTTAGGACCAAATTGGGCATGACCCATTCTCCCTCAATCATCTCTATAGCAGGGTGGAAGGGAAAGGCTTTTCTGGTTTCCTTATACCTCTCAGGATTGGGTCTCCTTGCAAGTTCTTTTCCTCACTATGAGGAGGCTCAGTTCTAACTTCCTAAATCTCACTGCTACATCTCCTTCACCATGGGAGCTTCCTCTGGGAGATCCAAATCCCCTGCATCACTCTCTGAACCACCAGGGAAGGACGGGGGGAGTTCCCTCTGTCCTGGGTTTCTTTAAACCTGGCGTATGTTGTGAGCTCAATGGGGAATTGTTTCGCAGGGGACCTTCTAATGCAGCCCCTTTGGCTTTCGTTTCTTTATAGGCCTGATGCATTAGCAATATAAACATGAGGAAAACTCACGTTTCCTGCCCTGTCCCTTGCCTTCTTCCCCCTAGGGCTTCTCTATCAGAGGACTTGCCTGCACTTCGGCTGCATGTTGGGCCCTCTACCCGATCAAGCTGCTCTCGCAGCTCCTTCTGAGTCAGCAGCACATCTGCTTGCAGCCTGCCCCTGCCCTCATCTCCACTGTCTGTTTTTGGGCGATTCACAGCCAACACAGCAGGGGCAAAAAGCAACCCCCGATGAAGCTCCTTGTCCCACATGGTGCACATTTCCAGCCCCTCTGGGTTATGCGTCTTGCTGCTGGGGGGGAAAGCTGGCACTCCTGCCACTGTGGCTAAGGCTGCTGAACTGCTCCATATGAGCGCATGCCTCCCCCCTTTTGGAACTGCCCTCTGCAGACCTGGCATTTTCCTTAAGAGGTGAGGAGGGCATCTCCAGAGTTTACCTACCTTGCCCTGCTACTATTTTTTTTTTTATAGCCCCTAGCTATCCCAGTATACACCCACACCTAACCAGAGGTAGAAAACTGCCCAGCTATCTATCCCAGGATATAGCTAAACCTGAATGACTTAAGCAAAAAAAAAAGTGGAAAAAAAAATTCTCTGCCTCCACCTATTGGCAAGCAGGGGAATCCCGCAGGTATGGACTGGGCTGCAGTACGAAAAGGATACATTAGATCAGCCAGGGGAGGGGGGGGGCGGGGACGGGACAGGAGAAGGTTGATGGTGATGGCTAGAGGGGAATGGGAGTAGCTTTTCACTTAGCCATAGGTGCCAAATTGCTTGGCTAGGGCTCTGATCAGCTAGAACAAACCCTGGGTATGTGACCTCATGTAATCTTCAAATTAAGAACATAAGAACATGCCATACTGGGTCAGA
This sequence comes from Rhinatrema bivittatum, assembly GCF_901001135.1. Classification (NCBI taxonomy): domain Eukaryota; kingdom Metazoa; phylum Chordata; class Amphibia; order Gymnophiona; family Rhinatrematidae; genus Rhinatrema; species Rhinatrema bivittatum. The sequence continues at coordinate 256,207,851 of NC_042617.1, read as the reverse complement.
CCAAGGGTCCATCAAGCCCAGCATCCTGTTTCCAACAGTGGCCAATCCAGGCCATAAGAACCTGGCAAGTACCCAAAAACTAAGTCTATTCCATGTTACCGTTGCTAGTAATAGCAGTGGCTATTTTCTAAGTCAACTTAATTAATAGCAGGTAACGGACTTCTCCTCCAAGAACTTATCCAATCCTTTTTTAAACACAGCTATACTAACTGAACTAACCACATCCTCTGGCAACAAATTCCAGAGTTTAATTGTGCGTTGAGTAAAAAAGAACTTTCTCCGATTAGTTTTAAATGTGCCACATGCTAACTTCATGAAGAGCCCCCTAAGTCTTTCTACTATCCGAAAGAGTAAATAACCAATTTACATCTACTCGTTCTAGACCTCTCATGATTTTAAACACCTCTATCATATCCTCCCCTCAGCTGTCTCCGTTCTACATAAGGAGAAAAAAAAAATTCCCCACAGAATATTGTTCCAATTTGATGGCAATAATGCCCATGAAGCAGATTCACAAGTGCTGGGAAGCACACCTCATCCTGCTGAAATCCAAACTCAAGTTTGCCCTCTTTAACTCATGATCCTCCTCTGATCCCTCACTATCCCACAAAATGAAGTACTGGACCGAATACCCTTAATGTTTTTCAGCTGGTATCCAGTGTCTGGCAACTAAAGACAGTAGTTTGAATAAATACCAAATAGAGAAAAAAATCATTCAAAGCTGATTGCCTTGTGATAGTGAAGCTGCCCACAACAGATTTTGGTTGGGGAAAAGACAGGAGGATGTGTGGTATAATTTTATTCTAAAGAGTAAACTGGATGTTGCAGTCATAAAATGATTAAAAAAAAAAAAAAAAGCATTCATGGATTGACATAATGCAAAACAATGCACTTTTTTTTTTTCAACTTTTGTTACAGACTCTGCAATCCAGTTATTTCTCTCAACTTTATTTTGGTTTATGGCTCTCTAATAAAAATAGTACATTTTTGGATGTTGCTCCTTCACTATGTCAATCAGTTAAAATATTTTAAACTAGATGTGTGAACACTTCATGATGCCATGTTTCTTTAGTACAAAACGTTTGCATATGGTTGACTAACAAATGACAGAGCTGCTTTCAAAATACTTGATGACATCACAAGCTGCTCTGCCCTTCCTCGGATTACAACTAAAGTAAAAATAAAAAGCAGTTAAATGTTAAGGTGTCAAGGGTACATGAAAATTGTGAGCCAGGAGTCACTGGGTGATTTTCCTGTGGAAGAATTCTGAATGACCTTGAAGAGTTTGAAATGTGGAAGAATAGATATGACTATTGGGTTTCCCTTTAGGAAACTAAATTAAAATGCTGCCTAACACCAGCTAAAGACTTGCTGTCATGCATGCCCGTTTTGCTCTATTGATCCCTCTTCCTCTGGTGCGCTGTCAGCCCTGCAAAGGCACAAGATGACATTACAGACAGGCAAACTAGGGTTCTGACAGACATCAGCTTGTGCAATACTATAGAGGAGAAAAGTACAAGAACAGGCTTGCTAGTAGAAACATCAATACCAAGCAAGTACTCTGTGGAATGTATGGAGAGAGAAAATCCTCAAGTATCAAAAAGGTGCAATCAGATCAAGAAAATGTGGCAGAAAAAGATACAGAAAGACCCAATTGTACTGAGCACCAGTGGCCTGATTAAAAAGTACTTCCAGGCACATCTTGATATGTTGCATATACATATTGCATCTTAAGAACTATACAAGGAAACTCTTTGGTGCAATGCAAGCACTGGAGGCATTAAGCAGTAAGTTTCAGAGCACAAGGTCATATCCAACATTCTAGCTTGCAAGCAAAGTTCATTCCTGTCATGGTATGCGGGAAACTAACTTATTTGATACATTACCCCTAAGAGCTTTATAAATAATCACTATAACGGGGGGGGGGGGGGGGGGGGGGGGGAGAGAAGACACATTGGAATCATGACCCTGCCTTGACAGAATTGCACAGAATAAAGAAGTTGTGATTATCTGGGACTTTCCCATTCCAACCAGGTAAAGGAGAAACACAGGAATGGCATTAAAGTAATGCCAGTACAAAGTGCCTATTCTGTACTATTTATGGAGGGAGAAAGCTCATTAATACCAAGAAAAGCAACCTAAGACTAAAAGAAATATGTTGAAAAATGATACATAAATAGTTCTAATTGTATTTGCCACCATCAGTTTGATGAATTTCTTCCAAGCACACTTTAACATGCTGCCTGCATATTACATACAATGAACACCAAACAGAAGTTCTCTTTGGCACAATGCTAATGTTGAAAAACACAGTAGCAGTAAATTTGAGATACAGATCATACCCAACGTCCTGTCATGGTATGTACAAAACAAACCTATTTGGAGACACCACATCAGGTGGGGGGGCAACTCGGGTCCTTAAGAGCCACAAAACTCTCATGCATGTTCATTGTGGCTCTTGAGAACTGAAGTTGCACTACACCAAGACAGCATTTTAAGAAGGTTTCTTGTTTGTGTTTATTCACACACCTGAAGGATTATAAAACGACCCAGCCTAAAAAAAAACCAAACCGCAAGCACATTCCATGTTTTTTAAATTTCTGAGGGAATACGGTTTTAAATTTTCAAGTTGATCAGTATGCCACTAAATAAATCTAGCACCAGAGATAGCAAGTAACCCAGTTTCCTAGAGGGAGAGGTTGGATCAGCTCTGGCTTTGATACCCATTTCTGATGCATTTTGTCAACTAGTATGGGAATTTACAAAAAGGAAGAAACAAGACTACTAGGAGTAATCAAACATTTTCTAGAAATGATATTTGGTAGTATTTAGCACTGCTGTAGTGTAAATACAGCATACAGTGGAAGACTATATATGAAAATTTCTTAAATTAAAAGAAGTGCTGTGCATTTTTATTCCAAATATTGGAACATATAAGAAATAAAAAACAGGGGTAGCCAATTCCAGTCCTCAAGAGTCACAAACAAGTCTGATTTTCAGGATATCCATAATGAATATGCCTGAGGTATTTTTGTAGTAGTAGTAGTAGTAGTATCTGATTTTTTTTAGCTATACATACTATTAGAGGTGAACAACTCCAGTCCTCAAGACCTACAAACAGGTCTGATTTTCATGCAGGCCCTAATGAATCTGCAGTGTATGCAAATCTCTTCTGCATATTCATTATGGATACCCTGAAAACCATTTGTAGCTCTTGAGGACCAGAATTGGTCATCTTGAAATAAAGGAAGCCTATGAATAAGAAAGCAAGGAAGCAGGCTAGTAAAAGTTCATAACAGCCTGAGAAACAAGCTGTAAAATTGTAAGCCGTAAATAACTCTTGAACAGAGATCTATGGCAGCAAAACATACATACAGTACAGAGCGGAGATGGTCAAATTCCAGTTTGAGAGCCATAATGAATATGGAAAAGAGACTTGCTTACAAACATCTCATGCATATTCATTATGGATAGCCTGAAAAATCAGATCTGTTTGTGGCTGTTGGGGACTGGAGCTGGCCACCTCTGAAATAGCATACAACTTCAAGATCAGATAATATACATCAAAAGATGTTAAGTACTTAGCTAAAAATAAAATCATAAAACTTTAGTTTTAGGCTGTAGTTGCTCATTTATTTCTGTTTTACTACAGCAGTTTCTCTTTTCTGTTTCTATTCCTACATGCTTTCCATGTCTATCTTTATACGTGATTGTATTGTCTTCCTCACTATAATCTTACCAATTTGTTTTTACTCACAAAAAAGGATGCAGGCTAATATTACATACATAAATGAAAAACAAACATACACTCCAATTTTCTGCACACTATAAAATATATATATATATTATTCCAAACAGTTATAAAACATGCATCCCTATCTTTGATGACAGCTATAGTTCCCCCTTCAGCCCTATATAGCAGGAAGTCCTGGAGGAAGGGAGGGTATATATAAAAAAACACCACATCTGCAGGCCATCTCTTATCCTTGGATCCAGCCCCAAAAGATTAAGTTTCTTATTCAGCTGATATATTTTTTTCTTGTAAACCAAAGGAAAAGTGTACCCATTGGGGGGGTTCATCACAAATATTTTTCATATACTAACTACAGCACATTTCTGACCTCAAATACATGAAGTTTACCTAATTATTATATTCCTAATATCACCTAGGGTCTGCCTCACAATGGGCTGATTTTCAAATTAATTTACAGCTCAGAACTGGATTTTATACGTGTAAATGCACTTTATCTGCATTAAACGCTTTTCAAAATTGCTAGGATATAATTCACCTGTAAGTTTTTGCCTCTCGTTGGCACAGAATCAGGCCCTAAAGTAACAACAGATCTTTGAACAATATTGATGCCACCCTTAAAGTCGCACAAATAAAAATGGAAAAATTGAAATTTTAATTGAGCTGTGCATGTCACTGACCCCCCTTTTTTTTTTAATCAGTGCATTCCTTTCCTTCTCAACTACTTAAAACTTCAGACTTCCTATATACAACTTTACGAAATCAGCCTTTCCTCTCCCAACCTCTAAATTATGAGCTTGACGCGGGTTTGCGAATCTACCTAAAGAAGTAAATAAACTCAAAACAAGCTGCAAGTAAAACAGGGTCCAACACCCCGGGGACTACTAAAGAGAAGTAAGCCAGAGACGAATGTTTTCATCGCGTGCAAAGCCCTTGCCGGCAGGGAACGTGAGCGAGCCGCTTTCATACCCGCGAACGGCGGAGAAGAGCCTCGCGGCCTCTTACCTTCCGCCGCTGCAGCTCGCGCGTGCCGAGCCCACCAGCACACCGAGGGCGACCTGCACGCGCCAGCCCAGCCTCGCGCAAACACGCGGCGCGCGGAGAGCCGCCACAATTGTGATCTCAAATTAAAAACGGGGCAACCGCGTGACTGCGACCCGAGGACCAATCATTGGCCGGCGGGTGTGCGGACTGCGATGAGGACTGGGGGCCCAAAAACATAAATAAATAAACCGAAAAGGAAAGGTGGAGATGCAGGGGGTGAATAGGAAGAATCTGTGTTGTTTATGGCAGCACAATCTCCCCCCGTAACCTAAGTGGTAAGTAAACCCATTCCCCAAAGCAAAGTATAAAGAAATAGCAAATAAATCATACAAATAGGATTAACTCTTGAGTATTAGAAACTCAAATGGAATTTCAAATGAAATTGCAGAAAATTATGATTGGCTGATGTGAGAAACTTCTTTAGAATGTAAAGATTAGGTGTGGTGACTCATGAGAAAAGGAAGGCGACAGCGAGTATGAAGAATGAGTGTGAAGCAGGGCCGATGCTTCCATTGAGCGAACTAGGCAGTCGCCTAGAATGCCAACCCTTTGGGGGCGGGAGGAGCAAACTTGCTAGTGCCAGCCGCTGGCTACTGGTGGCAGCTGAAGAAAAGAGGGGAGCGGCCTGACAGGGCTGCAAGCAGAGTCTATTTGCTGGCGGCTGAAGAAAAGAGGGAAGCCCCACCAGGGGAGAGTGTGAATGGAGAGTGAGAGGTACAAGACTCTAAGGTTCCTCATCTAGGCACTGGTGTGAAGGATGGATTTTAACTATATATGCAGTGTCTGGAAATATGTCAATGGTAAATTTTCTGGAACATGGAAAAATATTTGTCACAGTGGTCATGGGACATGCTGTGCAGAAGTTGGAAGTAGTAGATGAAGGGAAAGATATAGTAAGATAGAGAAACTGGCACATTTATTCATGCCAGGAGAAAAGAGGACCTGGAGAAGAAAAAGAACAACCTGAAGAGCTGGCTGGAGCAAAACCACATTCCTATGACAGAACAAGGCGATGCACAAAGGGCACTTTCAGGCCAATGCAGCAATCTGGACGTTAAAACACTGTGCTCTGGATTTCAGTGCATAGTTTTAATGTTCAGATTTAAATATTTTAACTGGCAATGCAGTAAGCTAATGCTATGCTAATGCTTCAGGAGTTAAAAGCAGTTTGCCTGTAAAATGTGATTCAGCACAGGCCAAATGCATATTTTAACTTGAGAAGGGGTGGGAGTGTCCCTGACAGGCACTTATACCCCCTAAAAAAGGAGAAAGGCTTTAAAATATCTGTGGATAAGTATTGACAACCAGGTAAGTGGGGGCAACTGCTATCACTTATCCAGATAAGTCATCTGCAGACTTTCTAAAAACTTTTTCCTCTTTTTTAGGGGGTTTAAGTGCCAGTGCAGTAGTGCTAGAAGCTTAATTCCCTGTACGTACCTGGATCAGTCCAGACAGTGGGTTATATCCCCCGACCAGCAGATGGAGTCAGAACAGAGTTTGAGAGCGTCAGCATATAGAGTAGTGCACCCTCTGCTGGAGCTCAGTATTCTTCTGACTCCAGCAGATGTGAGTGGGGGGGATCCACTAGCTCCCCCAGATTGACAGGGTTTCTTCATTTTTGGTTATTTCTTTATTTTTCTCCACAGTATTTCCCTGTCTTATGTTTCTCTTCATTTTGGATCCTTAAAATTAAAAAAAAAAAAGACTTTTCAATTTTTGAGGAGGCGTGTGCCTGTGGCTCTGCCTTCTCTATTCTGTACTCCTTTTCTCTTCCGTTGGGGTAAGTGGAAGTTTTTTGAGTTTCTTTCTCCACAGGTTTGCTTCTTTTTGGTGGTGCCCCATGGATGCCGGTAGTTCCGGCCGCTCCACGCGTCGTTTGTGGGTCCCGCGGTTCACAAGCTCCGTCCGCGGGTGTGTGCTCAACTGAAACGGGGGTTTTCCCCCGCAGTTCCTGGACCCCTTCGGCGGGTTGTTAGGGCCATTCCAGGCCCCCCCGCGGCACTAGCTCGTTTTTGGCCCCCCCCCCCCCCCCCCCGAGGCTTTTTTCCCGGTGCTGACATGCCACGGTCCTCGAGGTGTGAGGCCTGCGGCGAACCGGGGAATCAATTTCTGAGGGAGGGGCTTTGTGAGCGGTGCTTCCCCGACGGGGAAGGCACCCTGCAGTCCTCCAGTGCGATTTCGGACCTGCCTCCTCCTCAGCCCGGGCGGCGCGGGCCGGCCACGACGCCGCCTTTGGCGGGATCGGTGGCCATTTTAGGGGGACAGCGTGAGACGGACTCGCTCCCAGATGCAGACAGGATTGGTTGCACTGGCTCTCAACAGGCTTTGCCCCCGGCGGGGGGTTTGCCCGACCGGGGCTCCCAGGACGGTCCCCCCCCCAGGGATTCCAATCAGCTCCCCGTTTTTTTTTCTCACCTGATTTTATTCTGGCAATGCACATGGCTTATTTGCAGGGTATGGGAGCGCAGGCGCCGAATCCCCTGGGAGCCCCTCCCCCCAAGATTCCTAAACTTGCTGTTGGTCTCACTGCCTCGCCCGTTACGCCTGGATCCCTGCCGGGTCCCTCTCCCGTGCCACCCCGGCGTACCACGGGGACGGCTTCGCCGGTGAGAGACGACTCCCCGGAACCCCCGGAGGCGCATCCGGATGGACATACGGAGGGGGACGACCCTCGAGCCCTACGGATTTTTCAAAAAGAAGAGCTGGATGAACTCATCCACCATATTATTCAGGAGCTGGACCTCGACCCACCTCCAGATCCGCCGATCCCTGTGGCTCCTGCCGTCGCCACCTCTTCTCGCAAAGGGGATCCAGTACTTGCTGCCCTTCGTCCTAGGGCAAGGGCTTTCCCTATCCATGAGTCCTTCCTACAGCTTCTCACCAGGGAGTGGGACACTCCCGAGGCATCCTTGAAAATCACTCGCGCCATGGAAAAGCTATACCCGCTCCCTGAGGATTTTTTGGATCTTATCAAGGTGCCCAAGGTGGATTCAGCGGTGTCGGCAGTGACCAAGAGGACGACCATCCCGGTCACGGGTGGAACGGCCCTGCGGGATACGCAGGACCGTAAACTAGAAACCTTCCTCAAGAGGGTCTTCGAAGTCTCCGCCCTAGGTATGCGGGCCGTGATGTGCAGTTCGCTCGCGCAAAGGGCCAGCTTACTCTGGGTACAGCAGCTTCTCACCTCTCAGGAGTTGCCCCCCACAGAGGCCGCCCAGGCGGACCATCTGGAATCTGCCATAGCATACGGGGCGGACGCCTTGTATGATCTCTTTCGCGTAATGGCGCAGTCCATGGTTTCTGTTGTAGCAGCCCGACGGCTCTTGTGGCTTCGCAACTGGGCGGCGGATGCTTCCTCCAAGTCGAGCCTTGGCTCCCTCCCCTTTCGGGGGAAGTTTTTATTTGGAGAGAACCTGGATCAGATCATCAAGTCACTGGGGGAAAATTCGGTGCATCGGCTGCCGGAGGATAGACAGCGTTCCTTCAGGTCATTTTCTTCCGGTAGAACCAGGGCCAAGGCACAGCGACGTTATAGGTCTTACCGGCAGTCCGGTTCCCGGACACAGCCGACAAGATCCCAGCCTTGGTCTCGTTCCTTTCGTGGGCGGAGGCCCGCGAGAGAGGGTCCAGGGCAGGGAAATCCACCCACAAAGTCCTCCCAATGATGCCAAAGGAGCCCACTTCTCACCTCCCCGGATCGGAGGCCGCCTCATGGACTTCTACGAGGAGTGGGCAGTTATCTCCACGGACCAGTGGGTGCTGGACACCATAAGAGACGGTTATGCCTTGGAGTTTGTCCGCCCCCCCGAGGGACCAGTTCATCTTCTCCCCCTGCGGTTCGGATCTCAAGAGGATAGCGGTTCAACAAACACTAGACCGACTGCAGGAATTAGGGGCCATCATTCCCGTCCCCTTCGACGAGGTGGGCTTGGGCCACTATTCCATTTACTTCATCGTTCCCAAAAAGGACGGTTCCTTTCGGCCCATCCTGGACTTGAAGGAGGTAAACAAGGCCCTCAGGGTCAGCCGGTTCCGCATGGAGACTCTTCGATCAGTGATTGCCGCAGTGCACAAGGGAGAATTCCTCGATTCACTGGATCTCTCGGAAGCATACTTGCACATTCCCATCCTGCCGGCTCACCGGCGGTATCTTCGCTTCAAGATTCTCGGTCAACACTTTCAGTTCAAGGCACTTCCCTTCAGTTTGGCGACCGCACCTCGGACCTTCACAAAGATCATGGTAGTGGTGGTGGCGGCCCTCCGCAAGGAGGGTATCCTAGTACATCCGTACCTAGACGACTGGCTGATTCGAGCGAAGTCCTTCTCACATGGTCAGACCTCAGTGGCCAGAGTAGTACAATTCCTACGCTCTCTGAGCTGGGTGGTGAACCTTCCAAAGAGTTCCCTTGTGCCCTCGCAACACCTGGATTTCTTAGGACGAGCTTCGATACCCGGCGGGGTATGGTGTTCCTGCGCCAGGACAAGGCGCAAGCCCCGAGGGAGCACGTGTCTCGGTTTTCGGCTTTGGAAGAACCAACCGCATGGAATTATCTGCAGCTCCTGGGAGTAATGGCCTCCACCATCGACATGGTACCCTGGGCGTTTGCACACCTGCGTCCACTGCAGGCGTCCCTGCTATCCCGTTGGAAACCAGTCTCCCAGGAGTATCAGGTGATCCTGCCACTTCCACCATTAGCCAGGAAAAGCCTGGATTGGTGGCTTGTCCCCTCGCATCTGGCTCGGGGAGTCTCGCTCGAGGTTCCCAATTGGGAGGTGGTGACCACCGATGCCAGCCTCGCGGGATGGGGCGCCGTCTGCGAAACAAGCGCCACGCAGGGGACTTGGACGCCAGAGGAGGCAAAGTGGCCGATCAATCGCCTGGAAACGAGAGCCGTGCGTTTCGCTCTCCAGCGTTTTCTTCCCCTGGTGCGACACAGAGAGGTGAGGATCCTCTCGGACAACGCCACCACCGTGGCCTACATCAATCTTCAAGGGGGGACAAGAAGCAAGCATGTCTCCCTCGAGTCAACTCCCCTGATGGAGTGGGCGGAGAGCAATCTCGTCCGGATAGCGGCCTCTCACATCGCCGAGGTGGACAACGTTCAGGCGGACTTCCTGAGTCGTCAACAGCTAGACCCCGGCGAGTGGGCTCTCTCTGACGAGGCAATGCATCTCATCGTCCGTCGTTGGGGGACTCCACGCCTCGATCTAATGGCGACCTTTCTGAACGCCAAGGCTCCACGCTTCTTCAGCCGCAGAAGAGAGTGCGGCGCGGAGGGGGTGGATGCCCTCGCCCTTCCGTGGCCGTCGGATCAACTGCTCTATGTGTTTCCTCCTTGGCCTCTGGTCGGCAAGGTTCTCCGCAGGTTGGAACATCATCGAGGGACTGTAATTCTCGTCACCCCGGAATGGCCATGGTTCGCAGATCTACTTCAGATGACGGTGGACGGCCCACTTCGCCTGTCCCATCTTCCTCATCTTCTGCGTCAGGGGCCGGTATTTTTCGAGCAGGCAGAACTCTTCTGTCTTGCGGCCTGGCCGTCTCCGCCACAGAGGCTACCCGGAGACAGTGATCTCAACGATGCTTCGTTCCCGCAAGCCTTCGACCTCCGTCAGTTATGTTCGAGTTTGGAAGGTCTTCGAAGCCTGGTGCTCCAACCGCGGGGTCCAAACCATGGAGGCGACTGTCCCACTGATCCTTCATTTCCTACAGGATGGTCTGGATAAGGGTCTCGCCTATAATTCGCTCCGGGTTCAGGTGGCGGCCTTGAATGTATTGGTACAGAAGGACTGCTCTCTACCCCTTCAGCCGGATATTGCACGTTTTCTGAAGGGTGCCAATCACCTACGGCCACCGGTCAGGGATCCTTTCCCTTCTTGGAGCCTCAACTTGGTGCTGCGAACGCTGTCGGGCCCTCCTTTTGAACCCCTGAGGGGGTCCTCCCTCAAGGACCTGACCCTCAAGACGGTTTTCCTGGTAGCCATCTCTTCTGCTCGCCGGATCTCAGAGCTCCAAGCCTTGTCCTGCCGGGACCCTTATCTGCGTTTCTCCGACTCCAGGGTTTCCCTTCGTACGGTGCCTTCCTTCCTACCAAAGGTGGTCTCGGCCTTCCACGTCAATCAAACGGTGGAGCTTCCAGCGTTCGCTCCAGAGGAACCCCGGTCTCTCCGGCTCCTGGACGTCAAGCGTGTGCTGCTCCGTTACCTGGAGGTTACCAATGACTTCCGGGTATCCGATCATTTGTTTGTCCTCTGGTCAGGACCGAGGAGAGGTTCTCAGGCATCCAAGACGACTATTGCGCGCTGGATAAAGGTCGCCATCTCATCGGCTTACATTGCGGCGGGGCGGGTGCCGCCTCGCAGCGTGTCGGCTCATTCCACGCGATCCCAAGCGGCATCCTGGGCGGAATCTCACTCCGTTTCCTCCCAGGAAATCTGCCGTGCGGCGACGTGGAAGTCGTTGCACACTTTTTCCCAGACATTACAGACTACACCTGGTGCCTCAGTACATGGGTTCTTTTGGCGATCAAGTTCTCTGAGCAGGTATCTCAGGACCCCACCCGGTTTAGGGAAGCTTGGGTACATCCCACTGTCTGGACTGATCCAGGTATGTACAGGGAAAAGAAAATTATTCCTTACCTGCTAATTTTCGTTCCTGTAGTACCATGGATCAGTCCAGATGCCCGCCACTAGGGGTTTCATTAGGTCCTGCTCGGATTCTTCCAGGTAACTTTCATTCTGTTTGTTTCTGATTATTGTTACTGTTCACAGCTCCTCACAAGTTGACTGTTGGCGGTCCCGTTGACCGTTTGTTTACTTATATCTTTCTCTGTTCCTTTTTGGGGATGGATCTGGATCCAAAATGTTGTGTTTTGCTTTTGGGCTTTGCTATGCGTAATACTGAGCTCCAGCAGAGGGTGCACTACTCTATATGCTGACGCTCTCAAACTCTGTTCTGACTCCATCTGCTGGTCGGGGGATATAACCCACTGTCTGGACTGATCCATGGTACTACAGGAACGAAAATTAGCAGGTAAGGAATAATTTTCTTTTCTAGCTCTGACCCAGGAGTTAAGTTTCCAGTGCTAAGAATGGTGCATTGGCCAAGCACAGTCTCTTTGCACTGGGGAATACTGCTTAATGCCCTCATTTGCATTGGATTTCCATGCAAGAGCACTAAGCAGTACTCCCATTTAGGGACGAGCATTTTTGTACATAAAACTCCTCGCTGCATTGGCAATAAGTTTTACCCCTAGAAAATGCACGTTCAAGTGCAGGAAGAAAAAGTGCATTTGCTCAACGCACCTTTCTGCATCAGCCTATTTGTGTGGCTGGTATATTAACTATAGAGCCATCCTACAGCCCAAAATACTGCAGTAGCTCTAATGAGATTATTTTGTCTAGAGACCAGGTTCTCATCCAAAGCACTCTCCCTCATAATAGAACAGAGACTGATCTAGAGACCTTTGTCATATTTTTCATCCTTTCTGTCTTTTCCTGACTGTTTCTTGACTGTCCTCTACCTTTTTCCTTGTTACTTCATACGTCTTTCTTCCTTTTTCTACCTTTTCTTCTCCAACATCCTCTCACTTTTATCTCACTTGTCTAAGTTGTCTTTATTTTGCTCTTTACTGTCTCTTATTGCTTTCCTATCATTGCCTCTTCAGTTTTTCTTCCTTTACATACCTCCTGTCTTACAGTTTCTCACCCTTCCATCTCCCCCCTCAGCAGGAGGTAATTTGGGCAGACTGGATGGGATCTGCTGTCATATTCTATGGTTCTGGACATCTGCTCATCTCAACCTCAATTCTCCGTATGCCCCTCTCAGCTTCCCACCAGTCCACCAAATCTCTCAGCTACTCTCTCTCAGAGCCATAGCCAGCCAGTTTGGCATCTATGGCCAAGTGGAAATGTGCACCCTCACCCTGTGAAAAACATATGACATCAAGAGCTGGAAGACTATATTAGTTTGTTTTTTTTTAATTTAAAACATGACACTATTACTATTATAATCTATAAGTAGACACATGTATAACCTTGGTCCCAAAGGTGTGACACCAGGCCTTAAAACACCAATACACCTCCTATTAGGAAGATAGAGAGACTGGCACATTCCTGGTTCCTGCAGGAGAATGTGGCAACTGTCAGGAGAAGATTTGGGCCACTGGTTTACTGCAGCCTGGCTTGTTGCTAGAGATTCCTACACAGAAACTACATCCTAGTAGAATATCTCACACTTGTCACACATGCATAGGGACCTTCATACTCAGATTTTTTTTTAATTTTTTTTTTAAAATGGAGTTTATTAGAGTTTATTATCACAAGAACAGAAGCAGGAGAAACTCAGTGGAAAAAAATGTCTCATTTTTCCATATGCATATCAGAATTTATTTTGGTAGACAGAAGTGAGGACATGTCTTATTGGGACTTCCTACTGTCCCATTCTGCCTATATGACCTCCCCACAAATAATTCTTCAGATGATCCTTTTCCCCCCTCTGCCCAGCATTTCCCTTTTTTTTCCCACTTTCCTTCTGCTTTCATTGATCCCTTCTTTCCAAATTTCTTCTTCCTCTCTCTTCTTCCCCCCCCAAAAAACCTTTGCTGCCAAGACTCTCTCCCTCCCCAAGAATTCCCCTCTTTCTTTCTCCTCACAGAATTCCCTCCCCCCTTACCTCAAAGAATCCTCCTCCCCCAAAAATTCCTCTGTCTCTCCACTCATATAATATTGATCCTTACCAGTTGTGCTGGTTCCAGGCTTGTCCTCGCTCTGTTTACGGCAGCATGATCTTATAATGGCTGCCAAACGGCAGTGCAGTGTTGCACTGCTCTTCTGTGTCTGTATGGAGCCAGGGAACCTGCCGGGAAGTTCTTATAGTGGGGAGCCTTTCCCTTCTTGCATTGGGATGCTATTTATGTGTTTGGGTGGGTGACTGCGAAGCTGTGCTCTGGCTAGTGGTTCAGCTCTAGATCCTTTCCAGCAGTAAACCAGTGGCCCAAATCTTCTCCTGACAGTTGCCACACTCTCCTGCAGGAACCAGGAAGAGCCACACAGGCTCATTTCAGTGTGACCTCATATTCATTCACCAGGGAAGCAACTGCATAGGTCAAAGCTTTGTGTCTGAATCGGGGAGGGGGGGGGGGTGGGTTCCTCTCACAAACCTTCTTCTCTCACACATGGTCACAATCTCTCACTCTTACATATATTCACTATCTCAGCAAAAATGGCAACAGCAGCCTCCTCCTTCAGCTCCCATGGCCAACTAGACAACCCATTCAGGCCATTAGGGTCAATGTTGTTCCACCTATATTCTTCCGTTGCCCCCTTTCAGCTCACACTGCTCTTTCAGGCAGCCAGGCAGATACTGCAGCCTGCTTCTGCTGCTTCCAGAGCCATAACATCTCCTTCCTGTCCACATGGGCATAAAGAAGGAGATGCCATCACTCCCAGAATTGTGGCATTGTAGGTGGTCACCTAGTGCTTTTACGAGCTCTGCTTCCAATCCTTTCACCTTCCAGCCTTCCCCCTCATTTTCCACCCTCTCACTCTCCTTCCTGTCTTCTATCCTTCTCCTTCTCTCCCTCCCTTCCTCCCCTTCCCTTCTTTTTTCCCTATTCCACTTCCTTTCCTTTCACCAAAGAAGGGAAGGGAAGAGCTGTTAGTGTATGCAACGCAGCAGCGATTCCACCTCACCCGTGTGAGGAGCAACTTTGGCTCTGCACAGACCACATTTCAGCCAGGCAGCCTCAGTGTGGTTTTTGTCCCCGCTGCCACATCAGAAACGAGGTGGTGCCAGATGATGTTGTTTGTTATGCTTAATGCACCTCAGGCCACAGGCCTGAAACGGTGCTGCTGAGTGCAGGGCTACCAAAGTCAAATGGCGCTCTCCAAGATCATGATGATCCTGATGTCCCACCTCCCTCCCACTCATAAGGATGGCCTTGAAAGGATGGTGGACACCAAGAGAAGCAGGGCTGCTCTGCTGTAATTGTTGCATCGGGAGACAGGTGTTGCACCGGAGGTGGACCCTTGGTCCGAGGTGGGGTTGAAGCTACCCGTAGGAGGGATACTACGGGTCCCCACCATCGGCAGATAGAGAGGGCTGACAGACGGAGGCCAGCTGTTGCTTCATCAATACCAGCCCTCGTTCCCTGAGGGTTGAGCCATTGGGTGCCAGGGCCGGCTGGACTTAGGTGACCTCAGTCAGTGGTCGTCGATGGGTGGATCGAAGTCAGCCCAGAGGCAGCAACTAGTGTAGATAACAGTCTGTATTGGACGAGGCGGAGTCCCGGAGACCTGGGCGCCAATAGGAACACAGACAGAGGACGCCCGAGCAAGAGTAGGCCGAAGCCTGAATGAACCACGTCCAGGACAAAGGCTGAAGAGGCGTCTTTAAGCAAGCTGGGTTCAGGACTGGCAGCAGGCTGGAAGCAGTGGCAAGCAAGGCTGAGGTCTGGACGAGGAGAGAGTCAAAGGATGGTCAGACAGAGCAGAAGTCCAGGGCTGGAGAGAAGCAACGGCGTGGTCAGGCAATGCAGAGGTCTGAGGCTGGAGAGAGGCAACGGAGTAGTCAGGTAATGCAAAGGTCCGAGGTTGGAGAGAGTCAATGGAGTAGTCAGGCAATGCAGAGGTCGGGGTTGGAGAGAGGCAATGGAGTAGTTGGGCAATGCAGAGGTCCAGGGCTGGAGAAAGGCACGGAGTAGTCAGGTGATGCAGAGGTCAAACCAGGTTAGCAATCCGAAGGAGAGACGAAGGAACAGGGACTCAGGAACAAGGAAACAGGAACGAAGGCAATCAGGATCAGGAACCAGGAACAGAAGAAGCAACGAGCACTCGACTAGCTAGGGGACCTGTTGCAAAGGCAATTTGAGAGAGCGGAGCCCGGCTTTATATACCTGAGCTTAGCCGACGTCATCATCCGGGGCTGTGGCCAGGTTCCCACCGCGGGCCCTATTAAAGGATCAGCTGTGCGTGCGCACACGCCTAGAGAGGGGCGCGATGTTGGTCGGGACGGCGTCTCTCCACAGGCCACGCGGAGAGGCTTGTCATGGAGCATCAGGAACTGTAGCAGAGCCAGAGGCCCCAGGGGCGGCCCGAGGACAAAGCTGGCGCCAACAGCCACCAGAGACGAGGAACCAGGTGCTGGATCACTTTGAGAGAGGTGAGGGGACCAAGCCGCGGGTCTGCTGCGGCCGGCGTGTGTAACAAAAGGGAGGCAGCTTTTCAGCCACATTGTGAGGGAATAGTGACCCCCCCTCCTGGATGGCACCTATGGCTGAGGTCATATTGACCATAGGCTAGCTATGGCTCTGCCCACTCTAGTTCATCTCCCTCTCTCAACTGCTCAGGTCTTCCTCAGGTCTCCACCTGTCTCTCTCAACCTTCTTCTCTTCCTGTACCCCTCGGAGTCCCCCATCTATCCCTTTCAACACCCAAAGTCTCCCTTCTACTTTTCTCAGCTCTCTCAGTTCTTCATGTGTCCTTCTCAGCCCCCAGTCTTTAATCTCCCCAGCCTTCCAACTGTCTTTATCAGCACCCCCAGTTGTCCATTTCTCTTTCTCAGTACCCGTTCCTCTCTCTCCCATCTAGCTTGCTGCTCTTCATTTGCTCTCAGCATATTATTGTCTCCCAGAACTAAAGAAGAGGAAGCATATATGCTACCACAGAACAGGAAGGTCATCAGCATGCATTGCAGAGGGACATAGAATGAGCATGCATTTCTGCCCCTGTGGTGTTCCTTCTCCTTCCAAGCTTTTGTCAGTTTTCTGTATGATAAGGAAAACCTTTCTGTGGGGAGACGAATAGAAGAAGCTAGAGCTGCTGAAGAGCCAGAGCATGTGCTCATTCAGTGTACCCGAAATGCATGCTAATGACCCTTTTGTTCTGCAGCTGCATACTATTTGCTCGAATCCAGAAAGTCTGCCTGGGAATCTCAGAGGTGGGAGGGAAGGCAGATGATGCAGAAGTCTCCTAGAAGCTTCAGAATACTTTGGAAGGCTTCAGCTGTCTGCCAGCTGCTTGAGCAACTTTTTCTTTAAATAAATAAATTAAGCGGTTTGTTGGTAATTCAGCTATCTTGACCCATAGATGCTTGGTACATAGTTCCTGAAATATAGATAAAGACTGGCTTTAATTTCTATGAGTTGTTGGGTGCCTGGCTGGTTTAAGAGTTGATCTCAACGTTTTGGTAGATCCCGAGTATGCTTTTTAAATTTTTCTCTGACTTTTTGGGTTAAAGGAAGTTTATGTGTTTTACACTTGCATTATAATCAAAAGAACCTTTTGAAAAGCTGATTTGGAGCTACCTCACATCCAGATGTGCAAGAAAGATTTTAATTTTTAAAAGGTATTCTACTAACTCCACCCATAACCCCACCCCCTCACAAAGAAAGTTCTGTGATCTTTAACACAAAAATCTCGGGGTCTCAATAGCTAGCTAACTATAGTACTAATTACATCAATTGATAACCAATTAGTCAATTTAATAAAGTAATTTTCAAATTTATAACAGCAGCTTACCAAAGCAAAGATAAAACTTCCACAACTTTATAATCATCCTTGACTGAGGGTCTCATTTAGAAAAGCAGACTAGAAATTTCAAATTAAATTAACTTAAATTCTTGTTGGTCTTCTCCTGACTCAATTTTTCTGGGTCTTCTTTCCATTTTCCATTTCTTCTCTCTCCTCCTGTCTTGGTAACTTCCCCCCCTATATCTCTCTGACATTGTTCATTCCTTTTTCATTTTTTTCTCAGTATCTCTCTTCTCTGTCTATGTGCACAAAGCTAGATTTTGCCCTTCCTTCTATCCCTCTCTCACCTTCAAATTCTCCATGTACCAGTACCTCTCAGCTCTTCCCTCTATTTCCCCCACCAGTTCTCCATTTCCACCTCACTATGTTGCTCTCCCCATCAATCTCGTATCTGGTTTCCTTCTCCCCCCAACAACCTCTCCCTCTATGGCTTTTTCACTACTTCCCATCAAGCTCACATTCTTGTCCATCCACCAACCATCCAGTCTTATTCACCCCTTCCCATCCATTCATTTCACTCACCTCATCTCATGTTTTCTTATTTCCTCTAGTCTGACTTTTTCACCCCCAACCCCTTCTCATCATCCTGTCTGATTTTTTTCTCACCCCTAGTTATCCCCTTGCATGCTCTCTCCTTCCCTCCAATATACTCCTGGCTTTCTCTCATACATCCTCTTCCATCAACAGGGCCGGATTTAAGATTTTGGCGCCCATAGGAAGAGTGTGTGATAATAAAATATATTAGGGCCATCTGTTTAGTGGAAATGCACCAAAAGGAGTCAAGGGGGCACTGCTGGCTTGTAAATTAAGGCATTCTGTTGAGCTGTCTCTCTCTAGATAAGTAGAAGAAATGATGTATCTTTTGAAGTCACAGGCTCCCAGGAAGATGGTGAGACAGTGAAATGCTAAGAGAAATTAGGGAAGCTAACCAAATTGGTAGTGCAGTAATAATGGGCGATTTCAATTACCTCAGTATTGACTGGGTAAATGTATCATCGGTACATGCTAGAGGTATAAAGTTCCTGGATGGAATAAATGACATTTTTATGGAGCAATTGGTTCAGGAACCAACAAAAGAGGGAGCAAATTTAGATCTAATTCTCAGTGGAGCACAGGATTTGGTGAGAGAGGTAACGGTGGTGGGGCCGCTTGGCAATAGTTATCATAATATGATCAAATTTGAATTAATGACTGGAAGGGGGACAGTAAGAAAATCCACGGTTCTCATGCTAAACTTTCAAAAGGGAACTTTGATAAATTGAGAAAAATAGTTAGAAAAAACTGAAAGGAGCAGCTTCAAAGGTAAAAAGTGTGCAAGAGGCGTGGTCATTGTTAAAAAATACCATCCTAGAAGCACAGTCCAGATGTATTCCATACATTAAGAAAGGTGGAAACAAGGCAAAACGATCACCAGCATGGTTAGAAGGGGAGGTGAAAGAAGCTATTTTAGCCAAAAGATCTTCATTCAAAAATTAGAAGAAGGATCCAACAGAAGAAAATAGGATAATGCATAAGCGTTGGCAAGTTAAATGTAAGACATTGATAAAACAGGCTAAGAGAGAATTTGAAAAGAAGTTGGCCGTAGAAGCAAAAACTCACAGTAAAACCTTTTTTAAATATATCTGAAGCAGAAAGCCTCTGAGGGAGTCAGTTGGACCGTTAGATGATCGAAGGGTTAAAGGGGCACTTAGAGAAGATAAGGCCATCGCGGAAAGATTAAATGATTTTTTTGCTTCAGTGTTTACTGAAGAGGATGTTGGGGAGATACTGTATCAGAAAAGGTTTTCATGGGTGATGATTCAGATGGACTGGACCAAATCACGGTGAACCTAGAAGATGTGGTAAGCCTAATTGACAAACTGAAGAGTATTAAATCACCTGGACCAGATGGTCTATACCCTAGGGTTCTGAAGGAACTAAAAAATGAAATTTCAGACCTATTAGTAAAAATTTGTAACCTATCATTAAAATCATCCATTGTACCTGAATACTGGAGGGTGGCTAATGTAACCCCAATATTTAAAAAGGGCTCCAGAGGCAATCCAGGAAACTACAGACCAGTTAGCCTGACTTCAGTGCCAGGAAAAATAGTGGAAAGTGTTCTAAATATCAAAATCATAGAACATATAGAAAGACATAGTTTAATGGAACAAAATCAAGATGGCTTTACCCAAGGCAAGTCTTGCCTCACAAATCTGCTTCACTTTTTTGAAGAAGTTAATAAACATGTAGATAAAGGTGAACCGGTAGATGTAGTATATTTGGATTTCCAGAAGGCACTCCATGAAGTTAGCATGTGGCACATTTAAAACTAATCTGAGAAAGTTCTTTTTTACTCAACGCACAATTAAACTCTGAAATTTGTTGCCAGAGGATGTGGTTAGTGCAGTTAGTGTAGCTGTTTTTAAAAAAGGATTGGATAAGTTCTTGGAGGAGAAGTCCATTACCTGCTATTAATTAAGTTGACTTAGAAAATAGCCACTGCTATTACTAGCAACAGTAGCAAGGAATAGACTTAGTTTTTGGGTACTTGCCAGGTTCTTATGGCCTGGATTGGCCTCTATTGGAAACAGGATGGTGGGCTTGATGGACCCTTGGTCTGACCCTGTATGGCATGTTCTTATGATTGATGAGGAGGATCTGCTAAGTTTCTAAGTCTGGATGGCCATAATCTGAGGTCTTTTCCTCCGATCATGCTTTACATATGCTTTAGTCTAAGAATTGTCACAGTTTATTGAAGCATGAGCTTTCAAGGAGACTGATACATCACGCATTTCCAGCATAGCTTCAACGGCAGGGGAGAAGAAAAAAGGATTCGCACTCACAAAGCAGGGAGTAGCTGGCTTGTTACGGCGGTTACTACCCCAAACCAAATGTGCCTGATACTTCACTTTCGATGCATATCCAGCATGGCTCTCTGCTTCAACGGCATGGGAGAAGACTGATACATCACGCATTTCCAGCATAGCTCCCTGCTTCAACAGCAGGGGAGAAGAAAAACAACCAATAAGGACTGTATAACATAGTCTGGGTAAAACAAATAAGCATGGGTGTAGCTTGCTTATTGCGGCGGTTACTACCCCTACTACCCCTAACTAATCAAGCTAGATATTTCACTTGGATGCAGCTCCATCACTGCTCTCTACATTAATGGTGGGGGTGGAAGGGAAATAGAACCAAGAGCTAAGAGAAACAGATAAGTATGAGAGAAAAAATGTGTGAAGCTTGCTGGGCAGACTGGATGGGCCGTTTGGTCTTCTTCTGCCGTCATTTCTATGTTTCTATGTTTCTATATATCTTATGAAATGGACACTGTCCTCAAAAGCTCATCTATATAAATAAAAATGTTAAATAGTTTGTACAAAATCGCTAATCTCAGAAACTACTGCACCGATTGCTTTCAAATTTGGACACAACCTTCCTTTCGCATAAGGGAAGGTTCTTCTGTACTTACATTACATATATGTCACACCTGTGACAGGTAAAAAAGGTTTAAAAATTGGTTCCACAAAACAGCGACATCTGGTGGACGTCGGACGTCAGCGCAACCTCTTACACCTTTCACAAACACTCACACACCCCACACACATGACAAATGTATGTAATTCACACACCCTCCGAACACACAGAAATCCACACTCCTCACACCCCCCCCCCCCCACACACACACACATGCCAATTGGACTTACTTCACACACCCTCCCAAAACACACCAAAACGCACCAAATTCCAGGCTGCTACACCGGGGGGCCACGCAAATGTCACATGTTGGCAATTCCCACACCCTCCGAACTCACACAAAAACACCCTCCTCACACCCCCCATGCACATGCCTGTTCTACTTACTGCCCACACCCTCTGAACACACACAAAAGCGGAAACAGGTCCGTGCTGCTCCAGCGGGGGGCCAAGAAAGGTCCGGGACACATCGCGTACACTACGGCTGTCGGCTGCCAGCAATCAAAATGGCGCCGACGGCCCTTTCCCTTACTATGCCACTCGGAGACAACAATGGGATCAGTAGCCCATGTGACATAGTAAGGGTGAGGGCCCGTCGATGCCATTTTCAGGACTGGCAGCCAGCGGACCTTTGCCCTTACTATGTCAGGGAACCTAGCGTTCCCATTACTCCTCCACAGTGACATAGTCAGGTCAAAGGACCGTCAGAGCCATTTTCATTGCTAGCAGCCGACGGCCCAAACCCAAGACTTCGATCCCAAACCGAACACCCGCTCCACCGTCTGACTGTTTGCACAGGTATCTGGGGGACTGCACGATGGGGGACCATAGTTATTTTCTTGCGCGCGTGTTTGGGGGGGGGGAGGGGGTGTTTCTCTCATTCTGCAACTCTCGCAGGGGGCGGGAGGGTGGGTTACTGTATTTCGCCGGGGGGTGTGGGGTGCATATTTAAACACTGCGTTTATGGTGGGGTTCTTTTGGGGTGGAAAGACGGAGGGCACACACAAACACAAAACGTCCCTGATCTCGGAAAGGCACCAAATTAGCCCTCTACAAAACAATTAACTAAATAGAGAGTGCTAACTTGGTTAGGCACTCCCCTATTTTGATACGGAACACGCACAACCTCCCACTGATGGACCACGTTTACCACCACCAATTTCTATTTCGGTGTTTTTTTCTCAATCGGCATCCTAGCTGCTTCTTACAGTCTGGGTCCTCTTACCTAAGAAAGCATACATTTCAGGGGAGGGAGAATGAGGGGAGAGATGAGTATGAGAGGAGAGAGTTGGAGTGGGGACAGGGGAGGGAAGGGGGGGTGAGTGACCAAGGGGGAGGAGGATGAGTGACTGAGGTAAATGAGCAAGGGGAAGGAGGAGGGAGGGTAAAGAACCTGACTCTGCCACTGCAACGCATGGCCGGGTACCGCTAGTGATTAATAAATTGGTTAGTCTAGAAGGTGTCACCTAACTCCTGTCATTTTTTATAGCAGTATTTAAACATTCATATGTATACATAAAACAAAAACTATATATTTATATATCTATATCTATCTACCTATATAAATCTTGTGTCAGTCGGTCAATTAGTTACACTGTTGTAAGTGTCCGTGGCCACTAGGTGGTGCTTGGAATAGTGGAAGGTGCACTGTGCAAAGACGATATGCTTTGTTTGCAGTGCTCTGTCATGTACACAAGCACACAGACAAGCGCACACACATGTACACAAGCACACACACACACAGACAAAGACACACGCTCACACAGGCAGAGTCAACCAGAGGTACACACACACACACAGGCACATACGCACACAGGCAGAGGCTCCCTTACACACAGGTGTGCACACACAGACAACTCAGAGGTGCCGGTGGCAGTTTCCCACCGCAGGCCCTTGTTGCGTTCGTCGGTCTCAGACGGCTTTGACCTTTGTGCCTCACCTTTCTCTATGCTCTTCCCGCTAGCCTTGGGAAGATGGCTTCCACCGCATCTGCATGCCGCTCTCTCCGGAATGGCTATGGCAAAGCTTCATACCATGTTTCTCCTGAGGGCCTCCTAGGGTGCGCACGCCACCCACATCTTTATCCACGTCATGGCGGGAACCTTGGGGGCATCCCCCTCGAGTGACATCATGTCATCCGGGGTATTTAGTCTGCCCTTGTTTGCTAGCTCGTCGAGTTAGCAAGGATCGTGATGGGATCATGAATGGATGGAAAGCCTCTGGTCTGAGCTACTCTGCCGCTTCCTTGCTGCCGCTGGAAGCTCTCTCTGCCCTTTGGGGTATTTCTCTAACCTGGGTACCCGCTACTCGGGGGGCCCTTTGCTTTCTTTCAGGTACCTTACTGGGATCAGGTACTCGCTCCTCGAGGGCCTGCTCTCCCTGTCTCGGTGCCTGTAACCATCTACTTCTGCCTGCTGGAATCGCCACCTACACAGCTACCAACTAGGTGAGTAATCCAACTTTGTCAGTCTGTCTCATCTACAGCTCTGCTGCACTGGGAACCTGCAACCAGATCTCCCTATACCATCTTTGTGAGATGGGGCTCCTCTGCCGAGGATCCCTGGACTGCTATCTCTGAATCGCCTCACTACTGCCACCTCTGGTGGAACACATCAGCTGTATAATAAAAGACAAATCTCTGTGTTTGTGTGTCCCGAGTCTCGCCTAGTACTGTGGCTCCTCACAGGTCTCCTCCCTGTGGGCGTGGTCATCTCCACAGTACCCAAGAATCCACTCAAACACCCCAAAACCATAACAGATTGCTAACTCCATGGATTTGGCTCAGTTCACTGTATTGCAGGCCATTCCAGAACTCGCTGGATAATTTGACTGCTGCCTTTAACCAGTTGCACGCACAGATGAATACACCGAACACCACAGATAAAGAAGTTACACCACCAGAAGTGACGGTCAAGACAACTATACCTCTATCTGCTCCAACACGCTTCTCTGGGGAAGTTTGGAAATGTAGAGGGTTTATAAATCAGTGTTGCATGCACTTTTCTCTGCAACCTAATCATTTTATTTTATTTATTTATTTATTAATAAATAAATAAATAGTCATTTTCCTACAGCCTATGCCAAGACCACCTATATCTTGTCTTATCTGGACGGAAGAGCGTTGGCCTGGGCCTCTCCACTGTGGGAGCGAGATGACCCTCTCCTGCACGACCTTGAACTGTTTAGATCAGTATTTGATGACCCTGCCAGTTACACAACTGCAGGATCCATGTTGGTTCATCTGAAGCAAGGTAATAAACCTTTACCGGACTTCGCCATAGAATTCAAGACGTTGCCGTCTTTATTACATTGGGACCCTAAGTGCCTGAAGACCCTCTTCTTTGAAGGACTGAACTCCTGGTTGAAAGACGAGCTGGCAGCTCGTGAGATGCCTGAGACCTTGGCTAAACTAATGAAGTTGGCAACAAGGATTGATCGCCGACTTTGTGACAAAAGTTCAAGAGATCAAGACTCCAAGAAGACCACTTCAGGGAGAAATTCGAGTTAAGTCCACACCCAGGCCTACTTCCTCAGGTCCAGTTGCTGGCGAAGAAGAACCAATGCAATTAGGCCGCAGTCACCTAACTTCAAAAGAGAGAAGAACACGAAAGAGACTGGGACTATGCATGTATTGTGGTCAAGCTTGCCATGTCGTACAAACATGCCCTATATATCCGGGAAACTGGCAGACCTAAGTACTATGGGAGGACTCTTCTTTGGTCTAACTGCACCCTCTCCTCCACTCTCTCTTCCTGCATCCTTGATCTGCGGACCTCTAGAATCCCAGACTCTTGCCTTAGTGGACTCTGGGGCAGGAGGAAATTTCATTATGAAGCGTCTAGTGGAACACTTGCGGATCCCCACCACTACCATGAAGTCTCCACTACTCTTATCTTCTATTCATGGAGAGCCCTTACTGGGTGAAGTAACCCTGCTCACCGAACCAGTGAGCTTACGTACTGGTGCTCTTCATACAGAGACTATTTCCTTCTTTGTGCTAGAGAAAGCCATGCACCCTTTAGTACTGGGGCTACCGTGGCTGCAGAAGCATATGCCTCAATTCAGCTGAGCCACTCTGGAGCTTTCACGTTGGGGTCCAGATTGCCATGGTAAATGTCTGATGGAGGTCTCTCCAATACCCTGCATGCCAACTACCCCGTTGATGCCTGGGTTGCCGCCTCAATATGCATCTTTCCAAGATGTATTTTCCAAAGAAGCCGCAGACGTACTACCTCCACACAGATCCTACAACTGCACCATCAATTTGAAGCCTAACACTGAACCACCCAAAGGAAGGATTTACCCTCTCTCCTTAGTAGAAAATAAAGCTATGTCAGAGTACATACAGGAGAATCTTCAGAAAGATTTCATAAGACCCTCCAAGTCTCCTGCCCATGCAGGCTTCTTCTTTGTGGTGAAGAAGGACGGAACACTACATCCATGCATTGATTACAGAGGTCTAAACGAGATCACTGTGAAAGACCGCTATCCCTTACCACTCATCTCGGAGCTATTCGATAGACTAAAGGGAGCCAAGATATTCTCCAAGCTTGATCTTAAAGGAGCCTATAACCTAGTTCGCATCCACTCTGGCGATGAATGGAAGACGGCTTTTAATACCCTGGATGGGCACTTTGAATACTTGGTGATGTCCTTCGGCTTGTGCAATGCCCCGGCTGTCTTCCAAAACATGATGAACGACATTCTGCGTGATCTACTCTACAAATGTGTCGTTGTGTATCTAGACATCTTGATATTTTCCCAGGACCCGAATACTCACCTAGAGGATGTCAAAAGAGTGCTGCAAAGACTTTGCGAGAACTGCTTATATGCGGTTGTCTAAATGCGAATTCCACAAGGAATCTGTGCCTTTCTTAGGTACATTGTTTCCAACCAAGGCTTCCAGATGGACCCACAGAAGCTTGAGAGCATTCGAAAATGGACACAGCCCACTGGTCTAAAAGCTCCTAGATGATTTCTGGGATTTCCCAACTGCTACCTTATTGTAAACTGTTGTGATGGTACCTAGCTTAATGACGGTATAGAAAAGTTTTCAAATAAATAAATAAATAAATTCATCAAGAACTACTCTTCACTAACTGTTCCGTTAACAGCAATGACTAAGAAAGGTGCCAACGTTGCCAATTGGTCTACGGAAGCTGTGACAGCATTTCAGAAACTCAAAGATGCCTTCTCGAGTAAGCCATGCCTTCACCATCCAGATCCGACACGACCCTTCATCATAGAGGTAGATTCCTCGGATATAGGCGTACTGGTCGTACTAAGCCAGTCCAGTGATTCTAAGATCTTGCATCCATGTTCCTTTTTCTCCCGACACTTCTTGCCAGCGGAGAAGAACTACTGGCGATAAAGATGGTGTTCGAAGAGTGGCGCCCCTGGCTTGAAGGTGCACAACATCAGATGACCGTTTTCACGGATCATAAAAATCTGGAGTACCTCTGTTACGCTCAGCGCTTAAACCATAGACAGGCGAGATGGTCCCTGTTCTTTAACAGATTTGACTTTGTGCTGAAATATCGTCCTGGAGATAAGAACGTCAGAGCAGATGCCCTGTCTCGTTCATTTCTCTCTGCAGATGTACCTGATGAACCTCAGCATATCATCGACCCGAAGATGTCAGCTTCACATCCGGTACCTGCGGAAAAGACCTCTGTACCCAGTAACCTAAGGAAGAAACTGTTAGCATGGGCTCATGAGTCGAAACTGGCTGGACATCCTGGTCAACGAAGAATTCTGGCTAAACTACAGAAGTACTATTGGTGGCCCACCATGAAGGAGGACACATTCGCTTATGTGGCTTCTTGTTCAAATTGTGCCAGGCAGAAAACTCCGCCTGGACGTCCTTGGGGCTTGTTTCAACCCTTGCCAGTATCAGACGAGCCCTGGACTCACATTGCTACAGACTTTTTGGTAGACTTACCACTTTCTGGAGGTAACAACACCATCTGGGTTACAGTGGATCGTTTCTCAAAGATGGCTCACTTCGTGGCTCTCCCTGGCTTACCCTCAGCCATGGAACTTGCAAAACCTTTCATCACCCACATCTTTTGCCTACACGGCATGCCCAAAGCATATTGTCTCCGACAGAGGAGCTCAATTTACAGCAAAGTTCTGGAAAGCTTTGTGTAAGACGTTTGACATCTCTCTCGACTTCACCTCTGCATACCATCCTCAGTCGAATGGCCAAACTGAAAGAATAAATAGAACATTCAAGCAGTTCCTTCATGCCTATGTGTTACACTCTCCTTCTCCAAAGGGGAGGAGCTAACAATCTGTTACGCTCGCCTCCTCCAGAGGGGAGGAGTTAACAATCTGCTGTCGCTCACTGTGCCAGGAGGGCAGAGTTGGCAAGCTGTACTGCTGCACTCCTGAAAGGGGAAGGAGTAGCGATATGACATGACCTGTTCCTCCAGAGGGGAGGAGTTAGCTATCTGTAGATCTGTTAGTGAACTACTGTTAGATGCTCCTGAAAGGAAAGGAAGTAGCAAGCTGTTACCAATCTGCTAAGGAGTAGCAATCTGTTATGGATCAACTCTCAAGGAAGAGGAGTTGGCAATAGGTATATAGTACTTCGCTACTGAGATAGCAATCTATCATGCCCCCCGCTATGGAGTAGCAATCTATATATATATATAAGCTGCTGGCAAGTCTCAGAGAAAGAGGAGTAGCTGTCTATATAATACTTCCGTGAGTGGAGTCAGTGGTCTGTAGTGGTTGGCTCCCACAAGGTGACAATAGTGAAAGGAATGACCACTTGGAGGAAATGGTGAATCCCTGGGCCGATGGCAGATGACAGCGCTCCCAGGAGGAGATCCTGCGAGGAACCACCGGCTAGGCTAGAATATGAGATAAACACAATAGTTCTTTATTAGACTGGAAGCTGGACCACCAGGGGTGGCAGTAGTGAGTCGCTGTGTCCGGCAAGGCTGAAGTCCTTCTGATACTGGAATATAATCTCTGGGTCACTGAGCTGTAGAGAGAGACTAGAAGTAGTGAGTAGACAGGGTATACTGGATACAAGATTTTACACTCACAATGGTAGATGTCTGCAATGGTCTCTATGCCACAGAGAGTCTTCAGTACATTCAGAAACAGGAGCCAAAGGCGAGCACTGGTTCCCACAAACAGTCTGCTATAAGAACTCACAATTGCTGTATATGAAATGGCTTCTAGAGTAGAAGAGAGTCTGTATAAGATTCTAGGAACATGGGCCCTCGTGGAGCGAGTACCGGTTCCTATCTGTAATCTTGCCAATGTAACTCTTGATCTCTGTACCTGCGATAACGTCTTGGACGGAAGGGAGACTTCAGAGCAATAGGAATGTAGGCCCTCGTGGATCGAGTACCGATTCCTATGTAATAGAACTCACTGGTTTCACGTCCGCAATCGCCTCTAGGCAATGAGGAGTCTTCCGAATGTTCTGGCAATCTGAAATCAAGAAGAGAGAGCGGAGCCCCCATGGAGCAGGTACTCCTGGTAAGTTTGAAAAGGCCGAGCAGTGGGGACGGGTTCTCTGGCTGACTCGGATTGTTGTTGCAAGTATCGTGGACTGCCGAAGCAAGTCCCGTTGGAATTCCTTGCTAACTCATTAGAGGTTAGCAAACAAAGACTTTTTAAAGTGCAAATGGATGACGTCACTACGGGGGGAAGCCCCCGAGGTTCGCGCCCTTGCTGGTAGAAAGTCTGGAGCGTGCTCGCGCGCGTGCCCTTACGTCATCGGGAACATGGTGGATCCGTAGCATCAGGCCAGCCCGGGGGAACCAGGACCAAGAGGCGGAGAGAAGCCGCGGCTGCACTGTCCGTCAGAGCCGAAGGGAGTTGCATCTCAGGTAGAGAGGGTGGAGCGAGGGGCGAGAAGAGGCACGAACGCAACACTATGCTGGTTCACTTCAAAATGACTGGGCTGAACTGTTGCCCTGGGCTGAATTCATCATCAACTCCCATCCAGCAACATCAACTGGATCAACACCCTTCAAATGAAGTGGTCTACGGACGACCACTATTACCACTTCCACTTTCAGTGTCGTCCCCGGCAGCTCAATCTACTGCCCAAGATATCCAACTACTGTGGAATAAGACTAAAGAGATGCTCCAGAAAGCAGGACAAAGAGCAAAGAAAGGCTCTGATGCTCACCACAGCAAGGCTCCTGAATTCCAGCCTGGTGACAAAGTCTGGCTGTCTATTAAACACTTAAGACTCAAGCTACCATCAGCTTGTTTTGCTCCATGCTTTGTCGGACCTTTTCCCATCCTCCGACGTCTGGGTACTCTCACGTACAGTTTAAAACTTCCACCAGCGATGAAGATTCATAATGTGTTCCACGTCTCGCTACTGAAACTGCTCATACTCAGTAAGTTTTCCTCCAAGATACCGGAACCTACACCTATTGACGCAGAAGAAGACATCGAGTACAAGATAGATGCCATCCTTGATGTGAGAAAGAGAGGCAGAGTTTGGGAATACCTCCTGTCTTGGGAGCGTTACGGACCTGAAGAAAACTCTTGGGAACCTTTAGCAAATATCATGGATAAGGAGATGCTTCAGCAATACCACAGAACGCATCCTCAGAAACCAAGACAGAAAGGAGGTCTGGAGGGGGCCCTTTGAAGCGGGGTACTGTTGCGTCCGTCGGTCTCAGATGGCTTCGACCCTTGTGCCTCACATTTTTCTCTGCTCTCCCCGCTAGCCTCAGGAAGATGGCTACCGCCGCGTCTGCCTGCCGCTCTCTCCGGCGTCCCCGGAATGGCTATGGCAAGTCTCACGCCATGTTTCTCCTGAGGGCCTCCGAGGGTGTGTGCGCGCAAGCGACCCACATCTGTATTCACGTCTTGGCGGAACCTCGGGGGCGTCCCCCTCGAGTGACATCATGCCATCTGGGTATTTAGCCTGCCCTTGTTTGCTAGCTCATCAAGTTAGCAAGGATCGTGATGAGATCGTGAATGGATGGAAAGCCTTTGGTCTGAGCTACTCTGCCGCTTCCTTGCTGCCGCTGGAAGCTCTCTCTGCCCTTTGGGGTATTTCTCTAACCTGGGTACCTGCTCCTCAGGGGCCCTTTGCTTTCTTTCAGGTACCTTACTGGGATCAGGTACTCGCTCCTCGAGGGCCTGCTCTCCCTGTCTCGGTGCCTGTAACCAACTAATTCTGCCTGCTAGAATCGCCACCTACACAGCTACCAACTTAGTGAGTAATCTAACTTTGTAGGTCTGTCTCATCTACAGCTCTGCTGCACTGGGAACCTGCAACCAGATCTCCCTATACCATCTTTGTGAGACGGGGCTCCTCTGCCGAGGATCCCTGGACTGCTATCTCTGGATCGCCTCACTACTGCCGATGGTGGAACACATCTTCTGTATAATAAAAGACAAATCTCTGTGTTTGTGTGTCCCGAGTATAGCCTAATAGTGTGGCTCCTCACAGGTCTCCTCCCTGTGGGCGTGGTCATCTCCACAGTACCCAAGAATCCACTCAAACACCTCAAAACCATAACAGCCCTTTAAAGGTTCCCAGGAGGCGTGTGAGCCTAAGAGAGAGGCCAGGAGCGGGCAGCGTCCTGCAAGTGGGGAGGCCCGGGACGGCCCTGTCAGCAGGTAGGCCCGCTGCCCACGTCGGCAAGGACCGGGAGACACAGGCTGTGCCGGGAGAGGATCGGAGCCCCGAAGAGCTGGCAAGGCTGGCCGGGATGGGCCTTGGCCAGTAAGCCTAACAAGTTTGTTGTCGTTAACAGGGGTTTTTTAAAGATATCTGTCGAATGTATCCACAAGGGATTTAACTGCAAACTGCTTGCAGAGGGAATTAATAAAATGCATCGCCTTCAAATATCCATAGAATTGAGTAGTCGGGATATTCCATCTCTCCTGCAAATTTTTAAAGGAGTCCATCTCACTCATTTCAGACCTAAGAAATCCCACACCCTAGCTAAACCCCTTTCCAATCAAAGATGAAAGATGCCAAATTCTTGACCTGGGGGAAATAGATCATGATGAATAAATTGCACAAACAGCGACACAGGAGGGGATAGTTTAAAATAACTACGTACCCACCTCCATGCCTTATGCAAAGAACAAAATAAATGAGAACCCCTCCCCCAAGAAACTGCAGGTATATTCCTGCCATGCAGCATGTTACTTAGGGAAGTGTAATCACTGATAGAATGTAACAGAGATGCTATAGCACACTTATTATACCCCATCAATATATCAACAATCAACTTCATTTGGCATGCTGCATTATACCATCGCAGATCTAATAAATGCAAACCACCTTGATGACTATCATTTAACAACTTAGCATAACTTATTCATGCAGGTTTACCTTTCCATAGGAAATGTATGATCACAGACTTATAGGTATTAACATCCTTTGTTTAAACCAGCAGGGAACCATCTGCATAATATATAATACCTTTGGCAATGCTATCATTTTTATGAAAGCACACTGACCATATGATGAGTGGCAGGTCATGCCATCAAATCAGAAGTTTCTTTATTTTATCTATGGCACCTCTAATATTTAGGTTATAGTGGTTGAATAATTAGGAAATAACTGAATTCCCAAATAGGTAAACCTTTCCAACTCCCACACGAAGGGAAAGGACCCAGACCATCTGATCGGTAAGGATTTATCCAGCGGAAAGGCTATAGATTTAGAATAATTAATACTTAATCGTGAAAATTGACCAAAATGTGAGATAATACTGACAATGCTGGATACAGCTGTCTGTGGGTTATTGATAAATAGCAGCATATCATCTGCAAAAAGGCTAATTTTAAATTCATGCCCCTTGTAGAAAATACTTTGAAACCCATCCAATTCTCTTAGTTTTATTGCCAGAGGCTCCAATAAAAGTAAAAATGGGAATAATGGGCAACTCTGACAAGTGCCTCTACAAAGGGTAAAAGAGTCAGATGGGTGTTCATTCACTAAAATTTGGGCACTGGGGGAATTATATAATGCCTGAATACCTTGCAACAAAGAATCACAAAAACCATATTCTGAGAGCAGCCAAAAAATAAATGACCAATTGACATTGTCAAATGCTTTTTCAGCATCCAGACTGAGAAAAAGAGCATCGAGGGGTCTGGTTTCCAAAGACAAAAAGACCTTAACTATATTTACTAAAGAAAACCTGTTGCACACAAATCCAACTTGATCAGGGCCAACTAAATATGGGATTACCCCCACCAATCTTTCTGCCACTACAGAAGCAAATAATTTCACATCAGCATTAAGGAGAGAAATAGGTCTATATGATTCAGGCAAACTAGGATCTTTTCCTTTTTTGTGTAAAATAGTAATCAATGCTCTTTTCATATCATTGGAGAAACGCTTGCAGGCAGTTGCTTCAGTAAACATCCTTCAGAGAAGACGTTACAGACATCCCCGGAATCTTACAAAACTCATTTCCTAGCCCATCAGGCCCAGCAGCTTTTGACAATTTCAACTTCTTTATTTGTGCCACAATTTCCAGTACAGTAATTGGATTATTTAAAAGGGAAGTGTGAGCCTCAGTTAAGCATGGAAGATGCAGATCCTTAAAAAAAATGTTGCAAGCGAGAAGGCTGCTTCAGGTTGAGAGGCATATAAGTTTTGAAAACAATGAACAAAATCTTTGGAGATCTCTGAGACTTTAGAAGTTGTAGATCCATCAGCCAGTTTGAGAGCAGAAATAAATTGTGGCTTCTTGTCATTATGTACCAGATGTGCTAACAACCATCCAGCCTTATTGCCATATCGATGGAAATGAAATTTATAGTAGATGGACTGCATATTAGCCCAATGCTCCAAGAGTGCATACAACTGTTTATGAGCTTCTAATACATTTTGTTTATCTATTTCCTGCATGGTGCGCATATGTTTCTGCTTTAACAGTTGTATATCGTGAGTCAATTGTAGGATGTTAGCATCTGCCATTCGCCTCTTCCCTGTTACATAAGCAATAATCTGACCCCTTAATACGGCTTTACCAGCCTTCTAGAAAGTAGTGGCACTAACCCCAGAGTTTTTATTGTCTGAATAATAATTTGACCACGCTTTGGACAAGAACTCCTTAAATTCGTCATGATGATATAAAGCATGATTCATTCTCCATGGATGAGGCATTCCCCTCTACAGCAAAGAGTCAAAGAAGTGATAGAATGATCAGAAAGAACATTATCAAGAATAGCATTAGATATAACATTTGGAAAAAGAAAATTAGAGAAAAGAATGGCATCTAATCTAGAACAGACACCATGTGATATAGAAAAAAAAAAGTAAAATCTCACTCATCTGGATGTAGAATTCGCCAAACATCTAGCAATTGCAGCTCACAAGAGAGAAAATTCACACCAGTCTGCTCCCAATTCTTTACCAAGGGCTTAGAAGGTTTACAATCCATCCAGCTATCAGCAGTAGTAATAAAATCGCCTGCCAAAATAAGATAGTATCTATGAAATTGAGATAATTTAACCAACATATTAGAAAAGAAAGAATGATTATACACATTGGGTACATACACATTAGAGCACGTATTTCTCACCCAACATAGAACCTGCTAAAATCACATATCTCCCCTGAATACTTTCCATACATTGTTCTACCTGGAAAAGAAAATTCCTGTGAAGTAAAATGGCAACTCTGCACCTTCTGGAAGAAAAGGAAGCTGTATTGCAGTGACCCACCCAATCTTTACATAATTTAGAGTGTTCCTTCTTATCCAAATGAGTGTCTTATAGAAATATTACATCTGTTTTATGTCTCTTAAGGTATTAAAAATCTTTCTTCTCTTGATGGGAAAGTGAATACCATCGACATTTAAAGAAAAAAACTTGAAATTAGCCATTCCAAATTAAGAGAAGCCATATCAAGATGAAGTAAACCACCCTTTCCCAAGAGATCCCCCAGCTGGATCCCTCAGAATGAAGGATTATCCTACAGATAGATAAAACACATGTACCATTTATTATGAAGCCTGATTACACACACACAGATCTGCATTCCACACATCACTTACATCTAAGCACTGACCCCGTTTCTTGCAATAAAGTTCCTTCCCGTTCTCTGTACATAGCACTAATAATTACCACAGTCTTTTCATCTAAAGAACACACTGAGAAGCAGGGTGATTTCAAATTTCTTTTACCTATAGTTGACTAGATGACTGAATAATATTTACAGCTTTAATTCAGATTTCATTTAAAGTCAATAAATAATAAGACAGCAGAAAGAGTAATAAACTTGTGACCTCATTTCTTTAGTAAAGTCTTCCAATTTTTCTGGAAGCATACTTTTCAACACTTCAGTTCGTTCTCTTTCCAATTACTCAGATTTCTCAGTCTGAATGTTGCGGTCTCTACTGCTTCCCTCCGCTTAGGGCTCAAACCTGCCTACCTCCGTTTCAGGAATCACCACATTCCGCCCGCTCTGGACCCCGGGGGCTTCTCTCACTCCACGTGGCGGCCGCCATTACGTGCCTGCTTCTCGTCAGTCTCGCGCGCGAGGACGCCTGTCTTGAGCGCTCAACTCCCGGAAGCCTGGCCCCACCCGTGCTGCTGACGTCACGCCCAAGCCCCGATATAACCGGTGCTCAAACTCTCTCTCATCGCCTTGCAACGAGGCTCACAACTCCATAGTTGTTCTTAGTTGCGTTCCTGGTGATCTCCATGTTTCCTGCTTCTGTCTCCGGTTTGCTTCCGACTCCGCTTCAGCCTGCTGCCTGCCTCTGACTCCGGTTTGCTTCTGACTTCCGCTTCAGCCTGCTGCCAGCCTCTGACCCCGGTTTGCCTCTGACTCCGCTTCTGCCTGCTGCCTGCCTCTGACCCCGGTTTGCCTCTGACTCCGCTTCTGCCTGCTGCCTGCCTCCGACTTCGGTTTGCCTCTGACCCCGCTTCAGCCTGCAGCCAGCCTCTGACCCCGGCCTGCTTCCGCTTCAGCCTACAGCCTCAGCCTCCGGTTTGCTACCGACTCTGCTTCAGCCTACCGCCTGCTTCAGCCTCCGGTTTACCACCAACTCCGCTTCAGCCTACAGCCTGCTTCAGCCTCCGGTTTGCTACCGACTCCGCTTCAGCCTACAGCCTGCTTCAGCCTCCGGTTTGCTACAGACTCCACTGCCGCCCGCTGCCCTGCCTTCAGCTGGCCCTTGGCCCTGTACAGCCGGTCCCCTGCTTCCCGGGTACCTTGGACTTCCTATCCTTCCTGTTTGCTCTGGTCCTGGTCTAAGCCTATCTCAGCCCCTGGACTTTCTGCCTCTACTCCAAGTCCCGAGGTCCCAGTGCCCTACGGGCTCCTCCTGGGGGGTTCCTGGTTCCCGGGTGAACACCTCCTGCTTGTGGCTCCGCCCCCTGGCCTACCCTGTCACCCTAGGTAGGCCGGCCCAAGGGTCCACTATCTTGCCAGCAGTGTCCAACTGCAACAGTGAAGTAGTTCAGTCCTCTCTTAGATTCCAAATTTTCTCACAGGACAAGCAGGATGGTAGTCCTCACATATGGGTGACATCACAGGATGGAGCCCAATCATGGAACACTTTTGTCAAAGTTTCTAGAACTTTGATTGGCACCTACTGGGCATGCCCAGCAATGCACTGACCCTGCATCCAGCAGGGTTCCCCCTTCAGTCTCTTTTTTTCCGCGCAGCAGTAGTCACGCAGGTTAAGGAGCTCTCTTGAGATTCCTGACAGGAATTTTCCTTACGGAACTTCTTTAAAAATTTTCAAAAAATTCTACCCCATAGGTAGATATCTGTACTCCACGATGGAAAGATATGGCTTTACCCTCGCTTGCGGTCGATTCCCGTCGAGTTTTCCCTTCGGGGCCTACTGGCCATCAACTGCACCGTGGCTAAATTTTTGTTGAAGCCATGGCAACGGGTTTTCGTCGGTGCCCCGATTGTCCTCGGACAATGACCATCACAGACCCATATAGAGTTTGTGTATTGTGCTTGGGGTCTGACCATGATACCCTAACTTGCACCAAATGTGCCCAAATGATGCCGAAGGGCCGTAAAACCCGTTTGGAGAAGATGGAGTTTCTTTTTCATTCAAAACTCCCAATTCCATTGACTGCTTTTACTTTGTCTGAGCCGGTGCAATCAACTTCTCGTCAGCAACGGGACACCAGTGCTGCCCGACCAGCATCGACTACTCCGAAGGTGTCGACTTCTTCCTCATCGCCTCAGGAAAAAGACTGAGGAGAACATCGTGAGAAGCGTGGACACCGGCATCGGAAGGCTCAGTCCGCCGAACCAGGCAAGTCCTTGGCATTGGCGTCGACAGAGCCACCAACAAAGAAATCCCGTCCAGAGAAGGCCCCATTCTCCTCTGCGACCGGGTCACCGAGGTGTTCCCCACCTTCATTGGTGCAGGGAGCTGCGACTCCACTTTCACCAGTGGACCCTCCGGCTATGCCAGTGCTGCCTCCTACTCCGGTGCTGGGGTTCCATGCCCCAGGCTTCCACAAGGAATTGGATCAGATGATCCAAGAGGCCATCTGTAAAACACTGCAGGGCTTCCAGCCTCCATCGATGCCGATACCGGTGTCTGAGCCGGTCACAACCCGATTCCCATGACGTTCGCACCGCTACTGGGTAGATTGGATTCGTTGCTCGTTGCCCTTCCACCGCTGGAACCGA
Organism: Rhinatrema bivittatum; assembly: GCF_901001135.1. NCBI lineage: Eukaryota > Metazoa > Chordata > Amphibia > Gymnophiona > Rhinatrematidae > Rhinatrema > Rhinatrema bivittatum. The sequence continues at coordinate 256,171,441 of NC_042617.1, read as the reverse complement.
GAACACTGGTATGACCTCTTCCTTCGATGCCGATACCTGTGTCATCAGAAGATGAAGAAACACTGATACCCATACCGCCATCTGGAATTCTGCCACCGACTCATCCATCGATGTCGCCGGTTCCATCAGTGCCTCCATCGATGCCGTCGATGCCTAGGCCTGGTCCTTTGGGAATAACGCCATTTCTCCCTTCTGAAGATCCTCAGGGAGCTGGTGATCAACCTTATGATCCTTGGACTGATGATTTTTCCCAGGATGCCGATGATCTGCCTTCAGAGCCCTCCCCTCCTGAACAGAGAAGGTATTCTCCTCCAGAGTATCTGTCCATTATTAACTTCATTAAGGAAATGTCTGAAACAATTAGCTTCAGACAGAAGAAGATACAAGGCACAAGATGCTGGAAGTACTCCAGTTTCTTGATGCTCCTAAGGAAATCGTATCAATTCACATTCATGAAATCCTAATTGACCTGTTAAAGAGAAATTGGGAGCATCCAGGTTCAGTTCCACCTGTCAACTGTAAGACAGATGCCACCTATCTTATGCAGTCAGCTCCTGGGTTCAAAGATCACAACTGGATCATCACTCTGTGGTTGTGGAATCAGCCCAGAAAAAGGCACGACGTTCCAAACCTCATTCCTCCATACCTCCAGGAAAGGAACAGAAATCCCTAGATGCTTTTGGCAGACGGGTCTTTCATGGCTCAATGCTTATATCTCGCATTGCTTCCTACCAGTTGTACATGACCCAGTATAACAGAAACCTTTTTTAAGAAGATACAGAATTTCTCTGAATCTGTACCTGACCAATTCCAGGATGAGCTTAATGCTCTAGCTCAGAAAGGCCTGGATGTGGGCAAGCATGAGGTTCACGCTGTGTATGACGTATTTGACACTGCCTCTAGGGTCTCTGCAACGGGGATTAGTGTAAGAAGGTGGGTCTGGTTGAAATCCTCCGACCTCAGACCAGAAGTACAGGAGAGGTTGGCTCATCTGCCATGTGCTGGGGATAATCTCTTCGGAGACAAAATCCAGGAGACTGTGGCGCAGCTCAAGGATCACCATGAAACGCTGCGTCAGCTCTCTTCAGTGCCTGCTCATTTCTCGTCCACCTCCAATAGAACATTCAGGCAAGACGCTAAGCGACCAGCATACAAACCAAGAAGGTATTATCCTCCGGCTTCCCGAGGTAGCCCTTCCAAGCCTTATCAAAAAGGTCAGTCCAGGCAGTCCCGACCTCAGAAGATCCAACCTGCTTCTCAGCCAGGACCAGCATCGGGGTTTTGACTTCTTCCTGGAGAGCATAGGCCAACCTCCTCTTCCATCAGTACGGGTCGGCGGTCATTTGTACCACTTCACCAACAATTGGCACACAGTCACCACCAATCAGTGGGTACTTGCAGTAGTCACTGAGGGTTACCACCTCAACTTCCCGCCTGCACTGGTGGACTCCCCACCTCAGCTGACGTGGGGATCGTCTGACCATGCTCTCCTTCTTGAACAGGAGGTTTCAACCCTCCTCCAGTCCCGGAAAATAGAACCAGTGCCCCTCTCCCAATAGGGACAGGGGTTCTATTCCTGGTATTTCCTCATCCCAAAAAAGTCAGGTGGCGTTCGTCCAATCCTGGATCTTCGTGCCCTAAACAAGTATCTACAAAGAGAGAAGTTCAAGATGGTAACCTTGGGTTCGCTACTTCCTCTTCTACAAAAAGGAAATTGGCTATGCTCTCTAGATCTCCAGGACGCATACACACACATCTCAATTATTCCATCTCATCGCAAATTCCTGCGATTCTTGGTCGGCCCTCATCACTTTCAGCACAGTGTACTACCATTCAGCCTAGCTTCTGCTCCACGAGTATTCACCTAGTGCCTCGTAGTAGTCGCAGCCTTTCTCAGGAGTCAGGGTGTCCATGTCTACCCTTATCTCGACGATTGGTTGATAAGGGCTCCGACTCAACCAGCCACATTGGCTTCCTTGCGTCTCACTCTTCATACCCTGTTCTCCCTAGGGTTTCTAATCAACTATCCCAAATCCAAGATAGTTCCATCCCAAACTCTATCCTTTATAGGGGCTGACCTAAACACTATACAGGCGAAAGCCTTCCTCCCTCAGTATCGGGCTTTCACCCTGGCCTCTCTGACACATCATTTACAAACTCGAGTATCCTCAACTGCTCGTCACTTTCTCATACTGCTGGGTCACATGGCGTCCACGATGCATATCACTACGATGGCCCGCCTAGCCATGAAAATTATGCAGTGGACCTTAAAATCTCAGTGGGTTCAGGCTTGTCAACCAATGTCCAGCATTGTTCATGTTACCACACAGCTTCGACTATCGCTAGCCTGGTGGATGCAACACTCCCATTTAATTCAAGGCCTTCCATTTCAGGCTATAGAACCTCAAATTACCTTGACAATAGACGTCTCCAACCTAAGGGGGGTGCTCATGTCGGCGACCTGCAGACTCAGAGAACCTGGTCTCTAGAGGAAGCCAAACACCAAATAAATTTCCTGGAGCTTCGGGCAATCAGATATGACCTCAGAGCTTTTCAGGATTGCCTTTCAAACAAGGCCATCCTGATTCAAACCGACAATCAGGTGGCGATGTGGTACATCGCCACCTTATTTTTTTAATTGTTTAATTGTTTTATTGTTTAATGTAACTTTTTAATTGTAAATTTTATGTAAATTTTTAATTGTAAATTTAATTAAATTTAATTTTTTAATTGTAATTAAAAAATTTAACTTTTTAATTGTAAATTAAATGTAATTTTTTAATTGTAATTAAACTTTTTAATTACAATTTAAAAACCCTAAATAAATAAATAAATAAATACATCAACAAGCAAGGGGGAACGGGCTCCTACCTCCTGTGTCAGGAAGCTGCACAGATATGGGCATGGGCCCTTTTCCACTCGATGTTCCTCATAGCCACCTATTTACCGGGTGTGGACAATGTTTTGGCGGACAAGTTGAGCCGCACGTTTCTTCCGCACGAGTGGTCTCTCAACCCCATGGTAGCGGACACAATATTCCAACATTGGGGTTATCCTCACATAGACCTATTTACGTCAGTCCACAATCGCAAAGGAGAAAACTTCTGCTCTCTAACTCACAGCCACCACTTGCAACCGAGAGATGCTTTTGCCCTCTCGTGGGCCAGCGGTCTTCTCTATGCATACCTTCGACTTCCACTAATATCGAAGACTCTCATGAAGTTACGGAAGGACAAGGGCGTAATGATTCTGATAGCCCCTCTCTGGCCAGGCCAGATGTGGTTTCCAGGACTTATCATTACGCTGCCACATTCCTCTGGGGAAGGATCACTTCTGATAACTCAGAACAATGGATGCCTGCACCACCCCAACCTCCAGGCCCTATCTCTGACTGCCTGGATGTTGAAAGCTTAATACTCCAACTTCTTAACCTTTCAGAGTCGGTGTCCTGAGTCCTGGTAGCTTCTCGAAAACCTTCCACGAGAAGGTCTTATCATTCTAAATGGAAGAGGTTTACAGTATGGTGCACTTCTATGTCCTTAGACCCCTTCACTTGTTCCACGGCGAAGTTTCTGGACTATCTCTGGCACCTGTCGGAGGCAGGCTTAAAAACTTCCTCCATCAGGGTGCATGTCAGTGCAGTAGCCGTGTTTCATAAAGGCGTGGGGAATGTTCCTATTTCGACACAACCCTTAGTAACACACTTTATGAGAGGTTTGTTCCACTTAAAACCTCCACTGCGCCCTCCAGCCCCTGCTTGGGACCTTAACGTGGTTTTGGGGCGGCTCATGAAACCTCCGTTTGAGCCTCTCCACTCCTGTGATCTCCATTATCTCACATGGAAAGTAGTTTTCCTTCTTGCTATCACGTCCACTTGCAGAGTTAGTGAGTTACAGGCATTAGTCACCTACCCGCCTTACATTAAAATTCTGCATGACAGGGTATTGCTCCACACTCACCCTAAATTTTTACCAAAAGTAGTGTCGGAATTTCATATTAATCAGTCCATTATCCTACCTACCTTTTTTCCCAGGCCCCATTCAAACCTAGGAGAACAGGCTCTGCATTCCTTGGACTGCAAACGTGCCCTAGCCTTCTATCTAGACCGCACATCAGCCCACAGGAAATCCACTCAATTGTTTGCCTCTTTCGATACTATCAAATTGGGAAAGCCTGTGGGAAAGCAGACCCTCTCCTCCTGGTTAGTGGACTGCATTTCTTTTTGCTACCAGCAAGCAGGCATTTCGCTGCAAGACCATGTAAAAGCATACTCTGTCAGGGCCATGGAGACATCAGTAGCGCACCTACGATCGGTGCCGCTTACTGATATTTGTAAGGCTGCTACCTGGAGTTCTCTCCAAACTTTCGCAGCCCATTATTGCTTAGATAAGGGTGGCAGACAAGATTCCATCTTTGGCCAGTCTATTCTACGCAACTTGTTTTCAATTTAACTTCCCAACATCCTTCCACCGACCCATTCAGGGTTCAGGATGCCCTCCTAACCAAATTTCCACCCCTGTTGTTGTGCCTGTTGCACGTCTTTGGGTGCATTTTGTGCTGTGCTCAGGCATCCTCAGCTCGGTACTCAGCCATATGTGAGGACTACCATCCTGCTTGTCCTGTGAGAAAGCAGAGTTGCTTACCTGTAACAGGTGTTCTCACACGACAGCAGGATGTTAGTCCTCATGAAACCCACCTGCCACCCCGCGGAGTTGGGTTCGCTTACGTTTTCTTATTTTATTTTTCGCACATACTTTTTACTATAAGACGAGACTGAAGGGGGACCTCTGCTGGATGCAGGGTCAGTGCATTGCTGGGCATGCCCAGTAGGTGCCAGTCAAAGTTCTAGAAACTTTGACAAAAGTGTTCCGTGATTGGGCTCCATCCTGTGATGTCATCCATATGTGAGGACTAATATCCTGGTGTCCTGTGAGAACACCTGTTACAGGTAAGCAACTCTGCTTTATCCCAGTTTCTTCCGAATAGTTAGAATATAGTCCCAGTATTTTATCAGAACTTAAGTCCCTGCTCTCATACATCTCCTTAAATCCTTAAATTCATTCAGGCCAATGCAATACAGTGCACTCGGCTAAGTGCACGACTTTACTGGTGCTTGGACGCGCGTTTTGGATGCACGTCCAAAACCCCTCATGCAATTAGGTGATTAGCACGTTCAAAATGCATGTTCAAAGTAGCACGAAACTATTAGTGGTCATCACATGTAAATTCATGTTCATGAGGCTATTAGCTGTTATCCCCGATGCAAAAAAAAAAAAAAAAAATTGCGCCCGATAAGTACACTTTTACCATCAAAAATTAATACCTGCCCTGGAGCAGGCGTTAATTCTTGAGGAGCCCCAAAAGTATACAGAGAAGCAGAAAATACGACTTTTCTGTAGTTCCTGCAACTTAATATTGTGGTGATATTAAGTTGGAGGAACCTAAAAAAAGAACTGAAAAAACAAAAAGTGTCACCAGCGGTCAGGTTAGGAAAACGAATGCTCAATTAATGAGCATCCGTTTTCCTAATCCATGGCTGTGCACAGGTTAGGAAAATGGTCGCTCGTAAAATTAAGCATCCGTTTTCTTAACCCGCTGACAGCCACCTCTTCTGGGTGCCCAATGCCGAGGAGATACCAGGGATGCCAAATTTGCCCTAGAGCCTCCTTTCTACTGCAACAGCCCATTTAAATATTTAACACTGGGCAACAATGAAACTGTTACTGACCTAAAAAGATCCTACTCTGTAGTATCTTGATGTGCTGAACACGAATATGACCATGAAAAGTTTTTATTGGCTCTCGTTTTGAAGATATTTAATATAGTTCACTTTCTATGTTTAGTCATGTAAGCCCAGAATGATGTAATATTGCATCATATTGCATAATACCATCATGCACACATCATCCAGAGTTTATTACATCATTTTCTGATGCAATGCAGTTCTACTGCCATGCTGCTGCTGAGTAAGCTGACGTCAGCAGTGTACTATATGAAGCCCAGTCAGAAAGGGTGAGCATTTGAAATATTCATGCTGGCTGACTACTGCTGGACACTCCGCAGAGATGCTCCCAAACAGGTGTACAAGGGACAAGCAAAGAAATCTAAGACGTAGTCTATGACTTCATTTTTCAAACAGTATTAACCGTAGGTCTCCTACTATTGGCATACAATTCAAGATGTAATTATATTATTGCATATTACAAAAAAACTAGAGCCAATTTTGCATTTTCACAGTCACATTCATGTTTAGCACATAGAAATTTATAAGAATTGACTAATTTCATTTCAGTAACATGACTTTTGTGAAAATTTGTTGCCCAGTGAGCTATTGGCATACAGTTCAAGATGTAATTATATTATTGCATATTACAAAAAAACTAGAGCCAATTTTGCATTTTCACAGTCACATTCGTGTTTAGCACATGGAAATGTATAAGAATTGACTAATTTCATTTCCGTAACATGACTTTTGTGAAAATTTGTTGCCCAGTGTAATCGGGCACCTTAAAGAGGTGGATTGACATGTTTAGGACATGTTTAGGACATGTTTAGTCACCCATTTAACGTGCACCGATATTGCATTGGCCTGATTATGCAGTACTTGATGGCACTTCAGTCTGACTTGCATTTAACCTGAGTTAGCAGCAACAAAGTTCTTGTTACCTTCAACTTCTCTCCACTATCTATCCTTTAGTTTCCTTCCCTTAGTGTCATAGGCCAGGGTTTTTTCCTCAAGATGAGTTCCTCCACACTCCACGTTCTTTCAGGATGAAAGACACTGCTCTCTCAAAGATTTAGTTACTGAGTCCCAGGTACCAAGGGCCATCGGCTCCCAGTGGAACAAAAATAATTTCTGAACCCAAACAAAGGGGAAAAATCAAACAAGAGACAGGAAGAATGGAATAAAACTTCCTTGCCTCAAAAAGAGATAGTCCAAAAATAATTAAGACTGTAACTCCTCTGCATTGGGTCACTGTCAGGTCCATCATCTGAAAGAGAAATAGTGCCCTGCAGGTCTTCCCTACCCCTTGATCCAGCCTTGAACATAGAGATGCCCCAATCTACTGCTACAGAAGGAAAGTCCCAATGCCCCAATCTACTGCTCAGAAGGAAAGTCCAGCATGCAGGCTGACTTCAAGGTGGATCCCCTTAGCTCCTCACTTCTTTAAGTTATCAAATATAAAAGACAGGAGGCAGAGAGCTACTACTTCAACAAAATCCAAAGTAAAATCCACGAGGATAGATGGTGCTTGGGGATGATAAACAGCAAGGACACACAGGGCTGGTGCAAAGGTCTGTAGCGCCCTAGGCAGACCAATGTATGTACCGCCCCCCCCCCTCCCCAAAAGCCCCTCCGATTTGAAAGTGCCCCTCTGACAGTGGTAGATATAGTCATGTTCTCCCTCTTACAGTGTTCTCTTGCTGTCTCCCTCCCCCTCCCCTCCTCTGTCTGGCTAGTGCTCCGTGACTGCTCTCATACCTCCTTGCCATTTTCAAAAATGGCGCCCTTGCATACACTGGCAGTGTCCTGCCCACGTACGGCGCCCTAGGTGACCGCCTAGTCCCGCCTAATGGTTGCGCTGGCCCTGAGGACATACTATCTGCAGGGGAGTAAAACCCAAACCTCTCTTTACTAATTACTGCCTAAACCTCCTCAGCAATTTGGTACATTCCTGTTTAGTAGGGGAAACCAAAGGTTCCCTACCTATTTTTAAATTCCTATGCAGAAACTGTTCATCTTGTCACAACCACAGACAAGCATTCACCCCAGACATCAAGGGGCACATAAAGGATAATGCAGGGTGGGCTGTCTTCCACCAGCCTCATACCTCCGTGGATCCATTTAAAGTAAAAAGAACTGTCCTGCTCGCTTTTCCAACACAAAACCCACCATAGATATAAGCTTCTCTTGAATTAAAGTTAACTTTTTATTGAATTCTATTCCATGGAAGTATGGAATAAGAACAAGCAGCAAATACTGTAAGATAAGTAAGAAAAATACAACTGCTGCCAGGCTGCTCACCTTTTTAAAGATACAAACTTTAACATGTGATTTCTTCATACATCAATTTATGATTAATTATCAAACAGCTACCTCTAGTGACGACATGTTTTCTGTTTTTTTTTAAGTCAGACTTTCTCAAACTTGCATACATTTCTGATTTCTGAACCAATCATTGGCTTGTATTTTCCATTATTATTTTATTTCTTCTGTTTCATAGTGGTTCCTTTCTTACCCTGGACTATGAGACTATATCACTGTTACTTAAGATACATTCTTAAGCTGTTCTCTCTCATAAACCACATTGCCTCCTATCAGTTTAATGTCTTCTGCTTCCAAAGATTTCTTTGTTTCAGTAAGCTACCAAGAGCATTGCCACTGATAAATATTTAGCTGCTGTTTATAAAATCTTACTTTTTTCCTCATTCAACAAAGTCAAATTCTTCCAGCTGGGCCCAGACAACCTATGCATATTAGTTAGGTCTAAGAAACCAACATTTTCCTGTGCAAAAATATTTGCTAAGCAGGCTGTTACGCTATAGACAGTGATGTACTGGTTATTTAGGTACAACTAGATCCCATCCCAGAGAGACTCAACCATTCAATCTGCACAGGAACAATGTTATTTACCAGGGTACCCCATGACCTTTGCTAACAACTTGATTAGCGCAACTTTTAAATGAATATTCTACACCACATCATACACACCAGGTTCTGTTAGGCTTCCATAGGACCTTAGACAAGTGAATACTGATAGCTATGTGTGCTTTCAAAAGTCACATAATCCAGTATTTAAATTTAAAATAAAATGATTCCTAACCTTTGCATTTTTTTTCATTGTAGTGTTCTTAATCTCGCCTCTGTTTTTATCTTGTCTATTCTCTATTTCCTTTTCTTGTTTCCCATTTCCTTCTATCTATCTCTACGTTCACTTCCATCTACAGTATCTCTGACCATAATACTATTTCTTTGATATCATTTCTGACCAGTTTTTCTCTTCTTTCATGCTTCTCTCCTTCCCTCCATCACCATCTATGCACTTCTCTTTCTCTAAATCTCTCCCCATAGCTCCTCTCAGTGCTCTGTCGCCACCCCCTCCTAGCTTTTTGCTCTTATCTGTGACCCCATGCAGTCTTCAATTTGCTACTCTCCAACTTTCACCCCTTTTCAAGCACTAATCTACCTTTCTCCAGCTGCACCCTACTTTCTAGGTGCCATCTTTTTTCCTTCATCCTCTTCCTCCTTCCATCTCTGATTATCCCTTGATCTCTCACCTTCTGTCTCTATTCCTCCCATCTCTCATCTTCTTCACTAATTTTTCTCTCTATCCCTCCCTCTAATCAGTGTGATCCCTATTCTCCTCCCACCAACTGAGTCACAACCCTCCCTCCTATACCCCCTCAATTATCCCCTCCTATCTTCCCACTCCCTGCCAGCTTAATCCATAGTTTTCTCTCCTCCTTGGCCAACTAATTCCCCAGTTTTCTCCCCTTTCTCCTGCCAGCTCAATTTACAGCCCCCTCTCTCTTCTCTCTTCACCTTCACTCCCACCATAACTATTCCCCTGGTTCTCACTCTCATGTCCTAGCCCAATCCCCAGACCAGCTTCTGAACACTGCCAGCTTGATTCCTGATCTCCTTGTTACCCACAGCTCAATTTCCAGTCTTCCCTCCTTCAGATTTCTGCTCCCCACGCCGGGGCTGAATGACATACCATGCTCAGGGTGTGTGTATACCATATTCTGTAGGGAGCTATTATTTTTGGGTCCTAGCCAAGGAACATCACAGCAATTGCTGGATTAGTGGGGGTTTATAAATCAGAGAGGAAAAATCAGAGTTGTGAATGAAGACTCATGGTGCCTTTGCCCAATAGAGGTTAGTTCAAATTTATCTAGAAACTCAAAGGTGCAGAAAGAACTCCTGGGTCAAATATATTTTAAAAAATGATTATTACAAAAGCAGAAATAAAGATAAAAACAAAAAAGATTATCAGGTGATACCTTTTTATTGGACTCAATGTATTTCTTGACTAGCTTTTGAGAGCTAATACTTTCTTCTTTAGGTCAGAATTGAAATGAGCAAAAGATGACATTATTATTTTATTTCAGCGGGCACGAGAGTCAATAATCAGATCTCTCTACACCTGCAGTTCTGTTCTCTTGCCACCAGATGTCACAAAACGTCACAAAACAAATACATCTATTACCAATGCAAAGAAAAAAGAAAACAAAGATGTGACGAGTCTGTGCACTGACTTGCAAAATGACCTGAGTTTAATTCCTGGCTCAGGTCTTCTGCTCCCTACATCAGCCGGGGCTGGGCATGCTGCAGGGGCAGCATTTTGCAGCCCCTTGAGGATAGGGAGTCGATCATCATGCAATGGTGGCGCCCATGTTTGCATGGCTCCACAGAGAGCCTTGGGGTGTGGCTCCTGGCCAAGGACTGTCACTGCAATGACTGAATTAAAGGGGGAGAGGATATAAAATAAGGGGAATAATACCCAGATAGTTGCAAATGAAGGCTCATGGCACCAGATCCCAGCCCTGATTCTGACTAAGCTGGAAGCATGAAGGAGCAGGAGGAAACTGCCAGGTCAAAAAAAAATAAAATAAAGGTGGAAACAATGACTAGCAAGGCTGGATTGTTGGGGGGGGGGGTTTGTTGTTGTTTTTTAGCAGAGCTCTATATTCCAGAATCTAAATATGAGTACTAGATCATCTCTAGCATCTTAGCATGTGTAAACTGTATCAATATAAATTTGCAGTGGAGCCAGAAGTAGCTTGACAGATGTGTATAGCAGGAACCTCTCAAACAAAGTTAGATAATAAAAGTGATGCCAATAAAAATAAAAGGGATTTTAGTGGCCTGTATCATATCTGCAGCATTTTTCTGGCCTCATCCAATAATTTTTATTGGCTTTTTGTTACGATGCTGCTCGTGGAGCCCAACCCGCGAGCAGCCTCTCACCTTGCCCCGGTCTGGCCCGACGCTGCCACTGCTCCTGCAGGACGTCCTCTTCCAGCGGCCTGACGCTGCTACTGCTTCCACTGGATGCCCTCTTCTCGCAGCCTGGACCGCTGCGCCACTGCCACCCGGGACCACTGCTACCATTTTTAATGTTAACGTTTTTATTGAGCATGAACAAACAGTAACGCTAAACAGCTTGCCTGGGTGGTGTTGTACTGAACCTCCAGGTAATAAATACAAACAATAGGCTCTTTTACAAAAATCCCCCCTTATTCAAACCCTCCCCGCCTCCCTTCCCCCCCCCCCTCCCCCCTCCCCCCCTCCCCCCCTGTCCCCAGTCTTCTAAGTCCAAAGAAGTACATCTTGAGGGCGGATCCGTGATTAACATCCTCGTGGCCACGCCGTGGGCCAACCACCAAGTGTCAATTCGCCTCCCCAGTATCATTGAGGATTTGACTCCGGGTCCTGGGCGGCAGTCATTGCAGGTACACCATCCAGGTGCGCACAAAATGACGGCGGCGAAGGGGTGACGAGCAGGAGGCCAAGTTCTCCATTTGTAATAACTTATGAAAGTGGTTCTTCCACTGCCAATAAGTGGGTGCCTCGGGCCCCTTCCACTGTAACAAAATCAATTTTTTCCCCACATAACATGCCTTGTAAATGAGGAGTCATGTTTCTGCACTTTTCACCATCTCCGAGCAGATATTACCAAATAATAGGGCAGCAGGAGTGCGGGGAATAATGAGACCCAACAGCCCCTCCAGATACCGTACTATCGCCATCCAAAAACTACGGATACGTGGACAACTCCAAAAGGCATGGGAGAGCGTACGCGCATCTTGAAAACATTTGGCACATTGACTAGTGTCGCGTAAATTAGCTCTAAAAAGAACCTGGGGCGAAAGATATGCCCTGCATAGAAATTTATATTACATTTCTCGATAGTAGGCGTTACTCGTGACCTTCGAGATCTGCTTAAAACTGAGACAAAGCATTGCCTCCGAGGGCTTAAAAACGCCATCACTGATTCACCGCTTCTCTAGCTGCCCCCAAGATGTTACTAAGTGTGAGTATTTAAGACCTTTATGTGCTTCCGCTAGGGACAATTTAGTAGTGCTTTCCAATCGTAACAGCTTATTTAAAGCCTTAAAGTTGGCGGGATTTCTATACTCCTCCGGCAGGGAGGAAATGTAATGTTTCATTTGCAAGTATGGGAATATCTGCTGGGGCCTGAGCGTATATAATCGGATAAGGTCAGGAAATGAGAGCAAAGAACCCTCCCCATCAAGGACATGACCAAGTAACGTTATACCTTTCTGGGCCCACATCTTAAAACCAGCAGTCTGGGAACCCGGCATAAATTGCAAATTTCCTTGCACTGGCAATAGATAGGTATTAATAGAGGGGATATGCAAATCCGTACACACTTTTTTCCAGGTGCAGCGCAGGGGCTCCAACAATGGGTGTCTCCTCAAGGATTCCGGCAGTTGTGAACCAGGGCACTGTAAGACAAACCGCAAATCCAAGAGTTGGACTAAAGTGGAATCCGCCGGTAGATGAGTATAATGGGAACTGTCTAATAGCCAGTCCAGGATTATATGGAGGTTACTGGCTCTATTGTAACGTGACAGGTCTGGGACTCCCATACCGCCCCGCCCCCATGGCCTTTTTAAAATGGTAAGGGCAATCCAAGGTGTCTTACCCCGCCAGAAAAAGGTACCAAGAATGGATTCCAAGTTCTTCACATCCCTCCGAAGCAGGAAAAGTGGCAGATTTTGTAAAACATATAGCCAGTGGGGAAGAAGCACCATCTTAACGAGATGTATACGCCCCCCCAGTGACAGCGGTAAGTTCCTCCAATCGGCAAGTTTGTCCCTAGTATGATGTAGGAGAGGTGGGACATTAAGGGAGTATAAAGCTCCGGGATCTGTAGTGAGCCAAACCCCCAGGTAGCGAAAGCGGTCCTCAGCCCAACGCAAAGGAAATGTCCCATCCCAGTTAGAACGGGTGACCCATGGCCTCAGACTTGTCCCAGTTAATCTTAAAGCCGGAAAGCTGACCATAACAGGAGAAGACCTCTAATAGCGCTTGCAAGGAGTCCGCTGGTCTAGTAAGAAACAACAGAATGTCATCAGCAGATGCAGCATACTTATACACCCGGGACTGTAATTTAATCCCTCTAATCTCCTGGGTGGCTTGTATGGAGCACAAAAGCGGCTCCAGCGTTAAAATAAACAATAAAGGGGATAAAAGACATCCCTGTCTGGTCCCTCTAGCTACCGGGAAGGGTGTAGATTGGCTAGCATTGGCTGTAATATATGCTGTCGGATCTCTATATAGCAGCTGGACACTTTGCATAAAAAAATCCCCAAAACCCATGTGACGTAAAGTTTGAAACATGTAGCTCCAATCCACTCGGTCGAATGCCTTCTCTGCATCCAGGCTGACCACCAAAAAGGATTCGGTGACCCTTCTACAGAGAGCCATAGCCATAGTCACCCAGCGTATGTTGGTAAGAGCGTAGCATCCTCGGACAAAACCCACCTGCCCAGGCATAATCAAAGTGGGCAAAATAGAACCGAGGCGCTCCACCAAGATCTTGGCTAAGAGCTTCTGATCGAAATTCAAGAGGGAGATTGGATGGTAGGATATGGGCTGAAGAGGGTCCTTGCCTTGTTTGGGAATCAGAGTGACATGAGCCACGTTGGTGTGGGCAGGGTAAGATCCCAAACGCACCAGAGTGTTAAAGGTTAAAGTCAACAGGTCTCCAAGCTCCCCCGACAGAACTTTGTAAAACTCTGCTGTAAAGCCGTCGGGTCCTGGCGCCTTAAGTCGAGGTGCACAGCGGATAGCGTTTGCCACCTCCGCTACTGTAATGGGACTGTTTAGGTATTCAACTTGGGAGGAGGTTAACGTGGGAAGAGATACAGAAGCCAAAAAATTCTCTACTGCCGGTACCTGCTCTCCCTCCGCAGTATACAAATCGGCATAGAATTGTCGAAAGGCATTTAAGATCGACGAAGTATCCGTAAGGAGATGCCCTTTAGGATCGCGCAATGCCGCTATCTGTTTGGGATGACGGTGAGACCGTATTATGTTTGCCAGGAGTTTCCCCGTCTTATTACCATGCTGAAATAAACGGAATTGATAATATAATAGGCTCTTTTTTCCCCTCTAGTGGATTAGGGTATTCACCGCTGCCTGCGCTGCTAGCCAGTGTTCCCGATGAACGGGTGTCCGTGTCTGTATGTAAGTTCGCTTAGCCTTCCGCAAGTCCCTAGTCAATGAAAGGAGTTGTTTATCTAACATTTTTCGACGGTGAGCTAGGTAGGATATGATGTCCCCCCTGAGGACCGCTTTTCCCGAATACCAAAAGAGAATGGGATCCCCCGCATGCACTGCATTGGCTTGTGAATATTCCGCCCATTTGGCTCGGATAAAGTTCTGGAAAGAGATATCCTCTGCCAAATAATAGGGGTAACGCCAAGGTCGAACACAGGAGGACTGTGCCCGCCACCTCAAGTCAAACCAAACGGGAGCGTGATCGGATATGTAGATATCCTCAATCTGTGCCTCTTCCACCATGGGAAACGCCCGTGCACTAATAAAGAGATAGTCCAAGCGGGAGAAGGACGCATGCGCACGAGACAAGTGGGTAAAGTCGGATTCTGTAGGGTGCAGCGTGCGCCAAGCATCTACCAAATGGAGAGAATTCTCCAAAAGTGCGATGCCTTTGCTCAGCGGACGGGGTGTGGTGGACCTCTGGGAGACATCAACAGTCGTATCCCGTATCGCATTGAAGTCTCCCCCAACAATTAATATGCTATCCAGGAAAGGCAATAAATGATGGTATATCTCTCGAAAAAAGGCGGAAGTGTACTGATTAGGGGCATAAATATTGCATAAAACTGTGGATGTGTCGCATAAATCTGCCACCAGAATCAAATATCGACCATGTGGGTCTCTAATTTGATGAGAGATAGTCAGAGGGATGCCTCTACGGACAAGCATAGCCACTCCCGCTGATCTAGTGGTGGCCGTTGCATAGTACACCTCCCCCACCCAGCCCTGTCTCAGTTTCTCAAGCTCCTTATTCGAGAGATGAGTTTCCTGGAGAAAAGCAATATCTATACGTTTTCGCTTCAAATCAGTATATATCTTTGTGCGTTTAACTGGCGAATGTATACCCCCCCACATTCCAGGATGCTATCTTCGTATTATTAGCCATACCATACTTCGTGGAGAGACCTGTGATAAACATGCATTACATTAAGAGGCACAGGAGTTGCCCTCCCAGCTGGAGCAATCCCCGCCATATACTTAGCCCACGAACTGAAACCACAAGGAGATACAGTAACATGGTCCCTCAAGACAGACATTATGAGAATACTCCATAGACTCCCCACCCCCCTCCCATCCAAACCCTTCCCCTGTCCCCTTCCCATAACTCCCACAGGTGTCGCTGTCCTGAACCGCAGCGACCGGAGATCACAGCGACACGTCCTAGACCCCCCTCCCCCCCCCATCCAACGCCTCTGAAAAATAAGAGCCAGTTCAATGATGTTGCCACCCAAAAAAAGTGGGCTAATTTCTTGAATAAACTAACAATAACAGTTTGGGTCCAAAGGAATGTCCACAGAGAGCCCCCTGTAATTGTCCCATCACCTACAGGGACTGCTGTTCTGTTATCTGGCTGCTGAAATCCGCGTCAGCATATGTAATAAGCGCCTCGTTCAACATGGGGTCCCAGGAAAGAAAAAAAAAAAAGGAACGGCAAAGATCCATGAAAATAACTGGCTAACCACCAGAACAGCTACTAAGGGCGTAAACTTGCTATAGTCCTCGCTCCCAGGAACCAAAAACCAGCACACTAGGTGCCGAAGAATAACAGGAATGGAGAACAGTCCGGTTCCTCAGGTTAGGTGGTTGTCTCCCCTAGACCCGGGGCTCCCAGTTCCTGATGCCAGCCCCGCTGGTAAGGTCGTCAGAAACTGTTGGATTTCCTGACGATCAGTGAACCATCGAACTCCATTTACAGTTTGCACTCTCAATTTTGCAGGATAAATGAGAACTGCTCGTAAGCCTTTATTTATGAGCTGAGAGCAATAGGGCACCAAGGCGCGGCGCTGCAGGGAGAGAGACGCCGAGAAGTCTTGAAATATCAGGATCTTTTGTCCCTCATGCATCAAAGGTTCCCCCCGCCTGGCTGCTTGCAGGATCGCATGTTTGTGAACGAAGTTAAGGATTTTTGCGTTAACCACCCGGGGCTTGGCAGTACCTTTGCGCCGAGGTCCGAGTCGGTGGGCCCTTTCTACTCTAAGAGGGCCCGGCGCATTCAATAATTTCAAATTAGCTGGTATCCACTTTTCCAAGAATATGGCTAAATTGTTATCTTCTATAGTTTCTGGAAGACCAATGAACCTTAAATTTGACCTCCTTGAGTGGTTTTCTAAATCTTCCAGCTTGATGGCTTGACTCGCTACTGCTTCTTTAAGGGCCATGATCTCGGCCTGTGCCGCGTGGAGGCCATCTTGGTTAGAGGAGATGCACACCTCTACTTCCACAAAACGCTTTTCTAGGCCAGCCATACCTGCAGTTAGCTCGGAGAGCTGTGCCGAGATCTTTTTCAGCTCCGGGGTAAGTGCCGCCACGACCGCTGCAGTCATGTCCGCGGGGCTCGACTCCGAGGTCACCGCCAATACCGGCCCTGCATCCTCATCAGGCGGCGGATCCGGCGTCCGGGCCTTGTCTTTCTCCTTCTCCTTTTTTGCGGCGTGAGATGCCATCAAAACTGCTCTGCAGCAGCCCCTGATATCTGGAAAACGTTTAGCTGTCCCTCGGGGGTAAAATTACAACAATGGGTGGCGAGATGGGGTCGGATAGGAGGAGGCTACGTCCCAGGAAGGGAGAGCACGTCCTCTCCCTTCAGCGTGTCATGTGATCTACCTGCTACCATTTCTAATGCCGAGGTCTGTTCCTGAATCCGAGATCCGAGTCTTGAATACTGTTCCCAGTCTTCGGACTACCTTGTTTTTGCTTACATCCATGCCCTAGACTCAAGCCAGAACCTGCTCCGCTTCAGCGTGGTCCGTGACCAGCCACGGGCGGCTGTGTAGGGCACGCTTTGGTGCAGGCCTCTCCTGAATCTTCAACATGTTTCCGGTTCCAAGTCTTCACTTTCTCGCCTGGAGTCTACTTTGCTTTCGGCGTGGTCTGCAACCAGCCATGGGCAGCTGTGTAGGGCGTGCTGTGGTGCAATACTCAATCTGTACTAGTGCCTGAATCCTGAATACTCGCCTGAGTCTTCCAAGTTCCATGAAACCTTGTCCGAGTCTTCCAAGTATCCTGAGTCCTTGCCTGAGTCTTCCAAGTATCCTGAGTTCTTGTCACTGAGATCCATGTCTCGTCTTGTTCCTGCCCTCAGCCTCTGTCTGCCCTCACTCACTTGTTCCCAAGCGGCGGGTCCGGAAGGGCTACCGAGTGGCCAGAGGGCTACTCTTGAGACCAGCATTGCGTTGCTGGGTCTCACCAGTGTGTATAGGACCAGTGGAGGGCTGAGACTGCTTTGTTCCATGTCTTGATCCTGGTCCAGCCTTGATCCAGCTCCAGCCCATGCCTGAACACTCTCACCTCCCACGGTGTGTGTCTTGGGGCTCCTCCCTGAGCTGTGCCATGGCCCAAGGACTCACAATTCCTCAGAGCAGCGACCGCACCTCCGCGCTCACAGCACTTTTTCACTCCCTGGCCAAGGACTATGGATTATTTGGGAGATGGAAGAAGATTAAAAATGGGGAGAAATCCCTGGGTAGATGTGAATGAAGTCTCAAGGCTCTGTAGTTGTTTAAGAAGAGGGCTCCAATTGAGCTAGAGTTGTAAAGGTTTCGGAGGAAGCTGATGACAAAAAACTCCACACACACATCATGGTGTGTTCAGCAAGTCTGCACTGTGAAGAAGCTCCTCAACCCTAAAAGCCAGAGAAAGTACCTAAGTTGCTCCTGCTCTTTAGCTGCTCTGACCCAAATTGTTATGGTCTGTGGACCCTTGGGCCGGCCGTGCGGATGATGAAGAGACGTCGAAGGGGACTCCGCAGAGATGTGATGGCCGGGAGGCGGAATGAAGCCAGGAGACCAAACAGAAGCTTTGCCACTGGAAGCCCGAGGTCCCCCCAGGAAGAGCCTGTGAGGACCCGGGCCGCTGGGACTTAGGTGCGGTTTCCCGGAGAAGGTAGCGAGCAGGAAGAGTGGACGGTCCGAAAGTCAGGGCTGGCAGCAGACAAGTATATCAGAAGACGTACCGGAGTCAGGAACCAGGAAATCAGACCGAAGGATCAAGGCAAGGCTGGATCAGGAACAAAGGCTGGATCAGGAACAAAGCCTGGAACTGCAACTAGACGACTCCCAGGAGTGAACCTCGTTGCAAGGCGATTTTCTGAGGCAGGAGCTGGGTTTAAATATCCTGCTGGTGTCTGACGTCATCCCGGGGGCCGGCCGAGGTTTCCTGCCAATGTCCCTTTAAATTCTCCCTCAGTGTGTGCGCGCGCCTAAGGGGCGGGGTTATTGGGCTGAGCTCGATGGCGTCTCCCTCTTGGGGACGTCGCCGCGGAGTAGGCCTGCCAAGGCCTGAAGAGCATCGGGGCCTGTTTAAACCTGCTGTGCGGCCTGAAGAAGGTAAGAGCCCGGTTGCGAGACCCATGACCGGGATCGTAACAGTACCCCCCCTTTTACATCCCCTCCTCGAAGGTCCGGGTTTACCAGGATGGTCCAGATGAAACTGTTGCAGGAGAGATTTGTCCAGAATGTTGCTGGCGGGTTCTATTGTATTGTCCTCAGGACCACATCCCTCCCAAGATAGTAAATACTCCCACCGGCGGTGATGGAAGCGCACATCCAGCACCTCACGTACTTGGTAAATAGTCTCCCCTGTTGTAGGTATCTCAAGAGACTCAGGTGGTTTGCGATGAAACTTGGAAAGTATCACAGGCTTGAGTAGAGAAACCTGGAACACATTATGAATGCATAATGTAGTGGGAAGACGTAAGCAATAGGACACAGCACCCACTCTCTCAGTCACTCTGAAGGGTCCGAAGAATTTAGGTGCTAGGCGCCTGGAAGGTAGATGAAGATTAATATTCTTAGATCTTAGCCAAACCTTGTCTCCTGGCAGAAACACCGGGGCTGGACGGCAATGTCGATCGGCAAATTTTTTAGCAGTAGCAGCCGTGTGCCGTAACTTCACTTGAATTGATTTCCATAGGGTGTGAAGCTGTTGAGCAGACATTTGGGCTGTCGGAGACAGTACCACTAATGTAAGTGGTAAGGATAGCTTGGGTTGCTGTCCATACACCAGCAGGAAGGGCGATTTCCCTGTGGCCGAATGGGTATGATTATTGTACGAGAATTCGGCCCATGGTAGCAGGGACACCCAATTGTCCTGTCTTTCTGTTGCGAAGGTTCGAAGAAAAGTCTTTAGGGACTGATTAGTGCGCTCTGCTTGTCCATTACTCTGGGGATAAAATGCGGAGGTGAGATCCAACTGGACCCCAATTTTTTTGCACAGAGCCCTCCAGTATCTCGCTGTGGACTGTGGACCTCTGTCAGAAACGATATGCTGGGGCAACCCATGAGCTCGGAAGATGTGTTGCGTGAAGAGTTGAGCCAACTCTTCACGCAGAGTTCCCTTCACGCCAGAGTTCCCTTCACGCCAGAGTTCCCTTCACGCCAGAGTTCCCTTCACGCCAAACTTCCCTTCACGCCAGAGTTGAGCCAACTCTGGCGTGGAGGGAAGTTTGGATAGCGGAACAAAGTGGGCCATCTTGGAAAATCTGTCCACAGTGACCCAAATGACTATTTTTCCCTCAGACAGTGGAAGATCAACTACAAAATCTGTGGATAAATATGTCCATGGTTCCACTGGGATTGGCAGGGGTTGTAGAAGTCCCCACGGGCGGCCTGGTAAGGGCTTCTGTTTGGCACAAGTCGGGCAGTACCTGACATGCATTCGAACATCTTGACCCATGCGAGGCCACCAATAGTACCGAGAAAGGAGTTCCAGAGTTCTTACTCTACCAGGGTGTCCAGCTATGAGGGAGTCATGTGTCCATGAAAGGACTCCTTTCCTAAGACAACGTGGAACCACTGTCTTGCCTATTGGAGCAATGTCCGTGCTTGCCACATTAACCCTTGCCGGGTCTAAGATATACTGAGGTGGGTTACCCAATTCTTCAAGTTCGGTGGTACGGGATAATGCGTCGGCCCATATATTCTTGGTTGCTGGCCTATATCGCAAGGAGAAATCGAAGCAATTGAAGAATAGGGACCAGCGGGCTTGTCTGGGGTTCAGACGCTGAGCTCGGCATAAGAATTCCAAATTCTTGTGATCCATATACACTACTATAGGGTGTTGAGCCCCCTCCAACCATTGCCTCCATTCCTCAAATGCCAACTTAATGGCTAGGAGTTCCTTGTCCCCAATACCATAGTTCCTTTCTGCTGCAGAAAACCTTCGGGAGAAGTAAGAGCACGGAAGTAATCTCCCTTTGCTGGAAACTTGACTGAGAACTGCGCCCACCGCAATATCAGATGCATCCACTTCCACAATGAAAGGTCGCTGAAGATCTGGGTGGTGTAAACAAGTGTCTAGTAAGAAGGCCTCTTTCAAGTCCTTGAATGCTTGGCACGCAGCTAAGGGCCATTCCCTAGCGTCGGCCCCCTTCTTAGTAAGAGCTGTGAGGGGGGCAACTTTTAGAGAGTAGTGGGGTATAAACTACCTATAGAAATTTGCAAACCCCAAAAAGTGTTGAAGGGCTTTCATTCCCACAGGCCGAGGCCATTCCTTGATGGCAGATACTTTGTTTGGATCCATATGGAATCCCGTAGAAGAAACAATGTAGCCCAAGAAGGGAAGTGACTCCTGCTCAAACAGACATTTCTCCAGCTTCGCAAATAGATGATTGTCTCTTAGGATTTGTAAGACCTGTCTTACGTGCTGGTGATGAGTGGTCAAATCTTTGGACTAAATCAAGACATCGTCCAGATAAACAATGACAGACGAGTGCAACATCTCCCGAAGTACCTTATTCATCAAGTTTTGGAAGACCGCTGGAGCATTACATAGCCCGAAGGGCAAAACAAGGTACTCGTAGTGCCCATCCCGGGTATTGAAGGCGGTCTTCCATTCATCCCCGGGACAGATTCGAACCAGATTGTAGGCTCCACGGAGATCGAGCTTAGTGAATACTTTAGCTCCCTGCAATCTGTCAAGGAGTTCAGGTATAAGGGGTAGCAGGTAAGGATCTCGTCATGTGATGGCATTTAATCCCCTATAATCTATGTAGGGCCTGAGGGACCATCCTTCTTCTCTACAAAGAAGAAACCCGCTCCAGCTGGTGACGGAGGGATGGATGAATCCACGGGCTAGGTTCTCCGTGATGTATTTGGACATAGCTTGTGTCTCCGGAAGGACAACTGGTAAACTCGCCCTCTGGGTGGTGTAGTTCCAGGAAGTAGATCAATAGCACAGTCGAACGGACGATGCTGTGGTAGAAGCTCCGCCTTTTCTTTGGAAAATACATCTGTAAAATCTGCGAATTGGGAAGGTAATGCTAGAGAAGTGCTCATCAACGTAACCCCAGGCCGGGGTAATGACGGTAGGCAGATCGCGAAGCAAATCGGACTCCAGGCTGCCACTTGTAGGGTATCCCAATGGATAACAGGGGAGTGTCTTTGGAGCCAAGGTAACCCCAACACGATGGGGTGAACTGCTTTTTCTAGTACCAGGAAAGGTATCTTCTCGGTGTGCAGAATTCTGGTTCGGAGAGTTACTGGTATGGTAGAGGCTGAGACACACCCAGGAAGCAGAGTGCCGCGA
Source organism: Rhinatrema bivittatum (assembly GCF_901001135.1). NCBI lineage: Eukaryota > Metazoa > Chordata > Amphibia > Gymnophiona > Rhinatrematidae > Rhinatrema > Rhinatrema bivittatum. The sequence continues at coordinate 256,149,603 of NC_042617.1, read as the reverse complement.
ATGGAAGTGGTGGGTTACGAGGGAGAACCGGAAGCTGGAGTTGTTGTACCAAGTCGGACAGGATAAAGTTCCCTCCTGCCCCAGAGTCGATAAATGCAAGTGTAGAGAAGGTCCCTCCAGGATACTCAAGGGTTACCGGGACCGTACATTGAGGAGCGGGATTAATACAGCCTAGAGACAGCTCCTCAGTGGCGCCTAGGATTTGGCGTTTTCCGAATGCTCTTTACACTGCACGTTAGCCACAGAGTTGGGAAGTGGCCCTTGCCACCACAGTACAGGCAGAGGCCCAGGTTTTGACGTCGACTTCTCTCCTCCGGAGTCAGGGAGCTACACCCAAGGCGCATGGATTCCCCTGCATGAGGATCTGAATGAGAGTTCGACTGAGTTTGAGGAGATATCAGAGGCCTGGAGAAGGCTGGAGCCAGCGAGACCTGTCTCCGGGGTGGACGAACCTCACGAGCTCTTTGTTGGAGCCGGCAGTCGATTCTACCTGCCAGATCGATCAGGTTGTTGAGGTCATCTGGGAGGTCTCTGGCTGCTAGTTCGTCCTTTATGTGCACAGATAGACCCTCCAGGAAAATGCCACGCAAGCTGTCCTCTCACCAACCCAACTCTGTGGCTAACGTGCAGAATTTGATAGTATAATCCGCCTATGACCGAGATCCTTGGCGCAGCTGTAAAAGTTCCATGGGAGCAGTGGAGTGATGTGCAGGCTCGTCAAACACCTGTTTGAAGTTGAGCACAAATTGCTGGAGATTATTCAGTATGGGATCATTGCACTCCCACAAAGGCGAAGCCCAGGCCAGGGCCATCCCATCCAGCAAAGACACTGAACTTTCACTGAATCTGAAGGAAACTGGTTCAGCAGGAGAGAGAACCTTATATAGCATTGGTTTAGGAACCCCTGGCAGTGCTTGGCCTCCCCAGCGTAACGAGGAGGAGCCGGCAACTGTGTGGAAGCCACAGGCTCAGGAACTGGGACCGGAGGGTGCACCGGGGGATCCTCTGGTGGATTGGCATCCAGGAGATTAGCCAATGGCTCGATGGTGGCTGCCAGGATGTCCAAACAATGCTGCTGCTGCTGCAGACATTGTGCCAGTCCGGGAATGGCCTGTAGTCCGGAAATATCGACCGGGTCCATAGCCTTGCAAACCATTATGGTCTGTGGACCCTTGGGCCGGCCGTACAGATGATGAAGAGACGTTGAAGAGGACTCCGCAGAGATGTGATGGCCGGGAGGCGGAACGGAGCCAGGAGACCAAACAGGAGCTTCGCCACTGGAAGCCCGAGGTCCCCCAGGAGGAGCCCGTGAGGACCCGGACCGCTGGGACTTAGGTGCGGTCTCCCGGAGAAGGTAGCGAGCAGGAAGAGTGAACGATCCGAAGATCAGGCCTGGCAGCAGACAAGGATATCAGAAGACGTACCGGAGTCAGGAACTAGGAAATCAGACTGAAGGATCAAGGCAAGTCTGGATCAGGAGCAAAGGCTGGATCAGGAACAAAGGCTGGATCAGGAACAAAGGATGGAACTGCAACTAGACGACTCCCAGGAGTGAACCTCGTTGCAAGGCGATGTTCTGAGGCAGGAGCTGGGATTAAATATCCTGTCGGCGTCTGACGTCATCCCAGGGGCCGACAGAGGTTTCCCGCCACTGTCTCTTTAAATTTTCCCTCAGTGTGCGCGTGCGCGCGCCTAAGGGGCAGGGTTATCGGGCTGAGCTCGGCAGCGTCTCCCTGCCAAGGCCTGAAGAGCGTCGGGGCCTACTTTAAACCTGCCAGGCGGCCCGAAGAAGGTAAGGGCCTGGTCACGAGACCCGCAACCGGGATCATAACACAAATGATGTCCCAATGATGGTGTAAAAGCTTAACTAAAAAATAGGATATTTCTTAAGTAATGAATTTGTGTTGACTTACATAGGAATTAAGGTCAAATGAGTTGTAGATAATACCTATAACCTAAGGGTTATAGGTATTATCTAAGGGTCCATAAAAGTATTTATATTTTGGGGCTGTCTCCAACTGGTCCTCTCCCCATATTCTTGTCCCAAGGGATGGGTTCTTGCCTAATGGGGGACGGATGACCTTCTAGGCCCAGACAGGAAAAAGTATTCCTCTTTCAGTTGTGTTTTACTCTGGCTCTTCAGGGCAGGTACATGTACAAACCAAGCTGGACTCACTGGATGGGTGTTCCAAATAAAGTTTACTGTGTATTGATTGCAAAAGAATTAAGATGCATAAATAAGGCTGTGTCCAGTTACATTCAGGTTCTTCAGCCATATGAGAGTAAAGATTTAAAGTTTCTCCCTAAGTACCAGAGCTTGGAACTTATTTATCATCCATGGGGTGGAATGAATATTTGTCCCAAGGTGGATGGGGTATCCTAACCATGATGGATGTCCTCTTCACCACAGTACCTAAGGTCCAAATGGTACTTCCGAACTCCAATCTGACCATATCCTGTGTCCCTGGGATGGAAACTCCATTAGGGGTCTCCAGAGGGCTTTCTCCTCTCCTTCAAATTCTTCTTCAGTTCAGATAGCTTCAGCCTTCTAGGAGGAATGGTCTCTAGATGGATACAGTTCTTAAAGCTTCCAGCTGTAGGTAAGAAAGGGGGCAGAAAAAACTTCTTTCCCAATTAGGCAAACCAAAAATGTTTGGGAAACAAAACAATTTTTTCTCTTCCCTTTGATAGTTACTGCAACCTCCTCTTGGACTGGGTGAAGAGGTAAACCTGCTCCCTCCTGCACTCCTAGAGAGGGATTTCAAATCCCGGAAGGCACAGATCTCAGAACATAAAATCTAACAAAAAAAAAAAAACCCACTTAGCTAAAAGGACCAAAAATATCTCTCTCTCTCTCTCTCTCTGCCCTCCAGTCTTTAACCAAAGACTGGCAAGGCAGTGCCTCTCCCTTCCATATCTAGGCAGGGGGCCAAAACTTGAAGAGCACACCAAAATCACTCCTTTCTCTTCAAAATTAAACCTACAATGCCACCTTTTAGGCTAACCCCTCTTCTGGATTAGAATTCTACCTCCTCAGCCCTCCTCAGTGGGAGGTGTTGTAGGGATGGTATCGCCCTCCTAGATGACCAACTCAAGGGCAGGGATCTAGGGTTATCTAATGAAGATCCAAGGGGGTCTGTACACTCTTTCCCCCTCCCCCCAAAAAATATTTGGAAGCAGGAGACATCCACAGATTTTTCAGAAACAGTACACGTAATGACAATAGATGGTATGATATATGATCTAACCACTTGGAAGTACACTAACCCAGTGGAGTCTTTGACTTGCATAGATTTTGGACTCAAAGACTAAACACCACAGAACATTCACAATACAAAACAACGGTATACTATACATTTACTACCTAACACCCTTTACTAGTTCCCCATGAGGCAGAACCATGACCCAAACAGGATAGTGGGAACCATCCCAGGTATACACTATACTTCCATTTTTCTGGGGGGAGAACATTACCTAGTGAGTTGTCATCCACCATCTCTTACTATCAAACACAATTCCTCTTCCTTTGGACACCAGAGGGGCATCCTATCCTGGCAGTGGGTGTGCTAGCCTGAACCCATGCTCATTAACAACCAACACATAGAAATAACATGGACAACAGGGAGATGCTTGTATCCCAGTTGACATTACTCCCATGCCTGGCTTACAAAGACAAAATATTACATTTTAAATAGCCCCTGAACATACCTGGCTATCATAAAGTTAGCTGGATAAGTTTAACTGGCTAACTTTGGCCAGCCCTGTGGCCCGACCAGATTTAGCTGGATAAATTATCCGGCAAACTCTTCATATCAGAGTTAGCCAGATAATATCCAGCTAATTCAACTCCTCCTTGTTATGCACATTCCCCACCTGTTGCGCTTGCCGTCTGCGGCAGACCCGCGGCACAGCCCCTTCATCTCTCTGCAGTGACTCCAGCGCCTGGTTCCTCATCCCTGGCGGTGGTGGGCTGCCAGATCCATCCTTGGGCCACCCCTGGTGCCTCTGGCTCAACTACAGTCCCTGGTGCTCCCAGTCCAGCTACCGCTTCCACTGCTCCATGTCGGGCATCTCTGCATGGACTGCGGAGAGACGCTGCTACTCGGTGCCACGCCTCTCCCTAGGCACGAGCGCATCGTTAAAGCTTAAGCAGGGCCCACAGCGGGAACCGAGCCGCAGCCCCGGATGATGATGTCAGCGGAGCACCGGTACTTAAGCCCGGGCTCCGCTCCCTACCTTTGCCTTTGCAACAGGTCTCCTTGCTGGTCGAGTACTCGTTGCCTCCTGAGAGATTCGTCTTACTCCCGTGTTCCTGTTCCTCACTGATCCTGGTTCCTGATTCCTTGCTCCTATGTTCCTGCTCTTCTCCTTCCTTTGGATTGACTACATGGACTTTGACTCTGCTTTGCCTGTCTACGCAGTTGACTCACTCCAAGCTCAGACCTCTGCTTCACCTGACCACACCATTCCCTCTCTCCAGACCCAGACCTCTGCATCATTTGACTACGTTTGACTATCTCCATGATCAGACCTCAGCCTTGCTTGCCACTGCTTCCAGATTGCTGCCAGCCCTGACTCAAGCTTGCTCCACGACGCTTCTTTAGCCTATGTCCTGGACTTGGCCTATTCAGGCTTCAGCCTGCTCTTGCTCGGGCGCCTCCTGTCTGCCTTGGTTCCTTTGGCGCCCGTGTCTCCGGGACACTACCTTGTCCTGTACGAGACTGTACCATCTCTCTCCTGCTGTCTCTGGGCTGACTTCAACCTCTTCATCAATGATGACATATGGAGGCCCACCTAAGTCCAGCTGGCCCCGGCACCCAAAGGCTCAACCCGCGGGGAACGAGGGCTGGTATTGGTGAAGCGCCCGCTGGCCTCTGTTCATCAGCCCACTCCGCCTGCCGACGGTGGGGACCTGTAGGTCCTTACCTACTGGTTGCATCAACCCCACCTCGGCCCAAGGGTCCACCTCCGGTGCAACACCACCTAAACATATCCAGCTAAGTGGTGTCCGCTGACCCTATCCAGATAAGTAGTACTGGTTAAGTAGTACAGATAAGTACCCTGTTTCCCCGAAAATAAGACAGTGTCTTATATTATTTTTTGCTACCAAAGATGCACTAGGCCTTATTTTCAGGGGATGTCTTATTTTTCCATGAAGAAGAATTCACATATATTGTTGAACAAAAAAATGAACATTTATTATATTCTGAATAGTTGTCTGGTTATGCTGGTTTGTGATGACAACTAACTGTGAATCCTGCAGGGTAAAAAAATCACAGCTGCATGCTCTGGTGTTCTGTGCGACTGGCATGCTCCCAAATAAAAACTTTGCTAGGACTTACTTTCGGGGGAGGTCTTATATTTAGCAATTCAGCAAAACCTCTACTAGGTCTTATTTTTGGGGGATGTCTTATTTTCGGGGAAACAGGGTAGTACCATTTGAATATCGGCCTTTCTATTTCTTCACAGAAAATGTCTGGCATTAAGTAGCCCACCATCAGTGGCTTCAAGAACTCCATGTGGGATAAGAAAATGTCCATTATTGACAGACATCATATTTATTATCTGTGCCTAGGACCAAAACATAACCAATCTAACTGCTATCACTGTGGCTGGACATTTCCATGCTCTCAGAAATCCAGAGCTTGGAAGATGGAGGAAATTGATGCAGTTAGCACAGGTGCCGTCAGCATATCATTTACCAGTGCGTCAAGCCCTGGTGCTGTCCATACATTAGGTACTGGCTCAGTTGACACATTGGCCTTCAGCAACATTGATGCATCATCTCCCAGACCATGCAACCCTTTGAGCCTCGACACTGAATTTGCTTTCTCCCTCCATTGATGCACTGGGCCATGGTACAAATGATGCAATTTTTCATCAAATCATCAAGAATGCCTGGTGCTGAGGGAGATATGCTCCACTTACCTCCTCTTATTTCAAGGGCACTGTCCCTATCGAGGCTGCTGGAACATGGCCTGTGTCTGGGCACACAATATCCCATCTGCTTCATGGTGTCATTAGTTTCTAACTGTCTTCCCAGACAAATTTTGCAAAGTCCAGAGAGTTTACATCTTGGTCTGTGATGAGGATGTTCCACCCCCAAAGCTTGGCCAAAGAACATGCTAGTCCTTGGACCAAGTGGCAGAGTTCTTGAAGACTTTCTTTCTCTCCCTGGTGGCTAAGGACAAAGAGGGCACTCTTTAACCTCTCCTTTCCAGAATATCAGATTTGCTTCCTCAAGAAAGAGTCCCTTACACCCCTGACCCAAGGGGTACTCCATCAGAATCCCCACAAGATGGTTCGAGTCATTGCCACTCTTGCAGTGGAGTTCAGCTAGTCAGAGGAAGTTCACCAGGAATACTCCCATCTGAGGTGACCAAGGATCTCTCCTCAGTTACCCACATCTTCATTGGGATCCTGGATTAGTGTTCTGTCTCACCTCAAATCAGAGGAAGTTTCAATGGTAATACCCTCTGACCCCCTACTTAAGCCTCCGGAACATTCATCTCCACCTGAGGACCTCTCTTATTCCATGTTCCTGGAAAAGTTGGGTAAGGTGCTAGGGGTTAATGTTCTTAAGGACAAGGATCCTCACACAGAAATGTTCCGCTTTCTCCATATATTAGACACCCAGCAGAGCTGGCAGCCATTCCAATTCTGTTGCATTTGTGGACCCCTGAATCGAGGGGGAGTTGGCAGTACCTGTGAGGAGGAGCCCCACAGGTCCCTATCATTTACAGGTGGAGCTGGCGGAAGCAGAGGCCCAATTAGAGCTTCGCCAATACCAGCCCAAGTTCCCCTTAGGTTGAGCCCTTGGGTGCCAGGGCCAGCTGATCTTAGGTGGGGGCCTCTGTGGTGGTGCAAGTCCAGGCAGGCAGAAAGCACTGCTGGCCAGCTCACTGAGAGGTGAGCATAAGGACTGACCACGGTCAAGTGGAGATTAAGGCAAGCGGAGCACAGCAATTTTGGTGTCCAGGCTGTGGTCGGAGATAGGCAGCGAGAAGCAAGGTCAGCATCCAGGCAGTGGTTGAGGCAGGCAGTGAGAAGCAAAGTCAGTGTCCAGGCACTGGTCAAGGCAGGTGGTGGAAAAACAAGGTTGGTGTCCAGGCAGAGTCAAAGCCAGAAGATCAATCCACAAAGAAGATGATGAGGAGAGGGATGAGGACCACAGAGACCCGAGGAGACCTGAAGATAGACAAGAGGAACTGACCACAAATGAGGGAATCCAGATGCTGGGAACCACAGACGGAAGACACGGACTCAGAAAACCACAGTGAAGGCTAGAGGCAGGAACATAGGCAATACATTACTCCAGGAGGAGTTGACTCATTGCCAAGGCATCTGTGAAGTAAAGGAAGGAGCCTTAAGTACTGCCGCACTAGTGATATCATCAGGGTGCGCCTTAGCCGAATTCCCATCATTGGCCCTTTAAGAGAAGGACTGTCTGCGTGCGTGCGACCCTAGGGGAGTGGGGCAGAGCGCGGCGGCATCCTGCTACCTCTTCAGAGTGTCCGGTCGCAGCGGCGTCCAGCCGCGACTACGAAGGCCAAGCTGCAGCACAACTGGGAAGACAGGAGCCGGCCCCAGTGGAGGTAAGAGCGGCGGTCCACGAGAGGAGCCCACGGACCACCGAGCGCAATAGTACCCCCTTCGCTAACCCCCCCCCCCTTGAGGGTTTGGGTCTCCTGGGGTGTGTGGCATGGAATTCACATAGGAGGTTTTTATCCAGGATGTTACAGGCTGGTTCCCACGTGTTCTCCTCTGATCCATATCCCTCCCAGGAGAGGAGGTACTCCCATCTCCTGCTCTGCTTTCTTACATCCACGACCTCTTTTACTTGATATGTGGTGTCACCCTCCGAGGTGTCATCCTCTGAGGCGATCTCTTGTGGCTTTGGTGTTCCCTTGGAGGGCCAGGAGAGTATCAGGGGTTTTAGGAGTGAGATATGGAAAGAATTATGAATGCCAAGAGATGCGGGTAACCGGAGTTGATAGGTTACTGGCCTGAGCTGTTGCAACACTGCAAAGAGCCCAATATACTGGGGAGTGAGTTGCATGGAAGGAACTTGAAGCCTGATATGGCGCGCACTTAATCATTCCTTCTCCCTATGCTTAAACTGCGGAGCGGGCCTCCAAAGATGGTCTGTGAACATTTTGGCTCTTTGTCTTGCCTTTTGGAGCATTTGATTATGATCCCAGAGGTTTTTTGCGGACAATTGGGCCACCAGCAATGGGACTGTTAGCGGAATAGATAGAGGAGGTAACTGCTGTCTACCATACACAGTTTGAAAGGGCGAGGAACCCATGGCAGCACAAGGATGAGAATTGTGGGAGAACTCTTCCCAGGAGAGCAGGGATGACCACTCATCTTGGCGGGCGTTGATATAGGCCTGTAGGAAGTTCTTCAGTGTCCAATTTGTCCATTCGGACTGCCCATTTGCTTGAGGGTGGTAGGCCATAGTGAAGTCCAATGTGATGTTGAATTTCTTGCACAGGGATCATCAGTGACAAGCCGTAAACTGGGTATCTCGGTCAGAAACAATGTGTTTGGGAAGCCTATGAAGTTGAAACACATGCTTAATGAAGAGTTGGCTAACTCCGGAGCCGTGGGGAGACCAGGAAATGGAGTGAAATGGGCCATTTTAGAGAAATGGTCAACTGCCACCCAGATATAATTATATTGCCATTAGAGAGGGGGAAATCTACGATGAAGTCCGTGAACAAATGGGTCCAGGTTTCCTGGAGGCCTGTAACAGCAACTAGGGTTGTCTTACCAAAGGTTTTTGCTGTGCGCAGATGGGACAAGAATCCACATAACCCCAAACGTCCTTCTGCATCTGGGGCCATCACTAGAACTGTTGGAGCAATGCAAGGGTCCAGGCTCGCTCAGCGTGGCCTGTGACATGGGAATCCTGGGACCACTTTAACACTTTCTCACAGAGCTTGCAGGGCATAACCGTCTTCCCTGGAGGGTTGGTCATGGTGGATGTGAGGAGAACCCAAGCCAGGTCGATGATGTGTCAGGGTGGATCAGAAGTGTCTTGAGTCAGAAAAGTGTGGGAAAGAGTGTCTGCTTGAACATTCTTGGCTGCGGGTCTATACCTGAGTTCAAAGTTGAAGCGAGTAAAGAATAGCGACCAGAGAGCCTGTCGGGCGTTAAGCCATTGGGCTTGGTGGAGGTGCTGCAAATTCTTATGGTCAGTGTAGATGGTTATGTGATTTTGTGCTCCCTTCAACCAGTGGCACCACTCCTTCAGCGCCAGTTTGACCGCTAGCAGCTCCCGGTTGCTGATCCCATAATTGCATTCTGCTGGGGAGAATTTCTTAGAAAAAAAAGAACAGGGGTGCAGGGTTCTTGTGGAAGAGCGCTGACTTAAGATGGCCCATATACCCATAGAAGAAGCCTCTACTTCAATGATGAAGGGGCGCCTAGGGTCCGAATGATGGAGGCAATTGCTCCCAAAGGAAGACAGCCTTTAATTCTTGGAAGGCTGTCATGGCCTCGGGTGGCGAGAATTTTGTGTTAGCTCCTTTCCGAGTGAGGGCCGGGAGTGGAGCAGCTTTCTTGGAATAGTTGTTTATGAAATGACAATAATAATTGGCAAAGCCCAGGAATCTCTGCAGAGCCCGTAACCCACTAAACTAAGGCCAATCTTGCACACTCTTAAGTTTGTCAGGATCCATGTTAAAACCCCAATTGGAGACAATGTAGCCCCTGAAAGGGAGGCACTGCCTTTCAAACAAGCAATTCTCAAGCTTAGCATAAAGACGATTGTCCCGGAGACATTGGAGTACCTGGGAGACATCCCAGCGATGGGAGACTAGTTCTTTGGAGAAGACTAAAATGTTGTTGAGGTACACCACCACGCACTCATATAGAAGGTCCCAGAAGATCTCATTTATCATGTTTTGAAACATGGCTGGGGTGTAACACAAGCTGAATGGCATTGCTAGGTCCTGCAAGTGATCATCTCTGGTGCTGAAGGCCGTTTTCTATTTATCGCTGTGTCTGAGATGGATTAAATTGTATGCCTTACAGAGGTCCAGTTTCGAGAAGATCTTCACTCCTTGCAGTCAAACAACTCCGAGATCAAAGGCAAGGTAACGGTCCTTTGGGTGATCACGTTTAAGCCTCGATAATCTATGCAGGGATGGAGAGTCCCGCCCTTCTTAGCCATAAAGACAAACGCCTGCCCCAGCTGCGGAGGTGGACAAACGGATGAACCCCTAAGAACATAAGAATTGCCATACTGGGTCAGACCAATGGTCCATCAAGCCCAGTATCCTGTTTCCAAAAGTGGCCAATCCAAGTTACAAGTACCTGGCAAGTACCCAAACATTAAATAAATCTCAAGCTACTATTGCTTGTTAATTAATAGCAGTTTGTGGATTTTTCCTCTAGGAACTTATCCAAATTTTTTTTAAACCCAGTTACACTAACTGCTGTAATCACATCCTCTGACAATGAATTCCAGAGCTTAACTATGTGCTGAAAGAAAAATAATTTTCTTTGATTTGTTTTAAGTAAGCTACTTGCTAATTTCAATGAGTGCCCCCTAGTCCTATTATCTGAGAGAGTAAATAGCCAATTTACATTAACTTGATCAAGTCATTTCATGATTTTATAGATCTCTATCATATCCCCCATCAGTTATCTCTTCTCCAAACTGAACAGCCCTAACTTCCTTAGCCTTACCTCATAGGGCAGCCGTTCCATGCCACTTATCATTTTGGTCGCCCTTCTCTACACTTTCTCCATTGCAATAATACCTTTTTTTGAGATGCGGCGACCAGAATTGTATACAATATTCAAGATGCGGTCTCACCATGGAGCGATACAGAAGCATTATGAAATCCATCATTTTATTTGCCATTCCCTTCTTAATAATTCCTAACATTCAGTTTGCTTTTTTGATTGCCACAGCACACTGAGACGAAGATTTCAATGTATTATCCACTTTGATGTCTAGATCTCTTTCCTGGGTGGTAACTCCTAAGATAGAACCTAATATTGTGTAAATACAGCAAGGGTTACTTTTCCCTATATGCATCACTTTGCACTTGTCCATGTTAAATTTCATCTGCCATTTGGAAGCCCAATCTTCCAGTCTCGCAAGGTTCTTCTTCCTGCAATTTTCACAATCTGCTTGAGATTTAACTACTCCACATAATTTTGTGTCATCCGCAAATTTGATCACCTTACTCATCATACCTCTTTCCGGATCATTTATAAATATGTTAAAAAGCACTGGTCCAAGTACAGATCCCTGAGATAGTCCACTGTTTACCTTTTTCCACTGTGAAAACTGACCATTTAATCCTACTTTCTGTTTCCTATCCTATAACCAGCTTGCAATCCACAGAAGGACATCGCCTTCAATCCCATGACTTTTTAGTTTTCTTAAAAGCCTCTCATGAGGGACTTTGTCAAATGCCTTCTGAAAATCCAAATACACTACATCTACGGTTTATCTTTATTCACATGTTTATTTACCCCTTCAAAAAAATGCAGGAAATTTGTGAGGCAGGTTGTCTTGGCCAAGTTCTCTTTTATATATGCAGACATGACCTTTTTCTCAGGTAATGACAAGGGGTACACCCTTCCCTGAGGAAGCTTGGTATCAGGTAGCAAGTCAATGACGCAGTCGAATTCCCTGTGAGGAGGCAAGGCGCCTGCTCTTTTCTTGCAAAAGACATCAGCATATTGTGCATACTGCGGAGGAAGGCCTGCCAGAGCAGCAGACTTGGAGACACATGGCCGGATCTCTACTCTCTCTAAACAGGTAACATGGCAGTCGGGACCCCATTGGGACAGCTGAAGCGAAGCCAAATCAAATTGAGGGGAGTGCTGCTGGAGCCAAGGTAATCCCAGCACCATGGGATGTATGGCCTTGTCGATAACGTGGAACATCAGATGTTTGACGTGGAAAGAAGCCATGCGGAGCTTTACTGGAGTCATGATGCAGGTAATTTTCCCCAGTAGGGGATACCCATGGAGGAGAGTACTAATGGGACCGGGCAAGAGAGCGTGGAAATTTGGAAGTGTTTCACTAGGGCCTTCATGAGGAAATTCCCTCCTGCTCCAGAATCCACTAGGGCTAAGGTGGTGAAATCCTGTTTGCCCACGGAGAGAGTCACTGGAAGTTGGAGTGAGAAGGCCTAGAGTTAGTCCCTACCAGAAAGGATGAGTTCTAGTTTAGAAAACTGGTCAAAAACTTGGTCCGGGTTTTGGCTGGAACTGCCAGTTTTCTAAACTAGAACTCATCCTTTCCGATAGGGAGAAGAATTTTTCACTGCATGGAGGATGGCACAATATCACCAATGAACACTGGGTGTTCAAGATTGTAGAATCTGATTACCATTTGCATTTCTCCTGACTTCCCACACTTCCCCATTACTTGGCCTTCAATCTGGATCCATCTCACTCAGTGCAGCTCTGCCTAGAGTTGGAGACACTCTTCAGACAGCGGGCAATAGATCCTGTTCCACCCAATCAACATGGCTAGGAGTTTGACTCCCACTAGTTTTTTATTCCCAAGAAATCTGGGGGATTGACACCCATCCTGGATTTAAGAAGTCTGAACAAGAAACTACTATGGGAGAAATTCAAGATGAACTCTCTCCATATTATTCTGCCTTTCAGTCAGGAGGTAGAGTAGATGTGTACCCAAATACCTATCCACCCTTTCCACTGGCATGAACTACTATGGGAGAAATTCAAGATGAACTCTCTCCATATTATTCTGCCTTTCATTCAGGTGGTAGAGTAGATGTGTACCCAAATACCTATCCACCCTTCCTACTGGCATTATCTATGCTTTGTGGTGGAATCTCCCACTATCAGTATCAATTGCTCCCCTTTGGTCTCTCAGCAGCACCAAAATCTTTACCAAATGCCTAGTTGTAGTAGGAGTACATATCTGTCATCAGGGCATTGTGTGTTCCCTTACCTGGACAACTAGCCTGTAATGGCAACTTCCCAGGAAGCAGTGTTGAGCTCCCTGGAGAAAACAATTCAACTCCTACAATCCCTGGGTTTCCTAGTGAATTGGAAGAAATTGATCTTCATCTCATCTCAGAAAATTACATTCATCAGGGCATGGATAGACTTTCTGCAGGAGAGAGCATTTCTTTCAACAGATCAAGCATTTCTTTCTTAGATCCCTGGCTCATCATTTGCTGAATGTTACGCCTGTCAGTTGCAGATGACTGCGACCGCTGTTGCTCACCTTTTGCCTCACTACTCTGACTCCGTTGGGCAGACTTGCGGCCTCCGCCAGCTATCGCCGGCCTGCCTGCCCCTGTTCCCAGGCCTCCCTGGTCGGCATGGATGCTGCCGACCGCCATCTTGCCCTCGGAGTTCCTTAAGCGCTCGCTCTCTGGCCAGTCTTATGCACGTCATGGTGGGAACCTCGAGGGCATCCACCCCAGATGACGTTATTTATCTTCGACTCTTAAGTCAGCTGGCCCTGTCTGCCTACGTCTTGGCAACGAGTTCCCTCATTGCTGAATCCGCTTCGCTTACTACAGACTTCCCATTCCAGCTCCTGCTTGGCGAGAGACGTCTTGGGTACCCGCTCCTCGGGGGCCCTTTCCTCGTCTCTAGCTATCTACTCCTCGGAGGGCCTTGCGCCTAGGACCGCTGCCTGCCCCATTCCCCGGGGCTTCCTCTGGAACCATCGCTGCTTCAACAGTGAGTACTCTGCTTGCGGACCACTACCGTATCATCCCTACTGAGGAACTCTTATCGGTGTACCCCACTCTACGGACCACTACCATCTCATCTCTACTGAGGAAGCTTCATTGGTGTACCCCGCTCTGCGGACCACTACTGTCTCATCTCTACTGAGGAACCTTCATCGTTGTACCCCGCTCTGCGGACCATTGCCGTATCATCTCTGGGTTTCCCCATTTCACAGACTCCGTAGCACCTTGGTGTTACTGTGACTTTCCTAATACACTCCCCGCTCCGTGGGCAGTGTTGCTCTCTCTCCAGTACCTGCTGTTCCATGCACCCAGCAGCTGAGACCTCGCCTCCCGATGGTGAGGCTCATGGGACTCCTCCCCGTGGGCGGTACCATCTCTCACCTCGGCCCAGGGACCATATACCCACAAACCCCAACACTGAATATGGAATAGACAATAGCAAGGCAAATGCTAGTTATTCTGGGCCTCATGATGGTGGTGGTTCATGTAGTATCACTAATCTGCCTCCACATGGGAAACCTGTAATATGGCCTCTACTCCCAATGGGACCAGTTAACTCAATCTTTGATACCATTAGTGAATGCCTTACAAGAGATGAAGCGAGAGCTCTACTGGTGGCTGGACCCTACATCTTACAAGAAGGGGGCTCCTCTATATCTACTACCTCATCAGGTGACTGTAGCAACAGACACTTCCATCAAGGGATGGGGAACCCACATAGGTTTGTAGAAGCAATGCCCTGTAAAAAATTCTAACTACAATGTATATGCTGACAATATGGAGTCTCTCTCACAAAGGCACATTGGATGCTTGACATCTTTCTCTGAACAAGAAAGACTATTTTCCGCATAGAAACAAGGATAATAGAAAACTGTTTTTGTGAAAAGCAGAGCTGGCTAAGTGCCAGGAAGGCTAGGGTTTATAGTTCTTCCACACAAATCTACCTATCAATCTCTGGATTTAACAAAGGGATGCTTGCCACAAACCTTATGATCAATGTCCTCTGACCAAGGGATGAGCTGACTGAAAAAAAACCTGGGTGATTTGAACCAGTTGCAATGCTGGTCATGAAGCTGATTTGGATTAATGAACTAAGAAATGCACATAAATCCCTTTATAAGGGGTGAGAACAAAGAAAGAAGGAGATAGCTTGTCTCCCCATCCTCTAATTGCAAGGCAGAATTGTGTGAGTCTGGACATGTTTGTGAAGGGTGAAGTGACTTGCCCAAGTTCATGAAGAGTGCAAGTAGAATTTGAACACTAGAGTCACTGGTTTATAGACTGCTGCTCTATTCACTAGGCTACTCCTCTAGGCCACAATGAGAGGCTTTGTTGAAAGCAGCTCCAGATTTAGGCAACATAGGCAACTGTGTACTGTAGAGTGCCAAATTTTGAAGGTGCCAAATATCCAGGCCAAAAAAGAGCCTGCTTCTACTTGCTTTCTTTCTTTCTTTCTTTCTTTCTTTCTTTCTTTATTTAATTAATTAATTAAAGGTTTTTATATACCGAGGTATGGCTATGTGCCTTCACCCCGGTTTACATGTACAACAACCAATTACATTTGACAGTAGACATTTAACATTTCACAGTTTAACATTTCACAGTTTAACATTTAACAGTTTAACATTTAACAGTAACTGAGTCAGCTAAAAAAGGAAAACTTGTTGCAATAAATCGTAGCATTTTGAACAGGGTCTGTCGGATGGGACAACGAGGTAAAAAAGGACAGTAATAGTGTAAAAAGCAAGAATTAACGAAAGGCCTTGTTTATAGTGACTGGAGACATAGTTATCGGGGTGATATTATCAACCAGGGGAGGTAAAGGTAAGTCTCGGAGATACATATATTCGATAAATTCGATGTGATCAGTGACTTGATCTGTGAGCTTAACCGATACCGTCTTTGAATGTTTGGCTGAATATCCAAGTTTTGAGCTCTTTTTTAAAAGATTTAGTGTTACTTTGTGAGCTCAGTTTTTGTGGTAGTGAGTTCCATAAATTTGGACCAGCGATAGAAATGGCTTGATTTCTTGTTGTGGAAAGTTTAGCCAATGGGAGTGATGGTATTACAAGATTTAGATTACTTGCTGTTCTGGTTGTACGTTGTGTTTTGTGAAGCTTTATGATATTGTCAAGGGCTGTGTTATCTGCCTTGTATATTGCATTATGAAGAATTGTTAAGATCTTGAATTCAATTCTTTTTTCAACTGGAAGCCAGTGTAGGCTCTTGAGTATGGGGGTGATGTGGTCTGATTTCTTCTTGCCTGTCAGTACTCTGGCTGCAGCATTTTGTAGTAGTTGTAGTGGTTTTAAGGCTGCTTTCGGTAGTCCTATCAGTAGTGAGTTGCAATAGTCTAGGCTGGTGAAGATCAGAGATTGTAGGACTGTCCTGAAATCTTGGTGGTGTAGCATTGGTTTTAGGTGTTTAAATATTTGTAGTTTGTGGAATCCTTCTTTCGTTTTTGTGGAGATGTGTTTTTTGAAGTTTAGTTCACTGTCAATCCAAATTCCCAGGTCTTTTACATTTTCTTTGAGTTGTATGGAGATGTCGTCTATTTGAAGTGATGGTATGGTTTTAGGTCCTGCGTTTTTTCTTTCTATTAGAATGCATTCCGTCTTGCTCATGTTTAGACAAAGCTTTAGGTGGTTTAGCAAATTTCTGATTGAATCAAGGTAGGATGCTGCTTGTAACAGAGTGTCTTCGATTGTGGTAGAGATTGGAATGAGGAGTTGTATGTCATCAGCATACATATAGAAGGTTAGCCCTAGGCTTGATAGGAGTTGACATAGGGGGAGTAGATAAATATTGAAGAGAGTGGCTGAGAGAGCAGACCCTTGTGGAACTCCTGTTTCAAGGGGGATTGCTTTAGATGATTTACTGTTGATAGAGACCTTGAAGAATCTGTCTTTTAGGAACGAAGTGAACCACTTCAGCGTTTTGCCCGCTAACCCGATGTTTGCTAGGCTTGATATTAACCTTTTGTGATCGACTGTATCGAATGCTGCGGATAGGTCGAGGAGAATTAGTAGATGTCCTATTTTGCTATCCATTCCTCTGAGTATGTTGTTTGATAGGTTGAGCAGTAGAGTTTCGGTACTGTGGTTTTTCCTGAAGCCGTGTTGAGCCGTGTCCAGGTGTTCATTAAGCTGTTTCAGGACTGCTTTCTCTGTCATTTTTGCAAGAAGGGGTAGATTTGATATAGGACGGTAGTTGTTCAGGTCGATTGGATTCAGGTTCTTTCTTTTTAGTATTGGTTTGATTGTTGCGGTTTTCAGTTCGATTGGTAGCTCACCTTCTTCAAGAGATTTATTGATGATTGCAGCTATTGTAGGAGCTATGGAATGAGAGATTTCTTTAAGTTCTTTAGTCGGGATGGTGTCGAGGTCATGGCGGGCTAGGTTTATTTTTTTTAGCATTCTTTCAGCGTCTATTGAGGAGATAGGTTCAAAATACAACCAAGGTGTACTATTCGTTGTGTTGGTTTTTTCTTCTTTGGTTGAGGGGGTTTTGAAGGCATCAGTTATTTTGGTTATTTTTGTCTTGAAAAATGATGCTAGGTCTTGGCTCAAATTTTTTGTTTCGGTTATGTCTGCGCTGATATTTTCAGAGATGAGGTTATTTACTATGTTGAATAGGGATTTGGAGTTATTGGTGGAGCTTTTGATTTTTTGGCTGAAATAGTCCCTCTTGGTGTTCAATATAGTTTTTTTGTAGGTGGCCATTTGGGTGCGGTACCTTTGTGCTTTTACTGGACATCTGTCTTTTAGCCATTCTTTTTCAATTTTCCTGAGGTTAGATTTCATGCTTTTTAATTGAGTGTTATACCATGGGTTTCGTTGTTCTTTGTGGCTTTTTAGCTGTTTAATTTTCTCCGGGTTTATATTGTTAGCTGTGCTTTTTGTGATTTGGAACCATGATTGGATCGCGCTATTTATGTTTGAGAGGTCAAGGTTGGTTAGTTGTTTTCCCAGTTCTTGTTGTAGTAGATCGATTTGAAAAGGCGGCCGGTATTTGAAGGATTGTTGAGGTGTGTTAGTTCTTGTTAAGTCGTTGATTATTGCTTTTGTATTGCATTGTAGTATGTAGTGATCAGACCAGGGGACTGGATTGACTGAAATAGAAGAATCTGAGAAGTATTGGTTAGTGAAGATCAGGTTGAGTGTATGGCCCGCTTTATGTGTGGGGTTGTTAACTTGGAGGTTGAAATTTAGACTAGTTAGCATGTCGAGTAGGGTTTGGCAATTTTGTGATCTGGGACTGGTGTCAGTGTGAAGGTTGAAGTCGCCAAGAATGATAGTAGGTTTTTTCATATTAATGTGGCTTTAAGGCCTTGTGCCAGCACAGCTTCAAAGAGGCACTGCTTACAGGCACCGGCATTTTAAATCTAGTCCCGGTTAGAAGGTCTGTACTTGGAAGAAAGTTTGATTTATCCCCCAACTCTTGGACAAAACACTTCTCTTGGAAACTTAAAAATTTAAAAATAAATGCATGCTTTTAGTAACCATTTCCCACTCTGTTCGGAGATATTCTGGAAACTTGTATTCCTCCTTGGAGCAGGGAGAGGGGCATGCCTGAATCATTGGGCTACTTATACCTTTGTGAAAGAGTTGACCTGAGAAAGGAGCTGTTAAGCAGCCTTATTATAGGCATCATCTCAATGAGTAAATTGTTAAACACACACACACACACACACAAATAACAAGCTAACACAGCACAGCATCTCTAAATTTTAACCAAGAGAAATTAGTTTTCACTTACGTAGAAATCGCCAGCAGTTCTGCATTGAGCAGATATTAAAGGGCCTGATTTACTAAGGCTTTTCTCTCATTTGTGACTATAGGAAACATGCTTAGTAAATAAAGAGGCCCAAAATGTGAGTTAGTTGCTGTTGCTGCTGCTGCTGCTTCGTGTGCTGCACAGTTGGGAGCAGGCAGCTCCTCCTGCCTTCGGTCCTTAGCCCTTGCACTGCAGTACCCCCGCCGCTCAGAGCGCAGGCGCCTCTCTGTCACCCGTTTTTCAGCACTGTAGCTTTAAGGGAGGCAGGACCTGGCAGAGCCGCAGATCCGCGGCTGAAGAGGAGGGCAGCCACGGAACAGGGAAACCTGCAAAAGGCTTCCTCGATCACAAACAGCGCTGCTCTACCAAGCAAACACAAAAAGGGAGTACCACCACTGCAGATCGGGAGGTGTACAGTGCATCAGATCGACACTTGCGGAGATGGCCACCCCTCTGACCGACAGCGAGAAGAGAAAGCAGATCAGCGTGAGGGGGATCGCGGGGCTCGGGGATGTGACCGAGATTAGGAAGAGCTTCAATAGGCATCTTCATTTCACCCTGGTCAAGGACAGGAACGTTTCGACTCCCCGTGATTACTATTTCGCCTTGGCTCACACCGTGAGGGACCACCTGGTAGGGAGATGGATCAGGACCCAGCAGTACTACTATGAAAAAGACCCAAAGGTAAACACGGAAAAACTATCTTTAATTTTTTTTCCAATCAAGGATAGAAAAAACCCTTTGAAGCAAGCTGACACACTCAATAATAAATGATGAGCTAACCCAGCAATTAATCTTGCATCTCATGGACTTTCATTTTCAATTTAATTTGTTGTTCTTGCAAATGTCTCTTGCTGCTTAACTGCTGAACACTGAATTAGAAGAAAAAGGGCACAGGCACATTTAATGCTTACGGGGGATATTACTTATAGCTTTATTGTTCTTATTAAGATTATGATTCCCTTTGTAGGCTGAAATTGCTATCTGTCAAATTTATTATAGGCAGTGTTCTGATGACCAGAAAAAAATCACCTCCTACAAAAAATAATTCCGGTACTATCCAGGCTCCCTATCTGCCAAATGGTTTACTCAGTAGGTCGGCAGAATTATGCTGCACAGACATATTTCTCTAAACACCTATTGTATCAAAATGTATAGTTTATTTCCATAATTACTAAATATGACAGTACTTGTCAAGAGATGTTCTCCCCATCTTACCACCAGTTTCTGCAAGCCCTAAGACCATATTAGGTTTGTTTGCATTGCAGTAAGACTGTAGAGCCCATTAGCAAGTATTACCCTTGTTACGTCACTGCACTGGAGAGCTAGAGCCTTTGTGGTCTGATATCGTTTGCAAATTAGTGCTCTGTGATAAAAGGTACAGCGCAACCAAACAGTAGAATTGAACAGGACTGCTTTGTACATTGATGATGAACGATTTTAATCCCTCCTTGAAGTGCATCAAATTATTGTAAGCAAGATTTGACATTTAGAAAAAAAAAATAAAAGAAGAAACTTAACTGAAATTAAATCGCAGCAGTGAGTAAGTAGATGCTATGAATATTGTTTCACTTTCAGGCATAGTGACTTTGGGACCGATGTAATAAGCTGTGCAAAACCAGCACATGGTTTTCTGTGCTAATTTTATGCACGTATGTAATTATGTGTTTAGTGTGGAAAAACGTGCACACGTTTGCGCAAAAACCTGCGGAAGGTTTTGCGCAAGTGCATACTGATAGCATGTAAAAGAGGTAATTATCTATTCTATGCAGAGAGCCACGCTAGCAGAGAGATTGGTTAGTGTGGATTTTTTTAAGTGGGTTTTTTAGTGTTGGGACAGGGCAGGAGTTAAGTGAAAGCACTTGTCTGGAGGCCCTTTTACTCCATTGCTGGCTTTAGTTCTCATTAGCTTTGTTGAGCTACTTTAAACTCCCTTCATTTCCTGAATAATTTTCCGATGCCAGGTTGTGTGTCCGTGCAGCCTTTTCCTTACTGGGCACCTGGCGCTTGCTGATCGCGATTGCTCCTACTACTTTGGTGGCTTTTGGTCCCGGTCTCGGCAATGCTGTGGCTCTGGGCAGTGTTGGCACTTTTGTCTGTAGCCCCTGGAGATCACCAGTCTGTTGGTCCTCGCTCCTGCTCCCTACTGGCGGGACTGATCCATGTCAAGCGGTCCCGGGCGCCTGGTGAGGAAAAGGCTGCACGGACACACAACCACACAAACCCAGCAATGGAATAAAAGAGCTGGTAGCAGCTGAAACAATTTATTTTTTAATAAAAGGGCCAGTAGGAGGTGAAACAATTTATTTTTAATAGCAGTAGCCTGAAATCATTAGAAATGAGTCTGCAATATTTTTCCATGAGCGCCTATTTTAGTGCCTGTTTTCCCACGACTTTCTGCATTGGGGCTTTTATGCAGGTATTGGCGTGTGTATTAGGTATTCCGTATGTTTTTTGCACTTGTCTCATTTGCATTCTGTCCCCTCTTTATATCCCATGGAGGCGCCTGCTTTTGCCGTGTATAGTAAAAAAAAAAAAATACATGCAGGAAAATAGCACCAATTTCAGCACCGGTCTTATTACATCAGCCTCAGTATGTGCAGTGCTGCACAAGCAAACAGGAAGTATGTTCATACCAGAACATAATGAATAAGACAAGCTATATTGGAACAATCATGCAGGGAATTCTTTGCTTCTATCAAAAACTGGCAACCTAAGTGATACTACTGTAGATAAGCTTGATTCATTATGCTGTACACCACTTTAAAAAGTTAATAAAATGTACATCATGTGGAGCAAGAAAAAAAATTGAAAACAAAATGGTAGAATTAGGACTCTGTACTGGTCTAGTCAAAAGAATAAAATAAGAAAAACAAATCAGGTGAAGTTAGCATTGTGTGTGACATTCTTTGAGCTTGCTATTTAGAATAAGATCTATCAAAGGCAGACTGAAGGGCAAAAGTATCTTCAAAACCAGACTATCATGTTAGAGGCTAAGTTCAGAAAAGGTTCAGCCCTGTTTCTCCTACTGACATTTATTTAACATTGTACAGCAAAAATACAGTAACTTGAAACCTGTGTATCGTAATTTACTAAGTGTATTTATTTTATTGATTTATATTCCACTTTTCAGTCACTTCAAAGTGGTTTACATTTCCAGTACTGTACGTATTTCCCTGTCCCCTTGTGACACACAGCTATCAGTTTCTGGAGGAAGACTTTAGGTCAGACTTGACTTTTTGATACTACCTATGGATAGATTTGATATTTACATTGTAGATTTCAAATGGATGATGTAGGGCCACAAATAATTACACTGCAGTGGGAGGCAAGTTCTAAAACCTAGGAGTGGACAATGATCCCCTTCCAGAAGCTGCTATCTCTCAACAGGCTGTCTCAGGCCGATGCAGAAAGGTGCGTCGAACCAAATGCACCTTTCTGCCTGCACTTCAGTGTGCATTTTGGGGTGAATTTTAAAAGTCCAGCATGCGCCAAAACTGAGAGGTATGCGAATATGACTGGGCGACGCACTCCACGCAGATTTTAAAAGGCACCCGAGTATGGGTGTATCTCCCAGTACGCGCACAAATAAGAAATTGAAAAAAGGGGTGGGGTATGGGCATGGTCTGGGCGGGGCATGGGGGTTCCGGGAATATAACATGAAATGTGCGAGTAAATACAATGTACCGAGGTCCCCTACCACATAACTTTACTTCTGCTATGGATGGCATGCAAGTCCAGGAACAAAAAAAAATAGGCTAGTTCAGTGGGGTTTTAAGGGTAGGAGCTAACAGGGTAAAATGGAGGCTAATTAACTACAGGGGTTAAGAAGTCCTATCCTTTACCTGGGCGAACTGAGAATGACCTGAGGAAACTGAGAATTGCATCGGCACACTTACCTACTAAAATCCCCCCACTTATGTGGTAGAGACGGCATTTGCGCGCATCCATATAAAATTGTGCGCACATGTACAGGTGTGCAGCCTATTTTATACCATTTGCTCATATATGCTTGTAAGTTATAAAATGGCCACGACTTTGGCCCGAGCCGGCATGTGCGCATACATATGCACCCGCATGGCTGTTTAAGAGTTACTATCCCTCTGTGTGCAAAACTTACTGCCAATGCAGCAAGGAGATTTATGTGCAGAAAATGCAAGTTTCTTAATGGGAGTACTGCTGCTTAACGCCATTGTATAGAAATCCATGCAAATGAGGGCATTAAGCAGTACTCCCCAATACATCGAGACTGCATTTGGCCAGCACACCTTTTTTTAGCACTGGAAATTTAACTCTGGGTCAGAGCTGGAGTTAAGTTTCCAGTGCTATTGCGCTGGCACTTAAAACCTCTAGAAAAGGGGAAAAATGTTTTAAAATATCCACTAAGTACTGACTTATCTGGGTAAGTGATGACAGTGCTTATCCAGCTAAGTAACAGCTGCTGCCACTTACCCGGATAAGTGCTGACTTATTTGGCAGCGGCAAATAGCTTTGTAAATCACTATTTATGTGGGTAAATGGTAGCATCTGCCGTCACTTATGGCCTGTCAGGGATGCCTCCCCATTTCCCAACTTAAAATGTTCCCAATGCACTTTTTATTCTAAACGCACTTTTTAAAACTCATGATGCATTTGCATTTCTTTAGCTTACTGTATAGGGAGTTAAAAAATTATCAAGGCATTAAAAATGATAGCTGAAAACCAGCACACATTTTCTTAGTGCCCAGATTATTGCTTCGGCCTGATAGATTGCCAAAGATGTATTTCTTTTTGGGAGTTCATTGGAGGCCCAAACGTATTCTTCATGAGCTCTGTAGTTGCTTCTTTGCAACCTGGACCGAGGATCAGGGTTATCTTCATGTGTATGGGTTAATTCTTCTCTCTGCTCCTAGGCAAGGCAGCAGTCAGAAGACTAAGTGACTTGAATGCTAAATACTGCGCAACCAGGATGTATGCAAGTAAATCTCTCATGCCCACAGACTTAAAGATGCAGGTCTGTTGTTCTCACTTGCTCACCTGGATGGAGGACAGGCAGGCATGGTACCCCCTATGTGTTCTGTGGTATTACACAAAAAGCATAGAATTGCAGATTGCACCTTAGCCTGTAAACCCCTGTTGGGCCTGAGTGTGCTTGCACAAGAAAGAATAAAGGAAGTCAAACTTTGCAATCTAATAAAACAAGGACTGAATCCTGATTTGTGCTGACAACGTTATGTTAAGCACTGGGGATGAGGGTGGAGGGATATTTCTTTTAGCCAGTGAAGTTATCCTACAGTGCAGGTTCTATGAAGGCCACTGAGGTGGCTACTGTCAGGTGTTTCTCTGTGATCATATGGAAATTACTAGAAAGAAATCGCTTTCATTTAGTCTTTGCTACTCAAGGGATCTGGGCCTTCTGATTTCCTTGTGTTTATTCTAAAGATTCCCTAGACTGAATTTGGAAGAAGGTGCTGTATGAATACACATTGTTCTTGTGCTGTACTTCCACAGTCCTTGCGTGGCCTGAAGAAGAAATAATCCAGATGATAGCTGCTGGTCAAGGGCTCTTGTTCAATCAGATAATGGACTGGCATTAAAGCATTAGGCTGAAGCTGCGTGCTGGGGGTCGACCTGAAAATGCCAGGCAATGCAGCTGCTGTACTGATGGGGAGAGATGATACAGCATCTACTCACAAATAATGCCAGTTCCTTAAGAAACTGTTTTATTAACTGGGATTTGTTACCATCCAGCATGGGCTCAGAAGGCCTATGGAAGGATATTGTTTCCTTTGTGCTTTACAGAGAGCTTTTGTTAGATGTAATATCATACTGTCTAATAACAATGCCAATTTCAAATGAGTAAAGAATGTGAAAACTTTAGCGAGGGCAGTTTGAAGGTACATCAGGCCTATCCCATTATTCTGCTGGAGCCTAGGGTCCCTGTCTGAGGCCGTTGCAGGCTTTATTTTCTGTCTAGTGATGTGAGTGTGGTTTATTAAACACTTTAACCCATTAGCAGACAATAACCAACAGTCCTACAGTCTGTGTGCAGTAAGGTCTTTCTGGACTAAAGCTATGGCTGCTGAGGATGAGGCCTGATTCCAGATAGCTCCTTGCAGGCATCTTTTTGACAAGGGCATTTTCAGTGTTTGAATTATCATGTACAGTGCTGCGCACACAGATGGTGCTGCACAAATATTTGTTACAGTTTTCACCTGGCTGGTCTTCAGAGTTTACTTCCTCCTCTCATATGTTTTGCAGTACTAAGTAGGACACCAGGACAGTAGCATCAACTCAGACTAAAAACTGGTGTCAAGATTAGTCAGGATTATGTTAACTCTTTATTAATACAGTAAGAAAACGTTTAACTTCTTAGAATGACTTAGGGGACTAGGTCAGATTTTAAGATTTTTAAAATATTCAGTGCAAGTCATCAAAATCTCTTGTGCAAATTATTTCACTTTATTGCAGAAGAACTATGCACAGGCAATGTGCAGGATGTCCTTTCATTTAATCAGGGAACTTGTTCTGTTTTGCCTTGCTATCATGGAAAATGTTCCCAGGAGCCATTTTTCAGTGTTACCAAGGGGCTAACCACTATTGTAAAAACAAAAAACTAGACAGGTTACTGATTTCCAAACTTTAGGGGAAATAAAAAAAAAACAAACCAACAAACAGCTACACCAAATTCTTGAGTGACAGGTGTCTTGAAAGTCAAAGTTAGGTCAAATTAAAAGTCTGATTCATTAAAGCTTCTGTGTCTCTGAGGATAAAATATTTAGTGAATCAGGTCCTATATGTTGTTCTTGCCCTTAAATAGAAGGAGTAGCTACAGAGGACACATTAAACACTAATTTTCTTTTCAAGATTTAGGTGAAAATCAAGCCAAAAAAGGGGAGATCTTAATATTGTTTAAACTGAATTGTCTAAAAATGTTTTATTGCTAATTCTGCTGCTTTAAACTTAGTGGCTTGCCATTGATATTGAGAGGACCACACCTATTCTTTTTATTTTTATACATTTTCCTATGGCACTGTGGTTTTCAGTCTTAGATAGTTTTAAGGAATGGTTGGGGGCCAGTTCTGCAAAGCTAGGACATGAAACAGTTGTGCTCTGCTTAAAGTGTAGGTACACTTACATATCTTTAAAGTGGTTTGTGTTCACATGGTGTATTCATAAAGCAGGTGTGTTTAGAAAGAAAGCAACATGCAGTGCAGCAATTTTGGGCCTTCGCTTACTGCTTATGTACTGATTGTGGGCTAGTGGGAACAGTTGCCATCCAGACTGACGTCACCCTAATACATGTTTTCCAAACTGCTTCCTGAGAAGAGAGGTTGCAAAGCACTAAATATTCAGAGGATCCTGCTACAGAGCAGAAGTAGGGTAGTGGAGGTTATGGTAATGTTTGGCTGGTGAAAGTAAGAAGCAGGGGAGGAGGAAGAAATGATAGTAGCAGTTGATGTTCTGCTTAGCACATGTGACTTAATCAGAGATCAAAGACTGCTTACTAGACAGCTTGTTTCTTTGTTTAAATGAGAGAAAGAGATGTAGATTATTACAGAGCAGTGATAGTGAGAAACATTTATGAACAGTATTTGCAGAACATTCATAAATTGACAGCAATGTGTAATATTTCTGGAGCATTGATAGTAAGACAGTATTTTAGTAAAACATTTTATGATATTAATCAATACTTAAGATGCATTAATGGCTCCTACAACCTCTAATTGTGAAATAATGCATAATGGAAGGGGTGGAGGGGTGCAGGCATAATTCATGTGCCAGACAAACTAATGCATAAATGGATTTGTGCTTTACAAGTGAGCAGAGTGAATGTATTTATTTTTTTTTCTTTTAAGAACATCAGAATTGCCATGTTGGGTCAGACCAAGATCCACTGAGCCCAGCATTCTGTCTCTGACAGTGGCCAATCTAGGTCACAGGTACCTGTCAAATCCCCAGTAGTTAATCCGTTTTCTTGTATCACTCACTCTGAGGGATAAGCACCGGTTTTCCCAAGACTACCTGGCTAATAATTGTTTATGGACTTTTCCTTCAGGAACTTGCCCAATCCTCTTTTGAACCCCACTTTGTTAGTTGCCTTGACCACATCCTCTGGCAATAGATTCCATAGCTTGCTTGCACGCTGAGTGAAAAAATACACTTGCAATTTGTTTTAAATCTTCCAGTTGCTAGTTTCATGGAGTGTCCACTAGTCTTAGTTTTGTCTAAAAGAGTAAATAACTGTTCCCTATTTACCAGTTGTTAGAGTCTTTTGGGAATCACGAAGGCCCTTGCAGTCCACCCTGAATGATGGGTGTGCATGAACCCTTGTGCTACAATACGACTGACACAACCTGGGGCTGGTCGTGGTCCATGCCACTGGCAGGTGAACGTATCCTGGCACGGACCAGGCAATGACAGGATCAGCAGAAAACTGAAGCATGACTTGACTGAAGATGTGGATCTGCCCATGACAGACATGGCTTGAAGGCTGAGACAAGGTTTGAAGGCTAAGGCATGGCTTGAAACAGGAATGTAGTTTGAAACAGGAACACAGCTTGAAACAGGAAATGAGACCCAGCAAGGCAATGCTGGGCTCTTGGGTAGCCCTCCAGCCACTCTGAAAGCCCTTTCGAACTACCATTGAAGACTTGGAATTGACTCTGAAGACTTGGACATGGCTTGAGATGAGGAACAGGCTCGAGATGAGGAACATGGCTTGATGAGGAATCTTGACAATAATTAAAGATAAGGATCCAGGCGAGGATGCAGACAAGGTTCAGGCAGATACTAGGAACAAAGAGGTCCGCTGGTTGGACAAGTTCCATGAAATCGGAACAAGGAATCATGACTAGGAACTCAGAACTCGATACTTGACACTTGGAACTAGGAACATGGCTTCAAAACAAGGAAGGCCTGCAAGGACTTGACCCAGCAAGGATGGACTTGAAGGCTTGGACACAGGACCTGTGCCGCGATGCGATCTACACAGCCCATGAGCTGGTCGTGGTCCACTCGTTGGCAGATGAGGAAGACTTGGGCACTTGGCTAGGGACGAGGAACAGGAACCTTGGAATACTGGAACCTGAAGACGAAGACTTGGACTTGAGCTCAGAAGAAGAAGACTTGGACTGAACTTCTGGGGATGAAGACAAGGACAGAAAAACAGAGCTCCAAAGATTTGGAAGACGTGGACTCAGGACTTGTGCCGCGATGTGACCTACACAGCCCGTGGGTTGGACGCAGTCCACACACTGGAAGACTCGGATAGATGCAGAACTCCAGAGGCTTGGAAGACTTGGGCACAGGAACCAGGAACATGATGAAAGACCAGGAACATCAGAAACAAAAGACCAAATGAAAGACAGGCACCAGGAAACATAAAGGAGCTCCAACAAAAACCGCAAAGACCAAATGGGAACTACGTAGGACCTTGAAAAAAGGCAATAGGAAGTGGACAAGGAGCCCTTTTATAGGGCTGCAGGCAAGATGTCATCAGAAGGGGCCATGGGGCTTTTCCTGCTGTAGGCCCTTTAAATTATAAGGAGAGGCTTGAATGCATAAGGATGCTGTAGCAGAGAAGATGTTGGCGGCATCCAGGCCACAGAGAACAAGATGGTATCAGGTGGCAGCAGCGGCTCACTGTGACATGGAAAGTAGCAGCATCGATGTGGCCTCACTGCGTGGGGAGTGGCAGGAAGTGGCAATGCAGGCCGCATCAGGAGCATCACACCGCAGAGACATCAGGAGTCGGTAGTGAAAAGCCACACTGGAAACAGAGCCGGCGCCAGGGGTGTCCCGCGAACTGTAATTGCAACACCTGTTCCACCACACTCATTACTTTATAAAACATTTTCAATCATATCCTCTCACTGTCATTTCTTTTCCAAGTTAAAGAGCCCTAATGTGTATCGTTTCTCCACAAGGGAGCTTTTGCGTCCCCTTTATCATTTTTGTCAACCTTCTCTGCACCTTTTGTATGTTTGTCTTTTTTAGATGGGGAAATCAGAACTGCACACAGTACTCAAGGTATAGTTCCACCATGGATCTATACTAGGACATTATGATATTCCCAGTTTTACTCTCTATTCCTTTCCAAATAATTCCTAATATTCTAGTTGTCTTTTTGACCGTTACTACTAAAGATTAAAGTATTGTCTACAAGGACTCCAAGGTCCTTTTCCTGGGTCATAACTCCTAACACAGAACCCAACATTGTGTGCCTGTAGTTGGGATTATTTTTCCCTAAATGCATTAGTTTTCACTTATCCACATTGAATTGCATCTGCTATTTAGAAGCCCAGTCTCTTAGTCTCACAAAGTCCTTCTGCAGTTCTTCATAAGGCGCTGCCATTTTAATGAATCTAAACAATTTTTTTGTCATCTGCAAATCTAGTTACTTCACTCATCGCTCCTTTCTCCAGATCATTTATGAATATACTAAACAGCACATGTCCCTATACGGACCGCTGGGGCATTATACTAATGACCTTTCTCCATTCAGAAACCTGATTATTTAGTCCTGCCTTCTATTTTATGCCTTTTTTCCAATTACCAGTATACAATAAGACACTGCTGTTACGCCCGTCGGTTGCAGATGGCTGCGACCACTATTGCTCACCTCTTTCTTCACCTCCCTGACTCCGTGGGGTAGACTGGCAGCCTCCGCCAGCTGCCGTCGGCCTGCCTACTGCTCCCAGGCCTCCCGGGGCCATCTTGCCATCGGAATCTCCTAGGCACGCGCGCACGCACAGGCCAGTCTTAAACACGTCTTGGCGGGAACCTCAGGGGCGTCCCCTCCAGATGACATCATCCTTCCAGGATATTTAAGGCAGCTGGTCCTGCTTACCGACGACTTGGCAAAGAGACCCATCCTTGCTAACTCCGCCTTGCTCTCAGAGGACTCAGTGTTCCTGTTCCTGCTTCCTGACATAAGGCTCCTCGGGGGCCCTCTCCTCGTCTTGGCTATCCGCTCCTCAGAGGGCCTAATGCTTGGGAATTCTGCCTGCCTCGTACCTCGGGGCTTCCCTGGAACCACCACTACTCTTCTCGTGAGTATCTCGCTGTGCAGATCATTACCATCTCTACTGAAGACTCTCTTGGGCCTATCCCACCCTGTGGGCCTTTTACCAACTCTACCAAGGACCTCTCTGGTGTACCCTGCTCTGCGGACCATTACCATCTCTACTGAGGACTCTATTAGCGTTCCCCGCTCTGCGGACCGCTATCATCTCTACACAGGACCCTCACCAGTGTACCCCGCTCTGTGGGCCATTACCATTTCTACTAAGGACCTCATCGGCATATCCCGCTCTGCGGACCTCTACTGTCTCTAATGAGGACCTCCTCCAGTGTACCCCACTCCGCGGGCCACTACCATCTCTACCGAAGACCCCTTCGGTATACACCGCTCTATGGACCATTATCACCTCTACTGATATCTCATCTGGGTATCCCGCTCCGCAGACTATTACCAACCCTACGGAGGTATCCCCTCTGGGTATCTCCCATTCCACCAACCCAGTGTCTCTGGATCAGTGAGAACTCCTCTCTGGCACCCCCGCTCCACGGGTAGTGTAACTCTATCTCTTTAATAAAGACTCTAGACTGATACTGTGTCTGACGTCAGCTGAGACTCTGCCTCCCGACGGTGAGGCTCATGGGACTCCTCCCTGTGGGCAGTACCACCTCTCACCTCGGCCCAAGGGCCCACACACACTAACTAATCCTAACAATTGCCTCCAGTCCCATCACCTCCCAGTTTCCTGAGGAGTTCTCATTAGGGATTTTGTCAAATGCCTTCTGAAAATCCAAATACATTATATCAGCCAGCTCACCTTTGTCTGCTTATTTAATTACACTTTACACTTTTAAAAAAATCTAGTAAATTGATAAGGCTAAATTTCCTTTTGCAAAACCCATGTTGACTCTCCCCCATTAAACTATGTCTATTTATGTGATCAGTAATTTTGAATTTAAAAATAGCTTTGACCATTTTGCCTGGCAGTGATGTAAGGTTCCTTGGTCTTTTTCCCGGATCACTCCTGGAGTCCTTTTAAAAAATTCCATAACATACGCTACCTTCCAGTCTTCTGGTATTGTGGCTGTTTTAAATGATATATTGCAAATCACCAGAAACAGGTTTGCAATTCCATTTTTTAGTTCCTTCAAAACTCTGGGGTGAGTACCATCTGGTCCCGGTGATTTGTTATCCCTTAGTCTATCAGTCTGAGTTATTAAGTCCTTCAGTTTCACAGTGATTCCATCTCATGCTCAGAGTCATCACCATCAAAAATTGTTTCTGGTGTGGGTATGACGACCTCAGTAAAGACAGAGGAAAAGAATTCATTTAGTTTTTATGCTATTTTCTTGAATTCCCTGACCACCCCTTTCAACCTTCGGTCATCTAGCTGCACAACTCACTCCCTCTCTCTCTCTCCCCAGGGGCTTTGAAGACTCCAGATGAGTATCCTCCTCCACTCTTTGATGAGTTCTTACAGTTAGTAGTTCTTTTTCCTTTTCTCTCGATGGGGATCCCTGTTGGGAGGGATCCTGGATGGAACTGCCACTCACAGGTCCACGGATGGGTAGGAAGAGGGGCAGAAAACACTTCCTCCAAGATCTTAAAAAATAACTTCTTCTGGTTCCCAAAAAGAAATAACACCGGAGCTGCTCTTACAGTGGGTCATCACCTAAGATGGGCAGGTCTTTCCTATTCCTGGGTGTCCTGAACACAGGATTCTCCGTTCCCTGAATCCTGGAAAGGCCCAGGTGTCCAGCAAGGCTCTTACCAAGTAGGGATGCCAAAGGGCTCCAGATTTCAGGACAGATTGATCCAGTCCTGGTTTTACTCCTCTGCATGCTGGTATTTATAATCTTGTTTTTCTAAGGTAATGCAATACAGAAATCAAAATAAGTCCCAGCATGCAATGGGACTGAAATTCCCAGGAAAAATAAAATAAAAATTGAAAACAAAGGTCTCTATGTATGTTACATCAAAGCCATTTTTACACTGACTTTTTTTGTTATAACTTTGAAAATCCCAGGCAAATTAAAATAAATACTGATAACAAAAATCCCTATGTATATCTTGCTATACTCATATAGTTTTAGGTTCTCTCCAATCAAGCTCTAAGTTGGGCTATATTATGATATTTAACAGTTTGGCAGTGGAAGCCCTTCTGGTGTCTTATAAGAGAGTAAGTGGAAGTCTGTCTTGATTATAATCAAACAAATTATCGGGCCATTCTATTGAGGATAGCAAAAAAAAAATGTGTTGACCACTTCTGTTCCTGGCTTTCTTACTGACATTTCAATAGAGTCTGCTCTTTTCCTCCTGCAGAATGAATTATAATTAAAAAACAGGACTAGACTGCAGCAATCTACTTAGTGTTTGGGTACTTTCCAGATACTTGTAGCCTGGATTAGGCACTGTTGGAAACAGGATGCTGGGCTTGATGGACTCTTGGTCTGACCCAGTATGGCATGTTCTTATGTTCTAATCTTATGAGGCGATAATGTTTGACTAGTATCACCTCATCAAGCTGAGCCCATTACCAGTAGTGCCATTGAGAACAACAGAAGCTCTTCTGGAAATGAAGCCAGGCATAGTTTCAGGGACTGATGAAAACAAATAATGCAGCAAAATGGGGGGAAACTCCAGGAAAAAAATAAAGAACCAATGCAGAACATATAAAGCATATGTAAAACAAATGTATTGGCATATGGGCATATGTGAAACCAAAGTAATGGCAAAGAAATATGTATATGGGGCAGAAACATTGATGAGTGATGTAAGAAAGCTTAAGTAGTGTCCAAAAGTTTGGCAATCTAGTTTTAATGTATGAAAGTGTAGAATTATGTATTTCAGATGCAGATATCCAAGAGAATAATAAAAAAGATGGAGGGTGAAGAGCTGTTGTCAACCAACTTGTGGGGTGATCATGTTTAATGATCTCAAGATAGCAAAACAGAACATAAGAACATAAGAAAATGCCATACTGGGTCAGACCAAGGGTCCATCAAGCCCAGCATCCTGTTTCCAACAGTGGCCAATCCAGGTCATAAGAACCTGGCAAGTACCCAAAAACTAAGTCTATTCCATGTTACCACTGCTAATGGCAGTGGCTATTCTCTAAGTGAATTTAATAGTAGGTAATGGACTTCTCCTCCAAGAACTTATCCAATCCTTTTTTAAACACAGCTATACTAACTGCACTAACCACATCCTCTGGCAACAAATTCCAGAGTTTAATTGTGTGTTGGGTAAAAAAGAACTTTCTCCGATTAGTTTTAAATGTGCCCCATGCTAACTTCATGGAGTGCCCCCTAGTCTTTCTATTATCCGAAAGAGTAAATAACCGATTCACATCTACCCATTCTAGACCTCTCATGATTTTAAACATCTCTATTATATCCCCCCTTAGCCGTCTCTTCTCCAAGCTGAAAGGTCCTAACCTCTTTAGTCTTTCCTCATAGGGGAGCTGTTCCATTCCCCTTATCATTTTGGTAGCCCTTCTCTGTACCTTCTCCATCACAATTATATCTTTTTTGAGATGCAGTGACCAGTACAACAGAGTAGTGGTGAGAGCCTGAGAAATGCTGGGGTGCACAAGGAGAAGTATGCCTGGTGCCAAAAGGAGGTAATAATCCCTTTGTACAGTTCATTGGTGAGACCTCATTTGGAGTATTATGACCACTTCTAAAGGCTGTATCTTCAAAAGGATATAGACAGAGGGTCTAGAGAAGCACTACTGACATAGTGCTAGGTCTGCAGCATAAACCCTAAGAAATGATACTTAAGGACTTGATATGTATACCCTGGAAGAGGGGGAATATGATAGAGACATTCTAATATCTCAAAAGTCTAAATAATTTACAAGAAGCAAGCATTTTCTGTTACGCGCCCCGGCCCTCGCATGGGCCTGCTCTCCTCGTTGGCTCCTCTGCAGGTCTTGGGTCTGCCTCACCAGTGGCAGCCGCAAGCTCCTCCAGGCCTCAGCGTCCTGCGGCGGTGGTCGCCGGGCCTTCCACTACGCACCAGGCCTCACGCCAGAGTTCGGCGTCTCCAGTGGCGCTGGCCATGCCCCTACGTGCGTGCCCAGTCTCTTGTAGGGCCAGGGGTGGGTCCTAGCTCCGCAGCGTGCCCTGATTGATTGCCCAATATATGGAAGTTCCTGCCTGCCTTGCCTTGGCAATCAGGTCGACACTGTATGTGTGCTAGTTTACCTCTGCATTCACAGTCTTGTTCCAGTCTCGTTCCAGTCTTGTTCCAGCCTTGTTCCAGCGTCCTTCTGTTCCAGTGTCCGTCTGTCTCGTATTCCCAGGTAGTAACCTTGGACTGTCTCTCTCGTACTGACCTCAGCCTGTTCCTTGACCATTCTGTCTGCTGCCTGGATCCTGACCTCTGCCTGCCTTGTGACCTCGTCTACCTCCGGAACCTGACCCCACCTCGTTGAATACTCCTCGGACTGATCCTCAGATTCTGACCTCGGCTGCCATTGACCACGTCTCTGATTCTGGCTTTGTCCCTTGCCTTGTCATCGCCTACGCTGTTCTGGTCTTCCTTGCTCCATCAGACCTTCAGCCTCGAGACCGACCCCGCTCCCTTGTTGTCCGTGGGCACGCCTGTCTACTGCCTCTCCAGGAGACCCTGCGAGACCCACCTAAGTCCAAGCGGCCTGGGTCCCTTTGGGCTCCACCCAGGGAGACCACGGGCTTCCAGTGGTGAGGCTCATCCTAGCCTCTGTCTCCTCCAGTGCTCTGCCCCCTGGGGGCAGGTGCTTCCTGGTCCCTACCAGGGAGCTGTTCTCCACTGCTCCAGGACAAGGGTCCACCCCCAAGCTCAACATTTTCCACTGGAAAAGAAGTTCTAGGTTATGATATGAAGCTCAAAGAGAGTAGGTTCATGAGTAAATAGAGAAATGTTTTTTCACAGAAAAGGTGATGGATATATGGAATAACAACCAGTGGAGGTGGTGGAGTTCAAAACAGTAATAGAATTCAAGAAAGCATGGAATAAGCACAGAAGATCCTTGGATACAAGGAAGTGAGAGTAAAGACTGATGATGGGTAGGCTTTGCGATAGTGCATCAAGAATGAGCAATTTAGATGGGTTTTGCTGTCCTTATCTGCTGCAGTTTTATATGTTACTATACCTGAGGAATATTAATCTACAACAGTACAGGTAAGATCCAAGAAATATTATGATGTGCGACTTGCCGGTAGGCCTCGTGAGCCATCTCATCGCCAATGCCACTTCTTTCCGCACATGGCAGGAACGCCGCTCCAGTTAAACAGGGCTGCACTTTACAGCTCGCACACTGACATGGTGTCCAGGCCGTGCCTTGCTCCTGCACCTCCCAGACCTTGCACTAGGCGTAAGCACACAGGGGCGCCTATGTTTAAAAGGCCCAGCGCAGGAAACCCGAACCCGGTGCCTTTCAATGATGTCAAACGCTCATACTATTTAAGGCAGCCTTGGAATATCAGCGACGCCTCAGCAACGGGTCTTCTTCCTTGCAGTGCATGTTGCCTAATATTCCCAGTTCCTGTGTCCTGTGTTCCTGTTTCTTCTTCCAGTCTCATCTTCCAGCCTTGCCTTGCCTCGATTTCCAGCCTCATCTTCCGGCCTTGCTTTGCCTCGTCTTCCAGCCTTGCCTCGTCCAGCCATTTCTCTCTAGCCTTGTCTCGTCTGCCTTCCTTGTCCAGCATTGCCTTGTCCTGCCTATCTTGTCCAGTGTCTTTTGTGTGTCTTTGCCCACCTTTGGCCTGACTCTCCAGATCTTGACTTCTCGCTTGTACCTGACAACAATTCCCTGCTATCTGGACCTGACCATTCTTGTTAGCTGCCTATCCCAACATTGGCCTGTCTCTGACTCCATTAGTCTGCTGCCTGCCCTGACCCTGACATAACTTTGGACTCTAGTTCTCTTCACCACCCTAGGGACTTGCCTAAGAGCCTGCTGGCCACCAAAATCCAAGGACTCAACCTGTCCCGTTTAGTGGCATACCTAAAGTATGTGTCAACCAGAGCGGATGTTACCTTTCGCACCTCTTTCTATTCTCCACTCCCCCCCCCCCTCCACAACAGCAGTCCCTGGTTCACTCCTTCTCTGTCTCTTCTGGATCCCCTCACTCGAAACTAATAAAACCATACTAATAATAATAATATTTCCAACAAGCTGATGAATAGAATAACATCCAATAATTAAGAGCTCATACAAAATTTAAGAATTTTTCTAAACAGCAATAAAATATTTCTGTTATAAATCTGCTACTCGGAGTTAGCAATCTGTTATCGAGTTCCTCCTGTAGAAGGAGGAGTTAACAATCTGTTATCAATCCCTGTTGCTAGGAGTAGCAATCTGTTATAAGTCCGCCAGGGAGTTATTTATTTATTTATTTATTTATTTATTTATTTATTTATTTATTTAGAATTTTTATATACCGACATTCTTGATACAAATATCAAATCATATCGGTTTCCATTATAACAAAACAGTCGCGGCTAAGGCGTTACATTAAACAAGGCGTCTGAACAATAGAACGTAAATATTAAATAGTAATAAATGTAACATCGAACAGCGTTAATAGGCGTAACATAATCATAAATGGAACAGCGAACCATGTTAATAGGCGTAACATGAACTAATGCATCTACTAGGGTATCTTTCATAACCTATGGACTATTCGAATCAGGCGTAAGCGGGCCCTAAGGGAAGTAGGGATGATCATGGATCCCATAGTGGACTATTCTGCCCTTTGACCGGTGTCAGAGTGTTATTGAGACTCCGGGAAGGCTTGTCGGAAGAGCCATGTTTTAAGGTGTTTCTTAAAAGTTTGATGACATGGTTCTTGGCGAAGCTCCGGAGGCAGTGAGTTCCAAAGGGTGGGACCGGCTGTAGAGATTGCTCGTTTTCTTAATGAGGTTTTGACTGGTGGAGCATAAAGAGATCCTTTGTAAGCGTTTCTGATAGGTCTTTGTGATGTGTGAAGGCGGAGTTGCGAGCTTAAATTGAGGTGGGCGATGCCGATGATGTCCTTGTGTATCATCATTAACACTTTGAAGGCGATCCTGGATTTTATAGGGAGCCAGTGAAGACCGCGTAGGATTGGTGTGATGTGGGCTCTTTTGTTTGAGTTAGTGAGTATCCTCGCCGCTGCATTCTGGACCATCTTTAGGGGTTTGATAGTTATGGCAGGTAGGCCTAGGAGTAGAGAGTTGCAGTAATCAAGCTTTGTAAGTATGATAGACTGAACTACTAAACGGAAGTCGCTGAAATGCAGGAGGGGTTTCAGATTTTTCAGTACTTGAAGTTTGAAAAAACATTCTTTCGTAGTGTTGTGGATGAAGGATTTTAAGTTGAATAGATTGTTGAGTCGAACCCCTAAGTCTCTGACGGAGGGGGAGTGGTTGATGAATGATTTTGTGAATTGGGATGCACTTTGGGAGTTGATGAGAGTGTGGTTATCGTCAGGCGAGATGATGAGAATTTCAGTTTTATTTGCATTGAGGATAAGGTTCAAGCTGGAAAGCAGAGTATTGATAGAATGTAAACAGCTGTTCCAGTGTGCCCAGGTTTTTTGTAGGGATTCAGTGATGGGAAGAAGTATTTGAACGTCGTCAGCGAAGATGTAATACTTAAGTTCGAGGCTGGAGAGTAGGTGGCAGAGTGGTAGCAGATAAATGTTAAAAAGCGTGGGGGAGAGGGATGATCCTTGCGGGACTCCTCGGTTTGATTTGATTGGGAGAAATTCTTTGTTATTGATCCTGACCTTGTAGAATCTATTCTCCAGGAACGATTGGAACCAGCTGTGTGCTTCTCCTTGAATTCCTATATCAGATAACCGCTCCAGTAAGATGGAATGATTGACCGTGTCGAATGCGGCGGATAGGTCGAGAAGGGCGAGAAGGTAGGGTTGTTTTCTTTCAAGATTGAGAAGGATGGTGTCGGATAAGAATGATAGTAAGGCTTCCGTATTTTGAGATTTCCTGAATCTGAACTGGAAAGGGGAGAGTATGTTATTCTCCTCCAGGTACTCAGACAGTTGTTTGTTTACGAATCTTTCCATCACTCTGGAGATCAAGGGAAGATTAGTGATTGGATGGAAGTTTGCAGGGTCGGCCATCGAAAGGTTAGGTTTTTTTAGTAAGGGTTTTAGGATAGCTATTTTTAGTTGTTCTGGAACCTTTCCTTGAGTTAGAGAGCAGTTAATGATGTTTGCTAATGCTTTAGAAATGGTGTTTGGAATGGAGAGTAGAAGGTTGGAGGGTATTGCATCCAACGGGTGAGAGGAAGGTTTGAGCTTTTTGAGTATGATTTCAATTTCCATTGAAGATGGGGTCTTGAAGGATGTTAAGTTGAAATTCCTGGTAAGTGTTGAGGAGCTAGAGGGCAGTGTTGTCGGCTGTAAGGTAGAGATAGGCTTCAGGAGGTTGGTTATCTTCTTATCAAAGTAGCTGGCTAGTTCCGTGGCTTTGTTGGATGCTTGCTCGTCAGGGATGATAGGTGGCGAAGGTTTTGTAAGAGATGTTACAAATGAGAATAAGGCTTTGGGGCCGAATGAGAAGTTGTGAATTTTTTTTGCATAGAAGTCTTTTTTGGCTTTGAGGATGGCCATCCTGTATGTATTGAGGTGGGCTTTGTAATTTAACGTTGTGATGGTGGAAGGACACTTGCGCGATCTGAGTTCTTTTTTCCGAAGTTCTTGTTTGAGGATTTTAAGTTCCGGAGTATACCACGGATGTCTATTAGCTTGAGGTGGTTTCAAGGATTTAGTGATGGTGGGGCAGGATTGATCTGCAACCTCGCTTGTTATCTTGAACCATGAGTTGATAGCTGAAGGAGCTTCCGTGAGATCAAGGCGGTCAAGCTCTTTGGTGAGCAGGTTGCTAAGTAGGTCTGTGGGGCAAGGTTTCCTGTATTGTATTGTGGTTGACGGGTAGACAGGACGAAGCTGGTCATTAATTTGAAGTTCGGTAGAGATAATGTGATGGTATGACCACGGGACAGGGACGCAAGTTGGGATGATGGTCGAGGATAGACCATCGTTGAGAAAAATCAGGTCTAATGTGTGTCCCGCTTT
Organism: Rhinatrema bivittatum; assembly: GCF_901001135.1. Classification (NCBI taxonomy): domain Eukaryota; kingdom Metazoa; phylum Chordata; class Amphibia; order Gymnophiona; family Rhinatrematidae; genus Rhinatrema; species Rhinatrema bivittatum. Next base: position 256,111,048 of record NC_042617.1, on the reverse strand, counting down.
GTGCGTGGGACCTTTAACGATCGGGCTAAAGCCTAATTGATTGAGGGCTGTAAGTAGGATGTCGCAGTTATGGGGTAGGTGAGGGATGATCTGTGGTGGGTTGGCTTCCCACAGAGTGGCAGTCATATAATACCGCTCTAGTAGTGAAAGGAATGAACACTTAAAGTAAATTGGTGAATCCCTGTGCCGATGGCAGATGACAGTGCCCCCAGGAGGATATCCTGAGAGGGACCACTGGCTAGGCTGGAGTATGGAGACAAACACAGATAGTTCTTTATTAGACAGGAAGTAGAACCACCAGAGGTGGCAGCAGTGAGCTGATGTGCCCAGCAGGGTTGAAGTCCTTCAGATACTGGAATTGCGGTTTCTGGGTTGCTGAGCTTTAGAGAGAGACTATAGGTAGTGAGTAGCCAGGGTATGCTGGATACATAACCAGTAGTAGATGATACACTCACAATTGTAGATATCTGTAATGGCTTCTATGCAACAGAGAGTCTTCAGTATATTCAGGAACAGGAGCCGTAGGCGAGTGCTGGTTCCTATATGCAGTCTGGAATGAGAACTCACAATATCTGTGTATGAGATGGCTTCTGGAATAGAAGAGAGTCTTTGGAGGGTTTTAGGAACATAGGCCCTTGTGGAGCGAGTACCGGTTCCTATCTGTAATAGAACTCACAGTATTCACGTCTGTGATCGCTTCCAGGTAGTAAGGAGTCTTCTGAGCATTCAGGGACGTAGGCCCTTGAGGAGCGAGTACCGGATCCCGTCTTAGCAATCTGAAATCAAGAAGAGAGAGCGGGCCCCCGAGGAGCGGGTACCCCTAGGTAAGGTTGTGGAGGCAGAGCAGCGGAGAAAGAATTCCCCTTGCTAACTCGATTCGTAGTCGCAAGCAAAGACCTTTTAAGGTGGAAGCGGATGACGTCACTACGGGGGGACGCCCCTGAGGTTCACGCCCTTGCTGGTACAAACTCTGGAGCGCGCGCACCCTTACATCATCAGGAACATGGCGGATCCGCAGCGTCATGCCAGCCCAGGGATTCCAGGAAGAATGGCGAGGAGAAGCCGTGGCAGCATCTGTCCGTCAGACCCGAAAGGAGTTGCCACTAAGGTAGAGAGGGTGGAGCGAGGGCGAGAACAGGCACTAACCCAACAATTTCAAAATGGCATATACATCAGACACCCAATAATTAAAACTAATAAGGATGGAAAAATTCCCCACTCTCCACCTGAAATCTTTTGATTTCAAGGCACCCTGAGCTTGTCTTGGATTAGTGGGGAAGCACAAAATTTCTTCATATACACAATGCAGGCAGAATCCTATTGACACGCACACACACACACACAAACAACCCAGGCAGGTTCCCATTCACACACACACACACAAAACCTAGTCAGGCTTCCATTTACACACACAAATACACACAACTCAGGGGGAAAGGGGTGGGATGTTCGTGGGAGGAGTGAAAAATCCATATATATAGAAAACCTCCCATACCAAAACAGCACCAACTGCCAGCACTGAATCCTACCTTTGAAAAGACAACACTGCAGATCTTACACCGTGCCCTAAAACACGAATGCACCTCCTATTAGGAAAACAGAACAAGCTGCTATAGATCCCTACACAGAAAGTATATGCTAGTTGTTAGGCGCTCTGGCCACGGGTGGCCGCAGCCGGCCCCCCTCACCTCCATCTCCGGTACCGGAACAGCTGACGGGGCTCGTGCGGGGGCAGGGAGACGCCCCCGCTGCACGCATCTGGCCTCCTCCTCTCTTGCAGCTCCTGCCGCCGAACTTGCACCGCACTCTGCAGCAGGAGGGATGACTTCCATTCCCCTCGTCACAGCATCAGGCAGCAAGCTGACACCATCTGCAGCCTGCTCCCGGTCCGGCCCTTCCTAGGCGCTTGGCCGTACCTCCTACCGATTCTTAAAGGGCCAGCTACGATTAGATGCAGCCCAGCCCCCTGGATGACATTAGGAGCCTGGGACTACTTCTGGGAACTTCCTCTTTCTGTTCCTTGACTTAGCAATGAGTCTGCTTCTCCTTCATGGAGTCTTCTGTGCTTCGTTGGTGCCTTGGTTCCTGCTCCTGCCTTCTGTGTCCTATTCCTGCCTTCCAAATCCTGTTCCTGCTCCCATCCTGGTTCCTGCAGACGGATCCCCTGGTTTCTGACTTCGGACTGGCTTTTGGTAATTCCTCTGGCTTTGACCTCGGACTGGCTATCAATGACTCTCTGGCTTCTGACTCTGGACTGGCTATCGGCGACCCTCTGGCTTCTGATATTGGACTGACTTTGGACGGATTTCCTGGCTACTACCCCGTCGACTTCACAGGGGCCCACCCAAGACCAGCCGGCCCCTGCACCCAAAGGCTCAACCTGTGGGGAACGGGGTTGGTAATTGCGAAGCTCCAGCCGGCCCCTGCAACTGCCCGGCCTCACCTCCTGACGGTGGGGACCTGTGGGGTTCGCCCTCTCAGGTTGCGCCAACTCCGCCTCGGGCAAGGGGTCCACATTCTCGTCAGTCAACCTAACACTAGCAGAATTCCTCACCTCAGTCACACATGCAGAACACAGACAGACCCTCACCAAATACACAATAAAGTTATCAGAAAGTATAAATAAAAATATACAGACAAAACTTGAACTGGAGACCGCTACAAACCAGACTCTGTATGCAGTGCAATAAAGGAAAAATAGAATCACCATTCCTCATAAAACACCAAATAATAAAATCACTCTCATACATGCTCTCTCACACACACATGCATGCTCTCTCATACATGCTCTCACTTTCTCATACACATACACTCTCGCTCTTTTACACATACTCTCTCACACACAACTCACATACTCTATTTCATACATGGTCTCGCTGTCTCCCACACATACACTCTCACTTTTACTGGCCCTCTTTCTTACATTCTCTCTTACTTATACGCACTCTGACTTACGTTGGGTCTCTCCCTCTCTTCTTTGACTATTGACAGACCCCCTGAGGGCCTGTGCCACTCTTCAGCTGCTAGTGAGCTAGGATCCACTAGGGATGAGCTCAGAGGAGTGGGGGGCCCAGGGTGAATCAGCCAGAAATAGGCCCCCTACCCATGATTGAAGGACAAGACTCTGTACTCTCTCAAAAGACCCCATCATGCACTTTCCCCTTCTCCCAAGACACCTCACACAGCCTCCCTCTCATGTCTCCCTCAAGTAATCTATAGTAGAATGTATATGGGTAGAAATCCCATGTGTGTTGGGTAAGAATATAGTGATAGGAGTATACTACCATCCACCTGGACAAAATGGTCAGACAGATGATGAAATGCTAAGAGAAATCAGGGAAGCTAACCAATTTGGCAGTGCAATAATAATGGGAGATTTCAATTACCTAATGAAATCACGTATCGCAAACATTTTTTTCTTTATGTTGTTGGTGCTATAGACATTTAGTATTTTTATTATTGTAATATTTCATCACAATTTAATTTTGGGACTCTCATAACACCCACGGTTTAACAAGCATAGACTTGTGTTTTCACCGCTAAAGGTCTTTTATAATCATCGGTCCACTAATATAGTTTTGCAATTTTTCTTGTGCTTTAAACTTTTTTCATAAAACATCAAAGAACAGTACTTCCCTTGTTCTTGAACTGATCAAGTTCCAGAGATAAGAGTCCGAGTCCGATGTGAACACGTTTCACGAGCCGCTGCCTCAGGGACTTCTTGGGTTGACTCACTAGACACAGCGCTCCTCAGGTTGACTCACGGGCACTGCTAAGAAAGATCTCTGGATACTCATGTTATGGATGTTTTCAATAAACTTTTCAATTCAATGGAGGTCCATCGTATTTATTCAGACCTGCCACCAAATACGATGGGGCTCTTAGGGAAGATAAGGCCATTGCAGAAAGACTAAATGAATTCTTTGCTTCCGTGTTTACTAATGAGGATATTGGGGAGATACCAGTTTCAGATATGGTTTTCAAGGGTGATGAGTCAGATGAACTGAACCAAATCACTGTGATCCTGGAAGATGTAGTAGGCCAGATTGACAAACTAAAGAGTAGCAAATCACCTGGACCGGAATGGTATGCATCCTAGGGTACTGAAGGAACTAAAAAATGAAATTTCTGATCTATTTGTTAAAATTTGTAACTATCATTAAAATCATCCATTGTACCTGAAGACTGGAGGGTGGCCAATGTAACCCCAATATTTAAAAAGGGCTCCAGGGGCGATCCGGGAAACTATAGACCAGTGAGCCTGTGTTATGTTTTAACTTGGTTTGTGGGCCCTTGGGTTGTGGAGAGAGCTGACTCCACCCACAGAGAGGAGCCCTGTGGGGACTCCATGACAGACGGGGTCTCAGCAGTGATGGACACAGGAGTCACAGAATATTTATTATACAGCAAAGAGAAACCCGATGAGCGGGTTTGTAACTCAATCCTGGAAATAGTAGACCTGGGAAAGATTCTCCGGTAGTAGTCCGCAGGGCAGGGTAACCCGGGGAATCCTTGCTTCTTGATAGACCTTGTGTGTGTTAACTCTGGTAGTGGTCTGCAGTGCGGGATAGGCCGGAGGCAGATGTGGGTAACTGGTACAACACAGCATGAATCCGGTAATGGTCCGCAGAGCGGGGTAACCCAGAAAGTACTTGCTTCTAGTATACCCTGTGTGTTGTAGCTCCGGTAGTGGTCCGCAGCGTGGGGTAGGCCGGAGGTAGGTGTTGGCAACTGGCACAAGACAGCGTGGATCCGGTAGTGGTCCACAGAGTGGGGTAACCCAAGGATCCACAGCAAGACAGACGAGGTGATGTAGAGTAGGTCTTGTACTCACTGTGTAGTAGAGAATTCGTAGTAGCAGCAGCGGAGACCCGACGCAGGAGAACTCACTTACCTGGTGAAGGTGAGACAGGCAGAAGAGGCCCTCCAAGGAGCAGATAGCCCTGAGTGCAGCAAGGCACCCGAGGAGCAGGTACCTGAGGCACTCAGTCAGGAATGCAGGAACAGCAATGCAAAGCGTATCAGAGTACAGGAATTAAGCAAGATGGAATCCTTGCTAACTCATAGGTAGGAAAGTCTGGTAGGCTTAAATACATGTAGGCAGTGACATCATGCGGAGGGGACGTCCCCGCTGTTCCTGCCATGACGTGCACAAGAAGGAGGCAGGCGCGCACGTGCGTGCCCTAGGTCACACCAGATTCGAGATGGCGACCGGGATCGCCCACGCCGTCCCGGGAACGCCAGGTAGGTCGGCGTGCAAAGGCAGAGGTAGCCATCTTAGCCAGAATCGGAGCCACTGGGCAAAATGAGGTGAGCAGCAAAGGTCACAGCCATCTGTGACCGGGCGCAACAGTACCCCCCTTCTTAGGGTCCCTCCCAGGGGGTTTCGGCTTCCTTGGGTGAGTTAGATGGAAACGATGTAATATGTCTTTGTCTAGGATGTTGACAGCAGGTTCCCAGCTGTTTTCTTCAGGGCCATATCCTTCCCATGAAATTAGGTATTCCCAATGCTTTCCTCTCTTATGTATGTCCAAGATATCATCCACTTTGTATACCATGTCCTCTTCAGCATCCAGAGGCTGTGGTCTGGAGTTTTGCAAGAGAATTCTGAGAGGATGAGAGACTTCAGCAGTGAAACATGGAAAGCATTGTATATTTTCATGGATGATGGTAACTTCAGACTATAGGTCAAGGGACCTAGGCGGCGAAGTCAGAGAAGGGACCAATGTAGCGTGGAGCAAATCTGACTGAAGGCAGCTTGAGGTGGAGGGACTTGATACTGAGCCATACCTTGTCTCCTGGCTCAAACTGGGGTGCTGCTCTGTGTTGCGTGTCGTATTGCTTTTTGGCCCGTTGTCCTGCTTTATGCAGAAGGTCCTTGGTTTGAGTCCAGAGTTGGTGAATCTCTTCAGCTGTAGCCTGAGCCGCTGGTGATGTACCTGACAAAGGTATTGGAAGTGGTGGCAATGGTTGGCGACCATATACAATCTGAAATGGAGTGGATCCAGTGGCAGAAGCAGGATGAGAGTTGAAGGCAAATTCAGCCTAGGGTAAAGGTTCTGCCCAGTCACTCTGCCTAGTGTTGACGTAGGCCCAAATGAACTGTTTGAGAGTCCGATTCATTCTCTCTGTTTGCCCATTTGATTGGGAGTGGTACACTGATGTCAGGTCTAATGCAATGTCAAATTTACTACACAGCGCCCTCCAGAATTTTGCAGTGAATTGAACACCTCTGTCGGAATCGATCTGCATAGGCATCCCTTGCAGGTGGAATATATGCCATATGAACAGTTTGGCAGGTTCTGGGGCAGATGGTAGTCCGGGTAAAGCTACAAAGTGTGCCATTTTTGAGAATTGGTCCACTGTGACCCATATAGTATTGTTCCCGCTTGAAGGTGGTAAATTAACGAAGAAATTGGTTGTTATGCGCGTCCATGGTTCATCTGGAATTGGTAATGGCTGTAGGAGACTCCAAGGGCGACTGGCAGGAAGCTTTTGTCTGGCACAGGTAGCGCAGGATTCAATGTACGCTTAGATGTCCTTTTTCATAGACGGCTACCAAGAAAAGCGTTGAAGGGTAGCAAGCGTATGGGCCTGTCCAGGATGACCGGCTAACCGGGAGTCATGAGCCCGGTTCAGAAGTTTCTTCTGCAGATTTTGAGGAACCACTGTTTTACCTGCTGGAACAGAATGGGTAGCAGCCAGAACTATCTTCTCTGGGTTGATGATGTGACGGGGTGCCTCAGGGACATCTTCAGGTATAAAGGAGTGTGAGAGGGTGTCTGCCCGGTCGTTTTTATCAGCAGGACGGTATTTGAGCAAGAAATCAAATCGGTTGAAGAATAATGACCATCGAGCTTGACGATGGTTGAGTCTCTGTGCATGACGTAAATATTCCAGGTTCTTGTGATCAGTGAACACTGTTATCTGGTGTTGAGCATCTTCTAGCCAGGGACGCCATTCTTCGAATGCAAGCTTGATAGTGAGCAACTCTTTGTCGCCGATGCCATAATTTCTCTCGGCTGGCGAAAAGTGTCTTGAGAAAAATGAGCAGGGATGAAAAGTATGTGTATCACTGTGCTGACTGAGCACGGCCCCTATGCCGACATCAGAGGTGTCGACCTCGACGATGAATGGCCGATGAGGGTCAGGATGACGTAAACAAGGCTTCTTGAGGAATACCTTCTTGAGAGCTTGAAAGGCAGAGACGGCATCCGGAGACCACTTTGATGGGTTGGCTCTTTTTTTAGTCATGGCAGTAAGTGGCACTGTTAAGGTCGAGTAATACTTGATGAATGTGCAATAATAATTAGTGAAGCGCAGGAAGTGACAGAGAGCTTTAATACCGGTAAGCTGAGGCCAGTCTTGAATGCTTTTTGTGTTCTGGGGATCCATTTGGAAGCCTTTGTTGGACATGATGTATCCTAGGAAGGGAACAGACTCCTGGTGGAATGCACACTTCTCGAGCTTGGCATATAAACGATTATCCTGCAGCCTTTGCAAGACTTTGATGATATCTGCTTGATGGCTCTGGACATCACTGGAAAGGATGAGGATGTCATCCAAATATATGAACACACACTGGTATAGCAAGTCTCGCAGGATGTCATTCATCATATTTTGAAAAACGGCCAGGGCGTTGCACAGGTCAAATGGCATGACTAAATACTCGAAGTGGCCATCGCGAGTATTAAAGGCCATTTTCCACTCGTCCCCTTGGAGCCAAACAAACATCTTAGCCAGAATCGGAGCTACTGGGCAAAATGAGGTGAGCAGCAAAGGTCGCAGCCATCTGCGACTGGGCGCAACAGCCTGACTTCAGTGCCAGGAAAAATAGTGAAAACTATTCTAAAGATCAAAATCGTAGAGCATATAGAAAAACATGGTTTAATGGAACACAGTCAACATGGATTTACCCAAGGGAATTCCTGCCTAAAAAATCTGCTTCGTTTTTTTGAAGGGGTTAATAAACATGTGGATAAAGGTGAACCGGTACTACAGCTGTAGTGTACTTGGATTTCCAGAAAGCATTTGACAAAGTCCCTCATGAGAGGCTTCTAAGAAAACTAAAAAGTCATGGGATAGGAGGCGATGTCCTTTCGTGGATTACAAACTGGTTAAAAGACAGGAAACAGAGAGAAGGATTAAATGGTCAATTTTCCCAGTGGATAAGGGTAAACAGTGGAGTGCCTCAGGGATCTGTATTGGACCAGTGCTTTTCAATATGTATTTATTTATTTATTTATTAGTTTTTATATACCGACGTTCATGGAGAACCCTTACTGGGTAACGTGACTTGCGAAACCGGACCAGTTACACTTTGCACCGGAGCATTCCATACGGAATCAATCTCCTTCTTTGTACTGGAAAAGACTATACATCCTATCATCCTGGGGTTACCCTGGCTGCAAGTGCACCAACCCCAATTTGACTGGGCCTCCCTGGATCTTTCCCGCTGGGGCCCAGAATGCTATGGGAGATGCCTTAAGGAGATATCGCCTGTTGTTTGCATGCCTTCTACTCCAGTGATGCCAGGACTGCCGCCCCAATACGCATCCTATGGGGATGTATTCTCCAAAGAGGCGGCTGATATTCTTCCTCCACATAGGTCTTATGATTGTGCCATAAGACTGAAGCCCAATACTGAACCACCGAAAGGATGGGTGTACCCTCTCTCAGCTCTTGAGAATAAAGCTATGTCGGAATACATTGAAGAAAATCTCCAGAAGGGCTTTATTTGACCATCTAAGTCGCCAGCCGGTGCAGGCTTTTTCTTCGTGGGGAAGAAGGACGGTACCTTACAACCATGTATCGATTACTGAGGTCTAAATGAGATCACGATCAAAGACCGTTACCCCTTGCCGTTAATCTCGGAGCTGTTTGACCGGCTGCAGGGGGCCAAGATATTTTCAAAGCTTGACCTGAAGGGGGCCTACAACCTCATTCGCATTCGGAGTGGCGATGAATGGAAAACGGCCTTCAATACGCGAGATGGCCACTTCGAGTATCTTGTGATGCTGTTCGGGTTGTGCAATGCACCCACCATTTTCCAAAATATGATGAATGACATCTTGCGGGATCTACTGTACAAGAATGTTGTGGTATTCCTGGATGACATTTTAATCTTCTCCCAGGATTTGGACACCCACATTGCAGATGTCAAGCAAGTACTTCACTGTCTCCATGAACATCGGCTGTACGCCAAACTCACTAAGTGTGAATTTCACAAAGACTCAGTGCCTTTTCTAGGCTACCTAGTGTCAAAGAAGGGCTTCCAAATGGACCCTCACAAACTTGAAAATATCAAGAATTGGTCCCAACCTACCAACCTGAAGGCTTTAAAGAGATTCCTGGGGTTCACCAACTACTATTGAAGCTTCATAAAGAACTATTCTTCTTTAACTGTACCCTTGACTGCGATGACCTGCAAGGGTGCTAACGTCTCAAATTGGTCAGTGGAGGCCATTTCCGCGATCGAGAAATTAAAGGCTGCCTTCTCCACAGAACCATGCTTACGGCATCCAGACTCCAACAAGCCATTTATTGTAGAAGTCGATGCTTCAGATGAGGGTGTAGGGGCTGTGTTGAACCAAACAGGAGACTCGAAAGCCTTATGTCCCTGTTCGTTCTTCTCTAGAAGATTTTCTCCAGCCGAGGAATGGCGGTCTTGGCTCGAAGGCGCTCAACATCAAATAACCGTATTCACAGATCATAAAAACCTAGAGTATCTTCGCCACGCACAACCAGGCTAAATTACAGTCAGGCCAGATGGTCTTTATTTTTCAATCGTTTCGATTTTGTGCATAAGTTCCGTCCTGGAGATCGAAACACCAGAGCAGATACTCTGTCACACTCCTTCCATTCGGAGGATGTTCCTGATGAGCCACAGCACATAATAGACCCAAAGAAGATACTCTTGGCAACTACTCAGTCCGTATCCGCTGGCAATGCCATCAATTCTCTCATCCAGCAATATGTACTGGATTGTCGCCATCGATACTTAGCGAATTGTCTCCCATATCTCAAGATCCACCTGTCATCAATGCAAAAGACGACTTAGAGATCAAAATCAAAGAGATACTGGATGTTTGTAAAAGAGGCAAGATTTTTGAATACCTTCTAAGATGGGAAGGTTTCGGCCCCGAAATACACTCTTGGGAGCCTCAGACCAATATCTTGGATAAAGAGATGCTTCGTCAATTCCATCTCGCGCATCATTCAAAACCCAAGCCTGGTACCCGAAGAGGAGATCGCCCTTTGAAGGGGGTACTGTTGTGTCCGTCACTTTCTGACGTCTCTGCTCCGCCCACCTTACCTCGTTGGCGACTCCCTCCGGGGTTGATGGAAGGCTAGCTGCTGCGGTGTCTCCAGGCCATCATCCTCCGGCATTTCCGGACTGGCTCGACGCTGCAAGCTGCCATGTTGACCAGATGCCTAAGGGCGCGCGCGCGGCCCAACTGATGTACCGGCGTTGGTGCGAACCTCAGGGGCGTCCCCCTGAGATGAGGTCATCAGTTCCAGATATTTAAGGTCTCAGTTTTTGCTAACAAGACGAATTAGCAAGGGATAGGTTTACCTAGCTTCCTCTAGGTCGCTGCGGATGGGATTCACTCTCCACAACCCTAGCTACTCTGCCTCCTCGGACTTCACTAGAGGTACCCGCTCCTCGGGGACCTCGCTCTCTCTTTTTCTTTACAGGTCGCAGTCCGGAACCGGTACTCACTCCTGGAGGGCCCACGTCCCGGACCAGCTCCTGAATACCACTTCTGCTAAGACATCATCGCTGCTTACAACATTAGTGAGTTTCCATCTATCTCTCAGAGCTTTCCCTGGGACCAGGTACTCGCTCCTCGAGGGCCTACTGCATTCCAAGTCCTGGGCTGCCTCAAGAGACTATGGTGTGAGTGTTATCATCAAGGACTTGTTCCAGAACTCTGCATATCCTATCTACTCACTTTCTTAGTTTCTCTACAGCTCAGCCATCTTGGGATCGCTGTTCCAATACCTGAGGGACTACAGCCCAGCCGGGCGCTTCCAGCTCACTACTGCCACCTCTGGTGGTTTAATATATTGTCTAATAAAAGAACTAGTGTGTGTCTGTCTCCTACACTAAGCCTGACCAGTGGTCCCTCTCGGGATCTCCCCCTAGGCCGTGGTCACCTGCCACTGGTCCAAGGATCCACCCACAACTATTCGAAATAATAACATATTGCTATCTCCAGCAACTCCGTTAATAACAGACTGCTACTCTCAGCTTTAACAACAGAGCTCTAATAACACCCCCCCAGATCTCCCCAATTCCCTCACACACATCCTCCAATCCTCTTTCAAATGCCACACATACAACTTCCCTCCTTTTCACCCCCGCATCCTCTCAGAATCCTAACACACACACATGCATGTCCTCCAATTCCCTCTTCACGCCACACTCCCTCTGATCCCCTTCCTCACTGTCAATCCTCTCCCCCCCCTCCCCAACTCTTATGCCAATCTGGGCTTGGTAGAGTACAGAAATCAAGATGCAGTGCATTGGGTTGCTTCCAGTTCCTATGCAGTCCAAGGCCACAGTGCCATACTTTGATCCTTGGAGGATATATTAGTATTTTGCAGTTCAAAGCACGACAAACCAGCCCCCAGGCTATACAGTAAGAGGAAGCAGTCCAGATTGGTATGGAGTAGGGGAAAGGGAGGAAGATATACAGATCACCCCTGCCACTTACATCTGGCCCCCACCCCTCCCCGGTCTCCTGTGGTAATTCTGGGGCAGAAGAAATTCCTCAGAAAGGGATAGATTTTGTAAGCCTTCCCATGGCCTTAGAATCACGGGAGACCAGGCATTCTATTCCTATGTGTCTTCTTCAATTCTGTGACATTACCTGCAAATATTTCGGGCTATTGAAAATGAAGGGGGAGGAGCATCCTTGCGCCCCATTTCATTGCTCTTTAAAATGTAATTTTTTTGTCAAACCATCAGAAAATTATCAAAGTATCTGATGTTTTTATTTAATGGAACTTCCCCTTTAAGTAACTTATGGCCGTATTTACTAAATGTTTTTTTCCCATTTTGTGTTTATGGGAAAATTGCTTAGTAAATAAGACCCTTAATGGAGGAATTCTGTTTCAATGCTAATTGAATTAAGAGTGCTATATATTTCTCTGCATGATCTATCATCATTGTATAACATAATGACCTTCAAGTGAATGCATGAATAATCATTGCCATTTGGGGCCTGATTTACTCTGCTTTTCTTCAGAAAGGGAGAAAGTGACTCAGGCCCTTGATGCTAGCTATTTACCCAGGTCTGTGCTGCCTTGCCAGCATTTTGGCCCTTTCTTCTTTCAGAAGAAAATGAAAACTCTTTGAACTTAGCAACAAAAGTAACATTAATTTTCTGTGAACCATTTGTCTCTTTCTGCAAAGCCATTCTCCTGTTTTGTGACTAAGGCATAGGCTTTTAGTAAATGTCCCCCACCCACCTACCTCTTCCTCAGAACATTCAGTGTGTGAAGTGCATAGCGTGATAAAAACTGATAACACTGAAAAACTGAACAGTCTGATTGTTTTTTAAGGCACAGCACTCCAGCTGAAGATGAGTGCTATGTCACACTGGCATCATTTATTTGATGAAATAAAAACCATTACACATGAAGTAAATGCATTGATGAGAAACAGGATAGGTAGGCAAACAGCGAACCCCATATGTATGGGGTAATAAAAATGAGCCAGCCTGAACCACTTTCTTGAGAGTAATGGTTTTCAGACAGCTATACTGAGGGCTGCATTTTCTAAAGGAGCTTTAGCTGGCAGAAGAAGAGCATGTTCTGGAAAATGCAAAACCCAGTCAATAAATCTAGTCAGTCATTCTCAACCACAATGACCCTGCTTTATTATCTTTCCCAACAACCTGGTAGGATCACTGAGTGGGGCTGGGGAGAGGTGGTTGTTTGGGCCTTGGATAAGAAACATTCAATCAGTAATTACCTAATCTTTTATTTGCTAAAACCAGATTTGGCGGGTTGTCACTTGACTTGATTGTCATTTTAGAAGACCTCCTTGGGCTTTTGGTTATGCAGTTGACTGCTCTTTAGTCAGTCATTTCAGCAGAGGACAGATGGAAGGACAATGTGTGCTACTGCTCTTCCTGTGGTTCACATGAGGTGTGCACACATTCATTTTGTGTTTTATGAAATGTATGTGTCCTTAAAAAAAAAAATCCATAACTGTGAAAAAAATAAAGTTTAAATTCTCTGTCTTTATTGTTATGCAGCCCCCTTTTCTAGAAGTTGCTATGACAGTCGAGGCACACTTAGTACCAGGGCTCAGTCCTTGCAGAGTCCTACAAAACCCTAGCATGGATTCTCAGAAAGGAGGGAGGATAAACTTCCAGGACCCTAGGCGTAGTATAACAGTCTCTTTCTGTGAGTGTATGGTCAAACTCTTAGTCTCTGTACTGGAGATGGCCAGTAAACAGGCTAGACACATGAGTAGGGTGTTCCAAAATAATATGTTTACTGTTCAACTTGTTCAAGGATAATTAGCTGGCACCAGGTACATTTTCTTCTTTTTACATCCACACCCACATCAATAAATAAAATACAAACTGATCTGTCCGTGATCCCTTTGTCCTTTCTTAGAGGTCCCCTTTCTTCCCGTCAAGGTGCAGCGGAATGGGTCCTCCTATCCCTCACAGATCTCCCCTTCCAAATCCCTGTGGTCTACTGCTTCACTCTGAAATCTCCAAACCTCCCCTGTTCTGGATTTCCTTGGTAGAAAACCCTATGGGGAGCCTCAAGTTTTTTCTCTCTCCTCCAGAGGGTATTCTTCCACTTTCCCAAACTCTTCTTAGATGCACAGAGATTTTTTGGCCTGAATGATCCATAAGAATACTGCGACTGGAAAAAATCCTTCTTCCTCCACAGTCAAGCAGGTCAGACCCCATAAGTGGGTTATGCATATCTAACAGCAGATGAAGACGGAGTAAAAGCTGATGTCATGGATATGTAGCAATGCACCGACATCAGCCCGCCAGTATTCTCCATCTCCAGCAGATGGTGGACATGCATTTCCCTATCGGGGCTTGCCTGTAGTAAAAAAGAAGAAGAAAAGGAGAAGTTTATCACACCACATGTACTCCTGAGGTGAGACCAATGGGTTCCTCCCTCAGTTGAGCACCTTTAGTCTGGTAGCCTTTAAAAAAAATTATTCCAAAACAGAGATTCCCACCAAGTGTATAACTAATACTTAACCAAATCGTCACTTGGTTCTAATGTTTATCTAAGGTGTTTGCTGAAGTCTTACTCAAAATCCAGCTCTGGAACTGGATTCTACACCGGAAAAAATTTTTTTTAGAAGGACGGGGATGGTTTCATATATTTATTATCCGGCAACCACACCTCGGTGCCTTGTCGTTTTAATCATCAACACACCCTCCAACCTCCATATTTTTATTTCAAACGTATTGTTTTAAAAAACGTTTTTAGAGATAGGCATCAGTAAATTTCCTCCTTTATTCTTTTTTTATTTTTTATTTATCTTATGTCCGTGTTTTCTTCGTGTAAAGACACTACTATTAATACTCCAAACCGTCAGAAATGAAATGATTTGTACTTAGCTTTAAATAATCCCGACTTGCACACGTTTCGACATCCAATGTCTTCCTCAGGGTTTATCCATATGCATTTTTCTTTTATCAAAAAGCAAAAAGGTATTCACTTGTCTGTTAATTTCCCCGGTGCTTAAACCAGCCTCCGTCTAACGCTGACAACGCCTGATAATTTCCTTTCTTCTAAGGCAGCGATTCTCAACCAGTGTGTCGTGTCATGGCTCCCGGTGTCCCACTGCCCCAGTTGTGCTTCACTTCTCCCTTTTCCTGCCCCCACAGGCCAATGGGAAGCCTCCTCCCTTCTTCATGCCCCATGGGCCAATCAGAAGCTTCCTCCCTTTTTCCTGCCCTGTGGTCCAATCAGAATCCTCCTCCCTTTTTCCTGCCCCCGTGAGCCAATCAGAAGCCTCCCTTCTTCCTGCCAGTGGGAGTAGGGAGAAAGCCTCTGATTGGCCGGTGGGGCAGAAAGAAGGGGGCATCCAATAGCCCATAGCAGAAGTAGAAGACAAAGAAAGCATGGCCTGAAGAAGATGGAGGAGGAGTTTCATGGCTGCCAGGATGCCCAAAGGAAGAAATTGCTGCCACTGGTAGGGAGAGGGAGTGTATGTGTGGGAGAATGTGAGGAATATGAGCAGGCAGGTCTGAGAAAATGAGCATGAAAGTGAACATGTGAGTGTGTTGAGTGTGCATGAGAGGAGAAAGCTTGTGCGCATACCTTGGAGCCTGTCCCCACCCCAACTAATGAATGAAATCTCAGGGTGATTGTAAATCAAAAGTTCCCAAGTGAAGCACATCCGATGATCAGCGATGGGGGAAAGAACAGAGTTAGCTCCCACAGCTGATGGGATTTTTTGTTCTTGGGCTGCAGAGGCTGGAAAAGGAGGCTACTGCACCTGCCATTTGTACTGGGGAGGAGAGGGGTCATGAGTGAGAGTGAGCCAGAGGGAGAGAGATCATTTGTGTGTGATTGAGAGCTTGTATGTGAGAGAACATTTATGTAATTGAGAGAGAGATTGGTCAGGAAGGTGATGTGTTTCTGTGAGAAAGAGAGAGCGAGAGAGAGAGAGATAGACTGGTCAGGGACATGACTGGTATGTGTGTGATAGAGACTAGTCAGGAAGGTGACTGGTGTGAGTGTGTGAGAGACAGACTGGTCAGGAAGGTGACTGGTGTATGTATGAGAGACAGAGACTGGTCAGGGAGGTGTGTGAGAGAGAGACTGGTTAGGGAGGTGAATGGTATGTGAGAGACAGAGACTTAGAAAGGTGACTGGTCTGTGTGTGTGTGAGGGAGACTGGTTAGGGAGGTGACTGGTGTGTGTGAGGAAGAAAGACTGGTCAGGGAAGTTACTGGTGTGTGTGATACAGAGACTGGTTGTGGGGACTAATTGGTGTATGTGTGTGTGTGAGACTGGTTATGGGTCCTAAGGAAGAGGACTGTGAGGAAAGAGGTTCAGCAACTAATGCTGTCTCTGGTGTGTGCTACTGGCCTGCAAGGGAAAGGAGTAGGAGAGTTGCTGGAAAGGGCAAGTAAAGATGGCTTTTTAAGTTTATTTTTCTTGATTGACTGCCATTTTAATTAGTTTGGGGTGAATATTTATTTGGTAGGTGGAATATAGGGAGGCTGAGATTTTTACCCCTAAATATTTAATTTCTTTAGTAGCCCACCGCAATGGGAATTCACCCTTCCAGTTCAATTGAACATTATTCGTGATGTAAATGGCCTCTGATTTTTCTCTATTAATTTTAAGCCCCACAAATAATCCAAACCTCTCCTGCAGGGACAACAGTGGGGCCAGGGTTGTGCTGGGACTTGTCAAAAACACAAGGACATCATCGGCAAATGCCGCACTTTAAACATTTGTTCTGCTCTCTCAAACCCCCGCACCTCCTTGTCAGCCATAATTTTCCGTAATAGTGGGTCAATTGTGAGGATATATAGAAGTGGGGACATAGGGCAGCTCTGGTGAACCCCTCACTGGATGGAAACTGCTTCAGAGCAGGTACCGTTGACTATAATTTGTGAGGTGGGCATACCATATAACAACTGAATATATTGTGTAAAGTCACCTGCAAAGTCATACCTATGCAACACCGAGAACATATACGACCATGGTACCCTGTCGAAAGCCTTCTCAGAATCTAATCCGATAGCCAGCGCCAGGGTACCCTGTTGTTGGCAGTAGCGCATGACGGATAACAATTTCAGTATATGGCTCATGGCCTTGCGACACTTAACAAATCCCACTTGTGGCGCCAATATTAATTGGGGAAGAACCAGGTTAAGCTGTTCTGCTAGAATTTTAGCTAAGATTTTGAGATCACTATTCAAGAGTGAGATGGGTCTGTAAGATTTTGGTTTTTCCAGATCCTTCCCGGCTTTGGGTAAGACTGTGATGTGGGCACTGTTAAATTCCTTTGGGAAGGTATTCTTAGTCAGGCCTTCGGTATAAAAATCTGTTAATGGAGCAGCTATATGGACTCTGAGCATCTTGTAAAAATCATATGAGAACCCATCTGGCCCAGGCGATTTTCCAGAGGGCATTGTATTAATGGTTTGTACCAGCTCATATGATTGGATAGGGCGATTTAGGAAGTCCCTCTGAGATGAGGTGATGCTCGGCAGTGGGATATCTGAGAGGAACTCCTGCTCACTACCTGAAGGCGGTTCCAGGTCAGCTTTGTACAGGGTATCACAGAAGGTGCGAAACACTTCGCAAATGTCAGTAGTGTTTGACACATGTTGTCCATGACATGTGCGCATGTGAGAAATCATTGTCTGGGGTCTAGCCGCTCTGATCAAGTTGGCTAAGGGCCGTCCTTCTTTATTACCAAATTTAAAGTAATTATGTTGGGCCACTTGGAGCGCCTTCCCCGCACTTATATGAAGCATAGTGTTTAATTGGTTGAGGGCACTAAAGTATGATTTCTTGTTGTCATCTGAGGGGGTTTGAATCGTTTTACGACGTGCCTGTTTGGTAAGGGAATCCAGATGTAAAATTTCCCTATTTATGCGTTTGTACCTGGCACCAGTGTAACTGATAATCTCACCCCTAAATACCGCCTTGCCAGCCTTCCAAAACAGATGAGGATCCCCAACATGTTGAGCATTATGTACTTTATAATCCAACCATTTATCTCGAAAGAATTGTTGAAAATCTTTATCCCCTTTAAGATCCTGAGGGAACCTCCAGAGGGCCGCCCCCGTCTTCTCGTTCCCAAAGTAAAAGACAGAGAAACAGGTGAATGATCTGAAATAACTGGGGTTTCTATGTCTGCCCATTGAACCCTGGGAAAAGCCTCTTCTGCCATTAGTATATAATCAATTCTTGAAAAAGAACCGTGTGGGTGGGAGTAGAAGGTGTATTCCTTCTCCGTTGGGTGAAGGGTCCTTCACACGTCCAGGAGCCCTAACTGTTTAGTTAGAAATTCCACCCCCTCCCCTTGTCTTCCTGGGCGGGGTCCCCCCCATTGTGGATCTATCCAAGGTTCCATCTGCCACACAATTGAGATCTCCTGCAATTAGGAGCAAGCCCATTCTGTGAGTCAGTACCACATTTGGGAGCCCTTTAAGATATTGCTGTGGATTTATGGTAGGGGTGTACACATTACAAATGGTGACCAATGTTCCCTGCCACTGTCCTATCACCAGCACATACCTGCCATCTGGGTCTACCACTGACTTCTCTAATACAAAATCAGCGGGCTTACTGATAAGGATCACTACCCCTGCCTTTCGGCATTAGGCCACTGCAAAAATACACACTCCCCTACCCAATCACGCGTTAACTTAAGGTTTTCCTTCTCATTTAAATTAGTTTCTTGAAGATACACTATGGCGCTATGTAACCTCTTTAACAGGCTGATACAGTCCGATACAGTCCGATACAGGCCGATACAGTCCCTTACCCCTTATACAGTAAGGGGAGGAAAACGCGTGTCCAACCCGCGGCACCTAATAACGCCCTTAACATGCAAATGCATGTTGATGGCCCTATTAGGTATGTGTGCGCGATTCAGAAAGAAAAATGTGCAGCCAAGCCACACATTTTACTTTCAGAAATTAGCGCCGACCTTTGGGTCGGCGCTAATTTTTTCCAGCACCGGGAAAGTGCACAGAAAAACAGTAAAAACTAGAGATGTGAATCGGAACCGGAATCGGTTCCGATTCCGGTTCCGATTCACATGTGGGTTTTTTTCATTGGGCCCGATCGCGGTTTTATCGGCTGCGCCCGAGCCGATAAACAAAAACCCACCCCGACCCTTTAAAACTAATCCCTTTGCTTCCCCCCACCCTCCCAACCCCTCCAAAAACATTTTACAGGTACCTGGTGGTCCAGTGGGGGTCCCGGGAGCGATCTCCCGCTCTCGGGCCGTCGGCTGCCACTAATCAAAATGGCGCCAATGGCCTTTGCCCTTACCATGTGACAGGGTATCCATGCCATTGGCTAGCCCCTGTCACATGAAGGGAGCACTGGATGGCCGGCGCCATCTTTAAAAATGGCGCGGGCCATTCACATCTCTAGTAAAAACTGCTTTTCTGTGCACCCTCCGACTTAATATCATAGCGATATTAAGTCCGAGGTCCCGAAGAGTAAAAAAAGTAAATAAATAAATAAATAAATAAATAAAATTTGAATTCGGCCCGCGGCTGTCTGGCCAAAAACGGGACGCTCAATTTTGCCGGCATCCGGTTTCCGAGCCTGTGGCTGTCAGCAGGCTCGAGAACCGACGCCGGCAAAATTGAGCGTCGGCTGTCAAACCCGCTGACAGCCACCGCTCCTGTCCAAAAAGAGGCGCTATGGACGCGCTAGTGTCCCTAGCGCCTCTTTTCACCGCCGGGCCTAATTTAAATAAATTAACTTACTGTATCGCGTGCACAGGAGAGTGTCCTGTGCGTGCGCCGGGAGAGCAGGCCCGCTCTCCCGCGTTTTTTACTGTATCGGCCCGTAAGTGAGTTAAAACTTTCTTACGTTTTATAGGCGATCCCAGCCCATGGACATTCCAGGACACAAGCTTCGTCATCAGAATGTTGATGAAAGGTGATACTGCCTAGAAGCAAGGAAATGTGTCCTAGAGGAGGAAGGTCCCAGCTTCTCCCCCCTCTCAGTTCTCTGTACTGTTCCATCATGCTGGCATGTCCTAGTAGCCAGGCGTCCATCCACCGCCCACTGCCACCCACACAATCTCACATTCATTCGCACATTCAATAACATACAACCACCATACCCCACTCCATTGAACAGCCCACCCTATCTTACCCCTACCCCACCCCAATCCCTTCCCCCCTTCCCCTTTATCCCTCTAACCATCTGAACTTGATATATATGTCCTGTCCCTTCCCTGAGTATGGAGGAACAGGTCGAGAGGTCACGCTCGTAGGGCACTTGGTTGCCCCGCTCCCGCGAACATCCGGAACTGCTATCCAGCGCTCCAAGTGGCATATGCCCAGTCTCACAATGTTCCTGGTGATCCAGCCCCAACCAGTGCTGCAGGTCTCAGTATGTGCAGGGTCACACTCTCCGCCTTTGGAATGTTCAGCTTGGAATCCCTGCATATGCTCGGGCAGTCAAGGGGAGGAACCGCAGTCCAACCGTTATCACCCTGAATGACTGATGCTCCGGTCGTGAGATCCGCCATAATAGCTGTAACCCAGTGTGGTTAGGTCAGCTGTACCTTGGGACATGCGGATTTTCGCATTGTGAAAAGAGAAAAAAGTCTAAAAATCTAGAGCTGTGGCCCTCCCTGTCCAGTTCCTGGTATAAGTTTCTGAGGTTCAAGCAACTGGTGTTTGTAAAAACTGCTGGGCTTCCTCCGGGTCAGTGAAGCTGTGCATCTTGCCATCTTGCCAAACTTTTAAGGTAGTGGGGAACTGAAGGGCAAATTTCATCTTTTTCTCAAACAGCTTGGAGCACACTGGGGAAAACTTTCGGTGCTGCTGCGAAACCAGGACGGAGTAATCCTGGGTAATGCAGATTTTTTGGCCTTGGTACAGTACCTCCGGGCATTTTCTGTAGGCTAGCCATATATGCTGTTTATCCGCTGAATTCAATATTTTTGAGATTGCAATTCTGGGCCTCAGGTCTGATGGGCGGCGTATCCCCAATCTGCGCGCCCTTTCAGCACGCATTACCCCCTGCAATTCCGCCAGTCGGACCGCCTCCGGGAGCCATTCTTCCAGGAAGGCCCCGAGGTCTTTCTCATCAAGTTCTTCTGGCAAGCCCAGAAAGCACAAATTATCTCTCCGGAGCCTATTCTCAATATCATCCAGCTTATCTTGGCATTCTTTTAAAGCCGCTGTGTGCGTACCAATTGTTCCTTCGTTTGCGGCTACCCGATCTTCCAGCCCTGCCACTCTCCCTTCAAGGTTTTCAATCCGCGGGCCGATTTCCACCAACACGGTCTTTACCTCGTTTAATTGTTGGGCAATCCCGGCCAATTTAGCTTCTAATGTGAGGTCGAGAGTCTCTTTTAAGATATCCTCAGTGAGTGGCATCCCCATTGAAAGCCTGGACTTGCTGGCACTTGTCGCCATTTTGGGATCTGCAGCCTTCCCCTTGTCTTTTTCCCTTTCCTTTTTTCCTCCTCTAGAGGCCATCGGAGGCGAAGATTTGTTCCTAAAATGAACAATTGACGTGAGCTGATTTGGCGCAGGAACCTAATTCGCGGTTTTACTGCCAGTGGTGAGTGATGCCGGTAGATATGGGGGCAGGGCACCCAGAGCTAAAGGAGAGCACGTCCTCCTCAGCACATCACCCCACGTGACCCCCCTGGACAATTTTTAATAAGTTTTATGAGTTTAATTGTTGGATGTTATTCTGTTCATCAGCTGTTTTGTAACATTTATTAGTATAGCTTTACAATTATTTCTGTGTGGAGATCTATAGCAGCTTGGCTTTTTCTGTTTTCCCAATAGGAAGTGTATTGGTGTTTAGGCCCTGGTTTAATATTTGTAGTGTTGCCTTTTCATAGGTTGGGTTGCTACTATTTGAGTGTGTTCCATAATGCAGGTGTAACTTTGTGCGAATTAGTTTGTGTGCATTATTGCAGATCCTGGGATTATGTTAGGTGCTATATTTCTCTTTCCATTTCTCCAGGTTTGCACTGTATGCAGAGTGGCTTTTTTTTGGATTTCCATTCTAGTTTCTGTCTCCAAATTTATAATTTGTGGTCTCTTCATACTTGCTGAAGGTTGGTTTTGTGTGTGTGACCGAGGTGAGGTATTTTGCTAGCATGTAAAGATTTATATCAGTCTTATTTGTTGTGTTTTCTTAATAGGATATGCATTAGTGGTAAATTACTGTTTTCATAAGAAGGGCTATTGCGCCTGGTAGCTGAGGGAATTTATTTTGCTTTTACTGAGATGTCATCAGAACCAGAATATCTTTTTTGTATGGTGAGTTGCCTTAGTTCTTTTCTTTTAGGGTTTGAGGGGGTTCCTATGGATGCAGAATGTATGTTTATATTTAGCCCCATGACAATCACATGTTCAGTGTGTCACTCAGTGCTCTAACCTACATGGCTTGGGCCTAACAGTAGGCCAAAATCACTAGTGGAGATGCTCATGGGGATTCTGTATTTATAATATACCGTATGTGCCCTCTCTCTTTGATTGAGAAGGAACCTGTTTGGTGGAAAGGAAGTTCTTGAGCATCAGTTGTGATATATGGCTGGAAGGGGCTAGAATCCGGAGAAACTCAGAAAGGGTGGTGAATGCATGCACTGGTCCCCCCAGTGAAGTTGGGGAAGGCAAAAACAATATCAGAGTCCTAGAAAGCCTGAGATAATGGAGAAAGGGGAAGAAGAAATTGGAGCACTGTGATACACTAGGGGAGTCAGCTGCTTCTCCCTGCAGAGACTTTGCCACTTTCTTCTTAGCTGCAGCTGTGGGAACCACAACTGTAGCCCCTCTTCTGGTGATGTCATAAGTGCTGGCCTTTAAAAATGACAATTGTCGGAGGCAGGTTCACATGGAGCTTATTGAAAGGGAAGAAGCTACAGGAACCCAGTGGAAAACATGAAATTTGAGCTCCTTGTGATTCGAGGCCTGGTTTTGGCTGCTGAAGCCGATGCCCTGTTTGCTGATGTTTGTGATATTGGGGTAGGTTGGGAAGGTTGGTGATTTGTGTTTAATAATATGGATTTGCTGGTTTATTTATATTTTAATATGTTAATATTGATTTATGCTATTTTATATGATATTATGACGTTTTACAGTATTTTGATGTATATGATTGTAATAGCTGTTGAGTACAGCTTTTTTGGTAGAAAGGCATGACCCAAATGGAAACAGAAATAAAATGTACTTGATGGTATTTTGGGTGTTTTTTCATTGTTACAAGCTGCTCTGGGTTCTTTGGCAGTAGAGCAGGGTATAAATAGAAATGGAAAGAAGCACAAAGGGTCTTTAGTTCTGAGGAAGCAAAAGTAAAGATGAAGAGAAGTCGGATCTGTGATACTGCAGTAAGAAGGGAAAATGAGCCCTCTGTGTACAACCCTGTCACCACCAAAGACGAAACGAAAAATGATGCTGTGTTTATAATCAGCAGTTTAGAGAATGTGATATGTTACCCATGGATGGAACGATCAGTTCTGAATTTCTAATTGCAAGAAGAAAAAGTAGTAAAGATGTAACTTGTGAAAAGCATTTAAGGACTGACCCTGAAGTTTCATTGAAGATTGTTTTATCAAGCTCTTGGTCATGCTTGCTTTAGTATGAATACTGTCTAATATTTTATGTTAAATATAAATTCATGGTTGAACTGGATAGAAATAGTACACATGAAGTACAATGTTCAAACACCGCTTCGAGGCTCACCAACAATGTCCAACCTGAAAATAAAGCTTCTAACTTGCAGTTTGACAACAGGTGCTGACTAAATTGAACACGTAGTTACAAAAATCAGTAAATACTGTGCATTGTGCAAATAAAATCATTTGAAGGTATTTTTATGGCGCGGCTCAGTGGCAAGTGCTCTAAACTGCTACATGGAGGGATCTAGGCTACATTTCTGGATTAGGTCTTCCATTGCCTGGGCCAGTTAGGGATGCTGCAGAGGCGACATTCACCTTCCTTAGGAGCAAGGGAGTCATCTCCATTGCTGAACAGCAACACCTAGTGGCCGGACTTAAGGTCTATTCAGCTGGGTCCTTGAGAGAGGTGCAGCCTGTGAGACCTGGCCAATGACAGTCACTGCAGTCATTAGGCTCAGGAGATCTAAAAAGAGGGGGGAAAAACCTCAGGTAATGGAACATAAAGAATCATGGTGCCATATCCCTAATAGAAACCAATTCTAATTGAGCTAGAAGCCCAATAGGGGGAAATTGGCAGCCTCCACTCCATCTCCCCTAAAATAAAAAAGTATTTTCATGCTGTGCCTGACTAATTTTACAGTATCACTAAGACTTCTTTGGGACTTGAAAATTAAATTTGTTGGAATGGTCCTGTGACTCAGACAGCAGCACTGAGCATTGCTGTGTGGAGGAAAGATCTAGGTTCAGATCCCTATTTTTTTGGGGCTAGTTGTGCCTGGGCATAACATGGAGGTGGTGCACCGAGGGAGAATAGCCGCTGCTACCGTGGTGGTCTCAGATGGCTAATGATTGGCACTCAGGGTGCATCTTGGAAGGAGTACCTCTCTAGTCCTTGGACAACCCTTGGTGGCTGTAGCTGCCCAGGAATGTTGCCCGGAGTGGGGGGAGGTACTCACTATTAGGGGTTTTTAAAAGGTTTGTATAAATATAAAATCAAAGGGACTTGGTACACTAAAACTTGATTTGGCTATGAACACAGAATGTGCGACGATTAAATTCTGAAACTGTGTCTATTACATTCACTGCCTTATAACAAATTTTAAAAAAATGTTCTAGGGCATGTCTGAGACACAGCTCCCTGTCATGAATTGCATTTCATATTCAGCATGGGGCGGATTTTCAGAGCCCTGCTCGCCTAAATCCGCCCAAAACCGGGCGGATTTAGGCGAGCAGGGCCCTGCGCGCCGGGAAGCCTATTTTACATAGGCCTACCGGCGCGCGCAGAGCCCCGGGACTCGCGTAAGTCCCGGGGTTCTCCGAGGGGGGCGTGTCGGGGGCGGGCCCGGTCGTCGCGGCATTTCGGGGGCGTGTTGGCAGCGTTTTGGGGGCGGGTACGGGGGCGTGGCTACGGCCCGGGGCGGTCTGGGAGCGTGGCCGCGCCCTCCGTACCCGCCCCCAGGTTGCGGCCCGGCGCGCAAGAGGCCCACTGGCGCGTGGGGATTTACGCCTCCCTCTGGGAGGCGTAAATCCCCCGACAAAGGTAAGGGGGGGGGTTTAGACAGGGGCCGGGTGGGTGGGTTAGGTAGGGGAAGGGAGGGGAAGGTGAGGGGAGGGCAAAGGAAAGTTCCCTCCGAGGCCGCTCCGATTTCGGAGCGGCCTTGGAGGGAACGGGGGTAGGCTGTGCGGCTCGGCGCGCGCCGGCTATACAAAATCCATAGCCTTGCGCGCGCCGATCCAGGTTTTTAGCAGATACGCGCGGCTCCGCGCGTATCTACTAAAATCCAGCGTACTTTTGTTTGCGCCTGGAGCGCAAACAAAAGTAGGCTATTCGCGCTCCTTTTAAAATCCGCCCCCATATGTTTTAGGCATAGGAACAGAAAAGCAGAAAACCCTGCTGATGGGTGAAGGCTCATAGTGCCCACAACAGTCTCTAAAAAGAAATTGGAAGGAAAGGAAAAACAAGTAAGTTTACAAAATTCTGCAGTTTATCAGGCCTTATTTTCCATATCTTTGTGGATGTCATAGTTTGCCTTTCCTAGATTGATCAATAATTTATTTATTTATTTATTTTTAGTTTTTATATACCGATGTTCCTGTATAATATACATATCACACCGGTTTACAAGGAAATAAAACTGACGCCTCGTAGGGCGGTTTACATTGAACAAATAACAGATAACTTAAAGGGGCAAAAGGAACTTAGAAGAGGTTATAGAAAATAAACATATCTAGTTAACTTGCATTAATGAATTATTCAGAAACATATGTATGGGGGGGGGGGATGGTGGGTCAATGTCTGTATAGATATTGTAATATATTCATCCGACTCTTAGATTTCCGGGAATGCTTGTGCAAAGAACCAAGTTTTTAGCTTCTTTTTGAATGTGATATGGCAAGGTTCAAGGCGGAGGTCCGGAGGGAGCGAATTCCAGAGTGTGGGACCCGCTTCACTTTTGCTACTGGAAACAAACTGGATTTTTTCAATGGCAGGAAAGACCTTGTTACTCTTTGCTTCTGATGGCCCTGGAGAGTCTTCTGCAGCATCTGGCTGGGAAATGCATTCTGATGCCTTGCATTTCTTCGACTTCTTTCCTACTTTCGCCTTCAGCCTTCGATCTTCCATTCTTTTCCTCAGCATCTCCACTTCTTCCTTACTGCCATTTAACCAAATGACATCCTCTTCTTGAAAACCTCTGCCACACTTGTGACAAACATGTTTTAATTTCCCTCAGTGCTCGCTCAGAGAAAACACAACCACAGCTTCGCAGAACACAAAATCTGTGTCTCCCATTCATTTCCAGGCCCACCACTGGGCAGATGAAGTGTGCAACCTGGAGATCATCGTATGTGTCACCTTTTGCATTTCCTTTATCTCCTTTCCAAGCTGGATTATCACTGAGGTTCAGTTCAATTACATTCTTAATACTCTTTATGTGAGCAGCACTCTCTACCACTGCTTTGTCAGGAGACTTGCCAGCAAATGCTCAATAACTGCATCTTTGTTGTAAAGCCTGCCCAGCTCACAGGCCACCATTGGTTTGCGTAATTTTTCTTGACTCAGTGCACAGTAGTGCCATCGGGCTACTAATTCAGCATTTTTATCAACCTTTTCCACCTTCTTGGGCCCTTTCACCAGCTCGTGCCGCTTCGGGATGGTCCTGCCATCGCAGCCCATTTCAACGTCGTCGTAGCCGTTGTCGCTCACTCTCGTAGCCGTTGTCGCCCACTCCTCTAGATCAAAGTTCTAAAACCTCTGGTTCTCATATTAGTAAAAGAGGGGCCAGTCTCCTAGTGTAGTAGACAGGGTCAGTTCTAGAACAAATGGTACTCTGGGTAAAAATTGTCAATGGCATCCCTTCAACTGATCCACATGCATTACACATTTTTTCAACAAAATATGTATACCTTATAGTTCGCTCAAAAAGTCAACATGAGTTAAAAATCACAGTCTCGGTACTTGAAAATACACCTTGTTATAAAAGCTGGTTTAAAATGTGGGTATTGCTACGAACATGTCAATGATGCACATGCACACCCAAAACAGGAACGAAAAACAATATGAGCATGGATGTCCCTGCTCACTTAACGTGCCGAAACGCAATGTAGACTAACTGCTGTAAAAGTGAATTTGTGCAAGCATGGGCTACAAGACTGAAATTCTAAGGAACATAGTCCCATCCCTGTACCTTCCTTCCCTGTCCTCCATCTCACAGGCCTGGCACAAGTTGAAAATGAAAATCAAAATATTGTAGGTGCTACTGCTGTGTACTGTGCCGTTTTGAAATTGTTTTATGTTTGTTGAAAGTGTTTGCTTCAAATGTCACCTCTCACTTCACGGTACTCCAGACCATAGCCCAGCTTACACGCACAAAAGCCAGCACTGGTAGTAGATTGACCTGTGCATTTTGGCAGCAAAGACACATCCAGATGACTTGTCTTCTGTTCACAGGTAAGGTTTTAAATTCCCTGCTCTGTTTGTTTTACAGCGCATTTATTACCTGTCCCTGGAATTCTACATGGGCCGAACTCTGCAGAACACTATGGTTAACTTGGGACTCCAGAATGCCTGCGATGAAGCCATTTATCAGGTATCATGCCCTTCTGGCTAATCTCTAATTTTGTAGTTTTATGTTTTAATTGGCTTCTAATCCTACTGCACATATGAAATTCCTACTGCATATATGAAGTTCCCACTACCATAGTAGGACATACAAAATGCAAAAAAGAAGAAGAAAGGGGTAGGATGGCAGGTATGATGATCATATGACAGCACATAAAAGTAAGTAAACAAAAAAAAAAAAAAGAAAACCACTTGCTCTGTGTGTCACTGCCCTCCTTCCTGGTCCTGGGTTGGGGATCAGAATGTGAAACCCTGTGACAAGATTGTGAAGTGGTAAATTAGACCATCGATGGAAGGAATCCCTGAGGTAGATACAGTGAACCATTTCACACACCAGGTCGGGGTTTCCAAGGCCTTGTATTTGTTGAGGTATCCTGTGAAAGGATACTCTAGGGAGTATCCTTTCACAGGATACTCCCTAGAGCAGCGATTCTCAACCGGTGTGTCGCCAAGCACTGGCTGGTGTGTTGCGGCTCCCGGTGTCCCACTGCCCCAGTTATGCTTCCCTTTACCTTCATCCTGCCCCCGCTGGCCAATCGGAAGCCTCCTCTCTTCTTCCTGCCCCCACGGGCCAATCGGAAGCCTCCTCCCTTCTTCCTGCCAGAGAGAGTAGGAAGAAGGGAGGAAGCCTCTGATTGGCTGGTGAGGCAGGAAGAAGGGGGGAATCCCATAGCCCAGGGGTGGGGTGGTTTGAAGGGGGCTGGGAGTAGTGGCAGTGTCCAGGTGCGTGGTGGCGAAGAAAGCCCGACCCCTGTCGAAGCAAGGCCGCCATGGGCTGGCAGTGCTGAAATTAAACACAGCGGTGAGCCGCAAAGAGAAGAGGCCAGCTGGGCCAGGATTTCCCACTTCCAAAGCGGCAGGGAACCACGATAGAGTAGGGATTCCCCAAAGTGGCAGTGAGTTGCAAGCATGGCCGGTTGTTCTGGGGATTTCCCCCCCCCCCCCCCCCACCAATGCAACAGTGGCTCTTAGCCATGCTGGTTACATATGGGGCAATTGGAGCTTCCGCGGCTGTAAAAGCAGGCAGAATGGAGGGGCCACTGGAGCATAGGGTATCCCAGCATATTTTTTTTATAAATAATTGTATGCCGCTTCAGTGCGGCTGATAAGGCAGTGACAGCACTGGCCACTGCAAAACTAAAGGGGAACACAGCATTGGAGCTTTAAGCAAAGTGTGTGAGAGAGACAGACTGGTCAGGGAGGTGACTGGGGTACATATGAGAGACAGAGATAGGCTGGGCAGGGAGGTGATTGGGGTATGTGTTAAAGACAGAGACTGGGTAGGGAGATTATTGGAGTATGTATGAGAAACAGAGACTGGTCAGGGAGGTGCCTGGGGTGTGTGTGAGAAACAGAGATAGACTGGGCAGGGAGGTGATGTGTTTCTGTGTGAGAGAGAGAGACTGGGTAGGGAGATGATTGGGGTATGTATGAGAGACAGAGACTGGTCAGGGAGGTGCCTGGGGTGTGTGTTGGAAACAGAGATAGACTGGGCAGGGAGGTGTTGTGTTTCTGTGTGAGAGAGAGAGACAGACTGGTCAGGGAGGTGACTGGTGTCTGTGTGTGAGACAGAGACTGGTCATAGGGTTTAATTGGGGTGTGTGTGTGTTAGTGACTGGTTTTGTGTCCTAAAGAAAAGGACCATGAGGACAGAACTTCAGCAGCCATTGCTGCTTCTGGTGTGTGCTTTTGCTCAGCAAGGGAAAGGAGTAGGAGAGTTGCTGGAGAGGATAAGAAAAGATGGCTTTTAAAGTTTATTTTTCTTGATTGACTGCTATTTGAATTATTGGATATTATATGATGTGTCTGCTGTTTTGAAATATTTTATTGATATTTGGACAACTTTTAATAATTTTTATGAGTTTTTAATTGTTGGATGTTATTCTGTTCATCAACTGTTTTGTTACATTTATTAGTATAGTTTTATAATTATTTCTGTGTGAGGATCTATAACAGCTTGGCTTGTTCTGTTTTCCTAATAGGAGGTGTATTCATGTTTAGGGCCTGGTGTAATATTTGTAGCATTGCCTTTTCATAGATAGGGTTGTTACTGTTTTGAGCGAGTTCCATAATACAGGTGTAACTTTGTGTGGGTTAGTTTGTGTGCATTATTGCAGATCCTGGGCCTATGTTAAGTGCTATATTTCTCTTTCCATTTCTCCAGGTTTGCAATGCATGCAGAGTGGAATTTTTTGGTTTTCCATTTCAGTTTCTGTCTCCATATTTATAATTTGTGGTCATTCTGTACTTGGTGAAGGTCAGTTCTGCGTGTATGACCAAGGTGAGGTATTTGAGTGGAGGAGTAGCCTAGTAGTTAAAGCAATGGGCTACAACCCAGGGAAACCAGCATTCAAATCCTGCTGTCGCTCCTTGTAGCCTTGGGCAAGTCACGTTAACATCTGTTGCCTCAGGTACAAAATTAGATTGTAAGCCCTGTGGGGATAGGGAAATAACAACAGTACCTGAATGTAATCCGCTTTGATGTACATTTGAAGTGCCAAAAAGCAGAATATAAAAAATATGAATAAATACATTTTATTAGCATGTAGGCATTTGTATCAATCTTATTTGTTGTGTTTTCACAATAGGATATGCATTAGTGGTAAATTACTGTCTTTTCATAAGGAGGGCTATTGTGCCTGTCGTCAGACCCAGAATATCTTTTTTGTATGGTGAGTTGTATGAGTAATGCCCTAATTCTGTTCTGCACCCTTTGTTTGGGGATGGGGGGGGGGGGGGGGTGTTCCTGTGGATGCAGAGTGTATGTTCAGTGTGTCACACATGTGAGAACCATCAGTCAGATGTGTCCTGGCCGAAAAAAGGTTGAAAACCACTGCCCTAGAGAATGCAAGGGGCCATCTGCAGCTGCTGCAGAGTACTGGAAAACTTGCTACAGTCCTGGGACAAGGTTCTCCATTGGGGGGGGGGAGGGGGGAGCACTTGCTTCTAGGCACAAGGGGATGACGCACAAGGTCTCTCAATAAAAGTCTCTCCCACAATGAATTGTTGTTCCAAAACCAAAAGTGTATTTTACTGAAGAAAATAATCAAATGAAGAATATGTACAGATGTACAAACCATTGAAAAAAAAAAGTTCTCCAGCAGTTTCAAGGGAAAAAAACCCAAAACAAAAAATACAGTTCTTTAAAAGGTGCTTGAGCACAATTGCAGAGACTGGGACTTCCACTTGTCCTAACAGGTCTCCTTCTCTCTTAGATACCTGGTCAGAACACAGAAAGTCTTCTTGTCCTACTTTGAATTTCTCACGGTTTTTTCACATCTTTGGTTTTTTTCACATCTTTTCCTGGACGAGTCACACTGTGCTTGGGAACTGGGAGCAGCAGCCCTCCTCAGCAATGACTGCAGCAGGGTCCCTCTTGGAACCCACTTCAAGCTTTATTTTTCACAACGAAGCTGCTTTTTCCTCTCCTTGTATAAACGAGCCACAGCCCAGCCCAAGGCTGTCTTTTCCTCTGCTCTCACTTAACCTCTCCTTCTCCCACTTGTGCTCACTTACATATTCCAGCAAAGGGACCCACCCTGTTGGGGTGGACCATCGACAAGTTCACAATCCTAGGGACATTCCCAGAACTAGAAGTTTCCACAATATTTCCTATGCAGAAGGCTTTGTAAGCCTTACACTGGTAAATCCAAAAATCGCTGCGTCCCATATTTACAGAAAGCACACTATTTACAACTGATTCTCCTACTCTCTAGAACAGCTAATTTGGTAGAGTCTATTCCTTCCTTTTAAGATGAGCAAAAAGCAGATCCAAAACTCCACCTGCCATTTCATTTGGGGAGAAATCTCTGCTCCTCAGGTAAAAGGGGATTTGTCCCTCTGATATCCTGTGATAGTAAAAAGTTAAATTTCCCAGATCCACAGTATATGCCAGGGTAAACCCCAAAAAATTCATCATTGGTTATTTGCAGTGAGTGGTCCCTTACATTGGAACCAGTTACTGGTGATGCTGAGGAAGGAACAATGAATAAAAAATTTCAAGAAAGCTTTGAAAACGCATTTATTTATGCTGGCATTTGATGGAATATAGTTACATATCACAAAAGTTGTGCATATTAACTGTGGAAAAAGCATTAAAGGGTCAATTTATAAGCAGTTGGACTGGAACCTACTTTTGAATAGTAGAGAGGTCTAGTATTTTATGTGAATTTGTGATGTTCTTAATCGGTTATATTGACTAATTTGTTTTATATTGTATGTATATTATATTGTAAACTACGAAGAACATAGGATATGCGGTATATAAATGTTTTAAATAAATAACTCATTGCTTACCCACCCATCAGTGAAGTACTTTTGGATAACCAGCCAGTGCAGATGGGCTGCTATTCTTTCCTCACCATGCATAATCAAGAGTCTTTCGATGGTACTATAGCCAAGTCTAGGTAACAGTTTTTGTAGACCTTTTGGTGTCTCTCCAGGTAACCTCTCCCTTTGCTGGTCCTGCTGCTCATTGCACCTTCCAGACAGAGGGTCCTCTATAGAGGAGTGTATAAATGGTTCTTTGCAACTCTTAACATTCCCTCCAGAGTTTAGACATCTTATAGTTTAATATCAGAGGATATCTTAGTGAAGCAGGTTTCTCCTGCTTCTTGCAGCAAGAAGTTCAGGGCTTGTGCAAGACTATTTGGTGTCATGCACCCTTCACCTTCAACTTACCTATTGGTGGCAGCTCCAGCACAGCACTCCCTTCATTGGCAGTATTGGCTCTCCCCCCTCTAGGCCTTGTGCTGATGGGATTTTGCTGCCCCAAAATTTTAGTGCACTGTGACCGCCTAGTTAGCTTAATAAAAGCATCGGCCCTGAAGAAGTTTCTCTCTGTTCTCAGTACAGCACTCTGCTGCCCCAAACTCCACCTCCTCTCACCCAAACTGCCATTCTATAACTCTCTTCTCCAGTACTCTGGAATGCTCTCTGAAATCCTGCCGGCTCACTCCTACTCTTATTCCCAAGCAAAATAGGGTCGTGCATTCCCTATGTTAGGATTGTGGCCCTTACATGGGGGTTCCAAAAATATTCAGTTTTAAAACTTGCAGAAATCCTGGTAGGTCCAAAAACCCAGATGGTTTCAGAATTCTCTGGTCTTCTGTCTGAGCCCATGTTTAGGCTATACAGACTCTGTCCGGGCACAGGGTTTAAGCTTTCAGCCATGCTAACCTGAAAGGAGATTGGGGCTGCATGATTGCGAGGCTCACAAGAGAGCTGCAGTATGCTGCCCTAACTCCTGATCAAAGCACTCTTGCTGCAGGGGTAGGATGGTTTATCCCAGGACAAGCAGGATGCTAGTCCTCACATATGGGTGACGACACTGTGAGGACTACATCCTGCTGTCCTGGGATAACACCTATTACAAGGTAAGCAATTTTGCTGTAAGAGCCCTGGGTTAAAAAGTAGGAAAAAATTATAGATACAAATGGAAGACCTGATTTTTAAAATACATGCGATTTTCAAAATGACAGCCTCCTATAGTAAGAGATGTGTTCACTTTTTTAAGAAAAAAAGCCCTGCAGTAGTGCTCCTTTAATGGTTTTCTCATATATTATGCAAATATACAATTTCAGAAATGGAGTAAGATACCCTGAGGTTATTAAACTGCTTTAGGAAAAAGAAAGAAACAGATTATACACAATATTGTTATCTGTAAATTTATTGTGGCATTTATTTATTTATCTATCTATTTATTATTTATTTAAAGTTTTTCTATACTGCCTGGCAGATATTCTAAGTGGTTTACGAGATAGAATGTTCATAAAATAAGGTAAAATACAAAGAAGGATAAGAACAGCATAGGCGAACAACAACTTAAAATATTCAAATTACATACAGTGCAAAACAAACCACAAAATTAAAAACATAAAACAAATAGTATCTTAAAAATTGTAAGTGAAACATAACCCATAAAACATGAGCAAACATAAGTGGACAGCTCCTTAATTAATCTAAATTACATATAATAAGAACATGCTACCAAACTAATGGCATAAAATAAATAGCATCTTAATAAATGCATGAAAAACATGAACCCATAGGGGTAGATTTTAAAAGAAGCGCGATCAGCCTACTTTTGCTTGCGCATCAGACTCAAGCAAAAGTACGCTGGATTTTAGTAGATACGCGCGGAGCCGCACGTATCCACTAAAATCCTGGATCGGCGCGCGCAAGGCTATCGATTTTGTATAGCCTGCGCGCGCCGAGCCGCGCTGCCTCCCCCCGTTCCCTCCAAGGCCGCTCCGAAATCGGAGCGGCCTTGGAGGGAACTTTCCTTTCCCCTCCCCTCACCTTACCCTCCCTTCCCCTACCTAACCCACCCACCCAGCCCTGTCTACACCCCCCCCTTACCTTTGTCGGGGGATTTACGCCTCCCGGAGGGAGACGTAAATCCCCGCGCGCCAGCGGGCCTGCTGCGCGCCGGGCCGCGACCTGGGGGCGGGTACGGAGGGCGCGGCCACGCCCCCGGGCCGTAGCCACGCCCCATACCCGCCCCCAAAACGCTGCCGACACGCCCCCGAAACGCCGCGACGACCGGGCCCGCCCCCCCGACTCGCCCCCCTCCGAAAACCCCAGGACGTACGCGAGTCCCGGGGTCTGCGCGCGCCGGTAGGCCTATGTAAAATAGGCTTACCGGCGCGCAGGGCCCTGCTCGCCTAAATCCGCACGGTTTTGGGCGGATTTAGGCGAGCAGGGCTCTGAAAATCTACCCCAGTGTATGCAACATGAAAACATAATAACATAAATCATAAAACCCACTTATGCTAATCACATCAGAGCAGAAATGCACAAAGTAGACAATAAAAACATCTTGATATAACTCACTGCTCAAAGGCTTGCTGGAATAGATACGTTTTTAACTTTTTTCTGAAATTCTAGACTTTTATTTAAATGAAATAGTGCGCGGGTCATCATTCGTTGGTTTTAAGGTTTGTTTGTTTTTTTGCTTGCTGTCTCATCATTGCCAAGTTTCTTGTTACAGTTTATTGCTGAGCGCTCAGTTTTGTTTTTTTGGGAAAAGTTCCAGTTAGCCAATTATTCATTTTATGACATCTTTTAATTTCATCCCAACGAACTAACTGCATCTAATGGAGCTAATGGAGAGATATCTTAAAAGCATGACTCACTAATGGCAGAGAAGCCCTGTGTATATCATTCCTAGTTCAGGAAATATTTCAAGTTGTGCTGACTCAAAACTTAAAGTGAAAAACTGTATAATGTGTTTATTATTACTCCTCAAGATAATGCAGTGTCAGTTTGCTGTTATTAGTATTTATCTGATGCCCAGAGATGCAGATGAACCAACATCTGCTGAGTAGACTAGATAGACCATTTTGGTCTTTCTCTGCCATCATTTACTGTTGTTATATGTTATGTTTTCAAAAGAAATGATATCCTAGATCTTGTTTCCTAAATGTTTTCTAACCTCCAATTTTGTCAGGGGTCCCTCTTTATTTGTAATTATAGTGAGGTCTTTAACTATCTGTGACATATAGGTAGGTATCACTTAGGCTGTCTAACTCTACAGCATGCTCCATCCTGTTATTTACTGTTAAGGTAACTGTAGTCATAGAAACTTGAAACATGCCCTGATCTGGCCATTATTGGCCTATTCCAGAGGTGGGCAAATTACAGCTTGCGGACCTGCGATGACAACATGTCATTTCCAGGTGGAAGTGACAAGTTCTGGCCAGAAGTGATGTAGTCACCAGGCTTCTGGACATCCAGGAGTCCCTCCCACCCCTCCACCAACACTACTCAGACTCCATGAGAACCCTTCCCCCTGGTCCAAACTTCCAGGGCCCCCTTATTGTCCCCCCCACCTAGACTGGAACCCAATCTGGGCCCCCCAATGAGGCCCTTTGGCACAAATGTTTGCTTTGGCCTAGTCTCATTTTCCTCATTTACTGTATATTTGGTGACTTATCAAAGATTTGAAAATTCCTCTAGGATTTACTCACAGGGTTGAAATGCACGGGCCGTGTGCTCCCTCTCCCTCTCCCCCCACCACCAGCAATAATTAATTATATGTTTTGGAGAGGGTCACAGTGAGAGCACATGGTGAGCACATTTCTTCCCTTGCAAATGTAACCCCTTGGCAGGACAGAACCCATAGACTGAACCCAGGGGCACATAGAATTAAAATGGACCCTATCTGCAACCAGTTCCTCATGGATAGTTTTCACCTCTGAGGTCCAGGGCTACCTGAGGGGGGACGCGTAGCTTCAACACCTTTTTGCATTTCCCAATGTACTCAGCCCTTTTTCCTAGTCCCTGTAAAGCACTGATAATCTCCACAGTCTTTAGCAGCAAGAATCACGCTGAGAAGAAATATGGTTTCCATCTTCTTTACTAATAGATGATTAAATTGAATAAATTAAATAAAGTTGATGAACAATAATGAAGATGAGAGATTAATAAATCTGTGACCTCACTCTGCTAAGCAAAGTCTCTGAATTTATGGAAGCCAAACAATTGATCTCCTTCTTTTTCTAAGTACACAGATTGAAGAAAGCCTAATGCTTCTTCCAACTTCCATTGCAAAATGGTTAGAATGTAGTCCCAATTACTTATCAGAACACTGCAAGTCCCAATTCTTATACCCTTCTTATAGGCAAACACCTTAAATCTTCTTCAGAAAGCACCAAGTGGGTACTGTTCTCCCAAGTGCAGCTCATTAGAGTCAGTATAAAGTACAGCTCTCGAATGAACGGCACCTTCAACTCCTTTCCTCTGGTAATGAACAGGAATCCATTTCTCCTCTGATGAAACCTCCACACTCAGGCACTTCCTAGGGGAAAGACACCTCTTCCTCCCAATGGTTTGGAAACTGATTCCCTGGTGCCAAGAGTACGAATTTCCAAATGGAACAAAAAATAGACTCTGACTCAAAAAGGGGGAAAACAAACAGATACAGGAAGGGTGTTAAAACTTCCTTGTCTCTCAACTAAGGAGATATTGAATGGAAAAACAATTCAAACTCCTCTGTATCGAGTCACTGACTGACCTATCCACTGAAGGTTCTCCTGGGAGAATTCTGCACAACTGAGCAAAGCAGAATTTGCGCAGAATTCCCCACTTCCACAGATTTTTGTCCTTACCATGCAGAATTTGGCAAAGGGAGGAAGAGGGAGTAATTCAAACATCCACCCAGGCAAGAAGTGAATGCATGGGCCCGCTGCATCTTCAGTGTGCAGCTGTGATTTTTTGTTTTTTTTAAACTCTGCCAGTTTCTGCTTCTTCATAGGGCAGATCTAAGTGCCTCCTTCCCCCTGCACTCCAGCAGCAAGCAGCTGAGCAGGCTTCCAGGCTACAGGGCTGGTGCAAAGGGATTAGGCACCCTAGGCGCCTTCTTCCTTGCTCCACCCACCCCCACCCCGGTCACAACCCCGACTCCTAACTCTTGCAAGCGGCGGTGGCAATGGCTCCACATGGCTCGTGAGCGGAAGCAGCGGCAAAGAGGAGTAGAGATTCGAATCCCCACTCCTCTTTGCCGCTGCGGCTCGTGCCCCCCAATGGTCAGCGCCCTAGGCCCAGGCCTAGCTCGCCTAGTGCTTCCACCAGCCCTACTTCAAGCGCTCCTCTGATCTTCCCCCTCCTCTTTCCTCGCTGCTTAACTCAACTCATAGCCTGAAGGCTCTGAAGCTGACAGCGTTCCCTACTCCCAGTGCACTGCTAGTCAGCAGGCTGGCCTGCTTCGAGGTTTGTGTGGCTTTGGGGAGGGAGGTGGGGAAAGAAAGCTGGCAGGGGTTGTTGAACCTGGAAGGGGGAAAGAGGTGCTTGGGGTTAAACCAGAAACGGGGAAGAGAGAGCTGGGATTGGGGGTTTTGAACTAGAGGAGACAGAGAGAGAGAGAGCGCTGGGGCGGAGCAGGGAGGAGAGGTTTGAATCAGAGAGGGGGGAAAGAGAGAGCTGGAGAGAGAGGCTGTATCTTATGATGATCTTTTTATTCCAGGAGGAACCACTGCTTAAATTTTTTAAATTCTGTATCAGAGGAATCATTTTTTTAAATGGCATTTTACATTCATTACTTGGACAGTGAGTATATTGACAAATAACGTCTTCAGAATGTTGCAGAACTTTGGATTTTTTTGCACAGAATTTTGAATTTTGTGCGCAGAATTCTCTCAGGAGTAACTAGAGGCGAGACAGAGTAGCAGAATCTTCCCTAATCCCTGATCTAACCTTACACAGGGATGTCTCAATCCTCTGTGAAGGGGTACCAAGCCTCTCACAGGGGAAAGTTTCCAAAAGTGGAGCAAAAGAGCCAAAAATAGATCAGACATAAAGGCTGATCCTAAAAGCGTAACCAGGAGTATCCTTTGAAGTGAATCAGAAAAATTAAGCAGGAGACAAGAATATCTTCCCTTCTTAAAAGTTAACTAAGAATCCACACCCTAAGATGGCGGCAGGGATTTATAAGCTGCTAGAGCACACCATCTACAGCTTCCTCTTGGGGGAGTCAAACCCAAACCTCTGTTTACTAAATCTCTCTCTCACAGCTAGTAGGTATACGCCTTCTGGTAAGGAAGCCAGAATTCATTACACAAATGCACATCTCACCCATATCGTGGAACTCTCCAGATTTCAGAGGAAACATGAGAAATCTATGGGCCTTTGTTTACAGCTCCATCCACTCCCCTTTAGAAAGCCTTCAGCGAACAGGAAGGGAGGGGCTGGAGAAGAGAGAAAAGCAATTGCTGTTTTGTAGTGACTGCTCCAACTTCAACTTCATCCCATCCCTTTCCTCAGTAGGCCTGCAGGGAACAGGAGAAGAGGAGTGAGCCTGAGTACATTCTGCAGGCAGCATGTGGGTGGAAACTGGAGGGCGGTAGCTGGAACAGACACAGCTCTGCCTGTAGTTGTTATTCCAGGATGGGATTCAGCTAAGGGTAGAGAGAGGATGCACAAGTCAGGGAGCTTTGACTTATAATGGTTAGAAGGAGAAGGAGAGTGCTGGGGTCACTTGTAGAGAGGGGAAGACCGTGTGAGAGAGAGACAGTGGATTTGTGGAGGAGGGGATGGAAGAGAGAAAGCTGATACACATTCTACATTCCCCCTCCCTCATTAATCAACAGGAATCTCAGGATAACAACAATGCAAAAGTTCCCAGATATGAATCCACCCCTTCCAAGTGCATCCATGTCACTCTTCTTCCTCACTCCCGCTAAATGCAGCCTTCTCTCCTCCAGTCCATCCCCTCTCTGTTCTTCACTCTCCACCCCACCCCACCCAGCTGCAGTCCTCTGTTCCTTCCTGCTCACCCCTCTCTCCTCTTGTCTCTCTCATCCCTGCTGCAGTCCTCTTTCTCATTTCCATATCCCTGCTGCTATCTCCCAGTCCTTGATCAGGGGTGTTACTGCTTCCCAGGCCCCAATTGGAGGCTAAAAATTGACACCCCTGGTTCCCGGACACCAACTGGGAGCCAAAATACTGCCACCTCTTGCTCTCTGAGCAGTTTCACCAGACATGAAAATCCACTTGCACTAAGGGGTAGATTTTAAAAGAAGCGCGATCAGCCTACTTTTGCTTGCGCATCAGACTCAAGCAAAAGTACGCTGGATTTTAGTAGATACGCGCGGAGCCGCGCGTATCCACTAAAATCCTGGATCGGCGCGCGCAAGGCTATCGATTTTGTATAGCCTGCGCGCGCCGAGCCGCGCTGCCTCCCCCCGTTCCCTCCAAGGCCGCTCCGAAATCGGAGCGGCCTCGGAGGGAACTTTCCTTTCCCCTCCCCTCACCTTACCCTCCCTTCCCCTACCTAACCCACCCCCCTGGCCCTGTCTACACCCCCCCCTTACCTTTGTCGGGGGATTTACGCCTCCCGGAGGGAGACGTAAATCCCCGCGCGCCAGCGGGCCTGCTGCGTGCCGGGCCGCGACCTGGGGGCGGGTACGGAGGGCGCGGCCACGCCCCCGGGCCGTAGCCACGCCCCCGTACCCGCCCCCAAAACGCTGCCGACACGCCCCCGGAACGCCGCGACGACCGGGCCCGCCCCCCGACACGCCCCCGACACGCCCCCCTCCGAGAACCCCGGGACTTACGCGAGTCCCGGGGCTCTGCGCGCGCCGGGAGGCCTATGTAAAATAGGCTTCCCGGCGCGCAGGGCCCTGCTCGCGTAAATCCGCCCGGTTTTGGGCGGATTTACGCGAGCAGGGCTCTGAAAATCCGCCCCTAAGTGCGTGGACAAGTGCATTTTTCAAAATCCTGCTTATCATACCTGGTAACGTTTGAGTTCTAATCCTGAAATTAGCGGAGATTGGGAGCTGCATGGACATTTGCTCTTTTCAGCCTTTAGCCCCTCCTCACCTCCCTCCAATATTCATCCCCATCCTCCTCTCCTTCCTATTATTCATGTCTTCCCCTCTTCTAACAATCGCCCCGTCTCTCTCTGCCTGCCCCTCAAATGTTCATGCCATCCTCACTTTCCCCTCCTCACTTCTCCCAACATTCAGCCCCTGTTGCGCTGCCTATCTCCTTAAAATTCACCCCGCCCCACAAGCATTTGTCTCTTCCTCACCTCCCTCCCATTCCAGCATTCACCTCCTCTCTCTTCCCACAAATCACTTACAACTCACCTGCCTGTTGCTGCTGAGGTGGCTTCCTTCTCCTCCTCTTCCCCATGCTTACTTATACTAGCAGGATTTCTAAGAGCAGAGAGAGCTACTGCGACAGTATCTGCTGCAGTCCCTCCCTGTTGTGCCCTGCAGCAACATGCGGCACACGCAGGGGACAGTAAGGTAGCAGTGCCAGATTTGGGCACAAGCAACCTAAACTACAGTTATGGTCACAGATTATAAGGGGCCTCTAAATACAAAAAGATTGCTAGCTGGATGAGTTAGGATTTATTCGGCTAAGTAATGGCGGCTGAATATTTGGCCCCGCTGAATGGCCGCCACTTAGCCAGATAACTAGTTATCTGGCTAAATAGTTAGCCGGCTAAGTGGCGGGTGGGGCAAGGGTGTTCTGGGGAGGAGCCAACTTAGTTTGATAACTAACCCGGCTAAGTCTGGTTGGCCCATAGCTGGATAAACTTAGCCAAATATGGGCTAAGTTAGCCAAATAAGTTAATCGGCTAACTAACCAAGCCACAGAGTGGCTCAATATCTACCTCAAGCTTCACATTTTTTTTCTAATGCAATGGGGCCT
Organism: Rhinatrema bivittatum; assembly: GCF_901001135.1. Lineage (NCBI taxonomy): Eukaryota > Metazoa > Chordata > Amphibia > Gymnophiona > Rhinatrematidae > Rhinatrema > Rhinatrema bivittatum. The sequence goes on along the minus strand of NC_042617.1, from coordinate 256,070,414 downwards.
TTTAAACTTGACACAGCATAGCATCAGATTATGAGGGTCTCTAAAAAAAAAAAAAGTCTAAATCTCAAATTTTATAAACTAACTAATTTATTAAAGCATGAGTTTTTGAGGACAAAGTTAACTTCGTCAGATGCATGAAGTGATGTACAAAAGATTACTCCTGGGGAAATCTTGTGCAAAAACATTTAAAATTCTGCGCACAAATATGTAAAATTCTGCATACTTTATATTGGTCAAAATAACATAATATACATGACAATGTTTAAGTAATGAGAAATTACTATTTATCTGATCATTTCCTTGTCTTTAGGACAGTCGGATGAATCCAGAACAAGTGGGTTATTCACCTCTACCAGCAGATGGAGATGGAGCAAGCTGACGTCACAGTATATATATATCCCTGCAGTGATATCAGCCTGCCAGTATTCTCTTCAAAAGCAACTGTGGAAAGACTAGCAAAAACTTGATTAAAAATAAATAAGCATTTCAATACTCAGCCAACAGGCAACACTGAGCTCAGACAAGAAGGTAATAACATTAGTCCAGGGACTGGAGAAACACTTACCAGTAATCCCTGAAACACGAAGGCACCCAGGAGGATCATTATGCAAACATTCGGCAGCCAAGGGAGGGAAGCTGGATTCTTCTGACTGTCCTATAGAAAAGGAAATTATCCCCTATGTAAGCAGTAATTTTTCATTTCTTAGTGTCCAGTCAGATGAATCCAGAGCAAGTGGGATGTACCCAAGCTACTCCTGAGTATGGCGGGAGGCTGCCCGCGGTCCAGTCAAAACTGCATGCAAAGGCTGCGTCCTTCCGGACCTGAACATCGAGACAATAATACCTGGAAAAGGTGTGTAGGGAGGACTACGTCGCAGCTCGGCAAATGTTGATGGGAGTCAACAATCTAACTTCCACCCATGACACTGCCTGGCTCCTAGCGGATTGAGACCTAACCTGACCAGGTAATGGCTTCTCAGCATCCATGAATGCAGCTGTGACTACCTCCTTAATTCAGCAAGCTATCGTAGCTCATGAGGCTGGCTCTCCCTGTCTAGCAAAATCTATAACTTCTGGTGCTATACGGCCCCTTTTTTTGTGTGGGAATAGTCGGTCTAATGAATACTATATAGTAATGACTACTTTCCTTTCTTAACGAAACTTGGAACGCTAGAGATCTTGACCATCATAATAGGCATCATTGTGTTATGCTTCTCCGCAATTTTTTCACTCTGCCTTATTTATAATCATAGGTCAGTGTTATCACCTCGAATAATTTTTTTTATATTTTTCTGTGCTTCACCACCCGTGATATTAAAATATGTATTAACTCCTGAACTTATGTTATACGTCCATGCTCTATGAGAACTTTAACTTATCTTATATTCAAATTCTCATGGTGTTGCAATCTTCATATTCATTCCGAACTCTCTGTTAAATGCTGTTGCATGTTACAGTCTTTAAATTTATAGCATTCTCCTTGCCCATGTATTACGATCTCCTTGCCCGACACAGTGCTGTGTTTCGGACTGAATAATGTCCTTTCTCAAGGGCTTTGTTCTGCGTCAGAAATAAAATGTACATAGTTATTAAGATGACATAATATTGACCAACATCCAACATTTTACAATTGAAGTTACTCAGCGTGATACTCACTATATCTTCAACATGGTTTCTCTCAGCGTTTTTTGCACATTTCTCTTCCAGTATTTACCGGATCTACCATATATCCACATTAGGGTATCTACGTCACTGATCACATGTTTTGACCACCATATTAGGTTACCTACGTCACCATAATCAAACTCCACCTCCTTATTCTCTCTTACATTTATTTATAATGGGAACCATTCGAACTTGGCGTGTTAAATTAAAGAATTCCATTCAATGGAACTGTTTAAACCTGCTGGGGACACAGATCGCATCCGAAATATCCATTGTTGTTCTCGCAAATTTAACACTGCATTGGGATCTCCACCTCGTGGATTTTGAGGTACTTGTTCCAAAACTTGCCACTGTAAAGATTGAAAATTATGTTGTTGTTCCACACAGTGAGCTACCATTGGTGCTAACAATTTCTTTGTAGAGATGCAACTTCGATGTTCTGTTAATCTCACTCTAATGGCGCGTTTTGTACGTCCTATGTAGTATAAATTGCATGGGCACATTATGAGATAGATTACTCGTGTGATGAACAATCTGTGTATGTATAAGCTTTATGTGCCCGACCGAATTTATCTGTCCAATTTGGACCTATCATAGCTTGATTACACTTGGAACAGTGATTACATTGCCAATGGCCTAATTGTGTGTCGCTGTTAGATGTAGACAACACTGGCAAAAAAGAGTGCATAACCATATCGCCGATATTTCTACCGTGACTGTATGTGATGATTGGTAACTCTGAAAAAACTGCGTGGAAATGGCCTGTGTTGAAAATCCATGCAGTTTTTTCAGAGTTACCAATCATCACATACAGTCACGGTAGAAATATCGGCCCTCTGCTTTCTTTCAGGTGCCTTACTGGGATCAGGTACTCGTTCCTCGGGGGCCTGCTCTCCTTGCCTCGGTACCTGTAACCATCTACTTTAGCCTGGTGGAATCGCCAACCTTTCAGCTACCATCTAGTGAGTAATCTAATTCTCAGGCTGTCTCATCTACAGCATTGCCGTGCTGGGAAACCTACACCGAGATCTCTCTATACCAACTTGGTGAGATGAGTCCCCTCTGCCTAGGGTCCCTGGACTGCTGCCTCTGGATCACCTCACTATTGCCACCTCTGGTGGTATCCATCAGCTGTTCAATAAAAGATCTAACTGTGTTTGTGCATCCTGAGGTTAGCCCAGTACTGTGGCTCCCCATGGGGCTCCTTCCCGTGGGCCTGGTCATCTGCCACAGTACCCAAGAATCCACCCAAACACCGCTAAACCATAACACCTGCTGAGAAAGTCTGTTCTTACGTTGTTCTCAGCCTGCAATGTGTGAGACTGAGAACATCTGGAGATGCACATCTGCCAATTCCATAAGTTGATGTATTTCCTGCGACACTTGTTGGCTCTTGGTACCTCCCTGCCAATTGATGTAAGCCACAGTCGTTGCATTGTCCGACATTATTCGGACTGATCAACCCTGCAGCCTGTCGCCGAACTGTAAACCAGTCTACGAGACCGCTCTGGCTTTTAGCCGATTGATGTTCCAGAGAGACTCTGCTGCACTCCAGTGCCCTTGCACTGTCAGCTCCTGACAGTGAGCTCCCCAACCAAGGAGACTCGTATCCATTGTCAGTGCTAGCCAGTCCGCTGGGGATAGGGAAACTCCCTTCCATAGATGATCTGCCTGCAGCCACCACTGCAGTTGGGAGGACACCTCCATTGGCAGGCGGAGCCAAAACGAACAGTCCTGAAACTGCGGATTCCTTCGAGAAGGGAGGGAGCGCTGAAGAGGATGCATTTGCGCCCTTGTCTACGATACCACTTCCAGAGTCTTCATCATACGCCAAAAGCCTGCAAGTAAGACCATACGGTCAGACATAGAGTGTTCAAAAACAGACAGAGTTGAGCTAGCGACTTCTGAAATTGAGCTTCTGGCAGGAGCACCTTGTCCTGTTTCATGTCAAACTGAACCCCAACGACTGAGTAGGCTGAAAACTGCACTTGGCTAGGTTCACCACCCAGCCAAGCTCCTGCAACAGGGAAATCACCTTGTGAGGCACCGGGTGGCTCTCCTCCAGTGATTTGGCATGAATCAGCTAGACATCCAAATACGGGTGTACTAGGATTCCATCCTCTCCCAACTCTACTTAAGAACTTAAGAACACAAGATATGCCATACTGGGTCAGATCAAGGGTCTATCAAGCCCAGTATCCTGTTTCCAACAGTGGTTAATCCAAGTCACAAGTACCTGGCAAGTACCCAAACATTAGATAAATCACTAGCTACTATTGCTTATTAATTACCATAATAGCAGTTTATGGATTTTTCCTCTAGGAACTTATCCAAACCTTTTAAAAACCCAGTTACACTAAGTGCTATAACCACATCCTCTGGCAATGAATTCCAGAGCTTAACTATGCACTGAGTGAAAAAGATTTTACTTTGATTTGTTTTAAATGAGCTACTTGCTAACTTCATGGAGTGCCCCCTGGTCCTTCTATTATCTGAGAGAATAATGTAAATAACCGATTTACATTAACTTGTTCAAGTCCTTTCATGATTTTGTAGACTTCTATCATATCCCCCCTCATTCATCTCTTCTCCAAACTGAACAGCCCTAAATTCTTTAGCCTTTCCTCATAGGGTAGCGGTTCCATGCCCCTTATCATTTTCGTCGCCCTTCTCTGCACGTTCTTCACAACCATTACCTTGGAAAAGTTTCCAGGAGCGATGGCCAGACCAAAAGGCAGCGCTGAAACTGAAAATGGTGTCTCAGAACTACGATCCATAGAAAGTGTTGATGTTCTAGACAGATAGTAATAAGAAGATATGCCTCAGACAGATCCAGAGAGGTCAGAAATTCCCCTGAATGCATGGCCATTTTCACCAAGCGCAAAGTTTCCATACGAAAACGCTTCACTTGCAGATGACGGTTGATACCTGTGAGGTCCAGGTTGAGAGAATATCGCCCCGTATTTTCTTGAGATGTGGACACTGGGACCACAGCCCTCAGACTAAGGAGCCTTGCCAGTGTACCCTCCGCTACCCACTTCTGCGGGGAATGGCAGGGAGACTCCGTGAACATGTCCCAAGGAACACTGTGAAACTCCATCGCATATCCTTCTCGTATCACCTCTAGGACTCACTCATCCAATGTGATTTCGACCCACCTCTGATAAAAGAGAGAGAGAGAGAGAGAGGCATCCCCTTATCTCCTGTTCCCGGGGGTGGGTCAGCAAATCGGGAGGTTCCACTACCCCAGCCTGTGCCTCTTATGGATTTCTGAGAGGAGAGGATCACCTTGCTGGTGGCTGAAAGGAATCAGTAAGTTTTTGCTTGGGACATTGACATTGACTTTTTTAAAAGTATTGGGGCAAAGTTAACTATTTGGGAATATTATTTAGTGTGTTTGTGTGTTTGTGCCTTTAATAGTCAGGCAGTGAATAAACAAGTTAGACTGTTTGCATTTTTAAATAGTCAGTCAATAAGGTAGCAGTAGGTAGGCAGTGAATACACAAGTTAGACTGTTTGTATTTTTAGTCAGTCAATAAGGTAGCAGTAGGTTGGCAGTGAATAAACAAGTTAGACTGTTTGTATTTAGTCAGTCAATAAGGTAGCAGTAGGTAGTGTGTTTATTTTTTAAAAGTCTGCCTGACTATTAAAGTGTCCTCCAGACTTTTAAAGAGCTAAGTGTTTTATTTAATAATAACTGAGTGCATTGTATTGAAAAACAAAAAAAAAAAACCACAAAAAAGTAGCCAGAAGCTAGAAATAAGCTAGGAGCAGTATATACCAAAGTAAAAAAGTTGAATAGTTCAGCTCAGTTACTCACCTTGGAAAGGTGTTGAGGTAGTGTGATTAGGTTTGAATAGGGAACAACATTTGTTAATCAAGGGAGCTGTGAGTCACTCAGGCTGACTAACTAAAGTTAGACTGTTTGTAATTCCCAACCCACCCACCCCAAGCTCATCCCTTAATTTATAGGCAGGTGCCACTTGCACAAAAAAAACCCAACCCATCAACAAAAACTTTATTGAGAATTCGATCAGACCCCAGTAGGCCACTACCAGACATATAGTGAATTCACTAATACATTTAAAGGAACTTAGACACATTCCTACTCCCATAGCAACCTAAAACTTAACTAGGAACTGATCAAAATTGAGATGAAGGCAGCAGTCCAGCAGCAAGAGGGGGGCTTCCCAGTCTTTTGCATCGAGTGTCACATGTATGGTTTTTTACCCACCGGTGAGAAGTGCGATGCAAAGAGCTCCTGGCTCTCAGAGAACGAGTCTGATCTCTGGAGGCTAGAGTGGCAGACCTGGAGGAGCTGAGGGAGACAGAGAGGTATATAGATGAGACCTTCAGGGACATAGTAGTCCAGTCCCAACTTCAGACTGGCAGCCCTGGTGCTGCCTTGGAGGAAGAAGGTCTCATAATGGGAGAGCACCAACCAGGTGTAGCAGGAAAGGATCCTGTAGCAAGGACCTGCTCTCTAGGTGATGCATTGTCCTTTCGCACTGAGGATATCTCCCCAAGGCCTACTGCCCAGGAGGGAAGGGTTAGGTCGGCCGTCATAGTTGGTGATTCGATTATTAGGAATGTAGATAGCTGGGTGGCGGGTGGGTGTGAGGATCGCCTGGTAACATGCCTACCTGGTGCGAAGGTGGCGGACCTCACGCGTCACCTAGATAGGATTTTAGACAGTGCTGGGGAGGAGCCGGCTGTCGTGGTACACGTGGGCACCAACGACATAGGAAAATGTGGGAGGGAGGTTCTGGAAGCCAAATTTAGGCTCTTAGGTAGAAAGATTAAATCCAGAACCTCCAGGGTAGCATTCTCTGAAATGCTCCCTGTTCCACACGCAGGTCACCAGAGGCAGGCAGAGCTCCGGAGTCTCAATGCGTGGATGAGACGATGGTGCAAGGAAGAGGGATTCAGTTTTGTTAGGAACTGGGGAACCTTTTGGGGAAGGGGGAGTCTCTTCCGAAGGGATGGGCTCCACCTTAACCAGGGTGGAACCAGACTGCTGGCGCTAACCTTTAAAAAGGAGATAGAGCAGCTTTTAAACTAGAACAAAGGGGAAAGCCGACAGTTGCTCAGCAGCGCATGGTTCGGAGAGATGTATCTTTAAAGGATACTAATGATGCATTAGAATTAGGGCATCCCGACAGTGAGGTTCCAATAATTAGAAAAGTAGTCCAAGTGCCTGTAACTAAAAACTCACCTGAGCTAAAAAATTCTAATTTATCCCTATCAATTAAAAAGCAGAATAAAAATACAAACAAAAAACAAACTTTGAAATGTTTGTATGCTAATGCCAGAAGTCTAAGAAGTAAGATGGGAGAATTAGAATGTATAGCAGTAAATGATGACATAGACTTAATTGGCATCTCAGAGACATGGTGGAAAGAGGATAACCAATGGGACAGTGCTATACCGGGGTACAAATTATATCGCAATGACAGAGAGGAGCAGTCGGGAGGAGGTGTGGCGCTTTATGTCCGGGATGGCATAGAGTCCAACAGGATAAACATCCTGCATGAGACTAAATACAAAATTGAATCTTTATGGGTAGAAATCCCTTGTGTGTCAGGGAAGACTACAGTGATAGGGGTATACTACCGTCCACCTGGTCAAGATGGTGAGATGGACAGTGAAATGCTAAGAGAAATTAGGGAAGCTAACCAAATTGGTAGTGCAGTAATAATGGGAGACTTCAATTACCCCAATATAGACTGGGTAAATGTATCATCGGGTCACGCTAGAGAGATAACGTTCCTGGATGGAATAAATGATAGCTTTATGGAGCAATTGGTTCAGGAACCGATGAGAGAGGGAGCAATTTTAGATCTAATTCTCAGTGGAGCACAGGACTTGGTGAGAGAGGTAACGGTGGTGGGGCCGCTTGGCAATAGTGATCATAATATGATCAAATTTGATTTAATGACTGGAAAAGGAACAGTGTGCAAATCCAAGGCTCTCGTGCTAAACTTTCAAAAGGGAAACTTTGATAAAATGAGAAAAATTGTTAGAAAAAAACTGAAAGGAGCAGCTACAAAAGTAAAAAATGTCCAAGAGGCGTGGTCATTGTTAAAAAATACCATTCTAGAAGCACAGTCCAGATGTATTCCACACATTAAGAAAGGTGGAAAGAAGGCAAAACGATTACCGGCATGGTTAAAAGGGGAGGTGAAAGAAGCTATTTTAGCCAAAAGATCTTCATTCAAAAATTGGAAGAAGGATCCAACAGAAGAAAATAGGATAAAGCATAAACATTGGCAAGTTAAATGTAAGACATTGATAAGACAGGCTAAGAGAGAATTTGAAAAGAAGTTGGCTGTAGAGGCAAAAACTCACAGTAAAAACTTTTTAAAATATATCCGAAGCAGAAAGCCTGTGAGGGAGTCAGTTGGACCGTTAGATGATCGAGGGGTTAAAGGGGCACTTAGAGAAGATAAGGCCATTGCGGAAAGATTAAATGATTTCTTTGCTTCGGTGTTTACTGAAGAGGATGTTGGGGAGGTACCCGTAATGGAGAAGGTTTTCATGGGTAATGATTCAGATGGACTGAATCAAATCACGGTGAACCTAGAAGATGTGGTAGGCCTGATTGACAAACTGAAGAGTAGTAAATCACCTGGACCGGATGGTATACACCCCAGGGTTCTGAAGGAACTAAAAAATGAAATTTCAGACCTATTAGTACAAATTTGTAACTTATCATTAAAATCATCCATTGTACCTGAAGACTGGAGGATAGCAAATGTAACCCCAATATTTAAAAAGGGCTCCAGGGGCGATCCGGGAAACTACAGACTGGTTAGCCTGACTTCAGTGCCAGGAAAAATAGTGGAAAGTGTTCTAAACATCAAAATCACAGAACATATAGAAAGACATGGTTTAATGGAACAAAGTCAGCATGGCTTTACCCAGGGCAAGTCTTGCCTCACAAATCTGCTTCACTTTTTTGAAGGAGTTAATAAACATGTGGATAAAGTTGAACCGGTAGATATAGTATACTTGGATTTTCAGAAGGCATTTGACAAAGTTCCTTATGAGAGGCTTCTAGGAAAAGTAAAAAGTCATGGGATAGGTGGCGATGTCCTTTCGTGGATTGCAAACTGGCTAAAAGACAGGAAACAGAGAGTAGGATTAAATGGGCAATTTTCTCAGTGGAAGGGAGTGGACAGTGGAGTGCCTCAGGGATCTGTATTGGGACCCTTACTGTTCAATATATTTATAAATGATCTGGAAAGAAATACGACGAGTGAGATAATCAAATTTGCAGATGACACAAAATTGTTCAGAGTAGTTAAATCACAAGCAGATTGTGATAAATTGCAGGAAGACCTTGTGAGACTGGAAAATTGGGCATCCAAATGGCAGATGAAATTTAATGTGGATAAGTGCAAGGTGATGCATATAGGGAAAAATAACCCATGCTATAATTACACGATGTTGGGTTCCATATTAGGTGCTACAACCCAAGAAAGAGATCTAGGTGTCATAGTGATAACACATTGAAATCGTCGGTTCAGTGTGCTGCGGCAGTCAAAAAAGCAAACAGAATGTTGGGAATTATTAGAAAAGGAATGATGAATAAAACGGAAAATGTCATAATGCCTCTGTATCGCTCCATGGTGAGACCGCACCTTGAATACTGTGTACAATTCTGGTCGCCGCATCTCAAAAAAGATATAATTGCGATGGAGAAGGTACAGAGAAGGGCTACCAAAATGATAAGGGGAATGGAACAACTCCCCTATGAGGAAAGACTAAAGAGGTTAGGACTTTTTAGCTTGGAGAAGAGACGACTGAGGGGGGATATGATAGAGGTGTTTAAAATCATGAGAGGTCTAGAACGGGTAGATGTGAATCGGTTATTTACTCTTTCGGATAGTAGAAAGACTAGGGGACACTCCATGAAGTTAGCATGGGGCACATTTAAAACTAATCGGAGAAAGTTCTTTTTTACTCAATGCACAATTAAACTCTGGAATTTGTTGCCAGAGAATGTGGTTCGTGCAGTTAGTATAGCTGTGTTTAAAAAAGGATTGGATAAGTTCTTGGAGGAGAAGTCCATTACCTGCTATTAAGTTCACTTAGAGAATAGCCACTGCCATTAGCAATGGTTACATGGAATAGACTTAGTTTTTGGGTACTTGCCAGGTTCTTATGGCCTGGATTGGCCACTGTTGGAAACAGGATGCTGGGCTTGATGGACCCTTGGTCTGACCCAGTATGGCATTTTCTTATGTTCTTATGTTCTTATTGTCGGGGACAAAAGGACTGAGACCTATTGAAGGGTCAAGTCTCCTGAAAAGTCACTCCTCTATAAGGCCAAAAAACACTTGGATCCTCTAGCACGACCTCTCCTGAGAAGGGAGTGCTGCGCCTGCTTCTTATCTTTTGGTAAATGAGGAACCAGAGATTCGCCCTACATACTGGCCAGTTTCTCCAACTTGCTGCCAAACAAAAGCAAGTCATGAAAGGGCAATTTGGTGAGATTAGCTGTGGAGGCCACATCAATTGACCAATTTCTCAACCATAATTGACTCCTGGCCGCTATTTTCAAAGCCAACCCTCCAGGTCAAGTGTGGACCAGTCACCACCTGCATCTGCCAAGAAGGTAGCAGCTGGTTCCATAACTGCCCTGGAATTTACCCCAGAGTCATCGACCTCCTGGGAGTGAGCCACTAGGGAACAACAAGAAACAATCTGCAAGGTCATTGCTACAGCTTCAAATGCTTGCGCAAGCATAGTCTCAATCCTTTAATCATGAGCATCCCTCAAGGCTGCTCCACCTTCCACAGGAATATTGGTCCACTTGGATACTGCACATACAAGAGCATTTACCTTCAGAAAATGTAAGCGCTCACCTACCCCTGGATCTAGAGGCTACAGGCCTTCCAAAAGCCAGTCTCCTTTGAAATTAGCCTCTGGGGCGCCCCACTCAAGAACAATCAGTTCTTGAATGGTTTCCATCATGGGGAAAAAACAAGAGGCTTTACGCAAAGAAACCAAAACGGAATTTCTCTTTGGCTCAGTTACTGAAACAGCCCCAGGAACTTCAAGCATTTTCAAGTTCTGGGAAATCAGAGTTGGCAGTTCATCTCTATGAAAGAACCGTAACAGAGTTCTAGACGGCTCTAATCGAGGGGGAACTTCAACATCCACAAGAGAGGCAGGATCACTGTCATCACCCATGCCATCCGGATCTGTATCCAGAGGTTCCACTGCTGCTCTTGGAGTACTCCATCACTGACAGAAAGACCAGGCAAGGTTCGTATTTGCGCCTCTGCCCGAGGAGCATTGAACAGGGCTGAGGACTGTACATGAAGAAAAGGATTGCAACCCCTGGAAAATTCTACCCATGAAGTAGAGGTATCCAGACCAGAAGGAGCCTGAGGAGTACTCACTGAGCTACCTGCTGAGGAACCAGTTAGAGGAGGTCCAAAATCAGGCACCCCACCTGAGTTGTCTACCCAAACCCACATCCGGCTGGGAAGAATCAGGCTCAGTGAAATCAGAGGAAGAAAATTCTCCCTGAGCCTCCAAACAGCGCCGGCACAAATCTGCAAAAAGAAAGACGCTTAGTCCTCTTAGTCACAGGCGCCAACATGATCGACAGTGCGCTGAGCGGCATCGAAGGCATGTGTCTGTTTCTTTTTTTTTTTGTTATGTGCTCAGCTAGGTGCTCAAAAGATTTATGCGCCCAAAACACTTAGGCAAGTTACCTAGGCTGCCAAAAAAATTAAGTGCACAAAAAAGTTAAGTGCACAGTAGCATCTGTGCGCTAAGGGAAATGGTGCTTAACGGGAGTGCACAGACTACAAGGCCCGATTGTGTGCCCAAAAACAGAGCGCACAACCTAGACACACAGCTAGACGCACATGCCAGATCGACAATCCTGTAGAGGGTAGCCGTAGTAAGCGCGCAAAAAGCCATTGCGGCCTACCACAAGACGCACAGCAAAAAGCCTCGGAGCGGGGCCTAACCTAAGGAGGCTGCTCAACCTGTCAGGCTGCCCATGTCCCTCGACCTCCCATGGAGCTGGACGAACTTTGGACTGGCATGCTGAGCACAGAGACCGAGGTAGGAGGAAGACCTACACAACCAAAAACCTTCTGCCAAGTCTCTGTAAGTTTACATGGTTATTTTTTTTTAACTTACCGGAACTCAGCCGTAACTGGCTGAATAGAGAGACTGCCTAAGGCTGCAGGGGAGAGGGCAAGTGCCATCACCGCTGCGCTCAGCTTCCTGCACCTACTGCCTTTCAGCCGCTCGAGCAGCTAAGTCCACGCTGGTTGAAAACCAGCTACCGGACAAAGGCACTCATCTGAGGGATCACAGAAATCACCTCAGGAATTCTCAACTATGGGAGGGACCAAGTGGTATCACCACAGGACAGCAGGGCAAATCTAATTCCTGAATTTTCCTTACTTTAAAATCAAGCTGTCCCCAGAGGGGAGATGCACATACTTGCAGGCTGGTCTCACTGCAGGGGTATATGTACTATGACATCAGCTTGCTCCATCTCCATCTGCTGGTAGAAGTGCATAAGCAACTTGTTCTGGATTCATCTGACTGGACGCTATGAAATTACATTAATACAGAAAAATGTATTACTTAAAGATGCAGAATTTTAAATATTTTGAGCAGAATTTCCCTAGAAGTTCACTGTAAGAGTGTCCCTTCCACTTTCTCTCTCCCTTCTCCCTTAGCCACTTTGCCCTCTCAGGCCCCAACTCCTCCACCTGCCAGTTTCTCTCCCCTTCACCTCTAGGATCAATCCCTTCCACTCTATCTCCACTCTCTCTCTCACACAGGCTTCCTCTCTCTCTAGTGCACATACACACTCCCTCACTCTCTTGCACACACATCCCCTCATATAGGATCTCTCTCTCTTGCACACACAAGTCCCCTCATACAGGGTCCCTCTCTCTCTCAGACACACATGCATCCCCTCATACAAGGTCTCTCTCTCTCTCTCACAGACACATCCCCTCATATGGGGTCCCACTCTCTCATGCATACACACCGATACAGACTCTCTTTCTCTCTCATGCTTACACCCTCACACAGGCTACCTGTATCTCTCTCTCACACACCCCTTCACACAGGCTCTGCCTCACATACACACAATCCCTTTTTTACACACACCAGCTCCCAATCCATACTCCTTCACAATCTCCTCACATAGGCTCCTTCTCTCCCCCTCCCCCCCCCCTGCCAAGCACCTCACACATGCTCTCTCTACTCCCAAGCACCCTCACACATGTTCTCCGCCCCCAGCACCCTCGCACCTGCTCTCCGTCCCCAAGCACCCTCAGACATAATCTCTTCCCCCCAAGCACCGTCATACTCTCACCCCAAGCACCCTCACTGCCAAGCACTCTCACACATGCTTTCTCTTAACCCCCAAGCACCTTCACACCGACTCACACCCCCCTCCAAGCACCCTCACACATGCTCTCTTTCACCCCCCAAGGCTCTCAATCTCTCTCACACACAGACATATACACACACCCCACTACACACACTCACTCTCACCGGGGCCTTCATCTTCGCCATCAGCAGGTCAAGCTTCACTCACGGCACATCCGGGCCTTCATCTTCACCACGAGAAGGACGAGAAGGACGAGTTCTGCTTGTGGCATACCAGGGTATCCTCTATCTTTGCCATTTTTTGCGCAGGGGGGAATTCTGCGTAAATTCTGTGCTCTGCAGTAGTGCAGAATTCCCCCCAGGACTAAAAGATAGGTAAAATATATACAGAACAGAGAGAAGGCATTGGATTAGGCAGGCCATGGTATGGAAAGAGTGTTAATATCATTAAGTATAGCTAACTGACAACTGAAGGAAATGTTAACAGACAGAATGATCTGATAACAGTTAAGATCTTTGATAGTTGTACTGAGTCATGAAGTCATTGTCTCTGTTCAGACCTTAGGTGATGGTGTTAAGTTTTTTAATGAGTTCCAATTCAGCAGTTTCCTGCTGGAGTGCACCTTTGAAATTTCTCTGTAGGAGTATGGCAACCTTAAGGTCAGATATAGAATGTCCTGGAAGGCTGAAATGTTCTCCAACTGGTTTCTGAATGTTGCCATTTCTAGTGCCAGATTTATGTCCATTTATTCTTTTCCTTATAGATGTTTGTCCTATGTAGATAACAGAGGGGCATTGCTGGCAGGAGATGGCATACATTAAATTGGAAGAAGAACAGGTGAATGAGCTCCAGATGTTGTAGTTGATGTGGATCCTGTGATGGTGATATCTGGGTTCATTTGTGGACACAGTTGGTATTTTGGTTTTTGACAGAGTCTGGTTCCTTTGTCGGTGCAATTTCATCTTCCGCTATCTCTCAAGGAGCCTGCCAGGTCCAATCTTGCATGGTGGCTTGGTCAGGAGCATTTATGGCATGGAGTGGACTTAGAAGTGCCGGACTGGATGGTGGTTACCACAGATGCCAGTCTCTCCAGTTGGGGTGCAGTCTTCCAGAGTCAATTGGTGCAGGGACAATGGTCCAGGGAAGAGAAGTCCTGGTCTATCGATCGTTTGGAGATGAGGGCATTGAGGTGCGCGTTGATTGCATTTCTGCCTCTGTTGAGCGGCCGCTTGGTGTGCATCCTCTCAGACAACATGACCACGGTGGCTTATAACAACCAACAAGGGGGAACCAGGAGCTGTGCGGTGGCCCAGGAAGATCAGGTGGAGTTTGTTTGGGTGGAGCAACATCTGGCTATACTAGCAGCATCTCACATTGCCAAGGTGGACAATGTACAGGCAGATTTTCTCAGCCACCAGAAGCTGGATCCCGGGGAGTGGGAGCTGTTGGAGGAGGCAATGGCTCTGTTATGTCGCTGATGGGGTACTCCCCACCTGGACTTGATGGCGTGGCGGAAGAACGCCAAGGCACCCCGGTTCTTCAGTCGCAGAAGAGAACATGGAGCAGAGGGTGTAAATGCTCTATTTCTACCTTGGTCCCGAGGGATTCTACTTGATGTGTTCCCTCTGTGGCCTTTGGTGGGAAAGATGATAAGACAAATAGAAAATCACCTTGGAGAAGTGATCCTGGTGGCACTGGAGGAGCCAAGGTGCCTGTGGTTCACAGACTTGGTCGACATGGATGTGGATGGTCCTCTGCGACTTGCTCATTTACCGAAGCTTCTTTGGCTGGGTCCCATATTTTCAGATTGGGCAGGTCGCTTTTGTCTCGCGGCTTGACTTTTGAGAGGAGATGTTTGAGAAAGAAAGAATATCCAAAGGATGTGTTAGGATTTGTAGGTTAGTGGGCCCTTGGCCCAAGGTGAGAGATGGTACCACCCACGGGGAGGAACCCCACTGAGCCTCACCATTGGGAGGTGAGGTCTGAGCAATAGGTGACACAGCCCAGCGAGTACAGGAGACTGGGGTTTGGATGTGGTTGCAGTATTCTGCAACCACATCCCCCTAATCGTGGAGTGCTGAACAGGCCCCAAGGAGTGGGGAATGCAGGCAGGGTATGGAGGAGTGCTTGCGAGGGGGACCCCAGGGGGTGGAGCCACAGAGAGAGTCAGCACAGAAAGTATGATGTAGGCTTACCTGGGACACGGGGAAGCCTAGGGGTCTCTGGCAGTTCAAGAGAACAGTACCTCGAGGAGCGGGGGAGTGCGGTACAGTCTTAGAGATTGGCAAGATGCTACCCCGAGGAGCAGGGAATGGAATGTAATATCAGAAGTATACAAGACGCTACCCCAAGAAGCAGGGGCGCGGCTTAGTCACAAGCGATGGCAATGGCTCGCGGAGCGGGGTACACCAGCGCTAGGTCTCCACGAAGCAGAGAAGTGAGGCAGTGGCCCGAAGGGCTGGGTACACCTACGTTGGTCTCCATGAAGTAGAGTTGTATGGCAATGATCCGCAGAGCGGAGCACACTACGCTGAGTCTCCACAAGGCAGAGTAGAACGCCAATGGTCTGCAGAGCAGGGTACACCGAAGTAGCGTGTCACGGGTAGAGTAGTTCCTGGACCAACCCCGAGGAGCGGGGGAGATGGCAGACAGCGTCCGAGGTGCAGGGCCCTCCAAGGAGCGGATAACCAGAGACAGGAGCGGGGCCCCTGAGGAGGATCCAGGAACTAGCATCCGTAGCGAGAACAGCAGGATTCAGCAAGGAGGGAACTCATTGCCAAGTCGATTAGAACCAGGCCCTGATGGTGCTTAAGAGTCCAGGGCTAGTGATGTCATCAAGGGGAGATGCCCCTGAGGTTCCTGCCCTGGTGTCCTTAAAGGAGGGCCATGGAGTGTGCGCGCCTAGGAAGTCCCGGGAGAGACATGGTGATCGGCGGTATCCTCGCTGCCCTGGGGAGTCCTGGAACGGAGCCATGAGGGTCGAGGCGGCTAGCCACAGCCACAAGTCTTCCCAGAGGAGAGAGGGCAGCGACACACGAAGTGAGTAATAGTGGTCGCAACCGTCTGCGACCAACGGTCATAACAGGATGTCATTTCCACCTTGTTGCAGGCTAGAAAGACTTCCACTTCTTTTTCATAAGGTCTGGAAGGTCTTTGAGTCCTGGTGCACAGGCCAAGGAGTAAACTCTACTCAGGCTTTGATAGCTCATATCTTGGCCTTTGAGCAGAGAGGTTTGGTAAAAGGCTTGGTCTTTAGCTCTCATAAGGTTCAGGTTGCAGCATTGGACTATCTGCAAAGCAAAGTGCATGGCCGGTCTTGGCTGCTCATCCGGATTTGGTTCATTTCATTTGAGGAGCAAAATATCTGTGTCCTCCTGTGTGGGAAATATGTCCCTGTTGGAATTTCAATCTAATCTAGAGTTGTGTGGAGCTCCTTTTGAACCTTTAAAAAGGGCAACGCTAAAGGATCTCACTTTAAAGGTCGTGTTTTTTATAGCCATTTGCTCCACCCAAAGGATTTTGGAACTTCAAACGTTGTCGTTTAGAGAACCTTTTTTGAAGATTTCAGATTCTGGGATGCCCTCTTTTCTCCCGAATGTTGTGTCAGCATTCCATTTGAACCAGACCAAGGAACTTCTGGCTTTTCCACTTGCATTGTCTGGATGTTGAAGCTGGTTTTATTGCGTTACCTGAAAGTCACAAATAGCTTTAGGGTGTTTGACCATCTCTTTGTGCTATGGAGTGATCCTAGGAAAGGGCAGAAGGCTTCAAAGTCCACAATAGCAAGATGGTTGAAAGAGGCAATAAGCTCGGCTTATATATGTAAGGGGCGTCTGGTCCTGGAGGGATTGAGAGCTTACTCAATTTGGTCTCAGGTGACTTCTTGGGCCGAATGTCAGCTGGTGACACCACAGAAATTTGTCAGGCGGCTACTTGGATGTCATTGCACACCTTCACCAGACATTATCGTTTGGATGTCCAAGTCCCAGAGACCATGGGCTTTGGTGAGAGGGTTCTTCAAGAACTCTCGCAGTCCAACCCTAATTAGGGAAGGTTGGGTATATCCCAGGAGTCTGGACTGATCCGGGTATGAATAGGAAAGGAAAATTGGTTCTTACCTGCTAATTTTCGTTCCTGGAATACCACGGATCAGTCCAGAGTCTCGCCCGGGTGTAGGGGGAGAGTCCACTCGTATTTCTGATATGGTTCAGTTAGTATATATTTATTTATTTTATTTTATATAGGCTGCACTGCTGCTTAAGTTTGCAGGTTTGTTCTTCTGGCTTGGAGTTTTTGAGCGAGCAGCTTTCTGATGGGGTTTTAAACTTTTTTCCCCTTGCTCGTTTGTGAAAAGTTATTTGTGTTGAATTGTTACAGGGATAATCTTGGCTTGGGTACAGGTCAATACTGAGGGACTGCAGGTGGCATCCCAGGTTATATGCCAGTTGTTGTGCTGGAGGTGGACCCTTGGGCCAAGGTGGGGTTGACGCAACCCATAGGTAGGGTCCCCACCATCGGCAGGCGGAGTGGGCTGATGAACAGAGGCCAGCTGGAGCTTCACCAATACCAGCGCTCATTCCCCGCGGGTTGAGCCTTTGGATGCAGGGGCCAGTGAGGAGATCGAGTTCAGCCCAGAGACAGCAGAAGAGAGATAGTACAGTCTTACACCAGGCAAAGTAATGTCCTGGAGACTCGGGCGCCAAAGGAACGGAGGCAGACAGGGGATGCCCGAGCAAGAGAAGGCTGAAGCCTGAATTGATCAAATCCAGGAAGTAAGCTAAAGAGGCGTCAAGGGACAGGCTTGAGTCAGGGCTGGCGGCAAACTAGAAGCAGTGGCAAGCAAGGCTGAGGTCTGATCACGGAGATAGTCAAGCATAGTCGAACGATGCAGAGGTCTGGATCTGGAGAGAAACAACGACGTAGTCAGGCAATGCAGAGGTCGGGGTCTGGAGAGAGGCAATGGCGTAGTCAGGCAATGCAGAGGTCTGGGACTGGAGAGAGGCTACGGCATAGTCAGGCAATGCAGAGGTCCAGGCTTGGAGAGAGTCAGCGTGGTCAGGCGAAGCAGAGGTCCGGGCTTGGAGAGAGTCAATGGCGTGGTCAGGCGAAGCGGAGGTCTGGACTTGGAGAGAGTCAATGGAGTAGTCAGGCGAAGCAGAGTCAAAGTCCGAGGTAAAGATGCGAAGCAGGAACATAGGAACAAGGAGACGGGAACACGGGATCAAACGAGGAACAGGAACACAGGAGTGAGATGAATCTCTAAGGAGGCAACGAGTATTCGACCAGCGAGGAGACCTGTTGCAAAGGCAAAGCTAGGGAGTGCAGCCTGCGCTTAAATACTGAAGCTCCGCTGACATCATCATCCGGGGCCGCGGCTTGGTTCTCACCACAGGCCCTACAAAAGCACTGGTGATGAACGCGCACCTAGGGAGGGGCGCGGCGCTGAGTAGCAGCGGAGAAGTCCGATGTGAAGCAATGAACATGGTGGCTGGACCAGGAACACCAGGGACTGCAGTTGAGCTGGAGGCACCAGGGGAGGCCCGAGGACGGAGCTGGCAGCCCACTGCCACCAGAGAGGAGGAACCAGGAGCTGGAGTTACTGCAGAGAGGTGAGGGGGCCGTGCTGCGAGTCTGCTGCAGACGGCACGTGTAACACTAGTGCCAGTGGAACTTTCTCTGTTTCCATCTGCTGGAAGGAAGGCATAAACCCAGGAGTCTGGACTGATCTGTGATATTCCAGGAATGAAAATTAACAGGTAAGAACCAATTTTCCTTTTTTTCCTGCAGTGCCCTTCTTTGTACCAATACCCCAAGCTCTTCTGTTTCTCTTCTATTTTACGATTCTCTTTTCTGTTGCTTGCATTTTCATTTTCTCCCAATCTCTTTGCTTTTTTTGAGTGGCCCAGCTGTTTTGTTTTACTCTTTGGTCTTCTACCTCAGTCGGAACCAGGACTAGGACCTCTCTCTCTCTCTCCCTCTCTCTCTCTCTGGATAACTAAAAGTCCTACCCAGCTATATTCAAATGTAGCTGGTTAGGTTTTGTTAACTTTAGGCTGGTATTTTCAGTGGGTCGTTTATTCCACTAAATATACAGGTAAATGTTAGATAACCTGTCCTCTATTCAAGATCAAGATAGCCTCAGAGGCCACATTTGTATTCATGTTATGGCCATGGGGACTTCTCTCTGTGGACACATTTGGCTAAAATTTGCTAGAAGAGCCTCTTACTGAGGTATCTGTTCAGATGCACTCTAAGAGAAGTCATCTGTAATTCAGCAGAGGTGAGAGAAGATGGGAGGCGCATGGAAGAAAAACACAAGTAAAGTAAAAAATACTCCTTCCTTGTGTTCTGCTAGATGCATACACATCTCCCGATTTGTTTTATTAAATGAAGGACACCAAGCCAGAATGCATCACAGTGAAGTTATAAAAAGAGGTAACATTGCTGATAGTAAATTTGTTTTCCCTCTCCCTGCCCTTCATTTGTCCGAGAGTCCCACAGGAAGTCATCAAAGTGATTTGGCCTACTGGAACAGAAAGAATGGAAAACTGTACAGCTGTATTACTGGGGGCTCTGTAATTATAGAATGGCTAGCAGTAAGAACTGTGTCCCAAGAGGTGCAGTGGGAATATTTTAAGAAAGACACTTTCAGACAACAGAATGAGTGTCTCCGTGCAAAGAGAGAGAGATTGCTTGGTAGAAGTCCAGTTCTTTTTTATTGCAATCATGAGTTCTGCCAAGTTCTTTTCATTGGCAGTAGAGTTTCTACAAAAAGTTTGAGTTTGGCTGTAATTAACATAATTGCTGGCTTGGTACATGTCTTGCATGCTTTACCACTTCTTTTGGTATATAGGAGCATGATATTGTAATTCAGCCACTGCACAATAATGCAGTTTACATTTTATTTTAAATTCCGTTTTCCTTAGTCATTGAATTTTGTTGAATCGGGAAACATATATTTCTATTACATTTAGGTTTCAGATTCCAAAAGCAAATGAAAATCTTACATCTTATTGCTAATTAAGGTTGTGTCTATAATTTACAAATGGTACTAAAAGATCTTTGTATTTTTTATTTAATTCCCTGTATATTATAGTGCAAATTCAAGTATTAAATGTTACAGTTATGGCTGCTGTGCAGCCTCCCCTCCACCAGAGGACTCCAGCGAGCCCCACTCAGTACCATACTCTCCAGCACCTCCCTGGTCTCATGCTTTAGCCAGTCTTACAACCTCTATTCCACAGGGGACTTCCGTGAGCACACTCCCCAGGTTAGCCAAGCCCCTGTCTCCTACCTGCACCACACCCAGGCTCCAGCACTACTTAGCTTAGTCTGACCCTTGCCTCAATGCTTCAGTTTCGAGTTCCTATGTGTTCCTTGCTCTAGCCACTTTTGCCTTACCACCTTCTCAGGCCTTATCTTGTTTTGTCTCTTGGCCTTTGGGCCTTCTGACCCTAGCCCTGCTTTGCTGTCTTATGGCCTTGGGCCTTTTGACCTCAGCTTTGCCTTATGGCCTTTGTGCCTCTTGGTCCTTATGTAACTTGTGGCCTATCTGGCCAACCCTGACCTCTGGCCTAGCCCTGAGGCCTCTCTAGGCTTCTCCCTGATTCTAGGCCTTTCCCTGTCTTGCCCCTCGGGGCCTTTCTGTATAATTGCCTTTCGGCTTTATGTTCCATGTTCTGTGCTGTCCTTGTCCTGCACCCAGCTCATCTGTTCCTGAGTTCCAGTTCACTCTTATCTGCACCCAGCTCCAGTTCCAGTTCACTCTTACCTGCACCCAGCTGCAGTCTGTTCTTGAGTTCCAGTTCACTCTTACCTCCAGCCAGCTCCCATCTGATCCAGTGCACTCTTATCTGCACCCATCTCCAGTCAGTTCCTGAGTTCTAGTTCACTCTTACCTGCACCCAGCTCCCATCTCTTCCTGAGTTCCAGTTCACTCTTACCTTCACCCAACTCCTACCTGTTCCTGAATTCCAGTTCATTCTTACCTCCACACAGCTCCAATCTGTTCCTCCTACTGGGCCTGCCATACACCACAATAAGACCATTACAGATACTACAAAACACAGCGGCAAGAATTTTAACTGGGAAAAGTAAAAGAGACTATATCACTGAAACCTTAATAGAATTACACTGGTTACCCATTGAACAAAGAATACAATACAAAACTTTATGCACCATTCATAAATTAATACACGACGAAAAAGCAGAGTGGCTGAACACAGCCCTTCGCGTACATACCCCCCCCCCCCCCTCCCCCACAGAAATCTAAGATCAGCAAACAAAGCACTGCTAACTATTCCATCAGTCAAGACGGCCAGATTAACACAAGTAAGGGACAGGGCCCTATCCCTAGCAGGACCTATAATATGGAACACCATGCCGGCGGAAATCAGATTGGAAAGAGACAGCAAAACCTTCAGAAAAAATTTAAAAACATGGCTATTCAAGCAAGCATACCACAAAGAGACTTGAGAGTAGAACCCAGGGAAATGTTAGTTGCGGTCAGGCAAACTCCCACACACACATACACCTTTCTTCTTAAAGTGTGTCTTCTCTTTTATATTCTAAATTCTTCTTTTATTTTAAACAACAAAGAACTAGAGTTAAGTAACACAAATCTTATAGCGGAGTAAGAAAAACTGGACTTGACTTATAACACTCACCAAATAGTATTTATTATGATATCATGTTACAGTATTTTTTATGACACTTTATACAACATAGTTTTTGTGCCCTATTGTGAACCGTTGTGATGGCACCCGCTTAACGACGGTATAGAAAAGATTTTAAATAAATAAATAAATTCCAGTCCACTCTTACCTCCACACAGCTCCAATCTGTTCCTGAATTCCAGCTCCAGTCTTACCTGCACACCATTCCTGAGTTCCAGCCTTGCTTGCATACAGTTTCTAAGTTCAAGCCTTGCTATACACTGTTCCTGAGTTCCAGCCTTGCCCATGCATTGTTCCTGAGTTCCAGTCCAAGTATTACCCCAGCCTCACTGGATCACCCTAGTCATGCCACCCTGCGCCACTGTGGAAGTGGTTTCCACCATGCTCCCGCAGCAACAGAGGTGCAACATTAAAATGTAGAAACTAGTGACAGAAATGATTCAAACTAAACTAAATGAGCAGCTTTAATTCACTGACATGTACTTTCATTTATTTAATTAATTCCTTACTTTAATACTAATATTATTATTATTCACTTGCGGGTAGATTTTGTAAGTTGGACGCACCAATTTTATAACATGTGGTTGCTGGCGCTCGCATCTTATAAAATTGGCGGGCCGTGCGCATGGCGCACACAATGGGGGGAGGGTAAAATTGTGCAAATTAGCACGGCGACACATCACAGGCTTCCCCAGTTCCCTCCCGGTCCACTCCAATTAAGGAACGGACTGGGAAGGAATTTCCCTACCCCCTACCTTAACCTCCCTTCACCTTCCCCTCTCCTCCCCACCTTCTAAACCCTGTGAATGGTTTTTTTGTTCTTGCTTACTGCTCCAACAGAGCAGTAGCAACTTGCGTGTGCCTGGATGCCCTTCTCTGGTATAGCGGCAAATGGCTGCTGTACCGGCCCTTCCAACCCTGCCCTTCCCCCGGACCGCCCCTTTAACTGGGCCTGGCACTTCGGCGCGTAACAGGTAATGCACATGGCTGGGCCCTTTTGAAGAACCACTCAGCGTGTACAAGTCCAGTTTTTTGCACGCGGGGGGGGGGGGGGGGGGGATCAGGCCTTAAATGTGTCAAATTCTTTTTCTCTTTTTGCTTTCTCAGTTCTCTGGTCTGTTTTTTTTTTTAGTGTTATTTTTCTAAAAACTAATCACCTCTGCATTTGTTTTGTTTGTCTGTGTACACATTAATGTCCTGAACCATTCAAAATTCAGCTCCCACATTTTCAGGATAAGTATTATCTATACAGTATAATGTTTTCCCAAAAAACTAATGGATGTAGCCCAAAATTGAAAAAAAATGCCTTTTCCTCATTAAACTTCTGAATCTAGTTTTAGGGGGGGGGGGGGGGGGGAATCATTCATAGGACTTCCTCTGCAGTTCTTTTCTTACTTGTTTTTTCTGTGGCTTGGCTGTATCCAAATGAACAGCTACTGTGTTTATAGCTGACAAAATCTGAGTTTCTTTACTTCCCTGCCTCCTTGTCCCCCTCCTCCACTCCATCTCTCTCTCTCTCTCTCTGCTTGATACCTTTCTTCCATCACTTGCTCTGCTACTACTCAGTAATTAGACTCTCCCTTTGATACTGTCCCTCGTTCTTTAGCATCTTCCTGTCTCATGTATCTATCCAATTCCTCATTCACCTCAATACCGAACAGCTCACTTGCTCACTTAGCCACTGGATTATCATGCCTCGTTTTCTGTCTCTTTTCTGGCCCTTATAGATGGAAAATGTCATTGCTTACCTTATTTTATTTGTCTTCCATGACATTATCCCTTCCTAATTTAGGACCTGATTCAATAAAGCATTTCTCCCATTCTGTGTCTATGGGGAAAATACATTGATGAATCAGGCCCTTAATTTCTTCCAACTCCCATTATCCCAGCTTTCGTTCCTAGCATAGCTGTCTCCTTGTTCAGTCTCCTTCCAGCCTTTCTGCTGCCCATTTCCTCAGATTTTCTATGGCTATCATAGCAATTTGGATTAAACTCCCTAATGGCCTTCACATCTTTCATGCTTTTCAAACTCTGCTTTAAACCCACCTCTTCCCTGCAGCTATCTAGTTTCTTCTTAAACAATCTTGGTTTTCTCATTCTTGCTTTATTTCCTGGCATTACAAAACCATTATAATTTGTGTGCTGCAGTTCATTTGTAAAACACAAAGGCATCATGCAAATATTGTGATGATAATAACAGCAATAATAGCTTCAGCTAGAGATGGACCAAAAGGTGCTGATCTTGGATCGAAAACCAAAGCTTCTCCCATATTTACCACCAGGTGGTGTTGTGTTTCCGGCCACTGTGCAGCCTCTGCACTACAAGAGGACCTCCACAAGCTCCTAGCTGGCTAAGCCCCCTCTTCTGCCTGCACCACACCCAGACTCCTGCCCTACTTATGTTTAAATTTCTTTTATTCATTTTCAACCATATTCAACTTTAGCTGAAATACGACAACACAGAAGAAGATCGGGCTGGATGGTTTGTTCTGCCCATAGGCCCGTACAGTTGTTCAAACAACAATAATAATAATAACACATCAGTTTCCCTCCCTCCTTTCCTCCCTAGGTAGCACAGTTCTTGTTGCCACTTCTCCAGCCTTTTGACTATAGCTGCAGGTAATACTGTCATCAAGTTAGTAAACATTGAGGCCAAGCTCCTTGCTCTGTGTGATAGAGATTGTATGTACAAATTCCAAACTGGAAGAAAGGTTCTTCTTCTATTTAAGTCAGTTTTTTCTACATATTTTTCGCAAAGGCACATATGATGGATTTGATTCCACCATTTAGTAATAGTTGGTGGATTTTCGCTTAACCAGTTTTACAGTATAGTTTTCTTGGCTAAAGCCAGCACCTTGCATATCCAAAGCCTCATAAATTTTTGTCTCGAAACAAATCTAGTCATATTGTCAAATAATTATACTTGTGGTTGAAGTGGCAACTCTACATTTGTGATCTTCTTGTTATGCGTGCCATCCGCAGCACGGCCCCCTCACCTCTCTTCAGTAACTCCAACGCCTGGTCCCTTGTCTCTGCCGGCGGGGGCCGCCAGCTCTGTCCTCGGACCACCCCTGGTGCCTCCGGCTCAGCTACAGACCCTGATGTCTCCAGTCCAGCTACCGCCACTGCTCTTCCACGCCAGGACTCTCTGCGTAGCCCATGGAGAGACGCTGCTACTCGGTGCCGCGCATCATTGAATCTTAAGTAGGGCCCGCCGTGGGAACCGAGCCGCGGCCCCGGATGATGATGTCAGCGGAGCACTGGTACTTAAGCCCAGGCTCCACTCCCTAGCTTTGCCTTTGTAACAGGTCTCCTCGTTGGTCGAGTACTCATTGCCTCCTGAAAGATTCATCTCGTTCCTGTGTTCCTATTCCTCGTTGACCCTGGTTCCTGATTCCTTCGTTCCTACGTTCTTGCTCTTCACCCTTCCTAGGATTGCCTACACAGACTTTGACTCTGCTTTGCCTGACCTCGCCGTAGACTCTTCCCAAGTCCGGACCTCTGCTTTGCCTGACCACGCCGTTGACTCTCTCCAAGCCCGGACCTCTGCATCGCCTGACTACTCCGTTGCCTCTCTCCAGCCCAGACCTCTGCCTTGCTTGACTATGTTTGATTATCTCCGTGATCAGACTTCAGCCTTGCTTGCCACTGCTTCTAGATTTCCTCCAGCTCTGACTCAAGCTTGTCCTACGACGCCTCTTCAGCCTACGTCCTGGATTTGGTCTACTCAGGCTTTGGCCTGCTCTTGCTCGGGCGCTCCCTGTCTGACTTTGTTCCTTTGGCACCCAGGTCTCCAGGACACTACCTCGTCCAGTATTAGACTGTATCATCTCTCTCCTGTTGTCTCTGGGCTGACCTCGATCTCTCCATTGACGACAACATACGGAGGCCCACCTAAGTCCAGCCGGCTCCGGCACCCAAAGGCTCAACCCGCGGGGAACGAGGGCTGGTATTGGTGAAGGGCCAGCTGGCCTCTGTCCATCAGCCCACTCTGCCTGCTAACGGTGGGGACCCGTAGGTCCCTACCTACTGGTTGCGTCAACCCCACCTCGGCCCAAGGGTCCACCTCCGGTGCAACACTTCTGAATATAGTTCACCACCAGCCCCCAAAACTGACTAATAACAGGACAGACCAAAACTGGTGCCCTAAATTTCCAGATTGATTGATAAAGCAACAAGGAAGGCTGTCTAACCAAGCCGTGGAGGCAACAAGTTGAAAATTAGAAGCCAAAATGTCCAATTTTTGGATTCTTTATTATAGAAATGAGTATCTTTAAAAAGCCCGACTCTGGCCGAGTTTCGCCCTCTTATAGTGGGGCTGCGTCAGGGGGCTACAACATACAAACTCATAAATAAAATAAATGATAAATACAACATAATTGACATACATATCTGACATATAAAGTGGTAACATATAAATATGGTATGAAATGCATCTGATTGTCTGGAAGATGTAAAAAATATATGAATCAAAATTTGCACAACTTATTAATTTAAAAGATGGTGTACTATTAATCAAATTAAAAGATATAGAAAAAAAATGTATACTCTATATTTTCTAAAAGAATGGTAAAAAAAAAAAAAATAAATGACAGGGAGTAGATAAATAAAGAAGTACCTCTAAATCATTATACCAGGCAATGTTGTGCTGTAATCGGTTTGTGTACCAGACAATCTCCCTTATACTTAATCTGTGCATTCAGAAATCTTTTTTGATGAACTCAAGGTAAAATGAATACCTATATTCAATATATAGGCATGCGTTTCCCAGATATACAATGTATACAAATTTACACATATACAGATGCATTTCATACCATATTTATATGTTACCACTTTATATGTCAGATATGTGTGTCAATTATGTTGTATTTATAATTTATTTTATTTATGAGTTTTTATGTGTTGGTATGTTGTAGCCCCTGACGCAGCCCCACTATAAGAGGGCGAAACTTGGCCAGAGTCGAGCTTTTTAAAGATACTCGTTTCTATAATAAAGAATACAAAAATCGGACATTTTGGCTTCTAATTTTCAACTAAATTTCCAGATGCCATCTTATATTTAATGCATGTTTCAGAAGTTGTTAGCCACTTTTTACATGCTGTCTAGAGACATAATAGTGCATTAGAAATTTATATTGCATTTCTGTCAAGTCACTACTACATGCAAGAGTTTTTATTCGCTTAAAGCGAGAGCCTTCTCCATCGCCGGCCCCACCCTTTGGAACTCCCTCCCCACCGAGCTCCGACTAGAACCTTCACTTAATCAATTCAAAAAAGGAATCAAGACCTGGTTATTTAAACAGGCCTATCCCAACGCCTCTCAACCCTAGCACTTGACTTCTCCTCAACACTCATTATTTCCCTCTCCCTAGTACAGTGTCCCCCCGCCCCCCTACACACCCTCCCTCCCTCACCACCCCATCCATTTTATGGCTTCCTGATATTCAGTCACCACCTTCCTGATATTCAGTCACTCCTTCCCATCGCCACCACCTGCCCCCTTGTACAGTTCCTACCCCACCCCGCCTCCCCTATGCGCTTCATCCCCCGCCCCGCGCTACCCCCCACTCTGTCGCCCCTTGTATATAATTAATTTATGTCCAACCTGGTTAACCACATGTAATCTCATTTAATAACTGTGGCGCCCGTTGGCCCTACAGTAAAGTTGTCACCTTTTAACTTCCTATCCTTCCTCCATCTATCATTGTAATTTCCTTTCTCAGTTGTCTGTAAACCGACATGATGTTTTTTTTTACGAATGCCGGTATATAAAAGTTATAAATAAATAATAAATAAATAAATAAATAAATAAATATTGATCATCCCTCATTTCTAATTCAGACTCATTGCTCCAGCTTTGCTGAATATGCCTACAGTCCATATTTGGCCTTCTATTTATCAAAAATTGGTATAAAGAGGATATTGTAAAGCGAACTGGGTCTTCCACATCGAATAAATCAGATAAATACCTCTATTGTCACTAGCCCAATCTCAGTCGGAACTTCTTTACCAGACTCACCTTATCCGGATATTCCAGGATTTCTCTTCCTCAGTATTGGAGGCGAGACGGGGTTTCTCCCCTATTTGTTCGACCCTGCACAATCGCAGCATTAAATTTGCCCTGATGTTCCCTGCACGCCTACGAATCTGGCACGCTGACAAAATTCATAACTTTGACTCCGTGGACCTGGCAAAGGGGTTTATGGACTCAATTACTCCTTGAAGCGGGTGCATTACCTTCTTGAACACGTTGGTGGACCCGGTGCCTTCGGCTTGCATGGAGATTGGCAGGTTTTTTTTCTCTTCTTCCCCAAGAGCTGGATATACAAAGGACAGAATGTTTTTTTTATCGCCAGTCCCAGGACAGCGGGGGCACCTTTCTAAACATGTCGGTACGAAGCACCTTGGCTGGACTCGCTCTATCCCTACCCAAGCCTTTCTATCGCAGGGTCTCTGGCACTGGGAAGCTGGGGGGTTTTTCCCGCTTTTGAAGGTGCCTGGGAGTTGCTGTAACATCTCTGGGACCTTGGACATCGGTTGGACTACAACACAGAACACTGCTGAGACATCTTCCAATGGATGCCGCTCACCTGGACATCTACCTGCGGTTGATGGCTCTGAGATGGATCCTAGAGAATTCAATGGAACTGCGCTGCCCAATCCTAATGCACTGCGAACCACTGACTAGTAGTGGACATTCAGATTAACCAGTGTCTAACATTGCCTAGTGTTGTATAGTCTATTTTAAGGCCGTGCAGACTGGAGGAGGCGATCTGTTACTGTGTGCTCTCTGTTGATGGGGGCCGATACGGTATCCTCCATAACGATTAGAGGTTCTGTTGTTACTCATGCGAGCTGGAGGTGGGAAGTGAAGTGGGCCATGGGCACATCTAAAACGAGATCTCTCCACTTCCTTTATGGAAGTCAAGAGACAATGGGAGTTGTGGGAATTGTGACGGGGGGGAATTGGGGGGTAGGAAGTAGGGAGGGGGAACAGGAGCTGGGCGGAGTATAAGGGAAGATGGGGCAGGGGGGCGGGGAGGGTAGAGGAGATAAGGGGGGGTTTCACAAAGACAGTAGGTGATTGTATTTACCAGATTGTTTCTCTGTCTAATGCTACGGTACCTCAAGAGGATGGAAATGTTAGGGGGGCCTCAGCTGGGAGGGCTCTCACCTGCACCTTTTTTTGAAAACTAAGCACTTGCTATCCTATTTCTTGATGTACCCTGAGTAATCAACGAGGTTTGTATCTTGGAATGTTTGTGGGTTACACTCTCTCATCAAGCGCTCTAAAATACTTTCTTTGCTGAAGAAAAAAATCGGCTTTAGTGGCCTATTTGCAGGAGACTCATCTCTCAGTAGTAGAGCATGCCAAATTCCGATGTGACTGGGTGGGGGGAGGTAAGGAGTGCCTCCGCTTCCTCAAAATCAGCGGGAGTGGCAATTCTAATACATAAGAGACTTCCCATCAAAATCAATAATGAAATTGTGGACCCACAGGGTAGATATCTCATCCTGGTTACTGACCTATAAGGTTGTACTATGTAATATCTATGCCCCTAATACATACAGCCCTAGTTTTTTCAGGGAAATTTACTCTCATTTAATCCTTTGTCTCAATGACACCCTGATATTAGGGGGGGATTTTAATACCATTCGGGATGCCACTCTGGGCACCTCTACATTGCGTAGGAGGGAGCGGGGCCTGGGACGTGGCCCTCACTTTTTGGAAACCACACTTCACTTGTCCAAAGTATGGCGCCTATTACATCCCATGGATCGTGATTTTACTCACGTATCTCGCGCTCATGCCACCCTTTCTAGGTTAGACTATTTCCATGTTAGTAGTCATGCATTCCCCTGCATTCAGGATGTGGGAATTGATAATATAATCATATCAGATCATGCACCTATCTGGGTAGACTTCCAATTTTCTGGCTGTCAGCCCCTAGTTAAGCTATGGTGGTACCCATATTTTTTGGCCTCTGACATGAAGTTTAGGGAATATCTTAGAGTTAAGTGGACGGACTTCATGTCTCTACACCAAGCCCAGGACTCTCAGCCCTCTCAGCCCTCTCTACTTTGGTACACTGCGAAGGCAGTTTTACGGGGGGATATTATATTCTATGTATCCCACTGTCGATGGGTTTTAGATAAACGTATCTTGGCCTTGAACGGACAGTTGCGTAAAGCCCGGACACGCTTAGCGGAGGTTGAGAGCAATGAGGCGAGGGTTGCCTTTCACTCATTGCAATCAGCTATTAACTCCCTTATATACCAACGAGCCAAAAAAAGCAACCTCTATTATCAATACCCTCTATATCAATACAGCAATAAAATGGGACGGCTGATGGCCAACTTAATTCGATCCACTAGGACGAATAGATTTATCCCAGCGCTGAGAACATTGCCTAATACAGTGGTCAGGGAAACCCCATCCATCTTAAAAGGTTTCCGTGAGTTCTGTTCCAGCCTATATACATCTGAGGGAGGGAATGAGGCAGGAGGAGTACGGTTCCTCACAGACCTACCTCTTCCCTTGTTTGTCTCGTGCACATCAGGAAGTGCTTAACCAGCCTATCACAGAACAAGAGGTCCAGTTGGCAATAGGCCAAAAAAACACTTTAAGGTGCCGGGACCCGATGGTTATACGGCTGAGTTTTTTAAACACCTGGTAGACCTGATTTCGGGACCATTGGCAGCGGGATTCTCCGAATTGATAACTCGAGGTACCTTCCCTCCCCATGAAAACTTGGCCTTAATTACACTAATACCTAAGGTGAGTAAGGACCCTCTTATACCCAGGTCTTACCTCCTGATATCATTACTAAATTTGGACCATAAGTTATTAGCTAAAATATTGGCTGACCGCCTAGCGACTATTTTACCCACTCTTGTAGGTGATCACCAGGTGGGGTTTGTCCGGCAACGGTACACCCTGGCTAACATATGCCGGGTGCTGACAGCCATGACAATGTGCAGACAGATGGATATCCCCTACTTGGTTATCAGTTTTGATGCCAAAAAGGCATTCGACAGGGTGGAGTGGCGGTATTTATTTCATACTCTGGAACAAACGGGGTTTGACGGTTTTTTCCTTCGGGCGCTGAAACTATTGTACACTGACACCCGGGCGGCCATTCTTGCAAACGGGGTGCAGTCGGAATCTTTTGAGGTGACCAGAGGCATGCGGCAGGGCTGCCCACTATCACCCCTATTGTTTATTTTGCAATTAGAACCCCTCATGTTGGCCATTCATCAATGTTGGGAAATTCGGGGAGTAAGATTTGGCTTGCGTATATTTAAAGGAGTGGCCTTCGCGGATGACTTGTTAGTTTTTGTCACGAACCCTCAGATGTCCCTGCTTACTTTATTGCGGTTAATGATGACCTTTAGTGGGTTTTCCAGCCTCAGATTAAATGAGTCTAAATCCTCTGTACTAGCATATCCGCCTACCCTGCAAACTAATTGGCCAGATGATTTCCCATTAAAATGGGCAACTGGTCCTCTATGTTACTTGGGGGTGTTTCTCCCGTCAGATCCGGAACTCGTGTATCAGGCTAATATCCCCCACTTATTACAAACTACTACAGACAATCTGACTAATTGGAATAATCTACCCATTTCTTTGATTGGCCGGATAAATGTATTCAAAATAACCATTTTACCCAAGTGACTTTATTTACTCCAAAATTTACCAGTTTTACTAAGGAGGGGAGATCTTAACAGACTTGATAGCGTACTTCGGCACTTCATTTGGAGGAGGGGGGGGGGGGGGGAAATCCAGTATACCTCTCACCCGGTTGAAGGCAGGATGGGAAATGGGAGGTCTGGGGGTCCCTGATATGGCCACCTATAATTTGGCCTTAACTCACTGATTGCTAGGGACTGGCTAATGGATAATCCGGTTTATACCCCGTTATACTCTGATGAAGCCGTAATGGCCCCGCTGACCCCCGTGTATGTGCTACAGTCTAAGCCCGTACATCTCCCATCTTTTCTCAAGTGCACAGCCCTTGTGAAGCCACTATTACGGGTACCCATCTTGTGTGCCTACTTTCTCCCAGTGTCTGGGAATACCGAATTTACCCCGGGCACGCAATCCTCTAACTTTAAGGTTTGGGAATCCCGTGGTATCACTTGCTTGGGCCATTGCTCACACAGGATGGGGCGCTCATTTCTTTTAAAGATTTCCAGGCAATATATGGGCTGGGGATCACGCACACCTTCCCATACCTACAAATTGGACATTATATCCGGGATATCTTGGACACCCATAGAACCCATTCAGTGTACCAAACTCTAGATCAGATGTTTCATTTTGAGAAGCCCAAAGCCCCGTCCTTGTCGATTTATTATCAATCTATAAGGAAACGCTCTGAAGGAGATATATGCTCCACCTTAGAATCCCGTTGGAATAGAGATGGCGATTTTGTTGTCATTCAGAATATTTTAAAGGTCTGTTTCTGGCGCATACCCAAGATCTCAGTCAATATTTATTATAGAGAATTGCAATTTAAATTTCTCAGCCGGGTGTATGTGTCACCTCAAGTAGCCTTTCATTTAACCATAGCCCAGTCGGTGGGTTGCACCCGTTGTGGACACCCGATGGGCACTCTGTCTCATGTATTTTGGTCCTGCCCTCCCATATTGCGCTTTTGGCGCCGCGTGGCGGACTACCTGGCGGATGTCGCTTTCCCAGTGACACCGTTATGGCTGCTGTTTGGGTGTATATCCCCCATTCGGATCCGAGATCCTGGTTCGCGCCTGTTTCTGTGCAAAGCTTGTCTTGTGGGCAAAAAGATAATTCTCTCTGTTTGGCGATCCTCTAATGTCCCATCCTTCTGGGCTTGGAGAAACTGTCTACATGTAATGATGTCAATGGAATGCCTGGCCTCTCGACACTCACCACGCCATAGACAGCGCTTTCTTACTACCTGGCAGTCCTACTTTCAGTCATTCCCACATCGCATACGTAGTCTTGTAATCAATGATTAATCACCCGGTACAATAGACTGGAATGTATTGGATGGACTATATTGATTTAATGGTTTGTAATTCACCTACCTGTCTACTGTGGGGTTGGGGAGGGGAAGGGCATACTCTGTTGTTGATTGTTCTGTTAAGTGTTGAGATCTGAGGAAGGTTCAGAGAACCACCTTCCTCAAGGTTGTATTATTCATTGCTGTTAAAATTAATAAAAAACATTTAAACATAACAGCTATGTTTGAACAGATGAGGTTCTTGCACAGGGCTGACCACGCCCCTCTATGTAATAGTATTAACTTTTAATTCTAGGCACAGAATTAGAATTTTCTCCAGCAATTCTCTCAATTTGTTGCCAGCTGGTAGCTAGAACCCAGCTGATAAACGCAGACTGTAAGCAAGTAGTTATGGTTCCAACCCTTAAAACTAATTGGAGAAAGTTCTTTTTTACTCAACGCACAATTAAACTCTGGAATTTGTTGCCAGAGGATGTGGTTAGTGCATTTAGTATAGCTGTGTTTAAAAAAGGATTGGATAAGTTCTTGGAGGAGAAGTCCATTACCTGCTATTAATTAAGTTGTCTTAGAAAATAGCCACTGCTATTGCTAACAACGGTAACATGGAATAGACTTAGTTTTTGGGTACTTGCCAGGTTCTTATGGCCTGGATTGGCCACTGTTGGAAACAGGATGCTGGGCTTGATGGACCCTTGGTCTGATCCAGTATGGCATGTTCATATGTTCTTAACAAAAGTCTGCTTAATTACAAGAATAGAGGTATTTACAGGATAGCATAAGAACATAGGGAGTGCCATGCTGTGTCACACCAAGGTTCATTGAGCCCAGCATTCTGTCTCTGACAGTGACCAGACTGGGTCACAAGTATTGGTCAGATCCACAAGAGCTCTGGCTTTTCCAATGTACCTGGCTAATAATTGTTTATGGACTGCAGGAACTTGTCCAACCCTCTTTTGAACCCCACTATGTTAGTTGCATTTATCACATCCTCCAGCAACAGATTCCATAGCTTGATTGTACGCTGAGTGAAAAATGTTTCTTACAATTTGTATTATATCTGTCTGTTGCTAATTTCATGGAGTGCCCCCTAATCCTAGTGTTGTTTGAAAGGGTAAATAAGCATTTCCTATTTAGCGACCCCACTCATGATTTTATAAATTTCAATCATATTCTCTCTCAGTTTCTCTTTTCCAAGCTAAAGAGCCTTAACCTGTTTAGCCATTCTGCATAAGAGAGCTTTTCCATCCCCTTTATCATTTTCATTGCCCTTCTCTGTAACATTTCTATGTTCACTATGGGGTAGATTTTATAAATCTGCGCCCGCGCGTACTTTTGTTCACGCACCAGGCGCAAACAAGAGTATGCGGGATTTTAATAGATACGCATGTATCCATTAAAATCCAGGGTCGGCGTGCGCAAGGCTGCCCTAAATCGGCAGCCTGCATGCGCCGAGCCGCACAGCCTGCCTCCGTTCCCTCCAAGGCCACTCCGAAATCAGAGCGATCTCGGAGGGAACCTTCCTTCCGCCTCCCCCCATTTTCCCCTCCCTTCCCTTACCTAACCCACCCCCCCAGCCCTATCTAAACCCCCCCTACCTCTTGTTGAACAAGTTACGCCTGCCCGAAGCAGGCGTAACTTGTGTGCGCTGGGCTGACCACCGGTGCGCGATTCCCAGGCCCGGGAGCCGTTTTGGAGGCCTTGGCCATACCCCCGAAACGCCCCCGGGCCGGAACCACATGGCCCCGCCTCCAAATGCGCGCCACCGTGCCACGCCCCCCAGGAAAGCCCCAGGACTTACGCGTGTCCTGGGGCTTGTGCGCGCCGCCAAGCCTACTCAAAATAGGTTCGGCGCGCACAGGGGGTACTTCGGCCAGGTTTTTGGGGGGTACGCACAGATCTTACACGCGTACCCCTTTGAAAATCTGGCCCTATGTCTTTTTTGAGATGGGGTAACCATAACTGCACAAGTACTCAAGGTACTGTCACACCATGGATCTATACAAAGGCATTATGTTACTTTCAATTTTGTTCTCTATTCCTTTCTAAATTCCTTTCACAGTAAATGTTCTTCCATCAGCACTCTGACACAGTACAGTATCCTCCAAACTTTACATATTCTGAACACATTTCAAGGTGACCCTGCAGCTTTCAGACTCCTAGGAGATTTAAAAAGCAGGCCTGGCAGTGCTGGCTGAAGTCCTTGCCTCCAAGGGCTGACAGGTTTATTCCCTCGACATTCTACAGTCACTAGAATCTCTCTGCAGTAAATCATGTTCCAGCAACAAAATATTACTCCGTTCTTTAGGAAAACACCATCAGGATCTATAAAGAAAACATATCTTGATGGTACTACTGCATAATCTGACAGACAGAAAAAATTCGGGAATAACTAGTATACAATCAATTACAAAAAATAGCTAGTTATATAATATGATGTTTGCTGCAGAAAACTGCTATAATTTCTTGATATTATTTATACTGTTAAAATTAATTCAACTTTATTTATCTCAATTGGATTTGTTAAACAATAGATTTTTTAATTAGAGAGAAGACCTCAGTATTGGCAAGAGATCTGAAACATCAGAAACTTCTTGTAAGTCAATTGTTCCAATCACCGGTCTTATACTCTCTTATTTTAAATTTTAATAAAATTACTTGTGTTAAGATGTAATTTCCATGTTACTTCAATTTTGTTCTCTACAACTTCTATTTTGTTCTTGCTTCAAATCTTTTGCAAAACATGTTGAATCTTAATAGACTCATATGACGACGCCACTGAATCTTGTTTAGCAATTGTGATTTATATCAATTGCTTGCATTATAGGTTTTTTTTCAATTTATTCCCAATGCGAAGATTACAATCCTTGTAACACTGCCATTTTTTCTTATCTTATTCACGGCTGTGATTTTAATGCCGATATATTTTTCTCAATTACAGTCCTTGTGATATTTTCACTTTATTTTATCTTATTCGCAACGGTAATTGTTGACCATACATTAAATCCTGGTGTTATTCCCCATTGACTTTAATATTGCTCTCTCAATTTTAGATTACGTGATGATACTTTGCTTTGCGATTAAATCCTTATGTTGTTATATATCGCAATAGTGACGCCTCTCTTAATTTTCTCTACAGCAAATCATCGATATTTAAAATTGTATTTCAGCCCTTCAGTTCAAGCCCAACAATTGAAGAAGAAGGTTATCTCTTCAAATCAGTCCGCCCTGAAGCAGCGTTTTTTTGGTGAAACGCCGGCCGTGTTGGCGGCAGTCAAACAGACAAACCTGGGCTAGAGACACGGCAGCGTGGTAAAAGAGAAGTTAATGCTAAGTTTCCACACTACAAGCGCAAGATAAGTGCCCTGCCATTATTGCAAATGTTGTCGGGAATTTTGTCAGAATATTCGATACAGGGCATTTAAGATATGCTCCGTTGAGAAAGAAGAAAAATTAATTGGATTCCGTCCGAAGTTTGAAAAAAAAGAAGGGCTGAAATACAATTTTAAATATCGATGATTCACTGTAGAGAAAATTAAGAGACGGCGTCACTAGAATTTCACTCGCGATATATAACAACATAAGGATTTAATCGCAATAGCACAGTATCCTCACGTAATCTAAAATTGAGAGAATAACACCAGGATTTAATGCATGGTCAACAATTACTGTTGCGAATAGGATAAAATAAAGTGAAAATATCACAAGGACTGTAATTGACAAAAATATATCGACATTAAAATCACAGCCGTGAATAAGATAAGAAAAAATGACAGTGTTACAAGGATTGTAATCTTCGCATTGGGAATAAATTGAAAAAAACCCTATAAAGCAAGCAATTGATATAAATCACAATTGCTAAACAAGATTCAGTGTCGTCGTCATATGAGTCTATTGAGATTCAACATGTTTTGCAAAAGATTTGAAGCAAGAACAAAATAGAAGTTGTAGAGAACAAAATTGAAGTAACATGGAAATTACATCTTAGAAACATATAGAAATGACGGCAGAAGAAGACCAAACGGCCCATCCAGTCTGCCCAGCAAGCTATGCACTTTTTTTTATTTTTTTATTTCTTTCATACTTCTGTTACTCTTGGCTCTTAGTAACCTTTTGGTTCTATTTCCCTTCCACCTGCACCATTAATGTAGAGAGCAGTGTTGGAACTGCATCCAAGTGAATGTCTACCATAGTTAGGGGTAGTAACTGCCGCAATAAGCAAGCTACACCCATGCCTTTGTTTGCCCAGACTATGTAACTCAGTCCTTGTTGGTTATTGTCTGTATATAGATCCACCTTTCTACGTTCCCCCTGCCGTTGAAGCAGAGAGCTATGCTGGATGTGTGTTGAAAGTGAAGTATCAGACTTTCTCCCCTGCCGTTAAAGCAGAGAGCTATGCTGGATATGCGTTGAAAGTGAAGTATCAGACTTTCTCCCCTGCCGTTGAAGCAGAGAGCTATGCTGGATATGCATTGAAAGTAAAGTATCTGGCTTATTTAGTTTGGGGTAGTAGCCGCTGTAACAAGCAAGCTACTCCCCGCTTTTTGTGAATGCAAATCCTTTTTTTCCACACTTCCTCGTGCCGTTGAAGCTTAGAGCAATGTTGGAGTCACATTAACCGTGTGTATGTTTATTGATAAGGGAATAATCTCCAGGCAGTAGCCGTCATTCCCGTGAGCCACCCACTCTTCATTCACGTCCTGTAGACTTGATGGATCCACAGTGTTTATCCCACGCCCCTTTGAAGTCCTTCACAGTTCTGGTCTTCACCACTTCCTCCGGAAGGGCATTCCAGGCATCCACCACCCTCTCCGTGAAGAAATACTTCCTGACATTGGTTCTGAGCCTTCCTCCTTGGAGCTTCAACTCGTGACCCCTGGTTCTGCTGATTTTTTTCCGACGGAAAAGATTTGTTGTTGTCTTTGGATCGTTAAAACCTTTCAAGTATCGGAAAGTTTGGATCATATCACCCCTGCTCCTCCTTTCTTCCAGGGTGTACATATTTAGATTCTTTCTGGTCGCCCTTCTCTGGACCGCTTCCATCTTGTCTCTGTCTCTTTGGAGATACGGTCTCCAGAACTGAACACAGTACTCAGGTGAGACCTCACCAAGGACCTGTACAAGGGGATAATCACTTCCCTTTTCTTACTCGATATTCCTCTCTCAATGCAGCCCAGCATTCTTCTGGCTTTTGCTATCGCCTTGTCACATTGTTTCACAGACTTCAGATCATTAGATACCATCACCCCAAGGTCTCTCTCCTGCTCCGTGCACATCAGCCTTTCCCTCCCCCATCGAATGCAGTTCATTCGGATTTCCTCTTCCCATATTCATGACTTTGCACTTCTTGGCATTGAATCTCAGCTGCCATATCTTCGACCACTCTTCCAGCTTCCTTAAATCCCGTCTCATTCTCTCCACTCCTTCCGGCGTGTCCACTCTATTGCAGATCTTAGTGTCATCCGCAAAAAGACAAATTTTACCTTCTATCCCATCTGCAATGTCGCTCACAAAGATATTGAACAGGATCGGTCCCAACACCGATCCTTGCGGTACACCGCTTAAAACCGCTCTCTCTTCAGAGAGAGTTCCAGTTACTATCACACATTGTCTTCTGTCCGTCAACCAGTTTGCAATCCAGGCCACCACCTTGGCACTTACTCCTAAGCTTCTCATTTTATTCACCAGTCACCTGTGCGGAACCGTATCTAAAGCTTTGCTGAAATCCAAGTAGATGACGTTGAGCGCTCTTCCTTGATCCAATTCCTTGGTTACCCAGTCAAAAACATAGTTACCAGCCTCTTCTCTGTTCCCACTCTTGTGAAGCGGGACCACACCGCTCTTCTCCAATCACTCGGCACCACTCCCGTTTCTAGGGATCTATTGAACAGGTCACACAGTGGACCCGCCAGCACATCTCTGAGTTCCCTCAGTATCCTGGGATGAACCTCATCAGGCCCCATGGCTTTGTCCACTTTCAGATTCTTCAGCTCTTCCCATACCTTTTCTACTGTAAATGGAGTTTCATCTACTCCACTCCTCTCCAGTTTCTTGTTAAGTAGAGATGGTCCTTCTCCAGGGTCTTCTTTAGTGAACACGGAACTGAAGTATTCATTTAATATTTCTGCCATTTCCTCGTCTTTCTCCACACATTGATCCTTTCCACCTTTCAATTTCACTATACCACTTTGAACTTTTCTCTTTTCACTGATGTATCTGAAAAATGTTTTGTCACCATTCTTTATCTCCTTGGCAATCCTCTCTTCCGCTTCACTTTTTGCCATCTTGATTAATTTCTTCGTCTCCTTCAGTTCTACCAAATATTCTTCTTTGTGCTCCTCCCTTTTGGATCTTTTATATTTCTTGATCGCCGTTCTTTTAGCCTTTATTTTATCAGCCACCTCCTTTGAGAACCAGATAGGTGGTGTAATTTTATTAAAATTTAAAATAAGAGAGTATAAGACCGGTGATTAGAACAATTGGCTTACAAGAAGTTTCTGATGTTTCAGATCTCTTGCCAATACTGAGGTCTTCTCTCTAATTAAAAAATCCATTGTTTAACAAATCCAATTGAGATAAATAAAGTTGAATTAATTTTAACAGTATAAATAATATCAAGAAATTATAGCAGTTTTCAGCAGCAAACATCATAATATATAACTAACTACTGCATAATCTTCCTAGCTGGAAAGCTGGAATCTTCCATGCTGGACAGAAGCTATCCTGATGTGCCAGTTACTTCTTCACTTCCTCCTGTGGAACTGGCTCCAAATTTCTAAGAGAGAGTCCTCCACCTGGGCCCACACAATGCACTTGTTGCATCGGAGGTGGATCCTTGGGCTGAGGTGGGGTTGATGCAACCTGTAGGTGAGGACCTACGGGTCCCCACTGTTGGCAGGCAGAGTGGGCTGATAGACAGAGGCCACTGGAGCTTCACCTATACCAGCCCTCGTTCCCCGCGGGTTGAGCCTTTGGGTGCCAGGGCCGGCAGGACTTAGGTGGGCCTCTGTGTGTAGTCGAGGTATGAGTTGGTTCAGCCCAGAGACAGCAGGTGAGAGATAGTACAGTCTTACTCTCGACAAGGTAGTGTCCTGGAAACTCGGGTGCCAAATGGAATAGAGACAGACAGGGGGCACTCGAGCAAGAGCAGGCCGAAGCCTGAGTAAACCAGGGAGTAAGCCGGAGAGGCATCGAAGAACAGGCTTGAGTCAGGGCTGGCGGCAATCTGAAGGCAGTGGCAAGCAAGGCTGAGGTCATATCACGGAGATAGTCAAGCCTAGTCAAGTGAAAGAAAGGTCTGGGTCTGGAGATAGGTAATAGTGTAGTCAGACGAAGCAGAGGTCTGGGTCCGGAGATAGACAGTAGCGTAGTCAGGCGAAGCAGTGGTCTTGGTCTGAAGAAAGGCAGTAGCATAGTCAGGCAAAGTAGAGGTCCGGGCTTGGAGAGAGTCAGTGGTGTGGTCGGGCGAAGCAGAGGTCTGGGCTTGGAGAGAGTCAGTGGCGTGGTCGGGCGAAGCAGAGTCAAGTCCGTGTAATCAATCCGAGGAATGAAGCAAGGTAGGAACAAAGAGACAGGGACCAGGAGCAACGAGGAACAAGAATGTAGAGATGAGACGAATCTCTAAGAGGCAATGAGTACTCGACCAGCAAGGAGATCTGTTGGAAAGGCAACGCTAGGGAGCAGAGCCTGCACGTAAATACTGTAGCTGAGTTGATGTCATCATCCGGGCCCACAGCTAGGTTCCCGCAGTGGTCCCTACTTAAACATCATTGGTGCGCGCGCCTAAAGCGGGGCGCGGGGCGAATAGCAGCGTCTCTTCGCGGGCCATGCAGAGAGGCCTGACGAGAAGTGGTGGCTGGGCCAGGAATGCCAGGAACTGTGGCAGGGCTGGAGGCACCGGGGGAGGCCCAAGGACAGAGCTGATGGCCCACCGCCGCCAACGAGGAGGAACCAGGAGCTGGAGTCAATGTGGAAAGGTGATGGGGCCGTGCTGCGGGTCTGCCGCGGATGGCACACGTAACATCACCCAATCTATACAGAGTCTCAGGATCTGACCCACAGGGGTTACTTCACACAAATAAGAAATCCCCAGTACCTTGCACCACTGAGGATGCTATTTGTATTTCCTGTCATGGAGCACAAGGTTCCACTGCTCCCAAATACTATTATAGTCCAGACTACCTCACTTTCTTTCCACACCCTGCCTGCCTATTCAATGCCTTCTCTTTCTTCTGTATCTTCTCCCCCCCCATCCCCATATATTTTACCCACTTCTGTACTTCTATACATGCATCTGGTGAAGTGGACTCTGTCCTCTGAAGCTCATGCCTCAATAAATTAGTTAGTCTATAAGATGCTACCCGCCTCATGTCATATTTATTTTTATATTCATGAAGCCCTCTTATAGAAATAAGTGGACTGCTTGGTGTGTGTTGAAAACATGCAGGTGTTTGATGCCTTCCTCACAGTTTTTGTACTAAGAATAACTGCAGTGGCAGTTGTTTATGCTGAGACAATAACAGCAGATGCATGGGCCAAAGAGTCCCTGTTGTAATAAAGAGTCTCTGGTGTTCTGTGTGGTCATGCAGAAACTACAGAATTTCTTTTCCTCATGTCTTTCCTGTTTTTTTTCTTTCTCGTTTGTTTTACTTTTGAGGGACAGCCAAAAACGTGAGTGACTGAACTTGAACTTATGTAAAGAAACCTTTCAGTTGTACGCTTGACAGGGAGCATCCTTGAAGGCGGGTTGGAGCTTTCATGATATAATTAGTGAGATGGTTGAACTTTTTCCTTTTTTTTTCTTTTGTTATGGAACCAACTCATATGAAATATTTCATACAGGGTGAGCTTCTAAAAGCCATGTTCTGTTTGCTCAACTCTTGACAGCTGGGACTTGACTTGGAGGAACTGGAAGAGATTGAAGAGGATGCAGGTCTTGGAAACGGAGGACTGGGACGTTTAGCAGGTATGAGCTGCATTCAAAGATTACATTTTGCCCAGTGCTATCCCACCACGCTCTCTTGGTTCCCCTGTTGTTCCTCACACTAACAGACCGTGGTGAAGAAAAAAGACTTATCATTTGGTTGTATTTTCTTCTCTTTTCTTCTCATCCCCCCTCCCCAATTCCACTCCA
Source organism: Rhinatrema bivittatum (assembly GCF_901001135.1). Taxonomy (NCBI): domain Eukaryota; kingdom Metazoa; phylum Chordata; class Amphibia; order Gymnophiona; family Rhinatrematidae; genus Rhinatrema; species Rhinatrema bivittatum. Next base: position 256,028,558 of record NC_042617.1, on the reverse strand, counting down.
GAGAGAGAACTGTTCTGATAACTCTTATCAGTAATGGGGAAAGGGGGGAGTGCAGCTCAGTGACCTAGAGCTGAAACACAGTTCAGTTTGCAGGATTGGCTCCGACTTTAGGCCAGTAGTGGGGGGTGAGGGATACTGCAGAGGCAGAGCCCACGGTCCTGGGTGGGGGCCAGGGTGCAGTCTGTGCCCCTCAACCAGAGGTTCGTCCTTGTGATAGCATGCGATCAGAGAAAGATAAAAAATGGGGCCAAACCCTGAGAAGCCATAAATGAAGGCCCATGACACCTTGGTCTCAGACCCCTCTCCTCCCATCATAAAAATGCAGTGAGAGGGGTCAGGACAGCTTCCAAACGGGCTGCACACCCCAAGAGTAGGAAAAAAAAGTTGCTTGGTTAAAAAAAAAACACAGACAAGCAAAAAACACAATTACCCATCTGTGAAGTAGTTTAAATGTAGAAAGAGAATCTGACAGCAGATAGGACATCTAGCCAGCCCAGTTTAATTCCAGGTGCAGTGCCATAGAACCAGTAATCTGTGGCTTTCCCCTCACTGCTCTGCAGGTAGGAATCCTGCACACACAAAGCAAATGTGGTGACATGGAATAACTGGATGTACACTTCAAAGCGCAATGGGGTCAATGCAATACAGTGCGCTCAACCTAGTGCATAGCTTGACCTGCGGTTGGATGCACATTTTGGATGTGCTAGAATAACTCCCGATGCAATAATGGGATTAGCACGTACAAACATGCATCCAAACCTGTGCCTAATAGCACTCATCACACGTAAATGCCATGTTGATGAGACTATTAGCTAGTACTCCCAATGTAAAAAATCACCGTGTGCCCAACGCGCACGTTTTAACCCTCAAAACTTAATGCCAGCTCCAGTCTTGAGGCATCCCAAGCCATCAACAGAAAAGCAGAAAATACTGCTTTTTTGTGGTTCCTCCAACTTAATCTCGTCACAGTAATAAGTAGGAGAAACCACAGAAAGCAGGATCATGAAAAAAAAAAGTCTTGATGACAGTCAGGTTAGGGAAATGGGCGTTCAGTTTACCAGTGTCTGTTTTCCTACCCCATGGCTGTGTGCCCAGCTATGTTTCCTGGGCGCCTGATGCCAAGGACATACTAGGGACGCACAATTTCCCCATGTGCATCCTTTTTAACACGGCTGTTCATTTGCTTATCGCATTGCATGCTTACATACTCATTCACACGCTTCCTCTCTCTCAGCACACATGCTTACACACACATACTCTCTCTCAAGCAGGCGTGCCGGACTGATCCCCTGCTAACACGGGACCTCCTTTAGCTGGGCTGCCGGGCAGGACACAATCCCCCAGCAGCCACGGTGTCTCCTCTGTTTTGGCCTCCGGTTGGGACACGATTCCCCGATGGCTGCGGGGCCTCCTCCAATTCGTCCGTCAAACGAGATGGGATCCCCCGGCAGCCACGAACCTCTGCTCTCCTTCGACCATGGTGGGAATGAGCTCCACCGTGGCCCCGCTGGTCTTATGGCGCCCGGGAGCGTGGGGAGGTGGACAAGGTTTGCGCGGCAGCACACAGGCACAGCCTAGGGAACATTGAACGGGGCTGCCAGGCGGGATGGGAAAATAAAGCCCCTCCCCCTCAGTACACCACTGCCCGGTGTTTTCTGATGCTGGCCTGGAGACCCCGGAATTCCCAGGAATGACTGTAAGGCATTATTTATGGACAAGAGAATAATTGTAGGGCTCAGATCTGTATGCCTACTGCCCACCCATGATAACCTTGGTACCCCACAAAAAAATCAGTTCTGCTTTGATTACTTTTAAATTTCTTTCCCTTCCTGTTTGTTCCTTCCCCCTATCTTTTCCTCCTCCCCCATGCTTGCTCCAGGATGCCTGCTCAGTTATACAGCCCACGCCCTGACTGGCTAAGCCTCCTATATAACTGCACTGCTCTTCTGCAGAACAGACTCTTCTCCTCTTCCTTTCCTTTAAGTACCGTGAGGCTGATGCAATACAGTGTGCTCCGCCGAGTGCACTGTTTAACCCGCAGTTGGACGTGGGTTGTGTAGGCGCTACCTAATCTCCTTCTGCAATAAGGGGATCAGTGCCTCCACAAAGCATGTCCAACACAGGGCGAAACTAATAGCGCTCATCACATGCAAATGCACGTTGATGAAGCTATTAGGGAAACACCCGAAATGCAAAAAAAACCATGCGTCTAAAACGCACGTTTTTACGCTCAAAAGTTAATGCCTGTCTACAGCAGGCGTTAATTGCTGAGCACTCCCAAAAATTGTATAGAAAAGAAGAAAATACTGCTTTTCTGTACATCCTCCCACTTAATATCGCTGTGATATTAAGTAGGAGGAACAAAATCTTTAAAAAAGTTAAAAAAAAAAAGTACCTGCGGTCAGGTTCACGAAACGGATGCTCAGTTAACAAGTGTCCGTTTCCCAAACCCCTGGCTGTGCGCCGATTAGAATAATGGATGCTGATAAATTTGGCACCGTTTTCCTAACTGCCGGACGGCAGACCACTCGTGGGCTCCCGCTGTCAAGGGGGCGCTAGGGGATGCGCAATCGACCCTAGTGCCTCCTTGACAACGCGACCTCTAATTTGAATTTTGCATGGCGCCCCCAGTGTTGCGATCCCCCCTGTTGCTGCGCTACAGGAGGTCTCTTACCTTCCTCCAGAGGCCGCTCTGAAGCCTGGGCCTCGCCTGTGTTCCATCCGGGACTTGCTCCAGGGCCTGAGAGGCCTAGCTGTGCCTGTGGCTTGCTTGCCATCTATTGTGGGTGGGGAGGAGGCGGGGGCGGCCAAAGGCCGCCCCGCCCCTTAAAGAAACAGGGAGAAACAGACAACTAAAGAAAGGGAAGGAGAATCCATTGCACCCCAGCGCCCCCTTGCGAGGGCGCCGGAGACTACCAGTATGGGACAAAGGAAGGGAAGGTAGGAGGGGTGACAAAACAAGAGGCCACTAGGACACACGTGGCCGAAAAAGCAAGCAGGAGGCTGGAAGCAGGAAGCAGCAGTAGCTGGAACCGGCAGGCAGCAGCAGCAGCAGGGCTCAGGAGTAGCAGCAGGGCTGGAGGCCCAGGAGACTCAAAGTCACAGGGCTGGAGGCCCAGGAGACTCAAAGTCACAGGGCTGGAGGCCCAAGAGAGACAGCACTACAGGGCTGGAGGCCCAAGAGAGACAGCACTACAGGACTGGAGGCCCAGCAGACACAGCTCCAGGGCCTGAGAGGCCTAGCTGTGCCTGTGGCTTGCTTGCCATCTATTGTGGGTGGGGAGGAGGCGGGGGCGGCCAAAGGCCGCCCCGCCCCTTAAAGAAACAGGGAGAAACAGACAACTAAAGAAAGGGAAAGAGAATCCATTGCACCCCAGCGCCCCCTTGCGAGGGCGCCGGAGACTACTAGCATGGGACAAAGGAAGGGAAGGTAGGAGGGGTGACAAAACAAGAGGCCACTAGGACACACGTGGCCGAAAAAGCAAGCAGGAGGCTGGAAGCAGGAAGCAGCAGTAGCTGGAACCAGGAGGCAGCAGCAGCAGCAGGGCTCAGGAGTAGCAGCAGGGCTGGAGGCCCAGGAGACTCAAAGTCACAGGGCTGGAGGCCCAAGAGAGACAGCACTACAGGGCTGGAGGCCCAAGAGAGACAGCACTACAGGACTGGAGGCCCAGCAGACACAGCTCCAGGGCCTGAGAGGCCTAGCTGTGCCTGTGGCTTGCTTGCCAGCGTTTGGACTTCCTGTTTGGTGACGCCCTTCTCCTAGGGGCTGGCCCGCAGCTCTCCACCTGACTTATAGGACCAGCGGTGGGCGGTCCTGGCAAGCTCCTCCCAGGGAGTTGCCTTCTACCTCCTGTACTTAAGGACTTTCTGTTCACTTGCAAAGGGCCTCCGGATCGGGCTCTACAGTCATCTGTAACTTTGCCGATCCAGGTCCCCTGGTTTCGCCTATGCCTTGATGGGTTCCTGTCCTGTGTCTCTGCCTAGATGTTTGTTCCTGTGCCTGCCAGCCGTAAGGACTTCGGATGTGAGTATCCCAGCATCGGAGTTCCGCTTCGCCTGGAGTTTCCCTGCACCCTCCTTCTCAGCGTGGTCCGCGACCAGCCTTCCTGGGCTGTGTAGGGCGCGTCTGGGACAGGGTGGTCCGCGACTCAGTCCCACGGGTGGGCTGATTAGGGCGCCCTGATGGACAGTGCCATGTTTCCGTCCAGCTTTGTCTACAGTGTCTGCTTCAGCCCTTGCCCGGATGTCTTCCTGTCTCTGCCTTGACCTACGTCCTCATCTGGTTCCTGAGCCTTCTGTCCTGTTGGGCCCTGGAGTGGCCAACAGGAGGGATTCGTCCCACGGGCTCTTGAGCTTCTGCCAGCCGAGGGGGCTTCGGATGTGAGTATCCCAGCATCGGAGTTCCTGCTCGCCTGGATCTTTCCTGTGTCTCGCTTCAGCCCTTGTCCTGATGTCTCCGTCTTGCTTCAGCCTGCTTCTGCCCCGTCTGATGTCTTCTGTTTAAGGACTCTGTCTGCCCTCGCCTCTGTCCGGCCTGCTGCCCATTGCCGTTCCCTGCGGCAGGTCCGAAAGGGCCGGGAACAGTCGGAGGACCGTTCATTAGTCAACTTCCCCGTGTTGGCTACCATGGGCATGCAGGTCCGGCTGAGGGTCGGACTCCCTGCTTCTGTTTCTGCCTGCCTGGCTCACCATGCCTGCTCAGCTCACCTCCCACGGTGTGGCTTGGGGCTCCTCCTTGAGTCCTGCCGTGGCCCAAGGGCTCACCACCACCCGCTTAGGACGACCGCGCCCGCGCGCGCTCGTAACACCCAGGAGAGGTGCCTGGGGGCGCGCTAAGAAAGCGGGCGCTGAACACTCAGCGCCTGCTTTCAGTGCGTTTGTTTTGCATCAGCCCCAGTGTTGGTACAGATTATTTTTCTTCATAGAGGTGTAGCACCTTCTTGGCAGTTTGTTAGTCTGTTTGAGCAAGTCAGTATAAATCTCTTTCCTGAAAAAATCACATTGGACTGCTATGTGGGTCCCATATTCTTTCTGTGCAACCCAACCGGAATGCTTCTATTTTAAAGATAAGAATCCTTCCTATCCTGGAAAAAAATGAGCTATGTTTCACAGCTCAGGAAACTCTTGCTCCTGCTGTCCTTAACCTTTGGACACTAAGAAGTCATAATTTAGTGAACTGGTGAGCAGGAAAATTACCCTAGTAACTTTACCTAGAAATTCAGCAGAACATACTCGGATAAGTGTTCCGCTCATATCTTGCAAAAGTTACAATAGTAATTTTACCCAGATCATTTTGGGACCTCTGTTTTTCAGACCAGAGTTATTCAGCTAACTTAAGCCAGATAGCACTGATTCCCTGTACGTACCAGGATCATTCCAGACTGTGGGTTATGTTCCCTGTCCAGCAGATGGAGTTAGAACAAAAAATTCCCAGGGGAGGACCTATATAGCCACGTCTCCCTCGCCTCAATCCTCAGTATAGTTCTAACTCCAGCAGATTGAGCAGGGGACACGGTGGTCCCCAGCACTTTTCTAGTTTTATTTTCTCTTTGAGGAATCAATTAAATAATATTAGATAAAGGTTTTCTTCTAAGGGATAGGTTCTGTAGTGTTCTGACAGGACCACTCCATTCAAAGAGAGACACTGTTTTCCAGTCAGGAACTTGCTGACAGGCTGTGTTTTTTGCCTGTCACTTTATTTCTCTCTTCCTATCTCTTTGTTTTTTTCCTCTTCCTTGCCTGGCTAGAGTGTGGTAAGTGTTATTTTTATTTCATTTACAGTCGTTGGTAGGAACAGGAATTTATGAGGGGTGAAAGTCTGTAGTGCCGACCGCTCCCCCTAGCCCCGGAGTTTTCCTTTTCCCCTCCTCCCTTTCAGGGAGTGATTGGAGTTCCCGCCCTGCAGCTCTGCGACAACCCATTCCCCGGAGCTGCTCACCGTTGGGACGGCGTTTTTCCCCGACGGTCTCGTGGGGATGGTGAGGGGTCCGGAGGCCGAAGAGTTTTATTAATTTGCCGCTTCAGTTGTTGCCGCGCGCCGCAGCCGCCCCTCCCCCTCCCTCCCGCCGCGATGCAAAAAATCGCCGAACGGCTCCGGAGCTCGGCACGGGCTTCAGCAGACCTCAGAGGGATTTTCTTCAGCTTTTCCTGAGGGGGAGTATGGCTTACCTGGTAGGCAGCTTGGAGGAGAGTCGGACCGCGCTGGCAGGAAGCGGCATGCCCCGTTTCCCCTCAGCGCGGGAACGGCGGCCATTTTCTCAGCTGACTCAGAGACAGCTCTCTCTGAGGAGGACGTCGACGCTCCTCTCCAGGTTTCCTCTAACAGTATGGAGTTTCGGAGCGCAACGGACCAGGGCAGGCAAGGGGACGACGTCTCGGGTGGCCCCTCATCAGCACTTCCCGCTTTTTCGCCAGAATTCATTGTTTTAATGCACAAGGCATTTTTACAGAGCAGGGATCCGAATCTTGGAATTTGGGGCCCCCCTCCCCCCAAACTGGCCTGCTTGACACAGCTTTCGACGGCAGACCCTCCCTTAGGGAGGGCTTCTTTGCCCACAAGGGGTGCGGGGTCCACTCAGCCCCCCCCCCCCCCCCCGTGATTCCTATACCGCTGCAACAACCGTCAGGGGATCCATGGCAAGATCCAGATGCGGATGATCCCTCCCTGGCGGCCCAGGTAGAAGGTGACGACCCGAGGGTCCTCCGTATTTTTCAAGCAGTGGAATTGGATGATCTCATCCCCCACATCCTCCAGGAAATGGACATTGACCCTCCTCCGGATCCTGTGGCTCAGGATCCGAAGATTAAGAAAGGGGATCCTCTCCTAGCGGGCTTACGACCTCTAGCGAAAGCTTTTCCCACGCATCACAACATCTTGCAATTGATTTCAAGGGAGTGGGATACTCCTGAGGCCAATCTTCGAGTCGGTCGAGCCATGGAAAAGTTATACCCTCTCCCCACTGATTTCTTGGAGATTCTTAAGGTTCCTGCTGTTGATTCAGCGGTAGCCGTGGTCACGAAACATACAACGGGTGGGACGGCGTTGAAGGATGTCCAGGATCGCAAGCTCGAGGTTTACCTCAAGCGTTTCTTCGAAGTCTCAGCATTGGGGATGAGGGCTGCTATCTGCAGTTCCCTAGCACAGTGAGCAGCTCTGCATTGGGTACAACAGCTTCTCACTTCCCAATCTTTGCCACAGGCAGAGACTATTCAGGCTGATAGACTTGAAGCGGTGGTTGCCTATGGAGCTGATGCTTTTTATGATCTGTTAAGGGTCCTCGCTCGTTCCATGGTGGCGGCGGTGTCCGCTCGTCGTCTTTTGTGGCTACGCAACTGGGCGGCAGATGCTTCGTCTAAGACGCACCTGAGTTCCCTTCCTTTCAAGGGTAGGTGCCTATTTGGGGAAGATTTGGATCAGATCATCAAATCTCTTAATGAGAATGCGGTGCACAAGCTACCAGAAGATCGTCCACGTTCTTCTAGATCTTTTTATTCCTCCAGAAATAGGTACCGGAATCAACGGAGGTCGCGTCCTACTAGACAGCAGACACCTCGGGCTCCTTCTACACGATCACACACCTGAAACCGGTCCTTTCGAGGGCGCCGCCACGGTAAGGATATTCAAGGGGCAGGTCCTTCCTCGAAGGCTTCACAATGATGCCAGAAGGACCCAAGAGGGGATCCCCCACCTGGGGGGTCGCCTTACTCTCTTTTACAAGGAGTGGGCCCAAATTACGTCGGATCAATGGGTGCTGGACATCTTAAGACAAGGCTACGTATTAGATTTTGTACACGAACCCCGAGATTGTTTTCTGTTTTCTCCTTGCGGTTCCCGTCCCAAACAATTAGCAGTCCGACAGACACTCGATCGTCTGCTACAGCTGGGGGCGATAGTACCGGTAGCGGCCTCCGAACTGGGAAAAGGTCATTATTCAATCTACTTCGTGGTTCCCAAGAAAGAGGGCACTTTTCGACCTATCCTGGATCTCAAGACGGTCAACAAGTTTCTCAGAGTTCCTCGTTTTTGTATGGAAACGCTCCGTTCAGTGTTAGCAGCCGTGCATCCGGGAGAATTCTTGGCCTCTTTGGACCTTACAGAGGCATCCCTTCACATCCCGATACATCACCATCATCAGCGCTTCTTACGCTTCAAGATTTTGGGACAGCATTTTCAGTTTCGTGCTCTCCCTTTTGGTCTGGCGACGGCTCCGCGTGTCTTCACCAAGATCATGGTAGTGGTGGCGGCGGCACTCCGCAAGGAGGGTATCCTTGTACATCCCTATCTAGACGACTGGCTCATTCGGGCGAAGTCGAGGACGCAGGGTTACCGTGCTGTAGACAGGGTAGTACAGCTTCTTCAGTCTCTGGGATGGATCGTCAATTTCTCAAAGAGCAAACTGATGCCGTCCCAATCGCTGGATTTTCTGGGAGCACACTTCAACACCAGCCGAGCCAAGGTATTTCTGCACCCGGACAGAGCTCGGGCTCTGCGTGCTCAGGTAACACGGTTCATGGCACTAGTTGCTCCCACGGCGTGGGATTATCTCCAGGTACTGGGAACCATGGCCTCAACAATCGATTTGGTTCCGTGGGCCTTCGCTCATCTCAGGCCTCTCCAGAGGTCTCTGCTTTCGCGATGGAACCCAGTGTCGAGAGATTTTCAAGCAGTACTGCCCATCCCGGATGTTGTCTTGCTCAGCTTACAGTGGTGGCTGGACCCTCAACAATTAGCTCAGGGAGTGTCTCTACAGAACCCGGATTGGGTGGTCGTCACCACGGATGCCAGTCTCACCAGCTGGGGGGCGGTCTGTCAGGACAGGTCTCTCCAAGGTCGATGGACGATGGAACAGTCCACTTGGCCCATCAATCAGCTGGAGACCAGAGCAGTCCGTCTAGCACTGCAGGGGTTCTACCCACTGGTATGCAGTCGAGCGGTTCGGATTCTTTCGGACAATGCATCCACAGTGGCGTACATCAATCGCCATGGGGGCACCAGAAGCCATCTAGTCTCGTTGGAGACCGATGAGTTGATGACATGGGCGGAGCTACACTTACAGTGGCAAGCGGCTTCGCACATAGCGGGCGTGGACAACGTTCAGGCAGATTTTCTCAGTCGACAACACCTGGATCCCGGAGAGTGGGAACTCTTGGAGGACGCAATGCGAAGGATAGTACAGCGTTGGGGGAGACCCCATGTGGATCTAATGGCAACCGCGACAAATGCAAAGGCCGCCCGGTTCTTCAGCCGCAGGCGAGAGCACGGAAGGAGTCGACGCGCTGGTTCTTCCCTGGCCTCGACACTGTCTCCTGTATGTCTTTCCTCCGTGGCCTCTAGTGGGCAAGGTTATCCGACGGATAGAGACGCATCAAGGTCCGGTGATCCTAGTTGCACCAGAGTGGCCTCGTCGACCATGGTTTGCAGATCTTCTCAATCTGGCAGTAGCCGGCCCTCTTCGGCTCAGTCATCTGCCACGTCTTCTTCGCCAAGGACCAATATTTTTCAAGGAGGCAGATCGCTTCTGTCTTGCGGCTTGGCTTTTGAGAGGCGTCAATTGAGACGGCGCAGATATCCGGAATCTGTCATCTCCACGCTCCTGAAAGCTAGGAAGACATCCACGTCGGTTACTTATGTCAGAGTATGGAAGATTTTTGAGGAATGGTGCGAGTCAAAATCGATTCTACCAACGCAGGCCTCGGTGATGCATGTGCTTTCCTTCCTACAGGCTGGTCTGGATTTGGGCCTTGCCTATAAATCTCTTCGTGTGCAGGTGGCGGCGTTGGGAGCCTTCCTACGTAGTAATGACAGGGAGCTCCTGGCCTCACATCCAGATATCCTACGTTTTCTAAAGGGGGTAAAACACTTGAAGCCTCCAATTAGACCACCTTGTCCTTCTTGGAATCTCAATTTGGTACTCCGGGCTCTATGTGCACCACCTTTTGAGCCTCTGACTTCGGCCACACTCAAGGATGTCACCCTTAAGACCATCTTCCTGGTGGCGATCAGCTCAGCACGGCGGATCTCTGAACCACAAGCTCTATCATGTAGGGAGCCATACCTTTGTTTCACGCCAGGGGGAGTATCCCTGCGGACAGTTCCATCTTTTCTGCCGAAGGTGGTCTCGACTTTCCATCTCAACCAATCGATAGAGCTTCCGTCATTTTTATCCTCTGATTCTTCTGACCTGCATCGGTTGGATGTCCGACGTTCTTTGATACATTATTTGGAGGTCACTAATGAATTTCGACTCTCCGATTATTTGTTTGTCCTTTGGTCGGGACCCAGGAAGGGTTGCATGGCATCCAAACAATCAATCGCTCGCTGGCTGAAAGGAGCGATTATAGCCGCATACATCGGAGAGGGTAAGTCTCCACCTTTAGCTGTTAAGGCGCATTCTCTCCGCGCTCAAGCGACGTCGTGGGCGGAAAGTTCTGCAGTTTCTTCTCAGGAAATCTGTAGGGCGGCCACATGGAAGTCTCTCCACACTTTCGCAAGACATTATCGTCTAGACATTCGTGCGCCGTCTCACGGTCAGCTTGGAGACAGGCTCATACGGGCAGGGCTGTCCGCGACCCACCCATGATGGGGAAGCTTTGGTACATCCCACAGTCTGGAATGATCCTGGTACGTACAGGGAAAAGAAAATTATTCCTTACCTGCTAATTTTCGTTCCTGTAGTACCATGGATCATTCCAGACCCCTCCCTGGTTTTGGGGGTTCTTTGTGGGCCATCCCTGCTTTCCTGTCTTCACAATATTTTCACTCTGTATCTCTAGTTATTGCGAGCTGTGTCTTTGAACACAGTGCTGTTTGCAAGTTCTCAGTTACAGTTGTTTGAGTACAAGTTAGTTGCTGTCACTTACAGCTGTTATTTTTTCTCTATATTTTTGAGATTAATTGATTCCTCTGGTTCTGTCTCTTCTCGTCTTGGCTTTGCTAGTCCAGTTACTGAAGATTGAGGCAAGGGAGGCGTGGCTATATAGGTCCTCCCCTGGGAATCTTTGGTTCTAACTCCATCTGCTGGAAGGGGGAGATAACCCACTGTATGGAATGATCCATGGTACTACAGGAACGAAAATTAGCAGGTAAGGAATAATTTTCTTATATTAGGGATTTGCAGTGGTTTTTTTTAATATATTGCTTTTTGCTTGATTTTGTTTTTAAATTGTTTGGGGATTTGTTTTTTTTTCAGTTTTCCCTAATTTCATGGTTAGTGCACACTAAGTTCTGTAAGTGTGGATTAACTAAACTTAGTGCTCACTAAATCTAAGATAGTACGCACTAAGTCCAGTTTATTTTTATCTTTTATTAAAATTAGTGCACACTAAGTCCAGTTACGTAGTGCACATTTCTTTTGTTTCATGGTTCCCATGAAATGAAACGAAATAGACAGTATCATTGGCATTGTCTATTTCATTTTACCCGAATGCATATCCCTACTGCATATCAGATAAAATTTAGCTCCACACCCAGAATATCCCTGCTGCCACTTCTTTTTACCCAGCTAGATTTTGTGCAGGTAATGAGTTACCTAGACAAAATGTAGCTAGGGAGCAGGGGGAAATTTTGCAATCTTGTTTTCTGTTTAGGTATCTCCAAAAGTTATCCAGGGGAAGTCTTTGAGTAATAGGAATGGAAGCTTCTGCTTTGCTTTTCCTTTCCTTCTTCCTCGAAACAAGTGTAGGCCCCTACCTCAATTTTTGTGTGGTGGTATTGTGCTGTGGCCCTTTTATGCCACAGTTGAATTAAAAGGCTGGAAGGGGTGGACAATGACTTAATCCAGCACATATAAAAGTAATCCCCAGCTGGACTGATGCTTGGTGGGGATCCATTTAGCATACTGCAAACTGTGTGGATCTTTAGCTAATCCCAGAAGCAGATAACACAACCTTGCAAGGATTCTCATCTGATCAGGAGTGACTTTGTATGGGGGAGTGTAACTGCATTCAAGCCCCAGAGGGAGGGGGCAGAGGGTTACAGAGATTACTGCAGAGAGATTGGAGGTGTGCACAGCTGCTGTCCAAGCAGTTGGGTCTTGGAGAAAAGACATAAGATTCTGCAGTCTACCAGACTGAAGTAATCTACTGAAATCACACCAGCTGTTGATTTCCTTGTGTCTAAAAGACAGAAGCTAGTGTGAAGAGAGAGCCAAAGTTTTCATCAGTGGATTGAAAGGCTTGTTCCCCTGAAGCAAAAAAGGGTTGGGCAGCTTTGACTTAAACAGACTTTTGAACTGCCAGAGTTCATTTCTTCCAAGCCTGGGAAACTGTGAGCTGTGACCTTCCCCACAGAAACTTGTATGTTAGATATCCTAAATCAGATAACCTAAATTAGAACTGTGAGTTACCTAAAACAATGATTCCCAATCTTTTTTGTGTTGTGTCCCTCTTCCTTCCATCTCCCTGATATCATCATCACCTTATCTTCCCTTCCTCTCCCCCCCCCCCCCCCCCCCCCGGCATCATCACCTTCTTCCATTCCCTCTCCCTCCCCCCCTGGTATAATCACCTTATTTATTTATTTATTTAGCAGTTTTTTTATACCGACCTTCATAGTAGATAACCATATCGGATCGGTTTACATTTTAACAAAGGGTAAAACTGAGGTAACAATTCTGGTAAATAATAGATAACAGGAAAAGGAATAAGTCAAAGTTACAGTCAACAAGGTATGGAAAACTTGGAGGCTTAAAGACAAGCTGGAAGGAAGATAGAGGCAGGTAGAATAAATATAACATGATACGAATAATTTAACGGGTTAGAGCATATGCTTTAACCAGGAAATGCCAGTGTCCATTGTTCAGGAGGAAGTGTGTCAAAGTCCTTGTAAGAAGTGAGGCTCAAACTAGTGATTATCCGGTGGATCTGGGAAGGCTTGGTGAAAGAGCCACGTCTTTAGTCTTTTTCTGAAGGTTAAGAGGCAGGGTTCCAATCTGAGATTTGCTGGGATATTGTTCCAGATAGCTGGGCCTGCAATTGAAAAAGCTCTGTCTTTGGTCGTAGAGAGGCGAGTGGCTTTAGTAGGGGGAAATTTCAGAGTGCCTTTGTGGATATCTCTCGTTGGTCTGTTAGAGGAGTGGAGTTTGAAAGGGATATCCAGGTCGAGTTGGAGTTGCTGATGGATGGTTTTGTGTATTAGGGTAATAGATTTGTACAGGATTCTGAAATTTACTGGTAACCAATGTAGGTTTCTGAGGACAGGGGAGATGTGTTCACCGCGGCTAGTGTTGGTCAGCAGTCTCGCTGCCGCATTTTGTAACATCTGCAGTGGTTTGGTGGTAGATTTAGGGAGGCCTAGAAAGAGGGCACTGCAGTAATCTATTTTGGCGAACAGAAGAGCCTGGAGGACTGTCCTGAAGTCTTGGAAAAATAAGAGTGGTCTCAGTCGTTTCAAAACCTGTAGTCTGAAGAAACTGTCTTTGGTAGTTGTGTTGACCATTTTTTTAAGGTTTAGACGATTGTCTATTATTACCCCAAGGTCTCTAACGTGCGTACAGGTGATGTGAGCATTGTGCGGTGAAGGTGGAGGAAGATTGTTTTCATTTGAAGAGATGAAGAGAAGTTCCGTCTTTGAGGCATTGAGGACCAAGTTTAAGCTGTTGAGTAGATTAGTAATGGATAGAAGACAGTAGGTGAGAGCTTTTGAGATGACCTTCTTTTCCTTTTCCCTGGCATCATCATCCTCCCCATCCCTCCACCCTTCTGGCACCACCACCACCACCCTTTTCCTTTTCTCTCCAATCATATGGCATCAACACCACCTTCTTTTCTTTCTCTCTCCCTCCAACCTTCTGACATCATCATCACCACCTTCTCTTCCCTCTCTCCTGATATCATCACCTTCTTTCCTTCCTGCTGCCCAAACTCTCTCCCTTCACACGCTGGCATCATCACCATCTTCTCCCTCCAGCCCTTGGCATTATTACCACTTTTCTCTTCCTTCTCCCTCCACCCCTCCTGCACCATCATCACCTTAATCTTCCCTGGCATGAACATCACCTTCCCTTCCCTCTCTCTCCACCCTTCTGGCATTATCACCTTCTCTCCCCAGCATCATTTTCACCTTCCTTCTTCCTCTATCCTCTGGATCATTACCACCTTCACCCTCCACCCCCATGACATCATCACTTTCTCTTCCCTTCCCTCTCTTTCCACCCATCTGGCATCAGCATCACCTTCTCTTCTTCTCCTCTGGCATCATCACCTTCTTTCCTTCCCTTTTCTCTCCCCCTCCACCCCCTGGTATCACCAGCTTCCTCCCTCCACTCCTGGCATCATCACCACCTTCCCTCTCTCCCCATCCTTCTGGCATTATCACTTTCTCTCCAGTGGCATCATTACCACCTTCCCTTCCTTTCTCTACAATCCCCTGGCATCATCATCACCTTTACCCTCCACCCCCTGGCATCTACACTTCCTCTTCCATTCCTTCTCTTTCTACTTTTTTGGCAACAGCAGCTCATTCTCTTCCTCTCCTCTGGCATCATCAGTGTCTTCCCTTCCCTTTTCTCTCTCTCCATTCCCCGGTATCACCACCTTCTCTCCACCCCCTGGAATCATCACCACTTTCTCTTCCCTCCCCTCTTCCTCCACCCCTCTGGCACCATCATCATATTAATCTTCCCTCTCCCCTGGCATCATCACCCCTTCCTTCTACCCCCCTCTATATCATCACCTTCCTTGTCCCTTTACTCAACCCCTCTAGCCCTTGTCATTATCATCATCCCTCTTTCCCACCCTCTGGCATATCCCCCCCCCCCCCCCCCCCAGCACATTCAGCTGTTGCTTCTTCCTGTGCTCCCTCCAAGGAATGACTAGGTATGGGCACATTTTTTTTCCATGTGAGCAACAATTTTTTAAACGAACAATTTTTGAGCGCCAATGCAAGTGTTGCATTTCTGTATATAGGACAAGGAAATATGTACGTGAGCGACCATGTAAAACCTGTGAGCAACGCTCCAAAATGTATGTTTAATCACTCACACACTCAGCTTAGAGGGAACTATGGTCCCTTCCCACCCCAGAACCGGCAGAAGTCTGCGCAGCACTTACCTGCTGCTGCTGCTGCTGCTGCTGCTTCCTCCTCTGCCAGCTTGTCTCTGCAATGATAACAGCAGGAGGCCAGCATGTCTGGCAAAAGAGAGCTAACACAGGGGCCGATGCAATCATTTTCGTGGAAAACGGGTGCTGACTTTTCACCGCCCGCTTTCTTAACGCACGCATGGCGCCCGCAAGGGAAGCGTCATGCAATAGGCAAATTAGGGGGTCGCACTAGCAAGGAGGTGCTAGGGTCGCTTGCGCGACTTTAGCGCCTCCTTGCTAACGCGACCCCGCAGGGGCTGCTGGTTATGAAGACCGACGCCGGTAAACTCGGCATCGGTTTTCATAATCGGCCGTCTGCCAGTAATGAAAACGGCCGCCGATAAACTCGGTCTTCAATAACTCGGTGGTCTGCCGAGATATTTTTTTGTTTGTTTGTTTGTTTTTTTACTGATGAATTACAGAAAAGCAGTTTTTTCTTCTTTTCTGTACTTCTTTTACCTGCACTCAGCTATTAATGCCTGCTCCAGGCAGGCGTTAATATCTGAGCAATAAATGTGCGTCTGAGATGCACATTTATTTTTTTGAATGCGGAGTGAATGAGTAATAGCCTCATTCACATGCATTTGCATGCGATGAGCGCTATCTCATTCACTCTGCGTTGGACGAGGGTTAAATAGGCGCTAATCCCCCTATTGCATTAGCTGGTGGATTAGCGCCTATTTAACCCGAGTCCGTCAGCGGGTTAAACAGTGCGCTCGTGTGAGCGCACTGTATTGCATCGGCCCCACAGAGAGGGAAGCAGCAGAAGCAGACAGGTGCTGCTCTCTTTCACCCCCTCTGCTGGCAGGATGACATTCTGCAGGCAGGAAGGAAAGAAACAACGAAGGCTTCCGGGGATTCGACTTTCATTACCCGGCTCTTCCTCGGTACACCTGGCCTAAAGAAAGGAAAAGAAAAGTGCACCAACTAGTGAGCACTTATTTTGTTTTCACTTGAACTGCTGATATTATATTTTTGGGACTTTGAAACATTTTTAGCAGCTTTAATATAAAACTTTTGAGTTTCTAAATAAAACCCATAACCTTGTTGGTTTAATGCTCATTTGATGTGTATATGTCGAGTAATTTTTTTTCTTTTTCAAAGTTCATCATATTAATTCAGTAAAGTTGTGCTTAATTTTATTCTTTGAGTTTATTTGTTTTCATCTGTGGGAGAAGGAAAAGGTTCAGAGCGCATCCAGACAGAATCTAGAATCTGTGTTCCTATTAAATGGTGGAAGATTGTTTGGTGTGTAAAGAAATTACCAAGTATTGGAGCAGACAAATTGAAACTGTCTTTTGTTTCCCCCAAGCCCAAAAGAACCTGCAGAGTGCCTAGCGACATAGGTCTAATAATGTAACCAGTTTTTCCCTAGCGTGATCCCCTCTCCTCACCCTGTCCCAATAACGTGGAGTAGGGCTTACACAAGGGAGGGAGCTCACAGACCCCAGCCTTTGGGTCTCCAGCTGCACCCGGCACATAATGGCTCCCCAGCTCACTTTGTGATACCGAAGGTTCGACACTCAGATGTCTCTCTATCCCTTCATAAGCACAACCCACAATTCCTTATTCCAGAAAAATTTCGTGGTGCAAGGGTCATGCTTATTAGGAAGGAATCTAAGGGGGTCCCTACATAAGACATTTTCTTTCTGCCTGCATCCCTAAGGACCAAAGCACAGTCCTGCAGCTGTAGGGAAAAAATGAGGTTACGCATAACCCAGGGCTTTTCAACGTTGGGACTCAAGGGGTGCAAACAGGTCTGATTGTCAGGGTAACCAAAATCTGCAAACTGAGCATTTCTGATGAGTATTCATTGTGGATATCCCGAAAGCTAAACCCATTTTATGGCCTTGAAAGGCCAGAGTGGAAGAGCTGTGATCTAAATCCATGACTGTGTTTGTTTACTAACTATGCTCTTGTCTTGGGTTTCAGCTTGCTTCCTGGATTCCATGGCAACGCTGGGTTTGGCAGCATATGGCTACGGAATCCGTTATGAATTTGGCATTTTCAATCAAAAGATCATTAATGGTTGGCAGGTATGTTAAATGCTTCAGAATTTGCTCATTTAGAAATGCAATCTTAGTGCAGGGCTTCAGCTGCGAAGAGAAAAACATCATAAGATCTCTCTGGATGGCAGCAGGTTTACCCGATTTATTCCTGGGGGAATTCTGCATTATGCAGTTGCGCAGAATGTCCCTCCTGCACAGAATTCTGCATTTACCCCAAAGAATTAGACACGAGGATGAAGTAGCAGTAGCAATCGCAGTAAAGGCTTACAAGGACAAGCAGAGAGGAAGAAATAGCATCAGTGTCAGCTGGAAGTGAGAAAGGAGCAGTTGTGGGCTGGCCTACATAGATTTAAAGCGTTGAGAGAGTTGGCAGTGGCCCACACAAGCTGGAAGAGATGGGTCTGAAGTGTTGGCCTTGACCTGCATGGCCCAAACAAAGGAGGGGGTAGTAGGGTTCCAGTGGAGCCTGAACAAGAGAAATAGAAAGTGAGCTTGGGGAAAGGTAGAAGAGAGTTGGGAGTCTTGCTAAAGAGGAAGTGGCAGATATAGAGAAAGCTATGGGGTCTTGCTGGGGTGAGGGGGGAGAGAACTGAGGGAGGGGGGAGCTTTGTTTGCCCCCTCAGGAGTTGAGAGAAAGCTGGAGGTCTGGCTAAAGTAGGGGAGCAGGCAGAGAGAAAACTAGGGGGTCTTGCTGGTGTGAGGGGAGAGAACTGGGTGGAGGCAGAGTGAGAGAGAGATGGAGAAGGGTTCAAAGCTGACAGTTCAGGGTTCAAAACTGACAGTTCAGCAAAACTGACAAATCCATTGCCTAGGAGCCACTCCAGACAGTCAGACAAGGTACCAGCCATAGGTTTCCAAGCTTTTATTTAAGCACAAAACAAGAAAAGGCAAAATACCACATATGAGAATTGCTTAAACTGCAGATTTCACCAAATTCACTAGGTGATTTTTCCTGCCTTGCACATGCATTTGAATGTCCCATCAATGCATGACAAAGTGACTTTTGAATAAATGTACTGTCTGCCTGATGGGTGCATCAAGGGTAGCAATAATATAGAAACATAGAAACATAGAAATGACGGCAGAAGAAGACCGAATGGCCCATCCAGTCTGCCCAGCAAGCTTCACACATTTTTTCTCTCATACTTATCTGTTTCTCTTAGCTCTTTGTTCTATTCCCCTTCCACCCCCACCATTAATGTAGAGAGCAGTGATGGAGCTGCATCCAAGTGAAATATCTAGCTTGATTAGTTAGGGGTAGTAGGGGTAGTAACCGCCGCAATAAGCAAGCTACACCCATGCTTATTTGTTTTACCTAGACTATGTTGTACAGCCCTTGTTGGTTGTTTTTTCTTCTCCCCTGCCGTTGAAGCAGGGAGCTATGCTGGATATGCGTGAAGTATCGGTTTTTTTTTTTCTCCCCTGCCGTTGAAGCAGAGAGCCATGCTGGATATGCATTGAAAGTGAAGTATCAGGCACATTTGGTTTGGGGTAGTAACCGCCGTAACAAGCCAGCTACTCCTCGCTTTGTGATTGCGAATCCTTTTTTCCATTTCCTCTTGCTGTTGAAGCTTAGAGCGATGTTGGAGTCACAGTAAGCATGTGTATGTTTATTGAATAAGGGTATTGTGTCCAGGCAGTAGCCATCATTCTGGCGAGTCACCCACTCTTCATTGGCAGCCTCTTGACTTTATGGATCCACAGTGTTTATCCCACGCCCCTTTGAAGTCTTTCACAGTTCTGGTCTTCACCACTTCCTCCGGAAGGGCATTCCAGGCATCCACCACCCTCTCCGTGAAGAAATACTTCTGACATTGGTTCTGAATCTTCCTCCCTGGAGCCTCAAATCGTGACCCCTGGTTCTGCTGATTTTTTTCCTATGGAAAAGGTTTGTCGTTGTTTTTGGATCATTAAAACCTTTCAAGTATCTGAAAGTCTGTATCATATCACCTCTGCTCCTCCTTTCCTCCAGGGTGTACATATTTAGATTCTTCAATCTCTCCTCGTACGTCATCCGATGAAGATCCTCCACCTTCCTGGTCGCCCTTCTCTGTACCGCTTCCATCTTGTCTTTGTCTTTTTGTAGATACGGTCTCCAGAACTGAACACAGTACTCCAGGTGAGGCCTCACCAAGGACCTGTACAAGGGAATAATCACTTCCCTTTTCTTACTCGATATTCCTCTCTCTATGCAGCCCAGCATTCTTCTGGCTTTTGCTATCGCCTTGTCGCATTGTTTCGCTGTCTTCACATCATTAGACACTATCACCCCAAGGTCCCTCTCCTGCTCCGTGCACATCAGCCTTTCCCCCCCCATCGAATACAGTTCATTCGGATTTCCACTCCCCATATGCATGACTTTGCACTTCTTGGCATTGAATCTCAGCTGCCATATCTTCGACCACTCTTCCAGTTTCCTTAGATCCCGTCTCATTCTCTCCACTCCTTCCGGCGTGTCCACTCTGTTGCAGATCTTAGTGTCATCCGCAAAAAGACAAACCTTACCTTCTATCCTGTCCGCAATGTCGCTCACAAAGATATTGAACAGGACCGGTCCCAACACCGATCCTTGCGGTACACCACTTAAAACCGCTCTCTCTTCAGAGAAGGTTCCATTTACCATCACACATTGTCTTCTGTCCGTCAACCAATTTGCAATCCAGGTCACCACCTCGGCACTCACTCCCAAGCTTCTCGTTTTATTCACCAGTCTCCTGTGCGGAACCGTATCAAAAGCTTTGCTGAAATCCAAGTATATGATATCGAGCGCTCTTCCTCGATCCAATTCCTTGGTTACCCAGTCAAAAAAGTCAATCAGATTTGTCTGACAGGATCTTCCCCTGGTGAATCCATGCTGCCTCTGGTCCATCAATTCTCCAGACTGTAGATAGTTCACTATTCTCTCTTTCAGCAGTGACTCCATTACTTTTCCCACCACTGAAGTGAGGCTAACCGGTCTGTAGTTGCCAGCCTCCTCCCTGTTCCCACTCTTGTGAAGCGGGACCACCACCGCTCTACTCCAATCACTCGGCACCACTCCCGTTTCTAGGGAGTGGTGCCGAGTGCAGATCTGAGATTTTATTTCCCAAACTATGAGCATTTGTGGTCATAGCCTTCCAGGTACTCTCTTTACAGTTATTGCATTTCCTGGACTCCTTGTGAGATATTAGTTGAGATTTGTTATTCACTTCACTATTTCTATTTGCGGTTGTGCCACTGTTGACAGAGTTATCCATCTCAATTAGATTTTTCTTTTGCTTATGGATCTTGAAATACTGCATGCATTGTGTTTTCTCTCTCTTTTCTGGTAATACTGCAATGCTTTTCTCAAGAACTTCTTCAGTTTTTAATTTAGAGAAGGCTTGTTCTTTTTGCATTTGGTACATTGTGTGTCTCCTCATCACAGGTCTAATTCTACCAGAGCCCACTGTATTCCTGGTTTTTAAAGAATTTCTTAATGACCTGTTTGAGTGGGGGGGTATACCTGTTGGCTGCTCTTCTGTCAAGAATGGGTGACTGTGGGTCCTACCTGAGCCTAATGAATCTCCTTTTCTTGACTCCTGGTTTATTTGTGGTATTGGGGAATTATTTTTTGAGTAATGCAATGTGGGTGTAATACTTTTAATTGAAGCTATTTGATCTTTAATCACAGTCAGCTCCATTTTCAAGGAAGAGAGTTGTGCACAAATTGGGCAAGCTCTAAGTTTCCAGATGCTTTCCCTCAGAATAAAGGCTCCACAGCAGTTACATTGGATAGTCCTCATCTTGGTAATTTGTGAATTGTATTTCCTTGACTGTAACCAATGTACTAATTTATCTCGCTGCCAATGGTAATCTAGGCAGTCTTTATTAGAAACAAGCACCAGGGGTGGGTGGGTAGAGGGGTAGGGTGGGAGGGAGTCAAACAGTTTAGCCTGGGACAAGCTGGGTAAAGCAGGGCACTTCTGGACTGTTGTCTTTGCTTTTTGGTCAATTCTTTTTTAAAAAACAGTCTTTATGCCCCAATATTTTAGTTTGTGCCAGCTAACCCCAAACTAGAGAGATTTTACCAGTTTAAAAGCTGAGAGCTTTGTTTGTGGTTTTTTTTTTCTTTTGTAACTTTATTCAGCAAACAGCAAAACTTACTAGAATAATAACTTACTATAAAGAAATGTGCTCTTCTGGAACCCAACAAGTTTCTGTGCAGGGTGGCCAGTAAAATGACCTGGCAGGACCTTGGGGGTACAAGAAATTGACCAAGACATCATGTTCCCGTTAACATGACATTACCATAGTTCCTTGTGAAGGTGATACTTTTGCATGTTCAGGCTTGCATGCAGTAAATAAGACAGCACAATAAAATGTTGAAGCAAGATATGTCATAAGCTACAAGCCTGGAAAGCACAACAAGCTTCGCCGCACCATAGAATTTCATATCTCTAGCTTATTTGTGTGTTACAGATCAGGGCGCCAAAGATGCCTCTTTCTAACATACTGTGCCTACACATGCAAAGGATGCATAATATTGGGGCCTTAATTCTGACCAAAGCAAGATTGGGTCCAAAATGAAACAGGGTGTCTTTTGTAGATAAAAAGATGCTCTTTCAAATGATTATAAAAAAGAAAAGAATTAAAAACTATACAGTAGAGATATTTGCACCTGAAAATTGGCAAAGATTTGCATAAAAAAGTGACATCGTGTCTTTATGTAATTATATCTTTGCTTCCAGTTGCCTGTAAAGCCTCTTAGTGCAAATCTTATACGTATATGCCATAGGCCATTACTACCAGTCTAGTCAGGGCCTGAATCAAAATATAGGTAAGGAGCAATAAGGAGTAGGCCTTATAGTTCTTATTTAACATTTTTCACATACTTTGCTGGCCCATAATAAGGGAGGCAAGTTCACATTATGTTCCAAACCTTGCACTGGGACTTACTATCAGGGGTTGTACTAATCCACAAAATTTCAGGCACCTGAGAGGTGTTGTTGGGCTGCAGCACCTGGACAAAATGGCCATTTTAGGTTGTGCGGAGCATGGTACTCAGAGGTGATCTCCATTCAACTGCCTCTAGCTCTCCAACCAATAGAGATTCAGGTAAAAAATTTAATATGGTTTTATTTAAGACCCTAGAGCAACTGTTCTCAACTGGTGTGTCGCCAAGCACATGCAGGTGTGTCGCCACACTTCCCAGTCCCCCGCTGACCCAGCTGTTCTCCCTGCCCCAGCGAAATAGGAACTCATTCTCTGTCCAGGCTTCAAATGCTGATAGCCTAGGCGAAATGCGGCAGAAGAGCTGGAGTCAGTGGCATTAGCATGGTCTTTTTTTCCTGGAAGAGGAAGTGGTAAGCAGTGACCGTGTGCACGTAAAGAAGAAACTATGCCAGTGCGTGCAGCATCGGCCCAAAGAAGAGAGGCACGGCCTGAGGAAGAGCAGCATGGCACGGAGAAAAGAGGAGCAACGTCAGCCCCCACGGCGGATAGGACTCCTTTCTCGAGGCTGCGAGGACTGGAATTGGAGGAGGCTGCTGCTGCTGCTGCTAAGGCTGAAAGTGGAGGAGGCTGCTGCTGTCGCTAGTTCGGTGGGAGGGGAGAGAGAGTGAGCGAGTGAGCAAGCATATGTGTTTGAGATCCTGTGTGTGTGTGTGTTTGTATGTGTGTGAGAGACAGCATGTATGTAAGTAAGTGATTGTGTGTGTGATTGAAAACCTGTTTGTGTGAGAGTATGTGTGTGTGTGATTGAGAGCCTATGTGTGCTTGAGATCCTTTGTGTATGAGAGAGATAGCATGAATGTAAGTGTATGATTGAGATCCTGTATGTGTAAGTGAGAGAGATTAAGAGCCTGCGTGAATAAGTAAGAGAGAGAGAGAGAGAGAGCATGTGTGTCTGTGTGTGACCGAGAGCCAGTGTAGGTGAGAGAGCATGTGAGTATGTGATTGAGAGCCCGTGTGAAAGTGAGAGAAAGAGAAAGCATATGTGTAACTGTGTGAATGAGTATGTGTGTGAGAGAAAGAGACATGTATGTAAGTGTGTGATTGAAAGCCTATGTGTGTGTAAGTGTGAAAAAACAGACAGCATGTGTGTAAATGTGTGATTGAGAGCTTATGTAAGTGAGAGAGAGCATGTGTATATGTGTGTGAGATTGAGAGCCAGTGTGAGAGAGAGAGCTTGTGTGTGACAGAGAGAGGAGAAAGTTGCAAGCAAACCATCCCTCCTCCTGAGTATTCAAAACAATCTCAGGGCACCTGAATATCAAATGTTCCCAAGTATGCAGAGCAAAGTATTTTTTTTATCCTTATTATTTTTCATTATTGAGTCTCCGTGCCTGCTATTTTGAAGTATTTTATTGGTATCTAAAAATTTTTGATATGACTTTATAATTATTGGATATTCCATTCATCAGCTATTTGAAATATGTTCTTTTTATTAGTATGGTTTTACTGCTATTGATTTTATATTTCTTGATTTGTTTTGAGGACTGGTGAAGTTTCTCTTTTTCGTTACACTGCATACAGTCTCTGGCTCGTTGCTGTTTCCAGTTCAGTTTTTGTCTGCATGTTTCCATTTATGCGTTATAGTCTCTTTATTCTTTGTTAGGTGAGGGTCTGCACATATGATTGAGGTGAGGTATTCTGCTGGCGTGTAGTTTCTGTGTAGGGCTCTGTAGCAGCCTGGCTTAGTCTATTTTCCTAATAGGAGGGGTATTGGAGTTTTAAGGTCTAGTTGTTATGCGTGCCGCCTGCGGCAGAACTGCGGCACAGCCCTCTCACCTTCTTTCATGGACTCCAGCTCCTGGTTCCTCTTCACTGGTGGCGGTGGGCTGCCAGTTCTGACCTTGGGTTGCCTCCGGTGCCTCTGGCTCTGCCATGATCCCCCAGTGTTGCCAGCCAAGATGTCCTTGCTTGTCGAGCCTCTCCACGTGGCCCACAGAGAGACGCTCCTCCCTAGGCGCGCGCGCATCGCTAATCCTTTTAAAGGGTCCACAGTGGGATGTTTATGTCAGACTCTTCAGTGTATATAAGCTCAGGCCTCGCTCCATAGCGTTGCCTTTGCAACAGGTCTCCTCGTACTCCGAGTACTCGTTGCTAATAGAGAATCCTCTCTACTTTGTGTTTCCTGATTCCTGTGGTTCCCTGTTCCTATCTTCCTCATTCCTGCCTCGTCTATGTGTTGGACTGACTCCCTGGATTTCAACTCTGCTTCGCCTGAATAATCTTCAGCCTATCTCCAGCCCTGGACCTCTGCTACGCCCGACTACTCCTCAGCCTATCTACAGCTCCGGACCTCTGCTACGCCTGACTACTCTTCAGTTTATCTCCAGCCCCCGGACCTCTGCTACGCTTGACTACGCTTGCCTTCTCCGTGCCCTGACCATTGCTTTGATTGACTACGCCATAGACTTCTCCGTGTCCAGAATTCTACATTGCTTGCCACGACCTCCGTTTGCTGCTGGCCCTGATCCCAGCCTGTTAGTGACGCCTCCTCTTGCCTATTCCCTGGAAGTGGACTTACAAGGCTCCGGCCTTTCTTTGCTTGTGCGCCTCCAATTTCCTTACGTTCCATTGGCGCCTGAGTTCCTGTACCAAATCCAGTCCAGGGTAGGACTATGCCACCTATCGACTGCTGTCTCTGGGCTGAACCACCTCTCTTCACAAACCACCTCTCTTCACAAACCAAATTCGAGGCCCACCTAAGTCCTGCCGGCTCCGGCACCCAAAGGCTCAACCCACGGGGAACGAGGGTTGGTATAGGTGAAGCTCCAATGGCCTCTATCTTCAGCCCACTCCACCTGCTGACGGTGGGGACCTGTAGGTCCTTACCTACGGGTTGCATCAATCCCACCTTGGCCCAGGGGTCTACCTCCGACGCAACACTAGTGTAATATTTTCAGTGTTGCCTTTTCTTAGGTAAGATGGCTATTGTTTGAGTGCTAGAAGTATGGGAGGTTTACTATTCATGCAGTTTCTGTTCAGACAGAGTACTTGTCTTCCCCTTGTGTCATTCTTAACAATAAAAATAATACTGGACATTTATTTTTTATTTCTGCTGTGAATTGTAATGAGCAGTGTGTCATACACGTGAGCATGGTCTGTCAGGTGTGTCACGATGAGAAAAAGGTTGAGAACCACTGCCCTAGAGAGCATCTGTGCAAAACCTTCTTCGATTTAGAGGAGGTTGAGCATGGTCCACTTGATATGGAATGACCAAAATGCGATTGTGTGCTCTTGGGACTAAACACAGGATAAGGGTTACGATAATCTTTCCCAGGATGGGATGGTTCCTTAAGCACCCTGAGCAGTGATAGAGGAACCAGAAAAGTCTGAATAAAGCCAAAACCAATTCAGAATCCAAAAACATTGAGACACAGTCACCAGCACATGGTGTACACCAGATGTGTGTTGTCTCACTCTCAATCCTATTTAACGAGGTGTGTGAAACCCAGCCAAACAGGATTGGATTACCAAGGGAAATGATCCTCTCTTCAAATCTAAATAAAAATCCCACGTTGTTTCAGACCCCACCTGCCCATCACTGCAGCATCATCAGAACTGGTGCTGTAGTAAACTGGTTTATTCTAATTACTCCAAATCCTATATCCTTACAGGTCCTAACTAGGACCCAGTTCTAGTGGAGATCCCCACCTTTTCTTCGTCTTCACATTTTTCATGATTGCAAATACTTCTGTCATATATCCTCTCAGTCATTTCTTTTCCAGACTGAAGTGTCCTAAATGGCATAGTCTTTCCTTTTTATGGAAGTTGTTCCATTCCCCTGATCATTTTTGTTGCTCTTCTTTGCAAATTTTGAAGGTATATACTGTCCCTTTTGAGAGGGGTGACTGGAACTGCACAGAGTTTTCAAAATGTGGGCATACTCTGAATTTGTATTGCAACAGCCCCCCACATAGGACACTAGGTCATGTGAGTATAGCCGTGGAAGGAGTCTAGGTGGGGAGACCCCTTACTGTTTTCACAATCTGAATGGTTCCAGAAGGTAGATGAGGAAAGTTAATCATTATGGATAGTGTTGATAAAATAATTGCCTTGAACAGCCACTAGATGGCAAAGCATATGACAAAAGATAGACACATGATGGTAGAAAAAGACTGAATTGCCCTTTAATCTTCCCATCTGAAAAGAATGTGGTGCATGTTAACTAATAGGAAAGTTATAGAGGGAATGTTTTCTGGATTTCTACCAAGGGTATGCTCTTTAAGGGATTTGGGTAAAGATCCCGTAGAGGGAGTGATTTCAGAGTATAAAAGCCTGTATTCAAAGTTTGGCAGGTGTTGGGAGTTGAGTAGAGCCCAACAGGAGAGTGGGGCACCTGGGGGCCCTCTCCATAAGGGAAGGGACTCTGCAGAAGCTTTCTTGTTCAAGGGGAAAGGCCTAAAGCTGGACAGGTGTTTGTCTCCAAGGAGACATAGTCAGAGGACCCAACTTGGCTCCTGAGGGTGGAGAAGAGACATAAAATCCCACAGTTAATGGAAAACCTTGAAGTGGAAAGGTTTCGGAAGGGCGAGAGCTTGGGACACTGGGGAAATCTCTTGCTATTGCCTGGAAAAAAAGTTTGAAGCAGTATGGGAAGAATACAGAGTACTCCTAGGGAGACGAGGAGCGTTACACTGTGTCTAATGAGTGAGTACTTATGTAACTGAATCTGATGTGGTTATTGAGAAGACTTCACATATCATAGTCTCTTGGAGGAAAGAGTTAATGTAAAGGGAGTGATATGACTCAGGATAGTATTGTGTGGGACCGAGAGTTGGAAGGACCTTTTCCTAACACAAGGGAAGAAGTATGAAATGGATAGTAAAACCATTTGTGTGATGTATCTTGGCATGCTGCTTTTGCCACAGCTTTGACACTGGACACCCGTGAGCCCTGATTTCATCAGTGCCTTTTAATAGTTCTGCTCTGGCCAACTCCATAAATAAAAGTTTGCTTGTTTGATCATAAGTTCTGGTGTGAGTCCCTACTTTATTCAAGGGTGTGGATTTAGTACATGGATAGGTATCAAGGTTGAATGAGAAGGGAAGCAGTCAGAAGAGGGTCACAGGGTGAAATATAATTGTGGCATGAAAAGATTTCCTTTTCTTTTTTCTGGGTTGGCAAAGTATTACCTTTGCCTCTGGGCTCTGTCCATTACACCTCCTACTTGACCTTTTATTTATTCTTGAGCCCCACCGAGAGGCTGGAGCTCAGTTCCTAAACTGGCACCAGGCACCTCTTACATTTTATGTGCCCCGACCAGGTGGGGTTATTTAAAGGGATTACAGTATAATAACATCGTGATGTTTTCTGTTTTGTTTGCAAAACTTGTCTTAATAATTCCTAGCATTCTATTAGCCTTTTTAACTTCTGCTGCATATTGAGGCACTGTTTTAGAATATTAGCCATTATGACTCCAAGATCTCTTTATTGAGTGATAACAACCAAGCTAGAGTCTTTTTAGTACATATAAGATGTTTGGAATGTGCATTATCAAGTGAAGACAGGTACAGTATTCGTAGGCATGAATATGTTCATTGTTTAAAGGAGCTGAAAGCCAAGATTCCACTAAGCAATTGAAATGGATTTCATACACAAAATAGAGCCATTGTAGCAGAGCACCAAATTACATTTCTTAAGCTGTAGCAAGAGTATATTTTTGTTGTCCTGTACAAGGAAACCAGTTCTGCATTGGAAATGTTGAACTTGGTGATAAAGAAGTGAAGCACTCCTGAAAATCCTATTTTAGCAGGAATGACTTTGGAATATCTGATAATTATTGGCCATTTTACAGATTACTGTTATGACATGGCACATGTCCAGGTTCTCTGGCGATTGATCAGTTCTTGATTGGAAGCTATATGCTGAGGCAGGTTAGTGTCTGGTCGATACTGTAACGTGCGGTTGAAGATTTCCCATCTGTAACGTGCTGGGAGCGCACAATTCGGACGCGTAAGGCGATCCAGCGATACAGTCTCCAGTTTCACGCGTCCTTAGCGCTTCTTAAAACAGACGCATAACCCTTTCCGCACGCAGCATGTATATGATATGTAAATGAACGAATTAGCTGTATAATGAAGGAATTAGCTATTCCCCTCCGATACTGTGACATGCGCTCAGATTATCTCCTTAGTAACCCGCTATTTTGCCGCGGCCTTAACGTGCGAGTTTACCGCCTACCCTCTACTAGGTGTTAGTGTGGTGTTCGAACAGCTACATAGCGGAATGTACCATGGACGACCTCTATATATATATATTTGCAGCGTAAAGTGTAAAAAAACAAAAATATGTATAAATACCTGTCACTTTCCTGTCACTTTCCGAATTCCGTGCGTTCATCCAGGCGGCGGCGGGGGGCGAGTGGGCGCACGTTGGGTCCCGTTCATCCAGGCAGCGGCGGCGGCAGGGGGCGAGTCGCACGTTGGTTTCAGGCGGGCGGGTGGGCGCGCGATGGGTCCCGTTCATCCAGGCGGCGGCGGGGGGCGAGTGGGCGCACTTTGGGTCCCGTTCATCCAGGCAGCGGCGGGGGGTGAGTGGGCGCACGTTGGTTTCAGGCGGCGGGGGGCGAGTGGGCGCACGTTGGTTTCAGGCGGCCGGCGGGCGCGCGTTGGGTCCCGTTCATCTGGGCGGCGGCGGCGGCGGGAGCCGGCGGGCGTGCGTTCAAACAAGGCGGCGGTGTGGGCCGGCAGGCGGGTGGGCGCGTGTTTGATCCAGGCCGTGGGCAGGTGGGCGCGCATTCATCCAGGCGGAGGGAGCCGGCGGCGAAAGCAGCCTCCGGCAGCCCCCGCCGGCAATGAATGAATGCGCGCCTGTGCGACCCCTGCGATTTCGGCGCTCAAGGCGTGACATCACGACGCCCGACGTCACGGCATGTGACTGCCTTGAGCGCCGAAATCGCACGGGTCGCACAGGCGTGCATTCATTCACTGCTGGCGGGGGCTGCCGGAGGCCGCTTTCGCCGCCGGCTCCCTCTGCCTGGATGAATGCGCGCCTGTGCGACCCGTGTGATTTCGGCGCTCAAGGCGTGACGTCACGACGCCTGACGTCACGGCATGTGACTGCCTTGAGCGCCGAAATCGCACGGGTCGCACAGGCGAATGCGCGCCCACCCGCCCGCGGCCTGGATTCAACACGCGCCCACCCGCCCGCCGGCCCACACCGCCGCCTTGTTCGAACGCGTGCCCATCTGCCCGCCGGCTCCCACCGCTGCTGCCGCCACCCGGATGAACAGACGCCCGCCGCCGCCTGGACCCAACGCGCGCCCGCCAGCTCCCGCCGCCGCCTGGATGACCGCACGCCTGGGGGATTCAGAAAGTGACAGGTTTTTATACATATTTTTGGTTTTTGGTTTTTTACACTTCCTGGTGCCTGTCATTTCAATTGTCAGTTGAAATGACATTTGAAATGACAGGTACCAGCGCACCCAGGTTACTATATAGGCGTTGTATTAAGCGCCTATACAGTAAAATGGGTTGCGCGGGCCTAACCCTTCCCTAACGCTTCACAGACGCGGCATGCATTTGCATGCAATTAGAAGAGAGTATCGAGCCCTAGGTGAAGAGAACTGTGCGTGCGGGGAACGAGGGTGCGCCTGGCAATGCCGCACTCTTTCTACCGCGGCCTTAGAGTATTGACCTGACAGTGTCCAGGACATGCCTGAGATTCCAAATTGGCTACAGACTGAAGATTTCTTGACATGTTTGTACTCTTTTTGCCTCCTGTGGTTGTTCATAGCCATACTGAAAATAAAGAACCTAAAGCCTCAGTAGTCATGCCATAAATAATAGCATCATACTACTTTAGGAAGCTAGAATAACCTTCACACCCATCCTCATCTTGATTGCCACTTGGCTTCATCTCATATAACATATTGCTGGAAAAGGGTGTGAGTAACTCAGGTTACTCACATCTTCTATCATGTCGCAACATCTAATTATTAATCCCAGGAAATGTGGTTTTGCCTTCCTCTCAGTATTCTATAGGCTGTCTTTGTGAAATCCCGCTCAAGGATCTCTTGTGAAAGCAGCATTTTTCATCATGAATTGTGCTAGAGAACTATTTTTTTTTTAAAGAAATTTTAGGTACAGGAAGCAGAGCTAAGAGTCATGGCAGAAACAACAAAAGAAAAATAATTATTGAAAACAAATATGTTGCAAAGATATTTAAGTAGCAAAAGCATTAGCACTTCAGTATCCTGTGCAATAATTCTCCTTTAATTATTGCACAGGTAGAGGTTTGGATACATCCAGCCCATATGCTTGAAGTGTATATTAGTTGGGAAAATTCTCATATGCTAGTGTTTTGTTCTTTTTTGTTCGTTTTTTTTTTTTTAATTACCACAGAGTGCATTTTAGTACTTGCAATTCATATGCACATTAAAAAATACCTGCCAGCTTGGATAATGACTATAACACTGTGCCGTATGGGCAGCCCGTTATCTAACCTCTTGTTTGCCAATCAAGTGGAATCTGTATTGCATAACAACCTATGTCATAATATTAATTGAGGCCTTGGTAATAATGTCTACTTATCTAAGCAAATTTTAGGGAATACATTAATGACTGTAATCTCTGTAAAAGCGAAACTAAACAGGATGAAAGACATTTTTGAGTTATGCTGAGAAAAAGTTAGCAAATAAAAAAATAATATAAAGTGATAACTATTTATTGGACTAACTTAATATATTTGTGAAAAAAGAAGGTATCATGGGATATTTATATAAGCTGTTCCTCCCCTTCTCTATTGCTGTAGTACAGATTTTATAAGTGGACTATGCTAGTAGGAAGCATTTTTTTCTTATTGGTAAGGAAAAGGATGAATTCTGTAACCCCCCCTTAACTTACTATCATTTTGAAGGGTCTGTAATAGACCAGTCCTGAGAGCGGGCCATAAATACCGCAATTAGACTGCATGTACCACAACGTGACTTAAGGTCGGCCAATAAAGGCCTCCTGTCAGTACCCACAATAAGATTCGCCCACTTAAGCGAAGTGAGAGATCGCTCTATTTCAATAGCAGGACCGAAACTCTGGAATCAAATGCCACCAGAATTGAGACTTCAATCCGATAAGAAAAGGTTTAGGAAAGAGTTAAAAACATGGTTTTTCCAACAGCCATATTTGATTGACAATTAGCTGCAAGCGGAATCCTATATTCTTTCATGATTTCTATTGTTATCTTTTGAAATAATTAATGGAGTTTTTAGTTAGTTCTAGTTATCTTGCTTTTGATAATGTAAATTTGGATAATTTTGTGAACATTATCAGGCCGATACAGTACAGTGCGCTCCGACGGAGCGCACTGTTAACCCGCCATTGGACGCGCGTTTTCCCTTACCCCTTATTCAGTAAGGGGCTGAAAACGCGCGTCCAACTCGCCAAACCTAATAGCGCCCTCAACATGCAAATGCACGTTGATGGCCCTATTAGGTATTCCAGCGCGATTCAGAAAACAAAATGTGCAGCCAAAGGTAGGCGCTAATTTCTTCGGGCACCAGGAAAATGCACAGAAAAGCAGTAAAAACTGCTTTTCTGTGCACCCTCCGACTTAATATCATGGTGATATTAAGTCGGAGGTCCCGAAGAGTAAAAAAAAAAACGAAAAAAAAAACATTGAAGTCAGCCCACGACTGTCGGGTCGAAAACCGGATGCTCAATTTTGCCGGCGTCCGGTTTCCGAGTCCATGGCTGTCAGTGGGCTCGAGAACCGACGCCGGCAAAATTGAGCGTCGGCTGTCAAACCTGCTGACAGCCACCGCTCTGGGCCAAAAGGAGGTGCTAGGGATGCGCTAGTGTCCCTAGCGCCTCCTTTTGCCCGTTTCTACTGCTGGGCCTCATTTAAATATCGAATCGCGCGCACAGGAGAGTGGCCTGTGCACGCGCCGGGAGAGTGGGCGTTCGCCCGCTCTCCCGCGGACTTTACTGAATCGGCCAGTATGTATTTTATCTATTTTTCTCACAGGACAAGCAGGATGGTAGTCTTCACATATGGGTGACATCATCAGGATGGAGCCCAATCACGGAAAACTTCTGTCAAAGTTTCCAGAACTTTGACTGGCCCCTACTGGGCATGCCCAGCATGGCACCAACCCTGCAGCCAGCAGGGCTCCCCCCTCAGTCTTCTTTTTTCCACGCAGCAGTAGCCTCGCGGTTTAGGAGCTCTGAACACATTCCTGACAGGAATTTTCCTCACGGACTTATTTAAAATTATTTTGCCCCACAGGGGTCCCTCCTCTAACTTTTCTCAGGCCGCGGTACTCCGGTAAGTTTTTCACCATGTCTATCACAGACCCTCATAGAGTCTGTGTAATGTGTTTAGGCCGTGAGCATGATGTTCTGACTTGCACCAAATGTGCCCTCATGACACCAAAAGGTCGCAAAGCCAGAATGGAGAAGATGGGACTCCTTTTCCGTGCTCACACCCCGACGCTGTCCATCGCATCGACGTCATTGGAACCGGCACCGTCGAAGTCGCACCACCATCGACAACAGTCCGGTGACCGCCCGCCATCGACGTCTTCATGGCCATTGACTCCCGTTTCTCCCCCTCAAGATTGAGGGGATCGAAGGGAGAAACATCGCCATCGGCATCGTAAGTCTCGGACCGTCGAGGGAGCAAAATCATCGACCTCGCCACTGTCCGAGCCACCATCGAAGAAGCCCCGTCTAGGAATGGCACCGACCACTCCTGTGACTGGGACATCGAGGCCACCCTCACCCGATCGGGGTTTGGGAGTCGAGATGCCGCCTGTAAAGATGGTCCCTCCGACTGTGCCTCAGCCTCCCTCTTCCGTCACGGAGCCGGAGCTGATTGCCCCAGGTCTCCGGGAAGAACTGGATCGGCTGGTCCAGGAGGCCATCGACAAGGTGATGCAACGACTCCAGGTCCCTCCGGCACCGGCACCGAGAGTGGAATCGGTCACTGACCCAATTCCAGCAGCGCTGGCACCGCTGCTATCCTGGATGGAGGCGCTCATGACTGCCCTTCCACCGGTAATTCCTGGGTCTCCGATGGCCCCGGTGCGCTCCCCGATGACAGCTTCATCGGGAGGAGAAACACCGTTTCGCATTCCTCCTTTGGGGGTATTGCCTCAGCCATCGATACCATGTCATCCCTCGCCACCGATTCATTCATCGAGAGCGATACGCACATCGGCGTCATCGATGCCTTTGTTGCCGGCACCGATGCCCCCCAGGGCGTCCACAGTGCCCCCGGTGATTCCTTAGATTTTCTCGGAGCCTCAACCGGGCCCTTCGGGTATCCAACCCCCTTCTCATCCTACAGGTCAGCCTACTGATCCTTATGACACCTGGGGTGATGATACTTCCACAGACACCGATGATTTACCTTCACCTCCCTCTCCTACTGAAAGTAGAAAGCGTTCTCCTCCAGAGGACCTCTCTTTCATTAATTTTGTGAAGGAAATGTCCAAATTGGTCCCTTTCCAGCTTCAGACGGAGCAAGATGATAGGCACCAGATGATGGAGCTTCTCCAATTCCTGGATGCCCCTAAAGTGATCACTTCTATTCCCATTCATCAAGTTCTTCTTGACCTCCTTAAAAAGAACTGGGAAAACCCTGGATCCATTGCCCCAGTACACAGAAAGGCTGACACTACTTATCTGGTACAGTCAGCCCTTGGCTTTCAAAAATCTCAGCTTGACCACCACTCAGTTGTGGTGGAATCGGCTCAAAAGAAAGCAAAAAGGACGAAACCACACTCCTCAACCCCTCCAGTCAAGGAACACAAGTTCCTCGACAATATTGGTCGTCGAGTGTTCCAAGGGGCCATGCTTATCTCCAGGATTGCTTCTTACCAGCTGTATATGACCCAATACAACAGGGTCATTTTCAAGCAAATACAGGATTTCTCTGAAACCCTGCCTGACCAATTTCAAGAACATCTTCAAACCCTTGTCAACAAGGGGTTTGAGGCAGGAAAGCATGAGATAAGAACAGCTTACGATATCTTCGACACCTCCACTACAGTGTCTGCAACTGCCATTTCGGCAAGACGCTGGGCCTGGCTCAAGTCTTCTGACCTTCGCCCAGAAGTACAAGACAGGCTATCTGACCTACCATGTGTAGGAGATAATCTGTTCGGTGAACAGATTCAGCAAATAGTGGCTGAATTAAAGGACCATCATGAGACCCTCAAACAGCTCTCATCGATACCTTCTGACTTCCCTTCTAGACAGCCCTTCAAGAAGGACTCTAAGAAGTCATTCTTCCGCCCAAGGAAGTACTATCCTCCACCAACAAGGTCCCGAGTTACGAGGCCTTATCAGAAATCTCAGCCCCGCCAGCCCCGGAAGCAAAAGTCACAAGCAGCTCCCCTGCTTCAGGTTTTTGACGTTCCCTTGGAGAGCAGCAGCCTGATCCCTCTGCCAGCCATACCAGTGGGAGGTCGATTGTGCCACTTTCACGGCATGTGGCAATCAATCACAACCGACCAATGGGTGTTAGCAATCATTGCTCAGGGTTACCACCTGAACTTTCTTGCTCTTCCACCGGAATCACCACCTCTACAAGCGTGGAGAGTAACCGACCACTCTGTCCCTCTGGAGCAGGAGGTTTCCCTTCTTCTCCAGTTAAGAGCAATAGAACCCATCCCTCTTTCACAACAAGGCCTAGGGTTCTATTCCCGGTACTTTTTGGGCTTCGTCCAATTCTGGACCTACGTGCCCTCAACAAGTACCTCCAGCGGGAAAAGTTCAAGATGGTAACCTTGGGCTCGTTTCTACCTCTTCTACAAAGAGGAGACTGGCTCTGCTCTCTGGACCTCCAGGATGCGTACACCCACATTGCGATAGCTCCAGCTCATCGCAAGTATCTCAGGTTTTTAGTAGGCCCAAAGCACTATCAATACCGAGTGCTTCCATTCGGCCTAGCATCGGCACCACGAGTCTTTACCAAATGTCTTGTGGTTGTCGCAGCCTTTCTCAGGAAAGAAGGTGTTCATGTCTACCCCTATCTAGACGACTGGTTAATCAGGGCCCCAACCCAGCAAGCCGCTTGATCGTCCCTGGATTTGACCCTACACACTCTAATTTCTCTAGGATTTCTTGTCAATTACGAGAAATCCTATTTAGTCCCATCTCAAACCTTATCGTTCATTGGGGCAGACTTGGACACCTTACAGGCAAAAACCTTTCTACCTCAACAACGAGTGCAAAACCTCGTGTCCCTCGCTCATCGGTTGCAGTCTCAGTATACAGCAACAGCTCGACAATTCCTTGTCCTTCTCGGACACATGGCGTCCTCAGTCCACCTCACACCAATGGCCCGCCTGGCCATGAGAGTCATGCATTGGACTCTGAGGTCACAATGGATTCAAGCGACTCAGCCTCTGTCAACCATTGTCCACATCACCGACGCACTCCGTCTGTCTCTCACCTGGTGGAAAGATCAGAACAATCTCCTCCAGGGACTGCCTTTTCACCTGCCAGATCCTCAACTCATTCTCACCACCGACGCTTCCAACCTTGGCTGGGGAGCTCATGTGAACGATCTGCAGTCACAAGGATTTTGGTATCCAGAGGAAGCCAAACACCAGATAAATTTCCTGGAGCTTCGAGCGATGCAATATGCTCTCAGAGCTTTTCAGGATTGCCTATCAAATCACGTCATCCTGATTCAGACGGACAACCAGGTGGCCATGTGGTACATCAACAAGCAGGGAGGCACAGGCTCCTTCCTTCTGTGTCAGGAAGCTGCACAGATTTGGGCGGAAGCGCTCTCCCACTCGATGTACCTCAGGGCCACCTACTTGCCGGGAGTGCACAATGTCTTGGCAGACAAACTGAGTCATGTCTTCCAACCGCACGAGTGGTCTCTCAATCCCTCAATGGCGAACTCCATCTTCTAGCAATGGGGTCAGCCCCAAATAGACCTCTATGCGTCCCCTCAGAACCACAAGGTGGACAATTACTGATCCCTCATTCGCAGCGAGCGCTTTCAGCCCAGAGATGCATTCTCCCTCTCCTGGGCAGCTGGTCTGCTTTATGCATTCCCTCCACTTCCTCTTCTCTCGAAGACTCTCGTGAAGCTCCATCAGGACAAGGGAACCATGATCCTGATAGCACCTCACTGGCCACGCCAAGTGTGGTTTCCCATCCGCAGGCACATTCCCTTGGGAACGCACCCGCTTCTGAGCACTCAGAACGACGCCATCCCAATCTTCAGGCCTTGTCCCTGACGGCATGGATGTTGAAAGGTTAATTCTTCAACCACTTAACCTTTCAGATTCGGTTTCTCGTGTCCTGATTGCTTCACGAAAGCCTTCCACAAGAAAATCTTATTCCTATAAATGAAAAAGGTACACATCATGGTGTTCTTTGCAATCCCTTTTCCTGCCCAATCCCAAGGTTTTTGGACTATCTCTGGCACTTGTCGGAATCAGGTCTAAAGACCTCTTCCATCAGAATGCATGTCAGTGCGGTAGCCGCTTTCCATAAAGGTGTCAGGAATGTCCCTATATCGGTACAACCCCCACTTAACACGTTTTCTTAAAGGCTTGCTCCATATCAAGCCACCTTTACATCCTCCAGCCCCTTCTTGGGACCTTAATCTGGTTCTCGGGCAGCTCATGAAACCACCCTTCGAACCTCTTCACTCCTGTGACCTGAAATATCTCACATGGAAAGTGATTTTCCTTTTGGCTATCATTTCAGCTCGCAGGGTTAGTGAGTTACAGGCCCTAGTTACCTATCCGCCTTACACTAAACTCCTGCAGGACTGGGCGGTACTCCGCACTCACCCTAAGTTTTTGCCTAAGGTAGTTTCGGAGTTTCACATTAATCAATCCATCATACTACCTATCTTCTTTCCCAGGCCCCACTCCAACCCAGGGGAACAGGCTCTGCATACCCTTGACTGTAAACGGGCTCTAGCGTTCTACCTAGACCGTACAGTTGCCCACAGGAAGAGCACTCAGTTATTCGTCTCTTTCCATCCCAACAAACTAGGGCAACCTGTGGGTAAGCAGACTCTCTCCTCCTGGTTGGTGGACTGCATATCTTTTTGCTATCAGCAAGCAGGCATTCCTTTTCAAGACCGTGTTAAAGCACACTCTGTGAGGGCCATGGCGACTTCAGTAGCACACCTATGATCGGTGCCGCTTCCTGACATTTGCAGGGCTGCCACCTGGAGTTCTCTCCACACTTTCGCAGCCCACTATTGCCTAGACAAAGCCGGAAGACAAGATTCCATCTTCGTCCAATCTGTCCTGCGTAACCTATTTCCAACGTGACGTACCAACACCCTTCTGCCTGCCCGGTGGGGTTCAGGATGCCCTCTACCAAATTCCACCCCAGTTGTTGTGCCTGTTGCACGCCGTTGGGTACATTTGGTGCATGTTCGGACATCCTCAGCTCGATACTCACCCATATGTGAGGACTACCATCCTGCTTGTCCTGTGAGAAAGCAAATGTTGCTTACCTGTAACAGGTGTTCTCACAGGACAGCAGGATGTTAGTCCTCATGAAACCCGCCCGCCGCCCCACGGTGTTGGGTTCATAACGTTTTGTTGTTTTATTTTTTCGGCACTGCCTGTAGCTATCAAATAAGACTGAGGGGGGACCCCTGCTGGCTGCAGGGTTGGTGCCATGCTGGGAATGCCCAGTAGGGGCCAGTCAAAGTTCTGGAAACTTTGACAGAAGTTTTCCGTGATTGGGCTCCATCCTGATGATGTCACCCATATGTGAGGACTAACATCCTGCTGTCCTGTGAGAACACCTGTTACAGGTAAGCAACATTTGCTTTCTTTTAATATAATTTATTGTAAACCGTTGAGAGAGAATTTTTCTGTGCAACAGTATAGACAACCGTATAAATAAATAAATAAATAAGTAAATATAGCTATATTGGTCCTGGAGGAAAGGTGATGTCTGAAGAAGAGGCTTGTGTGTCCTGAAAGCTCATGTGTGCAATCAACTTTGGATAATGCTTATGTCAGTCGAACGAAATACACCACAGTCTGTAAAGAATATATTGTGAGAGTGACAGCCTCATAAGAAGATGGTTACTTCCTCCTTCTGACTACATCACTTACCTCCACAAACTTCAAGGGCTCATCCTACCCCCCGATAACATCATTATAGACTTAGCAGGTTGGAATTTACACATTTGTAAGGTCTGCATTGATGGACAATGTTTTGTTTTTAAGAAATATAAGCAAAATTTTTATATTTTTATTGGCTGCATTGGTTTTATGGCAAACTAACTGTATGATCCTAGAAATGCAAGCACCTATTTCAAAGTTTAAAAATATTTCAGATGGAGTTTTGAAGCATTCTAATGGTTTCCATGACTTACCATGATTTTTCCAGCTGTCTGTGATATTTTTACTTTTTCCATTTTTTTTTTAAATAGATTCTTCTGTAGATTCTGTCTGGTCTTCTTTATTTGATATTCTCTTTCTTTCCAGGTAGAAGAAGCTGATGACTGGCTGCGCTATGGCAATCCCTGGGAGAAAGCCCGTCCCGAGTTCATGCTGCCTGTCCATTTTTATGGGCGAGTGGAACACTCACCCGAAGGGGCCAAGTGGATCGATACTCAGGTGCAGAGATACCCGTGTTCTTGGGGAAATGAGGAAGAAGAGAGTGAAAAGAAAAATGGTTCTGGGGTGTCACGACAGGTGTAATTTTGACTTACAACAGTGCTCTCACTGCCCAGTCCAGCTAAATACATAGAGAGGTAGAGTTTTAAAGGGTCTAGCTGCTAAACTTCAGGAGTTAGGCAGCTACACCCTGCAGGGACGATACATTTAGCCACTCAAAAAGTGGAATTTCTGAGTGGGGGGCGTGGTTGGGTAGGGGGCAGAGAGAGGCAATACTTGAATATATTAAAGTTTCAAATATAGTTGCAGCTTATCTGCCGTGTAACTGAAGCTGCAGATAGCAGGTTCAAGATATCCATGTAACTTCTGAGCATATCTTTTTGGGAGTAATTTCTCTTTTAAAATGTGATATATATGGGCACAGAAGTATCCCTGTATCTTGCCACTAGGCACAGGCTTAATAAAAAAATTGCCCCAACAGATCCTTGGAAAAGCTTTCCCTCCCTGCAGTCTGATTACATGGGATCCTGCTCTGCCTTGTACAGCGGACTGGGGAGTATGAGTGGGAAGAGAAATAAAAGGGAAAAAACATGCTGCTTTGAACCCGGTTTGCCAGGCTGAGGAGCTTTCTCATGTGTCCTGATCTGCAGGATCTTGCACCATTACAGAGGTGCTTTCTGCTCAGAAACTGCAAGTTTGCACTTACTTGCTGTTTATACAAAATTGTACAAATGATTTAAGTTGGTGAGATCTGTGTAAGGATGTTTCCCTGTACGTACCAGGATCAGTCCAGGACACCTGGGTTGTGACCCCGCACCAGTAGATGGAGACAGACTAAAACTTGTGGGCGGAGCTACATATGCTCCTGTGCCAGTCACAGCCCCTCAGTCTTACTCTGTCTCCAGTAGGTGGTGCAGGTGTAGTCACAGCCTCTGGGTGCCCTGAGGACTGATATTTAGTTTAGTCAGGGTTATTTTAGTTATTTTAGTAATTTTAAGCTCAGTTTGTTTCTAAGGTAAATTTTTTGATTCTAATTTTGGTTAGAATAGTTTAAAAGAAGCTGTCCGTCCTGCCTCCCAGGGGGGTGGGAAGGTTCTGAGAGGACCATCCCCCCTGGTTGAGGCCGCTGCTGAGGGTCGAGGACCCGAACTACCAAAGCAGCAGCGTCGGGGGTGACACCGGGGAGCCCGGTTCACTCACCCCCAACAGGAGCAGGAGCCCCAGGACCCTGGACAGCGGCAGGTTTGATTTAAAAAAAAAAAAAAAAAAAAAAAGTGTATTTTATTTTTCTTTTGTTTTTGTGCCGGCTCTCTGTTTTCTTCTTCGCTGCGGGGGAAAGGTCCTCGGTTCGGCGAGGGGAGTTTTTTTCGGCGTTTTGAATTTTATTTTTATTTTTAATTTCCTTCACGTCTCCCGCGCGACTGTGAGGATGCCTCGGGGTACAATTTGCCGCGCTTGCGGCTTGGCGCGCGCGCGGCTCTCGCGTGAGGGGATTTGTTCCGCCTGCGTTCCGGGCGGGGACGGACCGTCTAGAACAAGCAAGGGGGTCCGTTCCCGGTCGGTGCGGTCGCCGTCGCGAACTCCCGCCGCTTCTCTCACGCCAGCTGACTCCTTCCCGCTCACTGCGGGAGCGGCGGCCATCTTGGCTTCGGTTCATGAAGTCAGGCAGGAATCTGCAGGGGATTCTGCCGTGCCTCCCGCGTTGTCGCCTCAACAACGGCCTTCGGGGGGGGCTTCCACCGGGGGGGCTGAGTCCCCGGATGAGGATGGCGATGATTCGGTCACCTCAGATTCGGAGTCTTCGTTTTCGGCGGATTTTGCCCTCCTGCTGCGCAAAGTTTTAAAATACAAGGGCTGCAGGCGCAAGGAGCTGCATGGCCACGCCAAAAGGGATACTCCACGGAAGAAAAAATCCCGGGATGACCCTGCGACAAGAAAACGGACACCAAGAGGTGTCCCGCAGGATACAGATACCGACTCCACCTCACAAGATGAGGTGGATCCGCCCGACGAGCCCCTGAGGGGGGCCGATGGCGCGACGGGGGACAGTTCTGCCCAGACGAGGCCGGGCAAACCTTCGCAAGCCGGTGATGGGGACGACCCGAAGGTGGTACGCCTTTTCCGAAGGGACGAGCTGTCCCCGCTTATCCCGGCAATTCTCAACGAGTTAGGGGTTGAAGCCCCACCGACAGTCTCTCGCCCCGGAGCAACTATGGACCCAGTCCTGCTGGGACTCACTGGTCCAGCGGTAGCTTTTCCATTCCATTTCTCGGCGTCGGACATTTTGTTTCGGGAGTGGGACACTCCTGAGCTGGGACTGAAGGTAACCAAAGCTATGGATAAGCTCTACCCCCTGCCGGAGGACGCACTGGAACTTCTTCGGCTTCCAAAGGTGGATTCTGCGGTGTCAGCGGTAACGAAACGTTCCACGATTCCGGTCACTGGGGCCACGGCCCTTAGAGACATACAGGACAGGAAGCTGGAGGTGCAGCTCAAGAAGATCTTCGAGGTCTCAGCATTGGGAGTCCGAGCTGCTATCTGTAGCAACTATGCCATGCGGGCTAGTTTGCGCTGGGCCCAAGTTCTACAGGCGAATGCAGGTCTTTCCCCTGAAGAGGCCACGCAGGCAGATCGCCTAGAGGCTGCCATTGCTTATGGTGCGGATGCTCTTTATGATCTACTACGTACTTCCGCTAGATCCATGGTTTCTGCTGTCTCGGCGCGCCGCTTACTTTGGCTTCGCAATTGGGCGGCGGATGGATCCTCCAAGGCTCACCTTGGAGCCCTGCCCTTCAAGGGAAAGTTATTATTCGGTAAAGAGTTGGATGATCTGATGCTTTCTCTTGGAGAGAACAGGGCTTTTAAACTCCCAGAAGACAGGTCCAGAGCCCGGTCCTCTTATTCGGCCAGATCCCGGTTCCGAGGCAACAAGAAATCTCGTCCACAGAGGTCCTCGGGTCAGTCTTATCGCTCGACTTCTTCCCGGGCTTCTTCATGGCCACAGTCCTTTCGGGGGAAACGTTACGGCAGACAGGGAGGCACCCCGTCCAGCACGGGGCCCAAAGCCTCTCAATGAGATACGGCGGGTCCATTCCTTAAGGCAGCCACGGGCCTCCGTTCCAAACGTAGGGGCGAGGCTGACCTTGTTTTTCGAGGAATGGGCCAAAATAACGTCCGATCAGTGGGTCCTCAACGTCATAAGACACGGTTACGCGTTAGATTTTGCACGGACTCCAGCAGACAAGTTCCTGATGTCGCCCTGCAAGTGCCCAAAAAAGACGACGGCAGTGCTAAGCACCCTCCGGCGCCTGGAAGATTTAGGAGCAATCGTCCCCGTCCCTCCCAATCAGCAAGGCGCAGGTCGTTATTCCATTTACTTCATCGTGCCGAAGAAGGACGGCACGTCCCGACCAATTTTGGATCTCAAAGGAGTAAACAAATGTCTGCGTATTCCACACTTCAAGATGGAAACGATTCGGTCAGTGATTGCCTCGGTTCGTCCAGGCGAATTCATGGCCTCCTTAGACCTCACGGAGGCGTACCTCCACGTCGGAATTCAGCCGTCTTTCCAGAGATTTCTCAGATTTTGCATCTTGGGCAGACACTACCAATTTCGGGCTCTTCCCTTCGGCCTCGCCACGGCTCCGCGAACATTTACAAAGGTGATGGTAGTGGTGGCGGCTCACCTTCGACGAGAGGGGTTCCTGGTGCACCCCTACTTGGACGATTGGCTGATTCGAGCCAAGTCCGAGACCTGTTGCCGTCAGGCGGTAGCCAGAGTCCTCCAGTTGTTGCAGACCTTAGGTTGGGTTGTCAATCTCAACAAGAGTCAGCTTGTTCCTACCCAGTCCTTGGAATACCTGGGAGCTCTATTCGACACGAAGCAGGGCAAGGTATTTCTGTCCACGGATCATGCACGCAAGCTTCAGTGTCAAGTGCGTCGATTATTAAGTCTTCAGCTGCCGCTGGTTTGCGATTATCTGACGGTTCTGGGATCTATGGCGTCCACACTGGCGTTGGTTCCTTGGGCTTTTGCTCATCTACGACCATTACAATTTGCGTTGCTCTCCCGATGGAAGCCGGTGTCAGAGGAGTTCCACCTACCACTTCCACTCACGACTCAGGCGCGGGAGAGTCTTCACTGGTGGCTCGATCCGGGCCATCTCTCTTGCGGAGTGTCTCTGTTGGTCCCCGACTGGACAGTGGTGACGACGGATGCCAGTCTCTCCGGTTGGGGAGCGGTCTGCCTAGACAAGTCGGTACAGGGCCGGTGGTCCTCCATCCAGTCGCAGTGGTCCATCAACCGTCTGGAAACCAGAGCGGTGCGCCTGGCTCTGCAAGCCTTCCTCCCGTTGGTCCAAGGGAAGGCGGTACGTGTGTTGTCAGACAATGCAACAACAGTATCATACATCAATCGCCAAGGGGGGACAAGAAGTCCACTTGTGGCGGAAGAGGCAAAGCTTCTGATGAGCTGGGCAGAGCGCCATCTCAACTCCATAGCAGCGTCTCACATTGCCGGGGTCGACAATGTTCAGGCGGACTTCCTCAGTCGACACCACCTCGATCCCGGGGAATGGGAGCTGACGGAAGATGCCTTTCGTCTCATTTGCGATCGGTGGGGGCTGCCCCACATGGACCTGATGGCCACGTGGCACAACGCGAAGGCTCCTCGGTTTTACAGTCGACGTCGAGAGCGAGGAGCCGAGGGCGTCGATGCGTTGGTTCTTCCTTGGCCAACCAACGTGTTGCTGTACGTATTCCCTCCGT
Organism: Rhinatrema bivittatum; assembly: GCF_901001135.1. Lineage (NCBI taxonomy): Eukaryota > Metazoa > Chordata > Amphibia > Gymnophiona > Rhinatrematidae > Rhinatrema > Rhinatrema bivittatum. The sequence goes on along the minus strand of NC_042617.1, from coordinate 255,985,175 downwards.
GGCCAATGATAGGCAAGATCTTAAGGCGCATAGAGTTGCACCCGTCCAACGTGATCATGGTAGCACCGGAGTGGCCACGGCGCCCTTGGTTTGCGGATCTCGTTCAGCTGTCGGTGGATGCTCCCCTTCGGCTACAGGGGTTTCCGGGGCTCCTTCGTCAGGGCCCCGTTTGTTTGGAGGATGCGGATCACTTCTGTCTCGTGGCATGGCTTTTGAGAGGCAACGTCTAAAGAAAAAAGGCTATTCAGATGCGGTGGTAGCCACGTTACTGCGGTCAAGAAAGCAGTCTACGTCCCTGGCTTATGTGCGTGTCTGGGTAGTTTTTGAGGAGTGGTGTGTCAGCCGAGGGCTAGATCCCATTTCCGCTTCCGTCTCTGATATTTTGGCTTTTCTTCAGGCCGGCCTAGCCAAAGGGCTTTCATGTAGTACCCTTCGTGTACAGGTGGCAGCGATTGGTTGTTTGCGGGGTAAGGTTCGCGGTTCCTCTCTGGCCCTGCATCCCGATGTCTCTCGTTTTCTTCGGGGGGCTAAGCATCTTCGCCCACCACTACATCATCCATGTTCCTCCTGGAATCTTAATTGGGTCCTTTCTTCTTTGTCTGCGGCTCCGTTCGAACCCTTAAAACGGTCTACTCTTAAGGATCTTACTTTAAAGACCGTTTTCCTGGTTGCGATTACCTCGGCTCAAAGAGTCTCGGAATTACAGGCTTTGTCTTGTCGGGAGCCATTCTTGCGGATTTCAGATGCGGGAGTTTCCCTGCGGACGGTTCCGTCTTTTTTGCCAAAAGTGGTGTCACCGTTTCATTTGAACCAGTCTATTGAGCTTCCTGCTTTCGCAGGTGCTGAATACTCGGACCCGCAATGGAAAGAATTGCGGAAGTTGGATGTGCGGAGGGTCCTCCTCTGTTATCTAGAAGTCACTAACCCTTTCCGGGTGTCCGATCATCTCTTTGTCCTATTCTCGGGTCCAAAGAAAGATGGCCCGGCTTCCAGGACGACAATCACACGGTGGCTTAAAGAGGCCATTGGCTCAGCGTACGTCTTACGAGGGAAACCTATCCCGAACGGTCTCAGGGCTCATTCGACAAGAGCTCATGCTGCGTCTTGGGCGGAATCTTCTCAGGTTTCGCCTCAAGAGATTTGTAGGGCAGCTACCTGGAAGTCCTTACATACCTTCATCAGACACTATCGGTTGGATGTTCAGGCTGCGGATTCTGGGGGTTTTGGAGAGAGGGTACTCCGAGCGGGACTCTCTGCTTCCCACCCTCGGTAATTTAGCTCTGGTACATCCCAGGTGTCCTGGACTGATCCTGGTACGTACAGGGAAAGGAAAATTAGTTTCTTACCTGATAATTTTCGTTCCTGTAGTACCAAGGATCAGTCCAGGATCCCGCCCGTACTGTTTTGAAGAAACGGAGAGTCCGCTCATTTCTTTGTTAACTGTTCCGGTTATTGCTTCGTTCCCTCGTTTTGGGGTTCTGTTCCGGTTGGGGGTCCTTGAATGGCTCCCTGTTAAGGTTAGTTATTTAGTTTGGTTGTTCTATTTTTTTGTCTACTTTGACATTACGTATGACTGAGGGGCTGTGACTGGCACAGGAGCATATGTAGCTCCGCCCACAAGTTTTAGTCTGTCTCCATCTACTGGTGCGGGGTCACAACCCAGGTGTCCTGGACTGATCCTTGGTACTACAGGAACGAAAATTATCAGGTAAGAAACTAATTTTCCTTTCTTGTGACTCAAACTTGCAAGGGAGAGGCCAAGGTCAAAGGGCTCCATGTGTAGCCGACCGTGCTCTTTACAATTGCCTTCAGCTAAAAAATATACCCATGATACACCTGAGGTCAATAAAAAAAAGAAAAAAATATCCGGCTGAGCTGGCTCATGAAATTAATTTCTTGGCTTCTGCAAATGCTCTGAGTGCATTTGATGCAGAGAAGAACTTTGAACATATTCCAAAGAAATAAAAAGTAAGCTTGTTGCCCAAAAGAAGTTCTCAGATTGTTAACTGTTTTCAATTTACAGTGTTAATGTGAATCATGGTATAATAATGTGTAAATAACTCCTGGTATAGGGAATTTCTGTACAACAAATGATACTTTTACAGTATTCATGACGTTAACAAATGTGGTTTGGAAATAACCCTTACAGGATATCCTGTATAAAGTGTATTACTGTCGCCAAGTTTCTTACTATGATCACGTGAATCCTATCCAGAACAGAACTAAGATCTGATGCACTGTACCTGGGCATTGAAGTAAATTGTGCAGAACAGATTTCCTTGAGAAACTGAATTCCTGGAAGTGAAGAACTTAGGAGCATTCTAAAGCTCAGATCCTTCTAGAAATAGACCTGTTGACCTCAGAGTTCACCAGGAATACATGTATATTTTATAGTCAAGTATTTGTATTGAATTTCAAAGAAACATCAACAAAGTGGTCATAGTAATAGACAGTTCTGCATATACCATGTCAGTACAGGTTCAAAATGAAATGCCTCTCCTCCACAGGTGTTTAATGCTACATATGTCCACAAAAAGAGAATATAATTTCCTTCATACTGTTGTTTGAGGCACATTGTACACTAAGGATGCTGTTGTTCCTTCCCTAGCAGCATGCCAACATCCCTATCCCCTCCCAGTTTACCAGAGAGCGTTTGCTCCAAGCACTGCTCTCTGATTTTATTCCATGTATGAGTTAATTTATATACATAGTCTTCAGACTAAGGCATATATTTATTTATTTAACATTTTTATATACCGGGCTTCATGCAGAATTTGCATATCAGCTCGGTTTACATTGTAACTGAAAGAGACATGCATGAAGAAATCAAGTTACATAGAACAGGGACTTAAAAACTTGGTACAGAATACATGGGTAAAATAACTTATAACATAATTGAAGAATGAGAAACTGAAAATTATCTTTGATTGTGAAGTGTTATGTTTCAGGCTTGGTTGAGAGTCTTTGGATGGATTATTTGCTAGTGTGTGGATGTTGATGTGACTTATTATCATGATTTGAACGCTTGTTCGAAAAGCCAGGTTTTTAGTCTTTTTTTGAAGTTGATTGGGCAAAGTTCTGTCCGGAGAGAAGAAGGTAGCGAGTTCCAGAAGGATGGACCTGCTAAAGACAAGGCTCGCTTGCTAAGCGAAGTTTTGACGTGTGTTTGGAGAGTGTTTTTGTAAGCTGATCTCGTTGGTCTGGATGGTAGATGAAGTAGAAGAGGAAAGTTGAGTTCCAGCGGACTGCCCTTGTGTATGGTTTTTTGAATGATTGTTAATGTCTTGTATAGTATTCTGTACTTAATTGGGAGCCAATGTAGGTCCCTCAAAATGGGGGTAATATGATCTCTCCTGTTGGTCTTGGTCAGTATCCTGGCTGCGGCGTTCTGCACCATTTGAAGGGGTTTAGCTGGAATTTGAAGGGGTTTAGCTGGAATTTGAAGGGGTTTAGCTGGAATTTGAAGGGGTTTAGCTGGAATGCCGATTAGCAGAGAGTTGCAATAATCGATTTTCGAGAAAATGATTGCTTGGCGTACTGATCTGTAGTCTTGGAAGTGCAGTAGTGGTCTGAGGCGTTTAAGGACTTGTAATTTATAAAATCCCTCCTTGGCAGTGTTATTTACAAATCTCTTTAGGTTTAGTTGATTGTCCATGATGACTCCTAGGTTTCTCACTTGTGCAGAAAAGTTAGGTTGATTTGTTTGGTTTACATTTGACCTTGCATGGTTATTGTCTTGAGAGATAAGGAGAATTTCCGTTTTGTTGGAATTGAGTATTAGATTAAGGCTTGAGAGTAAATTGTTAATGGGCAAATTGTTAATTCAACAGCTAATCCACATTCAGATCTATAATTGGTGTACTGCCAAATTATGATACAGAATTACTGGATAGAAGTATAGTCCACTAATAGTGCTAGGTCAGTAGCAGATAGGCCAAAAGTTAATAGGAGAGAGGTCCAAAAATAAAGGAAAGATATGTGCATAATCCTGTGCATTATAAAGAAGATGAGAATTTATGGGGTATTTAAAGGACAGAAGAATAGGATCGGAGCAGTCTACTCGGGTTTTTGGAATTTCCCCAATGAATATGCATAAGATCAATTTCTACGCACACTTCTTTTGTCGTATGCAAATCTATCTTATGCATGTTCATTAGGGATATCCCAGAAATCTGAGCAGATTGACATCCACCAGGGACTGGAAGTTGCCTGCCCCTGCTATTAACTAACTCACTTCCAAACAAATATTGGCATGCGACAACTTAACAAGAGCAGGAAAAGGGTAAGCTCAGAAGGTCACCAAAGGTCACTGTACATGTCAAAAATCATTTAAGCCATTTCACCAAAAATGAGGCTGCTTTCTACCATATACTTGGCATTTGCAGAGATGCACAGGGGCTTTTCGATCACCCAGTACAAGAACTTGCAGTGCTGAATACTTTCACTTTCCTTTATTAAACAGCTACAGAAAATATTTTGTTGAATTAAAAGAATTTTGCTGGTCACCTTTTTTTTCTTATATAGTGGTGCTTGTCATGGGTTTAAAGACCTCTAATACAGAGTTTATCTCTTCACAGGTTGTTCTCGCGATGCCTTATGATACCCCGGTTCCAGGGTACAAAAACAACACTGTTAACACTATGAGGCTGTGGTCTGCCAAGGCACCTAATGATTTTAACCTTCAAGAGTGTAAGTCACATTTTCAGCTTCCATTTGGTTCCTGTGAACCACACACTTCTCGTCTGTGTGTCTTATCAAATAAGGACCTGTCTACTCCAGGAATAGTATCTAACAGCTGATGATCTGAAGTGGCATTTTAAAGTGGTCCATATCTTTTCTAGATTTGTATTTGTAGGATTTCTTTGAGCTATTTTGAGCCACGGGCATTCAATGGAGTGTTGCAGCAAAAGAATTAACCCCGAATCTTCATTCTACATAAAAACCTGACTCCTGCTCCCCATGCACATTTTCAAAATATAAGACATAGCTTTTCTAGCCACTTTTAAATATTGTTTTTACTTTTCAAACTTGTACCAATTTTGAACACATTAAACTGCATTATATTAACCTAGATTAATCAAGAGAGACCATATAAATAGACAGTCTTTTCTAGTACAAATTCAACATATTTTAATAAACAACCAAGAGGGAATTATCATATATATAAATATATATATATATATACTGATGTTGGTTGGTTTGTTTCTTTTTTTTTGTAATTTAACTTTTTATTTGGAATACAATCAACAAATCAAACATAAAAGTGAGAGTCAGCTGTGTCTCCGAGGAGACTGCCCCGTAATCCAAACTTTCTGTATATCCCTTCCCCTTTCAGAGGTTGGTTTGTTTCTGTGGAAACTGTATTGGTCTATTCATTTGAGTAGTCTTTTTGGGCTAGTCTGGTATGTGTCTCTGTAGGGCACCTTGGTTTTTAATAGGATCTAGATATTAAGTGCATCTTAACATGGGGACTGTGCATCTACTAATTGCCTCATAATTAGTGTGTACAATAGAGCCCTACAAAACCCAAACTCCCAGACCTGATTCCAAGATTCAACTTTATAGAATACCCAAGGAGATCTGGGGTTTATGTGCTGACCTGACATTTTACAGACACCATTAATCCACTTTTCTGTTTCTTCTGGACTCCAACTCAACCAAGCTACAAGTTTTGGAAGTGCTCAGGCTGATGAGGTACAATACCTGAGAGTCTGTATCTGAAGGTATCAGTGTTAATCCTGCAGTATCTCTTTCTAAAATAAGGAAGGGACAGGGAAAATGTTACTGTTCAAAAATATCCCATCACAGCAGCATTCAGCAGTGCACCGTCAATGTACAGAAGGCTCTGAAAGCCACAGGATTTCAGCAGAAGAAAACAGAAACAGCTCATCAGTCCTCCATGCAGCTGAATGATTAAATCATTAGGATGCTGCTTCACTGGTAATAGTTCATTTTTCATCACAACAAAACACACAAGATGAAAACCTAAAGATGTTTTAATAGAGAATGTTTCTTCTAACACTTCAAGGTAACTTGTTGCCCAGAGTATCTGGCTGTATGCATACTGACATTTTAGATCTGAGCACAGGTCAACAGTTTACCTGAGAGCAACTATTTTGTGCCAGCAGCAGAAGCAGAGGAGCGAGTGAGTGGTGGCATTGTTGTCCTCCCACCTCCTATACTAAGATGGATCAAATATTATCACCACTCTGCTGCCAAAAGACATTGTCGATGCTCCTTTTCTAGGTAAACAGCTTCTGGATCTGATCAAATCTAAAATTTAACTGTGGGCTCCTTTACTTCACTGGGCAACAAGTCACTGTTCATTTAGAGCAGAGAAGTTGTCCTTTAGCAGTGTCCATAAGTCTATAAGATATGCAATGCTGGGTCCATGAAGCCAGATAACATAGAGGCATTCAGGGGCAGAGTTAAGCTAGCTGGATAAGTTATCTGGCTAATTCTGATATTTAGCATTAGCTGGCTAACTCTGGTCATGCTGTAGATTAGTCTTGAAGTTAGCTGGATAAAGCTATTTATTATTTAATTTATTTTTATATACCGATATTTGTGGTAGCTTCAAACCGGTTTATCTGGCTAACTTTAAAATAGTTGTGTATGTTCAATGATATGTCTGCACCACTGACTAATCCACCAAAGTTAACCACATAAGTATATCTGGTTAACTATACAAATATTCAGCTACTGGCCAGCTTATCTCCCATTATGTCCTATTATAATATAATGTGTTACCTCTGCTGGTTGAGAGACAGGATGAAAAACCAAACTTATCCATTCTAAAGCCCACCAACTGAAGAACTGTCTTTAATACCACTAGAGACATCATATACAGCACCTATTAACATATAATTAAGCATCTACAAATTTTATATAAACTTACCTTCAACAAAAGACCAACAGACAAAGACATTGTACTACATGAGCTTCCCAGATCACACAAGTCCCTCCTTCAGATGTTTGACATCTTACAAAGACTCCTCTTCTGACTAGGGCCAATGTAGCTATTAGCGTTCTTCACTTTCAATGAAAGAAAAAATTATTTAGGGGAAAACTTTATACAGTTTTGTTGTGCAATAACATATTGTACATAGATTAAACGTCTTGCTAGCCGAATACTTCCTAGGAACATTGTATGTTTCATATAGGGGTTAATTTAAGTTTTTAATTGCCTGCATTGGTACACAGTCTGTGAGAATGTTCTGCCTGCTCCAATTTTCAAAGTGGAAGTACGTGCAAACTTTCATTTTGAAAATTAGCTCAGAAACATAAGAATATAAGAACATAAGAATTGCCATATGGGGTCTGACCAAGGGTCCATCAAGCCCAGTATTCTGTTTCCAACAGTGACCAATTCAGGTCATAAGTATCTGGCAAGATGCCAATCAGTAAATAGATCCCATGCTGCTATCATGCAGTGATAGGTAGTAGCTATTCCCTGAATTTATTTAGTTATTAATAGTTTATGGACTTCTCTCAGAACTTTCAAAACCTTTTTTAAATCCAGCTACGCTAACTGCCTTAACCTCAGCCTCCGGCAATGAATTCCAAAGCTTAATTGTGTGTTGAGTGATTTGTTTTAAATGTGCTACTTATTAACTTCATGGAGTGTCCCCTAATTTTTATATTTTTTTGAAAGAGCAAATAGCTGATTTACATTTACTCATTCTATTCAACTCATGATTTTATGGACATCTGTCATATCCCATCCAGTTATCTCTTCCCCAAGCTGAGCACTCCTTGTTATGTTATGAGTAAAGTCAATAGTGGACCCTTGGGCCGGCTGAGGTGGACAGCGTCCACAGGAGTTAATAAGCCGGGAGGCGGCACTCAGCTGGAGCGGACTGGTGGTGTCTTCACCCTGGAAACCCGAGACCCCCCCAGGAGGAGCCCGTAGGGGTCCGAGTCGCTGGGACTTAGGAGAATTGTGAATGAGTCCGAGATCAGTGGCTGGCTGAAGACAAAGGAGAATCGTGAAGAAGACCAAGGTTCGTGGCTGGCTGAAGACAAAGGAGAATCGTGAAGAAGACCAAGGTTCGTGGCTGGCTGAAGACAAAGGAGAATCGTGAAGAAGACCAAGGTTCGTGGCTGGCTGAAGACAAAGGAGAATCGTGAAGAAGACCAAGGTTCGTGGCTGGCTGAAGACAAAGGAGAATCAGGTACCGGAGCTGGAGTCAGGATATGTAGACAGCAAGTAGAGCCCAGAGCTGGAGCCAAGGCACAGCAGGACCAAACAGAACCTGACCTGGAAGCAAGGCACGGCTGGGACAAGCTGGAACCGGAGCTGGAAGCAAGGCACGGCTGGAACAAGCTAGAACCGGAGCTGGAAGCAAGGCAAGGCTGGAACAAGCAGGAACCAGAGCTGGGAGCAAGGCACGGCTGGAACAAGCAGGAACCAGAGCTGGAAGCAAGGCACGGCTGGAACAAGCAGGAACCAGAGCTGAAAGCAAGGCTGGGAAGCAACTAAGCACACAGTAGAGTGACCTCGTTGCAAAGGCAAAGCAAGGAAGTCAGACGCTGGTTTAAATAGCCGGCCAGCGTCTGACGTCAGGAACGGGGCGGTTCAGCACTTCCGGGTGCTGGACCTTTAAGAGCCCCCTGCTCGCGCGCGCGCGTTGCCTGGCAGTGGGAGGAGTCAGAGTCGTCCCTCGGCAGCGTCTCCACGTGGAGAGAGACGCTGCCATGCGGCCCTGCAGGCCCCAGGAGCAACGGAACGCGGCGAGACCGGGAGAGGCAGCAGAAAGGTAAGGACCCGGTCGCTAGCCTAGCGACCAGGACCGCAACACTCCTAACCTCTTTAGCCTTTACTTATTTTGGTCACCCTTCTTTGGAACTTTTCCAATGCAGTTATATCTTTTTTGTGATGTAGTGACCAGAGCTGTACACTGTACTCCAGGTGCAGTCTTACCATGGAGTGATACAGAGGTACTATGACATTCTTCATTTTATTCACCATTTCTTTCCTAATAATTCTTAACATTTTATTTGCTGTTTTGACCGCCACCATATACTAAGCCGAGGATTTCAAAGTGTTGTCCAGTATTATGCTCAGGTCCTTTTCTTGGATGGTAATTCCTAATATAGAACCTATCATCATATAACTACAACATGGGTTACGTTTCCCTGTGTGCATCACTTTGCACTTTTCCACATTAAATTTCATCTGCCATTTGAATGCCCAGTCTTCCAGTCTCGCAAGGTCCTCCTGAAATTTTTCACAATCCGCTTGTGATTTAACAACTCAGAATAATTTTGTGTCATCTGCAAATTTGATTACTTCACTACTTGTTCCTCTTTTCAGATCATTTAAAAATATATTAAAAACCACCAGTCCCAGTATAGATTCCTGAGGCACTCCACTGTTTACCCTTCTCCACTGAAAAGTAGATATTCTGTACACCTATATGCTGCCTGCCTAGACCTCAGTCTGAACCTGCTCTGTTTCCTATCTTTTAACCAGTTTGTAATAAAGTATAGGACATTGCCTCCTATCCTATGACTTTAATTTTCACAGGAGTCTCTCATGTGGCACTCTGACAGACACCTTCTGAAAGTCCAAATACACTATCTACCGGCCCACCATTATCCATGTTTATTAACCCCTTCAAAAAAATGTAGCAGATTGGTGAGCCAAGATTTCCCTTGTACAAATCCATTTTTTTGTTTTTATTTTATTTTAATATATATATATACATATATTCCACATCTTCCAGCAAATTTGTCCAGTATGGATTCCACAAAAATATATTCATAAAAATATACATAAAACAACTTCTGTACACAGACAAAATTTAAACAATAATAAAACTCAATACAGGACTGTCATTCATATGCCTTTAAAAAATAAAATATCTTTGCCATCCTTCTCAACAGTTTAATGTCCATGCTGGCTGTATTCCATTAAACCATGTCTTTCTATATGCTCTGTGATTTTATTCTTTAGAATAGTTTCCATGATTTTTCCTAACAGTGAAGTCAGACTCACCGGTCTATCGTTCCCTAGACCTCCCCCAGAGCTCTTTTTAAAGAACAGGATTAAATTGGCCACCCTCCAATCTTTGAGTACAATGGATGATTTTAATGATAGGTTACAAATTACTAGTAATAGAGCTGCAATTTTAATTTTCTTCTTTCAGAACGCTGGGGCGTATACCATTTGGTCAAGGTGATCTGCTACTCTTCAGTTTGTCCGTCTGCCTTATTACATCTTCCAGCTTCACTGTGATTTGTTTCAGTTCTTCTGAATCTTCTGAATCTTCACCACATGAGTATTTTCCCAACATCCTCTTCAGTAAACACCAAAGCAAACAGTTAATTTAGTCTCTCTGCGATGGCCTTATCTTCCCTAAGTTGCTCCTTCATCCCCTCAATCATCTATCAGTCCAACTGACTCCCTCACATTCTTCCTGCATTGGATATATTTTAAAAAGTTTTTTTTTTTAAACTATTTTATTTTATGTTGAATTAAACAGTCACAACTACTGCCATTACAAACTTTAACACAAGATGACATCACATCTTTTACCACCTCTGTCACTTCTAATACCGATACAAATTCATAAGAGATTACAAAAAACCAAATATACTTCTGTTACCAATACATTACTAGAGAATAGGCTGCCCTACATAGTGGAAAACCTTGAACTTTCTCGAGCACTATGCGAGAATATAAACTGACTTCTATCAGTTGCTCATGTTATGCTCGGCAGACCGCAGGCCCATCCTGTGGCCCACTGTGCTTATCTCCAGCCTGAGCTCGTCGCCTCTGCCTCCTGACACCAGGCCTGTCATCCCCAGCAAGATGCATCCGCTTCAGACCTCTGTGCAGGCTGCCCAATGTCGGGCTGCTTCACCAGTTGTGGCGGGAGGCCCTGCCCCCCTTAGGGGTAGATTTTTAAAGAAGTGTGCGCGGGGTACATTTGTGCGTGCTACCCGGCGTGCACAAATGTACAACCGATTTTATAACATGCGTGCACATGTTATAAAATCCAGGCTCGGCGCGCACAAGGGGGTGCACACTTGTGCACCTTGCGCGCGCCGAGCCCTAGGGGAGCCCCGATGGCTTTCCCCGTTCCCTCCAAGGCCGCTCTGAAATCGTAGCGGCCTCGGAGGGAACTTTTCTTCCACTCCTCCCCAGCCGTACCTAAATCCCCCCCTACTTTATTTCAAGTATTTATGCCTGCCTCTGGCAGGCGTATCTTGAACACGCCATCCGGCTGCCAGTGTGCCATCCCCAGCACAGCCGCTGTGCCAGAGGCCTCGGTCCCGCCCCCGGACCACCCCCGGACTAGCACCATGCCCACACCCCGCCCCCTTCCCGCCCCTTTTTCAAAGCCCTGGGACATACGCGCGTCCTGGGGCTTGCGCGCACCGCCGAGCATATGTAAAATAGGCTCGGCACACGCAGGAGGGTTTTTAAAGTGTTACGTGTGTATATTACGCGCATAACCCTTTGAAAATCTACCCCATAAGGTGCGTGCGCACTGATCTCCCACAATTTAAAGGGCCAGCGGCGGGAATTTGGCAGGGTGGCTCCAGATGGCATCACATCCTCTGATATATTTAAGACTTCCCTGGATGTCTCTCCAATGCCTCGGCAATAGGTCATCTCGTCTTGAGAAGTGCATTGCCTCTGCATTCCTGTTCCTGGTTCCTGATCGTGTTGAATGTGTTCCTGAGTTCCTCTGTCTGTTTCTGATTCTGTGCAGTCTGATTTGTCTTCTGAGATCCTGCCTTTGTGGTCAGTAACTTAATCTGTCTCCAGCATCTCGTCTTGCTCCTCTGCTCCCTTGTCTTCTCCGCCCTTCTCTGTTCCTTGTCTCTTGGATTGGATTTCTGGCTTTGACCTTGGACTGGCTCCTGGCTTCTTCTCAGATTTACCTTCTGGCTTGACCTTCGCTTGAACTTCACTGTTTGATCTCCACCTGCCCCTGCCTGCTCTTGCTTCTGACTGACCTTCGCCTGCCCAGACCTTTGCTGGAACCATGACATTGCCTGTACGCCACCTGCCTAGACCTCAGCCTGAACATGGCTCCATTTGCTCTTCCTGTGCTGGCCTTTCGCACCCTCGTCTTGATGGATTTCCACCTGCCCAGAGGCCCGTGCCTAAGTCCAGCTGGTCCCAGTACCTGAAGGCTCAACTTAAGGGGGAACGAGGATTGGTATTGGTGAAGCTCCAGTTGGGCCTCTGCTCCAGTCAACTCCGCCTGCTGATGGTGGGGACCTGCAGGGCTCCTTCCTGCAGGTTGCGCCAACTCCCTCTCAGCCCAAGGGTCCACTTCTGCAACAGCTCATTCTGCTTATATGTGAAGCCTTTCAAACCTACTCCACCCACTTATACCAAAAAGGTGCACATATCTTATCATAAAGAAGCAATTGTCTGCGAAGCATAAACGTGAGCTTTTCCACTAAGGCAATCTCATTCATCTGACTGTGCCAACACACCATTGTGGACGTGGATTTCTAAAGGGTTGCCATCGTAAATCTGCCTGCATGAATTAAATGATCAATGTTTTGCCATACCTAGATTATGATCACTCCACTTTCCCAATAAGCAAAATGATGGTTCAAGATTAACCTCCACACCTAGAATATGATGAGTATCCCACCCCACTTGCCTCCAAAACTCTCCCCACAAGCTGGCAGTCCCACCGCATGTGTATATATGTTCCCACTTGCCCACAGTCTCTCCAACATAAATTAGAGGTGCCTGCTGAGAAATTGGCATTTTAGGTCGGGAACTTATACATTCTGCGGATGAGCTTTATCATTAATCCTACATGCTTGCCACATAACGATATCTTATGCACTGTTTTCCATATAGCCCTCCAATTACCAACATTTACATCTATTTGTAGATCCCTATTCCAAAGCACCTCTAGGCATAACGTAGGTGTTATGACTGTTGGCTGCGGGCGGCCGTGGCCGCGGCCGACCCAACTCACATCATGTCTGGCCCTGCTCTCCACTCCGAGTAAGGTCATGGCTGTGGCTTGCCACTACCACCGCATTCCTCCTGGCTTTCGGGACTCCATGTGGCGGCTGGGATGCCGCCGACCTACTCTCTGACTCCGGCCCTTCCTAGGCGCGCTCATGCGCCTCCTGGTCTCCCTTTAAAGGCCCTATGGCAGGAACTTCAGGGGCATCCCCGGCTGATGACATCAGAAATCTGAGATATTTAAGCACCTCTTTAGGCCTACATTGACCGACTTAGCAACAAGTTCCACGAGCTCCTGTGGTGCTTGTACCTTTCTCCAGACCTGCGGTTCCTGCCTTGGATCCTTATGCTGCAATCCTGGACTCTGGCTCTTGGTACCCACTCCTCGGGGGCCTGTTCTGCGCTTCCTTTCCGGGACTTTGTCCTGCGCTGACCCGCTCCTCGGGGTAGCCTCAGCGTTCCACACTGGAGTTCCTGTCTCTATGCGTCCCCGCTCCTCTGGGTAGCCTCAGCGTTACCACATCGGAGTTCCTGTCTCTACGCTTCCCCGCTCCTTGGGATAGCCTCAGTGTTACCACTCTGGAGTTCCTGTCTATACGCTTCCCCGCTCCTCGGGGCAGTCTCAGCATTACTACACCAGAAAACCTGTCTCCATGCTTCCCCGCTCCTCGGGCCTGCTCAGTGCATCTCTGACTTGGAGATCCTTTCTCTGGTTTATCCCGTCTCCTTACCTGCCTAGCATTGCAATACTTTGGACTGTTCTCTCAGACCCCGCTCCTCAGGGCACCCTGCAGTATTCCCTCAATGCAGGTATCTGTGATCATGTGGCTGTGACGCAGACAACTTGTCTACGTCTCCTTGCTATTGGGCCACAACCGTGGTCCAGTTGCCGGTGTTTCCATTTTACCTCGCCTCCCAACGGTAGGGCCCTGTGGGGCTCAACTCCAAAGGGAGAGTCAACTCCCACCTCGGGCCAAGGGTCCACGAAACCTACAAAACCAACAGTAGGATCCTGTTAATATCGCTTTATAGAACTGTGAGATTCCCTACCTTGGGATATCTTCTTGAACAATTACCCATTCCACCAGACTAAGGACCCATTATTTATTTATTTATTGATATTATTTTGTATACTGATATTCTGATATCAATCATAACGGTTCACAATGTTCATATAAATTAACTGTTAAACAATAAATCTAAAAACCACAATAATACAATTAAAATCAGTCCTAACCTAAAAACAAAATTAACAAAACAAACCATTTAATAAAACAAAAAATATAATCATAATAATAATAAAAAAAACCCTCAACCTCTCAATCAAAGCTATTCCCATTCCCACCCCCTGTACCCATCCAGCTCCTCCATCAATGTATAATAAAACATTTTTGACATCCGTGAAACTCCAAATTCCTCCTGAAGATCCTGTAATGATTTAATCTGGGTGTTCTCCTTCTTATAGAGCTGCCCCAGAAATTTTAATCTTTGTTTCTACTAATTAGTTGCTTCTTTGTGCAAAGTGGTAGATATCAGCTTTAGATTATAGTTTATAGGCATAATTCATGTTAGTGATCGCAAAAATTGCTTAATACAAGCCTGCTTGCTATGCCATATGAATTTTATCAATGTCCCTTGCAGAGATGAGAAAAATCCCTCAGGTAAATAACATGAAATATGCTGAAACAGTTAAATTAGCCTAGAAAGTATAATCATCTTTAGGACATTGATTGGTCTCGTCCATGAGAGGAATCTGTCATCCCATCCCATTAGATCTTTCTGGATATGATCTAATACTGCTGTGTAGTTTTGTTTACATAGGTTGACAGGCTTTCGAGTCACCCATATACCTAAATACATAATCTTATCCCTCGCTATCTTAAAACTGGAAATGCATGAGGATATCGCACCTATATTCCTTCTGATTTAGAATAATTGATCTTGTAATACTGCTAGGTGCTTAGGATCTGTAGTCTTTTGATTTGTCAGAAATCAAAGAACATCATCGGTATATGGAGAAATAATATCCTGCATCCCACCCACCTGAAATCCAGTAATTGCTGGAGTTGCTCTAATTCTCTGCAAGTATCTCAATAGTCAAGTCAAATAGTAATGGAGAGAAAGGGCACCCCTGCCTCATACCCCATAGAACAGAAAAGGGACTCGAGCATACCCCATTAGTTAACACTAGTTTGTGAATAAAGGATTCTAATACATGACCGAAATTCCTCTGGGAAGCCCACCAACACCTGAAACAAAAAAGGCTGGTGGAGTCTATTGAAGGCCTTTTCAGCATCTAAGGCCACCACTAAACCCTCCCTCCTCTCCTATCTAGCTAGAGCAAATATGTTTATCAATCGTCTTGTATTAGCAGTTGAAAACAACCCCTTAATGAATCCAGTCTGATCATCACCTATTAAACATTACATAATCGTTTCTAACTGCAATTGAAGAATTTTAGCCAATATTTTTGTGTCCAAACGATGCCTAACTGGTTTGTGCAATAATAACACAGTTGCATCTGTCATAGTGTGTTCGGCATCTGGATACTCCCTAAGGTATTCAAATGCCTTCCGCAAGAATGGCACCAATTCTGATGAAAACCATTTAAAAAAATCTATATGGTATCCATCCAGTCTTGAGCTTTTACCTGCAAGGAGACCTGCTATCGCCTGGTATTTTCCTAGGCCATCACAGGTGCTGCAAGCTTGTCAACCTGTCTCTCCGTCTTGATAGTTAGTATCACTTCCTGTAAATAGGCCTCAATGTCCATTTGCAGGGTTTTCTCTTGGTTTGAGTACAACTCTTCATAGTATGTTTTAAAAACATTATTAATCTCCATGATGATATGAGCAATCTGCTCCAACTGCATCCTAATCAATGTCTGGGCTTTCCTTTTTCATATCATCCTAGCCAGCAGTGCCTCAGTTTTGTCCCCATGCTCATAGAACTTTTGTCGAAAATTGCATCACCTTCTCTATTCCCTCTATTTGGAGCTGCTGAAGTTCTTTCCTTGCTTTCTTTGATTTTATATACATGTTGAGAACAACTGGCCTTATACTAAAGTTCTAGAGTCCTAATCTGATGCTCCAATGACCTTTCTTTCTTTTGACTCAGTTTCTTGTGGTAACTTGCAAAGCTAATAATTTTTCCTTGAAGCACTGATTTAAGCGTTTCCCATACCACTAATGGATTCTGTTCCACCCCAGCATGAATCTCCTTATACTCTTTTACTGCGTCCCTAATCATATTGCAAAAGCGATCCTACCCTAACAGTGAGGGATTGAGCCACCATGACTTATTGGTCCTATTTCCCTGAGGGAATTTTAGTGGGAACAAGACTGGGCTATGATATGATATATAACTGGTAAGAAAATCCAAAGGGCCTACCCTCTATAGAAGGGCGCTTGCACAGAGTAAAAAATCAATTTGACTCTACATTTGATGCCTCTGAGAAAAGCAGGTATAGTCCCTTCCTGTGGGATATTGTGCTCTCCAAGCATCAGTCAGACTGAGCTTATCCCATCAACAAGTTTAGGTCATCTTCCTGGCCCTTAATTTGTCCACCTCCAAGGACCTATCACTCCTGGGGTCCAGGCAAGTGTTCCAATTCCCTCCAAGCACATATGGCAATGAAGTAAAATTTTCTAAGATTGGAGCTATTACATTATAGTATTCCCTCTGCCCCTCATTCGGGCCATAAATACAGGCTAATGCAAACTTTTCCCCATATATTGAACACTGCAGAGCTACATTCCGGCCCTCAGGATCAGTAATCTGTTTGTGACTTGCAGTGGTAAGGTCTTATGTACTAGGGTACAAAACCCTCTGCTTTTTGAGTAGCTTGGCATGTTTCACATCACTCAAGTGGGTCTCTTGCAAAAGGGCTAATTTCACATTTATTTTCTTCAAATAGTCTAATATGTGTTTGTGTTTTATGGGTATACCTATTCCCCTCACATTGAATGAAAGTATATTCACCTCAAGTCAAAACATGTGTAGATAAGCATTACTTCTTTTTTCTTAATGACATCAAAAAGCAAAACATTTCTTATGCAGATCTCTGGCAGTTCCCTCCTCCCCAAACACCCATTCCCCAAACATAACCAATTTTAACATGTCTGTACGGCCAGCTTCTTTTCAAATTCTTGTAGCCCACCTTATCAATGTTTTACATCTAACTTTCAATATGTATGCTTTTTCCAGTTTTCATCAGATGGATCCTTTTTCTGATTTATTAAAGAAGTTCTTTTGGATAAAATAGCCTTTTTCACCTCACCTTACAAACGTGCTGACAGTCAGTTGGCCTTCCTTCTACATTATTAATGTTTGGACTACATCTGGACTGGGCTTCCAAGATGTATTTTTAAACAATGACCACACCTGATATAAACTCGTAACTTTTGTAGCTGCATCTTTCATTTTTTTTCTATTTTCTCATTTTATCAAAGTCTCCTTTTTGAATGTTTAATGTTAGAGCTGTAAATTTACTTAATGTCCTCCCTTCAGTCATTAAGGCAAATTTGATGGCACTATGATCACTGTTGCCAAGCGGCCCCACTACCGTTACCTCTCACACCAAATCCTGCATTCCACTAAGAATTAGATCTAAAATGGCTCCCCTCTCATTGGTTCCCAGACCAACTGCTCCATTAAACAGTCATTTTCATCTAGAAACTTTACCATCCTAGCATGTCTTGATGTTACATTTACCCAGTCAATATTGGAATAATTATTCTTCCTATTATTACTGTGTTGCCAAACTTATTAGCTTTCCTAATCTCTGTTAGCATTTCATCATCCATCTGTTCATTTTGGCAGGTGGATGGTAGACACCCCCACTGCTATACTCTTCCCTATCACACATGGAATTTCCATCCATAAAGATTCTACTGTTTTGTTAGGTGATTTTAATTTACATGTGGACAAGATACCTTTATCATCTAGCTGCGAACTATTCCTAAATTCGGTGGAAGCTTTAGGCTTCACTCAAACTATTAAAACACCTACCCACAAAGCTGGACATATTTTAGATTTGCTATTTATAAATGATGCGCTGCAGATTGAATGTCAACCTAAGACTGTTCCTGTGCCGTGGTCAGACCATTACTTAATCACTGCTTTTATTTCATTTAAAAATCCTTCAGCGAATCCAGTAATAGCTAGTAAAATAGAAATAGAATGGACAAAATCTTGCTCGTCAGATGAACTCATTATTAATCTGCCAGAAGTACTAGCAAGTCTTGATTATACAGATACATATAAAGCAGTGACATCCTGGACTGAGTCCATAGCTGAATTAGCTAATAAAATTTGTCCTAAAACTAAGAAATGGATCTCTCCGTCTAATAAACTAAAATCTCCATGGTATTCTTCGAATTTAAAAATTTTAAAGACGGGTCTGAGAAAACTGGAAAGATTCTGGAGAAAAAATCGTACTATTGATTCTTTAACTAACTATAGAAGAGCCCTACATAGGTACAGGAATGAAATAAATTCAGCTAAACGTAACTTTTATTCTGAAAAGATTCACAAATTTCAATTTAATCCAAAATTATTATTTTCTTATGTTTCTGACCTTATTAAACCGAAGGGAAATAACTACTCCTTTGAGAATCGGAAAGAGAAAGCAAATGAGTTTGCATCTTTTTTTAAAAATAAAGTACAGCTGGTCTTAAAAGATCTAGACAAAGTGTCGCTGCAAAATATAACTCTCCCTTGTAATCCTACAGTTACATGGGATTCTTTTGAGTTAGTGTCCTCGTTGGAAATTTGTAATCTCATCAAAAAGATCAAACCAGCTGCTCACTCACTTGATGCTATACCCACAAAGCTGCTGAAGTTAGTCCCTGATATTATAGCCAAACCTCTGGCAGATATTATCAATAAATCCTTGGAAGAGGGACAATTTCCGGATTTATTAAAATGTGCAGTTGTCAAGCCCTTACTGAAGAAGAGCAATCTTGACCCAGAAGAATTGGCAAATTATCGTCCCATTTCTATTCTTCCTTTTTTGGCTAAACTCCTTGAGAAAGTAGTTAATCGTCAGCTAATGGAGTATCTCGAGGAAAATCATCTGCTATACCCTACACAATTTGGATTTAGAAAATCCCATAGCACAGAATCTTTATTGATCTCTTTGACAGATACAATTCATAGGGGTTTTGACCAGAATAAATCTTACCTTCTAATTTTATTAGATATTTCAGCGGCTTTTGATACCGTTAAACATGAAGTACTTTTAACAAGGTTACATGAAATTGGATTAAAAGACCTAACTTTGGGATGGTTCAAATCATTCTTATCCAATAGATCTTTTAAAGTCAAATTAGATACAGCAGAATCAGACTCCGTGGTAATGTCTACAGGGGTTCCACAGGGCTCTTCGTTATCACCCACACTTTTTAATGTCTATATGGCACCTCTCTGTAGACTTCTAGCAGGCCTGGGACTAGTGCATTTTCTATTTGCCGACGATGTACAAATTTTGCTGCCCATCGATGATTCCCTTCAAGATACCTTGAAGCTTTGGGAACTTTACTCTTCATCAATAAGTCAACTACTATCTCATATGTCACTCTCACTGAATAGAACTAAAACAGAAATACTATATTTGAGTAACAAAGTTTCTGAGAAAATGGATACAGAGATAAAATCTCTTGCTCCATCATACAAAATTAATTATGAAGTAAGAGATTTAGGTCCCGATCTAGACGCTGAGTTAAATATGAAAGCTTGTATCAAAGCCATAAATAAAGATGGTTTTTTTAAACTTCATATTCTAAAAAAATTAAGACCGTTTCTTCATTCTGGGGATTTTCGCACAGTGCTTCAGGCTCTGATTTCTCCCAAGTTGGATTATTGTAATGCTCTGTTGTTAGGAGTTCCTAGTGCTACTCTTCGTCCTTTACAGTTACTCCAAAATGCGGCAGCTCGTCTTTTGTCTAATAAGAAAAAATATGATCATATAACACCAGTTTTGAAAGAACTCCACTGGCTACCGATTCACTCGAGAATTCATTACAATCCATAAGACAATATACGGAGATAATTCCGAATGGCTTAATGCCTCTCTCCGGATCCATACCCCGGTTCGTAATTTAAGATCTTTGGGAAAAGCACTGCTTACAATTCCCTCTCCAAAACTGGCACATCTGAACTCAGTCAGGGACAGGACTTTGTCTTTGGCTGGTCCTAAAATCTGGAATTCCCTTCCTGTGGATATTAGAACAGAAACTTGTATTCAGAAATTTAAGAAATTGATAAAAACTTGGCTATTTGAACAGGCCTTTTCAGAGATAAGCTGATCTATTTAACATCTTAGATCCACTAGATAATAAGATATAAACTCAGTGTTATCATATTAAGTTACTAAACTATTAAGATTTAATTTTAGTAAGATTTTATGTTTAAGATTTAGTTGTACTGTATTTTACTATGTTTTATTTTAATTAATAATTATTAATTACTAGTAGTTATTTTTAGATTGTTTTTTATAATCTGAGTATTGTTTTAGACTGACAATTGGAAATGTGTTTTAGATAGCCATTATATGATTTATTTTATTATTGTTATGAATTGCTGTTATTTTGGAAATGGTATTATCTATGGAAATGTTTGCGTCTTTATGACCTTTTAGATCTGTTTAGACATTTTTTTTGTTAACCGTCTTGATTTTCTTGGGAAGAAAGTCGGTATATAAAAATATGCAAATAAATAAATAAATAAATAAATACTGTTCATTTAATCTCCTGTAGGATCTTTATCCTGTTGGACTCTATGCCATCCCTAAAATAAAGTAACCCCCCTGCCCCCTCCCCCCAAGTTGATCCATGCTATCACTGTGATATAATTTGTACCATGGTATATCATTGTCTCATTGATTATTCTCCTTCCACCAGGTCTCTGAGATGCCAATTATGTCTATCTCTTCATTCAGTCCTATACATTCTAATTCTCTCATCATACTTTTTAGACTTCTGGCATTAGCATACAGACATTTTAAAGTATGTTTTTATTAACAACCTGGTTATTACATGACAGGAGTAATTTGGAATCTTTTAACTCAGGTGGTTCTTTACTTATAGGCATGTAGGCTACTATTGCTTTTATTGGAACCTGTCTTATCGGGAAGCCCTCACTCCTCTACTATTTTAGTATCCTTTGAAGATAACTCCCTTCAAACCATGCACTGCTGAGCAACTGTCAGCTTTCCTTCATGGTCTAGTTTAAAAGCTGCTCTCTCTCTTTTTTGAAGTTTAACTCCAGCAGCTGGTTCCACCCTGGTTAAGGTGGAGCCTATCTTTTCAGAATAGGCTCCCTTGTCCCCAAAATGTTGCCCAGGTCCTAACAAATCTAGAGCCCTCTTCCCTGCACCATCGTCCCATCAAAGCATTGAGAGTCCAGAGGTCTGCCCACCTCTGTGGTCCTGTGCATGGAACAGGCATCATTTCAGAGAATACTACCCTGGAGGTTCTAGATTTCAACTTTCTACCTAAGAGCCTAAATTTGGCTTCCATGACCTCCATCCCACACCTTCCTATTTTGTTGGTGCCCACATGTACCATAACAGTTGGCTCTTCCCCAGCACTGTTTAAAATTCTATCTAGGTGTCACATGAGGTCCACCATCTTTGCACCATTAGGCAAGTTAGCAAGCAATCCTCACATCCACCAGCTACCCAGCTATTTACATTCCTAATAATTGAATCACCAGCTATGATTGCTGACCTATCCCTTTCCTGCTGGGCAGTAGTCCTTGGAGACTCATCCTTGGTGCAAGAGGATAATGTATCACCTGGAGAGCAGGTGACACACTTCACCAGTCAGGTTTTCAGGATATCCACAAGGAATATGCATGAGATAAGTTTGCAAGCAGTGCTTCTATTATATACAAATCTATCTCATGCATATTCCTTGTGGATATCCTGAAACCCTGACTGGCTAAGTGTTTCCCAAGGACTGCCTTAAACCAAACAAGATGTGCTGGTATTACAGCAGAAATACACAGTTGGGTCATGGAACTGTGCAACTTCACTGCACACAATTTAGTTCTGCAGGCCAGCAGGTTATGTCCAGTCTCTTGTATGGAGTATTTTACATTCAGCTGTAGGGTTGCTAACTGGCTCCATTTGTGTCCAGACAGGCTGAACCAGTCCTTTTTTATCCTACAGCATGCATAGGCTTGTAATGCTGCTCATCTGTGGAAAATCAGTAGTGGAACCAGGAGAACAAATCCATGGGCAAAACCAGGACTGGATCAGCCTGTCCTGACAAAAATGGAGCACAGTTTGCAACTCTTAGCTGAGGTAAGGTAACCATATACTAAATTCAGGTACTTCTTATTTTAGTGTTTGTATTTAACCCAAGTATTTTTAAATGTTTTCTTAGCCGTACATTCACATGCATATATCTATGGATCCTATTTTCAATTTATTTTACTGTAGACACAACATACTATAGGAGAGCCTCCCCTTTTGTAAATAAGGCCTGCATTTGCATCACTGTGGGATCTAGCTGGTTAGGCCTTTGCCATGCTATGAATGAAAGCCACTTACTGAATCTGAGAAGCTCATGTGTGAGCTGAGGCTCTACACTTCGGGACATATTTTCTCACAGCATCTGCGGTAGCTCATTATCACCAGACACCGTTGCCAGCTGCAGAAGAGGTTATTATCACTGGAGAAGGGCTGGTGCATTCCTTTCTCCCTGCTGTGTAAATTGAACCTTAATGTACATTCACATAATGCATTGTTGAGGTGGTGAGGATAAAGAGAGCAGGTCAGCTGATTTTGTAATCATACTCCTTTCTGCTTGTAGGGCATTTGCTTTCCAGTGTTGATTTTAATATTTATCATCCTCTGCGGCTGAAAGTGGCTGCCAGCAGCAACAGTGTTTTCTGGGATAGGGGGAAAGGATGGTTCACATTATATTCTGAACACCCCCAATTTGCACAAAAATCAGAGAGGTAGAAATTAAGAGATTGTCAGAATTTAACCCCCTCCCCTCCAAAAAAAATAAAATGCTGTGCTATTGCAGCTATTCATGAACATCTGGAATATTCATGGATATGGTAATATGTACTGATGAATAGGATCATTTGCAAAAGGTAACTGGAAGAAAAGCATTTTTTTCACTATTCAAAGATTGTATAACTGTAACTTGCAGACCTATAGTAGAGCTGAGGAGTGGATTTTCAGATATTTATGTTGCATAAATTGGTTAATATTATCCTTTAATGAATTTGGTAGAAGTTAATGCAAATCTTGAATTACCTGGATCATGACTCCAGCTAGGGTAGCCCCTGGTGCTTTATGTTAGTTTCTTCAGCTGATTTTTAACATAGACAGAAGCTGTCATGGTTTGATGGATAGGAAAAGAGAGAGGGGGTATAGGAGCAATTGAAGCATAGACTGGCACTCCCTTGAGATTTCCTCAGGGGGTTATTTGATGATCTAGTTTACAGGAGGCAGGCCTGTAATCTCATCGTAGGAATTAGGTGTCATAGTTTAGAGTTGTGGATTGTAATGATCTCAAGATGCCAAGAGAGGGTAGTGCATTCACACACATACACGTACAGGAAAACAGCATCATTATACCAACACATAGTCCTGTGGGAATTCTGCATTACTGCAGAGCGCAGAATTCCCCTTTTGCGAAGTTGCGCAGAATCTGTGCATAATTTGGCAGGCCCTGGCAAGCCGCGAGTAGGATGGCCTCTGCTCGCAGCACACCTGGGCCTGTTTCATTTTCGCCACAAGCAGGACAGCCTTCACTGCAGCGAAGATGGAATAGCCCCAGCATGCCACAAGTGGAGGCCAATCTACTGGCAGGGAAAATGGAGCAGGCCTTGATGAGAGTGAGTGTGTGTGTGTGTGTGTGTGTGTGTGTGTGTAAGACAGCAAGCCTGGGGGGTGAGAGAGAGCATGTATGAGGGTACGTGCGTTTGAGTGCCAGAGAGAGGGAGCCTATGTGAGGAGATTGTAAAGGAGTGTGTATATGTCTGCGAGATTGGGAGCTGGTATCTGTGAAAAAGAGATTGTGTGTACGTGAGGGTGCTTGTTTGTGAGAGAGAGATCCTATGTGAGGGTGTTTGTGAGAGAGTGAGCCTATGTGAGGGTGTGTGTATGTGTAAGAAAGAGAGCCTGTGTGAAGGAATGTATGTGTGTGGGGGGTGAGAGAGAGGGAGCCTATGGGTAGGGTGAGCGAGAGATGGAGCCAGTGTGCAGGGGTATGTGAGAGAGAGACATAGGTAGCCTGTATGCGTGAGAGAGAAAGTGAGCCTGCCTGGGTGTGTATGCAAGAGAGAGAAGGAGCCAGCATGAGGGTGTGAGTGTGTGTGAGAGAGAGAGAAGAAGCCTGTATGAGGGTGTGTGTGCATGAGAAAGAGAGAGTAAGGAGCTTGTATGGGGGGGGGGGGGGGTTTGTACACTAGAGGGAGGGAGCCTGTGTGTGAGAGAGAGAAGGACAGAGGGAACCTGTGTGAAGGACAAGAGAGAGGGGTCAAACTCTGGGAGTGGAGCTAGAGTGGAAGGGATTGAGCCTAGAGGGGGAGGGGAGAGATAGTGGCAGGTGGAGGAGTTGGGGCCTGAGAGGGCAAAGGGAAAGGAGACTGGCCAGAGGAGTAGGGAGAGAGGGAGGAAGAGAAACTCTTACAGTGAACTTCTAGGGAAATTCTGCTCAAAATATTTAAACTCTGCATCTTTAAGTAATAACTTTTTTTTGTATTACATTTTAAATTAATCACTTAAAGATGATCCCGCCAAGCAGGCCACCTGAAATGCTGCCCAGACACTAAGGGGCCGATGCATACAGTCGGACGCGGGTTGAATAGGCACTAATCCACCCCCTAATGCAATAAGGGGATTAGCGCCTATGCAACACACGTCCGACGCGGAGTGAATCTAATAGCGCTAATCACATGCAAATGCATGTGAATGAGGCTATTAGGCATTCACTCCGATGCACATTTAGCGATCAGCTATTAATGCCTGCGATATTAAGTAGGAGGAAAACATTAAAGAAACAAGTTTAAAAAAAACAACACTTGACAGTCGGGTGCAGGAAACGGACGCTCAAGTAACAAGCATCCATTTCCTGACCCGCCGGTGTCTGTTTTCCTAACCGGTGGACGGCCAAGTTAGGAAAACTGATGCCGTTAAACTCGGTGTCGGTTTTCCTAACTGGCAGACGGCCGAGTTAGAAAAACCCACCGGTGAGAAGTTGTACATGTGCATGCGGTGCAAAGAGCTCCTGGCTCTCAGAGAACGAGTCCGATCTCTGGAGGCTAGAGTGGCAGACCTGGAGGAGCTGAGGCAGACAGAGAGGTATATAGATGAGACCTTCAGGGACATAGTAGCCATGTCTCAACTTCAGACTGGCAGCCCTGGTGCTGCCTTGGAGGAAGAAGGTCTCATGATTGGAGAGCCTCAACCTGGTGTAGCAGGAAAGGATCCTGTAGCAAGGACCTGCTCTCTAGGTGATGCACTGTCCTTTCGTACCGAGGATATCTCCCCAAGGCCTACTGCCCAGGAGGGAAGGGTTAGGTCGGCCGTCATAGTTGGTGATTCAATTATTAGGAATGTAGACAGCTGGGTGGCTGGTGGGCGTGAGGATCGCCTGGTAACATGACTACGAGGTGCGAAGGTGGCGGACCTCACATGTCACCTAGATAGGATTTTAGACAGTGCTGGGGAGGAGCCGGCTGTCGTGGTACATGTGGGCACCAACGACGTAGGAAAATGTGGGAGGGAGATTCTGGAAGCCAAATTTAGGCTCTTAGGTAGACAACTTAAATCCAGAACCTCCAGGGTAGCATTCTCTGAAATGCTCCCTGTTCCACGTGCAGGTCAGCAGAGGCAGACAGAGCTCCGGAGTCTCAATGCGTGGATGAGATGATGGTGCAAGGAAGAGGAATTCAGTTTTCTTAGGAACTGGGGAACCTTTTGGGGAAGGGGGAGTCTCTTCCGAAGGGATGGGCTCCACCTTAACCAGGGTGGAACTAGACTGCTGGCGCTGACCTTTAAAAAAGAGATAGAGCAGCTTTTAAACTAGAACAAAGGGGAAAGCCGACAGTCACTCAGCAGTGCATGGTTCCAAGAGAGGTATCTTCAAAGGATACTAATGATGCATTAGAATTAGGGCATCCAGACAGTGAGGTTCCAATAATAAGAAAAGTAGTCCAAATCCCTGTAACTAAAAACTCACCTGAGCTAAAAAATTCTAACTTATCCCTATCAATTAAAAAGCAGAATGAAAATACAAACAAAAAACAAACTTTGAAATGTTTATATGCTAATGCCAGAAGTCTAAGAAGTAAGATGGGAGAATTAGAATGTATAGCAGTGAATGATGACATAGACTTAATTGGACAACCAATGGGACAGTGCTATACTGGGGTACAAATTATATCGCAATGACAGAGAGGAGCACCTGGGAAGTGGTGTGGTGCTTTATGTCCGGGATGGCATAGAGTCCAACAGGATAAACATCCTGCACGAGACTAAATGCACAATTGAATCTTTATGGGTAGAAATCCCTTGTGTGTCGGCTATAGTGATAGAGTATACTACCGTCCACCTGGTCAAGATGGTGAGACTGACAGTGAAAAGCTAAGAGAAATTAGGGAAGCTAACCAAATTGGTAGTGCGGTAATAATGGGAGACTTCAATTACCACCCTATAATTGGAACACGTGGTATTAGAAACTTTGACAATTTACAATGCTGTATATGACGATGCTTATATATATTTAGAATATGAGTTTAAGGACCATCATACCACCCACGGTGCTCACAAGTTAGAACTTGTATCTCATGCACTTCATTTGGGTCACTTTTAATCATTGGTCCAGATCAGCTAGCATCCAAAACTTCAGTGTTCAATTTTTTGTTTTTTGTATTTTTTAACAATATATCTTAAAAGGTATCAACTTCCCTTCCTTTATTCACCATTCCCTTTCTAAAAATTCCCAACATTCTGTTTGTTTTTTTGACTGCCACAGCACACTGAACCGATGATTTCAATGTGTTATCCACTAAGACACCTAGATCTCTTTCTTGGGTACTAGCACCTAATATGGAACCTAACATTGTGTAACTATAGCATGGGTTATTTTTCCCTATATGCATCACCTTGCACTTATCCACATTAAATTTCATCTGCCATTTAGATGCCCAATTTTCCAGCCTCACAAGGTCTTCCTGCAATTTATCACAATCTGCTTGTGATTTAACTACTCTGAACAATTTTGTATCATCTGCAAATTTGATTACTTCACTCGTATTTCTTTCCAGATCATTTATAAATATATTGAAAAGTAAGGGTCCCAGTACAGATCCCTAAGGCACTCTACTGCCCACTCCCTTCCACTGAGAAAATTGTCCATTTAATCCTACTCTCTGTTTCCTGTCTTTTAGCCAGTTTGTAATCCACGAAAGGACATCGCCACCTATTCCATGACTTTTTACTTTTCCTAGAAGCCTCTCATGAGGAAGTTTGTCAAATGCCTTCTGAAAATCCAAGTACACTACATCTACCGGTTCACCTTTATCCACATGTTTATTAACATGTGCTGCGGCAGTCAAAAAAGCAAACAGAATGTTGGGAATTATTAGAAAGGGAATGGTGAATAAAACGGAAAATATCATAATGCCTCTGTATATCGCTCCATGGTGAGACCACACCTTGAATACTGTGTACAATTCTGGTCACCGCATCTCAAAAAAGATATAATTGTGATGGAGAAGGTACAGAGAAGGGCGACCAAAATGATAAAGGGAATGGAACAGCTCCCCTCTGAGGAAAGACTAAAGAGGTTAGGACTTTTCAGCTTGGAGAAGAGACGGCTGAGGGGGGATATGATGGAGATGTTTAAAATCATGAGAGGTCTAGAACGGGTAGATGTGAATCGTTTTTTTACTCTTTTGGATAATAGAAAGACTAGGGGGCACTCCATGAAGTTAGCATGTGGCACATTTAAAACGAATCGGAGAAAGTTCTTTTTCACTCAACGCACAATTAAACTCTGGAATTTGTTGCCAGAGGATGTGGTTAGTGCAGTTAGTATAGCTGTGTTTAAAAAAGGATTGGATAAGTTCTTGGAGAAGAAGTCCATTACCTGCTATTAATTAAGTTGACTTAGGTAATAACCACTGCTATTACTAGCAACGGTAACATGGAATAGACTTAGTTTTTGGGAACTTGCCAGGTTCTTATGGCCTGGATTGGCCACTGTTGGAAACAGGATGCTGGGCTTGATGGACCCGTGGTTTGACCCAGTATGGCATGTTCTTATGTTCTTCTTATGTTCTTAACCGATTGGGTTCTCGTTAGCAAGGAGGCGCTAGGGTTGCCCCTAGCGCCTCCTTGCTAACGCAACCTAATTTAAATATTGCATGGCGCCCCCCTTAGGGGCACCTGGGGCGCGTTAATAAAGCAGGTGCTGACTCTACAGTGCCCTCTTTCTACACACATTTATTGCATAGGCCCCTAAGTCTGAGCTGTCGCTGCTGCTGAGCCTCCAAGACTTACACTCTTTTTTTTTTTTTGTTTAAGAAACCACCGCAACTAACAATAAAAAGAAAAGGAAAAGAACCCCCCAAAGAGGGATTGTTCTCCGATTGGGCCATAGGGGGACTTCGGGTCCCACTGAGGGTACCAGTCCCCTGTCTGTCAGTGGTCCTGGGGACACAGGCTAAAACCTGCCAGGGGTATCCAACCCCCCATTCCCCTGGCTCAACCCGAGGGATGGCCCTCCACAGGAACCTGGCACCTTGGGGAGCAGAAATCTTCCAAATATCAGATCAGTCAAGACTGCAGGTTTACACCTGTACCATCTGCTGGAGGCAGAGAAATACTGGGGGACTGCAGGTGGCACTCTCGGATATATAGCAGTGCCCAAAGATTTTTCCTCTGCCTCCATCTGCTGGTAGGGATGAATAAACCTACTTGTCTAGACTGATCTGTGCTATTACAGGAATGAAAATTAGCAGGTAAGAACCAATTTTCCTTTCCTGGCTCTGTGAGGATTTTTTCCTTCTGCCTCGAGTAGGTCAGAGAAGACCTGTGGTTCCTATCCTACAACATGTGGAGGGACAGCATTGACTCACCACAAGGGAAGTGTTTCTGTTTTTGGTTTATTTTTTTTTTAGAAAATGTTTCTATCTGGTTTTGTGTAGGAAGAAATTCTGCCTACCATTTCTTTGCGGGAGAAGGGATTGAAGATTTATATGTTTGCTGCTTGTTGGGACTTTCAAATTAAAAGATCCATCGTCAACAACCTAGGGAGAGTGGGGAGTGGAAAAGGAGTTAATTTGGGAATCCCATCAGAGTATCTACCCAGGAACAAAGGACTGAGTGGATGGAACTCTGGGAGAGGATCTATGACCTCATGAATTTTTACTCCATCTGGGGAAGGGAGACCCACTGTGTACAGAAAAGCAGTATTTTCAGCTTTTCTGTAAACTTTAGCTGGTTACTCAGAAATTAACTCCTGCCCTGCGAAAAATGTGTGGCTTGTTGGCACATTTTACTTTCAGTACCCCGAGGATTAACCAATAGCCTCATCAACTTGCATTTTTTTCCGGATGGGGGTTGGCCAAAGCTTAAGAAAAACATTTTTTTTAAAGTTTAAAATCTGCCCGCTGGTCAGGGGTTAGAAAAACAGATGCTCAATTTTACCGTCATCCATTTATTTATTTATTTAACACTTTTTTTATACCGGCCTTCATAGTAATAACCATATCGGATCGGTTTACATTTAACAAGGGTATAACTGTAGCGTAACTAAAGAAAATTAAACAAAAGAAATGAATAAGGCAAAGTTACATTCAACAAGGATAAAGAACTTGGAAGCTTATGTAGCTGGAAGGAAGTAAAGGTGGTAATAATTAAGAAATACAATAGAGGATACTGGTTGAAGCTTAAAAGTGCTTTAACCTAGAGGTGCCATAGTCCATCGCT
The DNA here is from genome assembly GCF_901001135.1 of Rhinatrema bivittatum. Classification (NCBI taxonomy): domain Eukaryota; kingdom Metazoa; phylum Chordata; class Amphibia; order Gymnophiona; family Rhinatrematidae; genus Rhinatrema; species Rhinatrema bivittatum. Next base: position 255,955,263 of record NC_042617.1, on the reverse strand, counting down.
CATAAAGATCAAAAGGCCATCGTCCAAGTAAGAGAAGGGCAACTAGTGATTGTCTGGGGGATCCCCGAAAGCTTGGTGAAAGAGCCACGTCTTGAGTTTTTTTCTGAAAGTTAAAAGGCAGGGTTCCAATCTGAGGTCTGAAGGAATATTATTCCAGATAGATGGGCCTGCGATCGAAAACGCTCGGTCTTTGGTCGAGGAGAGGCGTGTGGCTTTAGTCGGGGGAAATTTCAGAGTTCCTTTGTGAATATCTCTAGTTGGTCTGTTGGAGGAGTGTAGATTGAAGGGTAATTCAAGATCGAGTTGAAGTTGATGGTGGATGAATTTGTGAATTAGGGTGATTGATTTGTATAATATTCTAAAATTCACTGGTAACCAATGTAGGTTCTGAGAATGGGAGAGAATGTGTTCACCACGGCTGGTGTTGGTCAGCAATCTCGCTGCGGCATTTGTATCATCTGCAGTGGTTTGGTGGTAGATATTGGGGAGGCCCTAGGAAGAGGGCACTGCAGTAGCGTATCTTAGCGAATAGCAACGCTTGGAGGACTGTCCTGAAGTCATAGAAAAATAGGAGTGGTTTGAGACGTTTTAGAACCTAATTTAGTCTGTAGAAGCAGTCTTTGGATGTGTGTTGACCATTTTCTTTAGGTTTAGTCGACTTATCTAGAATTATACTCCCAAGGTCTCTGCCATGAGTATGGGTGATGTGGGCATTGTGTGGGGATGGAAAGGGGAAGTTTTCTTCATTTGAAGAGATGAGGAGGAGCTCTGTTTTTGAGGCGTTGAGGACCAAGTTTAGGCTGTTGAGAAGACTGGTGATAGAAGGGGGCAGTTATTCCAATGAGAGAGAGCTTTTGAGATAGAACCTGTTATAGGTATTAGAATCTGTACGTCGTCTGCATACAGATAATGAATAAGATTGAGATCGGTTAGTAATTGGCAAAGGGGGAGGAGGTAGATGTTAAAGAGGGTTGGGGATAAGGAGGATCCTTGTGGTAAACCAAGAGTGGACTTCGTTAAAGGTGACTCTTTATTATTGATTTTGACTTTAAAGGTTCTATTGCTGAGGAAGGACTTGAACCAACTGTGGGCTGATCCAGAGATACCGATATCTGTTAGGCGATCCAGAAGGATGGAATGGTTGACGGTGTCAAATGCCACCGAGATGTCTAGCAGGACTAATAAAAAGGAGTAGCCTTTGTCTAAACCCATTATAATATGGTCTGTAAGAGAAATGAGGAGGGTTTCCGTGTTGAGTGATTTGCGGAAACCATATTGCGAAGGGTATAGGAAGTTGTGATCTTCTAGATACTCTGAAAGCTGGGTGTTTACCAGTTCTCTTCCGTTTAGTTTGGCTAAGAATGGGAGATTAGAGATGGGTCTGAAATTGGCTGGATCATTAGGGTCTAGATTGTGTTTCTTAAGGAGGGGTTTGAGAGAAGCGGTTTTCAGTCTGTCTGGGTATATCCCTTGAGTTAGAAAGCAGTTTATGATACTTGTCAGAGGGTCCTGAGATCGTGTCTGGGCGATGAGAAGCAAGAGTTTCGACGGGATATTATCTGCTGGGTGGCTGGATGGTTTCTGTCTTTTTAGGGAGGGATTCGATCTCTTTGGTGGAGATTGAGTCAAAATTGTCAAGCTTGGCTCTCAAGGGGAATGAGGATTCATGCCTGAAGTGAGAGGTGTCATAGTTGGAGGTAGGAGGGCAAGCGTATTTGAGATCTTCTGTTGAAAAAAATGTAGCAAGCTCATTAGCCTTGGATAGAGCTTGTTCGTCTGGAATAGGCGGAGGGGGTTGATTTAGTGATTTGTGTTACGTATGAGAACAGTGCTTGGGCATTATATTGGAGATGGTGTATTTTGTTTGGAATAGAATTCCCTTTTGTTAGTAGAATAGAAGTCCTGTAGTGATGTAGAAATCCTTTGTAAGCTGAAAGGGTAGCTGTGTTGGGGGGGTTTTACGCCCATCTATTTTCCTTGTGACGTAGGTCCTGTTTCATTTGTTTAGTTCAGGTGTGAACCAGGGTTGGTTACCTTTTTTTGTGGGATTGATTGTTTTGGAGGCAATTGGGCACAATTTGTTTGCAACTGCTTCCGTAATCTTGTGCCAGGCTGAGTCAGGATTGGATAGGTCTAGGTTAGTGAGTTCCTTGGAGAGTTGATCACTAAGTATATCGGATGGGCATGATTTCCTGAATTGAATGTTAGAAAGGTGAGGTGAGGTGTGTGTCTGTTTGTATGTGGACAAGGAGGATTCTATCAGAAAATGATCTGACCCAGGGATTGGGGTACAAGAGGGTTCTATTGTTGCCGCAAGGTAGACTTGATGAATATTAGATCCAGAGTGTGTCCCGCTTTATGAGTAGTGCTGTTGATGGTCTGAGTGAATCCCATTGCACTGAGAGTGGTGAGGAGGCTTCACAATTCGAGGAACAGGTAGAGCGTAGCGTCAGTATGGAGGTTAAAGTCACCCATGATCATAGTTGGGAGGTCTGAGTTGATATGTTTTACAATGGATTCTATGAGGGGCGAGGGGTCTGTTTCAAGAACTCCAGGCGGAGCGTAGACTATCAATAGTTGTAGTTGTTTTGATTTGACTAGACCCAATTCCAATTTGGACTCAATCTTGATTGAATGTGCGGTAGCCTGAGTTCTTTCTTGGTAGCTAGAAGAAGACCGCCTCCTCTTTTTTGTGTCTGTGAAAGGTGAAGATGTCATATATATGAGTAGGTAGTTGGTTGATTAGAGCAATGTCCGAGTTTTTTAACCAGGTTTCTGTGATTGCACAGATGTCTGGGTTGGTATCTAGGAGGTAGTCGTTGAGGATGTTGTGTCTTTTAGTTAGGGATTGTGCATTGATAAAGGTTACTGAGAGTAGCGTGAGGCCTAGTAGTTGGTTCAATGGAGAGGTCATGATTGGAATAATTCTTTTTTGTATGACGTTGGAGAAATTAGTTATGGAGTTCCTCCTTTGGTTGTGAATGATTGGGATATTGTAAGTGAGCATGAGGATAGGTGTTCTGGAAGAGGTGTAGTCTGAATGACGATTGGTAGGGTCTGTGTGCAAGCTGGTGTGGGTCTGGGAGAATGCTAGAGATATCTGAGAGGGGCGATGGAGTGTCTGTCCGAAAAAGGCGAGGTCTGGATGGTTGCTATAAGGTGTTTGTATGGATGTTGGGTTCGACTGTAGGAGTGCTCTGACCTCAGCGAGAGTGGTGTGGGTTGTCTGTCCGGATGCTGGAAGTGTTTCTGTACTGGAGGAATTTTAGAGGTCTCTAGTTATAAACGATGAACTGTTTTTGGGGCTGAGTGCTGGATGAGCGCTGGATGATTGATTGCTGGATGAGCGCTGGATGAGTGTTAGTTGAGTGAGCGCTGGAGTCACGCTGGGTGATTGATTGCTGGATGAGCGCTGGATGATGATGAGCGCTGGATGAGTGCTGGTTGAGTGAGCGCTGGGTGAGCTCTGGATGATTGATTGCTGGATGAGCGCTGGATGAGTGTTAGTTGAGAGAGCGCTGGAGGCGCACTGGATGATTGATTGCTGGATGGGCGCTGGATGATTGATTGCTGGATGGGCGCTGGATGATTGATTGTTGGATGAGCGCTGGATGATGATGAGCGCTGGATGAGTTGCAAGGTGCATTGGATTTGGATGGTGGTGAGCTTCTGCGGTGGCAAGTCTGAGTTGTGGAGAAGGGGAGATAATTTGTTGGATCCTCGTACTAACCTCACAAATAGGCTCGCAAAGGGGCGCGCCAAGGGGCAGGCCCCTTAGGTCGCGCTCCTTTGGGCGCGCGACGCCGCTGGGCGTCTCTGAAATTTAAAGGGCTTCTCCTCTAGTTCTGATAGGCTGGATTCTCTTTCGGGGGCGCGGCTTGCAATTACTCACGGCTTGTTTCGATCAAGGCTTCGGGCGATTCCCCCTTGTTCCTTTCTGTGCGTTCCTTCTCCTTTCTATCTTCTCTGCGCGGCTCGCGGTTAAGGCGAGCGGGCTCTGGCCTGGAAGACCACGTGAGCCCCGGCGGAGGATGTTAGGAGGAGCGGCGGTATCGGAGGAACGATGGCGCGGAAGAGGGAAACCGCTGGGCGTCTCTGAAATTTAAAGGGCTTCTCCTCTAGTTCTGATAGGCTGGATTCTCTTTCGGGGGCGCAGCTTGCATTACTCACGGCTTGTTTCGATCAAGGCTTCGGGCGATTCCCCCTTGTTCCTTTCTGTGCGTTCCTTCTCCTTTCTCCTTTCTATCTTCTCTGCGCGGCTCGCGGTTAAGGCGCGCGGGCTCTGGCCTGGAAGACCACGTGAGCCCCAGCGGAGGATGCTAGGAGGAGCGGCAGTATCGTGGCTGTCAGCAGGTTTGAAAACCGATGCTGGTAAAATAGAGCGTCAGTTTGTCGGATCCGCTGATAGCCCATCTCTACCTCTACCGCTAATAAGGAGGCACTAGGGACGCGCTGTTGTCCCTAGCGTCTCCTTATTAGCATGCCACCTCATTGAAATACAGAAATCGCGTGCCAGGAGATGTGCCTGGGTGCCCGTCGGGAGAGCGGGTGCTCAACACGGAGCGCCCACTCTCCCGCATTTTTTACTGTATGGGCCCGAATGTGAGTATTGAGGTGAGCACTAGGAGTAAATCTGAGAGATTGATATCACACCGAACATACCCTGGCTTACTTAGTGAAGTTCATTCTTTTCATGCTGTGCACAAAACAAAGGCATTTGGAGACATTACCCCCAGGGCACACAAGGGGAGGAAGCAAAAGAATGGAAAGCTGAAAGTATCTGCCAAGGCAGCAAGGTTGTGAACAGTTTTCTCCAGGAAGGAGGGAGAACTCATGTGCTGCACTGACACCAGTGCCAGCCATACTCGGGCAGGACTTCGGCTCAAACAAAGTTCACTTAAAGAAAAAACTTAGGAAGGCAGCTGAGAGTAACTCTGAAGGAGTCTGTGATAGTCAGTAGCCAGAGGGGCTACAAAAGGATATTATATAGGGAGGGCAGTATCCTTTTCCTGAATGCTGTCCTTCCCTGGTTACTTAGCGATCCTTTGCACTCAATCTGCTTTAAAGGGGTTGTGCCTGTTTCCTTTCTCTGGTGCCATTGGATAAACTGCCATCTTCACAAGTTGTAAATCATCCAGGAGGTGAAACTGCTGATATTTCACCAAAATATTTACATTGGTAGCAGAAGTTTGCTCCAAAAATGAATATTTAACTGAGCATTCATATATATACCCTCCACAACCAACTAATGGCTTATAAAATCCAAATATAGTTCTCATGCTGTTTTGGCAAACAGTTTGACTAGATAAGCATTTGCCTTAGATCCCCTTATTTACAAACTGATCCTCATATCTTTCCACTTGGAAAGTTTAAACATTAGAAATGAATATACGTTATTAAAAGGATGCTTCAAAGGTTAGCAAACTGGGAGTGGATGACATTAGTTTACTTCTGTGTGCAGCAGCCAAGATATGCATTTTGAAGCAGCAGTAGTTTAGCTGCTTGGGCCATCCTTGTCCACTTTAATTTGCATACCAGGCTGCTGTACCACAGAAAGGAAACAAAGTAAAAAGGTAAATTCAGCAGACACATGAAATAGTAATCTACTTTTTTTTTTTATCAGAAATACACAGAAATAATTTTGTGCATCATCTTTAGGCTCTAATGCAAGGTTCTTACAGCACTTGCTAAGATTTGCAAGCTTTTTTTTTTCACATTCCTCTATCATGCTGCAGTAAAGATATGCAAATTGAGTCATTGGAATTGATTGATCTTGCTGACCTCCACTAATACTCAAAACTGTAAATAATGTCAACCATTGCCGTGTAGTATAGCAAGGTGAACATGAGCATATAATACTATTTAAGAACAACAAAAACTGTTGTATTAGAAAAAATACATAAGGCATAATATATTGTACAAAATTGATAGTGGATGCCAAGATCCTTCTTTCCAGAAATGTATATTTTTCTTTTTATACCAACCTTGATAGAATCCCTTAAGATGGAGCACTAGCAATAAAAGGCTCCATGTAATACTGAGCCCCACAGGATACATATAAGTGGTAACTCATATCTGTTCATTTAGTGGACAAAATCTCTTTACTACATATTCACTTCCTATACTGTAAAAATGCTTTAGGACTTGATTTCACAAAATGATATATTTTGTCAAGGTCATCCTGACGATGTCACTTTCTGAAAGAATCATCCTGAGCTATGTATTCTGTTGCAGCTGCTTGTCATGAAAGAGTTATTGTATAAATATATGCTGTGCTACTAGGGGATGCTGGGAGAAAGGCATTACTGGGAAAATTCTGGCAGATCCATGCTGGTGTTGAATAGTGTTGTTTAAGTTCCTGTTTTACTAAATCTCCTCCAGTCTCTTCTGTGAGTGAATGGCCAATGCCAATGCTTTCCTTAAACGGTGGACCCAATTCAGTGGCAGTAATCCCCGCTGCTCGAGACCCAGCTTCTCACACTCAGGCTCTGTCAATTACTGCTCCTGTTTATTAGAGGTGAATCTGCTGCTGCAAACCCTTCCCACTGCCCTAGCTTTTACCCACAGATAGGATTTATCAGATCAGCATCACCGACTGCAATAATTCTAACTAGAGATGTGAATCGTGTCCTCGATCGTCTTAACGATCGATTTCGGCTGGGAGGGGGAGGGAATCGTATTGTTGCCGTTTGGGGGGGTAAAATATCGTGAAAAATCGAAAAAACGTAAAATCGCAAAACCGGCACATTAAAACCCCCTAAAACCCACCCCCGACCCTTTAAATTAAATCCCCCACCCTCCCGAACCCCCCCCCAAATGACTTAAATAACCTGCGGGTCCAGTGGCGGTCCGGAACGGCAGCGGTCCGGAACGGGCTCCTGCTACTGAATCTTGTTGTCTTCAGCCGGCGCCATTTTCCAAAATGGCGCCGAAAAATGGCGGCGGCCATAGATGAACACGATTGGACGGCAGGAGGTCCTTCCGGACCCCCGCTGAACTTTTGGCAAGTCTTGTGGGGGTCAGGATTCGGGAGGGTGGGGGATTTAATTTAAAGGGTCGGGGGTGGGTTTTAGGGGGTTTTAGTGTGCCGGCTCACGATTCTAACGATTTATAACGATAAATCGTTAGAATCTCTATTGTATTGTGTTCCATAACGGTTTAAGACGATATTAAAATTATCGGACGATAATTTTAATCGTCCTAAAACGATTCACATCCCTAATTCTAACCCCCTTTTTCTTGTGGCACAATTATTACAGTCAGCCCTCATGAACTAATACCTATCTGTAAGCAAATGCTTGGATAAGGGGTAGGGTTTGGCCAGGTTCCTCTAAATTGTCCTGTTCATGTTTTTGCCTATGCATCTATGCATTGTCACTAAATTATCTGTTTTCTTTCATTGCTGTTTGTTTTTTAGTCAATATTGGTGATTACATTGAAGCGGTGTTGGATAGAAATCTGGCGGAAAATATCTCCAGAGTCTTATATCCAAACGACAATGTGAGTGACTCCAGCACTGATTATCTAATACATGGTTAGGAACCATATACCTCTGAGCATTTAGCAACTGAGAAACTCAAAATATAAGACAGATTTTTTAAAAAACCACTCAAATCTGCTGAAAAATTACTAGAAAATATAGCTTGTGCTTATAATCTTTTCTGAAAACATAGATACAACCTGAAAGAGAAAAGAGATACAAAATTAATAGATGTGTATTTTTACATCCTGCTACTGCCACTGAACCTTTAAAAAAAATGCCCAGCAGCATGTAAATTAGGAAAATGTAGAGGAAACTGTATTGTTCTGTATATTTAAAAACAATCTGTATTTGCTATTTTAATTCTGATGATTTTGCACAGAAAACATCACAAGTCTCTTAATTTTTTTTTGTCATGTAAAAGTCAAAGTAGGATATAATAAACCTGCAGATTAGCTAATGGAAGCAGTGCGAGGACCAACAGTATTTTGTTTGCCAAGATCTTGGTTTACGAGGCTGTCCTCCAGGGTTATCCTCCTCAGAATGGACAACTAGGTGGCGATATGGAACATCAACAAGCAGGGCGGCACGGGCTCGTCCCTCCTCTGCCAGGAGACAATGCAAGTCTGGGATTGGGCCCTTTCCAGAGGGATGTATCTATGGGCCACCTACCTGCCGGGTCACCTGAACACACTGGCAGATCGCCTCAGTTGGTCCTTCCAGCCACACAAGTGATCCCTGAACCCTGCAGTGGTGGCAGACTTGTTCCGCCGCTGGGGTACATAAGAACATAAGAAAATGCCATACTGGGTCAGACCAAGGGTCCATCAAGCCCAGCATCCTGTTTCCAACAGTGGCCAATCCAGGCCATAAGAACCTGGCAAGTACCCAAAAACCAAGTCTATTCCATTTAACCATTTCTAATGGCAGTGGCTATTCTCTAAGTGAACTTAATAGCAGACTTCTCCTCCAAGAACTTATCCAATCCTTTTTTAAACACAGCTATACTAACTGCACTAACCACATTCTCCGGCAACAAATTCCGCTGGACATGGACTTGTTTACTTCTCCCCGCAATCACAAGGTGAGCATATCCTGCTCCCTGATGCTGGGGAAGGGCCATCCAGCCTGCGATGGCTTCTCCCTTCACTGGGGGCAGGGTCTCCTGTACACATACCCCCTTATTCCTCTCCTCTCGAGAACTCTGATGAAACTTCAAGAGGATGGGGGACCATGATCTTAGTGGCACCCTTCTGGCCAAGGCAGGTGTGATTCCCTCTTCTCCAGGACCTGTCAGTAAGCGCTCCTGCCCCACTGGGGACGGCTCCTGACTTCATATCGCAGAACCAGGGCACCCTGCGCCACCCGAACCTCCGGGCCCTGGCCTTCACATCGTGGATGTTGAGCGCATGATCCTTCAGCCTTTGCAGCTCTTGGAGGGTGTGTCCAAGGTCTTGATTGAGTCTCGAAAACCTTCCACTCGGAAATTTTACAGCTCGAAGAGGAAGCGTTTCTCTATCTGGTGCGGTGGTCATGGACTGGACCCTTTCTACTGTCCGCTCCCCTGCCTGCTGCATTACCTCTGGCATCTGTCCGAGTCTGGCCTCCAAACCAGCTCAGTCTGCGTGCACCTCAGCGCACACAGCACCTACCACCAGGATGTTGCTGGTGCACCCATTTCTGTCTAGCCTCTTGTCAGACAGTTTATGCAGGGTCTCGTTCAGCTAAAGCCTCCGCTTAGGCCTCCGGCTACCCCATGGGATCTCAACGTTGTCCTGGCGAGGCTGTTACAGCATCTGTTCAAGCTCTTAAGTCCTGTGACCTGAAGTTCCTCACCTGGAAAGTCATGTTCCTGGTGGCAATCTCTTCCACTCGCAGGGTCAGTGAAATCCAGGCCCTGGTTACATACGCTTCCTACATAAAGTTCTTCCATGATCATGTGGTGCTGCGTACGCATCCCAAATTTCTACCTAAGGTGGTGACTGTTTTCCACATCAACCAGTCCATCATCCTTCCCACCTTCTTTCCAAGGCCTCATTCCCACCCGGGGGAACATGCTCTCCACAACCAGAATTGCAAGCGGGCGCTTGAATTCTATTTGGATCGTACAGTGACCCATAGGCAATCCTCCCAGCTCTTTGTGTCATTTGACTCCAATAGACTGGGAGCAGCGGTGGGGAAGCAAACCTTGGATTCCATTGCCTTCTGCTACGTGCAGGCAGGCCTTCAGCTGGCTGGCAGGGTAAAAGCTCACTCTGTGCGGGCTATGGCGGCATCAGTGGCCCATCTGCATGCGGTCCCTGTCACTGAAATTTGTAGGGCCGCGACCTGGATTTCTCTCCACATGTTCGCTGCTCACTACTGCCTTGACAGGGATAGTTGCCAGGATAGCGCTTTTGGCCAGTCTGTCCTGTGCAGTTTATTCCAGTCCTGAACCCAACTATCTCTTAACGTGCTCTCTGTGGGACCTGTTGTTATTACGTGTGTTTTAGTGGATCCTTGGGTGCTGTGGAGATGACCATGCCCATGGGGAGGAGCCCCGTGAGGAGCCACAGCACTGGGCTAGACTCTATACACAAAACACCGGAATATTTCTTTATTATACAGCTTGAAGTAGCCACCAGGTGGCAGTGGTGAGTTGTAGTCTCGGGGACCTCAGCAGAGAGAGCCCTCCTCTCTAGATGATGTCAGGAGGTTCCGCAGCAGATTCTGTGGATGAGACAGATGAGAGGTTAAAGTAAGAACATAAGAACATGCCATACTGGGTCAGACCAAGGGTCCATCAAGCCCAGCATCCTGTTTCCAACAGTGGCCAATCCAGGCCATAAGAACCTGGCAAGTACCAAAAAGCTAAGTCTATTCCATGTTACCGTTGCTAGTAATAGCGGTGGTTATTATCTAAGTCAACTTAATTAATAGCAGGTAATGGACTTCTCCTCCAAGAACTTATCCAATCCTTTTTTAAACACAGCTATACTAACTGCACTAACCACATCTTCTGGCAACAAATTCCAGAGTTTAATTGTGCGTTGAGTGAAAAAGAACTTTCTCCGATTAGTTTTAAATGTGCCACATGCTAACTTCATGGAGTGCCCCCTAGTCTTTCTATTATCCGAAAGAGTAAAAGACTGATTCACATCTACCCGTTCTAGACCTCTCATGATTTTAAACACCTCTATCATATCCCCCCTCAGCCGTCTCTTCTCCAAGCTGAAAAGTCCTAACCTCTTTAGTCTTTCCTCAGAGGGGAGCTGTTCCATTCCCTTCATCATTTTGGTCGCCCTTCTCTGTACCTTCTCCATTGCAATTATATCTTTTTTGAGATGCGGCGACCAGAATTGTACACAGTATTCAAGGTGCTGTCTCACCATGGAGCGATACAGAGGCATTATGACATTTTCCGTAGGGATGTGAATCGTTTTTGAACGATTAAAATTATCATCAGATAATTTTAAAATCGTCCTAAATCGTTAGAGTGCACGATACAATACAAATGCCCCCGATTTATCGTCAGGGGCATTTGTATTGTATCGTTAAATAGGGCACGGGAATTATTTGGGGGAGGGCGGGAAAACTGGCACACCAAAACAACCCCTAAACCCACCCTGACCCTTTAAAACCAATTCCTTACCCTCCCCACCCTCCCAAACCCCCGCAAAATGTTAAATTACCTGGTGGTCCAGTGGGGGGGGTCCCAGCGCGATCTCCCGCTCTCGGGCCATCGGTGCCATTTTGGCTGCCACTAATTAAAATGGCGCCGATGGCCCGATAAAAAAAAAACCCACCCGACCCTTTAAATCGACCTCACCCTCCCGACCCCCCCCCCCCAAAACCTTTTAAAATTACCTGGTGGTCCAGGGGGGCCTCGGGGAGAGAGATGGCCGGGGGGGGGGGCCTCGGGGAGAGAGGTGGCCGGCGCCATCTTTAAAGATGGCACCGGCCATCTTTACTCATCAGCCCCTATTATACTGTACTCTATAATAGGGGCTGATGAGTAAAGATGGCCGGCGCCATCTTTAAAGATGGCGCCGGCCATCCAGTGCTCCTACCATGTGACAGGGGCCGGCCAATGGCACGGATACCCTGTCACATGGTAAGGGCAAAGGGGCATCGGCGCCATTTTTTTTTTAGAACAGCTGATGCCTGGGAACGGGAAATCTCTCCCCGAGGCCCCCCTGGATCTCTCCTCTTCCCGAGACCCACCTGGACCACCAGGTAATTTTAAAAGGCTTTGGGGGGGGTCGGGAGGGTGGGGTCGATTTAAAGGGTTGGGTGGGGGTTTTTTTTTTAGCGGCGCGGCCTCCCTAAAAAAAAAATTAGAGATGTGAATTGGAATCGGAAACAATTCCAATTCACATATCTTAACGATCAGATTTCCCCCCCCCCCCCAGCTGAATCTGATCGTTAAGACGATCTGGCACACGATTCACATCTCTAATTTTCCGTTTTATTCACCATTCCCTTTCTAATAATTCCCAACATTCTGTTTGCTTTTTTGACTGCCGCAGCACACTGAACTGATGATTTCAATCTGTTATCCACTATGACGCCTAGATCTCTTTCTTGGGTAGTAGCACCTAATATGGAACCTAACATTGTGTAACTATTGCATTGGTTATTTTTCCCTATATGCATCACCTTGCACTTGTCCACATTAAATTTCATCTGCCATTTTGATGCCCAATTTTCCAGTCTCACAAGGTCTTCCTGCAATTTATCACAATCTGCTTGTGATTTAACTACTCTGAACAATTTTGTATCATCTGCAAATTTGATTATTTATTTATTTATTTATTTTTTATTTTTATATACCGATGTTCCTGTAAAGAATACATATCGCACCGGTTTACAAGGAACTGAACAGTCGCCTCCAGGGGGACTGTGATTACCTCACTTGTGATTACCTCACTTGTCATATTTCTTTCCAGATCATTTATAAATATATTGAAAAGTAAGGGTCCCAATACAGATCCCTGAGGCTCTCCACTGCCCACACCCTTCCACTGAGAAAATTGTCCATTTAATCCTACTCTCTGTTTCCAGTCTTTTAGCCACCTAATCCACAAAAGGACATCGCCACCTATCCCATGACTTTTTATTTTTCCTAGAAGCCTCTCATCAGGAACTTTGTCAAATGCCTTCTGAAAATCCAAGTACACTACATCTACAGGTTCACCTTTATCCACATGTTTATTAACTTCTTCAAAAATGTGAAGCAGATTTGTGAGGCAAGACTTGCCTTGGGTAAAGCCATGCTGACTTTGTTCAATTAAACCATGTCTTTCTATATGATCTGTGATTTTGATGTTTAGAATACTTTCCACTATTTTTCCTGGCACTGAAGTCAGGCTAACCGGTCTGTAGTTTCCCGGATCACCCCTGGAGCCCTTTTTTAAATATGGGGGTTACATTAGCTATCCTCCAGTCTTCAGGTACAATGGATGATTTTAATGACAGGTTACAAATTTTTACTAATAGGTCTGAAATTTCATTTTTTAGTTCCTTCAGAACTCTGGGGTGGATACCATCCAGTCCAAGTGATTTACTACTCTTCAGTTTGTCAATCAGGTCTACCACATCTTCTAGGTTCACCATGATTTGGTTCAGTCCATCTGAATCATTACCCATGAAAACCTTCTCCAGTACGGGTATCTCCCCAACATCCTCTTCAGTAAACACTGAAGAAAAGAAATCATTTAATCTTTCCGTGATGGCCTTATCTTCTCTAAGTGCCCCTTTAACCCATCGATCATCTAACGGTCCAACTGACTCCCTCACAGGCTTTCTGCTTCGTATATATTTTAAAAAGTTTTTACTGTGAGTTTTTGCCTCTATGGCCAACTTCTTTTCAAATTCTCTCTTAGCCTGTCTTATCAATGTCTTACATTTAACTTGCCAACGTTTATGCATTATCCTATTTTCTTCTGTTGGATCCTTCTTCCAATTTTTGAATGAAGATCTTTTGGCTCGCTCGGTGTTAGCTGTTACGGATGCAATTCCACCAGATATTTAGCAGTAGGTACAGGCACTGAGGCAGGGAGAGCAGGCCCTCGAGGAGCGAGTGCCTGCTCCCTGAAAGGCACCTGAAATAGAACAGAGGGCCCCCGAGGAGTGGGTACCCAAGTTAGTAGCAAACCCCGAAGGGCAGAAGGAGAGCTTCCCGCAGGCAGCAGAGAAGTGGCAGAGTAGCGTAGACAGGAACAGTCGAGCCATTCAAGTCTTTGCCAACTCAACGAGCTAGCAATCTTGAGAAGTAGATATACCCGGAGTGGCGTGACGTCTGATGAGGGAATGCCCTCGAGATTTGTGCCACTGGGCGTACTTAGACGTGGGGTGCGCGCACCCTAGCAGGTACCTGAGAGGGGCAATGGCGTATGGCTGCACCATAGTCGGTCTGGGGACGTCAGAGAAGTCGGCTTGATGATGCTGTGGTAGCCATCTTGCCCAGGTAAGCGGGAGGAGCTGAGATAGGGGTGCAACAAGCGGGGCGAAGCCATCGAAGACCAATGGTTGCAACAGGACCAGATCGCTTCTTGTTTTTCCCCCACAGTGCCGCAGTTGTGTTGTGCCCGTTGGCTCCTTGTTTAGCTACTGTGGGTCTCTGGTTGAATGGGCAGTCTGGAGCTCTGCAATTACCCACATGTGAGGACTACCATCCTGCTTGTCCTAGGAGAAAGTGCAGTTGTTTACCTGTAACAGGTGTTCTCCCAGGACAGTAGGATGTTAGTCCTCAGGAATCCCGCCCGCCTCCCCACTATGTTGGGTACACCTTCGGTTTGTTGTGTTATTTTTCTCACTCGTATTTTTTACTATATTACTAGACTGTACGGGGACCTCGCGTGGATGCATGGATAGCAGCAGGTTGGGCATGCTCAGTCTGCCAGTCAAACTTTCTAGAAACTTTGACAAAAGTTTTCTGTGCCGGGTTCCATCGGGTGATGTCACCCACATGTGAGGACTAACATCCTGCTGTCCTAGGAGAACACCTGTTACAGGTAAGCAACTGTGCTTTTTCCAACGAGCCACAAAATGCAACACTTTGCATTTGATGTCTGTCATCAGAAGCCAGCTGCACATTGATGCCCTGAAATATTTTCCCATCACGTCTACAGGTGTTGCAGAGCTGAGTACCTTGTGATACACCAATGGAAGTAGCACTCAAGAGACTCCTGTTGCTTATAGTCCAGTACTGCTTTCAGTGGCAATAAATAGGAGCCCTCCCTTATGAAATGAGATTGACTTAAGACCTTTGTCAGGTGACAATAAGTTGTATGTCTAATATTTCTTTCTAGTTCTTTGAAGGGAAAGAGCTGCGACTAAAGCAGGAATACTTTGTGGTAGCTGCCACGCTGCAGGATATCATCCGGCGTTTCAAGTCTTCCAAATTTGGCTGCCGAGATCCTGTGAGAACATGCTTTGAAACCTTCCCTGATAAGGTGAGTTCCCGGCGTGTCTTCCTATGTGTGGAAAATGCACATGGGGACTATTTTTTAATGTATGTACAGATAGCTGCTGTGAGTGTCACATGAACACAAACTAAGATTGTATTCTTGTAAGATTGCCAGTCTGCACAGGTCGAAACAGTTCCATTTATTTCTCTGTGCCGTTGATGTTGGTAGGAAGCTTCTGTCCAGACGTATAGTAGGCTGATGTTGCCATCTTCCTGTGGTGTGCAGGAGCATGGATATTTCTACTTTAATGTCATGCCTAACAAGATTTAACACAGCTACTGAATAGATACTGTACATGCACCATGTTCTGATAAACAGACAATGCATTTTAGTCTAAATGCAACACACTGACTAGTCTTAATTATAATCAGGCTGATGCAATATGGGTGCACTAAAAACACATGCATCCAAACTGGGCGCACATTTTGTAATGTGCGCACAATCACCTCTCCTGGGTGCCTGATGCAATAAGCAAATGAGCTGCCACGCTAAAAAGGACGCACTAGGGATAAATTGTGCATCCCCAGCACACTCATGGCATAGGGTGTCCAGGAGACATGGCTGTGTGCAGGTTAGTAAAAGGAATGCTCAATTTATGAGTGTCCTTTTTTTCCTCACGGCAGCTATTTTACCGGCATGATACGCACGCACAAGATACACGGCCCAGAGCGTGTATATATTGTGGGTGTATAATGTGCATGCCAAAATTTTTTTTTAAGTCTAAACTGTTTGTTTTTTTTTGCATGGTGCTGTTTTCTGTGGAGGAACCACAGAAAAGCAGTTTTCTTTGTTTTTAAGTTGAGCCCTTGATGTGCGAGAAGACTTTACGCCTGCTCCAGGCAGATGTAAAATTTTACAGTGTCCCTCGATCACACGGGGATATTTTCCATTGTGGAGTAACAGATAATAACCTCATCTATATGGCATTTACATGTGATGAGCGCTATTGGCTACACCTTTGTTTGGACGCATGTTTTGGATGCGCTGATCCCCTTCTTTCATCGGAGGTTATGGACATGCATCGAAAACGCGTGTGCAACCGCTCGTTGAACTGTGCACTAGGCAGGGTGTACTTTATTGCATCAGCCTGAATGCGTTGTAAGCTGTTTCCTAAATGTTAAATCCCTCACACTATTCTGCCTGCATTTTTGTAAAGTTCTGTGTGATAAAATTGTTATCCCAAGTGGTCACTATTGAAACACACAACTGACCACATATATCCAAATGCTGAAGAAAATTATACTTATCTAGTGGAAACCAGGAACGTTCCTATCCAGCTTTACTACAGGTCAATTGATCAGAAGAGCAGCCGGGTGGAAAGTGGTGAAAAGTTCTGTCACTAGTCCTTATCGCCCGTGTCTCAAATCAAGTCACATCTATTGCTGTTTTTAACAGAGCAGTAAACCACCAGCAAGAGGATGTGACATGCTAGCTGCCTGTTAAAAAGATAAAATGTACTTTCATATATGTTTATAATATATTGAATTTCCTACCATGTGACTTTATTTTTGTAATGACTTCCTAAAAAAAATAGGTTGCTGTTTTCTATTCAGCTAATATTGCCCTGGAAGATGAAAGGACTATTTTTTTGTTATATTGTTCATATTCAGAGCTCTTTGTAAACCCAATTTACTAAAACAACGACTTGCCAAGATTTTCTTGCTTTCATTTTGCTTTACCTAGTCTCCATTTGTGCAATGGCTACCGTAACGTTCCCAATCAGCATGTTCCATCAAAACCCCTTTGAGCTGTATATGCATGACATGAATTGTCTACTCATTAAATTAAACCATTTCATAATAGTTAAGTGATTGCACATGTCCTCACATACCTATGTAAAGGCAATGTGTTTCAGGTGCAGGAAGATAGACGACATGCTCGGTGTTTTTGACTATGCATGCTTGTTTTCACAGGTAGCCATTCAGCTGAACGATACGCATCCAGCACTTGCCATTCCAGAACTCATGAGGATCTTAGTTGATGTGGAGAAAGTGGAATGGGAGAAGGTGAGAACAAGAGAAGCATGTGGGATTTTGGTGTCAGATACAATATTTTTTATGGTGGTTATACAAAATTTAGTTTCTTGTTGATTCTCTTTCATTATCACAGTACAATAAAGCTAAGAACTATCCCAAAACTTTATTGCATGCTGGACAAAAACCATCAAACTGTGTGTTTTTTCTTTACTCAAATTCAAATGAAAATAAGAAAGTGCTGTACCAAGGAGAGAATCCTAATCTGTTCTGGAAGTATTATTACTTCTTATTAAATAGGAGTGGCTGTTGTTAGAGCAATGGGCTAAGAACCAGGGAAATCTGGCTTCAAATCCCACTAAGACTCCTTTTGACCTTGAGCAAATCACTATTTTCTTTTGCTTCAGATACCTACTTAAAGGTGAATTTTAAAAAAGATGCATGCGCAAAAATTGGCAGATGCGCTCATATATATATAACAGTTGCGTGGCCATCCTAGTTTATAAACCTCACACATACATGCTCAAGTACTGGAGTTTGAGTAAATTAGTGCGTTTAAAAAAGGGGCAGGATAGAGATAGGGCAGAGATGTTCCAGGGCGGTGCTAACACAGGTTGATTTTAAAAGCCCACATACTCGCAAATATGGGCCGCACGCAAGCTACGAGGATTTTAAAAAGCTGCAAAATGCACACAAATGTACCTGTGTACTCATGAGGAATAAAGGAGTGGGGCATGGGCCAAGAGTTACATATGCATAACTCCAAATTATAAAAACGAAACTCACAGCACGCATATGCTAGATATCCATGTAACTTTACTGCTGCTCCTGATCTCAAGTTTTAGGGCTTAAAGGGAAGGGTGAGAAGTCTGGGTCAACTGGGCAGCGTGCAGGATGAAGAATCAGATGGCTCTGAAAGACCTAGCTGTAACTGGACAAACTGGTGGACTAATTGGAAAACTGAGAATGTGCCTTGCACGAGCATTCTTAAATTCACTGACATGTACGCGTAAAAGCTGACTATTGAAGACACATGTGCGTTAGCTGTGCTCGAGTAACCTCTTAAAATTGGGAGCATACTTATGCGCAGTTGGTGCATTTTAAAACATACGCATGTACGTGCGTGCACGATTTAAAAATTCTAGTGTATCCTCGCTCTCTCACCAATATGCATGTGTATGGGTGCACGTGCGCTTGTTTTAAAATTGACCACTTAACGCGCATAACTTGCTACTTTATAACCAGCACAAACGACATATGTATGGCTGTTACCTGCACCTATTTACTTCAGCTATTTATCAGGTGTTGTTATGGTTTGTGGGTATGTGGACCCTTGGCCCGAGGTATGAGTTGTTACCAGCTGTGGGGAGGAGCCCCACAGGCCCACACCATGAGGAGGCGAGGTCAGGCACGGCAGGGAGCTCTGGGTGAGGCTGTGGAGAGAACCCAAGGAGTTGAGAGGAATTCCCCAGTAGACAAGCAGGCTGAAGATAATACCTCGACTGAGACCCCCGAGGGGGAAGGCGCCAGGCAGGCCGCAGAGTGGGAAGGCTTGAGACTGGTGTGCAGGAGGTTTACCGGAGAGACACCCCTGAGGGGCGGAGCTGCGGAGTGGGGGAGGTGCAGCTGTAGTGACGCAGGCCAACCCGTGGAGCAGGGAAGCCCGAGTCCGGTCTCCAATGATGACGTAGGTAGAACCCTGAGGAGCGGGGAGCACAGACAGTCTCTGTACGATAGAGAAGCACAGCGTCAAGGAGCGAGGAAGTGCTGGCAGTCTAGTAGCACGTAAGCGCGATCCCAAGGAGTGGGGATGTGCGGACAGTCGCAGTGAAGCACAAGGACCCTGCCCCAAGGAGCGGGACAGTGCTGAGAGTCTCTTGTAAAGTATGAGGACACAGCCCCGAGGAGCGGGGAAGCGCTGACAAACCAACACAGCACGTAGGCACAACCCTGAGGAGGGGGAAGCATTAGAGTATATTTCCGAGTGGTAAAGGTGTTCCAGGGGGCAACCCCGTGGAGTGGGGAGCCTTGCGGAGTAGGACTTCAGGAAGTGCAGGGCCAGCCCGAGGAGTGGGGGAGGCCAGGAGACAAGGTCCCCATAGAGAGTGCCCACTGGCCCCCGAGGAGCGGGTACCAGACAGAGTCCAAAATCCAATGGAGTCCAACAGCGTAGCCACAGGAACATGGAGCAGAAGCTGTAGAGATGTACGGAACTTGTTGACAAATCGGCTAGCTGAGGGCGAAGGTGGAGCTTAAGTACCATGATCCGATGACATCATCAAACAGGGATGCCTCCGAGGTTTCCGCTGAAGAGGCTTCAAAGGAGGGCCTGGTGGCACACACACGTGACTAGGAAGGCCCAGAGACGACGTAGATGGCGACGGCGTCTCGGCCGCCACGAGGAGCCATGGGGAACGTGGCGGTAGAGATTGGCCTGGGCCACGAGCAGACCCGGGGAGGGCTGGAGAACGGTGCAGGATGTAAGTAAGCGCGGTCGCAGCCATCTGCAACCGACGGGCATAATAGGTGTAAATCAAAATAAGTCTTTATAGCCAGTTACTGACTAGATGGAAAATCTGGAGGAGTATAGGCTGAATAACCAGAGGGGTCTTGATACCTAGAGATAAACATGGCAAACTGGTAGATGAATTGATTAAACTGGTCATTTCCTGCACGCACACATGTTATAAAATTACCTCACTTGTGTGTGTAAAAAGACATTTCTTATGGAAAATGCGTGTTTAGCACAATTAGGAGCACACATTCACATGAAGAGGCATATTTTGTATAATGTGCACACACTTGGGTGAACAATACAAAATGCTAGCGCATGTGCACTCACACCCATATATGCACACATATGGGCACCCTCATTTTCAAGTTATCCTCTTAGAGGTCAGTATTCAGAAAGCACCATAACATTTGATGTAATGCAAATGAGAAAAAGGGGGGGGGGGGGAGAGAGAGGGAGGGAGAGAGAGAGAGTGAGCACCTAGCCATAATGCCCTCTCACTAGAGGGGTATTTATTAGAGATGTGAATCGTGTCCTCGATCGTCTTAACGATCAATTTCGGCTGGGAGGGGGAGGGAATCGTATTGTTGCCGTTTGGGTTTTAAAAATATCGTGAAAAATCATTAAAATCGTGAGCCAACCCCCTAAAACCCACCCCCGACCCTTTAAATTAAATCCCCCACCCTCCCGAACCCCCCCAAATGCTTTAAATTACCTGGTGGTCCAGAACGGCGGCGGTCCGGAACGGCCCCCTCAATTGAATCCTTTTGTCTTCAGCCGGCGCCATTTTGCAAAATGGCCGCCGCAAAATGGCGGCGGCCATAGACAAAAACGATTCGACGCAGGAGGTCGTTCCGGACCCCCGCTGGACTTTTGGCAAGTCTTGTGGGGGTCAGGAGGCCCCCCCAAGCTGGCCAAAAGTTTCTGGGAGTCCAGCGGGGTTCAGGAAGCGATTTCTTGCCGCGAATCGTTTTCCGTACGGAAAATGGCGCCGGCAGGAGATCGACTGCAGCTGAACGACCTCCTGCAGTCGATCTCCTGCCGGCGCCATTTTCCGTACGGAAAACGATTCGCGGCAAGAAATCGCTTCCTGAACCCCGCTGGACTCCCAGAAACTTTTGGCCAGCTTGGGGGGGCCTCCTGACCCCCACAAGACTTGCCAAAAGTCCAGCGGGGGTCCAGAACGACCTCCTGCGTCAAATCGTTTTTGTCTATGGCCGCCGCCATTTTGCGGTGGCCATTTTGCAAAATGGCGCCGGCTGAAGACAAAAGGATTCAATTGAGGGGGCCGTTCCGGACCGCCGCCGTTCTGGACCACCGCTGGATCCCCAGGTAATTTAAAGCATTTGGAGGGGGGTTCGGGAGGGTGGGGGATTTAGTGTGCCGGTTTTCCTGCCCTCCCCCTTCCCCCGATTTACGATTTTTTAACGATAAATCGGGGGAATTGGTATTGTATCGTGGCCCTAACGATTTTTGACGATTTAAAATATATCGGACGATATTTTAAATCGTCAAAAAACGATTCACATCCCTAGTATTTATATCTCTATGGGAGGCCCACCTAGTAACTTGAGGTGAGGTTTTGGTATTAGTGTAGGGGTTAGGGGCCACTTTGACATTCAAAGTGAGATATACGAACAGAACAGTGCTCTCTTATGAAGACCTAATGACCTTCGGAGTGAGGAAACTCACCCAAAGATGAGATTTGTGCAATGTTCTCTCAACCTAGCTAGGTGGGCCTCCCATAGAGATATAAATACAAATCTAGTGTGAAGGCATTATGGCTAGGCGCTCTCTCTCTCTTTAAAATTCTGCATATGTTATATTGGTCAAAATAACACAATTTACATGACAGTCTTTAAGTAATTACATTTTTAATTAATACAGAAAAAATTTATTACTTAAAGATGCAGAAATGTTGAGATTACTTACCTGGTAATCTCCTTTTCCTTAGTGTATGCAGATGGACTCAAAACAAATGGGTATAGTGTGCTCGTGCTAGCAGTTGGAGACGGATCTGACGTCAGCACGGGTACATATACCCCCACAGGAAGTGAAGCAACTCAGTAATCTTCCTTGCAAAAGCTGTTATAGCCCTATGTGTACTGACCGATCGATTAATCAACAGGATTACCCTGACCAATTGATGGTAGCTGGAGACCGCCAGTGTTCTCAACCGGAAGGCGTCGACACCCGGCAGGGTGGAAGCCCTATTATAAGCAAAACATGGCTTACCGTGAGTCAGCGAATCCCCATGTACACCGGCAGCCGGGCGGGATGCTGAGTCCATCTGCAAACACTAAGGAAAAGGAGATTACCAGGTAAGTAATCTCAACATTTCCTAGCGTGTAGCAGATGGACTCAAAACAAATGGGATGTACAAAAGCTACTCCCGGACTGGGCGGGAGGCTGCCCAAGGACCGTTTAGGATTGCCCTCGCAAATGCTGTGTCCTCCCTGGCCTGAACGTCCAGACGGTAGAATCTGGAGAAGGTATGGAGGGAGGACCACGTCGCCGCTTTGCATATCTCTGCAGGCGACAGCAGCTTAGCTTCTGCCCAAGAGGCTGATTGTGCTCTGGTAGAATGAGCCTTGACCTGTAGAGGTGGTGGTTTTCCTGCCTCTACGTAGGCTGCCTTGATAACTTCTTTAATCCAGCGGGTGATGGTCGGCCGTGAGGCCGCTTCCCCTTGCTTCTTCCCGCTGTGCAGGACGAACAGGTGGTCCGTCTTTCATACTGCTTCTGACATTTCCAGATATCTGGACAGCAGTCTGCCGATATCGAGATGACATAGTATTCGACCTTCTTCCGATTTCTTCAAACCTTCCGTGGTAGGCAAGGATATGGTTTGGTAGAGGTGAAAGTGGGAGACCACTTTGGGTAAAAAGGAAGGAACTGTACGAAGATGGATAGCCTCTGGAGTGATTCTAAGAAATGGATCACGACAGGATAGTGCTTGTAGCTCTGAGATGCGGCGTGCTGAACCCACAGCCAGCAAGAACACCATCTTCAAGGTTAACAAACGGAGAGACAGGCCTCGAAGGGGCCTGAAGGCTGATCCCGCTAGAAATTCCAATACCAGGTTAAGGTTCCACAAGGGCACTGGCCACTTCAGTGGCGGGCGAATGTGTTTAACTCCTTTCAGAAAGCGTGAAACGTCTGGGTGCTGGGCAATGGATTTGCCGTCACGTCTGGGATCGTAGCAAGACAGCGCTGCTACCTGTACCTTGATGGAGCTGAGGGAGAGACCCTTCTGAAGACCATCTTGTAGGAAGTCCAAAATGATAGGAATCTGTGCGGTATTCGAATTGGTGCTGTGAGAATCGCACCAGGCTTCAAAGATTCTCCAGATCCTGATATATGTCAGTGAAGTGGAGAACTTGCGTGCTCGGAGGAGTGTATCTATCACCGGCTCTGAGTATCCTCTTTTCTTCAGTCTAGCCCTCTCAATGGCCAGACCGTAAGAGAGAATTGAGCTGGATCCTCGTGGAGGATGGGGCCTTGCCGTAGCAGGTCCCGGTCTGGAGGCAGAGGTAGAGGATTCCCTGCCAGAAGTCTTCTCATGTCTGCGTACCAGGGTCTTCTTGGCAAGTCTGGGGCCACTAGAAGAACTAGACCTCTGTGTCGCTGAATCCTGTGAACAATGGCGCCCAACAGGGGCCATGGAGGAAATGCATATAGTAGGATCCCCTGAGGCCACGGCTGTACCAGGGCATCGATCCCCTGGGCTCGAGGATCCTGCCTGCGGCTGAAATATCTGGGAACTTGAGCATTGGACCTGTCTGCTAATAGGTCCATGACTGGCGTCCCCCAGTGATCCACAATTATCTGAAAGGCTGTGGGTGACAGCTGCTATTCTCCCGGGTTTAGGCTTTCTCTGCTGAGGAAGTCTGCTGCAGTGTTGTCCTTCCCGGCGATGTGTACGGCGGAGATGTCCTGAAGATTGGCCTCTGCCCAAATCATCAGGGGAGTTATTTCTAGGGACACCTGTTGGCTTCTGGTGCCGCCCTGTTGATTGATGTATGCCACTGTGGTGGTGTTGTCTGACATCACTCTGACCGCTCTGTTGCGAAGTCTGTGGGCAAATCACAGGCACGCTAGCCTGACTGCCCATGCCTCTAGTCGGTTGATATTCCATCTTGACTCTTCTCTGGTCCACCATCCTTGGGCGGTGAGCTCCTCGCAGTGCGCTCCCCATCCGTTCAGCTGGCATCTGTGGTGAGCAGAATCCAGGTTGGGGAGGACATTCTTGACCCCTGGCTCAAGTGGCCGGGCCATAACCACCAGCGTAGTTGATTCCGCACTATGGCTGGTAGAGGCAGGCGTATGGTGTAGTCCTGTGATCATGGACTCCATCGAGATAGAAGGGCGTGTTGCAATTGTCTCATATGAGCCCGCGCCCATGGCACCACCTCCAGGGTGGATGCCATGAGGCCGAGGACTTGGAGATAATCTTGAGCTGTGGGCCGGCTGGCGCTCAGCAAGGCCAGCAGATAAGTCCGGAGTTTTGACTTTCTCTTGGAGGTCAGGCTGACCTTGTCTTCTTGGGTGTCGAATTGGACCCCTAGGTATTCCAGCAACTGGGATGGCTGTAGGGAACTCTTCTTTATGTTGACTACCCATCCTAGGCTTTCCAGAAGAGCTATAACTCTGTTGGTTGCCCGGTGACTCTCTTCCAGTGACTTTGCCCTGATCAGCCAATCGTCCAGGTAGGGATGGCCGAGGATTCCTTCCTTCCTGAGTGCCGCTGCCACTACAACTGTTACCTTGGTAAAGATCCGCGGCGCGGTGGCTAACCCGAAAGGTAAGGCCCGGAACTGGAAGTGCTGATCCAGGACTTTGAAGCATAAATAGCGCTGGTGATCCCGATGGATTGGGATATGCAGGTAGGCTTCTGACAGATCTAGGGAGATGAGAAACTCCCCTGGCTGTACTGAATTCTTGACAGACCGTAGAGTTTCCATGCGAAAGCTGGGGACCCGTAGGTGTCGGTTGACTGACTTTAGGTCCAGGACGGGCCTGAAGGTGCCCTCCTTCTTGGGTACTATGAAATAAATGGAATAATGCCCAGAAGGTACCTCTTCCGCAGGTACTGGGATTATGGCTTTTAGTGCCAGGAGCCTCCGTAAGGTCACTTCTAGTGCCACTGCCTTGAGTGGCGAACAAGGAGATTCCACAAATTTGTTCGGCGGAAGCCGAAAGAAATCCAGGTAATATCCTTCCCGGATGATGGCGAGGACCCACTGGTCCGAAGTGATCTCGACCCACCTGTGGTAGAAGAGGGTTAGCCTGCCCCCTATGGCTGCTACCCCCGGATGGGTCGGCTGATTGTCATTGTGGGTTACGGCCGGGGCCAGAACCCGGGCCGGTTCTCTTCTTGGTGTGCTTAGCCCGAAAAGGCTGATTCCTGGCTTGAGAACGAGGTGCTTGATAGCGAGACCTGTAAGGGTTGAAGCGCTGCGAGTTTCTACCTCTGGATGGTCTAGAAGCAGGACGCTGGCTCCTCCTTGACCTGTCTTCTGGTAGACGGGGTAACAGAGAGGCACCCCATTTAGTAGCCCAATTCTCAAGGTCGCTGCCGAACAGTAGGGAACCCTTAAAGGGCATTCTTGTGAGTAGAGTCTTGGAGGACGAGTCGGCCGCCCAATTGCGTAGCCAAAGCTGTCTTCTGGCTGCCACTGAGGAGGACACTCCCTTGGCTGCCGTACGGACGAGGTTGGAGGCTGCGTCTGTGAGAAATGCGAGAGCCGATTCCATGTCTTCTCCCGGGGTGTTGTTTCTTGCCTGTGATAAACAGGAGCGTGTCACCACGGTGCAGCAAGTCGTGATTCGAAGGCACATGGCTGCTACCTCAAAGGCTTGTTTCAGAATGGTGTCCATGCGTCGGTGATGCGCATCCTTGAGAGCCGCTCCCCCCTCCACTGGAATGGTGGTGCGTTTCACAATTGCGTTAATTATGGCGTCTACCCTGGGGCACGCCAGCAGTTCCTTGGCTGTCGGATCTAGAGGGTACATGCCAGACAAGGCCCGACCCCCTTTGAATGAGACCTCCGGTGCCTTCCATTCCAGCTTGATTAGCTGCTGAGCTGCTTGTAGGAGGGGAAAGTGGTGAGCCGATTGGCGCAGGCCCTCTAGCAGAGGGTTCTGTTCAGGGACCCCTGAGGGGTCCTGGCCCGGAATGGCCAGCTCCGATAAGCATTGTGAGACCAGGCCCGGCAGATCTTCTCTCCGAAAGAAGCGTCTCATGGTCTGATATGGTTCTATCGCCGAGGGAAGTTCATTCTCTTCGGGGGGCTCCTCACTTACCTGTGAATAATCCGAATCCCCATGATTGGGGCTGTCGGGTGGAGAGTGGCTGCGCCTAGGTCTCGAGGGTCCAGGGGCCGGATCAGCCGGGACGGAAAGACCCATCCGAGGAGCAGACTGCATCTGGACAAAGGCGTGAATCCCCTTAAATAATTCCACCCAGGAAAGCGAAGCCAGATCTGGCCGTAGGGGTACCAGGTCTCTCGGATTCCCTGGCTGCTCGCCGCGGCCTGCTAAGTCCAGAGTGTTCTCTAAGGAACCGCTGGGCTGGGACCGGTCCTGTCCTGGAACTGCCATGGCTTCCTCACATTGGGCACATAGGGAGTCTGCTTCCTCGCTCTGTGTGGCTCTAAGATTGCATGCTGAGCAGAGGCTTAGAGCGTTCATGCCTGATTCTGGGGGTGCCAGCTCTGCGGACGCAGAGGCCTTCTTATGCTCCATTTGCCTCAAAAGCACCTAACATGGGCGCATAACAGCCTGCGCCTAGAACGGGCGTTTGATAAACAGTGCGCCTATGAACGGGCGTCTTATAAATGTGCGCCTATAGCCGGCGGCTTATAAACAGTGCGCCTATGAACGGGCGTCTGATAAATGTGCGCCTATAGCGGGCGGCTTATAAACAGTGCGCCTATGAACGGGCGTCTTATAAATGTGCGCCTATAGCGGGCAGCTTATAAACAGTGCGCCTATAACGAGCGTCTTAGCATATGTGTACGTATCCTAGTAACGTGTGCTAACAATATGCGCCTATCGCGTGCGCTTAACAACATGCGCCTATCGTGTGCGCTAACAACGTGCGCCTATCGTGTGCTCAAAGAACATGCGCCTATCGCATGCGCTAACAACATGCGCCTATCGCGTGCACTACAACGTGCGCCTATCGCGAACAACGTGCGTTTAATTAGAAAAGAAAGGTAGGTAGGCAAAAATGGCGACCTCCCAGGTGGGCGGCCTCATAGGCAGGCCCAGTTAGTCCACACTTCCTCAGAGACCAAGTAAAGATGTACGCCTTACCTTGTCTTTGGCGCTTCCCGGCTGCGACCCGGGCGGTCTCTGGCTGTGGGGGGAGAGGGGAATACCTTCACCGCCGCTCTTAAGGAAGTGCAACCGCTGCCTCTAGGCCGCGCCCGAACCACTCGGGGGCCAAGTCCACGCCGGGACCGAGGCTGCCTCTAGGCCGCACCCGAACCGCTCGGGGGCCAAGCCGCGCCCGAGCCCTTCTCACTTGGGGGCTGGGTCCCTGCCGCGAACCGGCCACCGGACTGAGGCTCCTACCTCCGAGGGACCATGGAAGTCAGCTCGGGAAACTCAACTGGGTGAGTGACCACCTGGTATCACCACAGGAGTGCGGGGCTCGTTGCAGTAGATTTCTTCTAAGAATTTAGTCGATAGAATTTGGAAAACACGCTCAGCGAGCGTGGGTAGCTCCAAACTGCTTTGGAGACGGAAATTACTGAGTTGCTTCACTTCCTGTGGGGGTATATGTACCCGTGCTGACGTCAGATCCGTCTCCAACTGCTAGCACGAGCACACTATACCCATTTGTTTTGAGTCCATCTGCTACACGCTAGGAAATTTAAATATTTTGAGCAGAATTTCCCTAGAGTGAGTGGAAGTATGAGTAGGGAGAGTGAGTGGAAGAGTGTCCCTTCCATTCACTCTCCCTACTCCCCTGGCCACTTTGCCCTCTCAGGCCCCCAACTCCTCCACCTCCCAGTATCTCTCCCCTCCACCTCTAGGCTCAACCCCTTTCATTCTATTGCCAGTCCCAGAGTTTGACCCCCAATCTCAGTAATGCCCTCTGTCCCTCCCTCTCTCTAATACACATACGAATACCCTCATACAGGCTCCCTCACTCTCTCGCACACACACACACATCCCCTCATACAGGGCCCTCTCTCTTGCATACACACCCACACAAGCTCCCTTTCTCTTTCACACATACATCCTCACACAGGCTACCTATGTCTCTCTCTCATACACCCCTTCACATAGGCTCTGTCTCACACATACACAATCCCTTCACACAGACTAGCACTCTCACATACTCACAATCCCATTTTCATACACACAAGCTCCCAATCTCTCACACACATACACACTCCTTCACAATCTCCTCATGTAGGCTCCCTCTCTCTGAAACCCATACTCAAGCATCCCCCCACTCACTTACCTCCCATGCTCTCACCCTCCCCCACACCTCCTCCCCTCATATAGGTTCCCTCTCTGAAACCCAGATTCAAGCATCCCCCACCCCACCCTCTAACCAACCATGCTCTCTTTCTCACCCTCCCCTCCCCCACACCCCTCCCCTCTCTCACACACACATTCTCTCACCGGCATGCCGCGAACGGAGTGCGTCCCGCGTGTGCCCGCGAAGGCCTGGGCGCATCATTCACGGCACATGGCGGCCTTTGCTTTTTGCCGCGAACTGTGTGCCCAGGCCTTCATTTTCACTGCGAACAGAGCGCTTCCCGCAGCACACGTGGGACGTGCTCCGTTCGCAGCATGCCGGGGTTTCTGATATTTTCTGCACAGAAAATGGCAATTCTGCGCAGGGGGGGAATTCTGCGCAAATTCTGCGCTTCGCAGTAGCGCACAATTCCCCCAAGACTAATATTTAAAAGAATATAGCCAGTTAAGTAGCATTTCTCTGGGAATATACCACCACAAATTGTGGCCCTGGAGGTCCAAACTTGTTCCCACCTCCCTTCCACTCGAACTCCAAAGGCCCTGCAGAACCGAACTTGCCCACGTCCCTCCCCAAAGCGCTCTGTTTTATAGGCTTTCCGATTTATTCCCCAACCTTTCCTGCCTGATCCCACTTCCTGTTTTTTAAATGTTTGCTTCTCATTTCCAGGCATCCCCCACCCTGTACCTTAATTTTTCATATTTTTTCATGTCTGCCATTGCTAGACTTCTATGTTGGAAGCTTACGCTTCCAATATCCAGAACAAGTTACCAGCTAATCTTAGCCGGATAATTTGTCCACTGAACGTCTAACTGAATATTGGTCTCCCAAATTGTAAGTTGTTTGAGCAGGGCTGGCGGGAGCCTTAGGCGGACTGGGCGGAGTGCCATACTCCTTGATGGCAGCATTTTCAAAAGTGAAGGAGGGTAGAGAGGAAGGCAAGGCAACGCGTATTTCAGAGAGTTGGTATGAGTGAACAGCAGTCCAGAGGTGCATGCTCTGAGACATGTATGGGGGTTTGTGGGGTTGTTTTTGGTTACGAGGGGACAGAGAGAGAGAGAGAGATATGATGTAATGGGGTGACATCATCACCATCTAGGGCAGCTGGATACCCTTGCACCAGCACTGTGTTTGATGAATGGACTTTTTATATCTGAATTTGAATAATGCTGTAAGCATCATTTTGGAAAGTTGGGCTAAAAATCCAAAAATTCCTATTTATTATTTATGCTTCTGCCCAGGCTTGGGAAATAACAATGCGAACGTGCGCTTACACCAACCACACAGTGCTGCCTGAAGCCCTGGAACGCTGGCCCGTCCATATGTTTGAGAAGCTGCTGCCACGCCATTTGGAGATCATCTATGCAATCAACCAAAAACATCTGGATGTAAGGCGCTAAAGCTGTCAGATCACTTGGAGCTGAAATACTGTGACTCACATCTCAAGCACGGAGCTTTATAGAGTGAAGCCAATGTGAATTTGATATCAAATAAGGCTAACATGGTTCATGAGACTCAAGCAAAGTGCAAAGTATGTTTTCTTAAAAAAAAAAATTCTGTGAAACTTGCCATCTATATTTGAGACGAGATTCAGAAGTCTATAAGCACATTCTAATGATCCCCAGTCTGTATGATAGTATTCCTTGACTAGATTTAGTTGCTGAGTGTTGAGGAATAGGGATGTGGGGAGACAGCATTTATAACTCTGAGGGTGGGGAGAGAATCTCAACCAGTGCTCAACAGTGTCATCTAGATTCAGCTAGATTCAGGATCCACACTGGCTAGAGGGAGTCATGTTTTGTGGACCTTGGCCAAAGATTGTTGCTGCAGTGGCTGGGCTGAGGTAAGGGTGAGAGAATATAAATAGGGGGAAAGAGAGATAGATAATTGTGAATGAAGGGTCATGGTGCCTTAGCCTAATAGAGGCTGGTGCCTACCGTGATCTACACTCTAAAAATAATTAAATGCTCTCGGGGTCAATATTTAGTGACATTTAGCCAGATAATTCTCAAGTTATCTGGCCAAATGCTGACTTTTTAATATTTCCTCCACTTATCCAGCTAAAGTTCAGCCAGATACTTTATTATCCTTAGTTAATATAGTTATGAAACACTAAGCTTGTCTGCAAATACACTGCCTCTAACTGGGAAATCACTAAATATCCTACAAAATGGTTTTGTGGGATTGGTCACTTAGGAGATGATTCATTAAGGCTTTTCTTCCTTTCTATATCTATGGGAAGAGTCCTTGATGAAATAGGTCACCACTGTAATGTAGGGATTCCTCTCTCAGCACTTACAGCCTGGGAGAGTGAGTAGCTTTGATTGCACTATGGGTCCACTAATGACTTTTCTGCCATAACACAGAAAGTAGCAGCCCTGTTCCCTGGCGATTTTGACCGACTGAGGAGAATGTCCGTGATTGAGGAAGGAGATTGCAAGAGAATTAACATGGCTCACCTTTGCGTCATTGGAGCTCATGCTGTCAATGGAGTTGCGAGGATCCACTCTGAAATAGTGAAACATGATGTGTGAGTAAAGCACAAGTTCAGCTATTCTCTCCCCTTTGCTGCTGTCACCACTTGAACCTTCCCTTTCAACACTTTACTTGCAATCTCAGTTCATCACGTTTTTCTTTCCAGAAACATGCTGCTAATTTATTTGGTACTTTTTTTTTTTTTAAACATATACAAAGTATATTCCATCCTGGTTTTTCACCTTATCCTTATATCTGCCAATGCATCTAGACTTGATTGTTGCAGTGTACTCCTTACTATCCTGTTTCTTACATAAATCCACTGCAACTTAAAATTCATGCATTTATTTATCAAATTTGGCACATGCTCATTTGTCTGAAAGGCACTCTAGGCACGATACAATGTAACATAAATCAAATATTAAAACAATAAAGAAAGACAATTTTTATTTATTTATTTATTTATTTATTTAACAGCTTTTAAAATACCGGTGTTCGTGCGGGCACATCACGCCGGTTTACAATAAACTTGAGAAAGGAGGAAAATTACAAAAAACAGGGCGAGGGGGAGGGAGCAGGCGAGAAAAAGGGGGCGGGAGTGAGGGGTATAGATAGAGGAGGAAGGGATAGCAGCTGAGAAAGTAGAGGAGCGTAACCATAATTATAGTGGAGGAGATTACAGGGGGAGGTATTTACCGCAGAAGGACTGCAGAGGTGTGATAATTTAGAAAGGGTTATACATTATAACTTATTTACATTATACATTCTATAAATTGTAACTTATTTACAGCAGTGTGTGAATACAATTAACTTACGTCAAGGCAATTTCAGGTGGTATGATAATGAGAGATCCAATGGGGTGTGCAGGATTTGTGGTGGGAGGGAGGAGTTGGCTTCAGAGGAGGGGATTGTCTATGGAGGGTTGGTTTCAGGGTAGGTCTGTCTTAACAGCCAGGTCTTGATGCCTTTTTTGAAATTGGTCAGGGAGGGTTCAAGACGGAGGTGTGTGGGGAGGGAGTTCCAGAGGGCCAGGCCTGCGATGGTGAAGGCTCTTTCCCTGGTGGTGGAGAGATGTGCTGTCTTTAGGGGGTGTATGTGTAGGGTGCCTGTTTGGGAGGATCTTGTGGGGCGACGGGAAATGTGAAAGTGGGGCATCTTCTTGAGCCAGGCGGAGTTGCTTTTGTAGAGAGTGTTGTGAAGTATGGTTAGGGTTTTATATTGAGAGCGGAAATGGATGGGCAGCCAATGCAGGTCTACAAGGATGGGTGTAATATGCTCTCTTTTGCGTGTGTTGGTTAGGATTCTTGCCATGGCGTTCTGTAACGTTTGTAGTGGTTTGATGGTGGAGTATGGGAGGCCTAGCAACAGGGCATTGCAGTAGTCCACTTTGGAAAATATGGTGGACTGCAGGACTAGACGGAAGTCTTGTGTATGGAGTAGTGGTCTGAGCTTTTTAAGGATCTGGAGTTTGTAGAATCCTGCTTTAAGCAGGGACTTAATGTGT
Organism: Rhinatrema bivittatum; assembly: GCF_901001135.1. Taxonomy (NCBI): domain Eukaryota; kingdom Metazoa; phylum Chordata; class Amphibia; order Gymnophiona; family Rhinatrematidae; genus Rhinatrema; species Rhinatrema bivittatum. The sequence continues at coordinate 255,923,371 of NC_042617.1, read as the reverse complement.
GGCTTGAAGTTGAGGTGTTGGTTGAGTGTGACTCCCAGGTCAAAACACAAGATAAGGCCAAAAAATAAAATAACAATAATATACATTTTATAATCCATAACTGAAAATTAAGAAAAATCCTGGGCAAAGAAAAATGTCTTATGTAGTATTCTGAAGTTCAAAAAGGAGAAGTGATACAAAGGAGAGGTAGACATGAATAACTATTAGCAACAACATCAAGGATCCTAGCCCTGTGTAGCGAAGTACAGTTCCCCTTCCTCTGCTGAGAACCAATTTAGGAAAAATTGGAATATCAAAAGTTTATAAATAAATATCTTCTTTTTTTATCATGTCTCATGTCCCTGCCATCCTTAGCTACCAGTTCATGTCAGGTCTCAACATAAACTGTTGTTCCCTGTATGTAACCAGATCAGTCCAGACTCCTGGTTTTGCCTCCCTTCCAGCAGATGGAGACAGAGAAAGTTTTGCAGACATTGCCACATAACCTAGTGTGCCACCTGCAGTCCCTCAGTATTTCTGTCTCCAGCAGATGGTAGAGGTGCAAAACCTGCAGTCTGAACCTGTTTAAAAAAAAAAAAAAGAAGAAGATTGTAGAATTTCCTCCCAGGAGGTTGGCAGGTCCTGGTGGGATCATCCTTCCTGGTTTAGAGGTAGATGAGCAGGGGGTTGGGGACCCTTGGTTGCTTGGTAGAGATGTGAATCGTGTGCCCGATCGTCTTAACGATCAGGTTCGGCTAGAGGGGGGAAAAAATCTGATCGTGGGTGATGTGGGTGATGTGAATCGGAATTGGTTCCGATTCACACCGTTAATTTTTTTTTTTTAGTGAGGCCCGACCCTTTAAAATTAACCCCTTACCTTCCCCCACCCTCCCGAAACCCCCCCCCCAAAGCTTTTTACGAGTACCTGGTGGTCCAGTGGGGGCGCGGGGACCGATCTCCCGCTCACGGTCCATCAGCGCCATTTTGGCTGCCACTCAAAAATGGCGCCGATGGCCCGATAAAAAAAAACAACCCACCCGACCCTTTAAAAACGACCCCTTAGCTCCCCCCACCCTCCCGATCCCCCCAAAACATTTTAAAATTACCTGGTGGTCTAGTGGTGGTCCCGGGAGCGATCTCCCGTTCTCAGGCCGTCGGCTGCCACTCATAAAGATGGCGCCGATGGCCCTTTGCCCTTACCATGTGACAGGGTATCCGTGCCATTGGCCGGCTCCTGTCACATGGTAGGAGCACTGGATGGCCGGAGCCATCTTTAAAGATGGTGGCGGCCATCTTTATGACGGCGCGGCGGCGGCCATCTTACGGAGTTAACCAGGTCCAATTTCTTGTGGTTGCTTGGTCGGGACCAGTTGTGTTGCAGGGTGGACTTGGAGGTCCAGAAGTGGATGGTGGTTGTCACCAACACCAGTCTCTCTGGTTGGGGAGCTGTCTGCCAAGCTCAATCAGCGCAGGGCCAGTGGTCAGCAGAGGAAGCATCATGGTCTATTAACCGCTTAGAGACTATAGCAGTGCAATTGGTGCTGCATGCGTTTCTACCTCTCATGAGGCCATCCCGTAAGGATCTTGTCAGATAATGCAATGACAATGGCCTACATCAGTCGGCAGGCAGTACCAAGAGTCAAGTGGTGGCTCAGGAAGCCAGGGAGTTGATCCGTTGGGTGGAGCAGCATTTGGCATTAATAACAGCTTCTCACATAGCCAGGACGAACAATGTGCAAGCGGATTCCCTCAGCCGACAGCAGGTAGATCCCGAGGAGTGGGAATTGTCAGAGGAAGAAATGTGCCTCATCTGTTGCAGGTGGGGCAGGCCCCACATTGATTTAATAGCGATTCATCAACATGCCAAGGCACCATGCTTCTTCAATCACATAAGAGATTATGGAACAGAGGGGGGTCGATGCCTTAGTTCTTCCTTGGCCGTGGGACATTCTGCTGTATGTGTTTCCCAGGTGGCCGCAGGTGGGCAAAATCTTGCAGCGCGTGGATATTCATTCAGGAGATGTAATTCTATTGGCTCCCATGTGGTTTCGGAGGCCTTGGTTTGCAGGTTTGATCAACCTAGTGGTGGGCAGACCATCAAGGCTCACTCATCTGCCAAAGCTTCGGCATCAAGGTCCAATATTTTCAGCTCAGGTGGCTCGCTTCTGTCTCACAGCTTGGCTCTTGAGAGGAAACGCTTAAAGGAGAAAGGATATTCTGAGTTTGTCATTTCTACTCTGTTGCAGATTAGAAAAACTTCCACCTCCTTGGTGTACTTGAGGGTCTGGAGAGTTTTTTGAGGCTTGGTGCAAGGAGCAAGGGGTTAGCCCTATGCAAGCTTCCATGGCACAAATTCTGACCTTTTTGGAAAGAGGACTGATGAAGGGCTCGTCCTTTAATTTCCTCAGAGTTCAGTTGGAAGCGTTGGGCTACCTTTGAGGCAAAGTGCAGGGAGGGGCTCTGGCTGCACATCTGGATGTGGTGCATTTTTTCCAGGGGGACGAAGCATTTGCGCCCTCTGGTTCAGAAGTCGTGTCCCTCTTGGAGCCTCAACTCAGTCCTTAAGAGTATGTGTATGGTGCCGTTTAAGCCTCTTAGGCGGGCTACTATGAAAGATCTCATTTTAAAGGTGGTTTTATTGGAGACAGTTTGTTCCACCAGAAGGATGTTGGAACTTCAAGCATTGTCATGTAGAGATTCTTTTTAGACGATTACGAATTTGGGAGTCTCCTTGAGGGAGGTTCCTTTTTTTCTGCCTAAAGTGGTATTGTCATTCCACTTAAGTCAATCAGTGGAGCTCCCGGCTTTTCCAAATTTGAATGCAATCACGTCTCATGCAAGAGAGTTGCGACTCTTGGATGTCAAGCATGCATTGTTGCAGTATCTTAGTCACCAACAGCTTCCGGTTGTCGATCACCTTTTTGTGCAAAAAAGGGTCATAAGTTGTCAAAAGCCATGATTGCGCGGTGGTTGAAGGAAGCCATAGGCTCTGCGTACATCTGTCAGGGTCTTTCTATCCCAGAGGGGTTAAGAGCTCATGCTACCCATTCTCAGGCAGCCTCCTGGTCTGAATGTCAGCAGGTATTGCCACAAGAGATTTGTAGGGCAGCTACTTGGAAGTCATTGCACACTTTCACTATGCATTATTGTTTGGATATCCAGGCCTCAGAAGCCATGGGCTTCGGTCAGAGTGTACTTTGAGTGGGACTCTCGCAGTCCCATCCCATTTAGGGAAGCTTTGGTACATCTCAGGAGTCTGGACTGATCTGGGTACATACAGAGAAGGGAGAATTGGTTCTTACCTACTAATTTTTGTTCGTGTAGTATCACACATCAGTCCAGAGTCCCGCCCAGTTGGGGAAGGGAAATTTGGAGAGTCCACTCGATCCGTTATTATAATTAATTTGAAGAATGGCACAGGTTTGGTTAGTTCTGCACATTTTTGGTGTGGGCAAAGTTACTGTCCTAAGTTTCCCTTTCCCACTGCTTGTTCAGGGGGATATTAATTTGTTATTGATGTTGGTATTGTTGCTATTTTGGCTTAGGTACTTATCAATACTGAGGGACTGCAGGTGGCACACCAGGTTATGTGGCAGTGTCTGCAAAACTTTCTCTGTCTCCATCTGCTGGAAGGGAGGCAAAACCCAGGACTCTGTACTGATCTGTGGTTCTACAGGAATGAAAATTAGTGGGTAAGAACTAATTTTCCTTTCTGCTCCTGCTAGCTCCTCCTACTTTTATTACACCAATTTGAATATATTTGTTCTTCTGCACACCCTCTAATACCAAGCCTAGCTTAGGAAATCCATTTTCAAAGGGTTTAGGAGCTTAACTTTGATAATTAGGTACCTAAATTGGCTCCTGTGAAAATTAACAAGGTTCAGCCTCTAACTTTAAATGTAGGTCCCTAAAAAGTGGGCCTGGCCAGGGGTGGGGCAGGTTGAGAGAAGAACATTAGGTACTTAGCACTGATTTTTAGTGGTAGGGCTTTAACTTGGTTAGCCAAATCTAGGTACTATAATAGCAGGGCAAGATCCAACCAGCCAGCACTAGCCAACCCTATCCCTCTCACCCACCGAAGCAAAAGTACCCCATAGGGTCAACAGTCCCTGGTTCCTTCCTCCCACCTGCCAAAGCAAAAGAACCTCACAGGGCTGACTGCCCCTCCATCCCCTCACCCTCCCACCCACTAGAATTCAAAATCAGCTGCAGGGCCAGTTTTCCCCTCTGACCTCCATTTTCCCCCTACCACTCCCCAGAAGCTCCCCAAAAGATCGCCAGACCTAGCCAGGAGGCAGGCTTCCCTGGATAATGACAGGTTCTCTCTCAGTCTGACTACATCAGGCAAGTAACGGCCCCGCTGCTTTTAAAGATAAGTATTTTGGAGCTTTTCTGAAAGTGCATATTTGATAAATTTATAAAACAGATTTCCTGCAACATTGTAGCATTCAACTGCTATTTGATTGGCTATGACAGCTATTTTTTGCAAAGCACTCTTTACAGTTTCTTGATCTGTATTACTATATAAGCAACACTATGTTTTGTGCATGTTTAAAGATGTGTAACGTTCTGTTTTAAATTACGGATGTAATTCCTTGTTCCCCTCCCTAGACATTGGAGTGCTTAGGAAATAAAAACTTTTAAATAAATAAGTAAATATTTATATACTGGGAATTTTTTCTGGTATATAATAATTAATCAGACCTGTCCTTTTTTTTTTTTTTTACAAAATACTTTTTATTGAAAGAGGTAGCCATACATCTAGGGTACCTGACGTTCGAATAAACATGTACAAAAATTCCATGGATAGTCAGACGCGCCCTTAACCAGTTCTTGCAACATCAGGCATATGAATATACCTTGTCATTTCTAAAAATTTCTAGGTAGTATACTTTAGTGTTTATCATATATTTTTTGAATTTTTGTTTCTTATATATTTTGTCCACAAATTGAAGTGACTTGCCTCTCTTCATCTTTTGTCTTCAGAACATGTGCCATGTCTCTTCCTCCACAGTGTTCTTCCGCCATCCTCTTCAATACCAACTGGTCACTTTATGAAATTGTCAGTATTTTAGGGGGCAATGTTGTTTGAGTCTGCTGTGAAAACATCTTATTATCTTTGTGAGAAATAAAATAAAAATAATAATAATAATAATAATAAAACAGGGGCTAGCCTGACAGAGTTGATTTCTGGTATGCAGGAAACCAAGTTCAAGTCTTAAATCTGGCGCCTCCTAATTGAGCTTTAAGGGGGCCAAGATGCTGTGGAAGGCAGCAGTCAGAGACCTTGGAGAAGAAGTGTTGCGGTAATGAATAGGCATCAGACAGCAGCATTCATGGCAGGCAGGAAGAGAGAAGGGCCAAGAGGGCAAAAAGAGTTTGTCCTCCCGAGCCTCTTCCTTTTATTGTACATTCATACAAAGGCAGATGATGTGTCATTACATGATTGGCTACTTTCCCATAGCAACAGTCGAGTCCTTACACTATTGGCTTTGGCTCAGGGGGTGTGCACGGATCATATCATTGGCTGCTGAAATCTATACCTCCTGACTTTGTCCTGCCTCTGACTAGGGAACACCCAGCCCTTCTTTCAGGCTAACAGGATTAATTATAGGCCAGAGAAATACATGAAGTCAGGTATCCTCTCCTAGGCAGAGGGGCTTAAGCACAAGTGATGCTTTTATTCAGGCAAATGTCAGGGAGAAGGGAAGTTAGTGTTTAACCCTGATGAAATGGCTTGCTGGCAAGCGCATATTTCCCACATCTCACCCTTTTTGTTTTTGTTTAGGGCAGCACAGTAAAGCTTTAGACCCTAACTGAAATCTGTTATGTCTTGGTATGGGCTGGAAATAGGGGAAGAGGGATTATGGAGAGAAGAAAGCTATAATTCGACGTGGTGTGCCAGCTGTCGATGAGCTTCTGAATCTCCATATCACCCAGAGCTGGTGCAGGTGGTGTGCCAACTCTGCAGGGCTCCGGATTCCCTATTAGGCATCTTACAAGACATCTTTGTATCCGGGCTGAGAGCAAGGTTTCAATATGGATATGAGGGTTGGGTATGCACTGAATACAGCATCACAGGCAGATAGTTAAGATAATTACAGTAATTATAATAGAAATCACCCCTTTTGAGACCAGAAATATCAGGGAGTCAGGACCATAGCCAGTCCCATGGAGAAGTTGGTATTCTGTCTGAAAATGGTGCATCAGCAACCATGGTTTCTATCTGCTCTATGGTATGTGTGAGGTTTGCTTTATAAACTGATATGTACACACAGCAATGAGATCCAATTAATGCACAAACACCATCCTTTAAGGCTAAAATAGCTTCTAAGGTATAGCTGTTCTGTAATGTTACTTCTCTAATCTGAGAAACTTCTGTTGTGAGTAGTTTTAATGCATGAACTGTCTGATTAAATATGGCAGTCGTCCAGTTAGCTAGGATGTGTAAGTCTCTGTAATTCATATCTGTCCCCATTAGGGGAAACTGGCTTCTAGCTATCTGAGTTTCTGTATACTTTTCTATGGGATTTTTTATCGCCTCCCTTTTGTTACGGAGCCTTGCTTTGGGTAAATTTTTGACTGCATAGTATGAGGGGAGGATGAAGCCTAAAGTGCATCTGTCTCTCCATCTTGGGGAAATGTACATATATGCTCTACGCCCACATAACATCCATATGTTTCCTAACAGATTAGTGGACATGTCATTGGTTATCATTTGGGCTACATAACTACAAAAGGTAAATCCTTCATCCCCTCTATACTTTCTGTACCTGCTTGGGTCTCCCACTGCACATCCTGTAATCTGCCAATTGCATACATATATGTGGTATAATTTTGTAAGTGTTCAGTGATTAATACAAAGGTTCGGTTACAATATGGATATTTCCCATCTGAATTCCCTTTCCATCCCCTGTATCATAGTCCCAACAAAGAGCGGCAGTCTCTTGAATACAGCTACCAATGTGTATTATAGTATTATTAACTGGAGAGTTAATGAAAACCTCTCTGTAAAGGATAATGAGTCCATACTGTAATGTTAAATGGTACAGCATGCATCAGTAGTTTTCTGCAGGCTTGGGTTGGCATGTGTGTGCAGATCCAACAGTCTGTTCGATTCAACAGGTGTGAAAAGTTCTGTGCAGAGGATGTACATGTTGTACTGTCAGAGTCCTTGTTCTGAATTCGCCATAGCTGGAGAAATAAGGCAAAGGAGGAGGATGCAGAACACAATTGTTAATGAGTTGGCATTCAGGCAAGAAAAAGCGGCTAATAAGTTCTCTGGAGTTTTCTCAAGGCCTTGCTGTTCTAAGAGTTGTGCAGATTGGTTGGATAGGGCCTTGATCTGTCCCCAGGTCATGTGGTGCTGCTTTTTGCAAGGAGTCCGGTCTCTGTCCTTCTGAGGGCTGTGGAGGCTCATGGAGAAGTTGGGGATCGGGTCCTGTAGACCTGGACACCTTTCCATCTTTCCACGGCTTGATATAACTGTGGAAGCAAGCAGAGAAACATATCCTCGTTCCCCATTTTAAGGGAACGGGACCGTACCAGACATTAAATATTCTATACAAAACTGATGGCTGTGGGTGACTAACCCTAGTCCCATAATGATTACTCATGGCTGTGGTCTTAAATTTGATATGTTTAGATGATTTAAAGTAAACAATACTTTGTTCAGGGGGAAAATCCAGGGGCAATCCCCCTTTTTTCTTTTTGTTTGGTCCAGAGCTCTTAAGCATATGGTTGGCTCTCTCCACAATGGCTTGCCCTGTGGTGTTGTAGGGGATGCCAAATAAGTATTTAATATTCAATTATTAACAAAAATCATGCAAAGGAATGGCTGCAGTAAACAGAGCCATTATTAGTTTTCAGTACAGAGGGTAACCCCACTATCAAGAACGTTTTTATGCAGTGATCAATTTTCATTCAGTAAATTAGCAATAAGTGTAAATTAATCGTTTAAAGGAAAAGTCATTTGCTGTAAGCTGAATCAAATGACAAGTATATTAGACATTACATTAAACATGTTACACAAGACTGACATATATTCATTCATCTTGCAAATATTCGTTTACACAAAACTGACACATTCATTCATCCTGCAAATATTTCTTGCATCAAGACAGACAACAGATAACACATAATATGAGCTAAAAATCTTATCAAAAAGTTATCAAAAACAAAATTAGATCAAGGATCAAAAGTCAAAAGGTGTTGAGAAAAATGTTAAAATAAACTGCAAAGTGTTCATCTTCACATCTCTTCATGGCAGTGTCAATCTGGAAAATATTAAAAACTGGCATACAGCAAAAAATTACTAAGGTAAGGATTAAAGTGAAATTCTTACTTTTTTTAACCTTGAAGAAATCAATTCTATTATTCAATTTAATAAAATCAATTTGGATTTGCAAGAAAAGGCTTGGGAGGGATTGCTTTAGATGTAGCAACCTCTGTCAGTAAAAGTTTTAAGGTTCAGAATTCTGTATAAATTTTGTGAAAAAGAAAATAAAACTGAAGTGTCCTTAATACAGAAGGTCTGTAGGCCTGAAAAATAAAAACTATTATACAACAGAATTATTAAAACAATAATATAATATAACTTGTAGAATAACATAGCGCCTCCTAGTGGAGACCTCATCATTACATTATAGATTGCAACTATTGTTCCAGGTTGCAATCAGTAATTCTCTGAGCTTAAATTCAATGTGGAGTATCAGAATAGAATTTCTTCTTATAATTATTAGAATAGGAAATTAAACACGCTGTTTGCTCAGCTCTGTCTGCTGCATGCTAAAGTGACTGTAACTACTATTAATCTGTCTGAGTTATAACATATATAAACTAGAGAGAGAAACTGCAGTACTAAGTCCATTTTTTTTTTTTCTTTTCAAAAGTTCTCCCTCCCTCCCCCATGAGTGGCTAGCAAGAGTTACAGAAAAGGGGGGGAGGAGCAGTGTTTCTCAAAAGAAAAGAACTACACCCAAGGAGTTAATCCTTCAGTCAATAGAAACTTAAAGATAGCATTGTTTAACAATTGACCACAGACAATGGCTGGCCCAGGATTTGCTGATTCTTTGCAGACAGATACTATTTTTTTAATTTACTTTAGGGAGAATCACAGTAAGTTCTGTACGCTAGCAATTCAAACTATAAACTTAAATCTCAGAGAAATGGAGTCATTTTAAATGTGAGCCAAATTAACTTTGCAAAAGGGAAACTTTCACATGTAATTTACACAGAATATTATTCAAATCTCAGTACAGTTTTAGCATAAGGTTCAGCATTCACTTTGTGGGGGAAAATACTCTCAAAGTATGCAGATTTTTTGTAACTGAATTCAAAGACTAATAGAAACCATTTTTTCCAAATTTGTACTGTCTGTTAATAGAAACCATTTTTTTTCCAATTCTGTACTGTTTGTTAAGGGAAACCATTTTTCCAAATCTGTACTGTTTGTAAAGAGAAACCATTTTTTTTTTTTTTCATAGTGATATTTTCTTTGCTTGTAATGCAGGAGTGCAGCTGCCTGGCCCAAGGTCTTACACGCTGATTTCTTTGAAGACCTGGGGGCATAGCCACTGCTCATGGCATTCCGGGCTGCACTCAACTCTATTGCTGCCACACCTAGTTCTTTGTTTCTTTCTGTAATGGGAAAGGCTTGAATCCCTTTCAATAATTCCTCTCTTGTGAGATTTCCATGTTCTAGGTGGAATCCCATGCTGACCGCTGCACATAAATTGTTACCGGGAGCAGTGGTTTGAGATAGTAATTTACCTGCACAAATTGGTGATGCAGAATTAATGACTGTCTCAGGCAATGGCAAATGAAGGTTCAGGGAGTGGTTAGTGGGGGAAGGGGGTTGCAGGCAAGATGGAGGAAGGCTAGTTTTTCTGACCTCAGTGTTTTCTATTTCCTGGGGTCTTTTCTCTGAGGTGGATGCAGAGGAAGCCTCAGGAGCCATGTGAGTGTGTGTCCCCAGATGTTCTATTTCATTTTCTGTCCCCCTTTGTTCATGGTTCTTTTCTGGGATGGGGAAGGCTTGAAGTCCTTCTAATAATTCTGTTTCTGTAAGGTTTTCTTTCTGCAGTTTCTGCTGAAATTCAATGCTAATCGCCCCACCCAGGCCAGGTGGTGGCTCTATTGTTCTCAAGGGTTGGTTTTCTAAAGAAATGGGGAAGGTGTGAATTGCTTGTGCTTTGGGTGTAGGTATGGGGAGCTGAGGATACAAAGAATTTGCTGTCTCTGAGGAAGACTGAGAAGATGGGGGAAGGGTATGTCTGCCTGCTTCTAAAAGCACATGGTTTGAAACTGCTGTTTTTAAACCTTTTTTTTCTACCATGTGTTCGATGGCTTCTGTACATTTTTGCCAGATTAATCTTAGTTTTATGGGAGCTCTGGGAGCCGTATGAAGATAATTGCCGATTGAAATCCAATTCTGGGTATTTAGAGTTCCAGACTCCATGGAATACCAAGGGCAATGGCAAGCTATTTCACTTATTAATTTTTCTAAGTCCCCCAGGCTGACTTGCGCTATTTTTCTTCTGGTGATGAAATAATGATTATTGATGATTTGCTGCAGCTCCCTGGCATGTAGCCTCTGCTGTATAGTCAAATCACTACCCATGCTTACGAGTGTGGGGAACAAACTTGCTGAGAAATACTTTTAAAAATTACTAAGAAGTACTTTTTTTTTTTTTTTTAAATATTACGATTGCAAATCTGTTGAACGGTACGTACCTTTAAGCTATGACCAGCCGAAATAAGCATGGAGTTTATCATCACGGTCGGGCGGTCACCAGATATAGGAGTAATGAAGAGGCCTCAGACAGCTTTCATGGCAGGCAGGAAGAGAGAAGGCAAAGAGGGTTTGTCCTCCCGAGCCTCTTCCTTTTATTGTACATTCATACAAAGGCAGATGATGTGTCATTACATGATTGGCTACTTTCCCATAGCAACAGTCGAGTCCTTACACTATTGGCTTTGGCTCAGGGGGTGTGCACGGATCATATCATTGGCTGCTGAAATCTATACCTCCTGACTTTGTCCTGCCTCTGACTAGGGAACACCCAGCCCTTCTTTCAGGCTAACAGGATTAATTATAGGCCAGAGAAATACATGAAGTCAGGTATCCTCTCCTAGGCAGAGGGGCTTAAGCACAAGTGATGCTTTTATTCAGGCAAATGTCAGGGAGAAGGGAAGTTAGTGTTTAACCCTGATGAAATGGCTTGCTGGCAAGCGCATATTTCCCACAAAGAAGGGCTTCAGCTATTAAGGGTGTCCTTGTTCCATGTCAAGGTCCTTCTGCTATAGGATGGTCGCTGCTGAATGTGAATGTTTTCATTGTTCTCTGTGCTGCACATTTTGTGTTTAGAAGCTGCAGATTTTAAATTTGAAAAAAATAAATAAAAATAAGCTGGAGGGGAGGGAGGGTAAGATTAGACGTGAGCCTAATACCCAGATAGCCCTTTATGAAGGCTCATGGTACCTGATCCTCAAACCCTTCCTCTCCATACCCCTTCATGAATGGTAAGTGTACAGGCCTGGGAAAGGTTTCAAATGGGCTATAAGCTTAAGATGGAGAAGGAGCATGCCTGCCTAGCCAAAATACTTAACCGAGGTGGGAAAAAAAAGGGCCGGAGGGGGGAGGGCGATAGTTAGGAGGTGGCCACATTCTGGTGGTGCATTTTTGCGCACAGTGGTTGCAGCCATGCTGCACACTATTGCCCATGTAGCGCCAATGAAATAGCTGTAGCTATTTCTGTCGCTAATGCGGACAATAATTTGTGATATATTATCGCCCGCCGTGCTACAGGCCCCTAAATTTTCTTAACCATGCCTAAACCCCGCCCAAATGCTTCCCCTTTCCCTAATTTGAATTTCCAAATTGCGAAGAGGTAGTTATCATGTGTGTTAGGGTACGCTTTAACGGCCCGTTGCAATTTGATGAATGACCCTGTAAGAGAGTCAGCTCTACAACTTGGGACAATTCTGGGGATCCATGTTACCGGGACTTCAGAGAGATGATGCATTTGAGCATTGAAACAGGGCAGATGATGCCACACTCTTCTGAGCATCTCCTTTATACTTCAAAGCTGTGCTAGAGGATACTGAAAGGATCATAAGCCTTCTAGGAGGTCTTCGCTTGTTGGGAGTCCTCAGAATCATTCAATGATATTGTTGGGGGACAGGTGAGGAGGAGGTGGAATTACTTCACGCAGCTTTCAACGGCATAACAATGTTTTGCCGTAGTGTAGTAGGAGTCTGTTTCATATGCTCAAACAAGGATGACAGCACTTAAAATATTCATGTTATTACATGCAAAAAAGTTTTTAATTTCATTTCATAAATCTGTGACCGACTTGGTAGCTGAGGAAAAGAGGGGCGTGGGGCAGGAAAAGATGAGAGAGACAGGGGATGGAAAATGGAAGGAGAAAGCCCTGCCTTCAGCAGGCTTTTCTCATCTCTCCGTTAAAAGCACTTGCAGATGGCTGTCACTACTTTAATTATGCGCAAACAAGGTCAGAAAGCGGCTCAGCCAACTGATACATGGTAAAACTGTCCCTCTCCTTATTTATGGCCTCCCTCCCAGATCTCAGAAAATGTTTGTCCTTCTCTTCCATTGCTAACTCTATCTTGCTCTTGCTCCATCTCTGGCTGTGTTCAATTCCTACAAAGACCCACCTCTTTGATTGCTTGTGTATTGTTGACCTAGAGACAATAAGTAGCTTTAAAATAAATCCAAAAACCTGACTTCATGATCTCAACCTTCTCACGTTAAATATGATTTTACTATAATACTTAAGTGATTACTAGAAATTATTTGTTTTTTTCTGGGTATCTCAAATAGATTGTAAGCTCCACCGGAGAATGGTTTATATTTTGTATGTTGCATACATCTAGCAGTGCTATAGAAATGCTAGACGTAATTCTATGTAACTCTAAATAGTAGTAGTAATTCAGGATGAAACCCATTGGGGTAGATTTTACAAATTTACGCACAAGCGTACTTTTGTTCGCGCACCAGGTGCAAACAAGAGTATGCAGGATTTTAATAGATACGCGCATAGCCACGCGTATCTGTTAAAATCCGAGATCGATGAGCGCAAGGCTGAGCAAAATCGGCAGCCTGCGGGCGCCAAGCCGCGCAGCCGGCCTCCGTTCCCTCCGCCTCCCCCCACCTTCCCCACCCTTCCCCTACCTAACCCCCCCTACCTTTATTCCAGAAATTACGCCTGCTTGAGGCAGGCGTAACTTGCGCGCACGGGCCGGCTGCCGGCGCACCATGTTCCAGTCCGCGGGCTGGTCCAGAGGCCGCGGCCACGCCCTCCGGAACGCCCCCGGGCTGGAACCATGCCCACGGCCCCGCCCCCGGAACGCCCCCCGGGTGACGCGCCGCCACGACACGTCCCCTCGACACCCCCCCCCCCAGGAAAGCCCCGGGACTTAACGCTCGTCCCAGGGCTTGTGCGTGCCGCCGAGCCTATACAAGATAGGCTCGGCGCACGCAGGGGGGGTTTGGGGTAGGTTTTCGGGGGTTACGCGGGTAACCCTTTTAAAATCTACCCCATTTTGTTTAATGTAGCATTGCTGTAGCTATGTTTGCAGAAAGTAAGATATTTTCAATCATATCCTGAATTGCAGAAGTAACCTGGTATAAGGCTGTCAAATATTGGCCCTCTACCAAAATTACGATTAAATTGTTCAAATACCAGTTAGAACAAGCTGGACTATTAAGACTCCTTCCTTTTCTCTCTAAGTTTTATTTCATCCTGGGGGAAAAGTAAATATTTCCTCCTGATTAGCCTCTCTGGGCCCTGTAATGTAAATAAATTGTGGTGCTGCCCATCACCGTAAAGTTTGCTGGTACTATTCTGATACATCTGAATGTTGAATACAGAAAAATCTTGAGGAAAAGTTTTTCTAAAGTTCAACATGATCTTTAGATTTATTCCAAACTAGTAGGAAAATGTAAAAAATTAAGAGATTGATATTCAAAGAGTTTCTTATTTCCCTGTACGTACCCGGATCAGTCCAGACACCTGGGTTGTGACTCCGCACCAGCAGATGGAGACAGAGCAAAACTTGATGGGCTCCCTACATATAGTAAGGTGCCACTCACAGCCCCTCAGTCTTACTCTGTCTCCAGCAGATGGGGCAGGTCCACCCACAGTCTCTGGGATCCCTGGGATTTAGTTAGTCAGGGATAAAGGAATTTGGGAATTTTTTACAATAGTGTAGCGGGTGACACATCTTAATTTACAAAAAAAAAAAAAAAAAGAAAGAAGAAGAAGATTGAGAAATTTTTAGCTTCAAGGAAGTCTCCCGTCGGTGGAGCCTCCCAGGGGGATTGAAAGGTCCTGAGAGGATCATTTCCCCTGGTTGAGGCTGCTGCTGAGGGTCGAGGACCCGGCCGTGCCTGGCAGCAGCGTCGGGGGTGACACCGGGGAGCCCGGTTCACTCGCCCCCGCAGGAGCAGACAGTCTTCAGTACCCCGGCCAGCGGCTAAGTATTGCAAAAAAAAAAAAAAGGTTTCGGCTTTATTTTTTTCTGACGCGCCGGCTCTCTCTCTCTCTCCTGTTCTCCTCGTCGGGGCTGCGCGGGGGAACGGCGAATTTTATTTTTTTCGCTTACTTTGGTGGTGCCTTTGGTTCGGGATGCCCAGGGGGACTGCTTGCCGCGCGTGTGAGTCGGCACGCGCGCGGGTCTCCCGAGCCGGTGTTTGTGCGAACTGCGTGTCGGGGGGCGAAGGTCCTTCGGAGGGCGGTCGAGGGGGCCGTTCTCGGGGGTCCCGATCGCCGCCATGCGCCGTGTCTGCAGGAGCTGACAGGGCCGATCCGTTCCCGCTTAGCGCGGGAACGGCGGCCATTTTGAATACAGTCAGGGAGGCAACGAGGAAAGCCCTGGGAAATGGCGACCAGCCGCCCCCCCTGTCTCCTCAGCGTCGCGGTTTGGAGGGGGATGTCCCAGGGGCCCAGGAAGCAAGGAGTTTGGTTTCGAGGGAGGACTCCTCCGATTCTGAGGGGTCTTTCTCAGAAGATTTTGCCTTGCTTTTAAAAAAATTAGCGAAATACAAGCGATCCAAACACAGACCACAGAAGGCCCCAGGGGGCAGGGAGTGTCGCTCCCAACCCCAGAAGAGGTCGACCCGACATGCGAAAGCGCCGGGTCCACCCAGGGAAAAGAGGCCATCTCGAGGGGACTCGCGGAACTATGATACGGACTCTACCTCCTCGGAGGAGGAGGGGGCGGTCTCGGAGACCGCGGAAGGGCCCGAGGGGCTCGATAATCAAGATCCAGTCAAGCCGGGAATAGAAAAAGGGACGCTCGCGGCGGATGGGGATGACCCCAAGGTCGTGCGGCTCTTCAAACGCGATGAGTTGATTCCCCTTATCCCGGCGATCCTCGATGAACTCGGGGTGGAGGCCCCACCGGTAGAGACCCGTCAAGGGGCGAATATGGACCCGGTCTTCTTGGGCCTCGCGGGGCCCGCGGTGGCTTTCCCGTTCCATTTTTCGGCATCCGATATTCTGTTCCGGGAATGGGATACCCCGGAGTTAGGCCTGAAGGTGAGTAAGGCGATGGACAAGTTATATCCTCTGCCGGAGGATGTATTGGAATTGCTGCGTCTCCCACGAGTGGACGCCGCGGTGTCGGCAGTGACGAAGAGGTCTACCATTCCTGTCACCGGAGCTACCGCGCTCCGGGATATCCAGGATCAGAAGCTGGAGGTGCAACTCAAGAAGGTTTTTGAGGTCTCCGCCCTGGGAGTCAGGGCGGCCATTTGTAGTAATTTTGCATTGCGGGCAGGGCTCCGCTGGGCCCAAACTTTGCAGGCGAATGCTGGCCTCTCTGTCGGGGAGGCCTCGCAAGCGGATCACTTGGAAGCGGTGATAGCTTACAGCGCGGACGCTATGCACGACCTGCTGAGAACATCAGCCAGGGCCATGGTGTCGGCAGTCTCTGCCCGCCGTCTTCTCTGGCTCCGTAACTGGGCGGCGGATGGTACGTCTAAAGCCCACTTGGGCTCATTGCCTTTCAAGGGAAAGCTATTATTTGGTAAGCAGTTGGACGATCTGATGCAGTTCCTAAGCGAGAACAAGGCTTTTAAATTGCCGGAGGACAGGCCCAGACATCGTTCGACCTTCTCTCCACGGAACCGTTTTCGATCCAACCGGCGACAGCGACCACAGAGATCGGCGAGGGCGGGACAGTGCTACCGTTCGAACTCTGCTAGACCTTCCTCATGGTCTCAGTCCTTTCGAGGGAAGAGGTTTAACAGGACTGGCGGAACCCCGTCAGGATCGGGGTCCAAGTCGGCCCAATGAAACGAGAAGGGTCCGTTCCTCGCGGCAGCCTCCAGAGGCCGTCCCACGGGTGGGGGCGAGGCTCGCCTTGTTTTACCAGGAATGGACCAAGATAACTTCAGACCAGTGGGTTCTCGGCGTAATAAGGAACGGCTACGCGTTAGATTTTGCTCGACTACCGTGGGACAAGTTCCTCGTCTCTCCTTGCAAGGCTCTTTTCAAAAGGGACACTGTCCGAGCAACCCTGCGGCGTCTGGAAGATCTCGGCGCCATTTCTCCTGTTCCATCGACACAACGGGGACTGGGAAGATACTCCATTTACTTCGTGGTCCCGAAGAAAGACGGCTCCTTCCGTCCCATCCTCGACCTCAAGGGAGTCAACAGATGCCTTCGCATTCCGCGTTTCAAGATGGAAACGATCCACTCGGTAGTGGCCGCGGTTCGTCCGGGCGAATTTCTGGCGTCGCTGGATCTTACGGAAGCGTATCTCCACATCGGCATTCAGCCGGCCTACCACAAATATTTGAGGTTTTGCGTCCTAGGCAGGCACTATCAGTTCAGAGCTCTTCCGTTCGGTCTCGCCACGGCTCCACGCACCTTTACCAAAGTCATGGTGGTAGTGGCGGCCCAGCTCCGGAGGGAAGGGCTCCTGGTTCACCCTTACCTAGACGATTGGCTCATCCGGGCCAAGTCCGAAGCCGAATGTCGGTAAGCGATTGCCCGTGTCCTACAGCTCTTGCGATCTCTCGGCTGGGTAGTCAACCTCTCCAAGAGTCAGCTACAGCCTACTCAGCAGTTAGAGTACCTGGGGGCCTTGTTCAACACAGAGAGGGCCAGGGTGTTTCTGACTCAAGAGAGAGTGGTCAAGCTACAGCGACAGGTGAGACATCTGTTGTCCATGCGGTGCCTGCTGGTCTGCGATTATCTGATGGTCTTGGGTTCCATGGCATCGACGCTCGCCTTGGTTCTCTGGGCCTTTGCTCATCTGCGACCATTACAGTCAGCGTTACTGTCCCGTTGGAAGCCGGTCTCGGAAGAGTTTCATCGGCCGCTGCCACTCACGGTTCGGGCCAGGGACAGTCTGCATTGGTGGCTCTCCACCGACCACTTGACGTGCGGAGTCTCCCTGCTCATGCCCACCTGGACAGTGGTGACGACAGACGCCAGTCTCTCCGGCTGGGGAGCGGTCTGTGGGAGCCGCTCGGTGCAAGGTCAGTGGTCGAGTCAGCAGTCGCTGTGGTCCATCAACCGGTTAGAGACCAAGGCGGTGTCGTTGGCGTTACGAGCCTTTCTCCCGTGGATACGGGGACGAGCGGTCCGGGTTCTGTCGGACAATGCGACCACAGTGGCCTATATCAATCACCAGGGAGGTACAAGGAGCCAACAAGTGGCGGAGGAGGCGAGTCTGTTGATGGCCTGGGCGGAACAGCACCTCAGCGGCATAGCGGCGTCTCACATCGCAGGGGTGGACAACGTTCAGGCGGATTTCCTCAGTCGCCATCGGCTGGATCCAGGAGAGTGGGAGTTACCGGAGGTAGCGTTTCGGCTCATCTGTGCCAGGTAGGGACGGCCCCACCTGGATCTCATGGCCACCGCTCTCAACACAAAGGCTCCGCGGTTCTTCAGCCGACGGAGGGAGCGGGGCGCGGAAGGCGTCGATGCATTGGTTCTTCCCTGGCCCACGGACGTGTTGCTTTATGTGTTCCCTCCGTGGCCTCTGATCGGAAAGGTCCTGCGACGGATAGAATTACACCCGGCGGCGGTGATTTTGGTGGCACCGGAGTGGCCACGGCGACCATGGCTCGCGGACCTCATTCAGTTGGCGGCGGAGCCTCCGCTTCGATTTCACGGGGACGCGTCCATCCTTCAACAAGGACCCGTCTGTTTGGAGGATGCGGATCACTTTTGTCTCGCGGCCTGGTTTTTGAAAGGGCACGTTTGAGGAATAAGGGGTACTCTGAGTCCGTGATTGCTACTTTGTTGAGGGCTCGGAAACAGTCTACGTCCCTAACCTACATGCGGGTCTGGACAGTTTTTGAGGACTGGTGCAGTACTCGCGACATAGATCCTATACGACCAGCTGTGCCGGCGGTCCTCGAATTTCTTCAAGAAGGTCTCTCGAAGGGACTGTCTTGGAGTACCCTGAAGGTCCAGATCGCTGTGCTTGGTTGTCTCAGGGGTAAGGTCCAGGGAGTGTCCTTGGCCTGTCATCCGGATGTGGTGCGTTTTCTTCGTGGGGCTAAGCACTTGCGCCCCCCTGTCCAAAATCCTTGTCCGTCCTGGAATTTAAATTGCGTACTATCAGCCCTCTGTGGGGCGCCTTTTGAACCAATCAAGCGCGCGACTCTGAAGGATCTTACGCTGAAGGCCGTGTTTTTGGTAGCGATTACGTCTGCTCGTCGAGTCTCGGAGTTACAGGCGCTGTCCTGTAGAGAGCCGTTTCTGCGTTTTTCGGAGACCGGGGTCTCCCTACGGACTGTTCCATCCTTTTTGCCCAAGGTGGTGTCCTCTTTTCACTTGAATCAATCCGTAGACCTTCCAGGTTTTTCAGTCATGGATCCGGGGGACAAGAGGTCGAGAGAGTTGCGAAGACTCGATGTTCGCAGGATTCTCATTCGTTATCTGGAGGTGACTAATGCCTTCCGGGTGTCTGACCATTTGTTTGTCCTCTGCTCCGGACCTCGCCGGGGGTCTGCGGCTTCGCGGGCCACGATTGCACGTTGGCTCAAAGAGGCGATTAGTTCAGCGTATCTCCTGCAGGGGAAGTTGGCACCTAGGGGACTTCGTGCTCATTCCACTAGGGCGCAGGCCACGTCCTGGGCTGAGGTTTCTCAGGTGTCCTCGCAGGAGATCTGTAAAGCGGCGAAGTGGAAGTCGTTGCATACTTTTACTAGGCATTACAGACTCGATGTCCAGGCAGCTGAGTCTCAGGGTTTTGGAGCGAGTGTTCTCCGAGCGGGACTCTCTGCTTCCCACCCTCGGTAATTTGCTCTGGTACATCCCAGGTGTCTGGACTGATCCGGGTACGTACAGGGAAAGGAAAATTAGTTCTTACCTGATAATTTTCGTTCCTGTAGTACCACGGATCAGTCCAGTCTCCCGCCCGTCTGTTCTGCTTACGATGAAGAGTGAGAGAGTCCGCTCGTTTTGATTTTCGGGCTGCATTATTGCGAGTTTTTGGCATACAGCCACTTGCCTCTGGTTCTGTTGGTTTTCTGTTTTCTGCCAGGGGTGTGTTCTGAATTGGCTTACATATTGCAGTTTATAGTTAGTTAGTCGGGCACTTGTTTTGCTTTGACAGTACGTTCGACTGAGGGGCTGTAGGTGGCACCTTACTATATATGTAGAGAGCCCGTCAAGTTTTGCTCTGTCTCCATCTGCTGGTGCGGAGTCACAACCCAGGTGTCTGGACTGATCCGTGGTACTACAGGAACGAAAATTATCAGGTAAGAACTAATTTTCCTTTACCACACAAAATTTATCCGGATAAAAAGAGATGATGATGGAAGCGTTCGGAGAACATGGTTGAATTTTAGCTGGTGAGAGCTAAAGTTAAAGTAAGCTGGCTAAGCCTGGTCAGAGAAATAACTCTCCTTTGAAGACTGCCATTCCGATTGGAGGGTTTACAGCTAGAAAAACAGTTTTTGAAGAGTATTGTGGTGAGGCTCACAAGGTTTGAAAGATAATTTCTAAATTATTGATTACACAAATTATAATTGCTGCCAGATGTGTTGTTGGCTGCTTGCTGGAAGTCACCTATAATTCCAGACTTCTTGGCTGTTAATAAAATGTTTTGGTCTGTCTACTATTTGGAGAATTTAACTGCAATTAAGAATGAAAAATTGTCTAGATTAGAAATTGTTTGGTTACCATATACATAATGGCGAGAGCTACGTGGTTACCATATAAACTCGTGTCGAGGGTATTTTTGAGCTTCAAAATCAAGAATTATCTGTCACCTATGGATAAGTCGAGGGTAAAACCTAGGGGGCTAATGAAATGGTGAAATCAAACTAAGAAATAAAATGATAACTTAAGAAAATTGCTTTTATTTTTTTTTTTAAAGCAGAATAAATTGTCTCATAAGAAACATTTATCATTTAACAACTTAAGAAAATGTTTCTGCTGTATGAATCCTTGCCTCCCTCCCCCATGGCTGTCCCTGCTGTTTGAATCTTTCTCTTTTATTCAAATTCTTCGAAGTACAATTCTTTATCGTCAGAATGTCCAAATAAATCGTGGAACTTTTCTTTGGTGATGCCATCAGTGTAAATGTTGCCTTCACTGTCTCCATTTATTGAATCATCATCTGATGCTTCATCTGTGTCTTCATGGATGGCATCATTTCAGGAATGACTTCTTGACCATTTCTGGTGGAATTGACTCCCATTTTGCTACCAAATCAATGTCTGGTTTTATCAGGTTCCCTCCTTTCATTAACTTTGCTTGACAACAACACATCCATTGTTGCCTCATATGCCGCAATTGGTCCTTGAAAGGCTTGTTGAGACTGACATCTAATGGCTGGAGCATTGATGTCAGACCTCCTGGAATCACTGCTAATGTGATTGCCATTTTCTTTGTATCGTCCTTCACACCCTCTGTTATATAAGCGCGGAACATACCCCACACCAATAGTGATGGTCATTTTCTTAGCCCTGTGCCTAGTCATCTGCCCCACACATCGCACAGCCACAATTTCATTCACTCCTTATTCATTCAGCCCTTTGGATGAACCCGACCAGTTACACCTGCTGGAATTTTTAGGTTTTCCTCGAATATTACCACTGGACACAGTTTTGTGCCATCTGCCAGGCAAGACAGGACCACCATGAAATGGGTCTTTTCATGACCAATTGTTTTTACAAGTATGGTCTTCTCACCAATGCTATGCGATTCCCAGGCATAGCAAATGTCATCGGCGCTTCATCCATATTACCAATGTTATTCATATCGAAATGATTCTTTATTCTCTGCTGAACAATGAATTTGTGGAACAAACAGATCTTCTCATCAAGCTCTTTAGGCAGTTTCTGTGAAATCTTTGTGCGCTGGTGAAGGCACAATCCATATCAGTTTCATGAACCATGAACACCAACCAGACGATGCTGTGATTCTTTCAGATCTTCGGTCGCTGAATATTTGTCTTCTTTTGCCATTTGAAGGGTCTGAATCCTAATGCTCCAGCAAGTCACAATGTGGCCATTCTGTCTGCATTCCATTACTTAGCCATTCAAATCCTTTCCCATTCCTTCAAAAGGCGCAATTTTGAAACATAAGGCTTAAATTGACTTTGGCATTTCTAGCAGCTTTTCTTCATTTTTTCTCCAATCTCTGATGAGTTTTTCACTAATGTCAAATTCTCTTGAGCTACACAATTATTGGCCTCCTTTGCACGTTCTATAACCTTCAGTTTCAACAATGCGATGTAAGATGCTCTCTTTTTCTTCTCAGCGCTTATTTTCCTGAGGGCAAGATGTCATTATTCTAATGGCTGTCCTGCTTTATGAAACCTTCCCTTCCTCCCTCCCTCATGTTTGTCCCTGCTTTCCTAATCCTTCCCTCCCTCCCTCATGTCTCTCCCTGCTGTCAGAATCCTTCCCTGCATCCCTCATGTCTTTTGCTGCTGTACTTTTATGCTAACTGTAAGCAGATATATAATAAAAAAAATACCTCTTCTATAGTTACTTGAATAACTTTATGTGAGTATATATTCAGCAGAACATGTGTCCAGGTATGTTCTGCTGAATTTCCAGGTAAAGTTATCCTGGTAACTTTCCTGCTACTGTCCTGATGAATATTGACCTCTGAATGTATGTAGGGAAAATAGAAAAGAGACCCATGAAGCAAGAAGGCAGAAAAAGAACTCAGAAACAAGCAAACTGGTAATTTAAGGATAGCAAACCTTTTATTGGACCAACTTAAAAATTATCCAAGAACCTTTTGAGACCATGTGGGTGCCCAGTCATCAATGAGCGAAACTGCACTGGAGTCTGTAAGGATCATCGTGTTACAATAATATAGTTACATTGTAGATGATGACAGAAAAAGACCAATTGACCCCAGAGATGGATTAAGAGGCGGGCCAACCAGGCAATCGCCTGAGGCAACAACCAGTTGGGCACTGAAACCTCACCAGCCTCTGTCCGGCTTCTTCCCCTGCATGCTACTGCTACACTGATTATCTTCTGCCATGTGCAGAAGAGGAACCGGACGGAGGCTGGTAAGGTTTCAGCACAGGAGAGAAAAGCTGATGAGGTTGCCTCCAACCTCATCAGCGTTCCTCCACTCCCTCGAGTGGAGGAACGCCGAATTCCTAGCCTGCCTGGGTTGCCAACATGAGCCAATCTGTCTCTGATTGGCGCATCTAATCTGCCCAGTTATTCCTGTTATGTTCCATCTGAAAGCCATAGAGTGAGAGTGCATATAAGATCTCTATACCCAGGACAATTTTTGTCAGCTTCCTCATTCCTACTCTTCCGTCTTAGTTGGATCCCACCCAGCACTGCTCCCTTCCCATGTATATCCACAAAGTATTGTAATAATCTAAACAAGTACTAGTACCAGTGAGACAATTGCCCAAACATTCGGATACTTCGGTCATTCTGCATAGCCTGCCAGACAGACCTTAAGAACATAAGAACATAAGAATATGCCATACTGGGTCAGACCAAGGGTCCATCAAGCCCAGCATCCTGTTTCCAACAGTGGCCAATCCAGGCCATAAGAACCTGGCAAGTAGCCAAAAACTAAGTCTAGTCCATGTTACCGTTGCTAGTAATAGCGGTGGTTATTATCTAAGTCAACTTAATAGCAGGTAATGGACTTCTCCTCCAAGAACTTATCCAATCCTTTTTTTAAACACAGCTATACTAACTGCACTAACCACATTTTCTGGCAACAAATCCCAGAGTTAAATTGTGCCTAGCTACGTGAAAGTCTGCTTTTCTGCTAGGACTGGCTGTTACTGTACTTGCAGCCTGCCAGACAGGCCCTGCTGTTATTTCTAGCATTCCCTTTCAGGCATTGAGACTCTTAATGTGTCTGAAACTCTTCCCTCCTAAAGTGGATTCAGTCTTGGATGCTTCTAATGATGGTCCTGCTTTCCTTCTGTTTCAGCTTTAAAGATTTCTATGAAATAGAGCCAGAGAAGTTCCAGAACAAGACGAATGGCATCACTCCACGACGTTGGCTCCTGCTCTGCAACCCTGGGCTGGCAGATACTATTGCTGAGGTATTTAATAGAGATGTGAATTGTGTGATAGATCGTCTTAACGATCGATTTCGGCTGGGAGGGGGAGGGAATCGGATCGTCGCAGTTTGGGTTTTTTAAATATCGTGTAAATCGTGTAAATCGAAAACCGGCACACTAAAACATCCCTAAAACCCACCGCGACCCTTTAAAATAAATCCCCCACCTTCCCGAACCCCCCAAAATACCTTAAATTACCTGGGGTCCAGTGGGGGGGAGGGGAAGGGGGAGGGCGGGAAAACCGGCACACTAAAACAAACCTAAAACCCACCCCGACCCTTTACAATAAATCCCCCACCCTCCCGAACCCCCCAAAATGCCTTAAATTACCTGGGGTCCAGAGGAAGGGTCCCGGTGTGATCTTTTACTCCCGGACCTCCGGGTGCGTTGTAGAAATGGCGCCGGCGCTACCTTTGCCTTGTCATATGACAGGTCAAAGGTAGCGCCGGCGCCATTTTGTTTTTTGTCCCCCGACGTCAGGAGCGTAGGAGATCGCTCCCGGACCCCCGCTGGACCCCCAGGGACATTTGGCCAGCTTGGGGGGGCCTCCTGACCCCCACAAGACTTGCCAAAAGTCCAGCGGGGGTCCGGGAACGACTTCCTGCACGCGAATCGTTTTTCCGTACGGAAAATGGCGCCGGCCATAAGGCAACACGATTCGACTGCAGGAGGTCGTTCCGGACCCCCGCTGGACTTTTGGCAAGTCTTGTGGAGGTCAGGAGGCCCCCCCCCCAAGCTGGCTAAAAGTCCCTGGGGGTCCAGCGGGGGTCCGGGAGCGATCTCCTACGCTCCTGACGTCGGGGGACAAAAAACAAAATGGCGCCGGCGCTACCTTTGACCTGTCATATGACAAGGCAAAGGTAGTGCCAGCGCCATTTCTACAATGCATCCGGAGGTCCGAGAGTAAAAGATCACACCGGGAGCCTTCCTCTGGACCCCAGGTAATTTAAGGCATTTTGGGGGGATTCGGGAGGGTGGGGGATTTATTGTAAAGGGTAGGGGTGGGTTTTAGGTTTGTTTTAGTGTGCCGGTTTTCCCGCCCTCCCCCTTCCCCTCCCCCTTCCCCTGATTTACGATTTTTTGACGATAAATCGGGGGAATTGTTATTGTATCGCGGCTCTAACGATTTTTGACGATTTAAAATATATCGGACGATATTTTAAATCGTCTAAAAACGATTCACATCCCTAGTATTTAAGCAGGGCAGCATTAGTATGCAAATGTGAATCATTTTACCAGTGCAAAATGCATGTAGCACTGCTTTACTGAAGACATTGTATTTTTTTCCCTACATGTAGAACCAGATTTAAGAATTAGCCAGAAGGGAAGCAAAAAAGTGCAAATGGCTTATAAATCAATCAATTTGAGAATCGGACAAAAGTCCTGCAGTGCTTCATGCAAAGTTCTGACTTGCCCAATTATTTTTCTGCAGAATACTTTATCCTTTCAGATGTTGCTGGCAGCTAAATCCTTGGCCAGATAACAGGCTATTTTAAAACTGCAAGCAAATTGACTTATAGGCTTTTTGCTCTTTTTTTTTACCCTATTGATGCCCAAAACTTAAATATGGCCCATAATATATAGAATGGAACAGCTACAAATAATATAGGAAACTAGTACTTGCAAATTAGATATTTCTCTGCACTGTTTTCATTAAACTTTACTGACTTTTTTTTTCTTTTTGAAACTGTCAGTTCCTCTTCCTTCTTCTCCTCTGGGCTTTCAGCTCATTTGGAAGCAGGAATGAGATCTGGCTCCATGAGCTTTCATATGAATTACGAGGGGATTTTTCCCTATAATCTACCCTTTCCCTGTACGTACCCAGATCAGTCAAGACTCATGGGTTTTGCCTCCCTTCCAGCAGATGGAGACAGAGAAAGTTTTACTGACACTGCTACTTAACCACATGTGCCACCTGCAGTCCTCAGTATTTCTCTGTCTCCAGCAGATGGTAGATGGGTGCAAAACCTGCAGTTCTGCAGACTGGGCAATTATTTTTCTTTTTGAGCCTTTCTCCCGCAGGATATTGAATCCTGGTGGGTTCTTCCCTGTCCGGTTGAGGCGGATGAGCCAGGAAATGGTGACTTTTGTGTGTGCTCGTACCGTGTGCCCGTGGGATGTAAATCTGGTAGTCCAGATCCCTCCCCTTCACGAGGCCACTCCGGCATCTGCAGGCTCCAGATATCCCTTTGTTTTCTGAGGCAGTCTTTTCTTTATAGACTGTTTGCTTCAGTTTGGGTGACGAGTAACGTTTTTGGGGAAAAAAGAAAAACAAAAGGCAAGGATCTGAAGTCAGGTGCACAGCTCTGCTGTGCGGGCAGCTTCCTCCTTGGCTGAAGTAGGTTAATTTTTTATCTTGCTTTTTTCTTTGGCTTCGGGGACAGGCAGCAGGCAACTTCTATTCAGGTACGAGGGCCCGCGGCTTGGCATGCTGTGTGTGCAGCTCAATGCGATCGCGGCTTAGTTGGCTTGGGCTGTGCGCTTGGTGCTCCGAGGGTGGGGAGGGTTCGTCTGTTCATTCCCCTCCTGCAAAGCAGCGTTGGAAGTCTGCTGCTCCTGTTTTGGCATTGCTCTGGGGCCCTGACTGAGGTGCTGATCCTTTCCCAAGTAGCGAAGGAACAGTGGCCATCTTGGATTCACTATCGGCCATTCCCTTGCTACTGGGGGGAAGGGGATGCTCACCTGTGCTCGTCTCCAGCCTGTTGGATCTCCGACCGTGATGAGGGACATTTTGAGGAGGAAGAGGGCCTTATGCTGCAGAATTCTAGCTCCTTCCCTGCGGAGTCTGGGGCTTTTAGGCCTTTCCCTACAGATTTTGTGCTGCTGCTGCATGAGGCTTATCTGGCCAAGCAGCAAGCAGCTTGTGCAGCTAGGGATTCACAGTCCTGGTCGGCCCAGCTATCTGAGGGGTGAACGGTAGGCTCAAAACAGATTCGCTCTGGGAGACAACAGGTTTCTCCAGTGCAGAGATTGTTGGGGCCCCCCCCCCCTTGGGTTCTGGCCCAGGGGAAGATGGGTCCAATGAATCAGGCAATTCTCCTGTGAGAGCAGAGGAGGTTCCAGGCCCTGATGTTTCCGTAGATCCAATGGACCTGGTGGCCGAAAGTGCGGGTCAAGACGATGATCCATTAATCCCAGTTCCTGAAGGGTATGACCCGAAGGTAGTTCATATTTTTAGAAGAGAAGAGCTTGATGCCTTGCTACCTTTGGCTTTTCAGGTTCTGGGGGTTAAGATCCCCCAGGAGGACCCTGATTTGGAGGGGACAGATCCAGTCCTGGATGGGATGCAGGATCCCCGATGGCCTTCCCGTATCACAAGTCAGTAAAGAAGCTGGTGGAAGCAGAATGGTGAGTCCCCGATTCTGGATTAAAGGTGGGAAGGGCCATAGTGAAGCTTTATCCATTGTCATAGCAGGCCCTGGAACAGTTTGCGCTCCCTAAAGTTGATGCTGCGGTTTCGGCGGTTACTAAAAGGATGATTATTCCTGTGGTAGGTTGTGTGGCATTAAAGGACGTTCAGGATCGCAAGACAGAGGTACAGCTCAAGAGGATTTTTGAGGGTTTGTGTGCGACTATTTATACCAGTTTTATGCAACTTGTTGTCTCCACTGGGTCCAGCAGATGCAAGAAGGCCTGCCCAACTCGAGTGAGGAGGCAGATAGGGCTGCGGAGTTGAGACAGCGGTGGCTTACAGAGCAGATGCTGTGTATGATTTGCTTCGTACCTCCTCTTGGATTATGGCATCTGCAGTTTCTGCCAGAAGGTTGCTTTGGTTGCATAACTGGGCGGCGGGCATCTCCTCCAAGATGCAATTAGGCTCATTGCCTTTCAAGGGTTGACTATTATTTGGTGAGGGTTGACTCTTATTTGGTGATGCAGTCTCTTGGGGATCATAGAAACATAGAAATGACGGCAGAAGAAGACCAAATGGCCCATCCAGTCTGCCCAGCAAGCTACGCACTTTATCCATTTTTATTTCCCTTTTTCTCTCTCCCACCTGTTACTATTGGTTTCCAGTACCCTCCAGCCCTAATTCCCCTCCACCCCACCACCAATTTAGAGAGCAGCGCCGTATCTGCATCCGAATGACATCCAGCTCAATTAGGGGTAGCAACTGCTGTAACAAGCAGGCCACACCCTTGCCCCATACTCTTACCCACCCCTGTTATTATTTTTTGTTTGTTTGTTTTTTATTTTTTTTTGGAGATAGCAGCCCTCCATCCTTCCGCTCCGTGAAGGTGGAACAATAACTACTGGCCACTGGCATCCCGCTCCGTGAATGCCTCTGTGGCTACTGCCGCTCCGTGCAGTGTTTGAATGCCTCTGTGGCTACTGCCGCTCCGTGCAGTGTTTTGCTGCCTTCACTTTATTCACACCCTCTAGACTTGATGGATCCACAGTGTTTATCCCACGCCCCTTTGAAGTCCTTCACAGTTTTGGACTTCACCACTTCCTCCGGAAGGGCGTTCCAAGCATCCACCACCCTTTCCGTGAAGAAATACTTCCTGACATTGGTTCTTAGTCTTCCTCCCTGGAGCCTCAGCTCGTGACCCCTGGTTCTGCTGATTTTTTTCTGGCGGAAAAGGTTTGATGTTGTCTTTGGATCGTTAAAGTTTTTCAAGTATCTGAAGGTCTGAATCATATCACCCCTGCTCCTCCTTTCCTCCAGGGTGTACATATTCAGATTCTTCAATCTCTCCTCGTACGACATCCGATGAAGACCCTCCACCTTTCTGGTCGCCCTTCTCTGTACCGCTTCCATCTTGTCTCTGTCTCTTTGTAGATACGGTCTCCAGAACTGAACACAGTACTCCAGGTGAGGCCTCACCAAGGACCTGTACAAGGGGATAATCACTTCCCTTTTCTTACTCGATATTCCTCTCTCTATGCAGCCCAGCATTCTTCTGGCTTTTGCTATCACCTTGTCGCATTGTTTCGCAGACTTCATATCATTAGACACTATAACCCCTAGGTCTCTCTCCTGCTCCGTGCACATCAGCCTTTCCCCCCCCCATCGAATACAGTTCATTCGGATTTCCATTCCCCATATGCATTACTTTGCACTTCTTGGCATTGAATCTCAGCTGCCATATCTTCGACCACTCTTCCGGTTTCCTTAAATCCCGTCTCATTCTCTCCACTCCTTCCGGCGTGTCCACTCTGTTGCAGATCTTAGTGTCATCCGCAAAAAGACAAATCTTACCTTCTATCCCTTCCGCAATGTCGCTCACAAAGATATTGAACAGGACCGGTCCCAACACCGATCCTTGCGGTACACCACTTAACACCGCTCTCTCTTCAGAGAAAGTTCCATTTACCATCACACATCCGTCAACCAGTTTGCAATCCAGGTCACCAACTTAGCACTCACTCCTAAGCTTCTCGTTTTATTCACCAGTCTCCTGTGTGGAACCGTATCAAAAGCTTTGCTGAAATCTAAGTAGATGACATCGAGTGCTCTTCTTTGATCCAATTCCTTGGTTACCCAATCAAAAAAGTCAATCAGATTTGTCTGACAGGATCTTCCCCTGGTGAATCCATGCTGCCTCTGGTCCAGCAATTCTCCCGACTGTAGATAGTTCACTATTCTCTCTTTTAACAGTGACTCCATTACTTTTCCCACCACCGAAGTGAGGCTAACTGGTCTGTAGTTACCAGCCTCTTCTCTGTTCCCACTCTTGTGAAGCGGGACCACCAATGCTCTTCTCCAATCACTCGGCACCACTCCCGTTTCTAGGGATCTATTGAACAAGTCACACAGCGGACCCGCCAGCACATCTCTGAGCTCCCTCAGTATCCTGGGATGAATTTCATCAGGCCCCATGGCTTTGTCCACTTTCAGTTTCTCCAGCTCTTCCCATACATTTTCTACTGTAAATGGAGTTACATCTACTCTACTCCCCTCCAGTTTCTTGTTAACTAGCGACGGTCCTTCTCCAGGTTCCTCTTTAGTGAACACAGAACTGAAGTATTCATTTAATATTTCTGCCCATTTCTTCGTCTCTCTCCACACATTGATCCTTTCCATCTTTCAATTTCGCTATACCACTTTGAACTTTTCTCTTTTCACTGATGGTCGAGGTCATAAGGTCTTTAGGTTGCTGGAGGATAAGCCTAAGGGCAAGAGGTTTTTTCAGGTGCGTTCCTGTTTTCAGGTAGATAGAAGGGCTTGTCCTCCAAGAGCGGTGGCTGGGCCTCAAAGTCAGTTTCCCCTTCGGGGACAGTCCTCTAATCAATCCTTTTCGGGTGCCCAAAAACCTTTCTGAGGCACCGCAGGGGGGAGTGCATCCAGGCTTAAGTCTTCGCAATGATGCAAGGCTGATCCACTCCATCGTTCCTATTATAGGGGGTCACCTATCATGGTTTTACAAGGAGTGAGCCAGAATTACTCAGGACCAGTGGGTTCTCAGTGTGGTAAAGGACGGCTACGCTTTAAATTTGCTCATCCTGCCCGCGATTTGTTTCTAGTTTCCTTGTGCGGTTCCTTGGGCAAACAAGTAGTGGTTTGAGAGACACTGGACCAGCTGCGCCTCCTAGGAGCGGTGATTCCGGATCCCCATGAAGAGGTTTGCAGGGGAAGATATTCCATTTACTTTATTGTTCCGAAGAAGGAAGGGACTTTCTGACTGATTTTAGATTTAAAGAAAGTAAATGCAGCTGTAAAGGTGCTGCGTTTTCAGATGGAAACCTTAAGGTCGGTGATTGCAACAGTTCACAAAGGAGAATTTCTGGCATCTCTGGGTCTCACAGAGGCCTGTCTGCACAT
This sequence comes from Rhinatrema bivittatum, assembly GCF_901001135.1. NCBI lineage: Eukaryota > Metazoa > Chordata > Amphibia > Gymnophiona > Rhinatrematidae > Rhinatrema > Rhinatrema bivittatum. The sequence goes on along the minus strand of NC_042617.1, from coordinate 255,893,073 downwards.
TCCCATTCATCAGGATTCGCAGCGTTTCCTGTGATTCATGTTTCTGGGGTAACATTTTAAATTTCAGGCCCTTCCTTTCAGATTTGGCCGTGGCGCCACATACCTTCACCAAGGTGATGATGGTGGTGGCAGGAGCACTCTGGAAAAAAGGGATCTTGGTGCATCTGAATCTGGACGACTGGCTTATCAGAGTGAAGTCAGAGGTTCTTTGTTGCCAGTTGGTTCAAAAGCTGCTTCGCGTCCTCCAGTCGCTAGGTTGGATAGTGAATGTAGTGAAGAGTCGCCTGTTATAGACAGTCTCTGGAGTATCTGGGGGCTTGGTTCGACACTCTAGTCAGCAAAGTGTACCTCTCAGAGGAGCGCGTTCTGAAGTTGCAGGGGTAGATTCGGTGGTTGTTGTGGTTACAGATGTCCAAAGTGGCAAGTTTTGGGCTCTATGGCCTCGACCCTGAAGCTAGTGCTGTGGGCCTTTGCTTACATGAGACCATTGTAGAGGGCACTTTTAGCTCGATGGAATCTGGTTTTGGAGGGGTTTCAGCTCTTGTTACTTGAGGACGTCGCATGGGAGAGCCTTTCTTGGTGGCTTCTAACTTCCAGTCTCGTTCAGGGTGTGGACATTGAAGTTCTGGATTGGGTAGTAGTTACTATCGATGCTAGTCTCTCTGGTTGGGGAGCAGTGTGTCAACACCAATCAGCTCAGGGTGGCTGGTCTGTGAAACAGTCTGAGTGGTCTGTCAACCAGCTAGAGACCAGAGCGGTTTGCTTAGCCTTGAAGGAATTTCTACCAATGGTGAGAGGCAGGTCGGTGAGGGTTCTCTCGGACAATGCGATGACAGTGGCTTATATCAATCGTCAGGGCAGAACCAAGAATCAATCAGTAGCCCAGGAAGCACAAGAGTTAATTCTTTGGGCAGAGCAGCCCGTGGAGCAGAAGTGGCATCCCGCATAGTTGGGGTAGAAAATGTTCAAGCAGATTACTTGACTCAGACAGTGCTAGATCTGGGCGAGTAGGAATCGTTGGAGTCCGCGATGCAGCTGATTCGCGAGCGATGGGGCTCTCCCCATGTAGACTTAATGGCGACTCATCTGAATGCCAAGGCCTTTCACTTTTTCATTCGGAGGCAAGAGCATGGGGCCGAAGGCATTGATGCTCTGGTTCTGCCTTGGCTGCGGGGGGGTCCTACTTTATATCTTTCCTCCCTAGCTGCTCATGGGCAAAGTGTTGCATCACATAGAAAAGTATCAGGGAGAAATGATCTTGGGCTCCAGAATGGCCGCGGCATCCATGGTTCATGGATCTGGTCAATTTGCCTGTGGATGGGCCGATTCGGTTTGGTCATTTGGAGGGTCTTCTGTGTCAGGGACCCATATTTTCTGATCAAGCTGCTCACTTTTGTCTAACAGCATGGGTTTTGAGAGGCGGCATTTGAGACGTAGGGATTATCCAGAGGTGGCCATTACTACATTGTTGCAAGCCAGGAGGAGAACTAATAATATTTCCTATGTAAGGGTATGTAAGGTATTTGACTCCTGGTGCTCCAAAAAAGGTGTTCACCCTCTTAGGTCTTCAGTCGCTGAGATTTTATCCTTCCTGAAGGAAGGCTTTGCCAAAGGATTGTCTCTCAGCTCTCTTAAAGTTCAAGTGACAGCACTAGGTTGTCTTCATGGCAAGATAGATGGGTCCTCTATTTCTGCACACCCAGATGTTATTTGGTTCCTTAGGGGGACAAAGAATTTGCATCTTCTGCTTTGGCAGATTTGTCCATCCTGGAATATTAATCTTGTCCTCGGGTTTATGTGAGGCTTCTTTTGAACCGCTCCAGAGAGCAATGCTGAAGGACTTGATTCTTAAGATTGTTTTTCTGGTGGCCATATCTTCAACGTTCAACAGTACCGTAGGATGCATACCCTAGGATGGTATGCATCCTAGGGTACTGAAGGAACTAAAAAATGAAATTTCTGATCTATTAGTTAAAATCTGTAACCTATCATTAAAATCATCCATTGTACCTGAAGACTGGAGGGTGGCCAATGTAACCCCAATATTTAAAAAAGGCACCAGGGGCGATCTGGGTAACTATAGACCAGTGAATCTGACTTCAGTGCCAGGAAAAATAGTGGAAACTATTCTCAAGTTCAAAATCGTAGAGCATATAGAAAGACATGGTTTAATGGAACACAGTCAACATGGATTTACCCAAGGGACGTCTTGCCTAACAAATCTGCTTCATTTTTTTTGAAGGGGTTAATAAACATGTGGATAAAGGTAAACCGGTAGATGTAGTGATTTGGATTTTCAGAAGGCATTTGACAAAATCCCTCATGAGAGGCTTCTACGAAAATTAAAAAGTCATGGGATAGGAGTTTATCAGTCCAAGCGTAGTCCAGGCAATGCAGGGGTCAATACCAGAGAATCAATCCCAGGAATGAGGAGTAGACAAGGAGACACGCAGGGCAGGAACCAGGAGCAAGGACAGGTACTGAAGACAGGAACGAGATGAGGACAGGAATCAGGAACAAGCAACTAGTACACGAGCAACCGTGGAGACCTGTTGCCAAGGCAAGGAACAAGAGACTGGGCCCTGCCTTTTATACAGAGGCCCAGTGATGTCATCATCCGGGGCCGCGGGCTACTTTCTCACCGCAGCCCCTTTAAAAGAGCGCAGGTTGTGTGCACGCGCCTAAGCCAGAGCCCAGAGGAAGCAGGGCGGTGGCTTCACTCCGCGGCCCACGCGGGGAGGCCCGCCGGGCACCAGGAGAACCGCGCAGGAGTCAGAAGTGGGAGAAGTGGCTGCAGGCGCTCGGGGACAGAGGCAGCTGCCCACCGCCATGAGCGAAGGCGAACCGGAGCTGGCAACTGAACTCCCGGGGTGATTAGGCCCGGGCTTGGGCCTTGCACGGCCAGGACACGTAACACAGTGAAGATTTATGTGATTTGGAGTGATGAAAGGTACACAAAGATGAGATTTGTACATTGTACTCTTGACCTAGCTTGATAGCAGCTAGGTATACAGTGCATCAAGTCGAGAGTAGATTGTACAAATCTCATCATTTTTTACCTTTCATCACTCCAAATCACATAAAATCTTTACTGATGGTAAATGTGCTGTTCATACCTCTGACTGTGCATGTAAAACTGCCCCCCAAAACCTAGCCCACAACCAAAATCTCACCCTGAGTTCAGAATTCCCCCTCTTACAGTAGTATAAAAAGTTGACTAATATTTGTGCCTCTCCAGAGGCTCTCTCTCTCTCTCTCAAAAGGTGTAGTTATTTCCGACGTTAAATCCTGCTATATTATTACAACTAAATGTTTTCTTATTGATAAATAATTAATTTTAAGTTTTATAAACATCCTGGAAAGATGCTGATTTAATGCCACAAGAGACAGTTTTGTGAAATATATATTTGCATATTAATGAATATTCATGTAATATTTATAAATCTTTTTTGCTGAAATGCTAGTATGTAGAATAATTAAAACCTTGTTACCAAATTCAGCATTTATTCATTTTTCAGCATTGTACAACTTATATCTTAATAAGAGCAATTTAAAACAAAGGAAGTCAATTACGTTTTTATATAAACAATTTTCAGGTACAGACCAGAGCAGGGCTGAGGGTCCATATGTATTTTTGAACACAGCTGTAACTTAATTTCAGAACCTTTTCTTTTGTTCTCCGATTGAAAGAAACTTAGAAATGTTATTATAAAAAATTTACTTTTATCCCAAATTTATAGCTTCTGTACTTTATTGGAAATCAAAGAGAACCAAGGACTTCTGACAAAGTCAGTGTGTTAATGTAGACATAATTCCAATTAGAAGTAAGAAAATATACTGCTTTCTTAAAGTAAACAAAAGGAGATTTCTTTTTTGCAATATCCATGAAACAAACATCCTAGGGTGGGGGTAATTTTTCTTCAGGTGCTGGCCTTCGGAGTGAGGAAACTCATTCCAAGATGAGATTTGGGCAAGGTTCTCTCAACCTAGCTTGATGTTACCCAGGTAGAGAGTCCATCAAGCTAGGTTGAGAGAACATTGCACAAATCTCATCTTGGAGTGAGTTTCCTCACTCCGAAGGCCAGCAAATCTTCACAAGAGACCACTGTTCTGTTCGTAGGTGTCACGTAGAATGTCAAAGTGGTCCCTAACCCCCTACACTCTTACCTAATCCCCACCTCGAGTTACTAGGTGGGCCTACCATAGGGATACAAATACCTGCCTATGGGCCATGATATTATGGCCAGTCTCTCTCTCTTTCTCTCTCTCTCTCTCTCTCTCTCTGTTAATTCAGCTGAAATCAGACTTACAGGAGACATCACAAATGGCAATGAAACTTTATGTCACGGCAGCTATCACACAGCCTAACGCATTTGAAAGAGGTGTAGTTAAAATTGGCATTACGGCTGCGCGATAGCTCTTCGCAGACAGGCTAACCCAGCCCATTCTCCGCCCCTAACTCATCCTATATTTGCATTGCACCATACGATATGATGCGGTAAACACGTTTTCACATGCGCCTTACCGCATTTTGAAAAATGACCCCCTTAGAGAGCATTGTTTATACAATAGATTAAATCCAGTGTACATACTAATGAGCTAGTTTGTTTTCAAAACATTTTCCTAATTACGATATCATTCTAAATAGGATGATATCAAATTTATCTTGTATATATTAATGAAGCTGGGATTCTTGTAAATCATGTGATTTCTTGTAAATTGAGCCCAGAAGGTAGGAATGAAATTTAAGGCTGAACTTGACATACTTTTTTACTTTTGATCTGCATTTTAGCATGTCAGCATATTCTGTCATGTCAGCAACCTTCAATAATTGTACAAGTCTAATCAGTTTAAATTGACAATATAGTAGTAATGGCTTTATAGGAAAAAAATTTTCAAAGCACTCTAACACCTCCTCTTGACTCCAGTAAAAAAATCTACTTCTTAGAATTCAAACACCAATGAAATTTCTCACAGTAGATGAGGAGTATGGAACTAACTCCCCTTTTCCTTTTGATCTCCTCGGAACTCTTCTCTTAAGATCCTCACAAAAAAATCTCCTGAAGGCCCTGGAACCTCTTCCTTGGGTCCCAGTCACCCTCTTAAGACAAAAGATGGCGAAAAAGAACCCAAACTAAAGTGGGCATGTGAATTTTGTGAAACTCAAAGAACACTACATCCTCCTGTTGTCTCTGTGGGCAACTTTCAAACTGTTTACAAAAGTATAAATACTATGGGGTACTTTTTATCTGCAAACTTTACATCAATTTTCAAAGGGAAAAACTTTCTTTGAAAATTCAGTTGGAAAAAGTATGCACATAAATCTGCACTTTCTATTTTTCCTGCAAAATTATATGCGTATGTGAATGTATATGTCACGGTTGAGGCCCTGCTTGAGGCTGGAGAACCCCCATGGGGCAGCCCAGGACTTCAGGGCATGACAAGACAACTGGAGGATCTTCTGCCTGTACCTTCTCCGCAGTTTGAGCCCTTGGGTTCTTGCAGCTGGCAGGCTATGGCTGGACTTGAGTTATAAGCTGGAACTTGGAGTCTGAGGCTCTGCAGGGCTGAAGTCTAAGACAGGGCAAAGCTGGAGACTGAGGCAGGGCTGGAGTCTGAGAACAGATTGGAGTTGCATGGAGATAAGAGTGAACTGGAACACAGGAACAGGCTGGAGCTATGTGAAGGTAATAGTGAACTGGGACTCAGGAACAAGAAGAGGTCTAGGGAGGCCACAAAGGCAAGTAAGGCCTACATAGACCAGAGGTCAAGAATAAGACAAGATAGGCCCGAGGACCTGAAGGCAAGAAAAAATCCAAACAGTCTTAAAGTCATATAGAGATAGAGAAGGCCCGAAGGAGACAAGGCAAGACTAAAGCAGAGGGCCTGAGAGGCCACAAGAGTACGGCTAAGGCTATGACTAAGGCTATGGCTGAGACTGTGGCTATGCAATGGCTAAGGTTGAGACTATGGCTATGGCTAAGGCAACTATGGCTAAGTGAGACAGCGCTGAAAGGCCCAGAGGCCAAAGCAATATACAAAGAAGTAAGAGGCCAAGCAGGAAGCCAGTTAGACTTGATGACAAGTCACTTGAGGCAGGATTAAGTAGGCTGAGCCCTGCCGAGTCATGGGGGTCACAGAAACTGTGACTGGAGCGAGAGTAGATTTTATTTATTTATTTATTTTATTTAACGCCTTTTCTATACCGGTGTTAGTGTGTACATCACATCGGTTTACATCATAACAAAAAGCTTGGAAAATACATTTTAACAGGGAATAACATGATAAGGGCTGGGGAATGCAGAGAGAGGCATAGTAGATGTAGGTCCATGGGATCTCTGGTAATTGGAAGGCTGCATAACAGGCAGAATCCTAATAGTATATGTGCAAAGTGTTCATGTACATGCATAAGTACTAACCCTGCCCAAATTCCACCCCCTGTAACACCTCTACTCTCTGTATGTAATGGCGCAAGGACCCTACCCCCGCTTCACTGTCAGCATACAAAATCTCCATGCACTCTTACAGGAACACCATACTGCGTACTAAGAGAGATTTCTACCCCAGCAAAATCCACAACTTCCTCTACGACGCAAAAGCCTTGTTCTCATATGTCTCAGTACTTACAAAACCCTCACCCCCATCTATCCCAGATGACGAAGCCCAAAATAAGTCTATCGAACTGGCAACTTTCTTCAAGAGGAAAATCACCAACTTACTAGTCCCACTCACCCTCTCGAATACCCAGCCCCCTTCCCTCTACAACTCCCCCTTCAGCCATAAAGCAAATTTCTATTCCTTCGAACTCACTTCATCCCTAGAAATCGAATCCATCCTCAAGAACATGAAGCCCTCCTCTCACCCCTCCGACCACATACCTACTAAACTCCTACTCACCATTCCTAACACCATCTCCAAACCTCTGGCGGATATTATAAACTGCTCCCTTTCCCAAGGATCGGTACCTGACCCCCTGAAACTTGCCACTCTCAAACCACTACTAAAGAAACCCAACCTGGATCCAGCAGACCCCGTTATCTTCCATCCCATCGCCAACCTTCCTTTCATTGCTAAGCTAATGGAGAAACTGGTCAACAACCAACTCTCTGACTATCCAGACAATCACAAGATTCTCTACCCTTCCCAGTTCGGATTCCGTAAATTTCTAAACACGGAATCCCTCCTAATCTCACTCACAGACAACATCCTAATGGGCTTAGACAAAGGACAATCCTACCTACTGGCTTTGCTTGACATTTTGGCCGCTTTTGACTCTGTGAATCATCCCATCCTCATCAACCGTCTTGCCAACATCGGCATCTCAGGTACCGCCCGCAGTTGGTTCAAGTCCTTCCTCAGCAACAGGAACTACAAGGTCAGAATAAGCAATAAAGAATCCCACCCCATCAGCTCCTCTCATGGAGTACCGCAAGGATTGTCTCTCTCTCCTACTCTCTTTAACATACCTTCTACCCCTCTGCCAGCTCCTTGCAAATCTAAAAGTAACACATTTCATTTATGCCGACGATGTGCAGATATTGATCCCCATAACAGATCCCATCTCCAAAACCCTTAATTTCTGGAACAGCTGCCTACACTCCATCAACCTTCTCCTCAACACTTCCAAAACTGAACTCCTCCTGATATCTCCCAATGACTATAACCCCCTCTCCAGCAACCTCAATATACCATCAGTGACCCAAGTGAGAGATCTCGGCGCCATATTAGACACCCGACTGAACTTTAAAAATTCATCAACAACACCACAAAAGAATGCTTCTATAAGCTACATATTCTGAAAAAGCTCCGACCCCTCCTTCACTTTCATGATTTCCGCACGGTCCTCCAAGCCATCCTATTCTCAAAAATCGACTACTGTAACTCACTGCTCCTCGGCCTTCCTGCTACCACCACTAAACCTTTGCAGATGCTTCAGAATGCCGCTGCAAGGATCCTAACCAACTCTAGGCGAAAAGACCATATCACGCCCATCCTCAAAAATTTACATTGGCTCCCCATCAACTTCAGAATCCTGCATAAGTCCCTCACCATTATACACAAGATCATCCACAATCAATCCACACTCCAGCTAAACATTCTGCTCCACCTACACTCCTCCACGAGACTGATCAGAACTGCCTACAAAGGGTCCCTCCACGCTCCACGCTCCCCCGACCAAATCCACGCTTCACCCCTCCATACGGAAACGTGCATTTTCAACAGTCGGACCCTCTCAGTGGAACGCACTACCTCCAGAGCTACACCAGGAACAATGCCCGTTTACCTTTAGGAAGAAACTGAAGACCTGGCTTTTCGAACAAGCCTTTCCTTAATCTGCTAAGCCTCAAATACTGACTCTTGATGCAGTCATCAATTCAGAAACATGCTGTATTCATGCTGTAATCATGCGATAATCTCTACCACTCTTCCGTTCCCTTGCCCCCAGTCCCGACCCCCCCTTCCTCCCTCTCCCTCCTTCAGCCCCAGTCACCCTCCCTCTCTAAGCCACCTTGCGCTTAACTTCACCTCCCTACTACCATTGCCACTTAGCCGCATTTCCCTCCCTCCCTACCGCGCCAAGCTCTCCTACCCTGATAGCTCCTCCCCCCTGAAAGCCCTGTCCTCCCTTAAGATTTGAGTTAAGTTCTGTGTTAACGCTAAGTTATCTTCATACTAAGTTGTCCTGAATTCATCGCCCTTGTTATATGTAACTTTCTCATGTTTCTCTTGTTTTGATGTAAACCGGTGTGATAAGACTTTTGTCCTGAATATCGGTATAGTAAAAAAGAAGTAAATAAATACTTAAAACACTGCTTTATGCATAGAAATGGCTTTGAAAATTACCTTCTTCGGTATAGCAATCAAGGGCTGATGCAGTAAAGTGCACCCCAACTAGCATAAGAGTTTACTCGTGATTGGGCGCACGTTTTGGGCATGCAAGAATAGCATCCGATGCAGTAAGGAGATTAGAGCGTCCAAAACGTGCACCCAGCAAACACGTATTCGATAGCGCCCAATGCATGTAAATTCCATGTAGATGAAGACATTAACTATTATCGTCTGATGCAGGAAAGTGCATCCAAAAGCTGGGTGTCCAACGCACATTTTTTAACATGGTAAATTTAACTCCAGCTCCGGAGGTGGAATAAACATTAAAAAATATGGTCCTCTGTGTTATGATAAATGTGGCTTCCTTAGTTTCATCCTTACTCTTAAATAATATGTTATGTTTTTACACCCCTTGTTAACCCCTTTATCCCTATAACCTTATTTTGTAAACCGTTATTTTGACATTTCCGAATGACGGTATATAAAACTCGTTAAATAAATAAATAAATAAATAAAATAAATAAAATAAATTTACTGCTTGTGGTGGTGAAAAATATATCTATATTGATTTGATCAAAAAGAGGCACACCTTTCTCATGACCACACAATTTAGACCCCCATAGCAATGGGCACCTGATATAATAAACTTCAACATTGAAATCAGCACCTCAGCAAAATAACCAAAAAGAAGCACGATTAAAACAGATGCTCATATTCATGTAGATTTTAAAAGCATTGCTCGTGCAAAAATGGCCCCATACATGCATATATGGGCCCCACGCGAGCAACATAAATTTTAAGAAGCTGGGAAGTACGCGCATACATACTTGTGTGCACGTCAAGAATAAGGAGGAAGAAAAGGGGCAGGGCAAAGACTCGCGTAACCCCGAGTTTTGCAAAGGCTGATCATGGCACTCGTTGCCATGTTACCTGCGTAACTTTACTGCTAGTCCTGATGAGACACAAGTCTGGAGATTTTGAGTCAGGAGAGGGGGATTGAGAGAAAGAGACAATCTGACATTCTGTATATCTCTCACTGTAAGAGGGGTACTTTCAATTTAGGGTGAGTTTTGGGAGGGGTGGTGTTACATTGGTCTGCCTAGGGTGCAAAGGTATGTAGATCCTTGTAACGCCACCCTCCCCCAAAACCCACCCTGAGTTGAAAGTGCCCCTCTTACAGTGGGAGATATATAGTGTCAGATTGTCTGTCTCTCTCTCTCTCCTTCCACTCTTTCACTTATGCGAGCATGTCAAAATATGCATGTAAAGGCTGCACACATTCTTGTGGCAGGAATATTGTACTTGCACACACGATATAAAATTAAGCGTATCTTTGCTCGAGTGCCCAATATGTGCGTTTATGGGCGCACGCACACTCCTTTTAAAATTTACCTGATTTGAGTGTCTGTTGTAATTGTAGGCACCCAAGGCAATAATTTTTGAGTGCCAGAAACACACAATTCTGCCTTAGCATGCCCCTTTTTACACTGCCCCGATTTTCCTCTCATTTAAATACTGCATCGGACACACAGGGAATTTGGCTGCGCACACGTTAGGACAACAGGCATTCAATACAAATGCCTGTTAAGTGCATATCTTAATGCATTGGCCCCTCAGCATCTATCAGGACTCTGATGTATATAGTAAGGGACACTTTTTGTGAGACCATTACAGGTCACTAGTGAGACCCCCACCTTGAACAGTGTGCTCAGTTCTAGAAGCCAAGCCATGATAACGATATGAAGATGATGGAAGTGATTCAGAGAAGGGCTACTAAAATGATATGAGGCCTGTAACACAAACCCTACAAAGAGAGCCATAAGTCACAAAATGTACTCATGGGAAAGAAGGGAATGAGTGATATGATAGAAACATTCAAATATTTGACAGTCTTCAATAAGACAGAGGAAAGGGACAATTTCCATGGAAGAATAATTTCAAATACACTGTTGTTGGAAGGAGGAGTGTTCAGAGGAAACAAGAGAAAATCCTGAAAAGGTGGTAGATGCCTGGAAGAACCTACCAGCAGAGATGATAGAAACAAGTGCTGTGAGAGAATTCAAGCATGCTTGTGACAGATATAGAGGACATATAGAGTGAATGAGGTGACAAGAATTAAGGAAGCATGACTTAGTGATATTGCAGTTGGTCCCAGAAACCAACTGGATCAATGCCAGCAGGATTGGGCATTATCTAGTAAGGTGATAAAAAGAAATCAAGAGGTGAATAAAGAAAGTACAACCTGGTGACACATAAGAACATAAGAAAATGCCATACTGGGTCAGACCAAGGGTCCATCAAGCCCAGCATCCTGTTTCCAACAGTGGCCAATCCAGGTCACAAGAACCTGGCAAGTACCCAAAAACTAAGTCTATTCCATGTAACCATTGCTAATGGCAGTGGCTATTCTCTAAGTGAACTTAATAGCAGGTAATGGACTTCTCCTCAAAGAACTTATCCAATCCTTTTTTAAACACAGCTATACTAACTGCACGAACCACATTCTCTGGCAACAAATTCCAGAGTTTAATTGTGCATTGAGTAAAAAAGAACTTTCTCCGATTAGTTTTAAATGTGCCCCATGCTAACTTCATGGAGTGTCCCCTAGTCTTTCTACTATCCGAAAGAGTAAATAACCGATTCACATCTACCCGTTCTAGACCTCTCATGATTTTAAACAGCAGGCCATGGAGTAGCCAGGTTAGTATTAGCAGGCCTGGAGTAGCCAGGTTAGTATTAGCAGGCTACAATTCTTTAGACACCAATTCATCGATTAGATTGTTGCCAGTATGTCATTAAGTTTAATTCAGAATTACCCTTTGTCTACCCTGGAAACTGATGGTACATGTGTATGTCAGACTATCCGACTCTACACTGAAAAGTTTCTCTGGGGTTTGGTCATGCAATCATTTCCTGGTGCGGATGCCAACCTTTTCATGCTCAGTTGCAAATTGAGCAAAACCAGGTATCAACCCCATCCTTATTTTATACTCTCTGAAGTCAGTTCTCAAAGCAATTTACACGGGTAAAAAGCATTTTGCCTACGCTAATTGGCCATCTGAAAATTGCACTTCCTCAATGCAACTAAAGATTCGAATGCTCTTCCACTCTGTTTTTAGACATTTTAAAATCAGATGTTTAGGTCCAGAGAGGAAAAGTATGCACATGAATGGAATTTTCAGTTCTTCACACCTACTTTTCCAGCTAAATTTTATCTGTGGAAAAAGCAGGTGCAAGTGAACACACATGCTTTGTACCAGTGATGGCTTTAGGGTTTTGCCACTCCTAGGTAATGTTTGTGTTGTCACCCCTCCCCTGCATAAGTTCAGATAACAGAGAGCAGAAGGTTTAAGGCATAGCCCCACAGTTTCCTGCAGACGGCACAATCGGAATAATTTCCATCTTGAGTATTACATTATAAAAATGAAGTAATTTTCCAGCCTTGCTTGTGTCTGTATGATTTTTTTTTTTAAATTGGTCGAGAAAACAAAATCTCAAAGAGCAGAGGGAGATCATCTCAGGGATGGGGAGAGGAAAAGGAGAGGGTGAGAGGGCTAGGGATGGGAAGAGAAGAAAAGGAATAAGAGCTAGGAATGGGGTGAGGTTAGAGTGAGAGGACTGGAAATAGGGATGAGTGTGAGAAGGAAAGAGGACTGGGGATGGTGAGAATGGGAGATGTGGAAGTTTGAGGGAAGGGGGGAGGAAGATCAGGAAATTGCAATAGAGGAAGAGAGAGGAAGGTGCTGGGATTGAGGAAGGGGGAGGGTGTGGGGGCTGGGTTCCAGGATCTAGGGGAAAGAAGCAGATCAAAGGAGAAAGAATCTGAATTGCATTAGTGGGGGTAGAGGGGAGAGGAGGAAGAGGAAGCAGGTGACCCTACAATGCTTCGGTGCTGCTTCCCCTTGTAAGAAAATAAGACTTGCCATACTGGATCAGACTAAGGGCCCGTCAAGCCCTGTATCCTGTCTCTAATAGTAGCTGGTCCCCTCTCTAATCTCCAACTTAATCTGACACACACACACACAGGCAAGCACCAATCTTTTATCTCTCACACATACACATCCTCCAGCTTGTCTCCTCACCTGCCAATAATTCCTACTCATCCTCTTCTAACCTGCCCAAAATGATCCTCTTTTGCCCTGTTTGCTCTAAGCTCAACCCCGATCATCCTGTTCCCTGCAGGCTGGCTGAGAGGGAAAGGGCTGGATCAGGAACGAAAGACTGTTTTCCGATGATTGAGATTCAATCATCTGGAAGGTCACAAGTCTTCAGCCAGGCTGCTGCCCCCAGATTTTTGCTGCCCTAAGTATAGGCCTAGTGTTCCTATTGAGAAATCTAGGACTGCTTTATATCCGTGACAAATTTTAAAACAAACGAACACATGCACTTTTTCTTTGAGAATTGGTGCAAAGCTTGCAAGTAAAAAGTCTGCATGGTCTTTGTCCCAATGTGAGCAGTTTGAAAATTGTCCCTTCAAGAATAAGGCCTACTTAAAATTCTTTTCTGCATTTTGTATTTGTTTTGGACAAAAGTCAATTAACTTGTAAAATAGACTTAAATGAGAAATTTAACTATTTCCTAATCTGTTTGCATAGAAAATCGGAGAAGAATTTGTGGCAGACTTAAGTCAACTGAAGAAACTGCTGAATTTTGTTAAAGATGAAGCCTTCATCAGGGATATGGCAAAAGTCAAGCAGGTAATATTCACACAAAATAAGCTGTGCTGGGAAGTCCCTAGTTCATTCCAGAATGTTCTGCAGTCTCAGATGAGGGCTTTCTTGGTTTTTATCATATATTGTAACTGTTAACTCGTTTTTTAGAAATAACAGAAAATCTTGAGTGGAGCAGACCTAGCAAGAGCTCCCAGCAAATCACCACCTAATACTTGTTCCATACATCAGTCCAGTGCCATCTCCTAGCTAGGAACACCGAACATACTCAAGTTCTCAACACTTTCCAGCAATCCTTGGAGTTAAGGTTCTTACTGAAAATTCAGCTGGTCAGAAATGAAGGGTGAGAAGTTACTTCTCTGTGTCATCCTTTTTCTTTTTTTTTCCTAGGAAAATAAGATGAAGTTTTCCGCTCACCTAGAAAAAGAGTACAAAGTGAAAATAAACCCTTCTTCCATGTTTGACGTGCAAGTCAAGAGAATTCATGAATACAAGAGGCAGCTGCTGAACTGTTTACATGTCATCACGCTATACAACCGTAAGCCTCTGCTTTCTGCTGACATTGAGGCAAAGTGATAGTAAGGCATGCCATCAGTATATACAGCAGGAAAATAAACAAACTTAACACTCTACTGAGAAAATAAATAGCATGGGTTATTGTTCCTGCAGCACAGAGTTTGACAAATTTATGACAAAAGTAACTTCAGTTTCGATGTAGAGATTAAGCTAAATTGGTCCTTCAGATGTATGGTATTATACAGGCTGCTATGTTTGGTCATATGCATTTTGTTGTTGCTTTAAATGTTCACTAGATGGATGCCTCTTCCACAGGCTTAGAGCTCGGTAAGGATCCCTAGCGGCCCGCATGTTGGTAGTTTTCTAAATATTTGGATTCTCAGTCAGTACTCACCTTTGAGTCTTGTTAACCAAACTGATTTCTAACAGATCGATACTCTAAGGCCGTGGTAGAAACAGTGCGGCAGTGTCAGGCGCACCCTCGTTCCCCGCACACACAGTTCTCTTCACCTACTGCTCGATACTCTCTTCAAATTGCATGCAAATGCATGCCGCGGCTGCGAAGCCTTAGGCAAGCGTTAGGACCGCGCAACCCATTTTACTGTATAGAGCGCCTATACAGTATCCTGGGTTCGCGGGCCTAACGCTTCGCGGCCGCGCTGGTATCTGTCATTTCAAATGTCATTTCAAATGACATTTGAAATGACAGGTACCAGGAAGTGGACAGTTATGTTCCCCGATGCTCGGCAAACTTTCCCCCAGCCCCCGTTCACCTGCCCTGGCCCCGTCCGGTCTCCGGTGCAGCCCCAGTCCTGTTCCCTCCTCCCGAAGCAAAAAAAACCAAAAAACCGAAAAAGTAGCAAGGCTCGGGCCTGCTACGGTGGTCCCTTCTCCCTTCTCCTCTCCTCCCAATTTCGGCGCTCAAGGCGGCCGGGTGGGCGTGCATTCATCCAGGCAGAGGGAGCCGGCGGCGAAAGCGGCCTCCGGCTCCCTCTGCCTGGATGAATGCACGGCCCCTGCCGGCAGTGAATGAATGCCCGTGCGATTTCGGTACTCAAGGCGGCCGGGTGGGCGTGCATTCATCCAGGCAGAGGGAGCCGGCGGCGAAAGCGGCCTCTGGCTCCCTCTGCCTGGATGAATGCACGGCCCCCGCCGGCAGTGAATGAATGCCCGTGCGATTTCGGCGCTCAAGGCGTGACGTCACGACATGTGACTGCCTTGAGCGCCGAAATCGCACGGGCATTCATTCACTGCTGGCGGGGGCCGTGCATTCATCCAGGCAGAGGGAGCCGGTGGCGAAAGCGGCCTCCGGCTCCCTCTGCCTGAATGAATGCACGGCCCCCGCCGGCAGTGAATGAATGCCCATGCAATTTTGGCGCTCAAGGCGGCCGGATGGGCGTGCATTCATCCAGGCAGAGGGAGCCGGCGGCGAAAGCGGCCTCCGGCTCCCTCTGCCTGGATGAATGCACGGCCCCCGCCGGCAGTGAATGAATGCCCGTGCGATTTCAGCGCTCAAGGCGTGACGTCACGACATGTGACTGCCTTGAGCGCCGAAATCGCACGGGCATTCATTCACTGCCGGCGGGGGCCGTGCATTCATCCAGGCAGAGGGAGCCGGAGGCCGCTTTCGCCGCCGGCTCCCTCTGCCTGGATGAATGCACGCCCACCCGGCTGCGGCCTGGATCGAACACGCTCCCACCGCCGCCTGGATCCAACGCGCGCCCACCCGCTCGCCGGCTCCCGCCGCCGCTGCCTGGATGAACGGGCGCCCATCCGCCCGGCTTCCGCCGCCGCCTCGATGACCGCACGCCTGGGGGATTCGGAAAGTGACAGGAAAGTGACAGGTATTTATACATATATATATAAACAACTTACGCTGCAATGTTTTTTTACACTTTACTCCCTTTGGTTTTACCCCCATTTTTTACACTTTATTCCCGTTTTAATTTTCTAACACCACACTAACACCAAGTAGAGGGTAGGCGGTAAACTAACAGGTTAAGGACGCGGCAAAATAGCGGGTTACAAAGGAGATAATCTGAGCGCGCGTCACAGTATCGGAGGGGAATAGCTAATTCCTTCATTATACAGCTAATTCGTTCATTTACATATCATATACATGCTGCGTGCGGAAAGGGTTATGCGTCTGTTTTAAGAAGCGCTAAGGACGCGTGAAACTGGAGACTGTATCGCTGGATTGCTTTACGCGTCCGAATTGTGCGCTCCCAGCATGTTACAGACGGGAAATCTTCAACCGCACGTTACAGTATCGACCTGTAAGTGGGTTAATCAAAACCCACAGCAGCTGTTTAAGCTAATTAAAACTGAGCTAAATCCAGGTCCTCATTTTTCCTATGAAAAAAATCAGTGGTAAATTGAAAAATATAAAAAAACCTACAGCAAAAATATGTTTCCTGTTTTTCTGCTGGAAAGAAAAAAATATGAATTTATTTAACTTGGGAGACCCGAATATAGACAGATGCTTTGTTTTCACCTGGATGCTGGCAGAACAGAGAGATAAAGTAACTTGCCCAAGGTCACAGAGAGGTGAGTCTCAGACTCTTTGTCCTGAATTAGGGTACAATACCAGGCCATGCCTCCTCCTAAAAGTTTAATGTATATTAGAAATGGGTATTCTGTTAACTGTGTGAAAATCAGTCATTTTGAAAAGTATAGTGGTAGTGTCTTTCATAAGCATATAGATATGAAAGAGGATGAAAAGTCTAGTTCTACTTTAAACCCTACTGGGGCCTGGTTTAAAGGGGAAGTGCTATCTACAGTACAAATATTTTTACTTGTGCTCCTTTCCTTAGAAGTTACAAATGGTAGGGGTTTTTTTGTGTGTGCTGGGTGTTTTTTTAAATTAATTACTTTGTTTCTAAGCGGCAGGATTGGCATACATGCTTTCTTACATTGATTTGTGCAGGTACTGATATGTGTCCCAAGATGCAGTTGCTTCTGTGACATCAGAGTGCTCTTTCTTCTGTAGCCTTCTGCAGCAATATTCATCAGAAACTATTGACAGTGCTAGCAATTACATCCAGCCACTGTTTCAGGACTTCCCTGCACCTTTGACACCATCCCCCCACCTCTCCACAGCCCCTGCTACAACCATTCCTCTGGCACCTTCCAGTGTCCAACTGCCAGTCCTCCAGTTCCTCCCATCAGTTAGAAATCTGCTGAGCCCTATGCTCTTCCAAACGCTCTCTCCTTCCGCTCGCTTTACCTCCTCCCCTCTCCACTGCAGCCCAAACCTTTAGCTGCTGCCCTCCACCCACTCCTAATGTCACACGTCTCAGATCCCATGCTCTCAAAGGCAGTCTTGTGCTTATGAGAGCAGAAACTCAAGAGAGCAGAACATGATGGGGAATAAAGTATGAACCTGCACTAAACGAGAGAGAGATCTTGGAGTGTCCCTGTCTGATAATCTCAAAGTTGCAAAACAGTGCACTCGGGCAGCGGGAAGAGTCAGAAAAATATTAGGATGCATAAAAAAAGCTATCAGAAGAAAAAAGAAAGTGATAATGGCTCTGTATAAATTGTTTGTGACACCTCATATGGAATTTTGCATCTAGTTCTGGAGATACAAAATTCACCAAGGCAGTGAATTTTCAAGATCGTATTCATGTCCCTCAAAGGAATAGATAAAGCATAATCGATGAGCATTTTTCAGTGGAAAAGAAATTTTAGATTTCCTAACGTATAGAGAGATGAACTCAGACCAGTGGGCTTATGCTCCCCTGCCAGCAGATGGAGATGCAGCATGCTGCCCGCTATAGGCCGTTGGTGTGTGCAGTGTGTTGGCTCTGAGCATGCGTTGTGCCCTTGTTTTTTGGGCGCGCTTTTTATGCGCACTAACTTTTTTATGCGCTTAGCTTGACGCACAGGTTGTGTGTGTACCTTGCCATGCTTTCATCTAGGTGCTTATTATTTGGGCTCATTTTATTTTTTAGTGTGAGCCGTTCTGACGCACATTTACCACAGCGATGGTGCCGATAAGTAAGAAGCCTATGCATCTTCCTATTTGTGTTGCCTGTCATATTAGAGCTTCTCAGCCCAACTTGGCTTCTAATCTATGCCAGCACTGCTCAGACGCTCAGGGAGAGTTGTCTTCCTTGGATTTTGCTAAGCCTGGCTCTTCTCATTCTGATGATGCCCTGGTCACGGCCTTGACTTGGGGGGACGCCAGGTCTTGGTTCTCCCTTGACTGACTCCTTCGCTGGCGAGTGCAATTCGGTGGGACCAGCTCCAGTTCCTTCTGGGCTTCGTCTGAACCCGGCTGCTTTTTCGTGGGTGGAATTTTTTCAAGGCTTACAAACCTTTCTTCAGGTGCAGTCCTCCACTTCCCCCATTTCTGTCTGGTCGGACCCTCAATCAGTGGCTCCTCCCTCTTCCAGTCCTATGCTTAAATGCTGGGGTTCGCCCTGGCTCCCTGCGGGTGTTTCTGACATGAATCCGGATGGCACTGATGATGAGGTTGATCCGGATTCCCTGGAAGATGGGGAAATTCCTCCAGGGCTGGAACCATATCGAACCATGTGGTGTTTCTTTCATAGAGGTGAACTGCCGGCCCTGATTTCCCAGACTTTGAAACATCTGGTTGTTCCTGGTTCAGATGCTATGTCAGTGCTGAGGAAGAATCCCATTTTGGTTTCCTTACGTAAAGTCTCTTGTTTTTTCCCTGTGATGGATGCCATCCAGGAATTGATTGATGTGGAATGGGATGCCCCAGAGAAAACTTGTTTCTCCCAGGACAAGCAGGATGATAGTCCTCATAGATGGGTGACATCAGATGGAGCCTGTCACAGAATACACTGAGCATGCCCAGCATGCTACTAACCCCGTAGCCACACGGGGTGTCCCCCTTCAGTCTCATTTTTTCCGTGGTGCTGTTGCCTCGTGGTTTGTGGAGCTCTGTTTCAAACCTTTTCCTCATGGAAGAATTCAATGTTTTTCTTCGATTTTTCCCCGGCTCAGAGTCCCCCATCGCGAATTGAGTCCTCTGGCATTTGGTAGGTGTTTTTTGCGTTCTTGCGGTCGGTTCTTGAGCATCTACCCCCCGGTGGCCAACGGTTACCAACTGCATGCCGCCCTTTTTTCAACGGCGACCGATTTTAGGAATTGCCCTGAGTGTCCGCAGACTATATCCATCACAGACCCGCATGTGTCCTGTGTCTCGGGCCTTCCCACAATATCCATCGGTGTCCCAGCTGTGCTCAGATGACTCCCAAAGGCCGGCGCGCCCCCCTGGACAAGATGGAACACTTGTTTGGTTCCAAGCAATTGGCTCCATCAACTCTGGTACCGGGTATATCGAGTCACAGGGATCGGTCTGACCCGGGACCTTTGCCTTCGGTACCCCGCTGCAATGATCAGGGTGTGGGAGATCGCCCGTCAAGGGCGTTGGGACATTTGAAGGCTTCTGGATGGTCTTCCTCGGCGCCGGAGAAGGACCAGGCTGAGCACCATGGGAAACAGACACCGGCACCAATGGTCGTCATCGTCCGGTTCCAATACCGACACCGGAGCGGCATCAGCCTCGGCTGAACACCCTCCGAAGAGGCCCCGAGGAGAGGAGGCCCCATCCTCCTCCAAACCTGGGAGGCCAGGGCATTCCCCACTGATATCAGTGCCGGGCACCAAGCCTCTGCTGGATCCCCGTGGATGCTCCGGTGATGTCCAGCCTGCCTCCTACTCTGGGGTCGGTCTTGTTCGCACCTGCTTTCAGAGAGGAGTTGGACCGCATGGGGTCTCCAGCAGCCACCGACGCCGACCCCCATACCAGCATTGGAACTGGCGCCCTCCATGTTGGCGCATCTGCTGGAAATGCTGAACATGCTGCTCGGTGCCTTACTGAAGCAGCCTGTGCCAGCGGGCCCCTGCTGCCTTGTCCACCACCGGTGTCTCCCCCATCTCAATCCCGATTTTGGGCTCCTCGGAGGAGAAAGATATGGCTCTGCGCCTATCTCCATGGGTGCTACCGCCGATGTCGGATCCTGTCCCCAGGCCGTCGGGCCTCCCGGTGCCCCAGCGTCCATCGTAGGTCCCGGTACCCTTGATGCCAGCGCCACTGCTGTCAGTTCCACCTCACCGACCATCGGTGCCCATGCCCCATACTCTGGGGTTTGGCTTCCCTTCTCGACCCTGGCAGTTTAGTGGTGAGGAAGAGGCCCCTTACGACCCATGGGAAGATGCCTCATCTGAACATTCCTTGGAAGCCGCCGACGACCTTCTGGCGGAGCTTTCTCTGCCAGATGAGAGGCAGCACTCACTTCCCGAGGACTTATCCTTCACAGCTGGCGATAGCAGAAACCATTCCCTTCCAGCTTTTAACTAAGATGTTGGAGGTCCTCCAATTCGTGGATGTCCCTAAGGAGGTGATGGCCGTTCCTGTACATGAGGTCTTCTTAGACCTCCTCTACTGGCTCTGGGAACACCCGTGTTCAGTGGCTCCAGTCAATAGAAAAACGGATGCCAGTTATCTCTTGCAACAGGCCCTGGGCTTCCAGAAGAGCCAGTTGCCTCACCAATCAGTGGTTGTGGATATCAGCCCAGAAAAAAGCTCAAAAGATCCGCCCTCACTCCTCCACCCCTCTGGGGGGGGGACCATAGAGCCTTAAACACTCTAGGTCAGAGAGTATTCCAAGGATCCATGCTTATCGCTCAGATAGCGACATACCAGTTGTACATGAACCAATACAACCGGAACCTCTGGAAACAAGTACAGGAGTTTGCCGAGGGTCTACCACAACAATTCCAGGAGGGCCTAGAATCCATCCTCCAGAAAGAATTGGAAGCCAGGAAGCATGAAGTGAGGGCGGCCTATGTCGGCAACAAGGGTCTCAGCAGCAGGCATTAGTGCCAGATGCTGGTCCTGGCTAAAAGCCTCTGACCTTCACCCGGAGGTTCAAGACAAACTGGCCGACCTCCCCTGTACAGGAGAAAACCTGTTTGGGGACAAAACCCTGGTCACAGTGGCCCAACTCAAGGATCACCATGAGACCTGCGTCAATTATCTACTACCACCTATGACCCCCTTCGGCGACCTACAGGGCACCACGTAGGGATTCCAGAAAGCAGTTTTACAGGCAATAGAGATACTATCCTCCAGCCTCCTGTGCTTGTCCAGCTCAGGCTGCCCAAAGAGGCCACCCTCACCAACCATGAACACCTAGGGCTCAGCCAGCCCCTTAGCCTAGCCCTGCATCTGGCTTTTGACTGGCACAGAGAGAGCAGCAGCCTAACCACTGTGCCTGCGCCATCCAACCCACCGGTGGGAGGCCGACTCTGCCTATTCGTAAACAACTGGTCCCCAATCACCACTGACCGATGAGTGTTGTCCATTGTAGCATGGGGTTACCGCCTGAACCTTCTCAATATTCCCCCAGACTCCCCACCCTCTCTGGCGTGGAGCCTTGTGGAACACGCAATGACCCTCAAGCTAGAACTCTCGGCCCTGCTACAGTCCAGAGTCGTAGATTTGGTTCCCCAGGTTCAGTGCGGCTGGGGGTTCTACTCCCGTTATTTTCTCATTCCAAAGACAACAGGTGGCCCTGTCCCATCCTTGACCTCCAGGCCTTAAACAAGTTTCTCCGGAGAGAGCAATTCAAAATGATATCCCTGGGTACCTTACTCCCACTTCTGCATCAAGGGGACTGGCTCTGCTCTCTCGACCTACAGGATGTCTACACACACATTGCCATCTTTCCGCCTCATCGAAAATATCTGCGCTTCATCGTAGGACAGCGGCACATCCAGTACAGGGATCTCCCCTTCGGGCTAGCCTCCACACCCCAGGTCTTCACAAAGTGCCTGGCTGTGATGGGAGCACATATGCGCCAGAACGGGGTGCATGTGTTCCCATATCTGGACGATTGGCTCCTCAAGAGTTCTTCAAAAGAAGGAGCTCTACAGTCCCTGAACATGACGATGAGACTCCTCCAATCACTGGAGTTCCTTGTAAACTACCTGAAATCCCAGCTGACCCCAACCCAGCGACTGAGCTTCATCAGGGCAGATCTGGACACTGTGGTAGCCAAGGTGTTCCGTCCCAGCGAATGCATAGCCACCCTGGCTGGGCTAACCAGGTCCATCCGTTGCCAGCAGTTGGCCTCAGCCCCCTCAGCTCCTGAAGTTGCTGGGCCACATGGTCTCATTAGTACATGTCACTCCAATGGCCCACCTGGCCATGAGGGTCACGCAGTGGACTCTGCGGTCTCAGTGGCACCAAGCCTCTCAAGAACTCTCTGCACTGGTCCAGATAACTGAACCACTCCAGCTCTCCCTCGCCTGGTAGACACAGGAATCCAAACTGAAATAAGGACTTCCTTTTCAGCCCCCGACTGCTCAGGTGATCCTGACCATGGATGCCTCCAACCTAGGCTGGGGGGCCCATGTCAACGGCCTCCACATGCAAAGCCTCCACTCAAAAGCCAAGACAAGCTGCCAAATAAACTTCCTGGAACTCTGGGCCATGCGGTATGCACTCTATGCATTCCAGGACTGCCTGTCCAACTGGGTCATTTTGATCCAGATGGACAACCAAGTTGCCATGTGGTACGTGAGCAAACAAGGGGCCACAGGCTCTTATCTCCTCTGCCAAGAGGCAGCACAGATATGGGCCTGGGCCCTGTCATGTTCCATGCTCCTGTGTGCCATCTGCCTGGCAGAGACCAAGAATTTGGTGGCAGATCGCCTCAGTCAGACAGGATCTTCCACCAGTGGGGTCAGCCGGACGTGGATCTCCTTGCGTCCACATAGAACCACAAGGTGGACCGTTTCTGCTCCTTACACAAGAAAGGGAAAGGACCAGCAGTGGATGCCTTTGCCCTCTCCTGGAGTGCGGGTCTCCTGTATGCATATCCTCCGATTCCGCTCATAAGCAAGACTCTCGTGAAGCTACAACAGGACCGAAACTGCATGATCCTCATAGCCCCACATTGGCCACGACAGGTCTGGTTTCCGATCCTCTGTGACCTATTGGTCCAGGAGCCCATTCGCCTGGGCACCTTGCCTGACCTTATCACACAGGATCAGGGCAAGCTATATCACCCGAACCTCCGGTCATTGGCTCTCATGGCCTGGGTGTCGAAAAGCTAGTGCTGCAGCCCCTTAACCTTTTGCATGATGTCTCGCAAGTCCTGGTAGCTTTGAGTAAACCTTCCACATGGAAGTCCTATCAAGCGAAGTGTAGGAGGTTCTCGTTCTGGTTTGCAGAACAGGGTCTTGACCCTTTCACTTTCCCAACTCCTAGACTTTTGGACTACCTCTGGAGCCTCTCAGAGTCTGGACTACAGACTACCTCAATCAGGTGCATCTGAGTGCCATAAGTGCCTACCACCGCAGAGTGGGCAACATTCCGGTCTCGGTGCAGCACTTAGTGGGGTGCTTCATGAGAGGCTTACTTCAACTGAAGCCTCCACTACATCCTCCTGTTGTGGCCTGGGACCTCAACATAGTGCTGGCGTGGCTCAGGCGGCCTCTGTTTGAACCCCTACACTCCTGCAGTTGAAGCATCTAACCTGGAAGGTCATCTTCCTAGTGGCAGTTACTTCTGCTCGCAGAGTCAGTGAGCTGCAGGCCCTAGTGACCTATCCACTTACATGAGGCTCTTTCATGAGAGGGTGGTGTTGCGCACTCACCCTAAGTTCCTACCTAAAGTGGTAACTGCCTTTCACCTGAATCAGTCCATCATCTTGCCCACTTTTTTCCCCGAGACCACACTCTCACCCAGGTGAGTGGGCTCTGCATTCCTTGGACTTCAAGCGTGTTCTCGCCTTTTATCTGTAGCACACCACAGCCTACAGGCAGTTCACCCAACTCTTTGTCTCCTTTGACAAAAATAGACTTGGAGTTGTGGTGAGCAAGCAGACCCTCTCCAATTGGTTGGCAAACTGCATCGCTTTCAGTTACGAACAGGAGGGCCTTCTGTTGGAGGCCGAGTGAAAGCACACTCATAAGGGCCATGGCAGCGTCAGTGGCGCACTTCCAGGCAGTCCCTATCGCTGAGATCTGTAAGGCTGTGACGTGGAACTCCCTCCACACCTTCGCAGCCCATTACTGTCTGGACAAAAATGGTCGACAGGACAGCGTCTTTGGCCAGTCTGTCCTCTGTAACCTGTTTCCAGTCTGAGAACCCAACTCTCCCTACCTAGGGCCCAGTATGATGTTCAGACTGCCCTGTTGTTGCCAATAGCACGCCTGTTGTTGTGTCTGTTGCACTTTATTGGGTACCTTTTGGCCCATTGTGTTCCAGGGGCAGCCTGCAGCTTGGTATTCACGCTTCTGTGAGGACTACCATCCTGCTATGTCCTGGGAGAAAGCAGAGTTGCTTATCTGTAAAAGGTGTTCTCCTAGGACAGCAGGATGTTAGTCCTCAGGAAACCCGCCCGTCATTCTACGGAGTTGGGTTCATCTTCGATTTGTTATTTTATTTTTCGCTTGTTCTTTTCGGCTTTGATATGAGACTGAAGGGGGACCCTGTGTGGCTATGGGGTTAGTGGCATGCTTGGCATGCTCAGTGTGCAAGTCAAAGTTTCTAGAAACTTTGACAAAAGTATTCCGTGACGGGCTCCATCTGATGATGTCACCCATCTGTGAGGACTAACATCCTGCTGTCCTGGGAGAACACCTGTTACTGGTAAGCAACTCTGCTATCCCCTGAATCTGACAGTGAGAGAGCGATTGTGTTTTCCCAGAGTGGATGCTCTGGTATGTGCCATGTCTAAGCAGATGACTATCCTCGTAGAGGGAGGAGCGGCCTTGAGAATGTACATGATAGAAGGATTGAGGCTATTAAGCAAGCCTTTGAGGCAGTGGCGATGAATTTACAGATTGCCTCCTGTTGCGCCCTAGTGACAAGATCTTGTCTGCTTCTCTCTCAGGAGGTTAATGAGTCTGGAAGGAGTTCTAGAGCGGATATGGAGCCACTACGGCCTTTTTAGCAGACACAGGCTGTGATTTGGTCTGGAATTCGGCCAGAGGAGTAGCTTCGGTGATAGCAGCCAGGTGTCAACTTTGGTTGTGAAATTGGTCAGCTGACACAGTTTCCAAAGTCAATATTACCAGGATGGCCCTTTAAAGGCTCACTCTTGTTTGGGAGTGAGTTGGAGAAGCTGGCCAGTAAGTGGGGTGAGTCTCTGGTGCCTCGGTTGCCGGAGAATAAGAAACAGTTACAGCACCCCTTTGGTATGAGGGGTCGTTTCCAGGGTTCCAGGTGTTTTTATCCCTACAGAAGGAAGACCTTTCAGCAGACCCGGCCTTTTGTCTCAGTCCTTTTGTCCCCTGCAGCCCAAGAGAGAAGCAAGCTCAGGTGGTGGACCTTCCTGAGCTTCCCAATGAAGGTTTGCTGATCCACCTTCCAAAACAGGAAATAGGTGGACATCTCACACAAGCTTTCCCGGACGCCAACTGATAGAACACCGCCAAGCCACCCCTAATCTCCAACTATACCATGGTTAACTAATCTCCAACATGGTTAACTAATCTCCAACTCGGTTAACTAATCTCCAAATACACCATGGTCATCCTTATCTTCTATCGTTTACCTGTGTGAATTTCAATAACCTTTCCTTTCTCTTCCTTCTCAGCCAAGTTCTTATCACCCTGTTATATGTAACTGCCTTTTCAACACTATTGTTATAGTTATGTTTACTATGCACCCCTGTTTTATGTGAACCAGCACGATGTGACTGCTGTCTCGAATGCCGGTATATAAAAATCTGAAATAAATATAAATAAATAAATCTCTCTTTTATCAAAAGTGGGTCGAGATCACGTCAGGCCAATGGGGCCTAGAGGTGATACGCGAAGAGTATGCAGTGGAATTTCATAGTATTCCTCAGGACGTGTTCATGGTGTCCCCTTGCCACTCCCCACAGAAGAATCAGGCAGTGGAGTTCATGCTTCAAAGGCTCCTTAGACTGAGGGCTGTGGTTCCAGTGCTCATGTCTCAAGAAAGTATGGGGTGATATTCCATTTATTTTGTTGTGCCCAAGAAGGAGGGCTCCTTTCATCCTATCTTAGATCTCAAGAGTGTCAACCATCACTTGAAGGTGACTCATTTTTGAATGGAAACCTTAAGTTCTGTAATAATGGTGGTGCAGTCAGAATTTCTGACCTCCTTGGATCTGTCAGAGGCTTACCTTCAAATTCCCTTCTGATTGGAACATCAATGCTTTCTCACTTTGCAGTGTTGGGGCACCATTATCAGTTTCGGGCGCTGCATTTTGGTCTTGCTCCCAGAACATTTTCCAAGATTATGGTGGTGGTAGTGGTGGCCTTGCGAAAAGAAGGAATCATGGTGCAACCGTATTTGGACGACTGGCTGATTTGAGCCAAGACTCAGGAAGACAGCCGCTTGGTGACACACAAGGTGATCTCTTTATTGCAGGAGCTTGGTTGGGTGATATATCTGGCAATCTTCAACCATCCCAATCGTTGGAGTATCTGGGGGTCCAGATCAACATGGGACAGGACAGAGTTTTCCTACCGAAGGTTCGGATCCAGAGGTTGATTGATGTTTCAAGTGCATCAATTGATGAACACCATATGCCCGATGGTATGGTCCTACCTTCAGGTAGGAAGTTTGATGGCAGCTATCCTGGAAGTGGTGCTGTGGGCAAGGGTGCATAAGCGTCCTCTTCAGCGCTCTCTGCTATCTTACTGGAACCCGTAGTCTCAGGATTATGTGGTTTGGCTCCATTTGCTGATGGAAATCTACTCCTGCCTCCAGTGGTGGTTGCAGGAGGATCATCTGAGAAAGGGAGTTTCCTTGTCCTCTCCGGCCTGGTTGGTACTTACGACAGATGCGAGTCTCCACAGTTGGGGGACTCACTTTCTGGAGTTAACAGCTCGGGGCGCTGGAATGCCAAAGAGTCCTGCTGGAACATCAATTGCCTGGAGGCCAGGACAGTACGGCTGGCATGCTTGCAGTTCGGCCATAGACTGAGGAATTAAACGGTTTGTGTGATGTCTGACAAGGCGACAATGGTGGCCTATATCAATCACCAGGAAGGAACCAAGAGCCAGCAAGTGTCAGAGGAAATAGAATAGCTGATGGAATGGGCGGAAGGTCATCTGCAGATGATCTCGGCCTCTCACATTACAGGAAGAGACAACATAAGAGCAGACTTTCTCAGCAGGGAGAGTCTGGACCCAGGAGAGTGGGTGTTGTCAGCTGAGGTGTTTCAGCTGATTGTGGATCTCTGGGGCCTTCCGTTCCTAGACTTGCTGGCGACTTCTCGAAATGCAAAGGTTCCTCGCTTCTACAGTCACAGGAGAGATCCATGGTCCTTGGGAGCAGACGCTCTCATACAGGTCTGGCCAGAAGACAGATTGCTTTATGCCTTTCCTCCGTGGCCCTTGCTGGGCAAGATAATTTGCAAAATCGAAGGCCATAGGGGGCTAGTACTACTGGTGGTGCCAGACTGGCCCAGGAGTCTATGGTATGTGGATTTGCGATGACTCCTGATGGAGGCCACCCTTCGTCTTCCATTGCAAGTGGATCTGCTTCAGCAGGGAATGGTTCTTCATGAGGATCCGACTCAATTCTGTCTTACGGTTTGGGCCTTGAGAGAGCTCGCCTGTTAAAGCGTGGTTATTCCTCTGTGGTGATTGCCACTTTACTCCGTGCTCACAAGTTCTCCACCTCCTTGGCTTATGTGCGGGTTTGGAGAGTTTTTGAGGCCCTGTGTGAGGAGCAGGATGTTCTTCCTCATTCAGTTAAGATCCCTCTCATTCTGGATTTTTTGCAGGATTGTATTTATTTATTTATTTTAACATTTTTATATACCGATAGCCATTTGCACATCGTACTGGTTTACATAGAACAACAGAGGCAGACTACAATAATGGGCATGCCCTTTACAAAGAACGTAGAACATAGAATAAATATATATAATTTCGTAAACTAGGGTAGAAACATTAATATAACTTGGGTTATATATATTGGATGGATTGAATAATGGCTTGGATCTTAATTCCTTGAAGGTGCAGGTTACGGCTTTTGCCTGTTTCAGAGGCCTGGTGAATGGTGTTTCCTTGTCATCTCATCCTGTTGTGGCCCATTTTTTGAAGGGAGTGAAGCAACTTAGGCCACTCTTGAGGTTACCAGTTCCATTGTGGAGTCTTAATTTGGTGCTGGGCGTTTTGGCGGGCCCTACATTCCTTAAGGTTGTTGACTTTGAAGACTGTGTTCCTCGTGGCTATCTGTTCTGTGCATCGGATTTCTGAGCTGCAGGCTTTGCCTTGCTGGGAGCCGTTCTTTCGGGTGACTCCGTGGGCGTTATAGCTGCATACTGTTCCATCCTTCTTGCCCAAGGTAGTCTTGGACTTTCATTTGAATCAGTCCATCTCCTTGCCATCCCTGGGAAGGTCAGGAGGAGATTCGCCTTTTGCGCTTCTTGGAAGTTAAGCGTCTTATTGTGCGGTATCTGGAAGTCTCTGAGTGGCCTGTTTGCGGTATTTGGAGGTCTCTGAGTCGCCTGTTTGTTCTTCATGGCGGGTGTAAGCAGGGGCTCCTGCTTCGCAGACTACCATAGCTCATTGAATTAAGGAGGTGGTCACGAGCGCATGTATGGATGCTGCAAAGCTGTTGCCTACTCAGTTTAGGGCTTATTCCACTAGGGCTCAGGCAGTGTCATGGGAGGAAGTTAGTCTATTGCCTCCTGTTGATATTTGCCGAGCTGCGATGTGGTCCTCCTTACAGACTTTTTCCAGGTGTTATCATCTGGATGTACCGGCCCTGGAGGATGCAGCCTTTGCACATACAGTGTTGACTGGACTGCTGGCAACCTCCCACCCTGTTGGGGAGTAGCTTTGGTACATCCCACTGGTCCTGAGTCCATCTGTCTACACACTAGGAAATGGAGAAATTACTTATCTGATAATTTTGTTTTCTTTAGTGTAGACAGATGGACTCAACTTCCCACCCTCAGCTGCTGCATGGGTGTGTCAATAGTCCTCCTGTGGGGCTCTGGGTCCCAATGGATTACTGGTAAGTGTTCATCCAGTCCCTAGTTTGGGGTACCTAGAATCTTATGTGAGTTCATTGTTTATGATTGGTTGACAACAGTTCTGGTTACCTGTTTTTAATCATGTTTTTAATCAAGTTTTTTGCTAGTCTGTCCTCAGTTGCTTTTGAAGAGAATACTGGCAGGCTAGGGTCACTGCAGGGTTATGTATTCTGTGACGTCAGCTTGCTCTGTCTCCATCTGCTGACAGGGGAGCATAAACCCACTGGTACTGAGTTTATCTGTTTACACTAAGGAAAATGAAATTATCAGGTAAGTGATTTCTCCATTAAGAGGTCATACTATGAGAGTCAAAGAAGCAGATATACTTGGGAGTAGTATTTGGATATATTTCTTCATGGAAAGAGTGGTGGATCATTGAATAGCCTTGAATAGTGGAAGCAAAAACAACATTAAAATTCAAGAAAGCCTGGGATAAGCACAAATGTTCTTTAGTTGTGGGGAAGCAAGAGTAAAGAAGGGTCTGTATGGCATTGCAAAAGAAAATGGAAAAGCTACAAGAGCCGTATCTGCTGTTATATTCTTCTTCTTTCTGATAAGTGTTGTTGCGGCTCCATAGGCGGAAGTGCTAGGGAGCTCTCCCGATTCCGAGGAGATGTGTGCCCCTGAGGTGTGACAAACCCCTTCTGGGCAGACAAGAGTAATCTAAGGACCCTGACCCTCCACCAGACCTGCACACTCGGTGAGGCCACCAATGCAATGGTGGTCTCTGAGTAGTCCTCCAACTACTCCAAGCCCTTTTGGACCTGCCGCTGGGTAACGGCAAAGAGCGGCAGGCCGGATAGCGGTCAAGGGCAGGCAGAGACATCTGTTGCTGGATGAGGGATGAAGACACTGATGAGACACAGACTAGGAATTGAAACACAGGTGACGAAGACTCTAGGGCCTGGGCCGAAGCGCGCCCTCCACAGCCAGTTAAGGCTAGGCATGGACCATACCACGGACAGGTAAAGAAGAGTTCATTCAAGAACAGAGGCAAAGGGAGAAGGAGACAAGGGGCTCCGACAACCTGAAGCAGATACAGGTTCAAATTCAGATCCAGATTCAGATTTCAGAATGAAGGTCCCGGAGGTTGTGCTGCAAACCGGAAGAAGACATCTGGGAGGAGGTCAGGAACAAGAGGAACAAGGTTGAAGGCTTGAAGGAATATGAAGACTCCTTGGCGATGGTAGATAGAAGAGTCCCACCGAGTGCCGGCCGGGATGGTCGCGGACCACTCGGGCCACTGTGCGCCCTACACAACCCCGCTGGGCTGGTCAGGGACCTCACAGGGATGGGATGAGTGAAGCTTCAGGAGACATCGGCCACTGAGAACATCTGGACAGGCAAAGATAAAGGACATCAGGAACACTGGGACGAGGACATCAAAGACAGAAGGCATCAGGGAACGAAGAGACAAGATGGTCATCCAGTGAAGAAACCAGGAACAAAGAACATCAAGGGATCCCAGGACGAAGACAATGAAGCCAGGCAGAAGCAGGAAGCCAAGAGTCCAGGAGGAACTCACTCCTTGCGAAGGCAACTCAGGAATGGCAATGGAGCCCTTTATAGGACTGAAGAGGCGGATCCAAGGTGGTGTCATCCAGGGCCCACTCCCTCACTGGCCCTTTAATTCAGTGAGAGAGGCGCAGCCCTGCGCCTAACGAAAAGGAAGCAGGAAGACTGCAGGACCATGGACAGCGGCCCTGCAGAAGATGCTGACGCTGAAGAGAGGAGCCGGAGCAGGCCTCGACCAGGCCCGACGTGGGAGGCAGGGTTCAAGCCGTGAAGAGAAGCTGCATACGACTCCTGCCACAGAGGTGTGGCTTCAGGATGGCCTCCAGGCTGCGGCCAGGCCCAAGGGACTTCGGCGGTACTCTGCCGCGGGAAGGCCTGCCACGAGTGGCTCCATGCTGCGATGAAGAACCCTGGCGCGGCTCCTGCCATGCTGGCTTGATGGTAGCCTCTGGGCCGTGAGAGAAGGACAGCTATGGCTTCTGGACGGCCGCAGGAGCGACGAAGACAGTGGCAAGATGGCGGCCTCCAGCTGTGGAGGTAAGCTCCTGCTCGCGGCTAGGCCCGCGGGCAGGAGTGCAACAAGTGTAGTGTTATTGGACCTTGTTTTCAGTGGAATTCAGGCAAAGTTATAGCTCAAGTTATCTGAGATACACAGGACCTCTGAGCCATGTTTTTCAATATATGATAAATATTTTTCATCACCAAACTTAGCAAATATTTTATTTTCTAAATTTCAAATTTGGATGATTTACATCCTTAGAGATTGGAGAAACCAATTACATATTGTGAAAAAATCTGCCTTTCCTAGCACAGATTATAGGACATATGCCTACAATATTAACACAGAGAATGCTATATTTATTTATTTATTTATTTATTTCAATGTAAACCGGTGTGATTTGTACGTCATACAGGAATGCCGGTATATAAAAGTTAAAAAATAAAAATAAATAAATTGAGAAGCAAAAGCAATTAAATTCTTCAGAGGTGTGCACAAAAAATAAAGGTTTATAGGTATATTTATTAAAGAGAATAAACTTTTAACACAGCTTTCGCTCTTTAAATTTTCCAGGTATCAGGAAAGAGCCATCCAAATCCTTTGTACCAAGAACTGTCATGATTGGAGGAAAGGTACGGCATTCACCAAAAATGTTCTTTTTGTTAAATAAAACTTCAGAAAATTCACTTCTGCCTAATTGTTTTTATAAGGCTCATTAAACACTTGGAAAGCCTCAGTGGACAATAACAAAAAACTGAAACACAAGCTAACCAATAACGAGGTTGATATTCAAAGCCTTTCTGTGCTTAATATTTCGAGCAAGCACACAAAAGCCGAGTTTTGAAATTTTACCTTCCTAAACTCATAAAGTTTGTGTATATATGGCCAAATTTTCAATGGCCCGCATCAGGCCTTGCACGCACTGTGTGCATTTTCGAGGGGCCCAGCCACACGTATTATCCCCGGTATGCGCAGAAATGCTGGGCCATCGGAAAGGGGTGGGCCAGGGGTGTGGTCTGGGCGGGCCAGGACAGCACATTAGATACTGTCCCGGGGAACCACGCACCGGCAGCTGGCCGGCATGCAGAAGTTACTTCAACTCAGAGGTTGAAGTAAGTTTTAAAACAAAAAATCCCAAAACTAATAGTTGGGGAGGAGAGGGGAAAAGGTACCAAGGTTAGGTAGGGTTATAGGGAGGTCACTCACAGTCCACTCCTTAATTGTAGCAGACTGCGAGGGAACTGGGTAAGCCCTACTCGCATCGCCACACATTGCTTTTAGAAATTGACCCGCCCGCATTGCGAGCGCAGATTTTAAAATCCAGTGCACATATGCGTGCGGGAACTGTATTTTATAACAAGCGCGCATCAACGTGCGCATATTATAAAATAGCCGCACTGTGTCAAAAATTATGTGTATCTGGAAAAAGGTCCGATTGCTGGAAGTTACATCCAATAACCACAACTCTAAGAATAACTTGCTCACCAAAAATTGTATCTTATTGTTTTTAAGATATGACCATCATAATAGGGCACATGTTATATTGTGTACAAAACACATTCAATAACTATGCCAATATTTTGTAATCGGTCATTTTTAATTGATTTTTTCTTTTTTGCATCAATAAAATTCACCCAAATGTGTTCCAAGTGTCCAAATAAATATCTTGCTTATTCTGATTAACAATATTTAGAAAAAATTACTTAGCTGTGCAAGCTGAAATCCATTTGTTCTTATTTTGTTTCTTTTAATTAAAGTCCATTTAATCGACTAAATGCCCAAAGCCGACGTTGTACTCTAAGCAGCGCCCGACACGGTCTGTGTTTCGGAGTCCTGATCCTTCCTCATGGGGCAATAAATCTGTAGTGCTCTGCTGCCATCATTACGGCTTACTGGCTCCTGTTCCAATAGCGTCGGGAACCACGCGCACATGAACACACGCGGACTTTTTAAAATCTACCCCATGGTTTTTTGGGTACACAAAAATGAGTATCAGTGGAATCGTTCTAGGGTGGGCTATGCTTTAGCTAGTGACCGTATGCAGTACTTGCTCTCTGGTTAAAGTTATACGCACAAGTCTGGTCAGAAAATTGCAGTCCTAACTTTACCAAGGTAAAATCACGCGCATAACTTTATCTGAGTATATAGAGAAGGATACTTGTGTGCATAAGTCCACCTAAATATCAGGGAAAAGGTGAGCATGTAACTTTCCCCGGATATGTTTGCCACTCACCAACTCTCTCAATATGGACCTCAAGGTTTCTATTGCAACCTCCCTGAGCAATGTGATTATTGCCCCCTTAATACCTTGCATAACTTGTGTCACTGTGTTCTCCTGCAGGCAGCTCCTGGCTACCATATGGCCAAAATGATCATCAAGCTAATCACCTCAGTAGGCGAAATCGTCAATAATGACCCAATTGTAGGAGACAGACTCAAAGTCATCTACTTGGAGAATTATCGTGTGTCCCTTGCTGAAAAAGGTAGGCTAAAAGGACTGAGAAAGAAATATAGCCCATAATAGACAGGATGAGCATGTGGAAGATATAAACTTGTGTCTTATTAGAGCAGGATTTGGGAAAAAATATAAGATCAACTTTGGTTATCTGATCTATAATGTTTGGTGTATACTTCTTAAGTGAACATAATCTGAAAGAGTGATCAGGTAGCAGAATTTGTTCAGAGTTGTTGACAGGCTGCAGATTAACTGTCATCTCGTACCTGAAACTGAATTCTTGGTTGCCAAAAAAAAAAAACATCTTTCTATGTCCATTGTAATTAAATACACTGTTTGGGGGCCCTCTTCCATTGTGGAGTTTCCATCTCTTTTCATAACTATATTATTATTCTAAATATCAGGGCATCATTTCTTCTCACATGTTAAGCTGAAAACATGTACATTTTTTTCTAATTTCTTTAAATTCAAGGAATACTTCTATGCAAAAATAGAATTATTACAGGAAGTGCACTTTTCATTTTTATGTAGCTGTTTCCCTCTTTTTCTTGTTTGTAAATAAAACAATATTCCCCTGGCATAAAACTGATGTCAGGAGTCATGACAAGTGGCATCATCTTGTGATGGTGTGAGTTACGTTTTTGGGTAAATATTTCTGTCACCACCAAGAATTTATATTCAGCTCTTCCAAAAAGATTTTCTATAGTAAAAAGTGAAAAATTAAACCCTACCTCAGGATTACCTCTGGTAATAGGGACAGTAACTTTGAAACAGACACCTGGGCACACATGTACGTGCACATGCTAGCTTGCGCCAAAGGGAAGAAACCCAATGCATACAGAAATTCCATACAAGCGGAGATTTGGCCAACATTCTCTCCACCTAGCATGTTGTTGCCCAGGTAGAGTGTCCATCAAGCTAGGTAGAGAGAACGTTGCCCAAAGCACTTCTTGGAGTGAGCGTCCTCACTCCGACGGCCAGCAAATCTGCACTAGAGACCACTGTTCTGTCCGTAGGTCTCATGTGGAATGCAAAAGTGGCCCCCAACCCCCGACGCTCATACCTAATCCCCACCCCGAGTTAGTAGGTAGCCCTCCCATAGGGATTCAAATACCTATGTAGGGCATAGGCACTATAGTAAGGTGCTCTCTCGCTCTCTCTCTCTCTCTCTCTCCCTCCCCCCGGAACTATCGTGGATGGCGATAATCCTTTTCTGGCCCGTAGCGCAGTCCATAACGCGAAGTTGGAGTTAAAATCCGCGATAGCAGCCGCGCTAACACTGCGGTTGTTTCGCCACACACGATACACAGGTTCCCGCTTTACATATGCTCCGCCCCAACTCCGCCCCCTGAATACCAAATGACTAATTTGCATTCGCGAATCGCGTTAACAGCTGTTAACGCGATTCGCGAATTTATCGCACGCGGTAAAGTGCTTTGAAAATGAGGCCCTAAGTGTCAAAGTAGTAATAAATACCGGTGATTAATGCAGCAAAGGGTACAGTGGAGAGTTCATTCAGTGGTGACAATTGTATGTTCCCTGTACGTACCTGGATCAGTCCAGACAGTGGGTTATGTCCCCAATCCAGCAGATGGAGTCAGCACAAGCTTTGAGGGGGCGTATCCATATATACTACTACCCCCTCTGCAGGAGTTCAGTATCTTCTGACTCCAGCAGATGCGAGTAGGGGAATCAGGCTTCCCCTCCTTTTCCTTCACTTTCTTGCTTGATTATGGCTTGTTGTTGTCTTTTTCTGTGGATCAAGTTTGTATCAAGTTTGTATTAAGTTTAAAAAAAAAAAAAAAAAGGCAGAGTTCTTTCAACTTCTGGGGAGTGGCTTATCTTCCTTGTCTCTTCTCTGCGGCCTTGCTGTTTATTTCTCGTTGCAGCCAGGGGTAAGTTTGTTTTTCCTTTGTAGTTTTTTTCCTTTACAGCTCAGCCCCCGGTGCCCGCGAAAGCCGGTGGAGCCGGCCTCTTCGCTCTTTACTCCCTCACCCGCGGCCATTTTACAGCTCCTCATGGGCTGCTGAGCCATTTAGGGAAAGATGTCTGGGGCGGGTCGTGTGGCCGGGAAGGCCCCCCCGCGGCACCCTCCTCTATTTTCGGACAGCGGGCAGTGCGGGCCGACCGGGCCCCCCCGCAGCGGCGCCTTTGTGCGCGTGGCCCCCCCCGTGGCTTTTGCTTTTCTCCTGCAGCGATCCCGATGCCGCGGCCGTCCCGCTGTGCGGCCTGCAGAGACCCGGGGACCCGGATTTCCCGGGAGGGCATCTGTGCACGATGCCTTCCCGGGGGGGAAGGTACCTCACAGTCCCTGACTGATTTCTCTTTTTTGCCCGGGCGGTGCGGGCTGGCCACTCCGCCATTTTTGGCGGGAACGGCGGCCATTTTACATTCTGAGCGCCCTGAGGCGCAGGCCACGAGGGGGAACGGATCCCTGGAGGCCACGAGGGAGAACGGATCCCTGGAGGACTCTACCAGCGGGGGTGTTCCCCCGATTTTGGTGCAGGAACCAAGCACCCAGAGCCAGGGAGCAGGAACCACGCCGCCCCCAAAGCACACCCGAGCAGGCCGGGGTTCTCTCCGGAGTTTATCCTGCTCATGCATACCGCTTATCTGCAGGGGCTGGAAGCACCTGTGGGACCCCCCCCCCTCCTAAGATCCCTCGGATGTCGCCCTCGACGCCGGCCCCCCCCGACCCTCCGGGAGTGGGGGCCTCCCGCCTTCCTACCCGGGTCCGATCCACGCCCGCGGCAGTGGGGGCGGTGTCAGACCCAGCGGGACATGGACTTGACCTCCCGGACGGGGGACAAGGGGACGGCACACAGGAGGGGGATGATCCGCGTACCCTACGCCTCTTCCAGAGGGAAGAGCTGGACGACCTCATCCCGCAGATCATCCAAGAATTAGATTTGGATCCGCCACCAGACCCGCCTGCCCCAGTAGCTCCCGCTGTCATCACTTCTTCAAGGAAGGGAGATCCTGTCCTGGCGGCACTCCGGCCGAGGGCTCGGGCTTTTCCCATTCATGACTCGTTTTTACAACTTCTCACCAGGGAATGGGACACCCCGGAGGCCTCCCTGAAGAGCAGCCGGGCTATGAAAAAGCTGTACCCACTCCCCGAAGATTTTCTGGACCTCATCAAGGTCCCAAAGGTGGACTCCGCAGTGTCGGCGGTCACGAAGAGGACGACTATCCCAGTGACGGGAGGTGCGGCGTTGCGGGACACACAGGATCGTAAGTTGGAAGTTTTCCTTAAGCGGGTTTTCGAGGTCTCCGCTCTGGGTATGCGGGCGGTGATGTGCAGTTCGCTTGCCCAGCGGGCTAGTCTCCTTTGGGTCACGTCTCAGAACCTGCCGTCCGATGAGGCTGCCCAGGCAGATCGGCTAGAAGCCGCAGTGGCGTATGGGGCGGACGCCTCGTACGACCTTTTTCGGGTCCTCGCAAGATCCATGGTTTCGGTAGTGGCAGCACGACGACTACTGTGGCTACGCAATTGGGCGTCTGATACGTCCTCTAAGTCCAGTCTGGGCTCTCTTCCCTTCAGGGGCAAGTTCCTCTTCGGGGAGGATTTGGACCAGATCATCAAGTCCCTGGGGGAGAACGCTGTTCATCGGCTGCCGGAGGATAGGTTTCGACCATCCAGAGCGTTTTCTTCTTCTCGGACCAGAGCGCAACGGCGCTACAGGGGCTACAGACAGACGGGCTCCCGGCCATCCGCCCCCAGGTCTCAGCCCTGGTTGCGCGCCTTCCGCGGGCATCGGCCCGCACGCACTACTCCCGGAACCGGGAACCCCTATACCAAGTCTTCACAATGATGCCAGTCTCGCCCACTCCCCTGTCCCCAGGATTGGGGACCGACTAACGTATTTCTAAGCGGAGTGGGCACAGATCACCTCGGACCAGTGGGTCCTGGATACCATAAAACACGGCTACGCATTGGAATTTGTCCGCCCCCCGCAGGGAAGGTTCATCTTTTCCCCCTGTGGCTCTGACCTCAAGAGAGGAGCGGTGCAGCTGACTCTGGACAGACTCCGGGAGATAGGCGCTACTCGGGCCACTATTCCATCTATTTCGTCGTACCAAAGAAGGACGGTTCCTTCCGGCCTATCCTAGTCCTCAAGGAAGTCAACAAATCCCTTCGAGTCGTTCGGTTCCGCATGGAAACGCTCCGGTCAGTGATTGCGGCGGTGCATCGGGGGGAGTTCCTCGCCTCCCTGGACTTAACGGAGGCCTACCTGCACATTCCCATCCGCCCGGACCACCACAGTTTCCTTCGTTTCAAAATTCTGGACCAGCATTTTCAGTTCACGGCTCTCGCGTTTGGATTGGCGCCGGCGCTGCACACCTTCACCAAGATCATGGTAGTTGTGGCGGCAGCTCTCCGGAAGGAGGGCATCCTGGTTCATCCTTATCTGGACGATTGGCTCCTCCGGGCGAAGTCATTCGATCATGGACGCTCAGCGGTGACCCGAGTAGTACGGTTTCTACATTCCCTGGGATGGGTAGTGAACTTCTCCAAGAGCTCCCTCATGCCCTCGCAACGCTTGGGTTTTTTTTGGGGGCAACTTTCGACACCCTACTGGGCAAAGTTTTTCTGCGCCAGGACAAAGCTCAATCCTTGCGGGATCACACACGACGGTCCTCTGCGTTACCAGAGCCCACCTCCTGGGACTACCTGCAACTCCTGGGAGTGATGGGGTCCACCATCGACCTTGTACCTTGGGCTTTCGCGCACCTCAGGACCTTACAGTGGGCGCTCTTCTCCCGTTGGAAACCAGTATTGCAGGACTATCAGATGATTCTCCCGCTCCCACAGAATGCCAGGGACAGTCTGGGCTGGTGGTTGGATCCGCCGAACCTGGCCCGTGGCATGTCCCTCGATCTGCCAAATTGGGTGGTGGTGACCACCTATGCCAGTCTAGCAGGCTGGGGTGCAGTCTGCGATCGAAGCGCCACGCAGGGGACGTGGTCCACGGTGGAGGCGAAGTGGTCAATCAACCGTCTGGAAACCAGAGCGGTCCGGCTAGCTCTGCGACATTTCCTCCCGCTTCTTCGGAACCGAGAAGTCAGAATCCTATCGGACAACGCTACCACCGTAGTCTACATCAACCGACAAGGAGGCACGCGCAGCCCGCAGGTCGCGCTCGAGGCGGCGCTGCTGATGCAATGGGCGGAGCGTCATCTCGTCCGGCTAGCGGCCTCGCACGTCGCCGGTGTGGACAACGTCCAGGCGGACTTCCTCAGTCATCAACTGCTGGACCCGGAGAGTGGTCTCTCTCCGACAAAGCAATGCAACTTCTCGTCCATCGGTGGGGGGCCCCCCACTTGGATCTGATGGCGTCCGCTCTCAACGCCAAGGCTCCACGCTTCTTCAGTCGCCGGAGAGAGCGCGGAGGGAGTGGATGCCCTGGTCCTCCCGTGGCCGCCATATCTTTCTTTTCCACCATGGCCCCTGGTGGGCAGGATGCTCCGCAGAATAGAAAGCCATCAGGGGACCGTGGTTTTCGTCACCCCAGAATGGCCCAGGCGACCCTGGTTTGCGGACCTGCTACAGCTGGTGATCGACGGGCCAATCAGGCTGGGGCACCTCCCCCAGCTCCTACATCAGGGCCCGGTATTTTTCGAGCAGGCAGAATTCTTCTGTCTTGCAGCCTGGCTTTTGAGAGGCGCCGCCTCCGGCGTCGGGGCTACCTGGAGGCGGTAGTATCCACGCTATTGCGGGCACGAAAGACATCGGCCTATGTTCGAGTCTGGAAGGTGTTCGAGCTGTGGTGTACCACCCAGGCCACGAGACCCGCTAAGGCTTCTGTACCTCAGATCCTTCAGTTTCTACAGGCGGGGGTGGAAAAAGGGCTCACCTATAATTCACTACGGGTTCAGGTGGCCGCCCTTGGTTCGCTGTTGAGCGATGGGGGCTCTCTTCTACAGCATCCTGACATTGCTCGTTTTCTCAAGGGTGTCAAGCATATGCGTCCTCCTTTACGGGACCCTTGTCCCTCCTGGAGTCTTAACCTTGTGCTTTGCTCCCTGTCGGGACCACCGTTCGAGCCGCTGCGCAGCGCAACGATAAAGGATCTCACT
Organism: Rhinatrema bivittatum; assembly: GCF_901001135.1. Classification (NCBI taxonomy): domain Eukaryota; kingdom Metazoa; phylum Chordata; class Amphibia; order Gymnophiona; family Rhinatrematidae; genus Rhinatrema; species Rhinatrema bivittatum. The sequence continues at coordinate 255,853,494 of NC_042617.1, read as the reverse complement.
CTCAAGACTGTATTTCTTGTGACCATCTGTTCCGCTCGACGCATCTCGGAGATGCAGGCTCTGTTGTGTAGAGAGCCCTATCTCCGTTTCTCCGACTCTGGAGTTTCGCTTCGCACCGTTCCCTCCTTCCTTCCGAAGGTGGTTTCTGCATTCCATGTGAACCAGACGGTGGAGTTGCTGTCCTTCTCTTCCTCAGAGCCGAAGTCTCTCCGTCTCTTGAATGTCAAGCGCACTCTGCGCCTCTATCTGGAGGCTACAAATGAGTTCCGAACCTCTGACCATCTCTTTGTACTCTGGGCCGGTCCTAAGAAGGGGTCTCAGGCCTCGAAGACTACCATTGCCAGATGGCTGAAGGCCGGCATTGCTGCTTCTTACATTGGGGCGGGTCGGACTCCCCCACCTGGAATCGTAGCGCATTCTACACGTTCTCAGGCGGCTTCCTGGGCGGAGGTTCGCTCGGTATCCTCGCAGGAAATTTGTAGGGCAGCCACCTGGAAATCGTTACACACGTTCTCGAGGCACTATCGTCTGCACCTCGCCTCTTCGGTCTCTGGACACTTTGGCGAGCAGGTTCTCCGAGCAGGCCTCGCAGGACCCCACCCGATTTAGGGAAGCTTGGGTACATCCCACTGTCTGGACTGATCCAGGTACGTACAGGGAAAAGAAAATTATTATTTACCTGCTAATTTTCGTTCCTGTAGTACCATGGATCAGTCCAGACGCCCACCGCGTTTGGGTTCTTGATCCTGCTCAGCTCTGCGCTGCTTCTTGCTCGCAGTGTTCTGTGTCTTCACAGTTGTTTCTTTTCGCTGTTTTTCACAGCTCCCTACAAGTTGGTAGGATGTTTGCAGTTACTTGTTGCGGTTACAATTGTTTTCATTATCTGTTTCCACAAACTTGATCCTTCGGGGGTTTCTACTCGGGCTTTGATATACTCGATACTGAACTCCTGCAGAGGGGGTAGTAGTATATATGGATACGCCCCCTCAAAGCTTGTGCTGACTCCATCTGCTGGATTGGGGACATAACCCACTGTCTGGACTGAAAATTAGCAGGTAAATAATAATTTTCTTTTACTTGTTGGAAGAGAGAAACAGTTCTTGCTGTGGGCAGAGGCAGATGGGGAGGATTCCGATGAGTCCTGGTTGCGAGCGGTGTGCAGAGAAAGGTCGAGGTCCTGGAGTCAATCGTCGGAGATGCAAGAAAGTCTGAAGGCTTCTGCGGAGAGGGTTGTACAAAAAGGGCGCACGCAGGGGCGCACCAAGGGGCAAGCTCCTTGGTTGTGCTCCTTAGGCGCATGACGCCTGCGTGAGAAGGAGAGATTTCAAGCAAAATCTTTTAGCTTCTCTGACGTGTTCCAGCTGGGGGAGGGGTTAGCAACCACGAGGTGGAGGGGAGGAGTGGGTCCGATCGGAGGGCTGAGTGCAGGGGAAACTCAATCCAAGCCCTGGATCCTGGCTTGGAGAGCAATTGAAACAAGCAGAAAGTGGAACAACAGTGGGCCAAACTAAAAGGAACAACAGTGGGCCAAAAGGAACAACAGTGGGCCAAACTAAAAGGAGCAATTACTGAACCGACTAATATATATGTTAGAAAAGTAAAGAAAAGCAAGAAGAGAATGAAACCTATCTGGTTCACAAAGGAGGTGGCTGATAAAATAAAAGTTAAAAGAACAGCATTTAAGAAATATAAAAGATCCCAAAGGGAGGATCACAAGGAAGAATATCTGGTAAAACTGAGGGAAACAAAGAAAGTAATCAAGAAAGTAAAAAGTCAAGCAGAAGAAAGGATTGCAAAGAGGTAAAACGAGGTGACAAAACATTTTTCAGATACATCAGTGAAAGGAGAAAAGTCCAAAGTGGTATAGTGAAATTGAAAGGTGAAAAGGATCAATGGGTGGAGACAGATGAAGAAATGGCAGAAATATTAAACAAATGCTTCAGTTTGGTGTTCACTAAAGAAGACCCCGGAGAAGGACCAACGCTAGTTAACAAGAAACGGGAGGGGAGTGGAATGGATGAAACTCTGTTTACGGAAGAGAATGTATGGGAAGAACTAGGAAAACTGAAAGTGGACAAAGCCATGGGGCCTGATGAGGTTCATCCCAGGATACTGAAAGAGCTCAGAGATGTGCTGGCGGCTCCGCTAAGTGACCTGTTCAATAAATCCCTGGAAACGGGAGTGGTGCCGAGTGATTGGAGAAGAGCGGCGGTGGTCCCTCTTCACAAGAGTGGAAGCAGAGAGGAGGCTGAAACTACAGGCCAGTTAGCCTCATCTTTGTGGTGGGAAAAGTATTGGAGTCGCTGCTGAAGGAAAGAATAGTGAACTATCTACAAGCAGCAGAATTGCTGGACCAGAGGCAGCATGGTTTCACCAAGGGAAGGTCCTGTCAGACGAATCTGATAGACTTTTTTGATTGGGTGACTAAGAAATTGGATCGAGGAAGAGCGCTCAATGTCATCTACTTGGATTTTAGAAAAGCCTTTGATAGGGTCCCGCACAGGAGGCTAGTGAATAAAATGAGAAGCTTGGGAATGCGTGCTAAGGTGGTGGCCTGGATAGCAAACTGGTTGAAGGACAGAGGACAATGTGTGATGGTAAATGGAACTTACTCAGAAGAGAGAGCGGTGATGAGTGGAGTGCCGCAAGGGTCGGTGTTGGGACCAGTCCTGTTCAATATCTTTGTGAGCGACATCGTGGATGGGATAGAAGGTAAGGTTTGTCTATTTGCGGATGATACTAAGATCTGCAACAGAGTGGACATGCCGGAAGGAGTGGAGAGAATGAGATGGGATTTAAGGAAACTGTAAGACTGGTCGAAGATATGGCAGCTGAGATTCAATGCCAAGTAAGTGAAGAGTAAGGGGTGTGGAAATCCAAAAGAACTGTATTTGATGGGGGTTGAAGGGCTGATGTGCACGGAGCAAGTGAGAGACCTTGGGGTGATAGTGTCTAACAATCTGAAGTCGGTGAAACAATGTGACAAGGCGAGAGCTAAAGCCAGAAGAATGCTGGGCTGCATAGAGAGAGGAATATCGAGTAAGAAAAGGGAAGTGATTATCCCCTTGTACAGGTCCTTGGTGAGGCCTCACCTGGAGTTCTGGAGACCGTATCTCCAAAGGGACAGAGACAAGATGGAGGCAGTCCAGAGAAGGGCGACCAAAAAGGTGTATGGTCTTCATCGAATGCCTTATGAGGAGAGATTGAAGAATCTAAATATGTACACCCTGGAGGAAAGGAGGAGCAGGGGTGATATGATAAAGACCTTCAGATACTTGAAAGGTTTTAATGATCCAAAGTCAACGACAAACCTTTTCCATTACAAAAAAATCAGCAGAACCAGAGGTCACAATTTAAAACTCCAGGGAGGAAGACTCAGAACCAATGTCAGGAAGTATTTCTTCACGGAGAGGGTGGTGGATGCCTGGAATGCCCTTCCGGAGGAAGTGGTGAAGACTAAAACTGTGAAGCATTTCAAAGGGGCATGGGATAAACACTGTGGATCCATAAAGTCTCGAGGATGTGAATGAAGAGAAGAGGCATGGGGGTGGCTTGCAGGAATGACGGCTACTTCCTGGTGAATAATACCCTTATTCAATAAACTTACATACAGTTAATGCGACTCCAACATTGCTCTATGCTTCAACGGCAAGAGGAAATGTGGGACAAAGGATTTGCATTCACAAATAAGCATGGGAGTAACTTGCTTGTTGCGGGGGTTACTACCCCTAACCAATTAAACCTGATACTTCACTTTGAATACATATACAGCGCAGCTCACTGCTTCAACAGCAGGGGGAATGAAGATAAGAGGATATACAGTCAATTACCAACTAGGATTGAATTGCATAGTCTGGGTAAACAAATAAGCGTGGGAGTAGCTTGCTTGTTGCGGCGGTTACTACCCCGAACCAATTAAGCCTGGTACTTCACTTTGAATACATATTGGACCAGATCTTAAAATCTACACGCGGGCGTAGATTTGTTTGCGCAACCCGGCATGAACAAATCTACGCCTGATTTTGTAACATGCGCGCGCTGCCGCGCGCATGTTATAAAATCCAGGCTCAGCGCGCATGCAAGGGGGTGCACACATGTGCACCTTGCGCACGCCAAGCCCGAGGGGAGCCACGATGGCTTTCCTCGTTCCCTCCAAGGCCGCTCCGAAATCAGAGCAGCCTTCCTTCCTCTCCTTTCTCCTATCTAACCCACCCCCCATCCCTAACTAAATCCCCCCTACTTTTGATGTAAAAGTTACGCCTGCCCGAGGCATGCCGCTGTGCCAGAGCACTCGACCCCGCCCCCGAACCGCCCTCGGACTGCCGCCACGCCCCCGGCCATGCCCCCGAACTGCCGCCACGCCTCCGGCCATGCCCCTGGACCGCCACCATGCCCCCCGGCCATGCCCCCAGACCGCCCCTTTTTGCAAGCCTCGGGACATACCCGCGTCCTGAGGCTTGCGCGCACCGCCGAGCCTATACAAAATAGGCTCGGCACGCGCAGGGGCAGATTTTCTCGGGTTATGCGCGTATGTTATGCACGTAGCCTTTGAAAATCTGCCCCATACAGCGCAGCTCACTGCTTTAACGGCAGGAGGGAATGAAGATAAGAAGATTTACATTCAGACAACTACCAACTAGAATTGAATTGCATAGTCTGGGAAAACAAATAAGCGTGGGAGTAGCTTGCTTGTTGCAGGGGTTACTACCCCGAACCAATACTTCACTTTGAATACATATTCAGAGCGGCTCACTGCTTCAACGGCAGGGGGGGATGAAGAAAAGAGGATTTATATTAAGACAACCAACAAGGACTAAATTGCACAGGCTGGGTAAACAAATAAGCGTGGGAGTAGCTTGCTTATTGCGGCGGTTACTACCCCTAACCAATTAGAATTGATACTTCACTTTTAAGCAGCTCCAGCACTACTCTCTACATCAATGGCAGGGGTGGAAGGAAAATTAGAACCAAAAAGTTACCAATAAGGCCCCTGACTTCTGCGGTGTGAGTAACAGATAAGTATGAGAAAAATAACTGTGAAAGCTTGCTGGGGAGACTGGATGGGCCATATGGTCTTCTTCTGCCATCACTTCTATGTTTCTATGTTTATAACATGTGAGCAAATATATTTGCATGGTATAAAATAGGCTGTTCGTGCGTACATGTACACACAATTTTATATGGATGCATGCATGTGTGTACAAATGCTGCCTCTACTGCATAAGTCGGGGAATTTTATAAGGGATGCACGCTGACGCCATAGGGAGTTTTTCCAGTTCACCCAGTTAAGGGATAGAACTTCCCAACCCCCCCTCCAGTTTAAAAGTCTCCCTTTCCCCCTGTTAACCCCAACCCTTAAAACCCCACTGACTAGCCTAGATTTTTATATTTTATTACTTACATGCCATCCATAGCAGTAGTAAAGTTATGCGGCAGTGGACCCCGGTTCGCACTTGTGTGCATAAATACTTGCACACACATTCCATGTAAAAGTCCCGGAACACCCATGTCCTGCCCTTGCCACACCCAGACCATGCCCATGCCCCATCCCTTTTTGGGCTTTATCACTTGTGCGCGTACTAGGAGATACAGATGTACACAGGCGGCTTTTAAAATCTGCTCGCTGCGCACCAGCCAGACATACTCGCATATCTTCTGGTTTTGGCACGTGCTGGGCTCTTAAAATTCACCCCACAGGTTTTATCTGTTGATTAATATTTTCTTCCAAAGTTTTGCTTCTAGTGGCTTGTTTAAGATTACAGAAAAGAGTCACCATTAAATTAGCTTGAAATACTGATGAGTCTGGGTGTTTATTAGGGTGTGAAGTATTTTTTGACTGTGGCTAGAGTCATCCTGACATTTTCTTAGTTTTAAGATGCTTTTGTTAACATTAATCTAAATGATTACTGGATCACCACCTTGCAACTTGTTACTTATTTTTCTGATAATAAAGCAAAATATTATTGGCATATACCATGTCTCCAATGTTTGCAAATGTGTGTCTTGCATGCATATTCATTTTGGATGACCCATGTCACTAGGGAGTCACCACGTCAGGTTTGGGAAGACCTAAGGAGTTTTTAGAAGGGAAAGAAAACTTATGAGATTCCTGTGTGTGTATCCCTCCAATAACTTTTGTGATTGGTGACTACACCAAATTTTCAGGACTTGGGGGGGGGGGGGGGGGGGAAACATAAGGACTCTGACAGGAATAGAGGTTTTTTCATATCCATGTATGTGAACAAATTAAGAATATAGAGTAATTGACCCTTGAAAGATGTAAGAGGATGATCCTCTTAATTCATGCTTGTAATCCTTGCATATTTACATTGTTATAGTGCCTTTTAATATCCATACTTTTCTGTTTTATTTCTATTTATTTATTTAATATATCTATATTCCACTTATAATGATAAAAACATACTAAGTGGATAACAAAGTCACCATGACTTTTGTTTACATCGCTGCATGCAGTGACTGCTGACCACCAGTAAAGCCCACAGAACCTCAGTGGAGATGATGAGGGGTATATTTTAATGTCAGAGAGGATGACAAATAGTAGCGGAAATTCAACTCATGAATCGTTTTTTCCCTTCCTGCTTCTTCTTAGTGATCCCCGCTGCTGATCTCTCTCAGCAGATCTCCACTGCTGGGACTGAGGCCTCTGGCACAGGAAACATGAAGTTCATGCTGAATGGAGCCCTCACCATAGGCACCATGGATGGGGCCAATGTGGAAATGGCAGAGGAAGCAGGGGAGCAGAACCTTTTTATTTTTGGCATGAGAGTGGAAGATGTGGAGGCTCTTGACAAAAAAGGGTATGTATAGCACGCAGGAGATCAAGGGAAGGGGAGAGGATGCTCTGAGATCTGCGGCCTTTCATTGCTCAAGAATACAAAGCAGCATTCACATTGGCATTAGAGTACTGGAAAGTCAACTTGAACCTGAAGGGAGGTGGCAGAACATAACATAGAAGTAACAGGCATCCCAAAGCTGCTCTTACACTGCTCTGGAGTGTCCTCAGCTTATTCTTAGGTGCAAACATCTACTTGATCAGCAAAAGTTTGAAAGTGAATGCATTTGGGATATTTAGGTAAGATAAAGCAAGATGCAGGCCGATACAGTACAGTGCGCTCTGGCGGAGCGCACTGTTAGCCCGCATTTGGACATGCGTTTTCGACGCACTAGCTTTACCCCTTATTCAGTAAGGGGTCGAAAACGCGCGTCCAACCCCCCCGAAACTAATAGCGCCTGCAATATGCAAATGCATGTTGATGGCCCTATTAGTTATTCTCGCGCGATTCAGTAAGTAAAATGTGCAGCCAAGCCGCACATTTTACTTTCAGAAATTAGCACCTCACAAAGGTAGGCGTTAATTTCTCTCGGCACCGGGAAACTGTACAGCAAAGCAGTAAAAACAGCTTTTCTGTACACCCTCCGACTTAATATCATGGCGATATTAAGTCGGAGGTCCCAAAAGTAAAAAATAATTTAAAAAATAAAAAATTTAAAATCAGCCCGCAGGTTGAAAACCGGACGATCAATTTTGCCGGCGTCGGTTCTCAAACCCACTGACAGCCACAGGTTCGGAAACCGGACTGTCAGTGGGTTTGAGAACCGACGCCGGCAAAATTGAGCGTCAGCTGTCAAACCCGCTGATAGCCGCCACTCTTGTCAAAAAAGAGGCGCTAGGGACGCACTAGTGTCCCTAGCACCTCTTTTTACCGTGGGCCCTCATTTAAATACTGAATCGCGCGCACAGGAGAGTGGCCTGTGCGCGCGCTGGGGAGCGGGCCCTTGCCCGCTCTCCCGTGACTTTTACTGAATTGGCCTGATAGAGAGGGATAATTTCAAAGTGATGCACATGTGTAAAAAGAATTTTCCCAATCTGAAGTTGCCTCCCTCGACTTGAATGTGTGCTTTTAGCCACATTGAGAGAAGGCATTCTCAGGGGCATGTGAAAGTCAGGGGAGGAGAAAGCTACACCTAAATGGCATTTCCAGTTCTTTGCGCTTATTTTTCCCAGCAAAAATCTACCTGCAGAAAAAGCAGGTGCAAGTGACTGCATACACTTTGTACCCGTGACATGTTTCAATGCGAAAGTACGTGCATACTATCGCTTTGATAATTGATACAAAATCCAATTGTTAAAAGTACACACAGTCTGTGTCCCATTGAAGACCCAATTGTCCCCAGTGTGAGCTTAAATGGAATCTATTACTTTCCACCCTCAGCTTTTAAATTTAGCATTCCCATATCTCTTGTTTGACTTTCTTAAAGCATCAATGCTTTCTTTGGGATAATGGTACTTTAACATATTTTATGTGCTACCATAAAGTAATGCTATTTTATTCTCAGCCACTGATGTTATCACTGTGTGTTTGTTATGTATACTACTAAAGGTCATTTTGATGTCATGTTTAGGTACAATGCTAAAACGTACTATGAGCGCATCCCAGAACTGAAGCAAGTGATTGATCAGATCAGTGGTGGGTTCTTTTCTCCTAAGGAACCAGACCTCTTCAAGGATGTGGTCAATATGTTGATGAACCACGACAGGTAGGAGTAAGCAAGCTCAGTAAATAAATGTTTATATGTACTACCAGTAAAGCCAGTAGTTGAAAATATTGGCCCTGTGAGAGGTGAATATTAGATTATATTGCAGAAAGTTTAGGGTAATACTGTATTTTTCACACTGAATGGTCAATATTTTCTGTATTAAAAGGATGTAGCAGTCACCATTTACTTTTTCACACTTTTGTTGCAAAATGCAAGTAAAGAAAATTTGATGTCCACTCTTGGCACTGAACCTATTGACTTCTTTAGAGGACTATAGTTTATTTTGAGGTCCATATTCAGTAAGCCAGTGAGCAAACAAGTTATCCAGCTAAAGCTAATTGGATAACTTGCCCCAGATATTCAATGGGATAAATGTCCTGCTAAATATACTCACCTAAATTTACCCAGTTACATGTAGCCAGATAACTTAAAAACCTAACTGGCTGGGGGAGAAAGTGACATCATCAACTTTCATGGACACTTAAAAGAGGGCCTCCCTGAAGCAAGCTCAATATCTGCTAGAATTTCTCAACTTTGCGTCCTGTTCTGTTCTGCCTGGTTGCTGAACTTGTGGTGATTGTCTTGTCCACATATCCATGAGGTAAAATGGGTTCGACCTCTGTCAGCTCTCCTATAAAGGTTTGTGTGCTGCCAGAAGATGTGGGCAATATGGCAGAGTCATCCAAAATTGACAATCTGGAGGTGGAACATCTTCTAGCCAGGGTGATAATTTGACCCAAGGTGACTTTAAAGGTTGGTTTTGTGAGCTCCTTAAGGACATTACTTCCATCAAAACTGAGATATGGAAATTGCTGATGGAGTTGTGGCAGGATCTCTCCAATTTCAGAAGACGAATGAAAGAGTAGGAGACACTTGTTAAGAACCAGGCCATGACCATAACGCAGTGGAAAAAAATCAGTTGGAATGGCCAAATGCTGCTTCTGTGAGGACGATGGAAAATGTAGAAAAAAGATCTTGTAGATGCAATCTCTGGTTCAGGGGATACCTCTGGTTCAGGATATCTGTAGTCTATCTTGGCATCGGATAAAAACTCAGGGGAGATCTCTGAGGTTGTGATTTAAAGGGCTCACTGCTCTTTAGGCCCAATTAATAAAAATATCTCCTGTGACATTATCACCTGCTTTCACCACTATCCCCTAAAGGAGAGGATTCTAGTGGCAGCTCGAAAGTTGGAAACTATGAATTGGGATGGTACCAATACTGAGATTTTTTGTGATCTGTCTACTCTTACAATCCGTCAGCTCTTACTATCCAAACATAAAGGGAGTTATTTGAAATAACATCCTTATTATATAAGAACATAAAAAATTGCCATACTGGCTCAGACCGAGCTTCCATCAAGAACAGCATCATATTTCCACTAGTGGCCAATTCAGGATACAAATACCTGGCAAGTACCCAAACATTAAATAAATGCCATATTACTAAGGAAGGGTATCTCTACATGGCGTTCTCTGTGGGGGGACCGGATTATGTTAACATTTCCAGAGTTGCAGCGTAAATTTGGTCTATCCCCAGAGGGCATTTTTCCTTATCTTCAATTGCATCATTTTGCGCAAACCTATAAGTTACAGGACACTTTTGATCAAGGGAAATCTGCCTTCGAAGAATTGTGTGTGAAGGCGGATCAAGCTTCGCATTTACTGTCACAGATCTATTCTCTATTGGGAACCCAACCTTTTCACAAAACTAAACAAATGCTAGCGTGGGAAACCGACCTTCAATGCTCGCTCTCTCAGAAAGAATGGGAAGGGATATTTGGGAGGCTAGGCAAAGGGCTCATAGCGGCCTCTATGATGGAAAATGCAGTTAAACTATTATATCGCTGGCATTATTGTCCAGTTCAGCTATATAGAATGAAGCGTCAAGCCTCTGATATATGCTGGAGAGGGTGTCACCAGAGGGGGGATTATCTGCATATGTGGTGGACTTGTCCGAGGATTGCGGAATTCTGGCGACAACTCGAGGTGTGGCTGGGACAGGTTTTTCAAATTACACTTCGACTCACGCCGGGTCAAGCATTATTAGGGCAAGGGGTCACACATCTGGGAGCTTCTGACAACCGCCTGGTATCTTTCATTCTCACAGCAGCCAGACTACATGTTGCACAATTATGGAGGGCAGAACAACTCCCTTCATTGGAGGGAGTACAAGATAAATTAAAGAAAGTTTACACTTTGGCTGAAATTACGGCGTTCTTACATAAGACATATGGGAAGTTTTCGCAAATATGGCATAAATATAGACAGTGGTTAAATCAACCTCGGATAAATATAGTATAGACAGCATATCAGGTATCTGCTTAGCAAGTGAATTGGACAGTATAGGATAACGGAGTCATGCTGGGGGGGGGGGAAACAAAGGGGGGGGGGTGCAGGATGGGGGGGATATGCTGAGCGCAGCTGGCGCGTTGTTACCTATTTTGATAGTTTAGGAGTGTTCAACCTGCCAGTAATGCAAGAGATGTACTGTTGATGTTATAAGATTTTATTGCATAATTACAGTGCATACCATTTCTATAAAAATATGGCATGTATTCCTTTGGTTAACATTATTGTATTTCATCTTCAGTTTTCTGTTTGTTATTCATATATAATATGTACAATAAACATTAAATAAAAAAAATAAAATAAAATAAATGCCATATTACTAATGCAGGTGATAAGCAGTGCCTATTCCCTTTTGAGGAAGGAGAATATCAGTTTACCACTGGGTATTTCCATTTTGGCTCGCCTTCATTATCCAGTGGTGTGATGTTCAGAATGAAGGCTGTGGCTGAAGTGGCTAAAATCCTGCAGGCAGCTGGAATTCATGTACAGAAGGACCCCCCCTAAATGGCAACACGTGAACAAGGGAAGCAGGAGACTACTGAGAAACAGAGGGATCTGCCTCATTCAGGGAGGCCAGTACCTGAATATACTGTGTTCATTTGGTTCAATTCCTGCAGCTCTGCACCTTGGGAACTTTTTTTTATGAGTTTTACTGTGCCTGAAGTTTGGCCAGTTTCTGAGTCTTATAGGTCACTTGAAGGCTTCTATAATTTGATTACATATTTTTCTTGGTCTGATATTTGCGTGGGTTTGGAAGTTTTCCATTGACTTGTTATCAAGTTTTCTTGTTGTTATTTCTTGTTGAGATTTGTGTCTTTGCCTCGGGTAGTCGGTTGGTGATGTTATTTCTCCATTACTTAGGTCTGGCATAGTGGGAATGGACCCTGGCATGGCTGGGATGAGCTGAATGGGGTTGCGAGGGGTAGGGGGGCTGGAGGACAGGGGGTGGGTATGGGGGTGTTTTTAGCTGTGATATAGAGGCTGGTGTGTGGTGGGATGTAAAATGGGAAAGACTAGGGGAGTATTATATATACGGAGTGGTATGGATGTTTGGAGTCTTTGATTGTTGGGAGGGTTGTTTTTTGGGTTAGAAATATCTGACCAATGCTTTTTCTATTATGGTTCCTATTAGGTTTCCATCCTTAAACATAAAGGTCTTAACTCTTCCTTTAAAGGGCATATGCTATTTCAAAAAGCCCAGAGATTGCTGGGGTTCATCTGATTCAGGAGACCCATTTGCGGTGAAGGAATGAGGGTTTGCTTAGGTCTAAACTATACCCTTCTCTCTTTTTCACATCTAGTTCACATAAAAACAAATATGGGGGTGTGGGAGTGTTGGTTTCTAAAGATTTTAGTGTTGATGTGAAGGTGGTATGTAGGGATGTGGATGGGAAATAGATTTTGGTTAAAATATTACTATATTCTAAGATTTATACCTTAAATATATATTGTTCTAATGTTCATCAAGGATCCTTTTATAATTTGCTAAATGATGTACTGCAGGATAATGTTGAAGGCCATCTGATTGTAGTGGGGGACTTCAATATCACCAGGTAATTGCCACTTGATAACTTGTTCAGGGTCTAGAATAATTGCTAGGACCCATAGGTGTCAATTGACTGGTTTAATGGAATGGTGAGGGCCTGGTTGATGTGTGGCGGATCTTACATTCTAAAGATAGGAATTATTCTTTCTTTTCAAAACTCCACAAGTCATACTCCAGAATTGACTTTTTTTCTGATTGATAAACCTTTGGTCTCTATAACAGGGGAGACCAATATTGGTTCTATAATGTGGTCAGATCACGCCCCAGTTGGTGTTATTGTTGTAAGGTTTTGGGTGGACCCTTGGACACTGTGGCTGCTGACCACACCCACAGGTGGAAGTCCCGTGAGGGGCCACAGGTCAGGCTCAGCTTAGGACACACAAGACAGATAGATCTTTTATTAACAGTATTGAGGAGCCACCAGAGATGGCAGTAGTGAGCAGAAATGAAGCCCGGCTGGGCTTGTAGTCCCTCAGGGCTCTGGAACAGTGATCCCACAATGGCTGTGCTGTGGTGAAGAGAAACAGAGATAGTGAGTACAATGCAGTATATGCAGGGTTCTGGAATAGAGCCTCGTTGGTTGAGTACTCACACAGCGGTTTCTCTCGGTAGGAATCACAGGAGCTGGAATAGAGGCAGGCCCTCGAGGAGCGAGTACCTGGTTCCAGGGAACAGCTCTGAGAGAAGTAGATAGTAACTCACTGATGGTGTAGGCAGCGGTATCTTCCAGGCAGAAGTGGAGTTCAGGCAGAGAGTCCAGGAACATGGACCCTCGAGGAGCAAGTACCGGTTCCAGACAGCGAACTGAAAGAGAAGAGAGAGGCCCCTGAGGAGCGGGTACCCCAACAGAGTAAGTCCAATAATGGAGAGGCAGAGTAGCTAGGTATGGAGAGCGAATCCCATCCGTAAGGAGTTCCTGAACGAATACCTGCTGCTAACTCGATTAGCTAGCAGTAGTGTAGGCTTTTTGTATCCAGGATGCGTGACATCATCACAGGGGGACGCCCCTGAGGTTCGCGCCAAAGAAAGTATTAGAAGCAGGGCCGCGCAGTGTGCGCGCCCCTAAGGTAGCTGGACAGCTTGGCGGGAGGCAGCATCCGAGCCGGACCAGGGACGCCTGAGGGAACGGCAGGCAGACGCCGCGGCAGCCAAACGTCCATCAACTGCGGGAGGAGTCGCCAGAGAGGTAAGGAGGGCGGAGTGGAGACGTTGGGCAGCGACAGTCGTAACAGTTGGTGGGTTCTGTGCCTATTGTACAATGACAGAGGGAGAAAGTTTTGGAGAGTGAATGACAGTTTATTTAATAATGAAGACATCTTCTAATAGGTGGAGTAAGACATTTCAGAGAATCGGTTTATAAATAATACTGTAGATATGACTCAGGTGCCCCTCTTAGATTGCCTCAAGGCAGTTGTCAGGGGGAGGTTAATTTCTTCCACTGCACACCTTAAATAAAAAAAGGAGAAGAATAAATTGGTTTTAGTTAATTCTATCCGTGATTTGGAATATAAGCATAAAGCAAATTCCCCTCCTTAATTACTGGCAAAGTTGTAGGGGGCTAGAAATAAATTGTGATTGCTCTCTACCAAAGACATTTTTACCATTTTGATCTTAGGAAACAAATTCATTTCAAGGATGGTAATAAAGCTAGCAGACTCTTGCCCATACATTTAAAAACAAGATCTCTCAAGGCCAGATTATTAAGATTAAAGATAGATCAAGATCTTTTGTATTTGATAATAATAGGATCAGGATTTGATACAACTCCAGTTCTATGAGGAGTTGTATTAAACAGACTTATCCATCGGGGAAGAGGCTATAGATAACTGTCTAGCAGATGTTGATTTGCTCCTTATGGATGAAGTTTTTGAATGGGGATCTTTCAGTCCAGGAAGTTGTTCAATCTATTAAAAACTTGAAAGTTGGAGAAGCTCCTGGCTTCGATTGATATTTCTGCTAATTTCTATAAGACATTCTGCCACTTACTGGCAAGTCCTCTTGCCCATGTGTTTAATTACATACTGGAAGGGGGTTGTTTCCTTCCCCTAATGTTGGGGGAATTATACTCTTGGCTATGGAATGGAAAGATGCAGTTCTTATAGGCCGAACTCACTCTTAAATATAGATTTAAAGATTTTAGCTAAGATTTTGATGGGGAGGTTAAGTGGAGTTGCCCATTTACTGGTACATGTCATCAATTTGCTATTATACCTGGGCAGCTGGCAGCTGACAATGCAAGGAGTGTCATTAATCTGATTTGGTGTGTCAAGCGTGGATTGATGCCTTATCTACTTTTGGCATTTACGCTGAGAAGGCGTTTGACAGAGTACCCTGGGAATTTTTATTTAAAGTACTCGAGAAGTTGGAAATAGTGATAATTTTCTTTGTTCAATCGGTATGCTATTTGCAGAGTCTTTGGCTTGTATTAAAGTGAATGGGGGATCCTCTGCCAATTTTAGGGTGGGATACAGTACTTGGCAGGAGTTCCCTCTATTTCTCTTTACCTTTTGCCCTGGCAATGGAGCTACTTGTAGAAGGATTCAGTGAAATTTTACTTGGAAGTTGTCACTATAAGATCTCGTTATTAGCTGATGACCTTATGTTTACTTAAGTTAACCTGAGGTATTTCTCTCAGTGTTGTTGGAAGAATGTGAGAGATATGGGAGGGTCTCTGGTTTTAAGATTAAAATGGAGAAATCTGAGATCCTGAGTATCTCTGTTCCAGAAGATATCTCCCAGTCATTGAAGACCCAATTTCCCTTTAAATGGGTTAAAGATAGATTAAAATACCTAGGGGTTTATATTGAATTGGATTCCCATGATACTTTTCAATTTCATTATCCCCATCCCCCATAATTTCTAATATACGGCAAGATCTGGATAAGTGGGACCATTTTGATTTGTCCTGGCTGGGGAGGATAACTTATGTTACAAACATTTTACAACATCTCTGCTATTTATTTCAAACATTGCCTATTCAAATGCCAGATAAGTTACTTAAGAGCCTTTTGTGGCAAAGTTTTATCTCCATCTGGAGGTAGAGACATCCTAGGGTTGCTCGCTCAATTCAGTATTTGTCTAATCTGTCTGCTGGCCTGGGAATTTCCAATTTTAGAAACTATTATTTGGCCTCTGAGTTGAAGGTGATGGTTGACTGGCATAAGGAGATAGGCTACAAACACTGGGTTCAACTTGAACAGGCCATCACAGGGACAGTCCCTGTTAAAATATTATGGTGGGTTCCCAAAAGGCTGAGAGTGCTTTCTTCTCTTCTTTTGCCTTTTACTCTTCTTACTTTAAACTCTGGGATAGGTGGAGGATTTTACTAGCAGGTGACACAGGTTGTTTCTTTAAGTCTCCTCTGGAATTTAATAGGGGTTTCGAACCCAAACTTGATTCTGTTGCTTTTTGACGGTGGGAGGGTTTAGGGTTGCCATAATTGGGTCAAGGATAAGCTTCACCTTCCGGATACAATAAGTTTTCTTTTCTGCAATTGACACACTTTATGGATTCCAGAAAAGTTAAAGTTGATCTCATGAGAGGGAAAACTTTGTTTGAAGGGTATTATGATAAGGTTAGTAGTATCAGGGGGATAATTTCTAAACTCTTATGTCCTGCTGAATAGCAATCCGAGTGTTAAACCCCGACATTTGCTAGCCTAAGAACTAATCTAGGAGAGCCATTGGATGATCATACTTAGGACCTCTGCTTGATATCAGTGGGCCGGTGCTCCATTTCCTCTTTGCTGGTTGAAAATGGGTATAAATTATTATATAGGCGGTATCTCACCCTTGAACGCTTGCAAAAAATCTATCTAGAGGCCAAAGCAGCTTGTTGGCACCTGTGTAAGGGGGTTGGCACCTTATTCCGTTTTGGTAGGATTGCTATTTAATCCAGAATCATTGAGAACATAAGAAAATACCATACTGGGTCAGACCAAGGGTCCATCAAGCCCAGCATCCTGTTTCCAACAGTGGCCAATCCAGGCCCTAAGAACCTGGCAAGTACCCAAAAACTAAGTCTATTCCAAGTTACCATTGCTAATGGCAGTGGCTATTCTCTAAGTGAACTTAATAGCAGGTAATGGACTTCTCCTCCAAGAACTTATCCAATCCTTTTTTAAACACAGCTATATTAACTGCACTAGCCACATCCTCTGGCAACAAATTCCAGAGTTTAATTGTGCATTGAGTAAAAAAGAACTTTCTCCGATTAGTTTTAAATGTGCCCCATGCTAACTTCATGGAGTGCACCCTAGTCTTTCTACTATCCGAAAGAGTAAATAACCGATTCACATCTAGAACTCTCATGATTTTAAACATCTCTATCATATCCCCCCTTAGCCGTCCTGGCCCTGCCCTGGAATGTTCCGACCTGCCCCAAATCTGCTCTTTTTTTTCCTGCATGTTCTGTTGCTCGCGCATGCTCATACGGTATACGTGCATAATTTTCCGATTTTAAAATAAGAGTTGCTCACCACTCGGCCCATATACTTGCATATATGGGCCTTTTAACATGAGGAGCTCTTTTAGAATTCACCACAATATCTATACTCTATGTTTACAGCCTGGGCATACGTTTCCTTAAGAGAAATAAGAACATAAAAAATTGCCTTACTAGGTCAGACTAAGGGTCCATCAAGCCAAGCATCCTGTTTCCAACAGTGGCCAATGCAGGCTAAATACCTGGCAAGTACCCAAACACTAACTAGATCCCATGCTACCAGGACAGATAGCCGAACATGACTTATTTTCAATAAGTTAACTATGATGAGGCTTATACATTTTAATAATAACAAATATTATACTCTCTCCTGTTATATTTTCTCATTGTCCTCATTCAGTGAATTTTTGTTTATGAATACCTATAACTTTCCTCATCATTTTCCCCTTTTTCCTGTAAAAAAGTATATCCCTGATAAAAAGAAAAGAAAGGTAGCTAATTTTAAGCGTGTGTGTCTGATAAAAAGAAAAGAGAGTTCCTGTACATACCCAGATCAGTCCAGACCAGTGAGTTATGCACTCCCACCAGCAGATGGAGTCAGAGAGCAAAGCTTCGAGGCACTGGTATCCCAAGTGTGCCACCTGCAGCTCATCAGTATTTAGTGATACCCAAGCAAAGTATAATTGACAAAAAAAACATTTAATTCCCGAAACAAGGACGAACAGGAAAAAAACACCCTCAAGGGTCCAAAACAAATGACCCCAATACCTGAAAATCAGGTTTGAACCACGGTTCATAACAAAAACCAAAATATTATAGAATCATTCTGATAGATTCCCTATGTACAGCATCTAACTGTTAGGTAAATAAGTCTTTCGGCAGTAGCACCCGGGCGGGATCCTGGACTGATCTGTGGTATTACAGGAATGAAAATTAGCAGGTAAGAACCAATTTTCCTTTCCTGTACATACCCAGATCAGTCCAGACCAGTGGGATGTACCAAAGCCACATTACACCGGGCAGGAACCCGAAAGAGCCGCTCGCAAGCCGCTCTCCCCAAAAAGCGCTTGGTCTGGATCCCCATTGCTTGCAGGTAATTGTAGTTTTGGTTTTCCTAAGCATTTCTTCAGACAAGCAAGACTGCAAGTTCCTGCATGGAATGGGATAAAACCAGGACTGAATCAACCTGTCCTGAAAATCTGGAGCTAGTTGGCAACCCTAGTTGTGAACCTCACACAAAACCTAGATAGGATTTTAGTCAGTTCTGGGGTGGAGCCAGATGTCATGGTTTTTGTGTGGAAGAGAGGTTCTAGAAGCCAAATTTAAGCATTTATCTGAAATGCTTCCTGTTCCACACACAGCATCCCATAGGCAGGCAGAGCTCTTGTTTATCGATGTGTGAATGAAACGATTAGGTACAGGGAGTCTTAAGTTTTATTAGGAACTGGTCAACAATTTAGGGAAGGGGGTGCCTATTCCAAAATGATGGGCTCCACCTTAACCAGAGTTGAACCAGGCTGCTGGCACTAACCTTTAAAAAGGAGATAAAGCAACTTTTAAACTAGAACATGGGGAAAGCCAACAATCACTCAGTGGCACATGATTCACTGGGAAATATCTTCAAAGGATACTGGATAAAAGGGGAGTTAGGGCATCCCGATAGAGGGGTTCCAATAAAAGCATACATAGCCTGTTTGCCTATAAGTAAAGAACAAATTGAGTTAAAAGGTTCCAAATCATCTGTCAATTGCTAAGAAAGTTGTATACACAAATAAAAAATGTACCTTGAAATGTCTGTACGCTAATGCAAGAAGTCTAAAAAGTAAGATGGCAGAGTTAGAATGTATAGCACTGACTGAAGTGGTAGACTTAATTAGCACCTCAGAAACCTAGTGGAAGGAGGATATACCATGGTACAAAATATCGCAGTGATAGGGTGGTGCTTTATGTTAGGGAAGGCATAGGGTCCAATAGGATAAAGATCATGCAGGAGATTAAATGCACAATAGAACCTTTATGGGTGGAAATTCCATGTGTGAGGGGAAGAATATAGTGATGGGGATATTCTACCATCCACCTGGCCAAAATGAGCAGACAGACAATGAAATTCTAAAGGAAATTAGGGAAGCTAACAGATATTGCAGCATAATAATAATGATACTTGACTGGGTAAATGTTACATCAGGACATGCTAGAGAGGTAAACTTTTAGATGAAATAAATGACTGCTTTATGGAACAAATGATCTGGGAACTGATGAAAGGGGGAGCTGTTTTAGACTTATTTCATAGTGGAATGCAGGATTTTGTGCAAGAGATAATGTTCATAATGTGATCAAATTTGAGTTAATGACAGGAGGGAGGACATTAAGTATATCTACTGCTCTAGCATTTAACCTTCAAAAGGGATACTTTGATAAAATGAGGAAAATAATTAGGAATAAACTGAAAGGTGCAGCTACAATGGAATGATGGTATATAAAACATTTAAATAAATAAATTAAATAAATAAATACAAAGGTAAAGAGTTTACATCAGGTGTGGACATTGTTTAA
This sequence comes from Rhinatrema bivittatum, assembly GCF_901001135.1. NCBI lineage: Eukaryota > Metazoa > Chordata > Amphibia > Gymnophiona > Rhinatrematidae > Rhinatrema > Rhinatrema bivittatum. The sequence continues at coordinate 255,834,042 of NC_042617.1, read as the reverse complement.
AAATACCATCTTGGAAGCCCAGACCACATGTATTCTATGCATTAGAAAAGGAGGAAAGAAGGTCAAACGACTTCCAGCATGGTTAAAAGGTGAGGTGAAAGAGGCTATTTTAACCAAAAGAACTTCCTTCAAAAATTGGAAAAAGGATCCAACTGAAGAAAATAGGAAAAAGCATAAGGATTGGCAAGTTAGATGTAAAAAGGCAAGCAAAAAGAGAATTTGAAAGGAAGCTGGCTATAGAGGCAAATAACAAAACCATTTTTAAATATATCCACAGCAGCCTGTGAGGGAGTCAGTTGGACTATTAGATGATGGAGTGGTTACTTAGGTGAAAACAAGGTCATAGCAGAAAAACTAAATGAATTCTTTGCTTCAGTGTTTACTGAAAAGGATGTTGGGGCGACACCTGTGTCAGAAACAGTACTTAATGGTGATGATTTGGAAGAACTGAAACAAGTCACAGTGTACCTGAATGATGTAATAGGGCAGATTGACAAACCAAAGAGTAGCAAATCACCTAGACTAAATGGCTAACACCTCAGAGTTCTGAAAATACTAAAAAATGAAATTGCTAAAGCCAGAAGAATGCTGGGCTGCATAGAGAGAGGAATATCTAGTAAGATAATGCCCTTGTACAGGGCCTTGATGAAGCCCCACCTGGAGTACTGTGTTCAGTTCTGGAGACCGTATCTCCAAAGGGACAGAGACAGGATGGAGGCGGTCCAGAGAAGGGTGACCAAAAAGGTGGATGGTCTTCATAAAATGACTTATGAGGAGAGATTGAAGAACCTAAATATGTATACCCTGGAGGAGAGGAGGAGCAGGGGTGATATGATACAGACTTTCAGATACTTGAAAGGTTTTAATAATCCATGGTCAACAACAAACCTTTTCCATTGGAAAAAAATCAGTAGAACTAGGGGTCACGATTTGAAACTCCAGGGAGGAAGACTCAGAACCAGTCAGGAGGTATTTCTTCACGGAAAGGGTGGTGGATGCCAGGAATGCCCTTCCAGAGGAAATGGCGAAGACTAAAACTGTGAAGAATTTCAGAGGGCCATGGGATAAACACTGTGGATCCATAAAGGCTAGAAGATGGGAATGAAGAGATGGGGGTGGCTTGCTGGAATGGAGGCTACTACCTGGTAATTACTACGCTTACTCAAAAAGCCTTCACACGGTTAATGTAACTCCAACATTGCTCTCTGCTTCAACGGCAAGGGGAAATGTGAAAAAGAGGATTTGCATTCAGAAAACAACCAACAAGGACTGAACTACACAGTCTGGGTAAACAAATAAGCATGGGGGTACCTTGCTTATGGCGGTGGTTACTACCCTAAACCAATTAAGCCTGATACATCACTTTGAATGCATATACAGTATTGCTCTCTGCTCCAACAGCAGGGAAAATGTGGAAAAGAGGATTTACATTCAGACAACATCCAACAAGGCATTGATCTGTGCAGTCTGGGTAAACAAGCATTGGGGTAACATGCTTGATGCGGAGGTTACTACCCTTAACCATTAAGCCTTATGCTCACCTTTGATGCAACTCCAACATTATATTAAAAGAACCCATTTACCGCTCATTGATGGCATGTCTATAATATGGTATCTATTTCAAACAATTTCTATTACTTTATGTGCCTATTTGTAAACCATTGTGATGGTAAATTAACTTAACGATGGAATAAAAAAAGATTTTAAATAAATAAATAAAATTACTCTCTGCATCAATGGCAGGGGGTGGCAGGAAATTTGAATTAAACAGTTACCAACATGGGCCCTGACTTTGGTGGTCAGTGAAACAGATAAGTAGGGGAAAATAAGTGTGGGAGCTTGCTGGGCAGACTGGATGGGCAGATTGGTCTTTTTCTGCCATCATTTCTATGTTTCTATGTTTAATTTGTAACTTAACATTAAAATTGTATATTGTACCTGAAAACTGGAGGGTGGCTAATGTGACGCTGATTTTTAAAAAAGGACTTCGGAGTGATCCGGGAAGTTATAGACTAGGGCGAATGACTTCAGTGCTGGGAAAAAATCACAGAAATTATTCTAAAGAATAAAATCACAGAACATATAGGCATAGTTTAACGGGACACAGTCACCATGGATTTACACAAGGGAAGTCTTGCCTCACCAATCTGCTACATTTTTTGGAGGGTTAATAAACATGTGGATATTGGTGATCCAGTGGATATAATATATTTGGATTTTCAGAAAGTGTTTGAAAAGTGCCACATTAGAGAATCCTGAGAAAAATAAAAAGTCATGGGATAGGACACAATGTCCTGTTGTGGGTTGCAAACTGGTTAAAATATAGGAAACAGAGAGTAGGAATAGATGATCAGGTTTTTTTTCAGTGGAGAAAGGTAAACAGTGGAGTGCCATAGCAATCTGTATTGGACCAGCACTTTTTGATGATTTTATAAATGATCTAGAAAAGGGAACGATGAGTGAAGTGATTAAATTTGTAGATGACATAAAAATATTCCAAGTAGAGAAATTACAAAGCAGATTGTGAAAAATTGGAGGAAAATCTTGCAAAACTAGAAGATTTGGGCACCTAAATCACAGATGAAATTTAACGTGGACAAGTACAAAGTGATGTACATATGGAAAAGTAATTCATACTGTAGTTACTCCATATTAGGAGTTACAACCCAGGAAAAGGATCTGGGCATCATTGTGGACAATACTTTGAAATTCTTGGCTCAGTTTGTAGCAGCAGTCACAAAAGGAAACAGAATGTTAGGAATTATTAGGAAAAGATGGAGAACAATACAGAAAATGATATAATACCTCTGCATTGCTCCAGGCCGAGACTGCAACTAGAGCACTGTATGCAGTTCTGATTGTTGCACGTCAAAAAATATATACCGGTAGCTAAAATGGAAAGATACAGAGAAGGGTGATCAAAATGATAAAGGGAATGGAACAGCTTCCCTCTCAGGAAAGGCTAAAAAGGTTAGGACTGTTCAGCTTGGAGAAGAGATGACTGAGTGGGACATGATAGAGATCTTTAAAATCACAATGGAATAGAACATGTAAATGCAAATTGGTTATTTACTATATCAAATAATACAAAAACTAGGGGACACTCCATGGAATTAGTAAGTAGCACATTTAAAACAAATTCAATAAAATGTTTCACTCAGCACACAGTTAAGCTCTGGAATTCATCGCCAGAGGATGTGATAACTGGGTTTAAAACAGATTTAGACAAGTTAAGTTCTTGGAGGAGAAATTCATAAAGGGGTACATTTTCAAAAACAGCGCGCGCGAACAAAAGTACGCTGGATTTTATAAGATATGTGCGTAGCCACGCGTATCTTATAAAATCTGGGGTCGGCGCGCACAGGGGGGTGCACATTCGTGCAACCTGCGCGCACCGAGCATGGGATCTATTGACTTTTTGGGATCTTTCCAGATGCTTGTGATCTGGATTGGCCACTTTTGGAAACAGGATATTGGGCTTGATGGACCCTTAGTCTGACTGTATGGTAATTTTTATGTTCTTATGTTTATCATTTTTAACAGTGGCAAAGCTTTTATAACAGTGGCAAAGCTTCCTTTCTCTCTTACTATCATAGTGTGATATTAGACACTACATAAAAGTTGACGAAAACTCTTAGTACTATTGAATGCAGCAATCACTTAACTCAGGCTGATTTATCACTGAAGTACTGAAAGCTGTGCACTAAAATTTCTCAATATTCACATAGACATTTGGAGACCATGGGATATTGCTTGGGTCCTCCAGTCAGATTTCCTAGGTTCTTGCAGGCAGACTTTCTCACAAAAGTGAAAATGCCTTCAAAATTAAGAACATAAGAACATAAGAAAATGCCATACTGGGTCAGACCAAGGGTCCATCAAGCCCAGCATCCTGTTTCCAACAGCGGCCAATCCAGGCCATAAGAACCTGGCAAGTACCCAAACTAAGTCTATTCCATGTTACCATTGCTAATGGCAGTGGCTATTCTCTAAGTGAACTTAATAGCAGGTAATGGACTTCTCCTCCAAGAACTTATCCAATCCTTTTTTAAACACAGCTATACTAACTGCACTAACCACATCCTCTGGCAACAAATTCCAGAGTTTAATTGTGCGTTGAGTAAAAAAGAACTTTCTCCGATTAGTTTTAAATGTGCCCCATGCTAACTTCATGGAGTGCCCCCTAGTCTTTCTACTATCCAAAAGAGTAAATAACTGATTCACATCTACCCGTTCTAGACCTCTCATGATTTTAAACACCTCTTTCATATCCCCCCTCAGCCGTCTCTTCTCCAAGCTGAAAAGTCCTAACCTCTTTAGTCTTTCTTCATAGGGGAGCTGTTCAATTCCCCTTATCATTTTGGTAGCCCTTCTCTGTACCTTCTCCATCGCAATTATATCTTTTTTTTAGATGTGGCGACCAGAATTGTACACAGTTTTCAAGGTGCGGTCTCACCATGGAGCGATACAGAGGCATTATGACATTTTCTGTTTTATTCACCATTTCCTTTCTAATAATTCCCAACATTCTGTTTGCTTTTTTGACTGCCGCAGCACACTGAACCGACGATTTCAATGTGTTATCCACTATGACGCCTAGATCTCTTTCTTGGGTTGTAGCACCTAATATGGAACCCAACATTGTGTAATTATAGCATGGGTTATTTTTCCCTATATGCATCACCTTGCACTTATCCACATTAAATTTCATCTGCCATATGGATGCCCAATTTTCCAGTCTCACAAGGTCTTCCTGTAATTTATCACAATCTGCTTGTGATTTAACTACTCTGAACAATTTTGAGTCATCTGCAAATTTGATTATCTCACTTGTTGTATTTCTTTCCAGATCATTTATAAATATATTGAAAAGTAAGGGTCCCAATACAGATCCCTGAGGCACTCCACTAGCCACTCCCTTCCACTGAGAAAATTGTCCATTTAATCCTACTCTCTGTTTCCTGTCTTTTAGTCAGTTTGCAATCCATGAAACGACATCGCCGCCTATCCCATGACTTTTTACTTTTCCTAGAAGCCTCTCATGAATTTAAAAATTAGATAAAGAAAATAAATACACTGTGCAATCCCCCTTCCTCAGGTGAGAGGGGGCCACTTTCCTAGCCCTGGAGAGGACTGGACTGCTCCCATAGGGTGGGGGAACTCGTTTCTTGGGACAAGACAAGAACACTCCTGCAGGGCCACTGAGAGGGTTACACTGTCTGCACCAAAGTCCAGAAATTGACAGTCCACTCCAGAGAATTTTTTCCAAACCTAAAAGAGTTTACTTGAAAAGATGGCAAAGTTTCAGCAGATACAAAATATCTCCAAGGCCCAGAAGATAAAAGAGGCAGAAAAAACAGCTTATAATTATTTTCAAAGAATCTCCAACTGAATTCTACAGATACAATCCTTATTCCTCCAAAGTCTTCTCATTCACTGAAAGTACTATACTTTCTTCCACAAGCTTTCTATTGTTCAGCCCCAGGAAAAAAATATAGAGAGGTCAATATTCAAAACTAAATATTTAAATAGATAACTTGGTGTTATGTGGCTTTGAATATTGATCTCAGAGTGCTTCTTGCAGTGAGTAGGCTGCAAAGACTTTCTGTCAGATATATACCAAACTTTCACCATCATACATATCCTGTGACAAATCTGTGTAATCAAACTTCTGCCTATGAAGTACAAAACAGTAGGACCATTATAGTTAAGAACATAAGAAACTGCCATGCTGGGTCAGACCAAGGGACCATCAAGTCCAGCATCCTGTTTCCAACAGAGGCCAAACCAGGCCACAAGAACCTGGCAATTACCCAAACACTAAGAAGATCCCATGCTACTGATGCAATTAATAGCAGTGGCTATTCCCTAAGCAAACTGAGTTACACTGAGTGCTGGCATTTAATGCTGTTTTGGTATGGGAGTTTACTATTTTGTAATTGTAATTCAGTTTACTCATGGCTTTGTGAGGGCCAAGGCCACAATGAATGTATTTTACACAGGTATTTTCACAGGTTTAACTTTGTAAGATATATTTGACTTGAATAGATATGCAGAATTATGTTTTTTTCTATGCTTAAAATTAGCTTTTCGCTTCTATTTATTTTTTTAAATGTCTTTTGCTTATCTCCAGGTTCAAAGTATTTGCTGACTATGAAGCTTATATTAAATGTCAGGAGCAAGTCAACCAGCTGTATAAGGTAAGATCAATTTATTGCTCTCCATGGCAGGCTGTTGGATTCCAGACAATGAATTGCTGAATCTAAGAGGGTTTAATAATATTCTTCAGTGTTTCAGAAGAGAGCAAAAAAATAAAAATATGTAGATACCATTGCTTTTCCGCTCAGAGGTCCATAAGCTGGCAAACGGAAAAATTAGCAAGGTAAAGTTACACAGATATTCAGCAGAACTTACCAAGATAAATGTTCTGCTGGATATGCTCAAGATAAAGTTATCCAGATAATTTTAGGACTGATATTTGTCTAGCCAGCCTTACCCAGGCAACGCTGAATACCAGTGCTGTTTGGATAAAATGAAACTGTATTCTGGAAACAGCCTCTGTGCTGCCTCTTTTTTTTCTGCTGATAAGCAGGCTGAATCAGCCATGACATGTGGGTGACATCACCCAGCAGCAGCAAATGGACTTGTCTCTCCTAAATAGTAGAGCTTTGAGCTTTATTGAACATGTGTAGGAATTCCTGCATGGGCGTGGCCTCATTTGCCTCCTTAGTCATTTGTTGACCAAGCATAAGCAAGGGCATGTACTCAGACATTTTTTCTCTAAAATCTTTAAAACTCTTAATTTGCAATTCTTCTCTTCAGTTTTAACCTTTTAGTTGCCTTGCTGTGTCTGCAGCACCCCAACAGCACTTTTCAGTGCTATTAAAATAAAGGTAAAATTTTGCTTCTTCAACATGTCCAGCAAAAGAAACCTACCATGAGTGGCTTCAAGAACTATATTTGTGACAAGGTAATGTACTTCACAGATGGGCACATGCTGTGTGCTATCATTGCCTTGGTCCAGACCATGACCAGTCAAACTGCTGTGCATGTAGATGAACATCCCCGCATTCATAGCATTCCAGGGCATGTAGGATTGAAGAGTTGTATAAATCTCTTCGGATTCATAGTAGATCTTCCTCCTGCAGTGCAGCATTGTCTGCCTCACTGGGAAAAGAGTTGAGCAGGAGCTCCTCAAACTCCTTCATCTTCCCAGGCTGAAGCCTTGGAGTTGAGTAGCACATTCCGCAAACCGAGGAAGAAATGGTATCATTCTCTGGGCCTGTCTGAGCATGCATTAAAGAAGCATAAGTACTCTAGGCATAATGCATTGGCACCACTGATGCACAGTTTATCAGCACTGTTGACACAACATGCATTGTCAGCGAAAGGCGTATCAGTGCACTTGATGCATAACACATCAGAGCGCTCAGTGCACAACACATCATGCACTCAATGCACAACACATCGAAGCCCTCAGAGCAGGGAGGCTGCACTCCTTCGACACACATCGATTCATCAACACACCATCCACATAGTGCACCAGTTCCACTGATACATGACTAATCGATGTATAGTGCAAAGACGCAGGGGGTCAGTGTCTCTTTATTTATTTATTGTTTTTTTATATACCGATCTTCTTGCATTGGATACAAATCAAACCGGTTTACAGTGAAACAATTAAACTTGCCTGAGAGCATTACATAGAACCTAGAACATATAAAAAAACTTAAGTAACATGGTATTGAAATAAACATCTTATACTAGTTGCCTTGCAAAAAGCCATTAAAGTTAAAGTTAATAAGCAGTTGAATGCATTGAATGATTGTGGGCTAGAATGCAGGGGGAGGACGGCGGGGGGAGGGCAAGGGGGAGGGAGGGTAAGAAAAACAAAGGATCCAAATTGAATGGTGGATTTAAGAGCGGATTGATAACCTGCAAAAACAAATCATAGTTGCCAAGGGGAGTAATTGTGAGCAATAGCGAAAGTGTATTGCTAGCAGGCGGGATCAGGGAAACGCTAGGCTGAATAGCCCTGTTTTCAGTTTTTTCTTGAAGGAATGCGGGCAGGGGTCTTGTCTGAGGTCTGGTGGGAGGGTGTTCCAATAAATGGCAATAAATGCTGATGCAGCCAATGCATGCACCATTGAAGCATTCCCTGCTCAGCACAGACTTCAATACAATTCAAGGAAGGCCTCTCGATCCACTTAAAGCAATCTAGTTCAAGATTTATGAAGCATTTGAATCCCTTGAAGCACAAGTCTCCTGCAAAACCACAATTGACACAAAGAGCCCTGGACCAGAGTCATCATGCTACAATGCCTACACAACTATATGCCGGTCATCTTGGATCAAGTGCAGAGGGAGATTTGTTGCCTCTCCCCCCCTCCAATTACAAGAAACCTCACTCCATCAAGATTACTGGCAGAGAGTTTTTGATTAGAGACTCTAGACCCGGTATATTCCATAGTACCACTCACCTCCAATAGACCTCCTATTTATTTTATTTATTTATTATCTGATTTATATTCCACCTGTTATGTCCGTCGGTCGCAGATGGCTGCGACTGCTCTGCCTCACCTCTCTTCTACCCTTTTCCTCCTCCCTTGGAAGGATGGCTGCCTCCGCTGCTGTCTGCCGAAACTCTCAGCGTCTCCGAGCCAGCATGGGCATCCCCATCAGCCATGCTTCTTCCTGAGGCCTCCTAGGGCACGCGTGCACACGCTGCTACATTTTTTAATACGTCATGGCAGGATCCTCGGGGGCGGCCCCACCGCATGACGTCAGTACCTCCGGGTATTTAAACCTCCTCTCCGCTCAAGTTCAACGAGTTAGCAAGGACTACGGTTTTGCTATTCTGACCGCTTCTAAGCTGCTTGCTTGGATCCCTCACTACCCTTCAGGGCATCTCGCTCCTACGGAAGCTCCAGGTACCCGCTCCTCGCTTCTAATTGCCCTCCAGGGCTAATCTGCCTAACCTTAAGGACACCCGCTCCTCGGGGGTCCTGTGTGCTTTCTTTCAGGAACCCTCGGTGCTCCTAGGTACTCGTTCCTTGAGGGCCTATTCTACTCAGGATATCCTGCACCTTGGACCTCTGGTCCCCTGCTTCATTCAACTACCAAAGGAAGTTATCAACACTGCTACTCTGTGAGCACCTCTACGCTCCAGCTCCTCTCATTCCACCCTCCAGGTTCATGGCCTATCCCGCGCTGCGGAACACTACCGGACCTTTGCTTCATCTGGGTGAGACTATCATCTACAGAGACTGTTGAGCTATTGGGATCTCGCTGGTCTATAGCACTGTCTGTTCCTTGGGCAAGATTCAACTCTTCAACAGCAGTATCATAAAGCTTTCCTTCCTCAGTGTCTGCTTACTAGAGTCTAGCCAATCGTTGTGGTTCCCCTTGGGGCCCCTCCCCATGGGAGGAGTCATCGCCACTTCACCCAAGAGTCCACAATATGCCACAAACCCAACACCGCCTTTCGGGCACTTCAAAGTGGATTCTATTGAAGACAAAGAACCCATTCTTGAACCCAAAGAGGATGTTCCACTTCCCAATTGGTCTCAATGGTATCAGACAGGAATATGGACTTGGCCCAACTGATTGACAATGGGAGATTTCTATCTTTTGCACAGTTGGTCGACATATTTTCCCGTTCACATACGCGGGGTAGATTTTCAGACCTACGCCCGGGCGTACATGTGCACGCGCTACCTGGCATGCACACATGTATGCCCGATTTTATAACATGCATGCGCAGGCATGCACATGTTATAAAATTGGGGGTTTGGCACGTGCAAGGGGGTACACACTAGTACACCTTGCGCGCGCCGACGCCTGCAGGCTTTCCCCGTTCCCTCCCCCTTAAGTAACCTTCCCACCCATTCCCCTAACCTTTCACCCCCTAGTCCTACTCTAAACCCCCCCCCCCCCCCAAATTTCTTATCTCACCTTCTGCGCCTGCCTGGAGGCAGGCACAGGTTGCGCATGCCAGCAGCCTGCCGGCATGCGATCCTCTGACACAGCAGCAAATGGGACAATGGGACATTTCTATCCCATTGTGTCGGAGCTGTGTCAGAGGCCTCTGGCCCCGCCCCCAGACCGCCCCTTTAGTAAAGCCCCGGGGCTTTACGTGTGTCACAGGGCCTTTATAAAATAGGCCTGGCGCGTGTAAGCCACTCTATTTGCAAATATATGTGTAGAGCGCAACACTCAGCAACCACAGGCAACTACGTTATTGCTTTCCGTTTCCAAGCAAAGGCATTTAGCATCTAGTATTTATAAATACTTGAAGAAATCTACTTTTCCTCACTGCACTGGATTAGAATAGACTTGGACACATGAGTTGTCTTTGGCTGATAATTCTCCATGAGATCATTATTGAAGTTAATTCCTCCAAATCTTTTTCTTCCCATATTACCCAATCTATGTTTTTCTTAGCATATTGAGTGATATGGAATATGCATAAAGCTGGGCTTTTTCCTTCGCATGTTTGTTGGTCCTGTGGATTGCCCAATGCTATGTCCTCGCACCTCCTATATTATTGTACCAATACTAATACTTTTTGCAGGGGGTTTGAGAGAAGATATCCCAAATGATGAACCTTTCCTACCCTCTGACTTACACAATTATTGTTCTAAAATCTCTTGCTGTATCTCTTTTCACCTGTGAGGGAGAACACATCATCAGAACCTTTACTACATGGTTCTTCATCATCCCACTCAATTACAGAAGAGTCAAGTTGGTCAGAGCAGGGCATTTCCCCTCTGAGGCTACCAGGAGAACCCATTGGTTTGATTCTTGATCATTGGGATCCTAGATTAATGAACCAATGCCATTAGATTCAGAAGAAGGTTGTACAGGAATAACTTCTGACCTGGTTCCTTCTGACCACACATCAGCTCTGGAGGATCTTACATATTCAAAGTTTTTAGAAAAAATTGGAGCAACACTTGGCGCTAGTGTGCATAAAGATAAAGACCCCCAATCAGAAGTCTTTGGTCTCCTCCAAATACTGGATGCTCTTCCAATTCACAATATTCTGAACCTCTTGCAGATGGGAATGTAGGAAATTCCTGTTTCTGGCATTCCTACAGCTAGAAAACTTGATTCAAAGTAGAGTTCAAAAGTTACTGGGGTTTGGGGTCATCCAGTTGCCTCATCAGTCCAGAGTGATTGAATCCACTCTGAAAAAGGCGAAGAAGGAGATCACATGATGTGGTGAGCTGGAACAGAAGTGTCTGGGCTAGCTCTGGGTGTCGCATCCCTAAATTCCCAATAATCTACCACTTTGGACTGCTCTGGAGACCTAGCAAACCACTCTCTTACTCTTACGTTTATGCAGAAGTCTCCGATGCCTCCAAAAGTTATCAAAAAGGATAAGGGAAAAACCCCGGGGTTTGGAAGGCAAGATAGCAGCGGCCATTGGTGCGGCTTTCAGAGATGAAAATGAAAAAACTCTCCCGCTGCATCCAACGACTATGGAAATTAAAAACACTGTCCTAGCAGCCCTAGACACCAAACTTACAGGCATGTCTATGCAAACTACATCTCTGCAGACATCATTTGCAGAATTCGACCCGCGAATTGATCAAGTCAAAGGAAGAACATCTATTCTGGAAGACGATGTGCTCGCTCTCACCCAAAAGGTTACTTCATTGGAAAAATCTATAAAGGAACAAGAGGATAAAATCGATCTTAAAAACAGGGCACACCAATCTAACCTTAGAGTGATTGGACTCCCCAAATCAGTTGAAGAAAATTTGCTGTGTGGCCTTCTGCTCAATTGGATCCTGGAGGCGTTGGACCTACCCCAGCTGAAAACTGAATGGGTGCACCGATTAGGTGCACGCACTTCCTCTGCTCCGAGGCCCAGAATCGTCATTCTTAAAATATTAAATTATGTGCACAAACAACAGGTACTACAAGCAGCAAGGAAAACTTCCAACCTGCAGTTCCATTGCTCTCCGGTTCGGCTGGCACCTCGGCAAAGGTCTCAGTGCTAAGAAGGGCCTTTTCGACTATTTGTGGAGATCTAATAAATAAACAAATTCGCTTTACTTTGCAATTTCCAGCAAAACTGAAGGTCTACTTATGACTCTCCTGAAGTGGCGAAGAAAATGCTAGAAATGTTAAACAAGTGACTTTTCCTTTCCTTTTCTCTAATATGGGAGCCCATAATTATTATATTAACATGTGATTCTCTGCTGGGGGTGATGGGATGCGACCCCTGTCACATTTATACATGATCTCTGGTAACAACTCATTGAGTCTATGGGTTTTTTGGGGGATATTTGGGTTGATAATAGGGTGGTGGAAAGAAATGGGGTAATTTTTAGCTTTTTAGAACCACATGGAAATGCTTATTGGGATAACTCGTTTGCAGATAACCATTTTGTATTAGTGGTATATTTAATAAATTCGGCATGTGCATTATGTGTTTGCTACTGTTGTGTCCCCCGGCCATGTCTGCTCCGCGGCCAGCTCTGCTCACCTCGCTCTCCTATCCACGAGCTCCGGGCTCTCCTCCTCCGCAGCCTCAGCCAGTTCGCGGCGTTCCCGGCTCACCCGCTCGCAGTCTCCCATGCAGGCCTCACAGCGGAGGGCCAACGGTGGGAAAACCCGCAGGGGCACCTCCCGATGATGTCACCTAGGCCAGATACTTAAGGCAAGGCCCTGCTTCCTGTTTCTCACCTTGGCAATCGAGTCGTACACTCCAGAGTTCCTTAGTTTGCCTGTTCCAGTTTCTCCTGTTCCTTCATCCCTCCATTCCTGGTAGTACCCTTCAGACTGATCTCACGGTACTGTCCTTTGCTTGCTCCTGACCTCGTCTGACTGCTGCCTGGAACCAATCTCTGCCTGTCCACTGACCACGTCTGACCGCTGCCTGGAACCAACCTCTGCCTATCCACTGACCACATCTTACCGCTGCCTGGAACCGACCTCTGCCTGTCCACTGACCACATCTGACCGCTGCCTGGAACTTGACCTTTGCCTGACCTGACTACTCCTGGATTGACTACAGGTACTGATCCGTGCATTGGCTGACCATTCTGGACTGATACTCTGGCCTTGATCCTCGCTAACCTCTCGGACACAATATTATGGCCTCCTGCGACCTCTGGACATTCTTGCTTGGACATCGACCACTCACCCTTGTTCATATTGGGCACTCCCCTGCACTTCCTCTCTAGGAGACCCTGCGAGGCCCACCTAAGACCAGGCGACCCGGGTACCCAAGGGCTCAACCTGCAGAAACTGTGGGTTGCTATTGGCGAAGCTCCAGCTAGCCTCTGTCTCCTCCTGTGCTCCACCTTCTGGTGGCAGGAGCTCTCTGGGTCTGACCAGAGGGCTGTACCAATCCTGCAAATTTTGCATACCTTCAGGAGACTCATTTAAACACCCTAGAAAGTTTAAAATTACACAGAGACTGGGTATCAGCTTGCTATTTTTCACCAGCAAATGGCAAGAAAGGAGGTGTGGCTATTTTGGCGAATAGAAATGCATCTTTTACTTTAACTCGTGAATTTATAGACCCAGAGGGGCGTTATATAGTAATCACAGGTCAAATAGAGGGAAAATGTAATATATATGCTCCAAACACCTATGACCACACCTTCTTTACTAATATTATAAACTTGCTGCTTACTTATATGCAAGGTCCACTGATAATTGTAGGTGTCTTCAACTGTATACACAATGCTACACTAGACAAGTTAGCAGTACCTAAGGGATTTAGATCACCAAAGGATACAGATGTGCCATATACTTGCTGGAAATTACACTACTCGACATATGGCGAGTCTTACACCCAGAGGTGAGAGAGTATGCGCACATATCCCGAGCCCATGGAACTTTATCTCGGATTGATTATATTCTCCTTTCTCAGGAAATGTTTTCCAAGGTAGAATCAGCTGATATAGGTTCCATAGCAGAAGCAGACCATGCCCCCTCTAAACCCTGACATTTCCCAGGTCACTTGATAGATAAGTATTTTTGCCAGTTTATTATCCAAAAATGGGAAGATTTTAAAAATAATAATTCTCAACATTTAGACAAACCCTCCCTGTTTTGGGAGACTGCCAAAGTAGTTCTTAGGGGGGAAATAATCACTTATATCATCAGGAAAACTAAACAGCTGAATAAATCTATTTTAGACTTAGAAACCAAACTGCAATTGGCCAAGCGTAAGGTTGCTGCTAGTCCATCCAAATCTAATAGAGAAGCATATTGTTACGAATTTGTGAATCCTTGATGGTTAACAGTCTTACCTTAGGCCAATACAGGGTAGTAGGAAAGATGGTGTCCACCCAGCCAGCTAAAGCACACCAGGAAGGTCCAAGTCCAGTCCTGGGTTGAGGCTGGTAGTCGGGCAAGAGTAATCCAAGTCCAGTCTGCGTCAAGGCAGGTAGTAAGGCAAGATAATCCAAGTCTGGTCTGGGTCGAGGCAGGTAGCTAGGCAAAGTAATCCAAGTCCGGTCCGGGTTGAGGCAGGTAGCAAGGCAAGAGTAATCCAAGTCCGGTCCGGGTCGAGGCAGGTAGCAAGGCAACAAATGGAGAGGCAAACCAAGTCAGGCAGGAAGACAACAGAATCCGAACAGAGCACCAACATAAGATAGCTTGTAGCTGAGGCGAAGCTATGCTGGAGTCGAGGCTTTAAATAATGAAGTTCTCCCGTGCAATTTGCTGGACTTCCGGGAGTGACACGCTTAAAGGGGGCGGAGCCTCAGCCCGAAGCACATAGTGTGATGCCGCTGCCTGCCGGTGGTGCTGCGCGCTGGAAGCGCCGAGAGCCCGGGACCCTGCCGATCGTGAACGGTAACAGTACCTCCACCGCAAGGCTCTCTCCTCCGGTTCCCCGGACCAGGTTTATGAGGAAATCGTTGGTGAAATCGTTGAAGTAAACGAGATGCCTGGATATTCTCACGTGGCTCCCAAGAATTCTCCTCAGGGCCAACATTTTTCCATGATATTAAATATTGTATTCTTCCCCTGATTTTCCTGGAGTCCAATATTTCTTTAATCTCTTATTGTGTGTCATCTTGTATAAGAGGGGGAGTCATTTTCTTGATTCTCTTGGAGGGCCAGGACAATATTGCCGGTTTGAGTAAAGAGAGTTGAAACACATTGTGGATATGAAGAGTGGGAGGCAACTGGAGTTTAAAGGTGACTTCATTAATCTGTTTAATAACAGGAAACGGTCCTACATACTTAGGTGCAAATTTTAGAGATGGAGTACGTAACTTGAGGTTCTTATTGCTTAACCACACCAAATCTCCTGGCTGAAGAGGAGGTCCTTTTCTCCTCCTTTTATCAGCCTGTTTCTTGGTTTTACTGGAGGCTTGAGCAAAGGTTTTCGAGTCCCCCTAGAGTTTGGTCATAGATTGAACCATGTTCTCCACTGCCGGACATGATGAGGATGTAGCAATGGGGAGAGGAATCCGAGGATGTCTCCCAAAGACTAAAAATAAAGGTGATGTTCCACTTGCTTGGGTAACATGATTGTTATGAGATAACTCAGCCAAGGTAAAAGGGATGCCCAGTCATTGTGTCTTTGATTCACATAGCATCATAAGAAGGTTTTAAGAGACTGGTAGGTGCATTCAGTTAATCCATTGGACTGAGGATGATTAGGCTGATGAAAATTCTAACTTTATCTGACATTTCTTGCACAAGTTCCTCCAAAAATTTGCCTTAAATTGCACCCCTCTGTCTGACACAATACTTGAAGGTAAACCATGAATACGGAAAATGTGTAGTACGAAGAGTCGGGCCAATTCTGAGGCAGAGGGTAGTCCAGGAAGTGGAATAAAATGTGCCATTCTGGAAAAATCGATTGATAACCACCCAAATTACCATATTCCCCTCAGATGGAGGAAGGTCGGTTATAAAGTCCATGGCGATCTGTGACCAGGGTTTCTTCGGAATTGTCAGGGGATGTAATAGTCCAGCCGGGCATTGTCTTGGAATCTTGTGGGCAGCGCATGTAGAACAAGATTCCATGTAAGTCTTCACATCAGATCTCCATCATGGCCACCAATAAGAACAGGAGACAAGGTTTCCAGTTCTGCTAATGCCAGGATGTCCCGCGTACTGGGAGTCACAAGCCTATTGAAGAACTTTTTGTCTAAGATGCTTAGGTACTACTGTTTTCCCCACTGGAACCGTAAAGGTAGCTGCCACCATTATCTTAGCTGGATTGATTATATGGCAACATGGTTCCAGAGTATCCTCCGGAATGAAACTTCGAGACAATGCATCTGCTCTTAAATTCTTCTTTGCGGTCCGAAAATGTATCTTGAAGTCAAACAGACTGAAAAATAACGCTCAACGAGCTTGTCTAGGATTTAAACGTTAAGCCTGTGATAGATAGGCGAGATTCTTGTGATACGTGTAGATATTGACAGTATATTTGGCCCCCTCTAGAAGATGTCTCCATTCCTCCAGTGCTGCCTTGATTGCCAATAGTTCCCTTTCTCCTATGGCATAATTCCTCTCCGCTAGAGAAAATGTTTTGGAAAAATAGGCACAGGTAAGTAATGTCCCAGAGTCAGAGGTTTGTAGCAGAATGGCTCCAACACCTACGGCTGAAGCGTCAACCTACACAATGAAAGGCTTTGCTGGATCAGGTCGTATGAGGCATGGATTTTTAGTAAATTCTTGTTTTAGCTGTTGAAAAGCCTGGATGGCTTCCTCGGGCCAATTATTAATTGGAGCTTTCTTTTTTGTTAAGGCGGTAAGGGGAGCTACCAAGGTGGAGTAACCAGAAATGAATTGTCGATAATAGAAAACCCCAAAAATCTTTGTAAGGCTTTCAGCCCCGTGAGTTGAGACCAATCCATGCATAGGCCTTGTTTCGAAACAATATACCCCAGAAATGGTAGCTCCTCCTGATGAAATAGACATTTGTCCAATTTAACAAATAATTTGTTGTCTCGGAGACATTGTAAAACTTGCTTCACATGACATTGGTGTTGTTGATTTTTGGAGAAAATTAGGATGTTGTCCAGATAAACAATAACATGGGAATATAGCAAATCTTGAAAAATATCATTAATCATATTCTGGAAAACTGCTGGAGCATTACATAGTCCAAACGGCATGACCCGATATTCGTAGTGTTAAAGGCAGTTTTCCATTCATCCTGTTCCCGAATTCTGACTAAGTTATAGGCTCCCCGCAGATCGAGCTTAGTAAAACTTTTGGCTCCTTTTAGACGATCAAAAAGTTCTGATATTAAAGGAATCGGATACCGATTTTTCTTAGTTATGGCATTTAGTCCTCTATAGTCGATATACGCCCGTAATGAGCCATCTTTCTTTTTGACAAAAAAAAAGATCCTGCCCCGCTGGAGAAGAAGGTGGTTTAATGAATCCTCTCGCAAGATTTTCTTGGACGTATTGTGTCATGGCTCTCGATTCTGGTTCTGATAAGGTGTAAACCCTTCCCCTGGGAGGCTCTTTACCAGGAAGTAACTCAATCTCACAATCATAGGAACAATGTGGTGGTAGAGTTTCGGCTTGCCGTTTGCTAAAGACATCAATAAATTCTGCGTAGTGACCGGGTAAAGCAGCTGGAATCTTCGTAGAATCAGAAATGATATTGTTGGGTGGATGAATTATCGTCAAACAGTTACGTTGACAATGGGAACTCCATTTAGCCAGTTGTAAGTTACTCCAGTCTAAGTGGGATTGATGTTGTCTTAACCAGGGTAAACCTAAAATAATCTGGTTGACAGAAGAGGGAAGAATGAATAATTGGATGGTTTCGTGATGAAGTACTCCCGTAGTCATCTTGACGGTTTGAGTTATGGAGATAATCCTCTCTCCAATGGGTTGTCCAGAAACAGATGAGACTACCAAAGGGGTTTTGAGGCTCTTGGTGGGAATATGGAATCGATTGACCAATCGATTGACCAATTGCTCCTTGATAAAGTTGCCTGCGGCTCCAGAGTCCACAAAGACCTGACACTGAAGCGTCTCTTGTCCAAGCTTTAAGGATACTGGGATCAGAATCTGTGGAGAGGGACTAAATGGACCCAAGGAGACCTGTCCCACCAAGCTTAGGCCCGAGAGTTTCCCGATTTATTAGGACATTTGTTAGCGAAGTGTCCTGGTCCCGCACAATACAAACAAAGATTGTTCAGTCTACGCCTTTGCCGTTCCTGAGGAGTTATATGACATCAGTCGATTTGCATAGGTTCCTCGGAAGCTGCTTGAGTCTCTAATACCCGAGGGGTCATGAGAGGTTGCTGAAAGGTTGGGGCCAACCAAACAGGTCGTTGCAGCATGGCCCTCTCTTGAGAGCATTCCTGGACGCGTAGATCTAATTGAATGGCCAGACGAATTAACTCCTCCAAACTATTTATTTTATTTAATTTATTTAAAATCTTTTCTATACCGTTAAGCGGGTGCCATCACAACGGTTCACAATAAGGCACAAAAACTATGTTGAATAAAGTGTCTAGAATTTTCTCTTAAACAGGTGCCATCAAAAATACTGTAACATTATATCATAATAAATACTATTTGGTGAGTGTTAGAAGTCATGTCTAGTTTTTCTGGCCTGCCAATTGATCTTTAATGATTTCATAAAGTCCTTGTCAAAAAATGGCCATGAGACTGTCCTCTCCCCAATGTAATTCTGTGGCCAACGTACGGAATTGAACAGCGTATTCCCCAACTGAGCGAGACCCCTGTCTTATTTGGAGTAACTCTGCCGATGCCGAAGCAGACCGACCGGGTTCATCAAAGATTAAACAAAAGTCTCTCAAAAACTGAATTAAATTGTCCAAAAGTGGATCCTCTTACTCCCAAAAAGGAGAGGCCCAGGCCAAGGCTGGTCTCTCCAAGACAGACAGAATAAATGTGACCTTGGTTATATCAGTAGTGAATACCGCCGGCTGGAGAGAGAAGTGCATACGGCACTGGTTGATAAACCCTCGACATAGTTGCGGGTCCCCGTTGAATTGTGGCGGTGGTGTTAAAAGTACTATAGGAGGAGGTGTAGGAGAGGCCGGGTTCGAGACTGACAGCGCATCCATTCTTGCAACCAGTCTCTCCAATACTCCTGTGACTTGATTAAGTTCCCCCTGCTGCTGCTGGATGCGGGAAGCTAGCCCGGGAATGGCCTGTAGTGCTGTTAAATCCATGGGATCCATGGCCTCAGCTGTTACGATTTTGTGAATCCTTGATGGTTAACAGTCTTACCTTAGGCCAAGAGGAAGGATACAGGGCACTAGGTAAGATGGTGTCCACCCAACCAGCTAAAGCACACCAGGAAGGTCCAAGTCCAGTCCTGGGTTGAGTCTGGTAGCCAGGCAAGAGTAATCCAAGTCCGGTCTGGGTCGAGGCAGGTAGCAAGGCAAGATTAATCCAAGTCCGGTCCGGGTCAAAGCAGGTAGAAAGGCAAGAGTAATCCAAGTCCGGTCTGGGTCGAGGCAGATAGTAAGGCAAGAGTAATCCAAGTCCGGTCCGAGTCAAGGCAGGTAAGCAAGGCAACAAACGGAGAGGTAAACCAAGTCAGGCAGGAAGACACCAGAATCTTAGCAGAGCACCAGCGCAAGATAGCCTGTAGCTGATGCGAAGCTATGCTGGAGTCGAGGCTTTAAATAATGAAGTTCTCCCGCACAATTTGCCAGACTTCCGGGAGTGACGCGCTTAAAGGGGGCAGAGCCTCAGCCCGAAGCATGTATTGTGATGCCGCGCGCAGGAAGCACCAAGAGCCCGGGACCCTGCCAATCGTGAATGGTAACACATATCAGTCTTGCTTAAATCCTCTCAATTCTTATTTGTAAGTCAGAGCCCAAAAAACCCTGAAAACCTCTGAGCACACTTTTTTTGATTTGGCAATAAATCCGGAAAGCTCTGTCCAGGTTGGTTTCCATAAAGAAAGGGAAAATCTTTATTACTGGACTCAAGACCAGAGTAGGAGACCTCGAAACAAAAGGCACAGACATTTGTGAAATATTTAGACAGTTTTATGAAGAACTTTATACCGAAGACAGGAAAGATTCATCTATAGATGAACACCTGTTTTTTGAGGACCTTCCTTTACCTCAATTAACTGATTCCCAACTAGACTACTTAAATGGCCCAATATAAGAAACTGAAACACGGGCAGTAATAAAAGCAAATAAATCATACAAGGCTTCTGGCCCAAATGGGTATACAGCAGATTTTTATAAATTATTATGCCCTCAACTTGTAGGCCCTTTACTCCTTTTTTTTCAAGATGCATGTCAAACAAACATGTTCTCTTCCATTTTCAATAAAGCTTCTATAACTGTTCTCCCGAAACCGGATCTTGGCCTCCTCATATAGACCCATATCTTTATTAAATTGCGACTTGAAGTTTTATTCACGTATTATAGCAGAATGATTAAGCAATGTCATTCCCTCCATCATATCTGCATATCAAGCTGGTTTTGTGAAAGGCCATAATGCAGGAGCCCATGTCATTAGACTCATTTCAGCAATCGAATCCTCCCGTTTAAATCAACACCCAACTCTTGCGGTGAACTTTGACTCTGAAAAAGCCTTTGACAGGGTTTCCTAGGAATATATGTTTTCAGTTTTGCAAAGTTTCGGCTTTCAGGGTCCAATTCTAACTAGCATATCCATCCTTTATCAATCCTCTACTTCCCATTTTGTGGGAAATGACCTGATCTCTAAACCATTTAAGATCCAGAGACGGGTGCGACAGGGTTGGTCCCCTATCGCTGATCCTATACATTTTATCCATTGATCTCTTGCTAAGGAAATTGGCTACTTCCCCCCAGACTCAAGGATACTTCTCCAATGGAAGTATCTTCACTGTAACTACATTTGCAGATGACATACTTTTTTTTTTAAGTCAACCCATCGAATCATTACCAACTGTGTTATCTATTCAGCAAGCCTTTGGGAAATTTGCTGGTCTAAAGATAAACTATGAAAAGTCGGAAGCGCTAGATGTCCTCGGAACACTATGTACTCAATGACCAGGAGTCTTCCCATTAAAACGTGTCACAAAAGAATAAAAATACTTGGGCATACATATTCCTGCTGTCCCTGCAAAATTATAGGAATATAATATTATTCCACTAAAATGTTTAAATTATTTAAATATCTACAATCTTGACAAAATCTACCATTATCCCTGACTGGTAGAATTTACTTTTTAAAAATGATAGAAGTATCAAAATGGCTCTATATATTCCACATGTTACCCACATGGTTGAGGGAAAAAGATTTCTTAGACATTCACAAGGACCTGAGGAAATTCCTCTGGGGTGGAAAAAAATCTAGGATATCCTTAGATACTTTAATGCGCTCTAAAAAGGATGGAGGTCTTAATTGCCCAAATTTAGCTCTCTATAATTTAGCCAGCTTGCTCAGACACCTGCATGACTGAATTTTTGAAACCTCTTGCTCTACACCACTGGAATATTTTAAGAAATGGGTTACACTATTATCTCTGGGGGCAGCTCTGCATATTGATTACAAATTGCTGCCCTTACATTTGCAAAATAGTTCCACCTCTTCGGAAAGTCTGGAGAGTGGTATGTAATATGCTACATATGCCCCTTGAGTTAACTGTTTGTATGCCCATCAGAGGTAATCCACATTTCCCCCTAGGAATAACGCAGAGCCTTTTCTTTCAGTGGAATAAAAGAGGCCTCTCAAGGCTTTCACAAATGTATGTTTCTGGGGTAGAAACAGGCTATGTTAGTGTCCAGGATTTACAGACTGAATTTTCCCTACATTCCAAAGATGTCTATGGGTATTTTCAGCTATGCCACTATATCTTTGAAAGGTTGAAGGCTAACACAGCATTATTTAAATCTCAGGTACTACAGGAACTTTTGGAGGGTACTGATGGGAAAAGGCAAAAATGTGCTCAGTCTATGCGGCTTTGCAAGCTATTCAAAACACAGATCATTTATCTACTCTGATAATTAAGTGAAATTCTATATCCTCCCTGGTCGCTCACTCTGTCTGACTTATGTTATTGTTTCTCTAGAATCCCTTTTATTTCAGAAAATGTAAATTTACGTGACAAACAGTTTAAATTCTTACATCAGGCTTTTATTCTCAAAAGAGGGCCTTTCAGATGAAAGCTCTTCCCATGCCTAATTGCACACGCTGTCTTCACCATAATGCAGATTTTATGTACTGTTTTTGGAACCATGACATCCTACAATCATTCTGGAGAGAGCTAAGAGATCTTGCTCCAGTACTATGGAAACATAACATTCCGATGTATCCCGATATCTGGCTCTTTGGTCTGTATAAAAAATCGTTTACTGACATTTCTGTATCTCAGTCTTTATGTATGGGCAAGGTAATTCTTATTGCTAAATCAGTTATCCTCTCACAGTAGACTTCTAACACCCCTACATTGATGTCTGCATGGAAGCAGCACTTCAATAAACTGCTCAATATGGAATATCTCACTGCCAAGAAACTGTCTCCCAAAAAATTTGCATTCATAAAGGACATTTGGAATGACTATGGGGGTCATTTTCCAAGGAGTTACCGTGGGTGATAATTCCGCAAATCGGGCAGAGCATATGTAAAGTAGGAAAGAGTTATCGTGTGCCGCGAAACAGCCACAGTGTTAGTGCAGCTCCTAACATGGCCAATAGCTACAACTCTTTCATTTGCGTTACGTTGAGAGAGAGAGAGAGAGAGAGAGAGAGAGAGAGAGAGAGAGAGAGAGAGAGACTTGCTATAGTTCCTCCTCCCTAGACAGGTATTTGTATCCCTATGGGAGGCCCACCTAGTAACTCGAGGTGGGGATTAGGTATGAGTGTAGGGGGTTGGGGGCCACTTTGACATTCAACATGAGACGTACGAACAGAACAGTGATCTCTTGTGAAGATTTGATGGCCTTCGGAGTGAGGAAACTCACTCCAAGATGAGAATTGGACAATGTTCTCTCCACCTAGCTTGATGGACACTCTACCTGGGCAACAACAAGCTAGGTGGAGAGAACATTGTTCAAATCTCATCTTGGGGTGAGTTTCCTCACTCCGAAGGCCATCAAATCTTCACAAGTGGAGAGAACATTGTCCAATTCTCATCTTGGAGTGAGTTTCCTCACTCCGAAGGCCATCAAATCTTCACAAGAGACCACTGTTCTGTTCGTACGTCTCATGTTGAATGTCAAAGTGGCCCCCAACCCCCTACACGCATACCTAATCCTCACCTCTAGTTACTAGGTGGGCCTCCCATAGGGATTCAAATACCTGTCTAGGGAGGAGGCACTATAGCAAGGCTCTCTCGCTCTCTCTCTCTCTCTCTCACAGCCTGCAGCATACTGAAACAGGCTGTCCGGAAACATCATGAACCACGATATATACTGGCAATGTAGCGCAATTGGGTTAATAGCGCAACTTGCACTAAGAGCGTGTTGCATAGCTGTTATTGCAATTTGCGATACACATGCTTATTAGCATAAGGTAACACCCCTTTTTGGTATCGCATGCGATACCATGCGATATTGGAAAATGAGGCCCTATATTTGCTACTTACCCCTTGAGTTATCTTCGTTGCTAACTGAATGAGCTGAACAATTGGTTCCCAGTTTTCTCTCTTTCCGTTCTCTTTATATTTTATTTTCTTCTCTCTTTTTTTTCTTCTCTTCTCATTGCTTTTCTTTCACCTGGCTTTGTCCCATGTGGTTTCTTAAATTATTAGTGGTTTATATTGTCAGGAGGGGAGGGTGGATATTAAAAGAAAAAGATTCTTGCTTTAGCTCAAATTCTTGTTTAGATAAACTCTTCTTTTGAAAAGTTAAAGTAAACTTATTATTGCATCTCTGTTAAATGCCAAATCATAAATACTGATAATGCAGTACTTTGCATACTAAAGATGTACATCTCATTTCATACTTTTGTGTTGTTTTGTGGTATAGACCAAATTGCCAATAAAAAAATATTATACAAAAAAGGCAAAGAAAACAAGGATTCATTCGAATTTGCCTCTAAGAAAAGACCATATGCTACTAGACAGTTTTAGGAGAAAGTATTTCAGAGCCCCACGCTTACCGCTCGTAACTCCATGCATCAGTTTTATATAATGCAATATTTACATGACTGCATTCAAAAACCGAAGCTTTTTCTACAATCTGCAGATGGTAGCAGTTACTACCCCCAACTGCTGTTGGATGCAGAAGAATGAAAAGAACATTTTCTCCAGTCTGTCTATGAATCTTAATTCAATTTTAATTACCTCCTCTGCCTCAATCAGAGCTTGATGTATGGCATGGCTTAAAGCCAGAAGCATCCGAGACGATGTACACAAGAAGTTGATAGATATTCTTGTCTAGGGGACAACCTTTTTGAAGAAAAACTCAAAGAAAATGTCACTCAAATAAAAGAATAGAATGTGGCGGTCCAATCCTTCTTGACAGGTCCCAAACAGTCCTACTCTTTGAGGCACTCCTATATTTACAAAAGGCTGTACGTTCAGAAATGCCCTTTATGACCTTTTCAACAGTAACACCTCTTCCGGTTCAACGAAAGCAGCCAGTTTCAGCTAGACCTATTTAACAAAAGCGTTGTCACAAAACAAGCCTACCTAAACCTGGGCCCAATTTTTAATCCCTCTGAACAGTCAGTAGTCCTCCCTTCCAGTGGGGAATAGAGTCCAGGCCTTCTTGGATGCATTATACCAGATAACCAGGGACCTCTGGGTATCATTTGCATTTCTCCTGGCTGCCATCCCTTCCTCTCTGTTCAACTCTCAATCCATATCTATTTCATTTGATGCAACTTCGTCCTGTAGGAAGATCTGGTGTTGATAACTTTACAGTAGATTATCAGATTTAACCAATAACCTTATGATACAAATTCATTAGTTTTAGAGAGCAGATGTGAACACTTTTTGTGAAGTAGTCAATTAATATATTAGCAGCATACATGAAACAAGAGTAATACAATACAATTATTTCTTTTCTTTCTTTGGTTTTGGTTTGTTACAGTTTTAGTTTCACATCACAAGCACTGTCATGTAAGCGTTGCGATGTGGACCCTTGGGCCGAGGCGGGGTTGATGCTACCAGCGAAAGGAGATCCCCTCCGTGTTATGCTCAGGCTTGTGAACCCTTGGGCCAACAGGAGGATGGAATACCTTAGGAAGAAGATCCGAAGGTTCTCCCATCGGGTGGAGGGCAGGAGCAGAAGATGTGACCAGCTGACCCTCGGCATTGAAGACAGAGGCGACTGTGGAGGCAGACGAGGAGTCGAGACGTTTGAAGAGAAGAAGTGTGTCTTCGCCACTGGAAGCCCGCGGTCCCCCCAGGAGGAGCCTGTAGGGACCCGGACTGCTGGGACTTAGGCGGGCCCTTGGAGACAACGGTCAAGAAGAGTCCGAGGTCAAGTGCCAGAGGGTCGTCGCTCACTAGTCCGAGGTCATACACCGAGGGATCACCACTTGCCAGTCCGAAGTCAGACACCAGAAAATCACCCCTTGCCAATCCGAAGTCAATACCAGGAATCACCGCTAGCCGATCCAAAGTCAGGAACCAGGAACACCAGATGAAACAGGAACAAGGATCCAAAGCACAAGAACTCACCAAAGCAAGCAGACCTGACTAACCAAGGAAGTAGCCAAGTTAGGAATGAGCAGAGGAAGCCGCCCTTTATACTTCCCCTGCTCTGGCTGATAGAGAACAGCTGAAGCTAGTTAAAGGGATCAGGTCTCTTTAAATGTGTCAAGGAGGCGCGGCCTCGCGCCTAAAGATGGCAGCGGCCATCTTGGATTTCCTCCGCGGAGGAAATCGCTGCTGGACGCCGCGAGGGGGGAGCAGGGACGGCTCCCCCTGCGACGAGCAGCACAGGGACCCATGCCGGAGCGACGGGCCTCAAGTCAGGGCCTTCCCCCGGGACTCCTGCGGTGGTTCGCCATTGCAGGCAAGATAGGGGACCGCGGTCATGGCCTACCACGGCCGCGGAACACAACACTCCACAGGTCCCCGTCGTTGGCAGGTGGAGCAGAGTGGTGCAGAGCCCCAACTGGACCTTCACCACTACCAACCCTCATTCCCCGCAGGTTGAGCCCTTGGGTACCAGGGCTAGCTGGACTTAGGCGTGGATCTCTGAGCGACAAATCCAGGAGGACGACAGGCTAAAGCAAAACCAGATGGGCTGAGGTTAGGGGCAGGCAGCAGACAGACAAATCCAGAAAACGAGTCAAAGATCGGGGCAGGCAGCAGACAGATGAAAACCAAAGAATGTACCAGGGTCAAAACCAGAAGAACCATCCAAGGAGCAGGAGAGTGGATCCAGGACAGGGCGCGGGACCAGGTGGAGAGGCGAGGAAGAGCAGGTTCTGGAGCCGGGGCATGGAGAAGCAGGAACAGGAGCTTGGAACACATGGAGCAACTTGCTGACTCAGGAGAGTGTGACCTGTTGCAGAGGCAAGGTTTGGGCAACAAGAGCTGCCTTAAATAGGCCCTCAAGTTGACGTGGACATCCAGGGCTGCGGAAGCTTTCCTGCCGCAGCCCCTTTAAATGCTGTGATGAACCATGCGCGCCTAAGAGGAGCCGAGGCAGGCGGCATGACAGCGGCAGTACCGGCTCCCCACTTAACGGGAAGAAAGCAACAGCGGCAGCTTCGGGGTGCCGGAAGGAGGGCTGGACCAGCTCAGGAAGTAAGTATGGCTGGCCGCGTGGTGCCACGGCCAGCCATCACAACAGTAAGATAAGCAGAAAATAAATGTTACCTTTAAGCTCAACTTTGCACTTAAGAATTACACAATTGCCAAATTAAGGGCTGGATTTTCTCACACCGCAGGGATTTGTGAATCCTGCGGTAATGGGGGGTGGGGTGGGGGGCAAAATGGGGGGCGGTCCTGCGAAAGCCGGCAGCGAATGCACCACAGAGGTGTTATCGCTGCCGGCTTTCGCACCCAATAGTGCCACCATGAAAGCTGGTGCTATTGGGTGTGCTACTGGCGGCGATAACGTTGCCTACCTTATCACCGCCAGCGAAGTCGTCGCGGAATCCACGCCGACACCGCCCCAACTCCTCTTCTTCCGGTGCGGACTGAGTAAGCTATTGCACTCATGCGAAAAGTTCCTTTTCGCGTGCGATCCCGTTAGAAAATGACCCCTTAAATTAACCCAAATGAAAGGTACATTAAGCTAATTTTCTCACCCTCTGTAGTACTGCACAAGTACAGGGGTCTGCCTCGACACCAAGAATTAATCCAGCAAAGCCCCTTGTGGTGTATGACAGATAAAACCCAAAAAAATCTCACAGAGGTATGATGGCAGAAAAAGGATAAGTTATACTAAATGGCCAAAAGTCTTTCAAAGGGTGTTGGCAAGAACAGCTGCAACTCGGTTACGGAGCAGACTGTACTGAGTACCTGAAACTCAGTTTAGCTTGCAGGTTTGCTGCAATAGTTCTGTTAACAAAGCTCTCTTGGTGTAGAGCTTTGGGAATCCATGGAAAAAGTCACAGGGAAAAGCCCTTAGGCAAAGGCTCTTTTGGATGATGTTCCCAAGATAATGTCCGTTCAGATAATGTCAGATGACCAAGTCCATCTGGGTAACTCATAGTCTCTTTTGAATATTCAGTTCTATAAGATTCCAACATTAATCCGGGTTAAGTATTGCCATCTCCTATAGACAGAGGATTGGTAGGCTGCAAATGTCATCGTCTGGGTCCCAAAGCATAGGAATATTCCCATATGCTCATTAGAATCCATCAGCGACCCATTTCATAGCTGGTCTCAGGTTGGATACAAAGTTTTACCAAGGATATGTTCTCAGTTCTGGTTCAAGGTTATCCTTTCATTTGGGAGATGATGACAACTCTCTGATATTTATTTATTTTATTTTAAAACATTTATTATCCACCCCCTTCCTAAGTTCAGGGCAGGGTACAGTAAAACACATAATACACTATAGTTAAATATCAGACCAATTAATTAAAATACATTAAAATACAATGTAACAGAAGAAATATCATATTTCTGCTAGAGTTTGTGCAAAGGAATGTCACAAATTAAGGGAGGGCTAAGAAGATTATGCATCGTCAACCTGGTTCAGGAATACTTTCCAGAATAAGTATGTTTTTAAAGCTTTTTTAAAGGAAGACTTTCCTTGGAGGTTTCTCAATTCTTTTGTTAGGGAATTCCAAAGGAGAGGGCCTGAAGGAAAAAAACATACATTCTCTAGTCTCATCAAGATGGACACTTTTTGGGAAGGGATGTCAAGATCTTAACGATCTAGCAGGTGCATGAATTTTAAGAACAGATGAGATCCAGGGAGAGTGAATATTGTAGACAGACGAATGTGTTATTATGGCCAACTTGTATTGGATGTGATATAGTATAGGGAGCCAATGGAGACATTCCAGTACAGAGATGATATTATCATGAATTGGAGCTCCTGTTAGAAGCCTAGCAGCTGAATTCTGTATGATTTGTAGTGGATGGATGTTATAAGTGGGAAGGCCAATGAGGAGAGAATTACAATAATCAATGCTGAAAAATAGGAGAGATTAGAGAACAGAATGAAAGTCAGTAGAATTGAGGAATGGTTTGAGATGGAGGAGTCGTCTTAATTTGTAAAAGGAAGATTGAGTAAGCAATTTGACATGATCATGCATTGAGAGAGCAGGGTCAATGATGACTCCAAGGTTACGGACCTCTTGAGAAAATGAAAGTGTCTGATTATTAAATTGTAAACTGCTTGGTGTGTTTAGGATTGGAAAACATGATAAGATAATGATTTCAGTTTTGGAGCTATTGAGTACTATTATGTTATGGTTTAGCTACCCTTGAATTGTTGTTGGACAAGAGAGAAGGAAATATAAATAAAAGAATAAAAGAGATCACATCACAAATAAAAGAGATCACATCACCCCCATTCTCAAGCTCCTCCACTGGCTGCCTATAAAGCAAAGGATCCTATATAAAGTACTCACCGTAATTCATAAATCCATTCACAATATCTCTCCTCTTCAATTATGTAACCAACTACGCCCTCACTCCTCCTCTAGACCCATCAGAGGAGCATATAAAGGCACACTCTATGTACCTTCAACAAAATCCTCGCATCATAAACGTGCCATATCTACAGCAGGCCCCATTCAATGGAATGCGCTCCCACCAGACATTCGGCTTGAGTTCTGCCACTCTTCATTCAAAAAAAAACTTAAAACCTGGCTCTTTAGCCAAGCTTTTCCAGGACCATGATCATCATTTTTTCCCCTCCAACCAGCAAGAACATATCTTCTTCACAAACCCCCATTTTCCATACCACTACCTACTTCGGTATCTAATCTCTTGCTGCAGGACACTTGAGACTTTCTCACTTATACGTTATAATTTTTATGCTCAATAAGACCTGTCAACTTAATTGTTTAAGTCTTTTTTTTTTTCTCCTTTATCTTTTGGTCATCAATGTTACAACGTTATTGTTAAATTTTGAACTTATGTACACTGTTCCAAGTTTCATAACCTTGTTCTATGTAATGCCTTTTGGCAATTTTCATGTTCTGTTTCAATGTAAACCGATGTGATCTTTATTTCATATAGGAACACCGGTATATAAAAATCTAAAAATAAATAAATAAATAAATAAATAAATAAATATTCTGTGCCCATGATTCTTTGAGAGGGAAGAACTGTATGTCATTGGCAATTTTGGCATAGAGTTTGTAATGAATGCCAATATTAGATAGAATATGGCATAGAGGTGTTAGATGTTAAACAAGGCTGCAAAGAGTGCAGATCTTTGAGGGGTACCAGAACCTAAAGCAATCCAGGATGAAGAATGAGATTGAATATTGACCTGTTGGGTCCTATTGGAAAGATATGAAGTAAACCAGGAAAGAACAGTCCCAGAGATACCAGAAGAACGTAACCTAGAGAAAAGAATTTGGTGATCCACAGAGTCAAATGCAGAAAAAATGTTGAGAAGACATAAAAGAAAAGCCATACCCTGGTCGAAGCCCCATCTCACAATGTCGAAAGTTGAGAGTAGGAGAAGTTCAGTACTATGATGTTTTCTGAAGCCAAATTGGTAGTGATCAAGTATGTTATTTGTGTCAAGAAAATTATTGAACTGGTAAAGAACAACTGTTTCCAGTATTTTTGCCAAGAAAGGTAGGGAGGAAATGGGTCAGTAATTAGATAGGTTTGAGTTAGCAGAAGCCTTTTTGATTATTGGGTGAACTGTTGCTCGTTTCAGGGAATCAGGAAGGGAACCATATTTTAGGGAGGAATTGATGAAATCAGAAATTAAAAAAGGTGTATCAGTCCTAAGCAATTTCAAAAGAGCTGTAGAGCAAGGACTAAGTGGGTTAGAGGAAGAATTCATGTTATTGATGATACATATAGTCTCAAGAGAAACATGGGGGTAACCTGCACGGAGCGGCAGTTACTACCTTGGGAAGCTTGCTGGGCAGACTAGATGGATCATTTCTTCTTTTTCTGCTGTCATTACTGTTACTATTGTTCCTATGATGGGCCATCAAATATTAAATCATTTGGGGTATCATTGATAGAAGGCAAAAAGCTACTATTCACAGATTCAATCTTATTATTAAAATGTAATGCAAATGTCTCTACAATGTTCAATCCATTGAATGCTGGAGGGAAAACAGAAGAATTTGAGTTGGGCGTGACTATCTTTTTAATAGAAAAGTAAATTTCCTTGGGATTATTGAATACAGCTGCACATTTAGAGTAACATCAAGGGGCACCCTGCAGTGCTTCTCACCCCACAGTCATGGGAGGGGAAGTGAAGGAAACAGCTTGATCTTCACCTGGAACTGGAAAGAAGCAGCGATGTAAGTGCTGCGATCATTAGACCCGCCCCCCCCATGACATCACTAACATCGGACAGTTAAGACAGCCTCAACATCAGGTGTCGCGCACCGATGGGGCGCGACAAAGGGGCTCTCCCCTTTGTGCACCCCTTCGTGCAAACCTTTGTGTATATGTAAACATTTATTTTTATGTTTCCTTTGTTAACTAAGCTGTTTCATTGTATTCGACTAAGGAATTTTTTCCTGCTTTTTCTGTTTCACTGTAAACTGGCATGATTTGCATTTAATGCAAGAATGTCGGTATATA
Organism: Rhinatrema bivittatum; assembly: GCF_901001135.1. Lineage (NCBI taxonomy): Eukaryota > Metazoa > Chordata > Amphibia > Gymnophiona > Rhinatrematidae > Rhinatrema > Rhinatrema bivittatum. The sequence goes on along the minus strand of NC_042617.1, from coordinate 255,802,963 downwards.
AAAGTTAAAAATAAATAAATAAAATTTTTTGCTGCAGTAATTGCATCTTGATAGTCTGATAGTTTTGAGTTAAATAATAGTTTATTGGTATGATTTGGTAACCAGTGCCACTTTCTCTCTGTCCTCCTCAGTTCACATTTCTTTTTTTCTAAGTTGTTTTTGAACCATGGGGGCCACTTTAGACCTTTTCATAGAAAAGGATTTCAGAGGTATAACATTATCAAGAGTGGATATTAATGAGGTGTTCCAGTGTTCCAGGAACTTTTCTGGTCGATTGCATTTGATATTTTCTAGTAGGGGTCTTAAATCTGATGCCAATAATTGGGGAACTATGTGACCTCGTTTCATGATAGGCATATGTTTATTACCAGTAGAAGTGAGTGAGAAGGAGATATGAAAGTGATCACTCCATGGAATTGCTGTGGCAGACACTCCAACTTCACCTAAAGAAAAACCAGAGAAATTAATAAAGGCCAGGTCAAGACAGTGACCTTTATTATGAGCTGGAATGGAGACCATTTGAGTCCAACCACAAGAGAAGTGTTTTAGTCAGAGTTTGAGCAGAGTGAGAAAGAGATAGAGCATCAAAATATAGGCTGATGTCCCCTAGAATTATAGTGTTAGTGAAGTCAAGGTCCGGGTTCAGAAGGGATTCGAAGAGGGGAGAACAATTATGGGCGAGACAGTAGGTTAAACAGATATTCATATTTTTTTTTCATTTCATTTAAAGAAATGTATTAATCACTTAACACAAATGGCCTAAGCGATATACAGAATTACATATATAATGTTAAAATAATAAAATCATAAAAATACACAGAAACATATATCGTGATTTGATACAGAGCTGTTCATAGGGGGGTGGTAGTAAGATATCCAATTCTGAAAACGTCAGAATCAATTTGAAAAAAATAGCAAGGCCACCTCCTTTCCTAACATGTCTTGATTTAAAGAAATAGGAAAAGTTAGAAGGACAGCAATGGTTAAGAGTAGATACATCATAGTTTTTCAACCAAGTCTCAGTTATGCAGAGACAGTCGTAAGATCCAGAAGCCAGCACGTCATAGATTATTGCTAATTTATTTTGCAATTGATTGAGCATTAACAAGAACAATTATTAGTGTGATAGCAGTAATAAGAGTAGAGAGAGGCATTAACAGGATATTTTTGAGAGTTCTATGGGAAGGGGTGAATTTGGGACGACGAATATTACATGTAGCATAGCATCCTTGAGCTATGATTGTTGAAATTGTCATTTGATTCATGTTTAAAGAATTGAGGTACTTACAGTTATGGTTTGAGTCCATTTTGGAAGAGCTGAGAGTGAGATTCAATGATCCAAAGAGGTATGTGCACTACTGCGCATGAAGGGGTGCATACAGGTGCAGGCTCCTTTGTCGCTCTCCTTTGTGCGCACTCCATGGTGTGAGCGCTGCTAGAATCCATACTTCAGTTAAGTAGCCCAGCACCCAAGAATGATGTCAGGAGGGGCAGGGCTTCGGCCAAGGTGCGGGGATCCCTCTGAGTGCAGCCGCATTGGCAGACAGCAGCGAAATAGTAGTCAAGCCGATGAAGTAGGCAGGACAGGAGGCAGGCAGCAGATGGTAAAATCCTCTGGCATCCACGCCTCAGTTAACTAGCCAGGCACCCAAGAATGAGGTCAGCAGTGGCCGTGGATTCGTCCGATGCGTGGGGATCCCTCTGAGCGCAGCTGCAGTGGCAAGGCAGCAGCGAAATAATAGTCAAGCCAATGAAGTAGGCAGGACAGGAAGCAGGCAGCAGATGGTAGAAACAAACACAGTCTATTCTATGTGTGAAAAGAGTCTCATATAATGTTGCCAAAACCATCTCATGGATGTAAAACTCCATGTCTGCATTGCTGTAGGCCTGTACTTTTCACTCAGTCTGTGCAAAGCAGTAGGCCTCAAAAGTTCATGATGCACATCCTGTTTAGGGACAGAGGCATTTACATACAGTCCGGAAGTTCAATCACTTCTTCAACAATGAGCGACAGAGCCAGTCCCTGTGTCCCACAAGACTTACGGCTTCTATTCACATTGGGGTCGATTTTAAGACCCACACACATGTCCATGTGCGCGTGGTTCCCGACACATGCACATGGATGCAGCTATTTTATAACAAGTGCGAGTCTTTTAACATATATCCGCGCGCATATGCATGGCGGATTTTAACATCCGCACATGCATGTGTACGCGGATGGCCTCCTCTGCACGCAGTGGGGGGGGGGGGGGGGTTTAAAAGGCCACATACAGCAACGGGAGTAGGGCTTCCCCATTTCCCTCCCAGTCCACTCCAATTAAGGAGCAGACTGGGAGGGAACTTCCCTATACCCCTACCTAACCTTCCTTACCATTTCCCCTCTCCTCTCCTCCCCGACCCCTAACCCCTTCCTAGCTACTTCTTTTTTGTTCAATTGCATACTGCGCATCCATCCAGCGTGTGCATGTTATAAAATTGGCACGTCCATGTGCGCGCGCGGGGAACCGTGCTGCTTTGAAAATCTACCCCATAGGCAACAGATAAATGTTGAATAGGGTGGCTGAACCCTGGGGGATACCTATATCGATTGGGAAGGTGTCAGATATTTGATTGTCCAGTTTAACTTGAAATGTCCTCTTTTAGGAAAGAAGAGAACCATTTGTTAACATTTCTGTCTATTCCAGTTTCTCTTAGTTGGTGGCATAGTAGGGTGTGCCCTATTGAGGACTGATCCTTCTGCTAGCTAGTGTTTATTAAGGTAGTGCATATTGGAGTTATTATGCTATTTACTGTTTTCAGGGCACTTGCAGGGATAGGGTCTAGTGGTGGGTGGCAGGCTTCATTCTAGTGATGATTTGGTTTATTTCAAAATTCGATACTGGGTCGAATGAGTTCCATTTCACTTGACTGGATTTTCCTTCAGGCTGTATTGTTGATGAGCTGATGAAGAATTGTGTCATTAGATTATTCATTTTGTTTGGCAGTGATTCGACAACATATTCATTGCATGAGTTCTTTAAGAACTGATAGTTATTAGAAACTGAGGAGGATGGGTCCTTGATTAGGTTTTTAACTGTTTCAAAGAGTAATTTGGAATTGAATATTACACTATGAATCTGTTTTGCATAGTATTCTCTTTTACTTTATTGATTTGTTCATGGTATTTTGTTAATAGGGATTTGTATTTTTCTAGTGAAACTGTAGATTGGCATTTCCCAAAAAACAAACCGGAAGCCAATCCAAGATGGCTGTGTAGCGACCAAAAAGAACAAGATTGGTGCATAAAAAGAGAGACTGAAAGTATTCAAGCCCGTCTCTGGCCGAGTTTCGCTCTGTGTGAAGAGCAGGACACATTCTTGACTTAATTTTTGCCAATCACAATAACTGCATCATCAATTCCTCTCACAAAATACTGCCTTGGTCTGATCACCAGCTAATAAAAGCAGAAATAGCTCTCCTCACCACACAACAAACAAATGAACAAATGAATGTATAATAATCAATCCTTCACATACAGAAAAAAATAGAACCGGAAATACTTACAGAAACTATTTTTTACTCCACCACCACTGGAAAGCTGTTCCATGCACCCACAAAAAAATATTTCCTAAGATTACTCTTGAGTCTACCCCTTTTCATCCTCCCCACACGACCCCTCATTCTAAAGCCTCTATTTTTTAGAAAGAGGCCCAACTCCTGTGCATGGAAACCTTGGAGGTATTTAAATATCTATATCATATTTCCCCTATCTCACCTTTCCTCTAGGGTATACATGTTTAGATATTTAAGTCTGTCCCCCTATATTTTAGAATGATGACCACTGACAATTTTAGTAACTACCATCTGGGCTACTAAAATATATTCTTTTGAAGGTACAGTCTTCAAAATTCTACACAATATTTCAAATGAGGTCGCATCAAGGACCTATACAGGGGCATTATCACCTCCCTTTTTTTGCTGACCATTCCTTTCCCTATGCAGCCAAGCATCTTTCTGGCTTTTGCCATCACTGTAATCAACCTGTTTGCCTACCTTAAGGTTATTAGATACAATCTCCCCCAGATCTTGTTCTTCTTTTGTGTTTAAAAGAATTTTATGCCCAATACTGAACCTCTTCCTAGGGTTTTTGCATCCTAACCCCCTCATCAAAATGCACTAAGGCATTTTTGCATGCGAAAAGCCCCGTTAACACCTGTTGCCTAACCATCAGGAACCTCAGATGAGAGAGAGAGTGAGGGAGAGAGAAACTGACTAGCCATATTGCTGTCACACTAGATAGGTATTTATATCCCTATGGGAGGCCCACCTAGTAACTCGAGGTGAGGTTTAGGTATTAGTGTAGGGGTTAGGGGCCACTTTGACATTCAAAGTGAGACATACGAACAGAACAGTGCTCTCTAGTGAAGATTTGATGACCCTCGGAGTGAGGACACTCACCCAAAGCTGAGATTTGTGCAATGTTCTCTCAACCTAGCTTGATGTTATCAGGTAGAGAGTTGTGGCATTTATCTCAAAGTGTGAAAATGATATCGCAATTTGCGATAGCTTAGCTCTTCGCATAGGTATTACTGCAAATTGCAATAAACTGCCTATTACCATAAAACACGCCCCTTTTTCTATCGCATTCACTATTTAGTGCATTTTGATAAATCCAGGCCTAAATGTCTAACTCTGCATTTTTTAACATTAAATCTTAGCTGTCAAACCCTAGACTAGCCCCGCCGGGGGAAGGTTAGGAAACCACTCTCTTCACCCAGGAAGCCCAGCGCAGACAGCGAGGCAAAAGCTAAGTTAAAATAAAAGCTTAAAAAAATCATCTCCGCGCCAAAAATCGCCGCGATCGGAAGCCCCGCCCGCCGAAGCCAGCCTCCAATAGGAGCCAGCCCAGAGGGGCTTTTAAATCTGATTCAGACCGGCGCCGCGCGCCGTGCGTCACGCGCCTAAGGAGCGCGACAAAGGGGCCTGCCCCTTTGTCTCGCCCCTTCGTCTCAGCCCCGAGGAAGCCCCGAGGCTACCTCCCGGTCCACAGTCCGACTCTATTATCCATACCATCCTCATCTGCCCACCTACCTACATAACATCAGCACCAACAAATCAAAAAGCACAAACATCACTAAAACGGCTTTAATATTCAAGCCCTAGCTACCTGCAAAGATCTTGCAAACCACACACAGGCAGTGGCTCCCTAGACTCCAAGCTCCAGATCTGCGCAATCCAAGCCATCCTCACAACGAAAGCTCGTGGAATTACCATAATTTGCCAGCAGACTCCTCAGAGGAACTTTATAGATCCCATTAAACGTCCGCCCAATACCATCAGGTTCTGCAGTCACTCAACATTCGCCCATCATTCTCCGGACTGCACTCGCCCAACATACACTCATCATTCACCCAGCACGCTTCTAACTACATCCGCCCAGCATTCTTCAAACCGCATTCGTCCAGCACTCATCCGACTGCATTCGCCTTGCACTCCTTCTGACCGTAAGATTTCTTCAGTCTTCCACTTCAACCACCTACATCCTAACATGCACCCCCTCACAATTCCCATCATCCACAATCCCAAATGGAGAACACCAAAGCCCCCCACCCCCCCCCCCCCCCCATCACAATCGTCAACAGAGGCTCAGGCCCATCTTGCTGACACCGGTCACTCAATTCCTTGGACTAACTCTCTTCTCACTCCCATTGGTTAATGCGCAATCGATCTCTAAGAAAAGTCATATATTCAACGACTACCTATCCGATACAAAACCTGATATCTGTGCTATCACAGAAACCTGGTTAAAACCCTCTGACACTGCTCTAATAAATCAGCTTCCCATCCAGGATTACGATGTTCTCTCTATTCCCAGACCCAAAAAAAGAGGAGGTGGACTTCTCCTTGCAGCCAAAAAAACGCTGGGTCTGACATTGCAGACTTCCAATATCATATCAAAGATTGAATTTGCCCTATTCAACTCAAAACATCTGACGATCGGCCTAATTTATGCTCCCCCCGGATTACTGGAAGCAGACCCATCCTATATCATAGAGCTTACAGCAAAACACCTAAATTCCAGTAAACCTACCATCCTTTTGGGAGATTTTAATCTGCACGTAGATATCCAACCTCATTCTACCAACTGTAAAACTCTTCTCTCCTCTCTCAACAATATGGGTTTCAGACAAATAGTGACTGAACCAACTCACAAAGCAGGCCATACGCTGGACCTTATCTTCATAAATGAAGGAATCACAACCCACACCACTCCAACTTGCACTCCGATACCGTGGTCAGACCACCGAATCATATCATCGGTGTTAAAAATAAAATAACTTCCACCACAATCCACTCAACCAATAACTATATCGTTCAGGAAACAGTGCTCAGGAGACCAACTCAGTGAACACCTTGCTAAGGAACTAGAGCACCTAGACCTCTCCGACGCAAACTCAGCAACTTCATCATGGACCAACATCACTAAAAAGGTTGCAGATCAAATATGCCCCATGACAACTAAATCTATCAATCCAAACAAAGACAACAGGAGACCCTGGTTCACACCGGAGCTAAAAAAACATAAACACGAGTTGAGATGCAAGGAACAAAATTGGCGAAAAAATCCATCTTCAACCACCCTCCTCATCTACAAATCATGCCTTAATTCATACAGAAACAACATCAACACAACAAAGAGAATATTCTTCTCCAAAAAAATCCACCACCTCATTTTCGATTCAAGAGCTCTTTTCTCCTATGTATCATCCCTCACAAAACCCCCGGCGACTACCATTCCAGACGATCAAGCACTAAATAAAGCGAACGAGCTGGCAGACTTCTTTGACAACAAAATCACCTCACTCCTAGCCCCCCTCAAGGGACCATCTACACATCCAAACCACGTATTTGGTTTACAACCACCACTCCCAACAGATCAACAACCATCGCAACCAACCGTCCAACAACTTAACACCTCACTAACAATACTCAACACTTTTGAGCCCACATCCACATTAGAAATAGAGAATATCCTCAAGAAGATAAAACCATCCTCCCATCCATCAGACCATATTCCATCCAACAAACTGAGTCTGATCACCAACACCATAGCCAAACCTTTAGCAGATATCATTAACTGCTCTCTCACCCAAGGACATGTCCCGAACCAACTTAAGTTAGCCATGCTCAAACCGCTTCTCAAAAAACCCAACTTGCCCACCTCAGACCCAGCTAACTTTAGACCCATAGCAAACCTCCCTATGATTGCCAAAGTTATGGAGAAAGTTGTCAACAAACAACTTACAGAATTTCTTGACGAAAACAATATCCTCACCTCAAACCAATTTGGCTTTCGTAAGTCTATGAATACCGAATCGCTATTAACATCATTATCAGACACTATCATCTTCAACCTAGAAAAGGGCCAACCTTGCCTCCTCGCTCTCCTGGATCTCTCATCAGCATTTGATACCGTAAACCACACGTACCTCCTGCAACGCCTAATAGACATCGGCATTACAGGAGCAGCTCTTAACTGGTTCAAATCATTTTTGGAGAACAGATCATACAAGGTCAAGATAAATAACAAAGAGTCCCACACCATCGAATCCAAGAGGGGGGTACCGCAAGGATCATCCCTCTCTCCGACTCTTTTCAATATTTATCTGCTCCCGCTCTGTCAACTACTCACTAACCTTAAACTAAGGCATTACCTATACACGGATGATATTCAAATCCTCATCCCTATAGAAGATTCCCTACACAAAGCCATATCATTCTGGAATAAATGTCTGTCAGCTATCAACAATCTACTCACCAGCCTCAACTTGGTTCTAAACAAAAACAAAACCGAAATCCTCATTATAGCACCGGAAAACTATACCCCCTCCTCACATTCTAACACTAACAAACATCCGGACACCGCAGGGCTCTCCACCACGCAACAAGTTAGAGACCTGGGAGTCATCATAGACAGCAGACTCAGTCTCAACAAATTCGTCAACAACACAACAAAAGAATGTTTCTTTAAACTTCAAACAATAAAGAAACTCAAACCACTCCTCCTTTACAGAGACTTCCGCATGGTTTTACAAGCCATCATACTCCCAAAGCTTGATTACTGTAACTCTCTCCTCCTAGGCCTACCAGCATGCACCACCAAACCACTTCAGATGGTCCTGAACGCCTCCGCAAGAATTCTCTCAAATGCCAAAAAAAGAGATCATATCACCCCAATCCTCCACCACCTCCACTGGCTTCCGATTAAATACAGGATCCAGTTCAAGTCTTTAATGATGATACATAAGGCCTTACACAACATCACACCTCTCAACTTAACATTTCAAATTCAACTACACTCATCCGTGAAACCAACCAGAAGCGCTTATCAGAACAGACTAATCACACAACCGGCGAAATCCGCTCTGAGGAAACGTGCACTATCCACAGCGGGCCTTTCACTTTGGAACTCTCTCCCTCCAGACCTGCGTCTAGAACCATGCCACACTACATTTAAAAAGAAACTTAAGACTTGGTTGTTCAAACAAGCTTTCCCCTTGAGCCAATGAACAGGAAGAAAAGTATTTTCACTCCCACATGCCATGTTATTTATTGATTTATTTATTTTCACTCCCACATGCCATGTTATTTATTGATTTATTTAACTGCATGTTTATTAACGGTCTAATATTATACACTATTTGCTTACTTTGATTAGTTTTTGTTATATGTTAAAACTTGTTCACTTCGTTTGTTCAATGGAAAAACTTGCTTACTTCATTTGTTCAATTGTAAAAACTTTTTTCCTAATTCTGTTCTATGTAAACCGCTAAATGTAGCGATAGTTACTGTTCCTTGTAAACCGGGGTGATATGTATATTATACAGGAACCTCCGGTATATAAATTATATAAATAAATAAATAAATAAATAAACTATTCCTCGTGGTTTGCAAGAGCCCTCCTCATATTTTCCACACCTTCATGGCCGTCTACCCTGTTGCAGATTTTGAGATCACTGGCAAACAGACAAACCTTTCCTAACATTCCTTCCACAATGTCACTTACAAAATGTTGAAAAGAACTTGTCCAAAGATCGATCCTTGAAGCACACCTCTAGCAACGCCCCCCACCCCCCTCCTTGGAAGGAACTCCATTTACCATTACCCTTTGTTGCCTCTAACCAGTTTCTAACCCAGTCAGTCCTTTTCTAGGGTCAATACAAAAAGTGCTCAATTTATTTATATATTCAAAAAGAGACCTGTTATATGGATGTCAATAATCTGAGTGTACCTTCATACGATGCTGTAAAAAAATACGGCTATCGTGACTGTGAAGCCTATGTGTAGGCTTTAAAAATCATTAGGTACCCCAGTGTTGGAATGCAAACTTTTGTAGTGCTCACTGTCCACTGTGCAATTGTTGCTGAAATGATCACGTGGATACTGTTGCAATATCCACGTGATCATTTCAGCAACAATTGCACAGTGGACAGTGAGCACTACAAAAGTTTGCATTCCAACACTGGGGTACCTAATGATTTTTAAAGCCTACACATAGGCTTCACAGTCACGATAGCCGTATTTTTTTACAGCATCGTATGAAGGTACACTCAGATTATTGACATCCATATAACAGGTCTCTTTTTGAATTCATAATTTTTTCATGTTATATTGTTTGGGTTTATAAATTTAGCAATTTATTTATATGTCATTTATGTGGAACAGTGTTAAAGCCCTTACTAAAATCCAAGTACACTACAAGTAGCCCTCTCCCTTGATCCAACTTTCTGGTCACCCAATCAAAGAAATTTTCGGATTCATCTGACAAGATTGACATCTGATAAAACCATTCTGCCTCAGATCTTGTAATTCATTGGATTCCAGAAACTGCACTATCCTCTGTTTTAGCAGCAGTTCCATTAATTTTCTCATCACAGAGGTCAGACTAACCAGCCTGAAGTTCCTAGACTTTGCCTTATTTCTACTTTTATAAATGGTACCAAATCTGCTCATCTCTGGTCCTCTAGAACTACTCTCGTCTATAAGGAAGTATTGAAAAGATTAGCCAGCAGACCTGCCACAACTTCTTTAAGTTCCCCTAGTACCCTTGGATGTATCCCATCTGGTCCCATTACTTTATAAGTTTAGTTAGCTCCTCACAAACTCTCTTTTCTGAAAATCAAATGAGGTTTCCTCACTTCCAATCTTATTTATGTTTGCTTTATGTGATCCAGCCCCTAGCCCTTCCACGGTGAACACCAGACAAAAATATTTGTTAAGCAATTTTACTTTTTCCATATCATCCTCATCGCTTCTACATAAATGCACAATCAAATCTTTATGGGTAGAAATCCCATGTGTGTTGGGGAAGAGTATAGCAATAAGAGTATACTACCGTCCACCTGGCCAAAATGATAAGATAGACAGTGAAATGCTAATAGAAATTAGGGAAGCTAACCAAATCGGTAGTACAGTAATAATTGGAGATTTCAGTTACCCCAATATGGACTGGGTAAATGTAACATCAGGACATAATAGAGAGATAAGGTTCCTAGATGGAATAAATAACATTTTTATGGAGCAATTGGTTCAGGAACTGACAAGAGAGGGAGCAATTTTAGATCTAATTCTCAGTGAAGACCAGGATCTGGTGAGAGAGAGGGGACACTTGGCAATAGTGATCATAACATGATCAAATTTTAATTAATGACAGGAAGGGGGACAGTAAGTAAATCCATGGCTCTATCACTAAACTTTCAAAAGGGAAACTTTGACAAAATGAGGGAAAAAAAACTGAAAGGTGCAGCTACAAATGTAAAGAGTGTGCAACAGGCATGGAAATTGTTTAAAAATACCATCTTAGAAGCGCAGTCCAGATGTATTCCAATCATTAAGAAAGGGGGAAGGAAGACCAGACGATTGCCGGCATGGTTAAAAAGTGAGGAGAAAGAGGCTATTTTAGCCAAAACATCTTCATTCAAAAATTGGAAGAAAGATCCATCAGAGGAAAATAGGATTTATCTATTTATTTACTTATTTATTTATAACTTTTCTATACCGAAGTTCAAATAACAGAGTTAATTATCGCTCCGGTTTACATTGCAACCATAAAACAGTGACAAAGTTGTCTTACATAGAACAGGGGGAGAGAAAAACTTGGATACAGCTTAAGCATGGGGAGTAACGTGTCAAAACTGGTAAGAACTGATAAGAGTTGGCTTTTTGGGGTAACAAGGTATTCAGAGGGAGGGGGTAGGAATGAGGGATTGGAAGGGGGTTGGAAGGGGGGTTGGAAGGTGGGGGGGGGGGGAGGATAAAGCATAAACATTGGTAAGTTAAATGTAAGACATTGATAAAACAGGCTAAGACAGAATTTGAAAAGAAGTTGGCTGTAGAGGCAAAAACTTTTTAAAATGAACCTGAAGAAGAAAGCCTGCGAGGGAGTCAGTTGGACCATTAGATGATTGAGGGGTTAATGGGGCACTCAGGGAAGACAAGGCCATTGCAGAAAGACTAAACAAATTCTTTGCTTCAGTGTTTACTGAAGAGGATGCTAGGGAGATACCCGTTCCAGAGACGGTTTTCAAAAGTGATGTTTCAGATGAACTGAACCAAATTATGCTGAACCTGGAAGATGTAGTAGGCCAGATTGGCAAACTGAAGATCGCCTGGACTAGATGGTTTACACCTCAGTATTCTGAAAGATCTCAAAAATGAAATTTCAGACCTATTAGTAAAAATTTGTAACCTATCATTAAAATCGTCCATTGTACCTGAAGACTGGAGAGTGGCCAATGTAACCCCGATATTTAAAATGGGCTCCAGGGGAGATCCGGGAAACTACAGACCAGTGAGCCTGACTTCAGTGCTAGGAAACATCATGGAAACCTTTATAAAGAATAAAATCACAGAACATTTAGATAGACATGGTTTAATGGGGCACAACCAGCATGGATTTAACCAAGGGAAGTCTTGCCTCACAAATCTCCTTTATGAAGGAGTGAATAAACATGTGGACAAAGGTGAGCCAGTAGATGTATTGTATTTGGATTTTCAGAAAGTGTTCGATAAAGTCCCTCTTGAGAGCCTTCTAAGAAAACTAAAAAGCCATGGGGAAGGAGGCGCAATCCTTTTGTGGTTAAAAGACAGGAAACAGAAAGTAGGATTAAATGGTCTGTTTTCACGGTGGAAAAAGGTAAACAGTGGAGTGCCTCAGGGATCTGTACTAGGACTGGTGCTTTTTAATATATTTATAAATGATCTGGAAAGGGGCATGACGAGTGAGGTCCTTAAATTTGTAGATGACACAGAACTATGTGGAATAGCTAAATCTCAAGCAGATTGTGATAAATTGCAGGAGGACCTACTGAGACTGAAAGATTAGGCATCCAAATTGCAGGAGGACCTTCTGAGACTGAAAGATTGGGCATCCAAATTTAAGGTGCACAAGAACAAGGTGATGCATATAGATAAAAATAACCCATGCTGTGGTTACATGATGTTAGATTCCACATTAGGAGTTACCACCCGGGAAAGAAATCTAGGCATTATAGTGGATAATATATTGAAATCATCAACTCAGTGTGCTGTGGCTGTCAAAACAACAAACAGAATATTAGGAATTATTAGGAAGGAAATGGCGAATAAAATAGTGGATGTCATAATCCCTCTGTATCGTTCCATGGTGTGACCACACCTTGAATACTGTGTGCAGTTCTGGTCACCACATCTCAAAAAAGATATAGTTGCACTGGAGAAAGTACAGAGAAGGGCAACCAAAATGATAAACGGGATGGAACGGCTTCCCTATCAGGAAAGACTAAAGAGGTTAGGACTGTTCAGCTTGAAGAAGAGACTTGAATGGGTAAATGTGAATCTGTTATTTACTCTTTCGGATAATACAAGGATTAGGAGGCACTCCATGAAGTTAGCAAGTAGCTCATTTAAAACAAAGAGAAAATTCTTTTTCACTCAACGCATAATTAAGCTCTGGAATTCTTTGCCAGAGGATGTGGTTATGGCAGTTAGTGTAGCTGGGTTTAAAAAGGATTTGGATAAGTTCTAGAGCAGAAGTCCATAAACTGCTATTAATTAATAAGGATTAGTAGCCTGGGATCTGTTCATTTAAGAGTAAATTTTTAAAGCCCAGTGCACGCAAATACTGGGAGATATGCATGTGGCTGGGCTGTGCGAACGCCGAGTACATTTTCTAAACAGCATGTATCACGCGGAAGTACCAGGATCTGTGAAAGGGCGGGGTTTGGGTGGGGAAGGGGCCGGCCGGGACAGCGGCCATTAGGCCCTGTCTCGGGAAGGTAGTGTCGGAAGCTGGCTAGCATGCAGAACTTACTTCACCTCTGAAGAGGAAGTAAGTTTTAAAACAAAAAGAAATTTGAATATGTAAGTGGGGAATTAAGGGTTAGTGAAGAGAGGGGAAAAGGGAGTAAGATTAGGTAGGTGGATAGGGAAGTTCCCTCCCAGTCCACTCCTTAATTGGAGTGAACTGGGAGGGAACTGGAAATTGCCCGATCGCGTCACAGCTCATTTTTTTTAGAAAATCCCCCCTTGCGCATGAGCATCGCAAACCACCTGCACATTGCACGTGCCAATAAAAAATCAGGCACACATGTCGATGTTTGATCCTATACCAGAATGCCAGATATATCTTTAATCACCCAGAACAGTTAAGACAGTACCTGGATTCTCACTCTTAAAAATGTCCTATAGAAAAAGGTTTTAAAATGGAATTAAGATGAAATAAACAACAATGTGTTTCAGCTGGAAAATTATGTTAACCTTAATCACTGCTTGGAAATATTGTTATGTAATGTCTCTATTTACTTTGTATTGAAATACGAGTTTAGAGAAGGGTAATATCCTTCTTGATACTGTACTTTGTAATTATTGAAAAGTTCTAAATAAAAAATTAAAAAAAAAAAATCAGGCACACATGTACACGTGGGTATTGTTTTTTATAACATGCGCGCGGCACGCACGCATGTTATAAAATCGTCATGTCCATGTTTGCGCGCTGGGAACTGTGCCCGCATCTTTGGAAATCTACCTCTTAATGTTTGGGTACTTGCTAGGTACTTGTGACTTGGTTGGCCACTGTTGGACACAGGATATTGTGCTTGATGGACCCTTGGTCTGACCCAGTTTGGCATATCTTACATTCTTATTCCTTCCCTTTTCGTCTCACAATGCTATTTTTGCACTTCCTTCTACCACTAACATTTCTAAAAAAAAAAAGAATTGTCCCCTGTCTTATTGTGTTTTCTATATTTTCTTCCATTTTAATTTTTGCATTCCTGTCTACGTTCCCAGCTTCTCTTAATTTTTTCCTAGTTAATACTGGGGTTCTGGAAAGCTCTTCAGTTGGAGAGGGCAGGATGGGCTGGAGACGGGAGGGGAAATTTGTGTTATTGAAGTCAATGTTAATGTTGTGACATGGCTTAGTATCCAATGATTATAGAGCTGTAAACGTCCCAAGGGAACTAGCTTTAACTTAAATTATTAAAATGTTCTCAGAAGTTATCAGGAAGAGTGAAAATTACTACTTTCCTAGCATGTTGGATGGCTTACTGAGATAATAAATAAGGGGTAGATTTTGAAAGAAGAGCGCACGCATCCATGTGTGCCGGATTTTATAATCCACATGCGCATGCAGCGGGCGCAAGGGGGGAGTGAATTATGCAATCTCCGTGCAGCAAGGCATCCTGGCTTTCCCCAGTTCCCTACCCTCTACCTTAACCTCCCTTCCCCTCTCTTCTCCAACCCCTAAGATCTATCTTTTTCCCTTTTTTTTTTCTCGAACTTCCTTCAGGGCCCAAACTGAAGTAAGTTGTATGCACTGGCAGCTGGCTGGCACGCGAGGCTCCTGGACAGCGATGAATGGCGCTGTCCCGGCCCACCCGCCCTGGACATGCCCCCGGCCTGCCCCTTCCAAGAGGCCCAGCACTTGAGTGCGTACTGGCGTTTACACGCATGGCGGGGCCTCTTGGAAAATTTGCCCGGTGCACGTAAGACCCAGTCACGTGCGTAAATGCCAGAATTTACGTACACCGAGCATTTAAAATCTGCCCATAAATCTACAATATCTGAGAAGCAAAATCCAAGTGTTAATATTATTACAGGAGGCTCAGCTGAGGAAGAAGCTGTCCTGTTGAGAAGGGATGGGTGGGTCAAGTGAGCTGCACTATTTATAAAAAAAAAAGACTCTTTATAACTTTTATAACATGATAGGGAAGTCTTGCAGTAATGCTAGATGTCACTGATTTGTTAAAAAGAAGGGACTTGTTTATGTGTGTATCGGGGGAGGGGGGCGGGTGATTTGGGGGGACATAGGCAAGGATACATTTTTCCTTTATTACCTGTCTCAAAATCTCATCCTTGGGAGGTATTGGTCATATTTTAATTTATTGAGAGGCCTAAATTCATTGCCCATGGCTCACACTATGCTGTTTCCCTCTATTTCCAGAATCCTAAAGAATGGACCATAAAAGTCATCAAGAACATTGCTTCCTCTGGCAAGTTTTCCAGCGACAGGACAATTACAGAATATGCTAGACAAATCTGGGGAGTGGAGCCCTCTGCAGTTAAGATCCCACCGCCCAACATACCCAGAGAATAGGTGCCTGTCCGGGCCTGGGTTCTTGTGCTCTTGTCAATAGCAGCAGCAGCAGCCTGGTCGATTCAGGAGAATTCTGCTTTTAGGTTTCTAGTTTCATGTGTACTCAAGGAGCTTGAGTATAGTTTACCCTCATGAATGGTCTTGTATACATTTTATTTTCTTAAAATACAGTGTGTATGTATAATTGTTATAACTTTTTATTTACCTTGTATCAATACTGTGTGTGTTTGCGGGCATGTATATATATTTTTTTCTCTCTCTCTATGTATATACACCGACACACGGAGTGCTGATACAAGGGTAATTGGAAAGTTGATGTAGTAATAATCTGTGACATATGGGAACATGTGGAGTTTGTTTAAATTCTTCTTTATTTTGTTTTTCTTTATCAACTCTGTCTATTCTCCCATCTTCCCACCTCCTCCTCCTCATATTCCTTCGTGTCTTCCCTGTTCTACCTATTCCTTCTCCTCCCATCCCTTGGTTTTTCCTCCTCGTCCCCCTTTTACCTCATTTTTCCCTCCTGCCCCTTGTCCTCCCTCCTCTCTTGCTGCTCTCTGTACCTCTCGGGCTGTCCCCAGCTGAAGCAGCAGGTACAAGAGTCCAGTAAGGGAGGAATGGAGTTTCCTGTCTCCTCTGTACCGTCTCTTCTCCCAGCACCATCTGCTACACATCTATAGGAAGACTGCTCTAACCTGAAATGTTTTGAATGCAGAATACATACACACATACATATACATGACTGAGGGTTTTATATGTGGGGAGATTTAAGTACAATCTACAGTAGAAATTTGTCTGCCTCAATGTTTCTGCTTGTTTCAGGCAAAGAATGCATTTAGTTTTCTGCAAAATTAGGACCCGAACAGGAAAGCTGTACCTTCAATATTCTGTGCAGTATCTCTACACTGCACGTGGTGGATAGTAATCCTTCCCAATGCCAATTCATTCATTTTGTAAATCTAGCAATAACTTCCCCACTGTTATCCTGAGCAGCCACAGTCAAGTCAGAGTCATAAAGTGCCTCCCTGGAGAAAGGGATTGGGTTGTTCCAGTATGTGTGATGTCATTTGTGACATCACAGCAGATACGGATCAGTCAGATACAGTAAAGTAGGAGGCAGATCACAGAAGTTTGTTGGAATTACAAGACAGCTGCTCTAATAGTTTGTGAAAGGTACACTGCCATATGCAGTCAGGCACTTCATTCTGAAAAGATCTTTCATATTGTCTGCTAATCTTACATGGTTTCTAGCATAAGATAGATCAGTGAATATAATTTAGGTAGAATTATTTTAATAATTTAGGAAAGCTTACATATTTATAAAAGATAATTTAAGAAACATTTTTTAAAGCAAGAACAATTTTAATTGTATTTAAATTTGTTATTTATATTTCACCTTTGGTGACTGGTGAGCCACTTCAAAGCAGATTATATTCAGGTATTGTAGGTAATTTCCCTGTCTTCAGAGGGCTTCAAACTAAGGATCCTAGTTACAAAGCATTTTTCCCATAGATAAAAATGGGAGAAAACCTTTAGTAATTGGGCCCCTAACTTTGTACCTGTTCTAAGATGATTGTTGAAATTTAATATTGAGATGTATTTTGCAGAATTTGCATGAGCTTCATTTAGCAGAGCCAAAGAGGAGAGGGGGAGAGAAGAAGTGTAACTTCTGGATGGTGCTGGGTATAGAAGGCATGCCCAGTAGCCTACTGTCCTATAGTCATTTTAATTTATCCTGTAGCCAACCAGCAAAAGATCAGAAAGCTGCTTCTTCTGGGTCCAGACTGCTTGATCTGTTTGCTGCAAATTGACAAAAAACAAGAATGCATGACAGACACAGGCTAAAGGTAGATTTGCAGGCGATTGTTTTAACAAGACTGTTTCACCATTTGCAATCGTTGCTTGTCTGTCTCTGTTTTGTTTTTATTTCTGTAGTTTTTAATAAGGAATTGTACACTTTCTTAGACTGGTGCTTGATGGAGTGATTGAAGGTGTTACTTTAACTTATTGAATGCATGGTTTCATTACATATCTTTGTCAGATAACAGTTAGGTGAATCCATATTGATGCGCAGCAACTACTACATGCCACATTGTGGGTTCAGATGGACTACCTGCTTACTGATGTCCATATGGATTAATGCACTTCTTACTGAAATCATGTATGTTTGGATTTTTTTGCTTTTAAAGTAGGTTTCACAATTTATATTTCAATATTTCTCCTCCTGTCTTTTTTCAGTCAGTGAAATTATAATTTTCCTCAAAGGAAATTCTTGTAAAAAAATTTCAACACTTTCAACATCATCTTGCCTAGCATGGCATCATCATGATACCACTAGAAAAGTTTAACTCTGTCAATACCAAAAGCAGATTGCTCTGTGTGAGATACCAAATCTATTGCTTTTGGCCTGAATACATCCTTTTCCAGACTCAGATGATTAGCTATGGGCTTTCCCTTTACAGACTTCCCTGGCATGTGCCATCAGTAATTAGTGGTGAAGACAGGGACCTTCCACAAGTTAACCTGGGATCTCGTGAGGGACTAAATGTTCCAGTAATATTCAAAAATAAACTCAGGATCATAGTTTTTCACCGATTGCTCTAGTTTTCAAGTTAATAGATTTTATCCTTTGAAGAGAAGGAGATATTTTAATAAAAGATTAAGAGCAATGATGCCTCTGATTTATTAGATTTTTTTTTTGTTTTTTTTTAAACCAAGGGAAAGGTGCAGATCCTAATTGCTGTAAGAGATTTGTCTGTCATTGTCTGTCTAGTCATCACGCATTGTTTATATGCTACATGACCCCTGAGCATTATGAATGACCAGTTTTGAGTCTGCATGCCGCTGCCCTCTTCCATGTACTTCCAGTGATGATCCTTGTTCTGAAGTTCAGCTGTCATTTTACACTGATTACAAGAAACTTTAAGAGACTTAAGTAAGACCTCAGTTGATTGTAGGGAAAAGGGTTGATTAAGTAAAAGAAAAAAGGGCAACATCACTAACCTGAGTTCTAAGGGGCTCTCAAAAAATGCAGGATATGACATTGAGGATGGATGTATCCTCAGAAATTTTCTGTTTGATCCTGCTTGGAAGCCAACCATAATGCACTGGGCAGATGCAAGAATGGATGGAACAAATTGATTTCTTTTTCATGTGGTTCACAGCTGCTTAATCTGTTCTGTGTCTTGTCCTGCACCCACTGCAAAGCAAAGTTAGCCATCACAAAAATAGCAGTCATGATACTTTGTATGTAGTGTGGCATTCCCTTGCACTTGAAAAACTTAATAAACATTTACAACAGCACCATTGGTGACTTTACTTCATTGCCTATGCAGATATTACATACATTCTTTCTACTTGTCATATGACTGTTCACTGATTTGTCTGTGCAAGTTAGCAACTGGTCATTACTAAATGGGGAAAAGGTGGGTGAAATCCAGCCCTGGGCTTTCTGGCCCCAGAATCACACTGAGAGGTATTTTGAATTTCTTCTGGTTCACAACATTTGCCTTGAAGTCAACCAATTGCAGGGTTAAACCCTTAGAAATTTCATCTCTTCCACCAAGCCAGTGAAGAAGTCTGAAACTTAAAATTAAGTCCAATGAAACCTGACAACCAATGTTTTCAAGTAAAATGAATTTTAAGATTTTTGAAAACAGGTTCTCAGCACTACCCTGTTAAACAGCAATTATAAAATTAGATTTAAAAAAAAACAAAAAAAACAGCTTATTTTCTGTTAATTTCACCAGATTTCCTTTTACTGGAATTTGTTCAATCCAGACAGCCTGCCTACAATGGGAACCTGATGCTTAACCAAACCAAGCATTTTGGACCCCAAAACATTGTATTGGGAGTTATGGACTGGGCATAGATAGTCTCACAGCAAACTTCATCTAACCCAAAATTATCATACTGGGATCCAGAGATTCTTTTTCAGGTCTAACAAACCTGTCCTCAACCTTTTTGGCACAAAAGGTGTGTTTGGGTCCCAGATGACCTTCTTCGAGTCCTAAAACATTTATTTGTGGACCAAAAAACACGGTTACAATTGTTATAATTCCTGGCACTCCTGATCCTTTATGACAGGCATGGCTTAAAAAATTAAAAAGACTACAAATCATTTTTTTTGTTAAAAAGACTAAGATGAATTTTAAAAGCCCAAAGTACGCATTCATTAGGGGACTATAAAGCAACAAAAATTTACTTCTTCCTGGCCAGCTAGATTTCCAGTCTCCAGCACGCATCGTCACCTGCTAAACCGAGGCTGTAAAATCTAGCACTGCTGCAAGTACTAAATCTAAATAAATGCTTCACTAAATAGGTACATTTTTAGGGTCTTTTTAAAGGTCTTAAAACGAGGTTCTTTCTGAAAAGCATCAGATAGTCCATAATATAGCACAAATTACTGCGAGCAGTGTTTCTTGCAACCCTGCCAGTCTCATTGAAGGATCTGTGGGTACATCAAGCAAACAGCGACTGATGGACCTTAAGTTTCTTTGTGATCTATAAATCTTCAACATTGAATTGATACATTAAAGCAATTTGCTTATTCTTGCTTATTTGTGGACTGCAAGTTGGTTAAAAGGAAACAGAGAGAAGGATTAAATGGTCAGTTTTCACAGTGGAAAAAGGGAAACAGTGGAGTGCCTCAGGGATCTGTACTTGGACCGGTGCTTTTCAATATATTTAGAAATGATCTGGAAAGGGGCATGACAAGTGAGGTGCTTAAATTTGTAGATGACACAGAACTATGCGGAGTAAATAAATCTCAAGCGGATTGTGATAAATTGCAGGAGGACCTTCTGAGACTGGAAGATTGAGCATCCAAATGGCAGATGAAATTTAACGTGGACAAGTGCAAGGTGATGCATGTAGGGAAAAATAACCCTTGCTGTAGATACACAATGTTAGGTTCTATCTTAGGCAACTCGCCACCCAGGAAAGAGATCTAGGCGTCATAGTGGATAATACATTGAAATCATCGTCCCAGTGTGTTGTGGAGATCAAAAAAGCAAAACAGAATGTTAGGAATTATTAAGAAAGGAATGGAAAAAAAAAACAGAGGATGTCATAATGCCTCTATCGCTCCGTGATGAGACTGCACCTTGAATACTGTGTGCAGTTCTGGTCACCGCATCTCAAAAAGGATATAGCTGCACTAGAGAGTGCGCAGAGAATGGCGACCAAAATAAGGGGCAAGGAATGGCTGCCCTATGAGGAAAGGCTAAAGAATTTAGGGCTTTTCAATTTGGAGAACAGACGTCTGAGGGGGGATATGATAGAAGTCTACAAAACCATGAAAGGACTTGAACAAGTTAATGTAAATCGGTTATTTACTCTCTCAGATAATAGAAGGACCAGGGGGCACTCCATGAAGTTAGCAAGTAGCTTATTTAAAACAAATCGAAGAAAATTCTTTTTCACTCAGCTCATAGTTAAGCTCTTGAATTCATTGCCAGAGGATGTGGTTACAGCAGTTGGTGTAACTGGGTTTAAAAAAGGTTTGTAAACTGCTATGATGGTAATTAATAAGCAATAGTAGCTTGTGATCTATCTAATGTTTGGGTACTTGCCAGGTACTTGTCACTTGGTTGGCCACTTTTAGAAACAGGATACTGGGCTTGATGGACCCTTGGTCTGACCCAATATGCATTTTTATGTTCTTATGATGTACAAATATGTTCAGCTTGCACGCACCAAGCAGATTTTAAAAGCCACTGAGATACATGCGTTTCTCCCAAAGTGTTCAGATCTCAGAAGTTTTCAAAAAGGCACAGGGCATGGGCATGGTCTGGGTGGGGCATGGGTATTTTGGGGCGTAAACCTGAGATGTGCACATAAATACATGATCTGGTACACGCTGAGACCCCCTGCCGCATAACTTACTTCTGCTATGGATGACATATAAGTCATAAAATAAAGAAAAAGAGGCAGATCTGCAGGGTTTTAAGGGTTGGGGATAACCGGGGGAATGAAGAATTAAACTGGGGGGGTTGGAGGACCTCTCTCTTAACTGGGTGAACTGGAGATGAACTGGTAAAGCTGGGAATAGCCCCTTTTAAAATCCCCTGATTTATGAGGTAGAAGCAGGATTTGTGCACACGTGAGCATACCCATTTAAAATTTGGCACACATGTAGGCGCATGTATGTTATAAAATGACCGAGTACCTGGGCGCAGGCCGCAGATGTGTGTAAATGTGCACATGCACGCTGGTTGAAAGTTACCATCATTGTTTTTAACTCTGAAATATATCTCTCTATATCTCTTCTCATTTCAATTAAAATAGTGTTTCAAGATCAACTAGGAGCAGTAAAGCACTGATCTACCATTAGATACCGTAACACTGTACATTCTGTAATAAATAAATGCCCTGGGTATGGTATTTTTACCCATGACTGCATTAAAATTAATATTCTATGAAAATTGTATGGCAGATCTCATACGTATCAGGGATGAGAGAGAGAGAGAAACTAGCCATGATGCCCTCACACTAGATAGGTATGTATATCTCTATGGGAGGCCCACCTAGTAACTGGAGGTGAGGTTTAGGTATTAGTGTAGGGGTTACCAGGTAGAGAGTCCATCAAGGTAGGTTGAGAGAACATTGCACAAATCTCATCTTTGCGGGAGTTTCCTCACTCCGAGGGTCATCAAATCTTCACAAGAGAGCACTGTTCTGTTCGTATGTCTCACATTGAATGTCAAAGTCGCCCCTAACCCCTACACTAATACCTAAACCTCACCTCGAGTGACTAGGTGGGCCTTCCATAGAGATATAAATACCTATCTAGTGTGAAGACATTATGGCTAGGTTCTCTCTCTCTCTCTCAAAATTATTGCAATTTGTGGTAACTTAGCTCTTCACATAGGTATTAGCACAAATTGTGATAAACTCCGTATTACCATAAAACACACCCCTTTTCCCATCGCATGCAATATTTACCACATTTTGATAAATCCAGGCCCTAGATAGAAACAAAAAAAGCCAAGCTTTGTAAAAATTCTGTTCTTAAACTCAAACCAGACACGTCTATTTTCCAAAGGATTAAATACCACGTTCCTATGTTTTGTGGCATGTTGATAGCATGAGCACGATGTCACTAACAGTTTATTAATTGTATTATATTAAGGATGGAGGACCTGCTTTGGATTAAATTGGAGGGAGGGGCATTGACTATTCAGTTAAACTGGTACATGCTAGGAATCCATTTGTATGAATTTGTAGTGGGGCTTGAATTGTTATATTTGCCCAATTTTTTACTCGGTTAAAATGGAATACATGGGAATATTTATACATATTCATTTATATTTGAAACTTGCATTACCTTCAAATAATTTGAATGTCATCAAATCAAGAAAATCAAATTTTTCCAAATATTTCTCTGATCTGGATTGAAGGCATTTGCTTATTCAAGTACATCCAAGTAGAATACTATCAAATCTAAATCTCGATTTGAGACACATCAGAAGAGACTTACCTATCTCTCAATTACATCTTTTTTTAGAGCATCATACCTGAAAACTTACCAGATTTGATCTTGAGTTTTCAACTTTACAGGACCTACTCTGGCAGGTTCCCAGCTTCCTCTGGATATCCAGCATTTCAGAGGAGTTAATGAACCAGAACCAGAAGGAAATCCAGCAGTATCCAGAGCCACCACAGAGGCAAAAAACTGTACTGAAAATAAGTTGAGTTGTTAGTATGTGGGAGAATTAATACTTGGTGCCTGCTCTAAAAGGAAGTGCAATGAGTGGAACACAGACTAGGAGAAGCCAGAGGCACACAGGGCTCTGCAGAAAATAGGAGTAACCAGCAATTACATCCTAAAAAGGGAGGCTGAGCTATACAATGTAAACTATTAGGTACTATAGAACTACCACTGGCTAATGAAGAGGTTTCAAGGGAAGAGAGGGAAAGAGCATAGGGAGAAGAAGGGATGAAGAAGAGGGAAAGAAGCTGAGGTGGGGGAAGAGCATGTCTAGACTCGATTGCAAGCGTCATGGAGCAAAGACACTAATGTGTATCTATACAGTGCTGCAAGCATCTATTGACTAAAGAAATTATACATAGTAGTAGGAGTAGGGCAAAAGTAACAGAGAATAAAAACAATGAAAGAAGAGAGAGAGGAGAGGCGATGGAGAAAGAGACAAGGATGAAGAAAAAAAGAGACTGCTATAAACAGTACAATAGGAAATGGGAATCAAGATTAAAATAGAGACACATAAGATGACATAGGAGAAAGGTGGGAAACAGTAGATCAATAAGTAACAAAAAGTTCCATGTTGAATTAATGAACCTTTTTTCTGGGACATTTGTGAATCCCCTCCCCCCCAAAAAAATGCCCCTGTCAGGATAACTTACTTCCCCTGACATACTCAAAATTTGATGTGGATAGGACTCTAAACACAACTGTTATTAGAAGGGGACACTCAAATATATGACGATTTCAAAAACCCTCTTCTCTTCAGAAACTAGGAGAAAAATAGAGAATAGGAAGATGGAATGGGAAGAAAGAAGTTAAGAATCAGAGTGGAAGACAAAATATAGAAATAAATGGAAGAAATAGATAAAAAAAGACATGAACAGAAAAGTTAATGAATCCTGAATAAAGTGAAAAATAAAGGAAAGAAGAAAAACTCAAGAAGCTGAAGAGCAAACAAAATATAGGAAAAGAAATAAAAACAGGTATGGAAAGCATGCAAAGGCATGGCTTCGGGAATGCTTTCCAACAAAGATTTGTAGAAGGGGTGTGTGGAATTTGTTGTGGGGTGTATTGGGGGGGGGGGGGGTGATAGAGAGTGTGGGTGCATGAGGAGGATATGGATTTATAATGTGTGTATGTGTGGTGGGGGTTTGAGGGAGGTGTTTGTCCATGTATGTGTGTTGTGAGAGGATTGGGAAGGTTGTATGAATGTGTGTGGAGACTGGTATGTTGTGTGTATATATAAGTATGTGTAGAGGGGTTCCTATGTGTATAGGAATGTGTGGGCAGGTGTGGGAGTGTGTATGGTGTAGCTATTTATGCAGTAAGGAGATATGTGGGGAAATGTGTGTTGCAGTGTATTTGAGGTGTATGTGGGTATTTGAGAGTGTGTGTATGATGGGAATGTCTGGGTGGTGGTGGGGCTGTGTATGCGGGGTGTGTGATATGAGGGTGTGTGTTAAGTGGAAGGCAGTTTGGTGGGTAAGATGTGTATGCGTGGTGAGTGGGTGTCTATAGGTGCATAGTAGGCATGTATTTCTGGGTTGTGGGGGTATGGGGTAATGTAATAAAATATTTTTACCCTTTTGGTGCTGCTTGTTGTTCAGTGGAAATAAGATGCACACACAATAATATATATATGTATATATTGTAGTAAAAGCAATGATTATAATGCAATATAGCAAAATCAATATTCTGATAAGCATATTGACTATACAGGATCACTTATGGGAAAGGCCCAAAAGAGAGAAACAAAACAAAGAGAAAGTATTTATTAGGATATGTCTTCAGTAATTGCTTCCGCAAGCAATCAGATGAGTTCAGGTGAGGTGTGTTAGAAGCAATTAACTATAGGAATTCAAAGCATTTTCTTATCTCTAGATTACAGGGGCTATGCAAAAGGAGCCCAGTAAGAAAGCATCTATATAAGTGTTTCAAAGTGATATATTAAAAGTATTTTTCTGTTACGTTTGCATCATTACTGTTTGCTAGAAAGACTTCCTTTATCTTTCTTCTATACTATCTCTTTCTCTCAACTATCTAAGCAAAGCAGCCTCACAAACCTTTTTACTTTGAGCACAACAATATTCAGCATTTCATCTTAAGCAATGCACTAGCTATTTCTCTGCTGTGTATTTAAGCAAAAGAAATGTTATCTCATGTATGCAATTGTACTGTTCTCTTTTCATTTAAGAAGATTGACAGTATCCATTTTACATAAGAAGCTAAGTATCCCTAAGTGTCACAGTGAGGTGTCTTCATATAATCTATCCCTTTATTTCCTTCATTCCAACATATGTATGTGAGGGAAAAGTTTTGGAAGTGGAGTTTGTATATGTGTATTTTGGAAATGTGGCTTTGAAAGCACATTTTGGTGCCATCTTTTATCAGTTGCTTCAGTTTTGTTTCCCTTTCTTCATCTGCTTCTGTTGCTATGGGCAAAGTCCTGGAAGGGTGGAAGGATTGCTTTTGGAGTGGAACGCTGGTCAGCATTCTAACAGTTTGAACAGCTTCACAGTTCCCCATAGAAAGCAATGCTAAATTTGGTGAATTTTTGTCCCTTTTTTGGAGTGTTATTCTGTCTACATATAGATGGACATCAATCTTTTCATGTAGTCCTTGCCAGCATTGTTTATTGGAAAAGCATAAAAAAAAATGGCATTGGAGGGTAAGAGATAAAGAAAAAGACAACAAAATACAAAAAATCTCAAGGAACTCAGACTCTCTCCGAGGGAACATCTTAAAGATAGTCTTCATGCATTTAAGGGAACAGCTATCACAAAGTACGGCGGAACATAACCGTGCCATGAAAGGATTCATTTCCCTCCTGACCTATAAGGAGGAGGAGATCCAGAGTTTCTATGCCCTTCTGCCACTAGAGAAGAAAGAAGGGCTTTTCTCTACTTCATCGAGGGCTCCAGTTGTCCCTCGAAGCAGTTCTGTAATGGTTCTTCCTCACTGCCTCTTGGGATCTCAGCCCATAATTCCGCAAGTGTTGGGAAACGATGGGTGCATGGGCTATTCTAACCCTCGGAGGGGGGGTCTTAGAGGAGGGGGTACTGTTACGTGGGCTGGCCACAGAACTCACGATCGGCCATCCTTACCTAGCCCGCTGCCCTATCAGGGGCGGGCCCTGGCCTCTCTGCTGCACCCTTGGGCCCAAGTCGAGGCCGAGACATTGCCAACAGGCCACACTGCGGCAGAGATGCCGCCAGACTCTTCTCATCCGGGTTACAAGGCGCGAACGCACTCCTCTTTGATCGAATTAAAGGGCCTGTGGCATGCTAAGGCTGCTGTCCCTTCCTGCAAATGTCATTTACCAGGACCTATTTAAGGCAAGCTCTGACAGTCAGAACTTGCCTTTGCAACAGGTTCCCTTGCTCCTAGTTGCCTCCTGGCCTCCCTTCAAGTTCCTGATTCCTGCTGCATTTGGACTGCCTTCTCAGACTTTGAATCTGCATTGCCCGACAACGCTGTTGCCTCTCTCCAGACTCAGACCTCTGCATGGCCTGACTACTCTGTTGCCTCTCTCCAGACCCAGACCTCTGCATTTGCCTGACTATGCTGTTGCCTCTCTCCAGACCCAGACCTCAGCATCGTTTGACTACGCTTGCCTATCTCCGTGATCAGACCTCAGCCTTGCTTGCCACTGCTTCCAGATTGCCACCAGCCCTGACTCAAGCCTATTGCTCGATGCCTCTCCAGCTTACTTCCTGGACTTGGTCTATTCAGGCTTCGGCCTGCTCTTGCTCGGGCATCCCCTGTCTGCCTCCGTTCTTTTGGCGCTCGAGTCTCCAGGACACTACCTTGTCCAGTGTAAGACTGTAACATATCTCACCTGCTGTCTTTGGGCTGAACCTGATCTACACATCGACTTCATACAGAGGCCCACCTAAGTCCAGCCGGCCCTGCACCCAAAGGCTCAACCCACGAGGAACGAGGGCTGGTATTGGTGCAGCTCCAGCTGGCCTCTGTTCATCAGCCCACTCTGCCTGCCGACGGTGGGGACCCGTAGGTACCTACCTACGGGTTGCATCAACCCCACCTCGGCCCAAGGGTCCACCTCCAGTACAACACAATTTTGACTGGGTAAATGTAACATCAGGACTTGCTAGAGACATAAAGTTCCTGGATGTAATAAATAACTGCTTCATGGAGCAATTGCTTCAGGAACCAACGAGAGAGGGATCTATTTTAGATTTAATTCTTAGTGGAACGCAGGATTTGGTGAGAGAGTTAACAGTGGTGGGGCCGCTTGGCAATAGTGATCATAATATGATCAAATTTGAATTAATGACTGGAAGGGGACAGTAAGCAAATCCACGGCTCTCGTACTAAACTTTCAAAAGCGAAACTTTGATAAAATGAGAAAAATAGTTAGAAAAAAATTGAAAGGAGCAGTTACAAAGATAAAAGGTGTTCAACAGGCATGGACATTGTTTAAAAATACAATCCTAGGGGGGCGCTGTTCTGCCGGCGACGGTGATGGCCGCTTGAATTTGAGCTCTCCCTCCCAGACTCTAAATGCGCACTTAAACTGGCTCTAACACTCGCAGAAAACCCCAGGAGAATTTGCCTACTTTGTCCGGGTGATCGTTCCGATGGCAAGCAAGCGGAAACCTACGGATTTAAAGCAGTTCTCGTTCTCTAAATTACCGCCGGAACTGTCGGAGGATCACGAGGGCAGGCCGGAGCAGGCCGCGCTGGAGAGTGCCGCAGTCAATTTTGCAGCAGACCAGGGGAGTGCGGCGGTCGCGGAAATTGAGCCCCCGGCGAATCTCACTCAGCTGCGGGATGAGATACGCGGCTGGTTCATCGAATTTCGGGCGGATCTTAAAAATCATAAGAAAGACTTGTTGGCCTCTATATCAGACCTACGTGAAGATTTTGCTGCGTTGGGCCAGCGTGTGGATGAGGTTGATGTGCGGACGGAGGGACACGCGGCTGCTATCAACACTCTAAACGAGCAGCAGGGGGCCCTGAGTGGTGAGCTGTCTTCTATTCAGGATAAAATAGAGGACCTTGAAAATCGCTCCAGACGCTGTAATCTGCGGATACGAGGGGTCCCTGAATTGCCAGCTTATAATAATGCTAATGAGATCGCGGGGCGTATATGCAGCTTCCTTCTCTCTGAGGGTAATATTCCTAGTACCGACGCTTCAGACCAGCCGGTTATTAAATTGGAAAGGGCCCACAGAGCCCTGGGACCCAGGTCTGATGCCAAACCCAGGGATCTGGTATTGTGCTTTCATAGCTTTGCCCAGAAGACTGCGATTATGGAGGCGGCTCGGAAACAGAATAATTGGCTGTGGGAAGGTCATCCTATCTCCATTTTCCAAGATTTAGCCGCCACCACATTGAGACGGCGGTTTGAGATGCGAGACGTCACTACTTTTCTGCGACAGGAAAATATTCGGTATAAATGGACTTTTCCGTTTGGCCTCCAATTTGCTGTGAAAGGGACCACCTACAGGCTTAAAACTCTGCATGCCGCAGTGGAAGCCTTGGAAAAAGCTGGGTTTCACCTTCCCATTGCTACTCCACGGACCACGGCGAGCTCCCGCAAGTTGGTTGATCAACCCCGCTGGCACAGAGTTGGTAAAGGGGGCAAACGCCTTCGTAGGCAATCAGAGGACTCAAGAGCAGCCTTATCAGATCAAGGCTGAGCTGTTGGTGCCTTATCATTGTTCAATCTACTTGTTAGATCACCTTTATGGTTATCTTTTCTGGTTGTACCAAGTTGCATGTATTTATGTATGATTTAGTAACTCCACGTTTATCTGTGAGAGCATGTGTGTTAGTAATGTAATGTTAGCAGTTTCAGGTTTTTCTTGAATGTTGTGTAGTCTGGGGGGGGGGGCTGCTGATGGCGGCTGTTAGCGCTCGGGCTGGTGACCCTCCGGTTCATGGTATACACCATCTTGTGTGATGGATGGTGGGGGGGAGGGGGGTGGATCGGGGGGGTATGGGGGAATATTTTTTCTCCATGTATTTGGATGTCATATCCTGTTTTTCTGAACGGATCATGGGCTATGGTTATGGGCATATATAGCCCGTCAGGGGCTACTTTAATATATAGGTCATGGCGGGGATGTTGAGGTTTGTTTCTATCAATGTTAAGGGTCTTAATCACCACCATAAACGTGCTCTTCTAGAGAGGGAGTTGATGACCCAAAATGCTACGGTTGGGTTTTTACAGGAGACCCATGTCCGTAAGCGTTATGAACACTTATTGCGGTATAGGCAATACCCACATAAATATCTGGCAGCCAGTACCAAAAACACTAAGTTTGCAGGAGTGGGAATCTTACTGGCCCGGGATCTCACACATGAGGTTCTGGTTTTTGTATCTGATCCCCTTGGTCGGTACGTGCTACTGAAACTTCGTATTGGAGATGAAGTTATGACAATGATCACTGTTTATGCTCCAAATACGGGACAGGGCGCCTTCTTTCGCACCCTTGATAATTTATTGCTCTTGCATGCGGAAGGCCCAGTGATAATTGGAGGGGACTTTAATGTTTCCCTCAACCCCGCCTTGGATAACTCTGGGCAATCCTTGCCTACCGCTCGGGGTGCGAGGTCCTCCTTGAAATCCTTAATGGCGAGGTGGGATCTTAACGATATCTGGCGTCAGCGGTTCCCTACCTCCAGAGCTTATACGTTCTATTCGCATGCTCATCAATCCTATTCTCGGATTGACTTTTTTCTTGTGGACTCTCTGATACAAAATAGAGTAGTGAGGGGGGACATTGACCCTATTACCTGGACGGACCATGGTCCAGTCACTTTGACCCTTACCCTAACTAAGGCCCATTCCGGACAAAGATTCTGGAGGTTAAATGAAACGTTATTGGCGGATAAGAGCTTTCTGCTCAAATTAGGGAAAGACCTACTTTCCTATTTTCAGACTAATGCTACCCCAGAGTGTAAGCCCCCTATGCTATGGGAATGTTCTAAAGCGGTCGCTCGAGGCTTGCTAATCTCGCAGGCGACCTATTGCAAAAAGGTAAAGGGGGAACGAAGAGCCCTTCTACATGCCTCTATTGCCCAGCTCTCTCGGCAACACCAGGTACAACAGAGTGCAAACATTTTTAGCCAATTGGAGAAAGCTAGATCTGAGCTTAAAACGTTAGATCTGGATGCGACTAATTTGGCCTTAAATATCACCAAACAGCAGTTTTATGAGGAAGGGGATAAAGCCGGTCGACTCTTGGCAAGACGTCTTAGGGTGGTATTAGCCCAAAATAATATTGCTAAAATTAAGAATCCTCGGGGTGAGGTTGTCACGACCTCTGACGATATTCGCCTCTGCTTTACTGAGTTTTATGCTACTCTATATGCTGAGGATCCTGCTATTACAGACCTAGATATAGATAATTATTTAACCCCAGTTGATTTGGCGACTCTGTCCCTTGACCAACAAGCGAGACTTGAGGGGCCCATTACTGCCGGCGAGGTTCAATATGCTACTAAGCTGCTGAAGGCGGGTAAGGCCCCTGGCCTTGACGGTCTCTCGGGGGGTTTTTATAGAAAGTTGGATGGCGGGAAATCGCTCCCTGACCCCCGCTGGACCTCCAGGAACTTTTGGCCAGCTTGTGGGGGGCCTCCTGACCCCCACGAGACTTGCCAAAAGTCCAGCGGGGGTCCGGAAGGACCTCCTGCCATCCAATCGTGTTCGTCTATGGCCGCCGCCATTTTTCGGCGCCATTTTGGAAAATGGCGCCGGCTGAAGACAACAAGATTCAGGAGCAGGAGCCTGTTCCGGACCGCCGCTGGACCCGCAGGTTATTTAAGTCATTTGGGGGGGGTTCGGGAGGGTGGGGGATTTAATTTAAAGGGTCGGGGGTGGGTTTTAGGGGGTTTTAATGTGCCGGTTTTGCGATTTTTCGATTTTTCACGATTTTTCACGATATTTTACCCCCCCAAACGGCAACAATACGATTCCCTCCCCCTCCCAGCCGAAATCGATCGTTAAGACGATCGAGGACACGATTCACATCCCTATTAGATATATGTTGTTGCTTCTCATAAGTTATCTAAAGAAGCTAGAGAAACTGGATAATACAAGAAAGTCTATGAAACAGCCCAGATGTTTAGAAATGGTAACAAACCCTGTAAATTGCTAGCTAGATTGATAGGATGTACTAGAACATTGGGGATGATGTAATAAAACCTGTACTAAAATCACAGGCTCCCTCACACACTCTTACATGCTCTCATATGTTCTCTCTTCTTTCACCTACAGACTTTCACTCTCACATGCTCTCTCACACATACAAGCTATCATTCTCCCATGCTTACCTCACAAGCTCCCTCACACATACCAGTTCCTACTTTCCCACACAAATACACAATCAAAGGCTTCCACACTCTCACACATATACACACACATAAGCTCCCACTGTCTCACACACATGGCCTCTTTTTCAGCCACTGCTATAGATCCCTTCTTGGGCCACTTTGTGGTTCCATAACGGCCCTCTACTCTGACTGCTGAAGATTGCAATCTGTGGCAGCTATGGTGCAGGCTTCTTCACCTGTTTTCTGGCAGTCTTGCTTGAGTGGGTCACTGCTCTAATGTGTTTTCAGCTGCTGACATCATTAAAAGAAGCCCGATGCTGATGCATCATCAAAAGAGGACTGCTAATGTGCTCGATGAGAGGCTCACGATGATGATATAGCATTGTTCAGTATATCAACAAGCTGGATATAATAGTGGCAGGAAAAATGTATGCAGATCAAAATAAATTGTGTTATCGGGCTGTTTTTGGCCTGCAGGCCTTAGTTTGCCAATTCCTCGTTTAAGAGATATAAAACATTTGTTTCTACTGCTTGCCTGTTAGCAAAATTTAGTATATTAAAGCAATGGTTATGTGATAAACCTCCAAACAATACTGTCTGATATCAACATATGGCTGTTGGAGTAAAATTGCTAGGCCTCCCTCTCTGCCCTGATATTACAAAACACAGAACTCCAAGATGGCAGAATAATGTAATTCAGCTTTATTGTGTTTTTGGCGGGTATTAGGAAAGCACCTTCAGACAGCTTTATGATCTAAAAGACAAATTTATTGATAGCAATACAAAGACAATATAGAAAGAGGAACAAGGAAAGAGGAAGTCGTTGTTTCTCTGGAGACGCAGGTCAGTGGCAATTGGCGTTCAGCTTGCTTCTCAAAGCGCAGAGCCCTCGGGCTGGAGTTTTTAAACTCTTTGCATTGTCCAATAGAAATACATTGATGCGCATCCTGGGTGTATTATCTTCTTCTAATATCCAATTATGAACGTTACTTTATAGTCCAATCAGGTATCGTCTCTGGGGTGTTGGCTTCTTCCGGTACTGAGCTTGCCAAAGCACATGGTTGCGAAATAAGTTGCCAGCAAAGTCAGGAAATACAGATTAGGCCTAAGGCCTATCTACAATTGTTAATTAATTCAAAGGAAGAATGGACTGAGAGCTCACAGCAGCATTCTGGAGTACATTACAAATAGCAAGAGCTTTATATCTGTGACTTCCTCTTGGTCCAGGCTATGAATTACCCCCTATACTTGGGGTGGGGATTACCACATGAGAAATTATATTCACTGTGATTTATCTTGGGGTTTGTAGCCTGAGTGAGGGATGAAACAGGTCCCAGTCATCTCAATACCACAATTCAGTTCTCTTCCCAAAAAACCTCTCACTTTGTGGCACTACAGATCAGATAAATGTATCACGCCAGAATAAAACAGTAATCAATCCTTTTACTAGTATTGTGTAAGTAGACAGGGAACCCAACCAGAAGATTAAATGACAAATGTAAAGTAATGAAGTATAATATAAACTTGCAGTTTTCTTATTTTAAATCAAGCAATGCAAAAATAATACTGGGTATGGCCTGTTAACTGGGGCAATCAACAAACTCATATGGATACTAAAAAAAAAAAAAAAAAAAGGAACACTAAGAGAAAGGTTGGGGGAAAAACTGAAGTACACAGCATTCAAGAATTGCCTTTACCCCTGAGACTCAAAAAGGGGAGTAGGGGGTGGGAAGAGATTCACCCCAATGTCAGTTTCTAAAGGGTGCACCCTGTCCCCTGTCCCAAAATTGGGTGGAAAATAATCAAGAAAATGAAGTACCTCTTGATGGTGGAGCTGGCTAGATGACAAACCAAATAGATGAGCACTGCAGTGTGTGAAAGGTCTCTCTCTCGGCGAGCTTCCCCAAATGGTTTACTTGGTACTAAATAGAAAGTGGGCTTGGTTTCAGTCTCTTATAGAAAGACCATGGTCCACCAGTTTTACTTTCCCAGTACCTGCCAGCAAGGGTTCATGCTTGACTTTAGCTGAAAGGCTGAAGCAGTTACGATGAGCTACTGAATTTGTGACAAAAGGCAAGGAAATAAACTTTCTCCCTCCTCTGCTCTGTATAAAGTTTAGATCACTTAACTCAGGAGGTCATTTATCAAAATGCGCTAAGGCATTTTCGCATGCGTTAAGGGCTTATCGCATGCAAAAAGCCCCGTTAACGCATGCGATAGGCCCTTAACGCATGCGAAAACACCTTTAACGCATGTGATAGCACCATATCGTATGGGGCGATGCAATCCAAAAAAGAGGAGGAGTTAGGGGCGGGAGTGGGCTGGGTTTGCCAATCTGCGAAGTGCTATCGCACAGACTTAACGCCAATTTTAACTACACCTTTTTCAGTGGCGTTAAGCCGTGCGATAGCTTGCGTTACAGGGTGGTAAGGTATTAGCGCATTTCGCGATGTCTCCTGAAAGGCCTGTTTTAGTAGGTTTGAGAGAGAGAGAGAGAGAGCCTAGCCATAATGACCTCTCCCTACGGCCCACCTAGTAACTTGAGGTGAGGTTTAGGTATTAGTGTAGGGGGTTAGGGGCCACTTTGACATTCAACATGAGACGTACGAACAGAACAGTGGTCTCTTGTGAAGATTTGATGACCTACAGCGAGAGGAAACTCACCCAAAGATGAGATTTGTGCAATGTTCTCTCCACCCAGCTTGATGTTACCCAGGTAGCGTGCTATGAAGCAAGAACAGCTGTCTGTCTCTCTATTTCCTCAGAGTGCATACTTCTGTCTCTCCCTCTCGATAATTGGTGCTTCAGGAGAAGAACTGATTGCAGGGCTGCCAGATGCACTCCTCTCTTCCTGGTTCCAACTCCTGGCCATCCCCACCCATTACACACAGACAGAGCCAGCCAAACTACACCTTTTTTTCCTTAAATGTTTCCCAGCATTCCTTTGGCTTCTGCTAGCTATGTAGTGCAGTTCTCTGGGCAGACTTAACAATAAAACTCTTTTCCCAAATTGTTAACATTTTGAGTGCTGGATGCTGATTCTTACAGAATAGTTGTCATTCACAGGAGAGCACACAGGGGTTTTGATGTATTTTTATATTCCTTCACTTGGCTTGTGCAGCTTGCAGTCTCTCAGGTTTGAAAAACTCTTTATGGCAGGTCCAAAACACATCACTCAGATCCACAGGAAGCTCGGACCACATTGTAAGGTTCCAACACATGATAAGCTTATAGGGGCAGGAACTTGATTTATAGTAGCTTGATACAAATTGTTTTCGCACAAAGAAGGCTATGTGCCACATTTAACATTTGCTATGTTTTGCTTCCAACCTTGAGTTTCAATAATTTCTTCAAGTAGGCACCTCTGCAGAGATAAAGAGACCACACTAAGGTCTTTTCTCAGGCTTCTTCTTATAGCCTGCTAGTCACATTTCTAATAAACAAATTTATTAAGCAATCTTTGATGAATGACTACAGAAAGTATTGATCTAATGAGCTAAATTGAACAGAGGAGTACAACCGTAGCCTATCAACCCCATCATGGCTTACTGGATGCAATTAAAAGACTTGATATTTTCTATACACAGAGAAAGGTATCTGCAGATACTTAACATATTTGGGAACTTTTTCTATAATCTAGTACCAATATAACTGACAGCAACTTAAAAATGTGCATTATTCGGAGAAGTAAACCTGAATGGTGTACAGTGTTTTGCATTAATGTATGTTTCGTGTGCACTGACGTGAGTTGATGTCTTGTGTCTATGTAGCTGTTAAGGCAGCTGATTTGTTATTGATGAAATAATTGTATTTTGGATTGTTATGGTGAAGAGATTTTTCTTTTAATTTGTAGTATAGCTCATCTTAAAAAAATGAATAAATAACTGTAACCATAAGCGTTAGGGAATACAATGGCAATTTAACTGTACAATCAAAACAAAATTATTTTCCAGCTTTCAAGCTCATTAATTAACATGAATCCGATCCAGTTAACCTGCAGTGAACCATTCTGTTTAATAATGAGGTCCTGAGGCCATGAATTATGCCTAACGTTTGTACAAGGTCACTGATCTAGCTGTATTTTTACCAGCATACAGCATTTAACATTTAAAAATGTCTGGAAAATAACATGAGCAAGAGTGAAAAAGAGGAGCAGTGACCAGATGATTAGAATTAGGGTCGGCTCAAGGCAAGCTGCTGTCTGAAGTGAGGGATGAGATAGCATCCTTTCCCCCCCAAAGGCACGGCACAGGTCAAATCACTTGGAGTCTGGCTCTTTTGGTGATTTGAAATGCTGGAAGGGGTGAGGCAGGGGGGTCAGGGTTCCCATAGGAGTGGCAGAGTGTAAGTGATGATATTTCTATGGAGCTGTCAACCCTGCCAAACTCCCGAGAAACCTACTTTCTGTCTCCCACCATTCCCCAGCATCTGCCCTGGGGGTGTGGGAGATGGGTGAATGGTGGAGAGTCTGTAGGTGGTACACTCTCTCAGGGCGGCTGCAAGGGTATTAGGTGCCCTAGGTGAATTTTACAGCCTTGTGTCACGCCCTTCCCCAAGACCTCCACACACACAATTAAGAAATTTTAAAATGCAGTTTTTATCAACCATTTCCCCGACTCAAAAGGGAGATTTTACATGAAAAAGGGCCCTCAAAGTACAGTCTTCTGTGATAAAAATATCACAATAAGTCATATTTACATGCACCACTGTGGTGGCAACCAGAAAACCCTGTATAATAGATACCTGGAGCCTACAAACTATTAGATCTATTGTAAATCGCATTGGCTGTGGGCCTGGCCATCAGAATACCTTGAGTAAACTGAATTACAATTACAATATACTAAAGCTCCCATACCAAAACAGCATTAACTGCCAGCCCTTAAACAGTATTAATCTGCCTATGAAAATGCCATACTGCAAATATCCTCAGCTCACAAATTACACTCCCCATGGATTTCCTCAATAATAAAAATCCCCCCCCCCCCCCCACCCGACCCCTCAGATAGTCTAACCTAATGTTATTAGATGCCCCATCTCCTAAATTCACACACCTTGAGGAAACCAGAGAAAGAAGATTTTTCAAAAATATCCCCTAGAAACCTTTGCTCTTCCCAAACCTAAATGATATAATGGACTTCCCCCAACATGTTCCTCCTCGAAGGGTGCTACTTAGCAGACTACTGCCCACTCTTCTGGCCCCTATCCCGATAGAATGAACTGCCTTGGTGCTTATATGTCGCTCCCCCCTTCCTGAAGAATTATGTAATGTCCTGTCCTCTCTGTTCATCTGACTGTGTATATTTATATTGTACCCCACACTGAATATAGGAAGGGCGGGTAATAAATATTTTCAAATAAATATATATATTACACCAGGACCTAAAATGCTAATACGCTTACACCTACTACTTAACATTTTTATAGCACTACACGGCATATGCAGTGCTGTACAAACATACAAAAAGATAGTCCCTGCTCAATACAGCTTATAATATAATAAGTCAAATATACAGGACAAGAGACTTGGGATATAACGCAAGACAATGGTTAACAAGAAAAGAAAGTTAGTTAACAAGACTAAGATTTAAAAGCAGTTTCAAAAAGATGGGTCTTTAGATGGGGTTAAACATGGCAAGAGAGTGAGCCTAATGCACCAGTTCAGGAAGACTATTCCAAGCACATGGCACAGCCAGGTGGAAAGTATGGAGTCTGGAATTGGCAGTAGAGGAAAAGGGCACAGATAGGAGTGACTTATTCGATGACTGGCATGCACCTTCTACTAGAAAAATAACAAGCTAATCTGCTATAGATCCCTACACGGAATTTATATACTAGCAGAATGGTCACAATTGCAGAATAAAGACACCATAAAGTTTAAATAGAAATGTGCAAAAAATGAAATACAAACCTCTACAAGCCAGACCTGTATACAGTGCAACAATGCAAAAAACACCCACCACCATTTCTCAAACAATAAAATCAAGAAATAAGACACCATTCACAACAGTCAACCATACTAGTAAAAATATTTCAAAATAGTTGACTAATAGAACAACATATACTAATAAAGATTTAAAAAAACCCAAAAATTCCCCACTCTTTGTACTTGGTAGTAGATTAGAAGTAACAATAGAGGAGGTGCCCAAACTTTCTCCTCTCTCACTTATATCCAAACATTCTTTCGCATATCTAAATGCTGTCTCACACACACATGCTCACACATTCTCTTCTCATAATGTAGCAGCAGCAGCAACCTCACCTTCAGCCCATGCAGCTGACAGGATTCCTCTTTCCTCCTGCGGCCTGGGCCAGTGCTGCTCCCACTCCTTTCTCCTAGCCTTGAGAGCGACTTCCCATCCTTTTCCCTTTTCTCACTCCCCCTTCCACCTCACTCACATTCCCTTCCCCTCCCACTCCTCTCACCCCTTTCTCTTCGCACTTCCTTGTCCCCTTCTTCCCTTACACTCCTCTCCCTTCCCTCTCCATCACTCACCTCCTTCCCTTCCTTCTTATTCACTCATCCCCTTCTAACCCACTCACCCTCTTCCCTTCCCATTTTGCTTCTTTCCTCTTAGCACCTCATTAGTTGGCACTGCTGCATAGATCCTCTTCTTGCTGCCAGGAGTGGGTACCCACCAGCTTTTCATATAACTCTGGGATTTGGATGTAGGTGCAAAAAGCCAAGTGAGAAAGCTGCATAGGGGTGTTTTGGGGGATACATCTTGCTGCAGCAGCCTCGTGATCTTGGGCAAGTTACGTTATGTCCCATTACCTCACATACCCACCTAATTGTAAGCTCTTTGGTGCAGGGACTCATACCTGAATTCTAATAATGTTGTATAGGGGGGGTTTTACCTTGAAAACCACCGCTGTAAGCCAGCTTGAGCATCATTTGCAAAGGAAGGCTAAAAACAAAGACAGCGTTAAACACTGATATTCCAATGGTCTTACACAGAAGGGAGAGAATGTATGCTATTGTTTTGACATTTTCAGTAAACAAAGGGGCAGCTCATACAGCTGTGGTTGAGCATTAATGTGCAAAGAACATTTATCTAGTAATGAACAAGAGTATTTACTGAAGAGCAATAACCTCAAGAGCTATGGTGTTTTCAGAGCTCAGTCTTTGGATATCTTTGTACAGTTTGCAATATTTCAGTACTATGGGATTTTGTTGGTTTAAAACATGGGCAATTAGCTTCTCTTTCGGTTCAAGGAGCATCAAAGTATGTAGCTACTTTCAAGGCTTATAGAAGCAATATATTAAAATACTGAGTTACATAAAAATATACATCAAATAGTCATGAGTGGGGCATTTTCATATAATTTAAGGAATGCATATACAATGGCAATTAATTTTATTACTACACTGCTTGTCAAAGATAGAAATAAAACATCCATATTATAATCCGAAATGAATCATTTTATTAAAATGACATACTTGTATATGAACATTTCATTTTTTAATTTCAACACGCACTATTGGCCTACTTAATTGGAATTGAAGTATTAGGATAAACAACATTACTGGGGCATGACTTTGAAGATTTGTCTTTTTGTTGCAAGGGGAAGAAAAAGTCTAGGTTCAGTTTTGATCTGCACTAAAATATGTATCCAGCAACAGATGGAATGCATTTATCTTTGTTTTTCTTTCAAAAGTAGTATAACTTTTCTATCAGTGCAATAAATGTCAGTGAAGTACATAAGATAGCATTTCAGGATCACAGCTAGTTTTATATTGTAGGTCAAAATTGTAGTACAAACACACTATGGCAAAAATCTCAGTCAACTGGCCTAGCTTTCAGAATATCCATTATAAATATACATGAGATATACTTACATACATTGAAGACCCAGAATATACAAATCCATTTCTAGCATATTCATGAAGGCTATTCAGACAACCAGACTGGTTAGATGTTGCTCCAGGACTAAATTAGCAATCACTTCCATACAGAATTTGGACACATACTGCATTTTCCTACAAACTGCGAAACAGGATCAGTCTATAGGCCCATCTGCCCACCTTCTGTCTCCAGCAGCAGGTACTTAGAGAAAATGGATAATTATATTACTTAATACAGAATAGCAATAGTGAACAGATCCCTATAGGATCATTATTACTGTATATGTTTTCTTCTGAATACAGCATCTGTATATACACAGTACTGCAAGGTCATAGCACTGCATTGATTCATTTGCGATAGCAACACTTCCACAATGTCAAAAAAAAAAAAAAAAAAAAGAGCATTTGATTCCAGAAAAACAGCTTGTACTTTATTGGGGATAAAATTTTTAGGTCTACACCTACAGCAAAGTAGAAGAGGAGAAAACTCCAGTTGTCAATGTGACTGTTAATAACCGATATCCATTGTAAGGTCTTGTCAAATAAATCTGATCAATTTCTTTGAATGGGTGACTGGAGAGTTGGATCAAGAGAGAGTGTTAAATCTAGTGTATTTGGCATTCGTTAAGGCTTTTTGAATAGTTCCACATAAGCGATATAAATAAAACTGAATGCTTATGGTATGGGCCTTAAAGTGACAGACTGGTTAGAAACTGGTTGCATGGGAGGTGACAAAGGGTTGTGGTAAATGGAGTTCAGTCCAAGGACAGGGTATTACTAGTAGTATGCTGCGGTTATTGGTCCTTGCACCAGTTCTTTTTAATATTTTTATAAGTGATATTGTGGAATGATTATCGGGAAAGGTTTGTCTTTTTTGCAGATAATATCAAAAACTGCAACAGGGTAAACAGCCAGAAAAATGTGGAAAACATAAGGCGGGATCAAGAAAAGCTTTAGAAATGGTCTAGTCTGGCAGCTAAGATTTAATGCTAAAAAATGCAGGGTCATGCATCTAGGGTGCAAAACCTAAAGGGGTACATTTTAAGAAACAGCGCGCACGCAAGGGGGTGCACCTTGTGTGCGCCGAGCCCTGCGCGCGCTGCCCGTTCCCTCAGAGGCCACTCCGAAATCGGAGGGGCCTTGGAGGGAACTTTCCTTCCACCCACCTGCACCTTCCCCTCCCTTTCCCTACCTAATCCAACCCCCCCCCCCCCCCCCCCCCCGGCCTTTATTCTAAAAGTTACGCCTGCCTCCGGCAAGCGTAACTCGTGCGTGCCATCTCCCGACCCGGGAGCTGTTCCAGAGGCCTCAGCCGCGCCCCCGGAATGCCCCCGGGCTGACACCACGCCCCCGACACGCCCCCAGGAACACCCCGATCGTCGCGCCGCCCACCCGACACGCCCCCCTAGTGAAGCCCCGGGACTTACATGCGTCCCGGGGCTTGTGCGTGCCGCCGAGCCTATGCAAAATAGGCTCGGTGCGCGCAGGGGGGTTTTAAAAGGGTTACACGAGTACCTTATGCACGTAACCCTTTTAAAATCTGGCCCAAAAGGTAGATTTTAAAATGAGCACGTGCTCATCCATGTGCACGCAGTTCTTGGTGCACACGCACATGGATTTGATTATTTTATAAGAACATAAGAAATTGCCATGCTGGGTCAGACCAAGGGTCCATCAAGCCCAGCATCCTGTTTCCAACAGTGGCCAATCCAGGCCACAAGAACCTGGCAATTACCCAAACACTAAGATGCAATTAATAGCAGTGGCTATTCCCTAAGTAAACTTGATTAATAGCCATTAATGGACTTCTCCTCCAAGAACTTATCCAAACCTTTTTTGAACCCAGCTACACTAACTGCACTAACACATCCTCTGGCAACAAATTCCAGAGCTTTATTGTGCATTGAGCGAAAAAGAATTTTCTCCGATTAGTCTTAAATGCTAACTTCATGGAATGCCCCCTAGTCCTTCTATTATTTGAAAGTGTAAAAAACCGATTCACATCTACTCGTTCAAGACTTCTCATGATCTTAAAGATCTCTATCATATCCACCCTCAGCGCGTATCAGCGTATACATGTTATAAAATACGATATCTGTGCGCACATGTGCGCTGGATTTTAAAATCCACGCACTTATGTGTGGGTGGCTTGCGACTCGCGTGTGCAGGGGGGGGAATTTTCAGAAGTAAACATGGCGATGCAATTGGGCCTTTACCCAGTTCCCACCCAGTCCACTACAATTAAGGAGAGGACTGGGAGGGAACTTTCCTTTAGATCTACCTAAGCTTCCTCCCTTTTCCCCTCTCCTCCCCACCTCTAAATTAACCCTATCTATCCCCCTTTTTTAAAAAAAAATTTTTTATTTTCATACTTACTGCTCTTCGGGAGCAGAAGTAAACTCCGCGTGCCTGGTGCACTGTCCCAGTCTCCTGTAACTTCCTCCTGCCTTTTATTTACTCTATTATTAAATGTACAATCGCTATAAAAAAAAAAAATCCCACTGATAAATGATCAACTAGAGGAACTTAATCCTACTATCTTTCTGCATTACCGAAACATGGCTGAAAGACAGTGATAATGTCCTCCATATCCAAACTGATCACCTTAACTATGATATCTTTCACTTCCCCAGACACAAACGAAAATGTCGGGGTCTTTTAGTAATCAGTAAAAAAGAACTTAAGCCCTACAAAGTTGACATAAACCCACCCTATGAAGTTGCAATACTAAAATCACCACTTCTAAATATTGGTTTGATCTATTGCCCACCTGGAACACTCCAAAATGATTGCTCACCTCTAATTGAATTCTT
The DNA here is from genome assembly GCF_901001135.1 of Rhinatrema bivittatum. Classification (NCBI taxonomy): domain Eukaryota; kingdom Metazoa; phylum Chordata; class Amphibia; order Gymnophiona; family Rhinatrematidae; genus Rhinatrema; species Rhinatrema bivittatum. Next base: position 255,760,685 of record NC_042617.1, on the reverse strand, counting down.
CACTAAAGCATTTCCAACCCCAGAATCAACTAATCGTAGGGGACTTTAAATTACATGTAGATAGCATACCTAAATCTGCAGCATGTGAAATCTTTCTAGACCCTATGGAAGCTATGGGCTGCTCACAATTTGTAACCAACCCCACTCATAAAGCAGGACACATTCTTGACCTCATTTTTGCCAATCAGAATAACTGCATAATCAATTTTTCTCACTACATATTGCCCTGTCTGATCACCGGCTAATAAAAGCAGAAGTAAGTCTCTTCACCACACAACAAACTCACTTAATAATCAAACTTTCACATACAGAAAAAATATAGAACCTGGAATTCTTGAAAAAACTATTAAAAATAAAATAACTGAATTTGATCACGATAAAGCCTCCTCATCATTTAACTCCTGGGATAAAATCATCAATTAAGTAGCGGATACCCTATGTCCAATCAAAAAAAAAAAAGTTCCCAAATGAAGGCAAAGTAACCAAACAAAAGAAACTTTGGTATAGTGAAGAGCTAAGGCACACTAAACAGACCCCAAGAAAATCTGAAAAATTTAGCGGAAATATCAAGCTACAGAATCACTTGAAAAATATAAATCCCTATTAACAAAATACTGTGAACAAATCAATAAAACAAACAAACAAAAAAGACTACTATGCAAAACAAATTCATGGTGTACTATTTAATTCCAAATTGCTCTTCGAAACAGTTAAAAATCTAATCAAGGATCCATCCTCCTCCATCTCAAACAACTACGAATTTTCAAAGAACTCGTGCAATGAATATACTACTTCGCTGTTAAACAACATCAATACACAAAAAACACAATTCTCCACCTGCCTAACAACTACAGAGCCTGAAAAATTGAGCAAATAAAATGGAACTCATTCAACCCATTTTCTAAATTTGAAATAAAACAAATCATCAAAAAAATGAAGTCTGCCACCCATCCACTGGACCCTATCCCTGCAAGTACCCTAAAAGTAGTAAACAGCATAAGTACTCCAATATTCAAAACCATAATAAACCACTCGCTAGAAGAAGGATTGATCCCTGAAAGGGCGAAACAAGCTGTGATCAAAACAATCCAAGAAATAAAAATGGCAGAATCGATGATTGGGACAATTACCAACCAATATCTAATTTGCCTTTTATTGCTAAAGTCCTAGAAAAAGCAGTGTTAACTCAATTAGAGAACCACCTAAAAGACAATAACATACTATACTCAAACCAATTTGGATTCAGAAAAAAATCACTGAACAGAAACCCTATTCATTTCCTTGACTGACCCTGTTTTACAGGGGTTTGACATCAATGAATCTTATATCCTTGTACTAATAGACCTAACAACAGCATTTGACCATACCCTGCTCTGCTACCAGCTGAGAGAAATTGGAATTGATGGAAATGTTAACAAATGGTTCTCTTCCTTCCTAAAAGATAGGACATTCCAAGTCAAACTGGACACTCAAATCTCTGACTCCTTCCCAATTGATATAGGTGTCTCCCAAGGGTCAGCACTCTCAGCTACACTATTTATCATGTATTTACTGCTCCTATGTGCATTACTAGCAAATTTAGGAATTGTCTTCCTTTATGCAGACAACATACAATTCTACATCTCTTTCGACAAAACATTTGAAAAAACTGCGTTGTCTGTGTCAACATACATGAAGGCTATACAACAAAAACCTTTTCAACAAACTTTAACCCCAAAAAAACCTGAAATAGTGTGGTTAAGACGAGACACCATAATAATCAAACCGCTTACCATAGACCTAAGAATTATTAATATCACTCCCTCGGATCAAGTTCCCTAGGAATACAGATCAATGAGAACTTCACTATGAAAAAGCACATATGCAAATTAATCAAAATAAGATACTCCAAGCTAAGAATATTACAATAAACTGAAACCCTCACTAACAATACAGGACTTCCACACTGTCTTATAAACATTAATATTTTCAAACTTAAGACTACTGCAACTCCCTATTACTAGGCCTACCCTCAGGACTCTAAAACCACTACAACTCCTTCAAAATTCCTCTGCCAGATTCTTACTAGGGACAAAGAAATATGACCACATCACCCCCTCGCTGATATAGCACTGCACTGGCTTCTTGTACAATCTAGAATTCATTGTAAAGTACTAACTCTAATGTTCAGTATCATCAACAATATTAACCCATGCTTACTAGGAGAGACACTGCAACATCATACACCACAAAGAGCACTAAAATCATAAAACAAAGGATTCTAACGGTGCCTTCTACTCGGAACACACACCTAATGAAAATAAGAGACTAAATGAGCCGATTTTAAAAGTTACGCGCGCAGGGTACATTTGTTCGCACTATCCGGCACACACAAATGTATACCCGATTTTATAACATGTGCGCGCTGCCGCGTGCATGTTATAAAATCCGGGGTCGGCGCATGCAAGGGGGTGCACACTTGTGCACCTTGCGTGCGCTGAGCCCTAGGGGAGGCTCGATGGCTTTCCCCGTTCCCTCCACTGCCTCTGGCAGGCGTAACTTGCACGCCCCGGCACAGGCCGCTGTGCCAGAGCACTCGGCCCCGTCCCTGGACGGCCGCCACGCCCCCGGGCCACCATGCCCCCAGCCACACACCGGACCTCCCCTTTTTCAAAGTCCCTAGTGACTAAACTATGAGCACATACAATGCCTGACTAAAACATTTGAACTAAGTCCATTATTTGTAATTCTAATATACAGACTCTAAAATGAAAGATTAGTTACTTTTCCTTTCAGTGAATTCCTCCAACTTTTTAAGAAATAGTAAGTAAACACTACTTTTGTTGACTGTACGTTCAGGGACAGTAACTTTCAAACCGGCGCATTTTCGAATATAATATGTATCCTGATGTATCCTCAATTTGCATATGTTAAGATATTAACTACCATTTAAATCTTGTAAACTGTTGTGATGGCTTCACTGAATGACGGTATATAAAACTCAACAAATAAATAAATAAATAAATAAATACGCGCGTCACGGGGCTTGCGCGTGCCGCCGAGCCTATGCAAAATAGGCTCGGCGCATGCAGGGGTAGGTTTTCGGGGGTTACGCGTGTAACCTTTTGAAAATCTACCCAATGTTTTCCATAGAAGGCCCCAAGTTGTAGAACCTTCCAGAATCACTATGTCAGATAACAGAAAGAGTTTCAACCATGAACTGAAAATATGGCTCCTTAGAAATGCATACAATTTAATGTAAAATGCCAATATACCAATAGCTTCAACATCAGTACCAGAGATATTAGTGGAGTGAGCAATAAGCAACGAATGACATATAGGGGTAGATTTTAAAAGGGTGCGCACGGGCGTACATGTGCGCGTGCTACCCGGCGCTCTTACATGTACACCTGATTGTATAACTTGTGCGCACAAGTTATAAAATCCAGGGTCGGCGCGCGCAAGGTGGTGCACAATTGTGCACCTTGTGTGTGCCGAGCCGCACAGCCTTCTCCCATTCCCTCCCAGGCCGCTCCAAAATTGGAGCGGCCTGTGAGGGAACTTCCCTTCCCTCTAACCTTACCTTCCCACCCCTTCCCACTCTAGCCCTACTCCAACCCCCCCCCCAAAATTATTGTTTAACCTTTTGCGCCTGCCGGCCGATTGCCGGCACACACTCTCTGACACAGCGGCATATGGGCACTGTGCCAGGAGACACTGACCCCTCCCTTCTTCTTTTTGCAAGCCTTGGGACTTACACGTGCCGCCGGGCCTTTTGAAAATAGGCCCGGCATGTGTAAGGCCGGTTATGTACATAAATCTTCTGGATTTACGCTCATAGGGGTAGATTTTAAAAGAAGCGCGATCAGCCTACTTTTGCTTGCGCATCAGACTCAAGCAAAAGTACGCTGGATTTTAGTAGATACGCGCGGAGCCGCGCGTATCCACTAAAATCCTGGATCAGCGCGCGCAAGGCTATCGATTTTGTATAGCCTGCGCGCGCCGAGCCGCGCTGCCTCCCCCCGTTCCCTCCAAGGCCGCTCCGAAATCGGAGCGGCCTCGGAGGGAACTTTCCTTTGCCCTCCCCTCACCTTACCCTCCCTTCCCCTACCTAACCCACCCACCCGGCCCTGTCTACACCCCCCCCTTACCTTTGTCGGGGGATTTACGCCTCCCGGAGGGAGACGTAAATCCCCGCGCGCCAGCGGGCCTGCTGCGCGCCGGGCCGCGACCTGGGGGCGGGTACGGAGGGCGCGGCCACGCCCCCGGGCCGTAGCCACGCCCCCGTACCCGCCCCCAAAACGCTGCCGACACGCCCCCGGAACACCGCAACGACCGGGCCCGCCCCCGACACGCCCCCGACACGCCCCCTCCGAGACTTACGCGAGTCCCGGGGCTCTGCGCGCGCCGGGAGGCCTATGTAAAATAGGCTTCCCGGCGCGCAGGGCCCTGCTCGCGTAAATCCGCCCGGTTTTGGGCGGATTTACGCGAGCAGGGCTCTGAAAATCCGCCCCATAACCTTTTGAAAATCCGGCCCATAGTGTATTGTAAGTAGAATTAGAATTTGTATCTGCAGTTGTATTGATCTTTAATTTGTATGAATATGAACCAGATTATATATTTGCTGTTGTGTTGACCTAGAATACATATGAATATGAACTAGGATATGTATTTGCTATGGTGTTGACCTGGAATATAGATGTTGACACAGTGTGGTAATGTTGACCAAGAATATGGATGCTGATTTTGTAAACCAAGGTGATCTTTTTTTGGAACGACGGTATATAAAACACCAAAATAAATAAATAAATATCAATGCACAGGAAGTGGGCCCAGGCCTGGATTTGCCAACAGGCACATAGGCCTGTGCCTAGGGCAGCAAAAATCTGGGGGGGCAGCTTGCCAGCCGAAGGTTTGCTGTCTACCAGCTGGTACAGCATTTCACTCAGCAGAGGAGGTGAGGTGGTGAGGCTGAAGAGACAGAAGAAAAACTGCTCTACTCCCTATTCTAGGCTCCACTTCCCCACACCCCCCCCCCTCCCTCCCAACCATCCAGTGAGTAAAGAAAAGCCACTCTGCTTCCTATATCAATCTTTCTCCCTGTCGTTCAAAGAGATGAGGAGAGGAGGTGAGCATAGAGCAGATAAAAGAAGGCTGTTCCTTAAACTTTCTGCTCTGTTGTTCCTTATCCAGGAGAGTGAGGGGGTGTCAGCACCCCTCATTCCTAGGGGTGTCAAAATCCTAAATCAGTAACTGAGTGGGCCTATTTCAAGAGAAAGGGGACACTGGAACAAGGGGACACTGGATCAAGGGTTCATGGGATATATAGAACATCCCAGTAGAGGTGTTGGAGACCAGAACAATATCCAATGACCTTAAAGTGGTCAAATTGCTGGATAAGGAGACAGCAAAAGCCAGAAAGATTGGGTGCTTAGTGAGAAGAATGGTCAGTAGAAAAAAAGAGGTGATATTACCCCTTTAAAGGTCCCTGGTGAGACCTCATTTGGAATCCTGTACGATTCTGGAGTCTGCACCTTCAAAAGTATATAAACCGGTCCAGAGGGTGGCTACTAAAATCGTCAGTGTTTTTTGTTTTAAAGCTATGGTCCCAGATTTAAAAGATCTATACATGTATGCCTTAAAGGAAAGGCAGGACTGTGGAGATATGGTAGAGACATTTAAATACTTCAGATTATCAATACACAGAAGGCAGCCTAATTCAAAAGAAAGGGAGCTCTGGATTGAGCTTGAAAGTGGGTAGACTCAGGAGTAATCTAAGGAACTATTTCATTACAGAATGGGAGCTGATGTATGGAACAACACTGCTGTCATGGTAGTAGAGACAAGGACAGAATCTGAATACAAGAAAGCATGGGACAAGCACAGGGAACCTGTGAAGGAATGGTAGGGACTGTAGAAATAAGAAGTTTTTTGTATTCCACCTTTTGTGGCACTTCAAAGTAGATTATATTCAGGTACTGTAGGTATTTCCCTGTCCCCAGAAGGCTTACAATCTAAGGCCTAGATTAATCAAAATGCTACATTTATTGTGGCTGCAACAAAAAAAGGGGGCATGGTTAGGCAAATTTTTGACATTCTACATTGCGCAGGTAAAAATCATAACCTGTGATAATTTTTTGGCATTGCGGGATGCAGTACTATGCTGTGCAGTGCATTAGCGCATCCAAATTGTGAGATACGCACGCAAGTCAGACCAGTACCCGCAGAACAGGTTTTCAAAGGTGCTCGAGTACGCACGTATCTCTCCGCGAGCACCGTGAAAAGTATAGAAAAAGGGGCAGGGCGTAGGCATGTGGGGCAGGCCAATAGGTGTGCGTGTATATACTTAAGTGCACAGGTGCACACGCCGGAGTCCCCTTTACTACTGCCATAGATAATGTGTAACTTTACTACTGCTATAGCTAGTGTGTAAGTCATAAAAGAAAAAATCTAGGCTAGTCAGCGGGCTATTATGGGTTGGGGCTAACATGGGAAGGCTAAGAAACAAGGGGGATTTGGAAGTCCTACCCCTAGCTCGGGTGAACTGGGAACAAACTGGTGAAACTGGCAATGACATCGGCGCATGTCCCTTTTAGGGTAAAATTTTTTATTAACCAAAGTTACCAAATCCACAAGCCTGCACAGTGCAGTGTCTCTTATTTACTGCAAAGGCAAATCAGAAAAAACCAAATCAAACATTTGCCATTTTCACCTTCTTCTTTTCTCTCAACCCTCCCCCCACCCCTTGCAGCCCAGAACTAATCCATTTGACCCCATCCTTAAAATCTCCCCACTTACATGATGGAAGCAGGATTTGCATGCACATGTACGTGCTTTCAGCCTATTTGATACCATGCACGTATACACGCGCCTTTGTAATACAGTGGCAGCAGTCATAACATAAGCGCCTATATGCGTGTATGGTATCAAATAGGCTGAAAGCACAAACATGTGCGCCCTATTTAAATGTATGCGGCACAATTCTCACTTCCATGACATAAGTGGGCCAGTGAAGCAGTCAGTACCCCACTACTAGTACACTTCCCCCTAACATAGAAGATTTAGGAAGACAGAACAGGGAAGAAAAGGTTATTTATTTGACCCAACAGGGCTTTGTCGATGTGTGTGAGAAAAGCCTTCACTTTATCACTAGCGATAATAGCCACAGCCCGCAATAACAGGGGCTATCCCATGCTAAAAAAACATTTTGCCCCTCTACCGCCAAAAAAGGTGTTGTTTCAGACATTCAATCCAATGTTAATGTGTGTTAAATGTTTGCGAGATGTGGAAGAAGTACCTCATTTGCATAAAAAGCTAGTATTTGCATACTCATATTTGCATACAAACATGTGACGGGATAAACATTGTGTGTTTAATCGTGCCATAGGGCCCTAGTGCAATTTGATGAATGAACAATTTGTACCAGAGGCATTGGAGAGTGAAGTGACTTGCCCAAAGTCATATGGAGTAGCAGGATTTGAACCTTGGCTTTGCTGGTTCCCTGCCTGCTACTCTAACCACTAGGCTGCTCCTCCACTCTAGTAGTTGATGGGAATGGGTAGATTATATAGACCATATGGTCTTTTTCTGCTGACATGTTTCTGTTAAGAAATAGTCTGTAACAACATGGAAAGTCCATATGACAGCATAATCTGGGTATTAAGCATATCATTTTCCTAATTTAAATTTGTTTTTAAGATACAAAACGTAAACTTTGAAGCTGATGTATTCGTGTACTCAAAGTTTAGGCTTCACAGATTTAATCCAGGGTGTTTAAAGCTAAAAGTAACTGAAAATGGCATAGTAGGGCATCTTTTATGTGCAGCTGACATTCTTTTTATTAGGTATCCAGAAAATAAGAGGAGGCAATGTATGGGCATATTTAATAACAAAGCACACCAAAATCAAGGCTGGACATTAGAATACTTCAAAATCACAAATCATCTGCCAATATAGAACAATTTATTGTTGGGGTATTAGGGTTTTCTGAAACCTTCCTTATATGCGGGGTCAGTTTTATATGGCCTGTGGCTCCCTTTTGGTGAGCATCATATTTAACCAATGACACATGCTGCTGTATGGGGCAGTGTCCCTTTCCATTCCAGAGTTAGTTCACAAAGTCATGCTCTGGAAGTTTGTACTATGATAATTCCTTGAAACACCGGGGCCATCATCTCTACCCTTTGACATCCTTTCCGAAACCAGAAGTTTATAGTTCTCACATTTTTAGAAGCTTTTCTGAATCTTTCACCACTTGTATGCACTTTTAAAAGCAGTTGGCATACTAAGCTGCATTGTGCTCAACAAAAAAGTGTTAATGCAAGGAAAACAGTCAAACAACACATGCAATTTCATCACACACTATTTGCTGGCTTTTCACACATAAGTAAACTTTTGAGAAATGCAACACAAAATCTATACAAAAGAAATAATGAGTTGTATAATTATGTAAACCAGCTTATTACCTAGGTATGCATAACTAAATTTTGCATGAAAAAATGTGCAAAACTGTATTTTGTGCAAAACTTAATTATACTTCAGGAAGGTGTTCTTAAGGGGAGGGGGGGTTGTGATAAAGTCTGAATTTGCAGACATTACAGCAACACAAATCACCAGGAATCGCATTTGAATAAAATTGAAATGAGCCAGTATTGTGAGAAAAAAATTAGTGGGGCACCAAAGTTACCACGAACCCACACGTGGGTTAGTACATGGTGGTCCTAACAGTTTGGAGGCCAATGTTTTAACAATGAAGCAGAATCCCAAGTCATCAGCATGGGGCAAAGCCCTTAAGATCCTGGCCCTAGTATCTCAGATCTGCACGTATCTGTGTGGTGCGAGTCCAAAGAGAAGCAGCACTTCTTATGGATAAATCATAAGAAAAGTCCAGTTTCTCTGCTAGGTCCAGCTGTACATCCACAAGGCAAGAAAGATTTTCCAAAGCATACAAGAAAATAAAATGCATACCTTAATCATCTGTGATTTGCCCCACAGTGTTGATATGGCTATGGTTTTTAACAAGGAGAGTCTACCTCAAAACAAACCTAATTTTTATAGCCTCTCTCAATTCCCTCACACCCTTAAGATTGTTCTAATAATCCAGGTCCACTTAACAAAACAAACAAATCATGCAAAATCAAACATTTTAAAACCTGACATCACAAAGTGTCAGAGATTTTTTGCAGCTCTCAACAGGTCTTAAGATACCTCATGATGTTAAATCCAAGGAGCTTAAAACAGCATGACCTCGTAAGTATGACCTTTTCATACCATTAGAGGCCACTACTCAGCGCTACTTAGTTGGCTAAGTAGTGACTTATCCGGCTAAGTGCTAGCCGCTGAATATCCGGATACATTCAGCGGTTGCAGAATACCCAGCTACGTTCAGCAGTCACCACTTAGCTGGATATCTAATGGGCAGGCAATGGGACATCTGGGGAAGAGCTACTTATCTGTCTATTGTAGCTGGATTAAGTGCCGATATTCAGACTTATCTGTCTACGGTAGATGGATAAGTTAGCCTGCTCAATAGCAGGTCTCAACTTAGCCAGATATGAGTTATCCGGCCAATCGATGATTTCTATGGGAATATTCAAGCAGCATAGCCATGCTGCTTAATATCCCATGTAAGTTAGCCGGATAAGACTAAAAGCAGATATTCTATCTAAATGAATCTTTTCAAACACAATCATAGCAAAGTTAAGATCATCTTTCTGACAGTAAGTTCCAGCATGTCTTATTCTGAAAATGCTGAAAGAGAAATTTCAACACTTTCGTCTTGTGTAAATTTCTGGAGTGTGAATAAATTATGTTTCAATGAAAGTAGTTATAATGCCTTTATTAAATGCTCTCTGGTTCAGTTTTAAAAAGATTTCAGGCGTTAGTAGCAATACGCTTAGCAGGGTGTAACATCAGGAATCCCATAGAGAAAAAAGTTAGCAGCTAGCAGTGAATCAGTAATGAACTTTTTCTCTTCGAAGTGGGTTAGTCTAGATTTACTGAAACTTTTAAAGATGAGTTCCCTAAATCAGTTACTGTCCTAACACCATTTAAGGTGTTGCATAGCATGAGCTGTTGTCATAGCTCCAGTGTGCATGAGGAAAAGCATCGTAGCTGGTTGGGCTGGGCAAAGCAAGTTCTGATTCACAAAAGTAGAGGCAGCTTATGATGATGAAATGCTGGGATACTGACATTGTGTTAGTCAATCAAGAAGAAATATAATAGCAATTCCATAATATTTCTTATACAATGGAAGGCAGGATACATAATCCTTGATTGGCTATTGGTTACATCCTGTATCAATATTCCATTATTATAGTACAAGTTAGAGGCAAATATTGTAAAACAACCTTACAATAGACAACTCCATGGTGTACACTGCACTAGAATATCTTCACTTGTCAGCTGGTGCATCTGAGCTCTACCAATATTCATCAATATACACCCAGTTATGCCTTACTGCTTGCTTATAAGTAAAGGTAAAATATGCAACTAGATTCCTCACAATCTGATTGGAACATAGGGCATTCATTTCTCTAAATAAGCTATGCTCTCTTAACGACTCTTTGAAATATTCAAGATGTTTATGTCCAAGTTTAATGCAACATAAAAAGAACAACAGCCCAAAAGTAGCTTGACATAACAGCCTTTGGACATGCCAGTTCCTGATAGGCCATTAAACTGTTAATCTATGATTTTTAAAATACAGGGAATAATTTTAGAGTCTAACTGAAGTCAGAGTTGTAAGACATCTTATCAGTGCTTTTACATTTCATTCAGTGTTTACAATGCTCCACCAATCCCTTCAGTGAATGTGACTGCCTTCATAATCTTTTTCTATTTTCTATTCTTAGTGAATGGGCTTTTAATAAAATCACTTCATGTGTGTTTTTTTTTATTTGGCAGATTAAATATTGGGTAGATTTTTAGCAAGCAAAGATAAGACTAGCGTAATTCTCCTTTGCATCTATGAAGATGTCCCATAAAAAAAACTTGGTACTTCATTGTTTTGATTTCCTAAGAATGTCCACATTGTAACAGAAATGACTATCTTGCATTAATTTCAAAGTTTGTGTTGTGCTCAGGTTTTATTAATCTTTCAGTTCTGCATTTTTTCCACATGGGCATCAAAAGAAAAAAAAGTTACAAATTGTGTCCCTTTCTCCAGTCGGATTTAACTCTTCGATGCCAACAGCTGGAGGGATTTGCAAATGCCAACACACCACTGTAAAATGCATTCATGCGAACGCGGGAGCTCTTGACCCCTCTGATGGTTAAAGTGCAGCAGATCAACAAGATATAGTTCTTCATGCTCTGAAGCAGCCAGGATCTCAGTCAGGATATTTGTTGCTTTCACTGCTGATCTGAACTTCTCAGGAATTCCCTAAAGGGGAGAGACAGACAGAATGTTTCTTATGACATGTAATGGCTTCTTGAACTAGTTTTAGTGCATTATTCCTGTGATTTATAATTTGGATTTACAGTTATTTGCAAACGTTTAGGCATTTCTGGTCAAAGTATATGTTTCAATGAATCTAAATAAACAAAAGCTGAGACAACTGTATATATAATCTCTACATGTAACAACATCTTCCTGCAATTTTAAATGCAAAATTACTTTTTTGCCAATTTTAACAGATTGAAAATAATGAAATAGGAAAAATGGCATGTGTAAAGTCTGAAAATACCACAAAAAGCCGTGGAAAGATGAGCAATCAAACTAAATAAACATCAGGAGAACAGGCGTGTTGTAAAAGAGGCTTGCTTACGGTCCAAAAACTTGATAAAGTAGGTGAACACAATAAAAAGAAATCTTGCCTTTAAGATGTGTACATAGCAATATTTATTTAACAATCGGTCCCCCGACATGGAACCGTGTTTCACATGGGCTACATCGGAAGGAATAGCTTACATACAAAGTATTGTCCGAGTTGTGCTGACAAAGTATTTCGATACAGATTCAAAACTGGAAGGGATCTACTATATAATGCCATGTACACCAGATAATTCCAAGAAGGTAAACAGATGAGAAAACTAAAGAAAATTCAAGTCCAAATACAAGAAATATGAAAATCAGATTCAGGGCAATGTCATTAATTTAAATTCCATATGAAGGATAAGGTTATGAACCTTTTTGGACCATATGCAAGCCTCTTTTGCAACAAACCTGCTCTCCTGATGTACAATGTTTGGACAACCTTCCAGAAGATTCATTATTACTTTTTTTTAAATTGTTTTTTAAGTTGTTGGTAAGGTCCTAAAAGTTGATTGACTTATTCCATGATGAAAACAAGCAAGGATGTGCAGAGGCAAAAAGTTAATTTTGGTTTATTTATTGGTATTGTAGGCTACAATCTTTCATTTGATTAATTTCAAATGAAAAAATTTTTCATTTTTGTTCATTTGTTTCCAACTAAATTCAATGGGGGAAGCCTATTTTTGGCTCCCAAATTGAGGTTTTCTAATCATTTCTAATTACACTTGTGGGCAGACATCATCAAAAGGGCGAAGAGTTCTACAATGCAACAAGACTATGTCAGTGTGGCACAAAAAGTAGCATGAATAGCCTAAGGACCTGTAATAGGGCAAAACACTATCAGAAGTGGCAGGAGTTCTCTAAGGCACCATGAGAGAAGCAAAAAAACAGCAAGAGTGGCCAGAACATCTCAAGGCTCCAAACGAGGGTCAAAGTGGCATTAAGCATGGCATGAACAGCTCAAGGCACCATGATGTGAGAAGAATGCATCAAAAATGGTAGGAAAAACCCCAAGGCAGCAATAGAGGGTCAAAGCAATAGAAAGAGTGGCATGAAGAGTCCAAAGCACCAAGAGAGGTGCAAAGTAGCCACTCTCAGTGGCAAGAACAACCTAAAGCGTCAAATGAGAGGCAAAGGGCATTGTTGACCAAATTGGTACAAAGCCCTAGGCAGGAAGACAGAGAAAATCCCTGGAACAGGCCTCATGCATTTCTGTATGTCATCATTAGGGGAAGGAGCTGGCTGTAGAGTCAAAGTTGGTCTTCCCCTTTGCGGTGTGTAATCTCATCCCCAGCAGTATCATCTGCCTTCTCCATCTCCTCACTGGAGGCTAAGATGTTACTGACTAGAGACCACAAATGTTCTTTAGCCACTAGATGTTAAATAGCCTGCGATTCAGGGAATCTAGGACATGATTCTTTTTCTGAATCAGTTTTTGCAAATACTGCCACCATTACATGAGAAGAAGTAATAATAGAGGAGAGTGGTCTTTGTTTTGAGTGCTGTACTTCTGCTGCTTCTGCCTTTTGCTGTGGTATAATCTGGCTATCAAAGACTGCAGTCCGGGTGAGATCAATAGTCAATAAGAACCGTAAGGGAAAGAGTTTGAAAAGGGCATGAAACTGTTAAAGATAACTGGATAAGGTTTGTGTAAAGCATTGGATTATTAGGGCAAGACAAGAATCAGCAAGTATCAGAAGGGAAGGGAATGTAGAAAGAACCTCAAACACAGCCGAGGCAGAGGAAGAACCACCCAAAAGTACTAAGAACATAGCATAAGAACATAAGAATCGGCATACTGTGTCAGACCAAGGGTCCATCAAGCCCAGGATCCTGTTTCCAACAGTGGCCAATTCAAGTCACAAGATCTGGCAAGTACCCAAACATTAAATAAATCTCAAGCTACTATTGTTTATTAATTAATAGCAGTTTATGGATTTTTCCTCTAGGAACTTATCAAAACCTTTTTTAATCCTGGTTACACTAACTGCTGTAACCACATCCTCTGGTAATGAATTCCAGAGCTTAACTATGTGCTGAGTGAAAAAGAATTTTCTTTGACTTATTTTAAATGAGCTACTTGCTAACTTCATGGAGTATCCTCTAGTCCTTCTATTATCTGAGACAGTAAATAACTGATTTACATTAACTTTTTCAAGTCCTTTCATGATTTTGTAGACCTCTATCATATCCATCATCAGTCGTCTCTTCTAGAAACTGAACAGCCCTAACTTCCTTAGCCTTACCTCATAGGGCAACAGTTCCATGCCACTTATTTTGGTCGTCCTTCTTTGCACTTTCTCCAGTGCAACTATATCATTTTTGAGATGTGGCGACCAGAATTGCACACAGTATTCAAGATGCAGTCATAAGAACATGCCATATTGGGTCAGACCAAGGGTCCATCAAGCCCAGCATCATGTTTCCAACAATGGCCAATCCAGGCCATATGAACCTGGCAAGTACCCAAAAACTAAGTATATCCCATGCGACTGATGCTACTAATAGCAGTGGCTATTTTCTAAGTGAATTTAATTAATAGCAGGTAATAGACTTCTCCTCCAAGAACTTATCCAATCCTTTTTTTAAACACAGCTACACTAACTGCACTAACCACATCCTGTTCGACTCTATGCCATCCCGGACATAAAGCGCTACACTGCCTCCCGGGTGCTCCTCTCTGTCATTGTGATATAAATTTGTACCCCGGTATAGCACTGTCCCATTGGTTATCCTCCTTACATCATGTCTCTGAGATGCCAATTAAGTCTATGTCATCATTCACTGCTATACATTCTAATTCTTCCATCTTACTTCTTAGAATTTTGGCATTAGCATACAGACATTTCAAAGTTTGTTTTTTGTTTGTATTTTCATTCTGCTTTTTAATTGATAGGGATAAGTTAGAATTTTTTAGCTCAGGTGAATCTTTAGATACAGTCACTTGGATTACTTTTCTTATTATTAGAACCTCACTGTTGGGATTCCTTAATTCTAATGCATCATTAGTATCTTTTGAAGATACCTCCCTCCGAACCATGCGCTGCTGAGCGACTGTCTGCTTTCCCCTTTGTTCTAGATTAAAAGCTGCTCTATCTCCTTTTTAAAGGTTAGTGCCAGCAGTCTGGTTCCACCCTGGTTAAGGTGGAGCCCATCCCTTCAGATTCCCAAAAGGATCCCCAGTTCCTTACAAAACTGAATCCCTCTTCTTTGCACCATAGTCTTATCCGCACATTGAGACTCCGGAGCTCTGCCTGCGTCTGGGGACCTGTGCATGGAACAGGGAGCATTTCAGAGAATGCTACCCTGGAGGTTCTGGATTTAAGTTTTCTACTTAAGAGCCTAAGTCTGGCTTCCAGAACCTCCATCCCACATTTTCCTATGTCATTGGTGCCCACATGTAGCACAACAGCCGGCTCCTCCCCAGCACTGTCTAAAATCCTATCTAGGTGATGCATGAGGTCTGCCACCTTCGCACCAGGTAGGTATGTTACCAGACGATCCTCATGCCCAACAGCCACCCAGTTGTCTACATTCTTAATAATAGAATCACCAACTATGACGGCCGATCTAACCCTTCCCTCCTGGGCAGTAGGCCTTGGAGACACATCCTCGGTGCGAAAGGACAATGCACCCCTGGAGAGCAGGTCCTTGCTACAGGATCCTTTCCTGCTGTACCAAGTTGATGTTCTCCAATCATGAGACCTTCTTCCTCCAAGGCAGCACCAGGGCTGCCAGTCTGAAGTTGGGACTTGGCTACTATGTCCCTAAAGGTCTCATCTATATACCTCGCTATCTGCCTCAGCTCCTCCAGGTCTGCCACTCTAGCCTCCAGAGATCGGACTCATTCTCTGAGAGATAGGAGCTCTTTGCATTGCATGCACAATTTCTCACCAGCGGGTAAAAAAAATCATACATGTGACACTCGATGCAAAAGAGTGGGAAGCCCCCCTCTTGCTGCTGAACTGCTGCCTTCATCTTAAATTTGTTGAGAACTCTGATTAAAAAGGCCTGGCTGGTGGGGAAAAAAGTTATTCTACTTAATTGGTTGGAGATATCTGCACCATCGTATTGGACTTGGCGTAATCATTTTCATCGAATGATGTATATGGACAGTTTTAGTTCTAAGTTGTCGCCAACGCACCGAAGACTTTTCTTGGAGACTTGGGAGGTATATGTGCAGACTTTGCCACATCGGGCTCGCAGCTGGATCCTCAATGCCTGATGTTTGTTTGTTGTTCTTTTTTTTGTTTTTTGGGTTAGTGATAGACCCATGCCTTCAATGTTATGATTGGACTGTAGTATACATGGATGTCTCAACTGGTTTGTCAGCCAGGCCTTGGGTAAGGGAAGGGGGGGGGGGAAGGGGGGTAAAGGGGGAGAAGCGGGACAGGGAGGTTTGGAGAGGGTGAGGGTTTGGGGATAAGCATACTGGACTCCTGTTCCTTCTTGTTTAAGCAGAGCTAGCCCGCTATAGTTGTTCAATATGTCAGACTGGGGGAGGTATCAGAGTGCAGCCTCTCCTAGTTTGTTGGCGACATGAGTATTCTCTAGGGTGGCTCTAGAGATGTCTTAGACACAGTTATAGATATCTGGAAGGGGGAAAATTGAGGAGTGTTTCCTCATGGTTCTGTGATTTGTGTCATTAATATTGTTTGCTGTATTATGTTTGCTTGTCTGTTATTGGCAAAGTTTCATATTGTGTCTGAGGATCACTCAATAAAAATTGTATTACAAAAAAAAAAAATTTGTTCAGTTCCTAGTTAAGTTTTAGGTTGCTATGGGAGTAGGAATGTGTCAAATTAACGTCCTTTAAATGTATTAGTGTATTTATTTATTTATTTTAAATTCTTCTATACCGACGTTCCTGTATAGAATCCAGATCACACCAGTTTACACTGAAACAGAACAGTCGCTTGGGGGCGATACATGGAACATTTACATTTAAAACAAGGAAACATTTAAAAACAAGTGGATTAATAACTTCCGTACAGATTAAAAATAACTTCAGTGCAGAATTAAAAATGTTACAATCAAGTAATGAACCAAGAAAACTAGGAAGCTGTTGAATACTAGGTGGAGGGCTCATAACTTTGAGGCGCTAGTTAAGGGAGACCATTGGGCTGTAAAATGAGATCTGCTGAGTTACAGGTTAACTAAAGGATTATATGAGCAGGTAAGATAATTCATTGAAATCAAACAGGTCTAGGATGCCAAAAGGGAAAAACTATAAGGGGTGGCTGGAACATGTAGGGGGCAGATGTACCTGATAGGTTTGCAAGGGGGCCCCAGATAAGATTTGGGAGGACTGGTTCGAGAGTACGGCATGACCTAGTCCGGGAAGTGGCTTCAGAGAGAGCTTAACTCTCCGGTAAAGGCTTGACTGAAAAGCCAAGTTTTAAGTTTTTTTTTTTAATATCTGATGGCAGAGTTCCTGTCGGAGATCCGGCGGAAGAGTATTCCAGAGAGTGGGACCTGCTGTTGATAAGGCTCGCTTCCTTAAGGAGGTTTTAGCAGGGGGGGCATAAAGTGTGCCTTTGTATGCTCTTCTGATAGGTCTGTCTGATGTGTGAGGACGTAGTTGGATGCTTAGCTTGAGGGGGGAGATGTTGTGAATGTCTTTGTGGATCATCATGAGGACTTTGAAAAGAATCCTAATTTTGATGGGTAACCAGTGGAGATTCTGAAGGATGGGAGTGATGTGCTCTCTTTTGTTTGAGTTGGTGAGAATCCTGGCAGCGGCGTTCTGAACCATCTGCAGGGGTTTAATGGCGATTGCAGGGAGACCAAGGAGGAGGGAGTTGCAATAATCAATTTTTGACAGGATGATGGATTGAAGCATTCATTATATGTCTGGTAGTAGCCTACAGGGGAATGATCAAACTCTCAATAAGGCAATAAGGTGTGGGGAATTTGTGAAGTGAAGTTAAAAGGCTGGGTATTTTTTTTTGGGGGGGGGGGGGGGGGTTGTGTGAAAGTGGCACCTGCCTATAAATTTAAAGGATGAGCTAGGGGTGGGTGGGTGAGGGGTGGAAGGGTTGGGAAATACAAACAGTCTAACTTCAGTTAGTCAGCCAGAGTGACTCACTACTCTCTTGATTAACAAATGTTGATACCTAGTCAAACCAAATCTCACTACCCTAACACCTTTCCAAGGTGAGTAACTGAACTGAATTTTTCAACCTTTTTACTTAGGGATACACAGATCCTAGCTTATTTCTAGCTTCTGGCTACCTGGGTTTTTTGTTGTTTTTAATATACAAACACTAACTTCTGCTTATTAGCTGCCTCGCTGACTGAATATTTAAAAATACAAACAGTCTAACTTCTGTTTATTCTCTGCCTTACTATTAAAAGCACAAACACACTAAATAATATTCCCAAATAGTTAACTTCACCCCAATACTTTCTCAAGCAAAAACTTACTGATTCCTTTCAGCCACCAGCAAGGTAATCCTCTCCCTCTCAGTGCTCCCACTGGATTGGTCTCACTAAGAGTAGCTTAGAAAAGCAGCAACAGTGGCATTGGCGATCAAAATCATAAATGGTAGGTGAAGCACAATGCAAAAGGAAGAGTGGCACTGCTTAGCAAAGAAAGGTAGAATATTTGGCAGTGGCACACACTGTCTACCAAATAGCTATGCCTATGTTGAGTACTACACTTGTACAGTATAATATTATAGCCAATAACTCTCACAGTGTGTGCAAAAATGTATCATACACTGTGAATGCTGACTTCTTATGTATACATACAAACTCTGAGGCAGAGAAGAAACAGAGAAGAATCAGGCTGGTGTTAACTGCAATCTGTCTCTGAAGTTAAACGTAGGTGCAGATTATAAGACAAGACAGTAGTGCACAGAGTGAGACAGAAAGACAAAATGGCATGAAAACCTCCCAACCTACCAAAAAAAGCATAAAAGCATCAAAACCCTCAAGGCATAGAGTCCAGGGAATCGCAATCTGCACTGGGGATCAAAAAGTCCAAGGAAATATGAGAGGAACAGCCCAAAGCAGTGAAAGCACCAAAAAAGCTCAAAAGACAGCACTGAAGAATTAGGTGAAATTACTGCTTTAAGAAAATTGCCCCAAGTTTACTAGTAACTGAAATAAAAAGGCCTGAAGAGAAACAAATGTACTTGTTAGTAAAGTGTTATTGTCAGCCTGGAGACAGAACAGCTGGAGGCTGGGAACAGCATGGGAGTGCAGGGCAAATGTGAGATAAGAAAGTTATTACAAACAAGAGAAAGCACTGCGTGAGCAGAATGTATGATGTCTGAGATGCACATGAAGGGAAAGTTACCAGCTGACGTAAGTGATGAGCGAAGGCAGGAGGGAAAATTATGCGAGCCATGTTTATCAGTGTATAAAAGGGTAATGCAAATTTAAAACAATAAGTAAACGGCATTGCACGAGAAGCAGAATATTTTTGTAATCGGTTTCGTTTACTTCCTGAAGGGAAACACAATCTTCTCGTTCCCTTCGATTTCCGCTAATTGCTATTTATCATTCACTATTCACTATATCCTGCCTTGGTTTATTGTATGCATGCATGAAATGTACAAAGCCTGTCAGCTTTTATAAGATCTTTAAGCTACTTAATAAATGTTATGTTATGAAACTGAAAGTGTGTTTCGTCACTGGCTATCTCTCAAGAGAGAAACCAAGCAGGGTAAGTTCAGGGTTTTAACATTTTTACGATCCCCTTCAACATATGGTGGAGAATGCGGGCACTGCAAGGGACGGTAACTGCTTTTATTAATAAAGATTATTACTTAGAGAGATATGAGTCTTGGGTATTGATTTGAATTCCCTGAGAGCTATGGGCTTTGGGTAATGATTCTTTGAACTCCCTGCAAGGGCAGGTAATGATTCTTTGAACTCCCTGAGAGATATATGTCTCAGGTAATGAGCACTGTTTAGTAATCTCTGGTAAGATGCAGATGAGATTGAGGTAAGCAAAAAAATTGAAGAAATAGCACTGGCAACCAAATAAGGGTAAAAGTTGCAGAATCTGTCGAGGTACAGGGTCCAACTAATCAAGACGTAATGGAGCCACGGGCATGGGTACATGGTCCACCTGAGTATTTTTATTTATATTTATTGTAGCTTAAAGTTGGCATTTGTTTTTTCAACGGCATTCTAAGTTTAAAATTTATTATGTCACAAGGTACAGGATCCCCCAGTCCTCTAGCATCAGAGTTCAGGAACCACGCTGTATATGCTCTCCCTTTCCCCTTATGAGAGCAAAGTATCAGAATTTAACCCTTGGTTAGGCTATAGTACAGGGAACCTTACATTTACTGTTTGTTTTTATAGTTTGTAACAAGTTTGTATGTTGCTCATAGTAGCTAGTTTTGTTTGAAAACTGTAGTTTCTCAGCCCCTATCTCTTGTTTATTTTGGGAAAGAATCTATATGGTGGGATAAAGTGAAATATGCAGTTAGTTTCTGGGTGCCTTTCTCTTTGAACGGAGCGGATGTTTGAAATTGATTTTATACTGAGTTCTGAGATGAGATAAAATTCCTTTTTACTTTTTCTACTTTCTGCCTTTTTTATTTTCTCCCTGTATTGTTTTTCCTTGTTTCAGAATTAAAAAGAATTCCTAGGGAAGTTAATGGTAGATTTAAGGGAACTTATAGCATTAAGATACAATTTTGATTTGATTTCAGAGACCATTAACTGTCTTTTCCAGAGAAGGGTGGCAAATATTACCAACAGAACTGTTGGGGAACATCAGAGTACCTCTATTAGGGATATTGACAATTTGATTGCTGAAGGAGCAATTACTAGTGTTAAAGTTTAAAACTTGAAAGGACGCTGGCAGTTAAGGGGTTAGTAGTAGAAGCATAGCAGAGAGAGATAGAAGGGGGGGGGGGGGGCTAGTGGAGGAATGCAGAGAAAAAAAAGTGTTTTTCAGGAAAAGAGACAAATTCGATGAATTGATCCTTTAGTTTAGAAACAGAGTGAGAGGAATTAAAAGATGTTATTAATAATAATAATAATAATAATAGCCTTAATTTAGCAAGAATGTTTAATTTCGTTTACAGTGAATAAAAATCTTTATCTTGTCAGTACGAGCATTCCTTGGCATGATATTGCTGGTGAGGGTTGGTTTCATCAGTAAGGGCTCTGGTTCTTACAAAACATTCAAAGATTTGGTCATCACACCCATAACACCTAAAGTGACCCCTAAGCCCTTTTCTTGCAAATCCAAATTGATTTTATCAAATTGCATTTATGTCAAAATAATTACAAAGATGCGTGCAGTGAATCAAGATAGCAAATACAAACACTTTCCACACACTTTTTAATCTGATTCTTGAGCTCAAATATATGTTAATTGTTTATCTTTTGTGTTATTTGTGTGTCCTTACATCTAAAGAATGCAATGAATGAATTTGTGTCAGTTTAGTGAAATATATGTTCCTATGTAATGTCTGAACACTTAAGTTGTTATGATGGAATCTTCTCACTGATTAATTTGAATTTGTTTTGCTGCTCCATATTGGCAGACACCACGTGTCATTGATTTCAGAAATCATCCCATCCTTTGCAACAAAAGCCATCAGAAGCTATCTTGCACCCTTCATTATATGAACTGAAATGTTTGCACTTACCTGATTTTCTCTTTGTTTGTTTTGTTATATGCTTTACCTAGATGCTGTTTTTCTTGTTTTTATGAGTCAATGTACCTATTTGCAGATGCCATTATTTAGACAGAATGAATGCAGTTTTTCCAAGTGTTTTGTAGCATTTTCCAGTCCTATAATTTCTAATACATTTATGCATTTACTTGCTGAGTCAGATATGATATCTTCTCCTCTGTCTCTATCTATGGAAGCTAGTCTGATTACATTGAGGGATCAAGAGGGATATATAATTCTCTCCCCCTTATTTCTTGTTTTTATTTTTCTTGATTTTCTTCAATTTCCTGTGCAGAGACTCACTCAGGTGATTTGGTAGCCCTAAAAGGGCATTATTTTTGAATTTGGAGACAAAGCATACTGAGCACTTCCCCACAGGTATTTATTGTGGGTTGAGCCCTTTCCAATGTGATTGACAGGTTACACTTCCGGGGTGGAGAGTGGACATAAATAGTCTTGTAGTAAGTGAAGTTGTTAATTTGAATGTCGTGGCGCCATTGTTGCTGTGAGATGGAATGATGGAGAAATTGAAAAAAGAATTAAGGGAAATAAAGAAAATAGAAATATTATCTCTAAAGAATTATGGTCAACATAGTGAGAATTTAGATTGGGTTATGTATCACTATGTGGGATGTGTTATGTGATGGGTTTGGGTGAAGTGAGAATGTTTAAATAGTTTGTCTATTTTAGGATTAATATCTGAACAACTGAGGTGTCTTAAGGATTTGTCATTACGAGGTGACCCCTGATGAAGGCTGGTGACAACCGAAACATGGTTCATGTCGGGCAGTGTTTGAAACGCTACAGTGGGAGCTAAGTATTTTTTTATTTAGAATAACTGGTAACAAAATTAATAAATAAAAATTTTTTCTGGGTTTAGGGAAATTGGTATTTTTAAATTGTTTAAATAAACTTTGCGGGTGAGTTGTGAGATACAACGTCAAATGATTACAGTGAAGTGCTGTACAAACAGCTGATACTGTTTGTGGCCCATTGCGTGGCGAGAGACAGTGGGGACTAAAAAGATCTGCACCAAATTCTGATGATGTTGTTCTCTTGATTTAAATATTAGTATAATGATAGTTTGATAATAAATAAATTGTTTCCTCTCTTTGTGTGGGTATTGATAGTATTGAGGGGAGAGAAGCTTCTGTGTGTAAAGATAAAAGTAAGCAATTTGAAACTATATAAACAAGACGACTAATTTAATTTTAATGAAAAACTATTTTACTCTGGATGATGAGGTTAGCAGAAAATTGTATAATTTTGTAAGGAGAGGCAGGATTTATGGATATAGTGATGCACTACATCACAGAGTAGCAATGGATGCTATAAAACAATCATCAGAAAGCCGATCCTATTGAATGCAAATCTTTTTCCACTACAAATCTACATGACCAAGATTTGGCCACTGGTTTACAGAATAGTTCTCTAACAATGCAGCAGAAGAGACTAGGATTTAACCAACAATCTTGGTTCTCTTGTGATTCAAGGAACACATCTGAGGCGTTTGGGCTTGGTGGGGAAAATAACAGTTGTATACATCTCTCTGCCTGATTAAGAAGCTTTGCCTAATTGTAGTTATCAAAGGGGATGGCAGCAAAACTTGGGAGAAAACGGATGACTGACTGAAGAGATCCTTACAGATCTGCACAAAAAACAATCAGGAGAGTGGCTTTGTCTGTATATCTATCAATCAATCTTAGCTATAAAGAGCATTTGCTTCGACTGCAGATCTCTTGGCTTTATTAGCATCTTGTTCCCAGCACTTTTTTATATTTTTGTCAGCATTCGGACAGGGGTATGGTTAACGACATCTAGCTGAAGAGCAGAACAGTTCACGTCTTTGCAATAGCAGTGGCTTTCTTTGGTTACGTCCATTCTTGCCTTCTGTAGTTCTCAGGCTTCAGAAGAATAAAAGGCAAGTGTGTGCTTGAAACTTAAAGGTTTCACCACTTGATCAAACCAAATTTCTTGAGAGAATCATAAACAATTTAGAAGATGCCTTCAATAATCGACCCAGGCTACAAGGCTAGTACTCTAGAGGGATTAAAAAGTGATTAAATCAGCTATATCTACAAAACTTGAAAAATGTTTTAAATTTACTTGATCATTTGTGACTGACCACTAAGGGAAGCAACATCCTCTGAAACTGGTTGTCCTGATCTATAGTTCATTTTAGTCCTTTTCCAGATTTACAAACAAATAGGTTTCAAGTTTTGAATACAATAAATTGAAGTAACTATTGCTCCAACAGCATCATTTCTATAAACAGGCACATGAAATTCTATTGGGTCCCATGTTCCTTGAATCCTATTGGCAGAGGAAAAGGAATAGGAACCTGTCAGAATGCTGGGTAAGAGGAGTGGCTTAGAGCAGTCATATCAAACCAACTTTTTTTTTTAAACTATGGCCCTAAAATAAAGTAAAAAAAATCAAGCTGAACAGATTTGTTGGGAAGTGATAGTACAAACAGGTCTCATATCCTAGCAAAAAGCTTATTTTTCTATTTTTCTGGGTACTGCCTTTGTGGTAGGATAACTTTGCATGCAACACCACTTACTTCAGAATATGAGGTAGTTCTGGACTCCTGTAGATATACTTGTGCCTGTATCCAAGGTCCTTTTGAAAAGGGACAAATTGCACTTTGAAGTCACGCAAGCTCCGAGATGGAGCTGCAATGTTATAAAGCTGTAGAAACACAAAGCATAAAGGTAATAGATCAGCACAGCGGAATTAATTTAAGGAGAAAAGCACATGTGATTTTTAGGTGTTCTTGTTCAAAGTAAATCAAGAATGCCTTAGGTAGAGACTGTGTTCATCCGTCTGTCTGTCACATAAAATTAAGAGAAAACCACCAACAAAACGAGCTGATATTTTACACTTTACAGTTGGGGGTTTAAAAAAAGACTTGAATATCATGATTGAAAACTTTTGTCAGAAATGTTATTGCCTTCTGTTTTGTTGAGTTTCATTTCCTATGTTCTGGTTGCAATAGCATGCACTAACTGGTTGTTAGGCGCACTATACAAGAACAACACTCCAACAGAAGTACTCTGTTTTCTATAATTGCTACAGTTTAAGTTGAATTTACACACAGGCTGGCTTTTAGGATGTGGGCTGCACAGAGCATCATTTCTAAGGGTGTGTTGTGTGTTCCTCAGTTCCCACTCCCTCACAGGCACCTTTCTCCCCTGCTGGCACCTTCCAGTGTTCTTTTCCGTACCAACTGCAGCCTTCTAACAGGGCAAGAGCAGCTGTGCAGGTGCAGAACGTAGTGCCCCCAGAAGAATGTGTAAGGCACATGCAGGACGCAGAGCTGTTCTGCACCGCCATCATCAGACACAGCTTCTTGCCACTGAAGAAGTGCCACAGGCTGGGAGATTGCATGGGAGCCGAATGCTGCCACCAACGCCACAGCAGCCTGCATGGGAGGCACCAGAGAAAGAGAAGAGCTAGACAGAGGGAGGGAGAAAGAGCGGAACAGCCAGGCAGAGGTTTGGGGAATGGGAGAAGTTGTTGCTAAGCACTTTGGGCATAGAGAGAAGGGGAATAAAAAGAGAGTGAAGGGGGGACACCAATGTCAGTTTACGCACAGGGTGCAAGTTAGTCTAGAGCCTTTCCGACTCACATGTTACTATAATGGAAACAATTTTAATAAAATCTTGGTTTGTTTGAACAGTGAAGACGGTACATAAAACAGAAAAGTTGGAAGTGTGCATACCCGGTAGAGGTGTGTGTGTGTGTATGTAGGGGGGGGTGTACAGATGTAATCTGCATTTTTTTTTTCTCAGCAGGCTCTGCTATCTGCAATTCCCCCATCTGGGCTTGCTACTTCTGGGTGGTTGACCATAGGTTCTACGGCTCTGGCTGCCATTCCCTGCCACAGTGCTCTCTATTCACTGGGAGGACAACTGTCTAGCACTGCTATAGCTCCCTCTAATGCCTCCTTGTCCGGGTGCGGACGTGTGGGTCTGAGTGATGCCTCCATGGCCCCACCTGCCTTCCATGTCTTTGCTGGCATAATGCCTCCATATGCCATGGTCTGGAGTACCAAAGGGGCCATTGACAGACAGAACAGACAGACAAACTGACAAAATCAGGACATAAAGCATTTTCTTACAGAAAAAAAATGCCTAAAAAGCTATGATGTCATTGGCATGTGACAGCTTACACCCATTTGGTTGACAAGGGACTTATGATATAATCTTATTGTTACTTTCAACACCAAAATATGACTGGATAGTCATGAAAAGAAGGGGAATATATAAGTAATGAGAAACATATGTCAACAAAAAGTACAAGAGTTCATCCTGAAGAATAAGGCAAATGGCACCATCTATTGATAAAATCATGAATCAGATTAGTATGTAATGGACTCCATAATTCTTACAGGTTTGAACACACATTTTTAGTTCTTTTTACTCAGCTCTAACCTACCATGGTGTTTGGTCTTTGAAGCTCATTGTTTTAAGGAAGAACGGAAGCCAAGTGTCACTTGAAGCAAGAGTCTCCAAAGATAATGAAAGCAATACTCCTATGACTCTTGCTTCAAGTGGTACCCGCACTGCCATGCTTTTTTCCAAGGGTAATTTTAAAAGCCAATTCTTCAGGTAAAACCTTGCTCTGCTGTAGAAATGGTCATTTTAAAAATTGTCTGCCCTATATGTGGGGAAAATTAACTGTGTAGAGCTTCTAGGCATATATTTTTGCCCAGTGAGCAGAGGTGTACCTGGGGACGGGGGTTGGGAATAGGCTCGCATTTAGGAATTCCCTTGAATTTTCAAAGGTATGTTTAGCATTCTTTCCTGAAAAACTATGGGGTAGATTTTCAAAGGGTTACACGCGTAACTTACGCGTGTAACCCTGAAAACCTGCTCCTGTGTGCGCTGAGCCTATTTTGCATAGGCTCGGCGGCACGCGTCTGTCCCGGGGCTTGCGCGCGCCAGAGGTAGGCATAAATAAGTAAAACAAGGTAGGGGGTGGATTTAGGTAGGGCTGGGGGTGGGGGAAGGGAGGGGAAGGTGGGGGAAGGTGGAGGGGAGCGGAAGAAAAGTTCCCTCCAAGGTCGCTCCGATTTTGGAGCGGCCTTGGAGGGAATGGGGAAAGCCATCGGGGCTCCCCTTGGGCTCAGCGCGTGCAAGGTGCATAAGTGTGCACCCCCTTGCGTGCGCAGACCCTGGATTTTATAACATGTGCGCGGCAGCGCTTGCATGTTCTAAAATTGGGTGAACATTTGTGCACGCAGGGTAGCGCGCACAAATGTTCCCCGCGTGCGCTTGTTTAAAAATCTGCCCCTATATGCACAAATTAGCAGACGTAAATGTGTGCAGATAATATTTGTGGGATAATTTTCAAAGTAAAAGTACGCAATGCAGGCAGTTATAAAATTATCCACGTAAAGAGCAACAACCTTGATCTCCTTCAAATATAACATGAAGCACCCAATTGCAACCCTCAATACACCCTCAGGAAAGGAATTTGCACACCAGAGATGCCCCAATTAATGGACTCAGTCTCTTTCAGTGTGTATGCAATCATACATGACCACACAAAGTTTTCAATCAAGCTTCAAAGCTCCAAAAAATATATATTCTGACAGATTTAACAATAATACTGGAACAAAAAGCTACAGTCAGCGTTATATAAATTCTTTTTATATTATAGATGGAGGTCTTTTCTTGTGAAATGCCAAAACTGGATTTGATTTAAATGTTTCAGAGTGTGTGTTACATTTCTTTGTCTTATTCTCCTTCATCAGCAAATTTAGGAGTATATTTACTAAGCCATGATATTTTATCATGGGAGGGGCAAAATATTGCGGGGGATGGTTCCGCAATAGTTGACCTTTTCCCACCAAAATACCAGGGCAGTTTTCTGGCAATATTTTTGTTATCATGGAACAAAACTGCAAAAAAGAGTATCGTTGTGAAAAACATATGATGGTGGCCCTTGTTGCCCAGGGCTTCCATCGGCTTGAAGGATCACGCAGCTTAAAAATGAAGCCCTCCCTTCAAAGTGACAAAATACCCACCGAAGTCTTGGGAGACCTCCCCCACTACTGCCTGTTGAGGTGGCCCACATAAAAAAAAAAAAAAAAGGTAATATAATGATGGCACTGTCATGCAGCAACGCTCCACCCACTAACCAAACCTCTTCCCTTTGAAAGAAAAAATATCCTCTTTGGAGTTCTAATTCTCTCCCCCCGCCCCGAGATACTCCCTCCTCCCCATAATGAACACCTAATCCCTGCGGTCTAGTGGCGCCCCACTCCGATCCCCCCTTCCATTAAATAAATCCCCAGCAGTCTAGATTAGACCCTCCACCCTAGCCCAATTCCCCGCACCCTCCAGATCTTAACAGGAAGTCCCTAATAGTCTAGGGGCTACCCATTGCCCAGTCACAAGATAGGGGGCAAAGGCCAGTTAGCACAATATGGCATCAACCGGCCCAGGATCTAGGGGGTGCCCAAGCAGCTACTGCAGCACCAGGGAATTCAAGCTAAGGTATGCAGGGGATCTGGGGGCATATACTAGAGTGAGAGGGTCTAGGTGTTTTTTATGGGGGGGGTTCACGTGTTGTCTCGGTGGGGGGCAGAGTGGGATTCAGATGATAAAAGGGGTGGTTAGAATCCTGGAGGAGGGGCTTCTTTCAAATGGGAGGGTTTGGGTAGGGGGATAGGGTGTTGCCACACAACAATGCCATCATTTTATTATTTTTATTTTGTTTTTACTGTGGGCCACCTTGAAAGGTGGCAGGGCGGTGGGCGAGGGTCTCCAATGACCTCCCGGAAGGAATTTTACATCTCAAGGGGGGTGCTATTTCTCCCTGGGTGGCACTTAAAATAGCAGCCCCCGGAGCAGTTAGCTACAGCTTTTCATTTGTAGCTACCTATTTTGAAATAATGTGGCTTGGGCCAGGTTGTATCATTTTATTTTATAAAATTACCTATGCTTTAGCTGCTTTGCATGCATTTGCAAAATTTATGAATGCAAATCACATGCAAAGCAGTTCACTGTAACAGGGACTTGTTTTGGTCCAAAACAACATGCAATATCACTATGATAGGGGTATATCACATGAACACTATTTATCAAGCTTTATATCCGTATTGCGCTTAATGAGCTGTCAGAAAATAGCAGCTGTACAGAAAAGAAAAACAGTCAACATATAAAGAAGAATCAGAGAAGACATGTAACCTTTCTCCCAAGATGGAATGGCACAACTGGATCATCTTCAGCATGAAGAATAAGCAGCGGGCAGGAAATGTATTTCACACTAGTAAAAAGCAAAAGCAGACATTGCAAGTTACACAGAACATACATGTTTTTTTGGAATGTGTTTATATTCAACTTTATTTAAAAACAAACAATTATTTATTTATTTATGTATTTAAAATCTTTTCAGTGCCGTCATTAAGTTATTTACCATCACAATGGAGATAACTACAGATATTCAGATAACCTAACATTTATAATAGATGATTGCTAGAAATATGTAGTTACCTTTGAAAATACAGTCACCCTCTTTACAAGAAGTGAGCTGAAAAACAACTATTTACAATATTTGAATGTTATAATAAACAATGGTTAATTTCTACTTTGGTAGACAAGATTTCAATTTACCCTAAGTCACTAATAGGTCCATATTCAGCTGCTATCCAGCTGAATTAGTTAGCCAGATAAACACTTGATGCAATGAAGTTAATAAGTACATTTAAAACAAATAGGAGAACATATTTTATCACTCAACACTTAATTAACCTCTGGAATTTGTTGCCAGAGGATGTGGTGAAAACTGTAGTATAGATGTGTTTAAAAAACATTTGGACAAGTTCCTGAAGGAAAAGTTCATAAACCATTATCTAAGGTGGGCTTGGGGAAATCCAATGCTTATCCCTGGGATAAGTAGCATGGAATCTTTTTACCTTGTTGGATCCTGCCAAGGTCTTGTGAGCTACATTGGGTACTGCTGGAAACAGGCTACTGGGGCTTGATGAACCTTTGGTCTGACCCAGTATTGAAAATCTTATATTCTTAACTTAGCTGGGATATTCAGTGGCACAGCTTCATTGCTGAATATACCTGGTTACCTAAAAGTTAGCCGGATAAGTTTGTCTAATGCGCCTAGAGTTATCCAGATAACTCAACTTATCCCAGTTATGCCCTCACCCCATCCACCACTTAGCCAGCTAACTATGTAGCTGGATACATATTTGTCCAGCTAAGTGGTAGCTGTTGATCCCGGGCGGATATTCAGCCGAACACCACCTTGCCAATTAAGTCGAAACTTATCTGGTTAAGTGCCACTGAATATGAACCTTTAAGGATTTTTGCTATTATGAGCGGCCACTATATATAAACATTTTAATAAAAATGCTTAAATGCAAATCTAATTTATTTTCAGTTTATAGCTGTTTTTAGCAACCACCACTTCTGATGGAAGGCAGCAGCACTCAGAAGTTCTCTGCACTACTTTTCGGGTCATCCCCATATGAACTTTTCATAATTTCCTCTCCTTTTTTTTATCACACTGTCACATGTATAAAAGCCAATTACTACAGCATTCTTCCATGACTGAGACAGCAAGAAGAAGCTTCTTTACAATCTACTTCTAAAGCTCTTTTTCCAGTACCTAGATGTCCCCATTAGGGCAGCCTTCCCTCTCCTGGGGCTTTGAGCTCTGTATTAATGGCATTCCTATCTTCTGCCTGTTTCAGAAGGAAACAATATCACTTAACTTTAATATTTTGGCCTTTAAAAACCGTTGTTTTGAACGTAGGGCCTCATTCAATAAACATGAGTTACATGTGTAGCTCCAGTGTGTTTCCTTCCCTGTTTGACCTTTGGAAAAGGGACTGAACTACCTTTTAAACCTAGGATTACAGTCTAGTGGCACACAGCATTAATGCTGGATCATTGGGCTGGCCCTGTAGAAAATTAAACTGACAGTAAGGGGAGTTTATCACCCTCTGCAAATGGAGGTTCGGTTACTGTTCTCCACTCTCTGGTTCATGTTTCCTACCCAACACATAAATGTTTACACAGCATCCTTCAAACATCCATTCATTTCAAGCCAGACTGGTATTAGCACAGTTGAAAGATGCTATCTATTGTACAAGACACAATCAATGACCGGCCCATTCTACTATGATCTCTCTCTCTCTCTCTCT
Organism: Rhinatrema bivittatum; assembly: GCF_901001135.1. Lineage (NCBI taxonomy): Eukaryota > Metazoa > Chordata > Amphibia > Gymnophiona > Rhinatrematidae > Rhinatrema > Rhinatrema bivittatum. The sequence goes on along the minus strand of NC_042617.1, from coordinate 255,730,132 downwards.
AGCATTTAACTTTCAAAAAGGAGACTAGGATAAAATGAGGTAAATGGCTGAGGGTACACAAGATATTTATCACAGTTTCAGGTTCAGCAGAATTCATCTGAAGTGAAGACTAAAGATGACTCATGAGGCCAATTTTCAAAGGGTTTAGGCTCTTAAATTGGATTTTTCAAAATTTACTAGAGCAGAGTTCCTAAATGTGGGCTCTTTAATTTAGGGGGCTAAAAAGTGGGTGGTTAAATAAGGTAGATTCTTAGTACTTATTTTCAGCACTTGACATCTAATTTAGGAGTCTAAATCTAGAAAATTGATAGCAGGACTAAATTTAGAACCGTATGTTTAGGTTCCCAGCTTTTTGAATATCCGTTTCCCAGTCTTCATCTCCCTTTTCCTCTTGTTCTTATCATGCCAACGAGTATCATTTGGGTACTGCTTCAAAGGGATCCCACTGCTGGCTTGGAGTCTGACAATTCATAGAGGAGGCATAAAAGGAACTGGATGCTGCACCAAGTCAGTCTGCATTTTCTTCAGGTCCTAATTAATTCACAAAGTCAAGTTCTGTTACGTTTTCCCCATTCCTGTTTTTAAAAAGTGGGGAGGGTGAGCTGTCATAGTAATATAGCGAATAACAGCATATAAAGACCAAAATGGTCTATCCAGGCTGCCCAGCAAGTTTTCTTTAAAAAATTTTTTTTTCCTAATCATTATTTTTTAAGGGCAGTAGAAATTGCCGCTCTGTGCAGGCTACCCCCAAGCCTTGGTACCGCAGCCCAAGCCCATCTGAGTCTATCACAGTACTGCTGTGCAGGAGACAAGATTGAGTCTTCTATCTGTTAGGAATAGTAAGGCACGAGGGGTGGGGGAGGTGGGAGAGGAAGGTGAAGTGGTACTCAGTATTAGGCCAGCAAGGAAATTTGAGTCTCAAGGATGACCATCTTGGAAGGAAGATTTAAAGCGGGAGAAAGAAAGGGGGTGAAAGAACGGGAACCATGTTTGTAGCCATTGCGATCCCTTTGAACTTGTCCTTGCTGAAAATTTCAATTTTGCACAAAGCATGCACTGTATATGGTATTCCCTATATAATTAAAACAAGTTACAAAATGGGTTATGAGGTTATTCATAGGGAGGGTAATTTTCGATAGTGTGCGTATCTCAGCACAAGCGTGCATTAAGTAGGTGCGCCTCAAGGTACGCCTGCATTTTATAAACTGGGCAGCACAGGGCTTCCCAAACGTATCCCGGGGACCCCATAACCAGTTAGGTTTTCAGAACAGCCACAATGGATATGCATGGAATACATTTGTATATCATGGAGACTCAGTACATGCAAATTTATCTGATGATTATGGGGACAGTAACTTTCAAACTGGTGCGCACATGTGCAGTGTGCGCCAATATACACAGCCATTTTATAATTCCCATGCATATGCGTGCATACGTTATAAAATAGCTTGACTGTACGCATGTGTGTCCAGTTTTAAATACCGCTTATACCGCATAAGTCAGGGAATTTTAAAAGGGACAAGTGTCCATGCCATTGCCAGTTTTACCAGTTCGTCCAGTTAAAAGCTAGGTCCTCCAAACCCCCATGGTTTGATAGTCTGCACTTCCCCTCAGTTACCCTAGCCCCTTTAAACCCCTTAGAAATGGCATTTTTAATTTTGAAACTTAGACCTCCTCCATAGCTGAAGTACACTTACACGGCAGTAGACCTGGGCGCACATGTATTTATGCGCACATCTCTTAGCCATGCCCCAAAACGCTCACGTCCCACACATTCCACACGCTGCCCCTTTTTGAAAACTTAGATATGCATGCAGTGGGAGATACACACGCACCTGGATGGCCTTTATAATTCGATGGGCACACATGAGTCCAACTTATGCTCATATCTCCCAATTTTGAGGCACACTGGGCTTTTAAAATTTACCTCTAATTGTGGATAGCCTGACAGGCCGGGGGGTCCCCAGGACAGGTTTGTGAGGCCCTAGTGTAGCAGTAGCCACAGAGTTAATAAAACATCAAATATTACTTCCCCAAAAGTATACGCCTATGTTTCAGTACACACACATTTTCAATGCAGGGATCTGTATAGTTTATACAGCTACTTTATAAAAATACATGTATACATTTTACGAGTTAAATAATTATAACATGAGCATGAATATTTTATAAAGGTGGCTAATATATGCACAAATCCTGCTTATGAAACTACTTGTGTGATTACTTCCAAGCACCAGCTCACTGAGACCTCCACCAGCTGACCCAGATCTTCACCACTTCACCTAACCCTGCCATAAGTTCATCCACAACCTCCACCACTTGCTTCAGACCCTCCCACCCAAAAACTGCACATAAAGGAGAAGTCAGATTTAAGAACTATGATTTGTTTAGCATGCGCACAAGTTTGATGAGATATGCGCATACTCCATTTCTAAAGTACATTTTGAAAATGTATGTATACTTCAAATCACACCCCGGAATACCTTCAAAATGCTCTTTGTATGCTCATAATTTTCTGCACTGCAGTGGCAGTTTAAGTGCATATTCTCACCCTTCTGATAATTTCCTTACCACACTCAAAGGCTACTTATGCACTCATATTCTGATTTTACATGTGCAACCCCTGTGTAAATCTAAAAATTACTCTCCAGGGTCATAACCTCATCAGCCTAATCATTCAGTTTCATTCTGTTTTTTAACTGATAACAGTCAATGTCATAAAAGCAATAAGGAAGCCCAGGGCTGGCCATTGGGTAGGGTGGGCTGGGAAGTTGCCTGGGACACAGTAAGACAAAGGGTGCCTTAGGCACTGCCAACATTGCCCATTGAGATTGCCAGCTGGTGGATGGGAAGCAGTGGTAATTATAGGTGCCCAGCATAAGACAAGCATTCTCAAAGCCTGTTAGGTTGGGTATTCCTCATGCCCTCTTGCCAGGTTTGTGGCTGGTAGGAGGAGTGGTGCTTAATACAGCACATTGGCTTCCTCTGCCATACTGGGGGCTGAGAGAATCAGAAAGAAGGCAGTAGTTGGCTGAGAAGGACAATGGAGATAGATATCTGGAGATCAGTGAGGGGAGCATGGAGGGTTGAGAGGGGGCAACAGAAGGGAGAGCTAGGGAGGTAAAAAGGTTGGGGCACCGAGAACTGAAGAGGGAGTAGGAGGAAGAAATCTAGCTTTGATTGAACAGAAATGCAGAGAAATGAGATGAAAAGAAAAGTTCAATGTCAGAGACATATGTAGAGGAGGATGCAAAGCAAACAGGAGGAAATAGAACAGAAAATGTAAAGGAAACATTAGAAAAGTAAAAGCAGAAAAAGAAATACCAAACTGATTAGAAAAAAATAAAATGCCTAGACAACAAAGGTAGATCTTTTTTTTTTTAATAATCTTTATTTTGACTGCACAATACAGAAACAGAAGAAGTGTATCAAGTTATTGGAATATGCCAGCTTTGGGAAATATGCATTTCTGATATCTGTATTTTGCACAGAAAAAGAAGCCGTGCATGCTTCTATTTCTCCAGTGTTATACTGCATGTGGAATTTGGCTTCTAGGGGTTTCCAGTCCCATTTTTGTCTACATATTTTTATTTGTATTTCGTGGCCCCTTATTCCCTATTAGGTGAAGGTCTGTCTGTGTTCTGCATGTGTGACACAGAGGATCTGTAGCAGTCTGACATATTCTGTTTTCTCAGTAAGAAAACAGAATATGCTCTGGGACCCTATGTCGTATTTGCTGTTCTCCCTTTCATAGATAGGATTTTTTTGCTGTTCGATCTGGGGAATGAGTGCTTTTTTGGTATGGTAAAATGTGTTTTGATTGGGTTTTATGTTATTCCCAAAGTGCTTGATAGTGGAGAGTTTATGTTCTTTTAATTGAGGTGACTCCAGAATTTGTATACTCTGAAAATTAAAAATATGCCTAGAGAGAGTAGGAAGAAAATCCCTGGAGGGGAGGAAGGGAGGAGAGAATGCCTGAGGAGAGAAGGAGAAGGGAGATAATGCTGGAAGGGAGGAGAAGAGAATATCTGGAGGAGAGCATGAATTAGGAAAGAAGGGAAGGAAGAATTCCCAGAGGGAGGGGGAGAGAATATCTGGAGGAGAGAATGAATTAGGAAAGAAGAGAAGGAAGAATTCCTGGAGGGAGGGGGAGAAAATATCTGGAGGGAGAGGGGAGGAGAGAATGCCTCGAGTAAGGGGGGAAGAGGGAAAGAATATGTGGAAGGAGAGAGAATGGTTGGAGGGAAGGAGAATGGGTGAGAATACAGAGAGGAGAGAGAGATGTGACTAATAATCATAAGAACATAAGAAAATAAGAAAATGCCATACTGGGTCAGACCAAGGGTCCATCAAGCCCAGCATCCTGTTTCCAACAGTGGCCAATCCAGGCCATAAGAACCTGGCAAGTACCCAAAAACTAAGTCTATTCCATGTATTGCCATTTGCCCTAGAGCCAGCCCAAACCCATTTAATTATGAGGAGGATAGCATTCATTAAAACAATATAAGATGTCCTGCAAGCTACAGGCAGTGAATGGGATGACATGCCTAATTTCTCAATCATACCATAGAGCACAATGAAGACAGAAGAGACCCTAAAACAGTCAGCCAGCTGATAACAGAGGGAATGATTGCACAAACCTATCAAAGTCGGTTACTTTGTTATTGTGTCTGCATTAAGATTTGCAGCCATGCAATGTGAGATGAAAGCCAAATAATCCAAGGAAGAGGCACAATGACTTACTTGTCATCACTTGCAAATTGAATTCCACTTGCTGTGATTGGGTCCAGAAAGAACCAGTCAAACCCAGGAAAGTATCTATAGATCTGAAAATAGATATGAAACAAATTACCTGGAAAACTGATGTAAAAATAATGCAGTGAACAGCCAAATCTGGCACTGACCATAATTCACTAGAATGAACAAAGCTGGAGGTAAACTCTCAGGTTTGATAAGAACACTTTGTATGCCAGAAAATGAAAGATTACACTGACAGATGCACTATCCAGGCTCACCGGTATTCAGTTACCTACTTTGGTAGATGGTTCATTTAGATGTGATGAACTTTTGAGTAAATACTCAAATACTCAAGTTTGACTGTATGCTACACATTTCTAAAAAGCTCAGTGCTGCCATTCTGGTTAGCAGGCACCGCAGAATCATCCTTCCTAGAACAATGCATGTGTAGAAACATGATCAAAGCTTTATGTATTTTAGACAATAACTAGATGCATTTTAAAATTCATTTCAGAGGGTCAACAAGTAAGTTGTAGCTGATACTTTTTCACTGGAATAGTTTCACTTCCAGCTTATTTGCTGACCCTTATTTCTACATGTTCAAGTGGACTAACATGGCAACCATGCTTACTTGACTTAGACCCAGCATGGGCAGTGTTAAGGAGACATTGCCAAGACGTGAATTACTACTTTTAAATTGCCAGTAAGGTTAGAGTGATGGCGAATCTTACTTTGTACTGTCTTACAATTAAATGTTTCATAAATTAAGAAGGTTAAAATGTGATGACCTGAGATTTTGTGGCAGTCTTTACCAGCTATAGGTGGCTTCTTATAATCTAAGTGTTACTGCATGAATGTTTGCAACAGGGTATTGCAGAGCAAGCAATTCTGGCAAGTCACATGTGCAAGCAGTAACAGTTAAATAACAAGAGGGTATCATTCTCGATGGCCACCTCACACTGAAGAAATTCATCAGTAGTATAATAAAGGATGGATTTTTTAAACTTCACACCCTTAAGAAACTTAAACCTCTACTTCATCCCCCTGACTTCCGTACGGTTCTACAAACCATTATCTTTGCCAAAATCGACTATTGTAATTCCCTTCTCCTCGGACTCCCCAACAATGCCATCCACCCCCTTCAAATACTACAAAATACAACAGCCCGGATTTTGACCAACACACACAGACACGACCACATCACACCGGTCCTAAAAGATCTACATTGGCTTCCCATAGCTTCCCGTATACAATATAAGGCTCTCTCACTCGTTCATAAGGCCTTGTTCAATCCCGAAATGAATTGGTTCAATGACACCCTCCGATTTCACCAAGCCAATAAACCCACTAGACACATTCATCTCGCCACCATGCCCACCACCTCACCTAAACTTTACAAATTAACCTCCACGAGAGCCCGTGCATTATCTATCGCCGGGCCTATTCTCTGGAACACAATGCCAGTTGAACTTCGCCAAGAAGAATGCTCAAAAACCTTCAAGCGCAAGCTCAAGACCTGGCTCTTCACCAAAACATATACTTAAAGGCCCCGTGCTCTCATCTACACCCTCCCTTCTCTGTCCCCTCTTGACTTGGTTTTTCACTAAAAGCGGGTGAGTCCCCGCTTGAACTGGCTTCTCCCTAAGCTTACACCATTCCTCTTCTCCCTCCCCTCTGTATTACCCTTCCCCCCTCCATTCCCTACCTCTCCCCCCCCCCTTTTCACCTCACCCCTTCCCTGAACTATTGTTATTTTATATTATTCCCTATAATTGTACATTTTGTATATACCTGCAATCTTCGCTTACAATAATTCACTAATCTAATTTTATTCTTCTGTCACTTCTCCCCCTTTTTTTTTTTTTTTCTCTTCTTTTACCTTCTTGTAATCATGTTATTCTAATTTTAGTTTAATGTTTTACTTCCCCTACCTTTCCTCATGCTCTAGTTATTATGTTCCAATATTTTTTAACTGTATTATGTTAAACTTGTTCGATGTAAAGCGCCGCCACTGGCACTAGTTTCTTGTTACGCTGTGAACCGATGTGATATCTTTGATGAATGTCGGTATATAAAACCGTTAAATAAAATAATAAATAAAATAAGAGGCACTACCAATAGGACATCATCTGAAGGCAATCAGTTTATTCTTCTCACAGACATGGATTCACATGGCCATGCTTGCTGCCAAATGGATGGATTCTTATTTGTGCTAGTTCTCGTGCTATGGACCAGTGGTTCCCCTCACTTTGAAGCCAATATTCTGTGCCATTTGTCTGGCTAAGTTCGGACTTGGCCAGACAAAAGGCAGGATTTCAAAATCCCACTGTGCTGACTGGCCGAGTCAGTAAAACGTTTTTGGCTAACTTGGGGGCAGGGCAAGGGGATTTTGAGCTGGAGTTGGCTATTTGACTAAATTAGCCAATAAACACTGGGCCCAACCTTCAGGAAGATGGTGAACAGATAAGTTATTTGGCTAAAATTAGCTGGATAACCTCTCCTGGATATTCAATGGTAGGGATGTGAATCGGGCTTCGGACGATATTTTCAAAATAGTCAGAAATCGAGGGCTCCCCCAAAACAATAGGAAAACCCCACGATATTGATCGTGGGGATTCTCTTATTTTGGGGGAGGGCGGGAAAAACAGCACACAAAAATAACCCCTAAACCCACCCCGACCCTTTAAAACTAATCCCTTAGCTTCCCCCACCCTCCCGACCCCCCCAAAAACCTTTTACAGGTACCTGGTAGTCCAATGGGGTCCCTGGAATGATCTCCCACTCCTAGGCTGTCGGCTGCCACTAATCAAAATGGCGCCGATGGCCCTTTGCCCTTCCCATGTGACAGGGTATCTGTGCCATTGGTCGGACCCTGTCACATGGTAGGAGCACTGGATGGCCCACGCCATCTTGTGCTCCTACCATGTGACGGGGCTGACCAATGGCACGGATAGCCCCTGTGACATAGTAAGGGCCAAGGCTATCTGCGCCATTTCGATTACTGGTAGCCGATGGCCCGAGTGCAGGAGATCGCTCCCGGACCCCCGCTGGACCACCAGGGGCTTTTGGCAAGTCTTGGGGGACCCTCCTGACCCCCACAAGACTTGCCAAAAGTCCAGCGGGGGTCCGGGAGCGACCTCCTGCACTCGGACTGTCGGCTGCCAGTACTCAAAATGGCGCTGATAGCCTTTGCCCTTACTATGTCACAGGGGCTACTGGTGCCATTGGTCAGCCCCTGTCATATGGTAGGAGCACAAGATGGCGCTGGCCATCCAGTGCTCCTACCATGTGACAGGGTCCAGCCAATGGCACGGATACCCTGTCACATGGTAAGGGCAAAGGGCCATCGGCGCCATTTTGATTAGTGGCAGCCGATGGCCCGGGAGCAGGAGATCGCTCCAGGGACCCCCATTGGACCACCAGGTACCTGTAAAAAGTCTTTTTTGGAGGGGGTCGAGAGGGTGAGGGAAGCTAAGGGATTAGTTTTAAAGGGTCGGGGTGGGTTTTTTGTTTATCGGCTCGGGCGCAGCCGATAAACAAAACCGCGATCGGGCCCGAGGAAAAAAAAACCCACATGTGAATCAGAACTGGAATATGAACCGATTCCGGTTCCAATTCACATCTCTATTCAATGGAATAAATGTCCTACTGAATATCCAGCTAACTTGAGCTGGATAACTTTACACCTAACTGGTCAGATTTTGAATATCGCTGATTATAAAGTTATCAGATAATTTTAGACTTAACTGGCGCTATTCAAAAAAATAGAGCCAGTTAAGTGGCACGGTGATGCAATCGGGCCTCCCCCAGTCCCTTACCCCCCCCCCCCCACCTAAACTTCCTCCCTCTTCCCCTCTCCTCTCCTCTCCTCCCCACCCCTAAACCTAACCTTCCCCAAATTTTTTTATTTTACTACTTACTGCTCCTCTGGAGCAGCAGTAATCTCCACACTGTCCTGGCCCGCCCCCTGCCCCGACCAGCCCCTTTGGAGAGACCTGGCACTTGTGCGTGTACCAGGGTTTACACCCATGGCTGGGCCCGTTATAAAATGCGCACAGTGCTTGCAAGGTCCAGCCATGCATGTAAAGCCTGATATTTGCATGCGCAGACATTTGAAAATTTACTTCACAGTGTGTATGCACACATTTTGGGGTAGATTTTAAAAGGGTTACGCGCATAAGTTATTTTGCATAGGTTCGCCGGCGTGCGCAAGCCCTGGGACGCGCGTCCCGGGGCTTCGCTAGGGGGCGTTCTGGGGGGCGTGGTGCCGGCCCGGAGGCATTCCGGGGGCGCGGCCGAGGCCTGAGGAACAGCCCCCGGGTCAGGTGATGGCGCGCCAGTAGCCCGATGGCAGGCATAACTTTGTCGACAAAGGTAGGGGGGATGTAGATAGGGGAAGGGAGGGGAAGGTGGGAAGAAGCTGAAGGAAAGTTCCCTCCGAGGCCGCTCCGATTTCGGAGCGGCCTCAGAGGGAACGGGCAGCACGCACAGGGCTCGGTGCACGCAAGTTACACAAATGTGCACCCCCTTGCACACACCGACCCCGGATTTTAAAAGATACGCGTGGCTACGAGCGCATCTTATAAAATCCGGCGTACTTTTGTTTGTGCCTGCTGCGCAAACAAAAGTACGCACGGGCACACTTTTAGAAAATCTACCCCTCTATGCATATATTCATCAAATTTTCTAAAGCGACATTTTTATGGGTAAAGCACTAATTTATCTGCAGATGTCCTTCTGAAAATTATCCTCCCTAGGTCTATCTTCACTGAAAAGATTTGAAGGCTGTGAGAGTTCAATCCACACATTCACATCCCTTTGCAATCTGGATAGAGCCATCTGGTGGTACAATGTTTGAACAGTTGGTTTTTTCACAGCCTCTTTCAGGGGTAGAGCCCAACTCCATCCCTCCTAGACCCCACTTTATAATTTTGTGTTTTCGTCCCTATTTAAAAACAAAGAAATTACCAAATAGACAATCACTTTTCCAACAAAATTATTTCTTGCCGATTGGTTGTCTATATTGTTCCCCTTTTTTGCTGAAAATAACTCTTAGTCAAGGAATCCCATTGTATGTGTCTATGGTGAACTGCCTGTCTTTAGAGAAAGCAGAGGAGCTTATCTGCAACAGGTATTTCTTTGAAGATGATACAAAATTATGCAGAGTAGTTAAATCTCAAGCGGATTGTGTTAAATTGCAGGAGGACCTTGTAAGACTGGAAGATTGGGCGTCTAAATTTCATCTGCCATTTGATGTGGACAAGTGCAAGGTGATGCATATAGGGAAAAATAATACTTGCTGTGGTTACACGATATTAGGTTCCACATTAGGAGTTACCACCCAGGAAAGAGATCTAGGCATCATAGTGGATAATACAATAAAATCGTTGGCTCTGTGTGCTATGGTGGTCAAAAAAGTAAACAGAATGATAGGAATTATTAGGAAGGGAATGACAAATAAAATGGTAGATGTCATAATGCCGCTGTATCGCTCCATGGTGAGCCCGCACCTTGAATTCTGTGTGCAGTTCTGGTCGCCGCATCTCAAAAAAGATATTGCTGCAATGGAGAAAGTACAGAAAAGGACAACCAAAATGATAAAGGGGATGGATTAGCTCCTCTATCAGGAAAGGCTAGAGGTTAGGGCTGTTCAGCTTGGAGAAGCGACAGCTGGGGGGGGATATGATAGAGGTCTACAAAATCATGAAATGACTTGAACGGGTAAATGTGAATCAGTTAGTTACACTTTTGGATAATACAAGGACTAGGGGGTACTCCATGAAATTAGAAAGTAGCTCATTTAAAACAAATCAGAGAAAATTCTTTCACTCAGTGCATAATTAAGCTCTGGAATTCATTGCCAGAGGATGTGGTTACGGCAGTTAGTGTAGCTGAGTTTAAAAAATGTTTGGATAAGTTCCTAGAGCAGAAGTCCATAAACTGATATTAATCAATAAGGATTAGTAGCTTGGGATCTATTCATTTAATGCCAGATACTTGTGACTTGGTTGGCCACTATTGTACACAGGACCCTTGGTCTGATCCAGTATTGCATATCTTATGTTCTTAAGATAACAATTCACTAGTTACACAAACCCTTACTCCTTCCCTTTCGACTTTTTCTCCCCCTAGTAAAAACTGTTTTATAGATCCAAGAGAGATGTAGGCCCAAGCATTGCAAGAAGTATCGTACATAAGCAGTGAAAGGCTTTTAAAGCTTCTAGAAAGCTCTGGAAGAAATCATCCATTTGGTTCCATCGGTCAAGTGGCCGATTGTGTGATTGGTGAACTACTATCTTCAAAGAACATTTATTACAAATAAGCAACTATAGACCACTGCTAATAGAAACAGGCAGGGTGCAGAAAAATGTTTGTAAAGATTAAGAACATAAGAACATGCCATGCTGGGTCAGACCAAGGGTCCATCAAGCCCAGCATCCTGTTTCTAACAGAGACCAAACAGGGACACAAGAACCTGGCAAAACTGACAAAAATGGTTTTACTTGAGAGTTAGCAACGCAGTGACAACTGTACCGGTATAAACCATTATGGAATACTACATGAATTTATTGTTGTGACTACATGGAGTTAGTTCAATGACTTATAATCAAGGCAACCTAGTTAGAGATTTCTGCCTATTGGAACTCACAAGGGCTGCGCTGCATCTGCTAGCACTCTAGTGAAGGATGAGCAATCCCACATAGTTCAGGTGACCTAATGTTGGAACATGACAACACTGTTGGTTAGCATTGGAGGCTTCCTTTCCAGATACCCTGACAATGGGCCCCACAGTATGGTTGACTTAGTCTGAAAATGCTGATTATTCAGTGCATGAGAAAAAATTGGGTTAAAATATGTATTAAAAAAAAAAAGTGTCACCATTGGATTTCAGTGGGCTTCACTATAACTGTTAAGGGGGAATCCCACCACATCCATTTTGTTTGCTTCCCATTTCTGCCACTGTAGCCACTAAAATGAAATCAGCAGGTTTTTGTTCATCTGACTTAAGTTACAATGTCATTGTAATACATCCAATACTCTGATTTCAAAGTAAGAGCAGGAGATAGTTTAGCCTGCCTAGTACAGTTTGCTCCTTTTTTGTACAACTGCATTAACAGGGAAGTTTGGGTGTTTTTATGTATATTCCCAGAAACAAAGGAACTGAAAGCACAGCAAATACTGCACGAAATTGCAATGATGTGGTCGGGAGAATTATTAGTCTGCCTTTAATAGTGAACTGAATTTCTAGTAAAAATGACCCCAATCAATCAAGGTTCAAATTACCAGCAGTAAGTAAAACAAAGCTGTAACCGCAGCGTGGCAAAAATGCACACAGCAAGCAGTAATGTCCTGTGTCAATATAAAAAACATTTCTGGTAAGTTGTACAGGTCCCCTAAATTTCTCTGTCTCCCAGGGAAGCAGCCATGCTTATAACTGTGTCACAAATTACCTCGCATGGCATGGGTCAGTTTCTTTCATATAATCTATGTCATTTGTCATATTTATTCATAGTTAATTGCAGCTCCACGTTTGCTCGCAGCAGTGTACATACACACGGAATACAAATAATGTCCATTAATATAACATATTGCAAGCAATATGGTTCAATCAGATGCAGCAAGTAAGCCCCGATTCTCCTGCCAGCCTGGCTGCTCCCAGGCCTCCATGCACATTGAGGGGGCATGGTTTAAAGATTATATCAAATGATGATGATAAGTCATTGCTACTTGTCATGGGGACTTTTGAAACCTTGCACAGTACAAGTTTTACATTCTTAATGAGAGAGGGACTGTGTGCATGTGTGTATGCCAGAGAGGGAAGAGCTGGGGCTGGTTCTTTGTACAAGGAGGAGGAGGAGAAGGGTATTTGTGTGAGAGAGAAAAGCTGTTTGTGTGTGTATCTGTCTGTGTGAACCTGAGGCTGCTGCTCTCTCTCCTCATCCCTGTTGGAAACAGGATATTGCTTGATGGGACCCTTGGTCTGACCCAGTATGGCATAGTCTACGTTCTCCCCACATCCCGCAAACCTTCTTGTTTCCTATTCACTTTTCCTCCCAGCTCCCCTGGTGCAGCAGCAGAGAATGCACTGGCTGCTTTGTGGACGCAACCTTCCGCCTACCTCCCTTGCTGAATGATGCAGAAGGGAAAGGACTGCACCAGTTTCCATCTGGGTCTTCAACTTACATGCGTAATTTTCATGGCGAAGGAAAATTACATGCACAAATTTGAAAAGGACACAGATGTCAATCAAAGTTGCTGTGAGGCATTATCAACTTACTGTAAAGAATGCTTCAACGAAGAAACCATCAACACAGGGGTCCAATTATCAAAGGGATCAGCTGCCTAGCTTTGAAACTTTATCAGGGTTGGGCGATCAAACTTCGGTAGATCCAGAGGACAGGGTTGAAGTTGGGGGAAACAAAGTTAGCAGGGATATTCAGCGCCAGCTGCCTGACCTGGCCAGACACATTCACGCACCGAAATCGCAAGCCTAAACCTAGCCGATTAGGGCAGCTGGGGAGAATTGCTGAGCCCCAATTTCCCTCCACCAACCCCCTACTGAAATACTATTTTTAAAAGTTCCCCAGCTGCCCCAGTCTCCCTCCCAAGTGATTTTTAAAAAGGTCTCTGGCTGATCCAATTTCTGTCCCATGCTCCCAACTCCTGGGACATGCTGTTTTAAAAAAAAGTCCCCCAGTTGACTATTCTCCCTCCAGTCCTCTTCCCACCTCCCCCTCCCCCCACTAAAAAGACAGTATTTTTTTTTAAAGTATGCTGGAGCCCTGGCCCATCTTCCTTTTCCCCTTTTCCTTCCATCTTTCCTCCCCTTCCCTGCATAGTCAGGAGGTGAGATGCTTAGCTCCTCCCTGCTCCAGCACCAAATTCTGAATACCACTGGCATTGTGCAATATTCCTTGCAAGAATGACCATAGTTGTGTATTTAATTTTGCAAAACACTGCAGAAGTATGATTGTTCAGTGTCTTTGCTTTCATTTTTAACAGCAAACTGGAACATGAGCAATGGAAGAACATATCCTCGGCACAGCGTACCCAGGAGAGTTTCCCAAACCAAACACTACAATACACAACTCAACGGAACTAACAGATTGGCCAAGCAATCTATACAGAACCAGTTGTTCCATTTTATCATATGCTCCTATTTTTTTTTATTTATCTTTTGCTTATGCCACTATGCAATGAGAAATATCACTGCTGGCAGATGGCAAGACTTATCTACAATTCTGAACAAAACAGCAATTTTCACATTTAACTGGTTACTCTGCAACAGCTGCAGAGATACAGGTAAATAAAATATATACCATATGGTCCCCTGAAAACTGGAAGATAATTGCAAGAGTTTGCTCATTTGGCCAGAAGATTCTGCATTGGTTTCATTTATTTGGATAGAAGACTTCATGAGTGTTTCCCCATGGCTGGCTGCAACTGCGCCTCAGCCTGTGATGGGCATCTGCAGGTTTTCAGCTGTCACTATAGTACGGGTTTAAGTATTTACCACTGAAAATGGATGACTTTTCGCCTCTTCGCGTATATTGGTAAAGGGAGATTCCAATATTAGAGCATCTGGAGGGGTTTCTGAAAACAGAAAAATAAAAGAACATTCTGTTGAGACTGTGACCACAGTTAGGTTGTAAGAATGACAAAGTAAGAGGTAGTCAAAAAACAAAAAAAAGAAACCACGCAGCATGCTCACAGTATGATGTCAGCATTGACTCAGGACAAGAAGCCATAAATGCCTGTCACACTTCCATCACCACGCTGCCTCATTTATATATGTCTGAAGCACTTACATGCCTCAGCTCCATAGGAAACAATGACAAAACAAGATATGAAAAAGGGGATATTGGCTGGGAAATCCATGCTCATGGTTATAATAAACTTCAAATAAACAAGTTAATTTTTACAGCAGTTATGCATGTAAGTAGCTTGTATGCTTGTAAACTCTATTTTATATATATCAAAAGTACCATAAGGGATTTTAGTCTTACATGGTTTGTCTAACGTTTAAATCAGATAATATAAGGTCCAAGTTCATATAAAGAGAGCAGAATGCCTACACCTTTTTTGAGGTGGATAATTTTTATTATAGCAACATAAAATATACAATGGTTTTCTATATGATAGATATTGTTTTTAAGTTTCTAATTTAACAGATTAAATCACTGCTGTTACAAAGGTTATGAAAATCCCTGCATTTAACTCAAAATTAACTTGCACTTCTCGAATATAATGCCAGTTAAACTACCTCAGCTTAAAGTAATAATTTAGCTGGTTTATCTTCATCTTGATTTATCCAAGTATGTATGAAGATATCTTGGAGATGGTCTCAGATTCACAGCCCTGTCTTAGCATGGAGGGCAGCCAGCTAGACCTCCGGCAAGCAAATGATATATTAACACCACAGTCGCACAGAGGCAAACCAGGAACATGTAGAAGCCTCTGTAAATTATGCAGACAAGCATGGGATGAAAACAACTTGCCAGGGCTTAGGCAAGGATGATGTAGGCAAGTTCTTCACAGTTAATGGAGCAGGGCTGGGCTGAGCTGAGCCCAGTCCTGAAGCTTAGCTTGCTTCATGAAAAGTCGTGCGTGCCAAGTTCGCCTGTGTGAATAGCAGTGAGCAATGGAGCAGCAGTATGGTCCAAAGTCCTTTTCTTTCTTCTCCGGACTTCATGCATATGATCCAAAAGTTAATCTTGACAGCATGTTACTACAATCCATTGGCATGGGATTGGTGGACTTCAGATATGACTTCATCTTAGCTGGTACGTATATGCATATTCTCATTAATATGCTGGCATGAGTCAGAAGACATCCAACGAGTAATAGTGACTTTCATTGCTAGATAATAAGTTTAGTCAATGCCACAGTTTAAGCGGTTTTAAGCAATGCCACGGTACCAGCAAAATTGTAAGGTAGATGATTGATAAGAACAATAGCATAAAAATTGGTACTTATGTGCAGGGCCCAGCCTCGCGCTTAAGTACCAATACGCGCACAAGTGCCGGGCCTTGAAAAAGGGGCAGGTTGGGGGTGTGGTCTGGGTGGGGAGGGGCAGGGTGGGGCAGGACGGAGGCCGGCCGGGACAGCAACTATTAGCCTCTGTCCCGGGGAAGCGTGCGCTGGCAGTTGGCCAGCACGCGCAAACTACTTCTGCTCCAGGGGAGCACTTAGTAGTAAAACAAAAAAAATGTAAGTCACTGGGACGGGTTTGGGGGTGGGGAGGAAGTTTAGGGTAGGGGGGTAGGGAAGTTTCCTCCCAGTCCGCTCCTTAATTGGAGCGGACTGGGAGGGAACTAGGGAAAGCCTGATTGCATCGCAGCAAACAATTTGCAAAAATTCACTCCCCCTTGCATGTGCCACCTACACATGCGTGCGCGGCCACCCAATTTTATAACATGCACTCTCTAGCGCATGTTATAAAATCAGCGTGTCCATGTGTGTATGCTGGGAACCGCGTGCATCTTTTAAAATCTACCCAAAAATGTATGCATGTATGCTTATAAAACAGGTAAGACAAATATGTGCTTTCAATGTATTGCAGGTATTTGCACGCAATCAAACATATGCACCTATGTTGGGGAGTAGATATACAAATATATTAAAAAGCACCAACCCCAATACAGATACCTATGACACTCCACTATTTACTTTTCTCTACTGAGATAGGACCCTTCAGATCAACTTTCAGTTTCATCTCCTTTAGCCAGTTATCAATCCACAATAGAACATTGCTTCCTAACCCATGACTTTGTAATTTCCTGATGAGTCTCTCATGAGGGATTTTGTCAAATGCCTTCTGAAAATCCAGATACACCATAATCGATTGACTCACGCTTGTCCACATGATTATTAATCCCTTCAAAAAAATCTAACAGATTTGTGAGACAAAACTTCCTTTTGCTTAATCCATGCTGGCTCTGCTCAGTTAGTCTGTGTCTATCAAGATGGCCAGTAATTTTATTCTTCAGAATATCTTCTACTATTTTGCCCAGCACAGTCATCAAGCTCACTTGCCTACAGTTTCCCAGATCACCCAAAATCCTTACGTCAAAACCCTTTTTACTTAGGAGGAGCACAGCATACAAGTGTTCCTTTTACATACCATGCCTAGTGCCTACTGATATGGATAAATATTAATGAATCTCTATTATTAGTTTACCTCACATAGCACTTTAAAACTATAATTATATAAACTATAAACTATACCCACGCTTTGCCCCTCCTAGGTAACCATAATCATACAAACTTAAACAGAACAAGTGAATCCATGTATTCAAGTATAATGAAAAAAATAAACACTCAAAAGGCATTAAAACTAATCTTCTTGCTCTATGAGGCAAATCTTGAAGGTAAGGTTCCCATAAGTCCAAAAATATGTTCCTCTTTTTAGGCATCCCTTCACAATAGGCCATCTGTTTAATAACTAACAAGTTATGAATTGGATTTCTCCAATGGGTCACAGAAGGAGAATCTGTCAAAAGCCAATAACTCAAAATAATTTTCTTTGCAAAGAAAAACATTTTCAGAATTCAAAGTTTTAAAGTGTATTATTCGAAGGAAGGTAAGTTAAGTCATCAAATAAAGCAGACTTCACTGCAAATTGTATACTCACATTGATGACACCTATCAACTCATGAGTTCTATCTGTGCATAGCTGTAGTTATCTTCTAGCATTATTGGTTCAAGTACACCAACATATTGAGAACATCTGAAATATCTTGTCTCTTTTAATTAAATGATGCAGGTCAAGCTAGACAGGCCTTTTCCTCATGTGGGGATGTGCATTGTCTCAGGCTGTCAGGCACATAGACATAGAAAGAACAGAGTATCCCAGTGACCATAGGAGGTATTTAGCTTGTATGTATCTCCAGAGGGACCGCAGTGGCAAGTGCTGTTCAGCTGATTTGGGAGTATAGCTCTTTCAGCTGTACTTGATGGTTTTGTGTGTGAATGTGTTTGCCTGCAAATGTGAAATCATATGTTGTCTCTATGTAAAGAACAGGCAGCATGAGCATGGCTGCTGAACATCAGAATGGTTGATTTCTTACACATTCCCAGTGACTGTCCGTTTCTAGATACATTCAGTGATAGTTTGGGGTTGTAATGTGATACTTTGTGTAAACTTCTGCACCTCTCTGTCCTAGCATGCCACCCACAAGGACCTAACAAATCTTTGGCTTCTGTCGATACATTTTACTTGTAATACTTTCCCTGAGACTGTTTTCTGTCCTATTTCTGGTGCAGCGCTGACATGGTCTGTCACGTGGAATTTTAACTAAAAATCTTCATCCATAAATTCCTCTAAAACATTAAAGTCAAACATTCTAGTAAGCATACTGGTACAGAAGAAAACTGAATCTTTGCAGTTTATAAAGCCTTTTATTGGGCCAACATAAGAATTATTGACATATTCAGGCCGTTGGAATATAGTGGGTTCGGCTGAGTGCACGGCTTTACACGTGTTTGGAAGCGCATTTTGGACGCGCATCCAAAACCCCTCATGCAGTAAGGGGACTAGCGCATCCAAAATGCACGTCCAAACCAGCATTTAGCTAATAGCACTCATCACATGTAAATTCATGTTGATGAGGCTATTAGCTTTTAACCCTTATGGAAAAAAAAAATTGTGCGCCCAACACGCAAATGTTTACTCTTAAAAATGAATGCCTGTCCCGGAGCAGGCGTTAATTCTTGAGGAGCCCCAAAAGTAAACAGAAAAGCAGAAACTCAAACTACTGATTTACTTAATATCGTGGCAATATTAAGTTGGAGAAACCAAAAAAAGGAGAAATGGCAAAAAAATATGTTGCTGGCAGTCAGGTTAGGAAAATGGAGGCTCAGTTAACAAACATCCATTTTCCTAACCCTTGGCTGTGCACAGGTTAGGAAAATGGATGCTTATAAAATTGAGCATCCATTTTCATAACCCACTGACAGCCATTTCTCTTGGGTGCCTGATGTCGAGGAGGAGCTAGAGATGCACAATTTTCCCTAGCACCTCCTTTTTACTGCGGCAGCCCATTGAAATATTAAATTGGGCGCTCGGGAGAGGTGGATTGGTGCGTGTTAGGAGAGCAGGCGCTCAATCACGAACACCCGTTTAACATGTGCTGATATTGCATCAGCCTGATTGTCATGACAGAGTTAAGTGGATACTGTGCTATACAGAGGATCACCCTTAGGTGGTGCTTTGCAACATAAATCTGGAAGTAAAGAAAGTGATTATGAGAGAAGCTTGCCAAGTCAGGTTAGAGTTGTGAGTACTGGTACTAACAGTAAAAGCTCCTGTTTTACTCAATTGCATACGTAAGCTTGGGAGATTACCAAATTCCCTTCTTTGGGAAAACATGTCCAATCAGCAAAACGTCACCTCCCATTCATTCTCACCCTCCCCTTCCATGCCTTACCTTAACCTCCCAATACTAAAACACAAGAACAGATCAAATATGTATTGAGCTAGCACTGAAACTTCAGAACTGGTAAAATAATTGCTTATCAATAAACATAATAAGAGGAACTGTCCACACACACATTGTTAAAAAAAAGGGGAGGGGGAAACAGTTCCTGCAGAATAGTTTGGACAATTGTCTGCATCTTGAGAAAATAAAGCAGGTGTAGCAGCGTAACACCAAAGAGTGAACCATCCAATGATTAAGTCCAGAATCCAACATCTGATATTGAAAAAAAAAAAAAAGCCGCAAGGAGCACTACTCAGAGCCCTTACTAAGCAAACAAAATAAAATAAATTTGCTGCATGTGTGGTCTCGTCTTGTCCGTCCAGATGATCGCTGTTCCGATGTAACGTAGTCAAAACAAGCCTCTGGCGCAACCATCCTACTTAACTGGCAGCAGAGAAATAAACCATTTCTCTCCTTCTCCTCTTCCTCCTCCTCTTATAAACAGCTGCCACTATCCTCTGCAAAGTGGCATACTATACTATACTGTATACTTCAACTTGGTTGCTCCAGCGTAGCAAGGAATTCTTGTGCAACTATAAGGGTATTAAACCATAATGTTTCCCCCTTATGCAAGACAGAGTCACACGGGATAGATCAGCATATTTTTCACTTTTAAATCATTGTGGGAATGAGCGTTGATTCCCACAGGCCTGGAGATACAAACTAGTCTGACTTCAGCCTTTCTTAAAACACTTATCTTTATTATAGCTTCACAATCACACAACAGTAGACTCTCTTCCCTTCAGAACAGTGTACTTAATTACTCACAATTCAGCTTCGTCTCAGTTTAGTATTTGGACAGTGTTATGTTACAGGAGCTGCCTTCCTCCTGGAGACCTGGGCATGGTCTGGTTATCTCTCCCTGGATCTCATCTCCTTTGGTTATGCCCTCTGAGCTCCACCTGCCCTGCAAGATCCCGCCCAAAGAGCGGATTTAAGGTGGACCAGTCATCTAGCCTGGTCCTGCACAGGTAAATAGGGGAACACTAGGGGCACAATTTCACATACTGTAATGTTTTGGCTCCCATGGTGGGAGGAGTTAGCAATCTGTATGCTCTACTCAAGAAGGGAAGAGTTAACAATCTCTGTTAGGAATAGGATCCCGTGGAGGGAGGAGTTAGCAATCTGTTATGGTTCTCCGTGAGGAGTTAGCAATCTTTTATGAACTGGCTCCTGTGGAAGGAGGAGTTAGCAATCTGATATGCTCAGCTCCTGTAGAGGGAGTAGTTAAACTGTTAAGGTATAGACTGCGGAATAGCAATCTGTTATGAATCTGTAGCTGAAGACTCCTGATGGGGAAGGAGTAGCCATCTGTTACCAGCGGAGTGCTTGGAGAGGACACTCGGCTGTAGAGGAATGTAGATAGGTGGATCCTTGGGCCGATGGCAGATGACTGCGCCCCCAGGAGGATATCCTGAGAGGAACCACCAGCTAGGCTTGGGTATGGAGACAGACACAGATAGTTCTTTTATTAGACAGGTTAGTAGAACCACCAGAGGTGGCAGTAGTGAGCTGATATGCCCGGCAGGGCTGAAGTCCCTCAGGCACTGGAACAGCGATCCCAGGATTGCTGAGCTGAAGAGAAACTATAGATAGTGAGTAGACAGGGTATGCTGTGTTCACAGCCAGAACTGGATGACAAAACTCACATAAGGTCTTTAAGGAAGCTCAGTAGCTGGAAAGGGATAGGCCCTCGAAGAGCGAGTACCTGGTTCCAGGGAAAGCTCTGAGAGAGCAATGGTAACTCACAAATGTCTGTATCTGCGATAGCTTCCAGGCAGTAAAGAATCTTCAGAGTGTTCAAGGAACATGGACCCTCGAGGAGCGAGTACCGGTTCCTTATCTGCAATCTGAAATAAAGAAAAGAGAGCGAGACCCCCGAGGTGCGGGTACCCCTGGGTAAGTCCGAGGAGGCAGAGTAGCTTGGGAGAAAAGCCGAAGCAATCCCCAGCAATTCCCCTTGCTAACTCAATTCGATAGCGAATACTGAGACCTTTTATATTGGAAGCGGATGACGTCATCCCAGGGGGACGCCCCTGAGGTTCGCACCCTTGCTGGTACATCAATTGGAGCACGTGAGCGTGCGCACCCTACGTCATCAGGCAACATGGCGGATCCGCAGCATCATGCCAGTTCGGGGACGCCAGAGGGAGATGGCAAGGAGACGCCGCGGCAGCTAACTGTCCATCAATCCTGGAGGGAGTCGCCACAGAGGTAAAGAGGGCAGAGTGAAGGCGTCGAGCAGAGACGGACGCAACACATACTCAGCTTGGTATCATTGAACCAAGTGTCCCTACTTCCTCCTGAATCCCATCCAGAAGAGTCCAAGACATCCCATTCCCCTTCCTCTGGTTTCCCATCAGCTACCCTTGGGATTGGGGACCTAGTAACATGCTCACCCCCATCTCTTAGGTTACCCTTGACAGCTTCACAACTACCACTTAGTGTGCCATTTGCACAGTGCTCACTCCCAGTCCTTTAATTAAATACTTTGCTGGCTTTGGTTTCAAATTTTACCCCGATGGAGCTTTATGGACCGCACATGCGCGGTAGAGCTGCTCTCTACTGCGCATTTGCGGGCCGTGGGTCAGAACCCATTTATATTGAGGCTCTTCCGACAAGCCTACCCTGACTAACCTTCACCTCCTCCCCCCCTCTACCCTGACTAATTTCTCCACCCCCCCCCCCCCCCCTCCCAACCCCTGCCCTATTGAACCCTCTCTTATACTTTTCCTGTAAGTAACCCGCTTAAATTTGTATATTTTTCTGTAAATAGCACGTTACAGTTTTAATGCTCTAATTTCTATGCCCCCTGCTTTTACTCTTGTAAGTAACCTGCTTAAATTTGTATATAGTCCTGTAAATAGCTCGTTACAGTTTTAATGCTTTAATTTCTATGCCCCCCTGCTCTTTGTATAATCCTCCTTGTTTTCCCCTCCCTGTTGATTGCAATTTCTGCCTTTAGTTACAATGTGAACCGGTATGATGTATGAATACTAATACCGGTATATAAAAAGTTTCAAATAAATAAATAAATAAATTGAGCTCTGCGCTACGTGCTTGGTGTCACAGAGGGGAGGAGGAAAGGGCAGATGAGTTGCCACTCCAAGAAACGGCTCAGCCCGTTCCTCCCCCGCTGGGGGAGTAGGGACTACCGGACAGTTACACACAGGAGGAGGAAAGGGTAGAAGAGTCGCCGAGCCAATCAGTCCACCGCCGGGCAAGGGGGGAGGGAGTTGGGATGGCCGGAGCAGAGCAAATGCAGTAGAAAGCGGCTGTGAAGAGATCACAAGCAGCTGCAGCCTGCAGCAGCCAAAGCGCAAAGAGCTGAACAGAGAACAGCTTGCCCTCCTCCCCTGCCCCCTGAGTCCCGCAGATAAGGAGGAGCCAAGTAAATATCCTGCAACTGCGGGGGGGGGGGAGGGGGAAGGCAGTGCTGTCAGCCCTCCCGTGGGTCTCAGCCGCCACAGGAAGAGTTTACATGGGCATCGCTCCACCCCCACTCCCAGCAAAGCACCGTGATGAAAGTGAAAGCCAGAGCCCTGCACCCTCCTCCCTCTCAAGCCCCCAATCGGATTTCTTAAAGGCACAGGTCTGCCAGAAAGAGCAAAGTAAGCTAGGCAACGTGTCCCAAATCTGTTGCAGTGCCTGCCGCCTGCCCTTTGCGAGAGGGGGGGGGGGGGAGGAGTGTTTTCCTCTCTCTCCCAGACACAACTGGTGTGGGAACTTTGCAAGCTCTTGTGAGTGCAGAGCAAAGACTTAGGTGGGGAGGGGACAAAAATCCCGCCCATTTTAACTGTGTGAGAGAGAAGTGTGGTAATGTGCACTGAAGGTGAGTGTGAGTGCCAGAGAGAGAGGGAGACTACGTGAGAGATTGTGTATGTATGTGAGAGGGATTGGGCGTGCGTGTGCGAGGGACAGAGGGAGAGTGTATGTGCAAGAGAGAGAGAGAGAGGAAGCCTATACAGGGGGCTGAATGAGAAAGAGATTCTCTACCCCCCCCCCCCAGCTCTCCACTTATAGGTTACAGTGGAAGGGGTTCAGTGTAGAGGGGAATGGGAGAGCAAAGAAGTTGGGGCCTGTAAGGATAGAGTGAAAGGGGTCTGAGCCTGTCCCTCCACCACCGGGGAAGGGGGGAGAAAGTTGGGATGGCAGGACCATTACGCCTCATGAGATCCTCCTCTGCCACCACTGCATCTCCTACCACTGCCGCCTCTGGCCTTCGTGGTGCTGGGGGGGGGGGGGGGGGGGAACGGAGCAGAGCAAAGACGTAGGAGGAGAGGGGACAAAAATCTCGCCCGTTTTAATGGGCTTAACGGCTTGGAATAAAGATTTTACGATTCCATTTCAATGTTTCCGATTGCATTGTTAAATTGAATTTTCATAGATTTTGATTTATTTTCATTTTGATTTAATTATTTCGGTGACATTGCGTTGCAGCTGTGTCGTTTACCATACCATTCATTTAGTGAGTATAGTTTATGTTTTTTCTTTTTTCATTCTTTTTCATTTCTAGAATTATGCGGTTTACATCTAGACACAGATTGCTTCTCACATGGACAATTAAATGTTGCGTGTTCTAGAGTCAGCAAACCAGACAATCTCTATATCTGCACAGACAATGTAACAACAAAAAAATACTGTATACCCACAAGCATTGTGAAATGAACCATATTCGAAACATGCTCTCTCTTTTCTTTCTTTTCCATTTAATCAGACTGAGCCACAGCAACGCGTGGCCGGGTACAGATAGTAAATAAATACCTGTTTTTACCCTGTTTTTACCCTGTTTGATGTAAACCGATCCGATATGGTTTTTAACTATGAAGGTCGGTATAGAAAAAGTGTTAAATAAAAATTGTACATTTTAGAGCAAACTGGCACGAACTCCGAGCATCTGGCAGAGACTTTGGCTGAATAGTCCTGAAAGATCAGTACCTTTTTATTTTCATATAGTAATTGTTTTCCATGTTGCAGAGACTGCAGGTGTTTTATGGGAAAAATTGAAGACGCGAGTTATCACTGTACAGGGCCTATGCCCGGATCTCTCCTTGTGACACAGTCTGCGCATGTGCTCTATCCAGTATGTGCGAGGTCCAGCTCGTGAGGTAGTCAAGATTCCAAAAAGTCTTAGTGTCAGCTACTGACTCTGGAACTCCCAGAAGTTGCAGTTTATTACACCTCAACCTATTTTTAAGATCTTCTGCTTTCTCTTCCAGCTGCGACATGCGCGCCTGCAAGTCTAGGACATTGACATTATTCATTTGTATATCATCATTTAAGTCTGACACTCTTTGTTCTAGCTTGGTTGTTCTCTGCCCATAAGCTGTAAAAGTGTTGTTGACCTCCTCTAAGTTCTGAAAAATTTTGTCCAGCTTTATGTCTAAGCCAGAAATTTTTGTTGATGTGGAATCCATGATAGTTATTTCACTTGAGGAAACAGAGTCAATCTCTATCCATCTTTGGATCAGCCATGGGGCTTTTATCTTTATCTTTTTTCATTGACTTGGTCACCATAGTCAATCAATAGAGCCACCAAATTTGTCTTCAGCAAGAGGGTAATAATCCTGTTCAAGGTGAGATCTGGCAACATGAGCAAAAAGGCTGATGTTAGGAGCTATCGGGGGATGACATCCAGAACAGGCTAGAGAAGCATCTTCACCTGCTCAGGGCAGCACTTGACCTCCTCATCAAAACTACTTTGCTAAGGCTTTACCTGTAATGCACCTTATATGTGGTCTGACAAGAAGGAACAAGAAATACATTTCTGCCAGAAGCAAAATCATGACATTGTGCTCATTCCTGTACTGTTCCTTTTTATCTTCTGCTAGCTAAATTTTGAAATCTTCTATGTTCTAACTAGAAGTTCCTATTATTTTATGTGGGAATTGAAGATTAATGAAACTTTTCAGAGAGAGTAGTAGTATTCTCTGTAAATATTTTGTCTGGAGATGATTAAAAAAGATAGCAGAAGGATGCCTTTTGCTCACTGCAGTTCATATGCTAGATTTTTTTTTTTAAATAGAATACATTTATGTGTTTCTTGGTTATGCGAGTTCTTCTTTTTACCTTATCTATAAATCTCTTTTTTTATCATAATAAATTTTACTTTCATATTTATTCTCACTTTTAGAACATATCTATTTAAAAGGCAAAAATATGCTTACCTCTTTCACACAGACGTCTCACTAAGTTTGTCGCAACTCTAAAAGAAAACAAAAATGACAAACCTCTAATTTATCACCTTTTAAACAAATAGCTTTATGCCTTCTCTTACTTGTTCTAGACTGTAAGCATTATGGTTGAGAAAGAACATACAGCAGGGGATGGGCTGAGCAAACTGAAAACCCCCAGCAGATTTATTTAATAAATTTATACCTGCTCAATCACCAACTCTTGGTGGTTACAATATGTCTTAACATACATAGTTCTAGAAATAAAACAAATGTGACATCACCTGCTAATACTTACTGCTTCAGCATAAAAAAACATATGATCTAATTTTTTTAGGCCTAGGCAACTATTCGGTAGATTAACATTAGAATGTATAAGTCAATCCAAAATACATAGTGCATGGACCCTTATCTGTTATTTTATTCATTCATTTATACATTTATATTTTGCTTATCTACAATTCTAAGCGGATTACAGAATAGAAATATTTAAAAAACACACTATCACATAAAAACATATTAAAAATTTTTAAAAACTGTCAGGTCCTTTATGCTTCAGTGCTAGATTTGTCAATTGCGAAATTACTCTGAGAAACACAACCTTGCAATTCATGTGTTAAACACTAACCACATAGACTATTATAACTCTTTTTAACAGCATCTCACAAGAAACACCTATAACTTTTATGGAGTATGGCAGCAAGACTCTTTGTAGGACCAAAGCAACTGATCACATAAAGCCAATCTTGCATCAGGTGCACTGGTTTCTGCTTTACCTTCAAATGTGTGAATCAATAGGCTTCTGAGTATCTCTCTCAGCTTCTATTTCACTGCACTCCCACAATGGAATTGTGTTCCTCCCAAATGGCTCTCCTATCCTCCCTTCCTCTGGCTTCTGCCAGATGACCTTGTATGCGACTTCATGCAATTAGCTACTATGCTTCAAAAATAAGGGATAAGATACGAGGCTATCCCTATGCCTTGTTACGTCACCTTCCGGGGCAAAAAAAAAAAAATCAAGGATGGGGTAGGGCTAGGCCAGTGATAGAGGACTCCAGTCCCCAAGTGCCACGAACAGGCTAGGTTTTCAGGATATCTACAATGAATATGCATAAGATAGATTTGCATACAATGGAGGCAGTGCATGCAAATGTTCCTCATTCATATTCGTTGTGAATATCCTGAAAACCTGGCTTGTTGGTGGCACTCGAGGACTGGAGTTCACCACCCCTGGACTAGGCCTTCCCCTAGATTCTATGGCAGAGACTTTCCATTCTCCTACCTATCAGAAATTCTTGATCATAAGCCCTCAACTGTGACCACCACTTGGCTAATCGTATGTAATAGATTCACAATTCCTACTACCTTGGCACTAGATGCTTGCCTTATTATATATACATTTGTACTTTTGTACCCATCTCTATATTCTTGCTGTCCAACCCACCAAGTAGACCCTTTATTATCTACTATATGTACTGCAACAACCTATCTTCACTATATCTTTATATTTGCTTTATCTTTAGGTTAAATGTTCTTTGTTTTAATTATAATTTGTGAAGCAATTATAATTGTAACTTTCATTATAATTTTGATTTTTATCCACTTTGAGAGTAACTTAGGAAAAGACAGCATATCAAATGTTTATAAATAAATATTCTCTTAAAGGCCAGCTCCTGCAAGACTCATCCACTTGTTCCCAAGTTACTCATGGATGGTTGGCTTGATCAGAACAAAACTCTCCCTGTTGTCTCTAGGACTGGTTCTTTCTGGGTAGCCCACTTGCTCTTATAGGGAAGACCACCTCTCCTGTGAATCCTCTGAAGCCCAAGGCAGAGCACTCTCCCCTCTCCAAGCCCAGTGAGAGCCATAGTACCTTGGATACTGATTGTCCAGATCCAGAACTCGAAACCACTTGATTCCTCAGTTACTCATGGAGTCACCATTTATAGTCAAGGAGTGATAAATCTTTTGCACAGGAACACATTTGTGACTCTTGTCCACACCTGGGGCTGTAGGAGGGGGTGTCTCACTTGGAATCTGACAAGAAATGGAGGTCCCCCTCGGGGCTGCATTTCAGTCAGAGAGTGAGAGTCCTCCACATCCAAAACGCGCATCCATAACCCCAATGCTAAACAGGGATTAGCGCGTCCAAAATGTGCATCCAATCGAGTGCGTAGCTAATAGCGCTCATCACATGTAAAGTACATGTAGATGAGGCTATTAGCTGATCCCTGCAATGGGCTGGCTAAAGGTCTGCCAGACTCAAGAGCTCATTGTAAAAAAACAAAATTTCAGGTTTCTGTGACCCCTCCTACTTGTATCATGGTGATACTAGTAGGAGGGATTTTTTTCATAAATCTGAAAAGCAAATAATGAAGAAAATAAAAATTCAGAAAAATTTTTTTTTCTGGGTGCCCAATATATGCTCACATATGCAACCATACACAGTCCAGGCCATGTATATTGTGGGTATATATTGTGCCGGTAAGCAGGAGAAATCGGATGCTCATATTGAGGGTCCATTTCCTAACCCGCACTGACAGCCACTTTTCCTGGGCATAATTTCCCCTAGTGCCTCCTTTTTACTGCAGCAGCCAATTTAAATATTAAATTGGGCGCCTGACAGAGGTGGATCAGCACGTGTTAGGAGAGAGCGAGAGAGAGAGCAAGAGCTAGAGCTGGAGCTTGATAGTGCTGGTGGTGTTTGCTGATACATGTTGCTAGGGGAGGAGTTGCTGGTATGAAGGGAAAGTCTTGGCAGTAGCAGTGTGAATGTTGATGTGTTAAGAAAGGGATGTGGATTGAAAAGAACAGTATGGGCATTTTTCAGAAGTTAGCATGAACGCTTTACTGTTTTGTATTGGTATTCCTGCTAATATCATGCGCATGTTATTCAGTGTGATTTTCAGTGTGCACTTGGTAAAATTTATTGAGCAGCATGTTAATGCTGGCTTTAGCATGTATATTACATTTTTACCAATGTGCATGAAAAAAGCTTTTAGTGTGAGTTGTATTGTATAGGCCCTAAGTCACCTTTATTGGAGCTCAGCTGGTAGAAAAGTGTAGCTACTACACCATTTGATATGGTTTTGTCTGTGTGATTATATTAGTGTGAGGTGACAGACATGTAAGGGAAAGGCTCCATGTACGTGTGAAAGTGTGATCAGAAGTTAGTACTGACAAGATACATTGTGTACAAGGTCAATACATAACTTGTTAGGGAGTACTGAATATTTTTTGCTAAGAAAAGATTACACAGACACAGTGTGGGATGTTAGGTAGCCTTTCCCGCCCTCCCTTCATAGCCCATAACTTCCCTCTCCCTCCCCCTTTATTAGAAGTACCTTGGAATAGTTTGCAGATTCCTCCCCTTCTTCCTTTGCTACAACCTACACAGCCCTCCCTTTCTCTAATTTGAAGTCTGCAAGCTTCAAGGTCATGCTAGTTGCTGAGCACAAAATGGAAACAAAACAAAAGCATAAGACCAATTTACTTGAAGCAAGCTAGCAGATTAAGAGTTACTTTTAATCACAGCACAAGTTGTTTCGGCAAAAGCTGAGAGCTGAAACAACTGGAAATTGTCCAGGATTGGTATGGATACACTTTGTCAATGGTGATTACCTGAGACATGATACATGATACATGATACATGATACATGATTACATGAGACATGATACATGATTCAAAAGCTCTATTCGCCTTCGTTTCCAATCTCACCAAACCCATCACTCCTGATATACCACCCGAACTTTCTCAGACCAAAGCAGACGAACTGGCTCTTCATTTCAGTAAAAAAATCTCTGATCTCCTTAATCAATTGCCATTAACCACTAGCTCTCAAGATAACACTTACATTCTCCCCAACAAAGATATCCAACTTAACTCATTCGAACCCATCACTGTCACAGAGATACAATCGGTGCTGAAGAAAATGAAACCTTCATCACACCCGTTTGATCAAATTCCCTCCAAAATGCTACTTCTCATTCCTGATATTATATCAAAATCTCTTGCTGAAATTATAAACTGTTCCCTGTCCCAGGGTATCTACCCAGATGAGCTAAAAACAGCTTCAATCAAACCCCTCCTAAAAAAATCGAATCTAAATCCAAATGATCCCAACAACTTCCGCCCTATTTCCAACCTTCCATTCATAGCCAAAATAATGGAGAAATTGGTGAACACTCAACTTTCCAACTACTTGGAAGACCACGGAATTCTGTCTCCAAACCAATATGGCTTTCGAAAAGCTGCAAGCACAGAAACACTACTTCTTTCACTCTCAGACTTCCTCCTCTCCGGAATCGATAAAGGCAAAGCATTTTTACTAATCCTCCTTGACTTCTCGGCGGCCTTTGATACCGTCAACCATTACCTCCTGCTAAAACAACTGGCAAATATTGGAGTGACAGCTACTTCACTAACTTGGTTCAAAACCTTCCTGGAAAACAGAGGTTACAGGGTCAAAATACATAATACAGAATCCCAATATCACCCCTCCACTAGAGGGGTGCCACAAGGTTCCTCCCTGTCACCCACTCTATTTAATATATACCTTCTACCACTTTGTCAATTACTCACAAAATTAAACCTGAAACACTTCCTCTTCGCTGACGACGTACAGATTGTGATCCCTTTAAAAGAATCAATCTCGATAACAATGGAATACTGGGACAATTGCTTACTAGAAATCAAACACCTCCTCAACAGCCTAAACCTAGTCCTCAATGCGTCTAAAACGGAATATCTCCTTATAGCACCTGAAAACAACAATACACTTTCAAAGCCTCCAACACTCCTACAAACCACACATGTAAGAGATCTAGGAGCCTTCTTAGATAATCGTCTTAGCCTCAAACCATTCATTAACAGAACTACCAAAGACTGCTTCCACAAATTACATATCCTGAAAAGAATAAAGCCACTTTTCCACGCGCATGACTTTAGATCAATCCTGCAAGCAATAATCTTCTCCAAACTAGATTATTGCAATTCTCTTCTACTAGGCCTCCCAGCTTCCTACACCAAGCCTCTACAAATGGTACAGAACACAGCAGCCAGAATCCTCACAAACTCCAGGAAAATCGACCACATCTCCCCCATCCTCAAAGACCTTCATTGGTTACCGATCCACTTCAGAATTATGTATAAAACCATCATGATTATCTACAAGAACATCCATCAACACACTCAACTCGACCTACAAATCCCTTTTAAAAAACACATATCAGACAGACCCATCAGGGAACACTACAAAGAATCACTACAGGTTCCACATGCCAAAACCTACCATCATAAATCCTACAGCTCAAGAGCTCTCTCATCAGCAGGTCCAATCCTTTGGAACTCCATCCCACCGGACTTAAGACAAGAACCATGCGCTCCAACTTTTAGGAAAAGACTAAAAACTTGGCTTTTTAAAAAAGCTTTCCCAGATCTGGATTAAATTCCCCACTCATCATAAGCATAAACACAAAAGTTAGGAACTGTAAAAAAAACAAAAAAAAAAAAAAAACCCACTAACTTCACACGCAGTCACAGCAACATTTTATTATACTTCACAACAATATCATATCTGATCATTTTGCTACACATCTATATTTTATATTTTATAATATTATACTTATTTATTAATTGATACAGCTGGTTAAAATGCTAATAGTCGTTCTACAATTCCTCCCCTTTCATTTCCAAGTTATTCGTCCATGTTTTTTGTAACTTTCTCACATCCAAAATATTGTTTTAATTTTTGTTAAGTTTCATACTATATTTGTTGTTGTATTGGGAAATGTTCTCTACTTTGTTACTCTCTGCCTTTACCCACATTGTTAATTGTAAACCAGGTTGATGTGATTCCTATCATGAAACTCGGTATATCAAAAATAATAATAAATAAATAATAATAAATAAATATACTGATTCCTGGTTATTTTGGGTGGTTTTACAGAAATGTGTTAGGTTTAAAGAAAGTGCAACGCTAGTGGTCACAATATGACGATTAGAAGCAGTGGACAAAGAAATGAAATTCATAATTTTCACATGCAGTAGTCTTTATCATCAGTAGCTTGGCAATTAGGGGTGTGAATCGGTACCGGATTCATTTCCGGTATCGAGTTTGGCTAAAAACCGCAGGAAATCTTCATTCCCGCAGTTCTTACCCGTTTTAATCGGCTGTCTCGTGCTGAAAAAAAACCAAAACACCCCGACCCTTTAAATTTCATTCTTTCGCATCCCCCACCCTCCCAAAAAATGTTTTAAAGTACCTGGTGGTCAAGCAGGGGTCCCGGGAGCAATCTCCCGCTCTCGGCCATTGGCTGCCAGTAAAGAAAATGGCGCTGATGGCCCTTTGCCCTTACTATGTGACAGGGTATCCGTGCCATTGGCCGGCCCCTGTCACATGGTAGGAGCACTGGATGGCCTGCACCATTTTTAAAGATGGCGCCGGCCAATGGCACCGATAGCCCTGTCACATGGTAAGGGCAAAGGGCCATTGGCACCATTTTGATTAGTGGCAGCCGATGGCCCGAGAGCGAGGGGGGGTCAGGAGGGTGGGGGATGCGAAAGAATTAAATTTAAAGGGTCAGGGTGGGTTTGGGGTTTATTTTTAAGTGCCCTTTCTTCCCGCCCCCCCCCCCCCCAAAATGATAAGAGAACCCCATGAAAAAATTTCATGGGGTTTTCCTATCGGGTTCGGGGACCCCCCGATATCTGACAAGATTGAAAATAACGTCCGATATTTTCAATCGTCAGATAAATGATTCACATCCCTATTGGCAATATTTCAGGAAAGTTAGACAAAGAGATCCCTTCTGAGCATTTGTAGTCCAAAAGGTATATAACCCTGGCACACGGTAGAACTTATGAATTCCTGCTAAAGAACTACTGACTAGAATGACAAGCTTGGCAGAGACCCAGAATTCCCTGTACAGTCCAGCTTTCCCAAAGAGATCTGCTTGGTTACCGACTGATAAGTTTGGAGGGAGCTTTCTCAGGAAAGTGGTAACTTTCACTAGGCTTCTGTATATAATTATTCCCTGTTAGATGGGGAATTAAGATATTTACCCTTGCTTATTGTGCTGATAAAAAAAACCCCATATATATATTATATGTCTCATGAACACCTATATTTTGCATATATTATTCAGAACATATAGCTTTACATTGTTTTACATAAGACATAGTCAGTGTTATTTTCTTAGTTTGTTTTGTGTGATACAGACTACAAAGCAGATAGCTCATTCCAGAACCCACTACAGTGATCAATACATAAAGAACAAGTATTAATCTATCAGACAACCCTGTTGGCTTCTTTTCTATGCCCTGTTCTGACCTGGCTGCTCTAGAAAGAATGTTTACAAGATACAATTCAGAGTTTCTCTTTGTCTCTCTATTGAAACTACCAGCTAAAAGGGATACCCTTGTGCCCTTGCATGAGGAGGAACTATTCCTGATGGTGTTAGTGAAGGAGTTAATGAAGGTATTTGTATAATTAATGAACTTTTATAAGTGTGTCATATGTGCCATTAAAGTATTATATAACGATAGTTTTACCTTCTAGTGATTAATAACTGTAGCCATTATTTAGTTTTGAAGAATTACAAGACTTAACATCCACTGAGACAAATCATTTTCTCAAAGTTAATCTTACTTATTCTTGAACTCAGAACTTACCCGGTGCCTAATGAGTGTCCCCAAATATAAACCGGATTGTCGCCACTTCGTGCTTTTATCCAGTCAAAGACATGGAGAGCATCATATGTCATGCCTCTTTCTGATGGAGTTCCTATTGAATCTCCCCAGCCTGCAACACAGAAAGAATTTTGTTCAGTTTTATATTTACTTATTGGGAAAAGTTTTGAATTAATTTGCCCCTTTGTCCAATCACAACAAGTAGAGCTCACAACAAATAGCATGAGTGGGATCCTCTGGCTGCAGTGGGACTCCTCTAACCTGGGATCAAAGAAGTCATCTCCAGACCCCTGCTGTAACTCCATTGTCCAGGGTCGCAGGGAGGGGGGCAATCACCTGACCACTGTCTCTTCACCATTCCTTCCCTACGTTCATATCCTGCCCTCCACTTCCTCCCACCCCCACTTCCTGTCAGGTTCTGTCCCTCCTCACTCTTCCCCCTTCTTGCCTTTCAGCTGCTGTTGCCTCAGAGAGATGAAGGAGGGATGTAAAGAAGGCAGGGACTGGGGCAGATTGCAGGGAGGGGATCCCCTAACTCTATTCTTTTATTCCTCACCAGATGGTTTCTGCTGCATGGCTATTGGACCTCACTAGCTATAGAGCAGCAATGGCCATTTTCACAGTGACAGCTGTTACAGACATCACATACACCTTTTTCTATTTTTATTTTAAGGAAGCACTGTAGTTTTCTGGAAATGTAGTTTTTCTTCAAAATTACAGCATTTACTCTAAGGACAACAGAATCTTCTTCCTTAGGGTACCCTAGGTCATCGGAGTGAACTGCAATAGAGTGGGTTGGTGACTTGCTTCCAATTTCTCAAAGCATGTCAGCCATAGAGAGGATCTGAAACTCTTGGGATTTCTCCTGACTCATACTTAAATCTAGACCACAGTCTGGCCTACCTGATTGCTGGTCTCAGCAATCTAACCCTTTCATCAACAATGACTGCTCTCCTGCATTCCTTCCCCAATATTCTTTTAAATAACGAAAGCAAGCATGAAACCTATGAAGGCTACTAAAATACCCGAGCCTGGCATCAGTAAATTCCTTCTGATCAGACTAAAATCAAACCATAGCACGGTTTTCCCACTCAAAACTCAGCTGCTACTGCTGCTGGTTGCCAAGCAGATACAGTGAGTATCAAGATCAAGCTCATGTGATTAAAGGAAAAGCAACAGAACCATCACTAGGATTTTTCAGACTGCAAGGAAAACTTCTGAAGGCGGATATTGTGCTTTAAATTTCCCCATGGCCAGTTTAGAAGTCAGTATATTTAAAATATTGGGTTTTAGAAGTAAAAAACAAGTTTCACTACCTACTTGCTTCTCAGTGTATCCTGGGGCCCAGGTTAAAATTCTGATACTAAATGCATTAATGATCCCACATGTTTCACAGTACAGTACAAAGTTTCTTTAATTTGGGGAACAGTAGTATTTAAAAACAAGCATTTTCTCTAGTACCAGTGACAAATGCTCTGAGCCAAAACAAAAGATATCGTCAATATCATCATATTCTTTCAAAGAAGCTACAGATAATCAGTTTCATCTAATCTCTAAGCAAATAGCCCCTAAACAGAATAAGATTCCAATGCTGCCAAATACATTTTATTTCCTTGTGACATTTAGGAAACCTGGATTTAAAGAAGTTCTCCGAACACATTGGCAAGCCTTTGAAAATTCCCCAGAATGTTTTCCTACTGGAGCAGGTGGAGATCTGGAACTCTTCATGGCAGAAGACTTTAAATGCTTTAGCTCCCAAATGATTACGTTTATTTAAAGGGGGGAATTCTTCAACATGGTTAACCGAAGAACTGTGTGTATAAAGGAAACAGAGGAAATCCAAAACCAGATATGACAAAAAGTTTGCTTACCTGTAAACAAGGTTCTCAATAAAAAGCAGGATAAATCAGTCTCAAAGTTCAGATAAAGTCTTTCCGAGCACACGTGGGAGTTTCAGTGCACAGAAGCTGCCTCGTGAGCCCCTGGGTCTATTCCAGATCTTAAGCTTTAGTGAGGTAGTAGAGTGCACTCTGTGCGCTGAGAGACCTAACAGGAGCACCTTGTACTGACAGTGCATGCTCTCCACCATAAATCTGAAAAAAGCCCAGTGGGAAGACCGAATGGGAACATGTACATAAGTGTTTTTCAGATCAAGAGCGCATATCCAGTGCTTTGGCTGAAGGGGAGAATCGTTTGGAAGAAATTCATCTTTAATCTCTCTTGGATCAGCAATCTATTCAGGCTCCACAAATCCAGGCTGGATCGCAGCCTCCGGGACCTTTTAGGAATTATGCATAATTTATATGCATTTACCCTCCCCACCCCCTGTTGTCAGGTTTTATGCGATTAAATTGGGAGATTTTGTAACATGTGCGCAGCAATGAAATTACCAGTTTTAAAAATGAGTCTACCAATTCACCCAGTCCATCTACAGGTCATCAAGCCCATTCTCAACGTCTCTTATTTAACCAGACCTCAACTCACTCAGTATTTCATTTTTAAGATGTTTATGATCACTTACCCCAGAAACAGAAGCATAAATATTGTATATGCGAGTAAGCTGCAAATCTACATGCATAAATTGATTATAAAAGAGCAACTTGCATATGTAAAGGTTGGCCCCGTCCTGGAAAGCTCCTGGCCCAGCCTATTTTTACACACACAAATTTACTTACTGACCCTTACTTACACATGTATTTTGAGGTTTATAAAATAGCATATATGCGAGTATATGTTATTTACACTATGCTGATTTTTACATGTGCAACTCTTTGAAAATTCACCTTAATGCATTCACCAGCTTATCAAGAAAGTACTAAATGAGATTTTCCAGAGGACACATATGCTGTGGCAAGAGATCAGAGGGAAGCCCTGTAGAGATGGCCAACTAAGGTCAAATGGATGTGTTGTCAAAGGTAGGCCCAAGAGTTCTCTCACTGACTGTAGACTGTTGAAATTTACTGAAACTTCTGCAAATTAGATAAAGGGAAAGTAATTACAGATGTGATAGGGAAAGTTGAAACCCACAAGCGTAAAAGTTTTTAAACTGAGCAGAGGGCAAGGTGGTGCCCCTCCCCAATTATATATTCATAAATTTCCAAAGCCAAGTAATTAAATTTAGATTCTCCAACCTGACCTTCTGGAAGTGTCAGAAACTATGCAGATTTCTCCGCCAGCATAAACTACTGTATTCGTTACTTGTTTTATCATTCCTACTATTGTTTGCATTATCTTATGTTCTTTTGCATCTGCCTAATCAAGCTCATAATAAACCTGCTAGTATTTCCGGGAGAGAGTGAGTGAGTGTGTGTGTGTGTGTGTGTGTGTGTGTGTGTGTGTGTGTGTGTAGTAGGTGGGTAAGCCCAGGTAGGTAAATTAGGTTAGTAGGTGAATGTTTAGGGGGAGATATCTGCCCATGAGTGCTCCTGAAGGCAGCCGGAACACTGAGAAACTACAAGCTGAACTAGTGTGCACTGAATCTCTTGCAGGAGACATCTGGCCAATGAATGTTCCCTGGTTGACAGCAGGAATACAGAAATTACTCTAACCTATAACATTTGCCGGAGTTCGAGAATATAGATTCCCAGCACGACTGATGCTTCTTATAGCACTGGGTGTCTGAAAATGCCTCACTCTAGGAAGAGGAGTGGCTCTGTTATCCGCCCTTGCACTGAGGTTTCAGGGTCTTAACTAAAGGTGCCTTCCCACAGGACTTCCATCTTCCAGGTGTGGTACTATTACACTTGTGAGGACATCCAGTCACAACTGGAGCGTTTCCAAGCAAATCCAAGACAAAATGTAGGTGATCAAAAATATATAGAGAAACTAGGAAACACACCCTTGCAGAAGCTCAGATGAAGACAAACAGAGAAGCCTGAGGCAGCACCATGTGTGAGAACTATTGCACATGCTCAGAAAGCGTTTACTTGAGCTCTGACAGGCTGGGTCTATGTGCTTGTCAATGGAGAAATAGAATTGTAAGCAATAGAGAAAAAATATGTAGGAAAGACATTATGGAGAGGAATAAATCCTTTTACAGAGTGGAGATCCAAGCTGCAGTTACCCAGCCTAAAGCACTGTTTAGAAATCTTAATATTTTGAGACAATTGCCACACAAATGATAATATCGGAATGAGAGGAAAAATAAATCATGAACAGTTTGCTAGCTATTTATCAGAGAGAATTCAATCACGTCAGAAAGCATTAGAAGCTGCACTAGAAATGGACAACTGTTTGTATATTCAGAAAGTAGGGAATAATTCCCCAAATAATTTTCTACCAAGTAAGTTGATACATGAGACTTCTGTTGTGCCATCTGCGATTACTGTAATCACTTCATCTTAGTTAAAGTTTAGAGAGGTTAGTTTAGAGGAAATTATTAAATTAATCCACTCAGTAAATGCATCATCACCACTGCTGGATCCATGTCCCTAAAGCCTTATAAAGAAATGGGTTAGAGTCGTAGAGAGTAAAGCATGCTTGCTTATCTGTAACAGGTGCTCTCTGATGTCAGTCCTCACTCATGGATGACATCATCAGATGGAACCCAATCTAGAGGAATATTCAATAGGTGTAAATTGTACCTTTTTTGTATTATGCTGAGGACTCAAGGGTTCAGTTACATTGGGCCAATAGTTTATGTAAAACCTTACCTTAGACATGAAGGTCCTCTGGCATGGGTACTGGGATCTGTGCCATACTTTCTACAATCCAGTCAAAACCTCGTCCCAGTTTTGACTGGGGTGCTGGCTATGCTTGGAGGCCCCCTGCTGCTTAGGATGAGAATAAGGACCCTGCTGTTAACCAAGGGTTGGAGGAAAACATTTCCTTAGTTGATAGAAATGTCACTTTGGCATCCTATTCGGGTACCTCCTAGATGAGGAAAGTGGATCTTGGAGTTTCAGTGTAGTGTTGCTGAAGTGTCGCACAGTGTACCTTATTCTAGGCCATTGTCATAGGCTTGGGGGATGTTGAGTGGCAGGGCCAAGAAACAGCACCAAATCATGAGGCTCAAATGAGTTTGGGCAGGCAAAGTCCATGCAGAGGAAGAGGTTAGGCAGGAGCCAGGTCAGGTGGAAAACAGAAGCCACGTCGTGGGTCAGGCAGAGTCAACACCAAAAGACAGCAGTAGAACAACTACTAGTGCAGGAGCAAAACAAGAGAACCTGTTGTTCAGGAGCCAGCCCAGAGGACTGGGGCTTCCCTTTATGTTGCAGCAGTGATGACATCATCAGCCTGAGTCACTGGCAGGCAGGGCTGTTATGTCTATAAAACTGGTGAGTTCCTTCAGGGCCTACTCAGAGCAGCTGGATACTGTGGAGAAGCAGGATGCAGAGAGCCATGCCGGGTGCCTCCAACAGATTGCAGGATACTGCACTGGGCTCGGGACCAAGATGTAGAGCATGCTGACCACAGAGCAGCAGCCCTTGGTTGGTGGCATGTTACAGCCACTGCTTCTTTGACCTTATTTCCAATGAGATTTTCTCCTTTGTATGACAAGTCAGCAAGTCTTTCCTGGACATCCAGTTGTAGGTTTGAGGCCCATGACCAAGTGAGCTTGTCAGCACCAATCCACACAACAGAGACTCTTGATGCTGTCTCAGAAACATCAATTGTCAACCTGGCCATGGGTTTTCCATGCGCCACACTCTTGTTCACCAGTGCTTGGAAGTAGTTTCTATCTCTTTATTGCATTCCATGCAGTCTGGCTTCTAGGGGTTTCCAGGTTTTGCCTCTGTATTACTATTTCTTGTTTGTGGTCACTTGATCTGTATTTAGTGACAGTTTATCTGTATTTTACATGTGTTACAGGAGGTGAAGAATACTGCTAGCATGTAGTTTCTGTCTAGCAGTTCATGACTTGGCATCTCTCCCTAGGAGTCATGCTGTTCAGGCATATTTTGTAGAAAAGCAATGAAGTGCTGGTTTTAAAGGAGGAGATACAGCAAAGGAGAACAAGCCTTGCTGAAATACCCCCAAGAGATGTCAAGAAGTTAAATAATCATTTGACAGTTGATGCCATTCGTGCACACTGCACAGTGATTTATCAAGGCCTCAGCAGATGACAGACTGCCTGCAGGGTTACTGGTACAGAATGGTGTACTAACTCTAGTTGGAGGATGGACACAGAAAATTGTTTGTTTGGCTGAAAAATGAGTTTAACCACCTTGTCCAGTTTCCCCCAGGTTGGCCACAGTGAGCATGGAGGAAGAATTAAGAAAGCAGAAAATTCTGCAATCATTACCCTATCATTTCCTCATAAATAAGTTAATTCTTTAACTGGAGCTGCAGTTGAAACTTTACTTATGCATTTTATTTTTGGTTTTAATATTTTTAAAGACTTAGCTCTTATTGGAAATCATTTCATTTCCCATTGTCCTTTCTGCCTCCTACTCACAGCAAAATTAATTTTCACAGCAAGTATGAAGCACTAGAGCTTTAAACAAAAAGACTGACATCTGTTGTGTGCTCTGCAGGGATTTATATTTTATTAAATGCCAGTAGTTTCTCAAAAGCATAGAAAGTTCATATTTCCTCATCTAGGTTTCAGTAATAAAGTGCCTTTCGTTATTTTGCCCATCTCACTTCTCTCAGAAACCGGTCAAGCATGTCTGCAATTTTAGAAACTCAGCAGTGAGTCAGCATGAATGCACTAAATCACAAGGCCTTACTGAAGAAAAAAACTACCATGTCAGCAAATCCAGTGCCGCAAAACGTCACATTCATATCTAGGAACTGAAACTGGGGAAAGTACAACCATTGAGATGCAAGAAAAATAAGTAGGAGCTGCACCATCCCATCTAGCTTGGGTTCTACTCCCAATACATTTCTTACTACAAAATGCCCAATTGTGTCCTCCATCTGCACCGTCCCTCCCCTTTTCAAGGCACAATAAGCTTGAAAACTGAAATAGCCTAATGTTCCCCAACAACCTAACTCTACACCAAGTTTGGTTGAGTAAGGTCTAGCTGTTCAAGTGCTATATGGCAGAAGAACATGTGCAAAGACAGAAATTGCAACATACACAGACACCAGTATAATTTGATAAACCTCTCTTTGCAACCAACAAAGGATAAAAATGGACACTGAACTATGCAAAAGAGGAAATTGGAGATACTGATAAATCAAACCACTGCCAGTTTGATACTCAGCTTTGGGTTTCCCAATCAAGATAGTGTTCATAATTCTAACAAGCAGCACTCCTATATTTAATCACTTCAAAGTTTATCAGACAGGGTGAATCAGTGTCTGCATGACTGAAATAACTACTGCTTCTATCAGTTCCACACCAAAACATATCTACTACCAAATCCCAAGGCTCAGCTGTTGATTCTCCAATAACTAGCAGCCACTGAAGTCTCAAATTTTAATAGTCCAGTAGAAGTACAAAGCGTACAGATTTGATATTTTTAAGTTTATTAGTTGTCTTTAAAGCTACTATTAATACTGCTTAGCATTCCATAGCAAGCAGAAAAGTACCAAAATGCTTATTTAATTGATTAACATGGACATAGTTTACTGGCTAAGTGACCATGATAAAGTGGCTTATTAATTTCTACGTTCCATTCAGTAGTACCATAGTTATATTTCCTTACCAGAAATCAAAATCTCATCTTGCATCTAAGAAAAATGAAACATAAGAACATACAAATCAGATTAGGAAGAAGAAAATGTTGACATTATCAAGGAATCTCCAACCCCTGATTTTCCAAACAAGCAGAACCTGATCAAGTTTCATTTGCTGGAATGTTGAAGGAGGAAGCACAAAAAGGAGGTATCTGTGGGCTAACATTTCCAGATAGTAGAGTTTGTCCTCAATGTTTTATCTTCTTTCACTCTTTCTTAGAATCCCAGAGGCATAAACTGTGATTCCGAGAGTTCCTTCCATGGGGGGTGTATGTGTGTCTGCTACTTCAAACTCTCCATGCAAATCAAGACACCACATTGCTGTATATTCTTTATTCCAAGATTAACAATTTTTTTGGATGTTGAATTATCCATGCTTTATCACTGAGCACATAATCTTTTGACAAAATCCCTTGAAGTCTGCACTGGAGGAAACAGCAGAAATAATTCTGATCAGTGCAACGAATTTCCTAATGGCACAGCAGGGTCACATGTTCCTGTCCCAGCACTGGAGAATAACTCTTTCTTAAAGGACTAATAGCAGTGGTTAGATAACTGGCTCTCTTCCCTTTGTGTCGTACAGGATTTAAGTCAAAAACCTCATGCAGTGCTAGGCAGGCTGCTCTAAGGGTCTGGAATCTGGCGGAAAATGTCCCTGGGAGACCATATCCTGGCAATTCCTCTAAC
Organism: Rhinatrema bivittatum; assembly: GCF_901001135.1. NCBI lineage: Eukaryota > Metazoa > Chordata > Amphibia > Gymnophiona > Rhinatrematidae > Rhinatrema > Rhinatrema bivittatum. Next base: position 255,688,739 of record NC_042617.1, on the reverse strand, counting down.
TCTACTCTGTCCAGTGGCAAAAAAGTTTCCACTATTTTTTTTTTACTCCAGCCTTCTGTAGGCAACCAGAACAGCTAACAAAAGTACAAAAAAAATAGGCCTCTTAAAAGAGACAATACAAACAAGACACTCAAAATCAAATAATTACATTAGCAGAAAAATAACAATCTACTAGACAGGGACGGATTTTGGGGAGGATGAGTCGATCAGTCATTTGGGGTGCCGTGAGCTGTGGGGCTCCCTGGGTACCATCAGCATCACCTATCTTGCCACAGCTGAAGAGAGGTCTAATGGCCTTGGAGGATCCCATCCCACCAGAGGCCAGAGAGAAGCCTGGGAGCAGTGGGGACGCCATCAGGTGTCGGGGAGGGAGGAGATGTTTTTAACTGAAGGCGCCAGTTGCTCAAAGTCCGACCCAATACCAGACGATAGAAGCAATAAGAAATCCTGAGGTGGTTATTCCCAAAACCCTCTCCTGAGACAAGCTGATTTAGCACTTCGCTCTCTCATACTCATCAGACAACTTCTGGGCAACACTCCTGCTCCTCTGTGCCACTAGAAACAATATTTCTCTCTAGAGATCTTCCTACTCCCTGAGCCAGTACATACTATAATGCACACACTATAATGCACGCATACTTAGGGATGTTGTAGGTTATGGAGAGGCAGAGTACCATCTCTGAAATAGATTAGGTTAAATACCTATTGGTCATTCAGTAGATGTCCATATTAACCAATATTTGGGTCTTCTTCCTCCTCCCTGCCTCCAGTGGAGTTGTGACTCAGTCTCAGTCAGCCCATAGAAGAGAGGCAGAAATGAAACCATGTCTCCTGGATGCCAGTATTCCTGTGTTATCATCCAGCTTTGATTGTAAGAGATTTTGAAAACAGCTGGCATTTTATTTCCTCTGGGTTAGGAAATATATTTAAAATTTCTCTGACGATACATGTGAAACATTAAAAGTCTCACATCTTTAAACACTGATTATTCTATGAAATCTGGACAAATGCTAGCTGTCTGATTTTATAACAATCCAGAATGCTGACACATTTCCATGTGATCCATTTCATGTACTTGCTTGAGCTGTGGGTGTAGCTTTGAATTCTGTTAACTTCTATGAACTTGTCTAGAACATCAGCACTGCCCTTCTCTTGGAAAAAAAAGATTCATGTAAACGTTCTCTTAGCCTAACAATCCTGTCAGAAAATAAAAAGTAATTAGTCTCCATGGAACCTCCTTCCCATTAGAGTTCATTTGTTTCTGTTCTCTGGTACGCTTTACCAGGAACAATCTCAAATGACTCATGCAATCTATGTCCCTGTAATGGGATGCACAGACCCATCAGGAAAAAAAAAGATTAATACACAGGCTACAGGAAAAACTGAGAACATAAATCATAGAAACATAGAAACAGAGAAATGACGGCAGAAGAAGACCAACAGGCCCATCCAGAATGCCCAGCAAGCTCTCACACTTATTTTCCCATACCCCGACCGCTGAGTTCAGGGCCCTTATTGGTAACTTTTTGATTCCAATTTCCTTCCTCCCCCCCCCCCCCCCCCCGATGCAGAATCAGTAAGTACAGCCCCAGGGAACAGCTTGCAAGTGAAATAGGCCGAACTCTGTGAAGACTGCAAGACGATAAAGGTCCATGGGGCAGAGCTCTGATGGGCCAGAACATCTACTTGTCTGGGAAAGACTAATAAAAGCCAGTTTGGCTTAATCATAAGTGTTCTTTACAAGCAGGAGCTCCTGAAACAAATTCAGAGCAGTAGATCTCAGGAAAAGGGAGACGTTCCGACCTCTGGTTCCAAGTTCTAAAGTTAAGTAACCCTTTCCCCATAGAAACGAGAGGTTCTTATTGTTTATTTTAATTTTTGCTCATGAATGTTTTTGTTATGGGGCTTTTAATAATTAAATCTGTGGGGTGTACAGTTTGCATTTTGATTAACCTTGTGTTATACAAAGAAAAGCATTCAAAAAAAAAAAATCACTTCCAGGTCATGTCTCCAGCAAGTTGTTTGGAGTGCACACGGGCTGCTCGCAGCATCACTGTCCTATCCAGTATAATTCCATCGTTGTGTGTATTCCTTAGCACTAAGTAACACTTTGTCATATTTATAAAAATGTAAACAGATAAGGTCAACCAACATACAGTGGTGGCAGGTCTATGGCTCTAAGATTAATAGTTTAGTTTATTGATCTTAATATACTATCTTTCCATTGAAAATCAAAGTGATTTACAATCAACAAAGAAACAGGGGGAAGGTGGTAGGTTTCTTAGTATGACCAGCAGGCTGACTTGACTGCAGCTCCCAGATAGGGACAAAAGGAGAAGAAATCTCCTGCAGGCAGTGAAGCCTGCCACAGCTGGCAAGTGGGAAATATCGTTAGTGCTGTAGATGGTGGTATTAGCAATTAAGAGTGACAAAAAGAGCTAGAAAATTCTATGTGGTCAAACTGTACTAAGTATTCCTAACTACAGCAGGGTAGGTGGGACAACCAGGCAAACTAACAGGCCAATACCTGCCATTGGATGCGCGTTTTCCCTTACCCCTTATTGAGTAAGGGGTGGAAAACTCGCGTCCAAACCGCCTAAACCTAACAGCGCCCGCAACATGCAAATGCATGTTGATGGCCCTATTAGGTATTTGCTCGCGATTCAAAAAGTAAAATGTGCAGCCAAGCTGCACATTTTACTTTAAAAAATTAGCGCCTACCCAAAGGTAGGCGCTAATTTCTTCCGGCACCGGGAAAGTGCACAGAAAAGCAGTAAAAACTGTGTTTCTGTGCACCCTCCGACTTAATATCATGGCGATATTAAGTCGGAGGTCCCGAAGAGTAAAAAAAGTTAAAAAAATAAAAATAAAAAAAAATGTGGAAGTCGGCCGGCGGCTGTCGGGTCGAAAACCGGACGCTCAATTTTGCCAGTATCCGGTTTCCGAACCCATGGCTGTCAGCAGGCTCGAGAACCGATGCCGGCAAAATTGAGCGTCGGCTGTCAAACCCGCTGACAGCCGCCGCTCCTTTTGCACGTTTCTACCGCTGGGCCTCATTTAAATACTGTATCGTGCGCACAGGTGAGTGAGTGGCCTGTGCACGCGCTGGGAGAGCGGACGTTCGCCCGCTCTCCCGCAGACTTTACTGAATCGGCCTGCAAGGAATTCAAATGGTACCTTATCCACCAATATGTACAATATAAAAATAAAACTAGAACAGGGGTTCCCAACCTTTTTGGGAGTGTGGATTCCATTTTAACCTCCAAAATTGTTGCAGACCTCTCACAAGCTTTTCTTAATTTTTATCTGCAGTTATGTACTGTATATAGAAAAATTATTAATGTAATAAAGACATTATATGCACCCCAAATGAACTGGTGGAAAGAGAAAGAGAAACTGGTGGAAATGGACTTGTGAAGAGAGAGAGACAGATAGACTGGTAGAAAGGTACTGGTAGAAAGTAAGAAACTGGTGGAAATAGACTGATGGAAATTGAAAAAACTGGTGGGGATGGACTGGTGGAGAGAGAGAGCGACTGGTGAGACTGACTGGGAGTGAGAGAGAGAGTCTGGTGGGGGACTGTTTGTGATCTTGAGACAGACTGGTGGGGATGGTCTAGTGGAGAAAGCGAGCGACTGGTGAGAATGGTCTGGTGGAGGGAGAGACAGAGTGACTGGCAGGGATGAACTCGAGGAGGGAGAGAGAGAGCTACTGGAAGGGCTGGACTGATTGGGATAGATTGTGGAGCAATGACAGAGTGAGATAATGGTGGGGAAAAGGGAAGGAGGGATGTTGGAGACATGCCCACATCACTAAAAGGAAGATGTGGAGAGAGGTTTGGGGCACATATTCCCCTCCCAAACCCCACCTCACCCCAACATGGTATGCTCTTTTTAAAGAAAATCACCTGTGACAGGGAAACCATCCTGTTAGTTTGATCTTGGCGGGGGTCCAATGACTCTCTCCTCACCTGCCTGTTACCAAATTCCACACATGCAGAGTTAAGACACCCCTGTTCATAAAGCCATGAGGCACTGCTACAAACATTTTGCATCATTATCGGAAAATTTTGAGCATACATGTTAGTGACATCTCTAGACAGATGAATCTTCTAAGTAACAAAAAAAACCCCCAAAAAACCCTGGCCAGTTTCAACCATCTAGTAAAACTGTCACTAAAATTATTCAAGCATATCAATCGAAAATTCATCTATGTAGGGATGGGACAGAATCCCATCATAAAATCTGCACCTACAATACCCTGTTTTTACAGAAACTCCCCAACAAAGGGTGCAGGGCAGAACAAGAACACTTCCCCTTACCATTCACCAGAAAAACAATATTAAAATTCTGATGTCACCTCAGTAACACCACAAATGCGCAGATATAAACTGAACTGGAAACCGCAAGAAGCCAGACTGAGTATGCATTACAATGGAAAACAGAAACATTGCCATTCCTCATAAAACTTCAAATAATATAATCAAGAAATACAAAATATCAATAATAGTAAAACCATACTAATAAAAAGAATATTTCAAAACAACTGACATATACAACATCCAATAATTTAAAACTCATACATTTATAAACTTCCCAAACAATAAAATATTTCAAAACATCAGACATCAAATAACAGCCAACAATTAAAACTAATAAGGATTTTAAAATTCACCATTCTCTATACTTGGGAACTTTTGATTTCCAGTTACCCTGAGATTGCCATGTATTAGTAGGGGTGGGGAAGGGGCACACAAACACACACATGCACTCACTCACACATTCTCCCTCTCACACACACACACACACACATACACTCAGACTTACTCCTTCTCTCATACACACATTCGCTCCCTCTCTCCTATGCACATACACACTCCCTCTCTATTATACACATATGCTTTCTCTCTCACATACACACATGATCTTACACATAGATGCTCCCTCTTTCATAGATATCTACTCACTCTCACACATATACTCTCATACACATACACTCCCTTTCTCTTATACATACAAGCTCTCTCTTTTGCTCACATAAACATGCTCCTTTTTCCTCATACACATACACACTTACACACAAGTTTCCTCTCTCTCATTCACATATATACATACACCCTCTCTCTCACCTGGGCTGGTCCCTCTCTTTTTCCTGGAGTCTTTGGGGGGTCAGGCAGAGGGGCCCAATGGCCCACTCAGGCTGCCTGAGTGATGGGATGCACCAGTGGCCTCCTTCATGCTTCGGGTGGCGGAGAGATGGAGTGCGTCAGCAGCCCCAAGGCCTCCCTCCTTCTTTGGCCGGTAGTGAGATGGGGGGTGCCATCAGCCCCAAGGCCTCCTTCATTCTTCGGCCACTGATGAGATGGGGTGTGCCAGCGGCCCACAGCTTCCTTCAGTCTTCTACCGCTGGCAAGATGGGGTGCAGCAGTGGCCTGTGGCTTCCTTCGTTCATCAGCCACTAGTGGGATGGGGTGTGGGAGCAGCCCCAAGGCCTCCTTTGTTCTCGGGATGGGTTGTGCCAGCGGCCTGCAGCCTTCTTCAGGCTTCTGCCATTGGTAAGATGGAGTACGCCAGCAGCCTGTTGGTCTCTCTCTTTTGTGACCACCATGAGATGCGATCTATGGTGGTCTGTTGGGCCTCTTCTTGGTGCAGGCAGTTCACGGACTCCTGTTAAGGTCTGCCAGATCCCTACAGGTCCATGGACCACAGGTTGGGAACTACTGCTTTAGTATGTTCCAGCACTGTTTACATGGGGAAGATGAAAAAATAGGGGTGGATTTTAAAACGTGCGCGCGCTACCCGGACGCACAATTTTATAACATGTGCTCGCATGTTATAAAATCAGAGGTTGGCGCACGCAATGGGGTGCACAATTGTGCAACTTGCACACGCTGATGCTCGCAGCCTTCTGTTACCTTCCAGGCCGCTCCGATTTTGGAGTGGCTTGGAAGGGAACTTCCCAACCCCCTAACCTAACCTCCCTTCCCCTAAACCTCACTTAGATCCCCCCCCCCCCCTCGACCTTTATCTTACCTGTTGCTGTGCGCACCGGCAGCCTGCAACAGCAACACGTGATCCTCCGGCAAATGGCCGCTGTGCTGGGCGCCTCTGACTCCGCCCCACCCCCTCCCCTCCCCCTCCCTTTTTTCGAAGCCTTTCTAAAATAGGTATTTTAAAGTCCGGGCCATACTGTACATCTGTAGCAAATTCCACAACAACAAAAATAATTCCTTCCCAAACACGGGAAAGGGCTCAGAAACGCTGTAATAGCAATTTTTCCGAGCATACAGCTATATCACGGAAGCACGGAGCATGACTGCAGATAGAGACCTAAAGACTGTATGGTTCATCCAGTCTGCCCAGCCACATCTCCTGCTCAGCTTTAAAGTCTCTCTCCCTTAGAGATCTTCAGTGCTTTCCCATGCTCTCTTGAATTCAGATACTGTCCTTTTCTGCATCAACTCCACAGGGAGACTGTTTCATGCATCTACCACCCTTTCTGTAAAGAAATATTTCCTTAGATTAGACATACCATGTATATATCCGCTGATTATAATCCATGTTTCTGTATTACTAATTTATTGTTTTGTGTTAATTTATAGTTTGTAATTTTGTTAACTTATTGCTTGATTACTCGATCTCCCATTTCTGTTATAGTTTAATTCTGTCCTATCTTCCGACATCCATGTTTTTACTCCCCCTGTTTTAATGTAACTTCTCATTTCTACTTATACGTTAATTGGTTTCCCCATGTTCTAATGTAAACCGGTACGATAAGACCTGGTCTTGAGTGTCGGTATAGTAAAAGAAGTTAAATAAATAAATAAATAAATTACTCCGGAGTCTACCCATTTTCACCTTCTTCCTATTATTCTTCATTCTAGTCTCCTGTGCTTTTATTCCTTGGCTGTATTTAAATGTCTATCATATTTCCCCTTTCCATCCTTTCCTCCATCTTTAAGTCTGTCCCCATCTTTCCTCCATCTTTAAGTCTGTCCCCATATGCTTTATGATTAGGGATTCTGATTTTTGGTTAAAGTAAAAAAAACCCTGATAAATCACCCCAATAGGGAAATTAGATTTTTCATTTTTTTTTATTTTTTTTTTTATGTTTAAACAATTTTATTGGGTTTTCCAAAACAAACAACCATTGTAGGGGAGGGTGGTTTCAGATCCCTCCCCTACCACAATACTTTTCAGTTTTAAATGAAAAATACCTGAAAAATAGGCCTGCCATGGAGGCACTCTGATGATGTCATCCAGCCACTGCAAGATGCCTCTTCTTGACTGCAGAAGTCAGATATAATTATCAGAGAGGGGTCTGATGGGGCCGTGGAGGACTCCATCCTGCCATGGCCCAAAGAAAAGCCCAATGGGGCCATGGTGGACCCCATCCTGCTGCGGCCCGAAGAGAGGCCTGGGAAAGCTATGGCAGACCTCATCCTGCAGTGGTCAAACAGAGGCCTGGTGGTGCTGCAGCAGACCCTATCCCACCATGGAACGAAGAGAGGGGGAGGCCCTGAAAGAGTGTGTGTGTGTATGTATGTGTGTGAGAGAGTGAGAGCCTGTGTGCATGTTACAGAGAGAGAAAGCCTGTGTGTGTGAGAGCAAGAATGTGTGTATGAAAGAAGGAGTGTATGGGACAATGATACACAGCCTGCCACCAGCCTGAAACCTCCCACCCCAACACACTCACAGCCTGCCACCAGCCACAAAACAGCCTGCCATCCATGCCTCATATAACCCTAACTTCATCTTTTCCAGTCACACACATACCCTGCCACCCCATACCCTCCTCATCCTTACCTCCATTCCCTACAGCCACATACACACACCATGTAACACAAAAGCATGTAAATAGTTTAAGATAAATTGATATGTACCTTATTAAATTGACTCCACCTAAAAATGTGCCAACATTTTTAATTCACATGATGAAAACCTCAACACCTATTTTTAGTGCCAGCTAAAAATAACTCCCCCTAAACTGGCAATTCATAAACCCCTAGAATCGGAAGCCCTAATTATGATGAAGACTGTTGACCATTTTAGAAGCTGTCCTCTGACCTGACTTTTCGGTTTACATCCAGAATTGTACACAGTACTCCAAATGAGGTCTCAAAGACTTACATGGAGGCAGTATCACATCCTTTTTCCTGCTGGTCATTCCTCTCCCTATGCATTCAGTCATCCTTGTTGGATTTCTCTAACAAGACTTGCTTCTGGCAAAATCACGCTGCCTCAGATCCTGTAATGCCCTGGATTCCAGAAATTGCACTATCCTTTGTTTTAGCAGCGATTATATTACTTCACTCACCACAGAAGTCAAACTAACCGGCCTGTTGTTCTCAGAAGAGGAACCACATCTACCTGTCTAGTGTTTTGGAACCAGCCCTGACTCTAACGAAGCACTGAAATGTTAGACAGCAGAGCTGCTAGAACTTCTCTCTGTTCCCTTCATACCCCTCCAATGCATTCCACTCGGCCCCAACACTTTTTCTACTTATAGCTTTGCTAGTTCCTTGAGAGCACAGTCTTCTGAGAATCGATTGAGGTCCACTTCACATCTATTCCTATTTGTGAAAGTTTTTGTGGTCCTATTCCAAGCCCTTTCTCACTGAACACTAAACAGAAATATTTGTTAAGCAACTCTGCTTTCTTTTTTATCTGGCTCTTCATATCCACCTTTGAGTCCTTCAATCCCATTTTTGCACTATCACTAATATAATCTTTTAATAGAAAAAAGTCATCCCCCTCTTTTTCTTTATTAGCTAATTTCTTCCATACCTATTCATATTTTTTCCTCTAAAACCTTCTCCAATTTCCTCTTGATTTATTAAAAATGACACGAGGTGTGTGGCACCTTACAGACTTAACGGTCCTTGAAAGCTCATGCCTCAATAAAATCAGTGTTGTCTCATTTCTGATCTTATCGATTTTCAAGGATTTGCAAAATGTCAAGTCTGCTTCGGGTTAAAGGACAGCACAGACGGTAACAGATCAAACAAGGACATTTCTGACTGCTCTATTTTTTTTTCTTTTATATTTAGAAAGGAGAGAGTGGCAGAGTTTAAAACATAGTTTTTAAATTAAAACATATCTTGCAGGCACTAAATTTAGCCTTTTTATGGTTGTCATAGCAATCTATCCTACTTGGTGCTATATATACATAATCATTATCCTTATGTTCATGAAAATATTCATTATCTTAAAATATCTAAGAATGTAGGCCATTCTACAGCTTGATGGCTCAAACCACCTATTCCTAAAAATCAAATTAAAGTTTCTATTTTTTTTTTTTTACCTTAGTTACATCCCTCTGTGTCTTTCCTATGTTACAAGTGCAAACATATTCCATAACAGTGTAAGATGTGCCATGTAGGTTGAGATTAATGGTCCATCAATCCCAGCATCCTGTCTCTGACAGTGGCCAATCTGGATCACTTGGAAGTACTTGGCAAATAAGATAGTCCATGCTATATTACTTTCAGAAGTAAGAGGTGGAGTCACACAAGTCTACCTGGCTAATATTTATTTATGAATCTCCAGAAACTTCACCAATTTTTTTTAAACTCAGCTATACTACCAGCCTTGACCATATTCTCTCGCCATAAGTTCCATAGCTAAATTGTACACTAAATTTTAAAAAAATGTTTAAATTTGTTTTAAATCTGCTACTATTTAGTTTCATGGAATGCCCCTTAGTCCTAGAACTATTTGATAAGAGAAAATAACTATATTCCCTATTAACTTGCTCTATATCTTCCATAATTTTGTAATACTCTTTTCATATCCCTTCTCATTTGTCACTTCTCCAAAATGAAGGTCCATAACCTATTTAGACTTTCTTCCAAACCCTTTATCATTTTTGTTGCCCTTTTCTGTCCTTTTTCTAGATCCTCTCTATCTTTGAGAAGTGGCGACTAGAACTGTATACAATATCCAAGATATGATTGCACTATGGATCTATACAGAGGTGTTATAATCCCACTTTTTGTTGTTCTTTTTCAAATAATTCTTTTTTTTGATCGCCACTGTACACTGGGTTGAGCATTTCAATGTATTGTCCACTGTGACTCCAAGGTCCTTTTCCTGGTTGGTAACACCTAATATGGAGCCAGGCATTGTAAATACATACAGGCCGATTTAGTATTTAAATGAGGGCCCACGGTAAAAAGAGGCATTAGGGACATTAGCGCGTCCCTAGCGCCTCTTTTTTGACAAGAGCGGCGGCTGACAGCGAGTTTGACAGCTGACACTCAATTTTGCCGGCATTGGTTCTCAAACCCGCTGACAGCCACGGGTTCAGAAAACGGACGCCGGCAAAATTGAGCGTCCGGTTTTCAACCCGCGAGCCGATTTTAAATTTTTTATTTTTTTTAAATTATTTTTTACTTTTGGGACCTTTGACTTAATATCGCCATGATATGAAGTCGGAGGGTGTACAGAAAATCAGTTTTTACTGCTTTTCTGTACACCTTCCCGGTGCCGAGAGAAATTAACGCCTACCTTTGGGTAGGCGCTAATTTCTGAAAGTAAAATGTGTGGCTTGGCTGCACATTTTACTTACTGAATCGCGCGGGAATAACTAATAGGGCCATCAACATGCATTTGCATGTTGCGGGCGCTATTAGTTTCGGGGGGGGGGGGGGGGGTTGGACGTGCGTTTTCAACCCCTTACTGAATAAGGGGTAAAGCTAGCGCGCGTCCAAACAGTGCGCTCTGCCGGAGCGCACTGTACTGTATCGGCCTGATAGTTAGGATTATTTTACCTTATGTGCATTACTTTATACTTGTCCACATTAAAATTTCAGCTGCCATTTAGATGCCCAGTTCTCCAGTCTCAAAAGGTCCTCCTACAATTCTTCACAAGCCATTTGTGTTTTATAATTACTTTGAATAATTTTATACCATCTGCAAATCTGATCAACTTGCCCATGGCTCCCTTCTCCAGATCATTTATGAATATATTAAATACCAGTCCGAGTATAGATCTGGGGCACTCCATTATTGAAAATTTAGATCTATTCTCTGTTTCTTATGTATTAATCTGTTACCAGTGTATAGTAGGACACAGGCTCCTATCCCATGACTTTTAAATTTCCTTAGGCATCTCACATGGGACTTTGTCAAATGTCTTCTGATCTTTCAAGTGTTTACACACAGTAATCATATCACTTCTTAAGTCTCTTCCTTTCCAAGATAAGCCTTTTTTTTTCTTTTTTTAGCTGTCCCAGTGCACATATGTTAAATGTTTCAGTTCTCTAACCTGTATTTTTTTTTCTAAAGTCTCATAATAAAGAAACTATGGGGAAAAAAAACTAGGGTAGTCCCTTGAAATGTCTTTATAGCACCCTTGATAATTTTACAGGGATACTTCATACTGAAGTATGGCTTTTAAAACAAATTGTGGTTAGAAGCGGTTTTAGAAATTGTTACAGTAGAAACTGTACTATAAATAAATATAAATAAATTTTCCAGTTTACAAAAAATATGAGACTTGCTAGCCTTGAGATATCAATGACTGTTGTGGCTGGCTACAGTTTTGAGTGTTGTGTTATCTGTTTCCCCCTAGCATGGTCTTATAAGGAAGCAGCTGCCTGACACAGTAAGCCAAAGACAAATTTTGTTCTGGCTATAAAATAATCATTTTTTAAAACATTGTCAACTGCTGTTTGAATAAAGAGATGATTCTAGTTCAATGCAAAAGCACTTAGTCAGATAATTCAGAAGTTATCCAGCTAAATTCTGGCCGACTAATTTATTAGTTAGCTAGAATTTAGCTGGATAATTTAAGGGCATTCTGGGAGTGTAACTGGGAGGAGTTAAGTTATCTAGCTAACTCCGATATTCAGAGTTAGCTGGATAACACAGCTGACTAAGGGGGTCATTTATCAAAGGCTTATCTTATGCGATACGGCCATATCGCATAAGATAAGCCTCTATTGCACGCGAAAAGGGCCTTTTCACATGCGATATCATGCAAATTAGGGGGAGGAGAGGAGTCTGGGCAGAGAGGGGAGGAGTCGGCGGTCTCTTCGCTGCTGGCAATAATATTGCCAACATTATCATTGGCAGTAGCACGCCGAATAGCACCACCTTTCACGGTGGTGCTATTCGGTGCGAAAGCCGGCAGCTGGCGCACTGCCGAGGTGCAAAGGCTGCGGGCTTTCCCAGGCCCTCCCTCCCTCCTTCACAGGATTCATCATTCTCCAAAGAATGATGAATCCTGGCCTAAGTCTGGTTCGCCCAAAGAGCTGATCTAAAGTAAGCTGGATACAGTTAGCCCGCTAACTTTAAAATAGCCGGCTATATTTAATCGTGCAGCAGCACTATTGAATATTAGGGATGTGCATTCCTTAGTTTTTGGATGTCCATTCATTTCATTCGTTTTGCGTGTAAGCACGTATATAACGAATGGACGAATGTACGCACAAAACGAATGCTATGCACATCCATTAGGAAAACATCATTCGTTGTGCATACATTTGTTCGTTTGTTAGATACACAACAGGTGTCCAAACGAATGAAATGGACACACAAATGCATATCCCTTTTGAATATACCTCCAAAATTAGCCAGATAAATTTATCCAGCTATCTTTCCGATCTGGCAGTGACTGAATATAGACCTCTTAGTTTTTACTATATCATTTTCTCAGCATATTTTCAAGATGCAATCTGACTGGTGCTGTTTTTGTCAGTCAATCCAAATTAGCCTGTAGCTTTTTCACTTTCTATCATTACTGTACTAGGCACTTATTTTGGAATTATCTGAAAACATACATAAACATATACAATTACCGTATTTTTCGCTCCATAAGACGCACTTTTTTTCCCACAAAGGTGGGGGGAAAATGTATGTGCGTCTTATGGAGCGAATATAAAAAAAAAACCAAACAAAAATCTAACAAACACCCCCCCCCCCCCCGACTCCCCCAAGACCTGCCGACTTAATTTCCTACAACCCCCCCCCCCCCAAGACCTGACAAATTAATTTCCTGAAACCCCCCACCCTCCTGACCCCCCCAAGACCTGCCAAACGTCCCTGGTGGTCCAGCGGGGGTCCGGGAATGATTTCCTGGGCGTGGGCCGTCGGCTGCCAGTAAACAAAATGGCGCCGACGGCCCTATGCCCTCACTATGTCACTGAGACCGACCGCTGCTATTGGTCGGTCTCAGTGACATAGTGAGGGCATAGGGCCGTCGGCGCCATTTTGTTTACTGGCAGCCGACGGCCCTATGCCCTCACTATGTCACTGAGACCGACCAATAGCAGCGGTCGGTCTCAGTGACATAGTGAGGGCATAGGGCCGTCGGCGCCATTTTGTTTACTGGCAGCCGACGGCTCACGCCCAGGAGATCGTTCCCGGACCCCCGCTGGACCACCAGGGACGTTTGGCAGGTCTTGGGGGGGTCAGGAGGGTGGGGGGTTGCAGGAAATTAATTTGGCAGGTCTTGGGGGGGGGCAGGAGGGTGGGGGGTTGCAGGAAATTAATTCGGCAGGTCTTGGGGGGGTCAGGGGGGTGGAGGTTGTTAATTTAAAGGGTTGGGATGGGGGGGGGGGGGTTTGGGGGTTCCCACAGAAAGAAAAATTTTCTGATCTGGGGAGTGGACCGAAATGGCCCTCCCCAGACCCGAAACAAAATGGGGAGAAAAAAAAAAACTATGCACTCCCCTAATTTGCTCCATAAGACGCCCAGACGCAGAGCCGGTTTAGCACAATTTTTTTTTTTTTTAATTTTCCCCCTCTGAATCGTAGGTGCGTCTTATGGTCAGGTGCGTCTTATGGAGCGAAAAATACGGTAATCATGAATCCAATATTGATATAAGATCATAAGAAATGCCATACTGGGTTAAACCAAGGTCTATCAAGCTCAGCATCCTGTCTTTGGCAGTGGCTAATTCAAATCACAAGTGCCCAGTAGGATCCCAAAGATTAGGTCCAATCCTTTTGCTCATAACCATGGATAAGCAGTGGTTTTCCCAAGTCTACATGCCTAATAGCAGCTTATGGATTTTTCCTCCAGTATTTGTCCAAACCCTTTTGAACCCAGCTAATCTAACTGCTTTTACCACATCCTCTGGCAACAAGTTTCCCTGTTTAATTCTGCGTTGAGAGAAAATACTTTCTCAGATTTGTGCTAAATGTGCTGCCTATTAGCTTCATGGAGTATTCCCTAGTCTTAATGCTATTTAAAAGGGTAAATATCCATTTCCTGTTTTACCCATACCAACCCATTCATGATTTTATAAAGCTCTATCATAGTGCCTCTCAGCTACCTCTTCTCCAGGCTAAAGAATCTTAACCTGTTTAGCCTCTCCTCACATAGAAGCCATTCCACCTCAAACTCCACTTCTACAGCTGTCCAATTATACACGTTTTAAATATCATTATTCAAAATGTATGATCAGCCAAACAATTTTTAACCCATTTGCAAGGTTTCCCCAAATCTGCTTATGCTCCTAATCTTTTCCATAAACAAGTTCCCATGCAGTATGTTGGTAAATGCAGTATGAACAAATATCAGCATTGTCAAAGTATTCAATTTTCTTGAAATACAAATTAGCAAGGTGAACAGACATAAAAGTTAAAAAGTTGAATTGCTGTTGTGATATGCTGTGCTTTCTCATTATTGGTTTTCAAACTATTCTTACTACAGATGTTAGGGTGATAGGTCTAGAGCTATCTGCTGCTGTGCTCATGAAAACCTTTCATTTATATTAAAAATATATAATATTCCAAGATTAATGTTATTGTTATAATTTGAGAAACAATAATAAACAAATGGTCTGTCCCCCACACACTAATATTTCCCCCCCCCAAGCACGTCTGTCCCCCACACACGCATCTCTCTCCCCCCAAGCCCATGTCTGTTCCCCATACACTCATCTCTCCCCCAAGCACATCTGTCCCCCACACACTCATCTCTCCCCCAGCACGTCTGTCCCCCACACACTCATCTCTCTCCCCCCAAAGCACGCCTGTCCCCCACACATGCAACTCTCTCCCCTCCAAGCACATGTCTGTCCCCCACATACTCATCTCTCTCACCCCCCCCAAGTACGTCCTTCCCCCACACACTCATCTCTCTCCCCCCCCAGCACATGTCTGGCCCCCACACAGTCATCTCTCTGCCCCCCAGCACATGCCTGGCCCCCACACTTATGTACCTCTTCTTTTCGATTGTTGCCAGTGTTTCATGAAAAAACAAGTGCTATTTTCCAAAAAACCAAGCCCAAGAATGTCTTGTCCCCCACACACTCATCTCTTCCCCCCCCCAACCACATGTCTGGCCCCCACACACTCATCTCTCTCCCCCCCCCCAACCACATGTCTGGCCCCCACACACTCATCTCTCTCCCCCTGCACATGTCTGGCCCCCACACACTCATCTCTCTCCCCCCCCTGCCCCCCCCCCAGCACATGTCTGGGCCCCCCACACACTCATCTCTCTCCCCCCCAACCACATGTCCTGGCCCCCACACACTCATCTCTCTCCCCCCCCCCCCCCCCAACCACATGTCTGGCCCCCACACACTCATCTCTCTCCCCCTGCACGTCTATCCCCCACACACTCATCTCTCTCCCCTCCCCCCAGCACATATCTGGCCCCCACACACTCATCTCTCTCCCCCTGCACATGTCTGGCCCCCACACTCATGTACCTCTTCTTTTTGATTGTTGCCAGTTAAGTGCTTCACTCCCTTCAGTGGCGCATAAAACCTCCCAGGATCACCAGACACTGTTGCTTGCAGTCAGTATTCCTCGTGGCCAGCCCTCATCGGCAGCAGCAGCCAATGACAGGGACAGCTGGGCTCAAGTCCCACCCACCAAGCCCAAAAAAACCCGTGATTGACAGCAAAAGTCGCCCAATAATAAGCAAATCCACGAACTGAAAAAAAAAAAAAGTGAATTGCTGGAGGGGAGCGGCTATGTGGACTGGGCTTGTGCGACACACAGTTTGGAAAGCTCTGCTATAGATGAACAACCACCTCCTACAATTTCCTGCATAACTGAAACCTGGCTAAATGACAAGGACAATGTACTCTTAAACCAATTATCTCATCCTAAATATGATCTGTTTCATATTCCATGACAAAAAAGAAAAGGTGGAGGCCTACTAATAATCTGTAATAAAGAAGTCAAATTATCACTAAAGAAAATCGAAATTTGCCCACCATATGAAGTTGCCAACTTAAAATCAAAGCAAATTAATATACTGCCCACTTGGCTTACTCCAAAAAGATTGCTCACTCATTACTGAACTCTTCACAAAAGAATTCCGTACTCCAGAAACAAGAATAATCTTAGGAGACTTTAATCTACATGTAAACGCTTCACCAAGATCTCCTGCTTGTGACTTGTTCCTTGATGCAATGGATGCCATAGGATGGACTCAATACATTTCTAAAGCCACACACACAAAGCTGGCAACACTCTTGATTTAATATTTGCACATCCCAACTACTACAATTATAAGTACTAAACAAAAGACAATTCCCTGATCTGACCACCATCTAATCATGGTGAGCTAATATATAAAAAACTAACTAAAAACTCAGAGATAAAAAAAACACCATATTATTCAGAAAGAAAATCAAAATACAAACACTAACTAATGCATTAGAGATCAAAATTATTGATTTAAACCTAAACAGCTGCTACAATGCATTTATCCCATTACAGAACACTAACAAACAAATCAAAAAAGAATATTACACAAAACAGATACATGGAATTATCTTTGACTCAAAACTCTTATTTGGAACAGTTAAGAATCTAATTAAAGATCCCTCTTCACATCATACAATGAACATCAATTTTACAAAAACTTCAAGTAATGATTATGCAACAGCACTAACAGAAAAAAATCAAAATGCTGAATCAACAAATAACTTATTCCCACCCTCCAATAGTAACAGAAGATCTATATCCACAAGATAATTTGACAGAGTACCAAAACTGTAGATAAGCAAAATTATAACCAAACTTAAACCTGCTACACATCCACTTGACCCTATACCAGCTACCCTACTGAGACAAGTAATCAAGACAATAACCCCTACAATCACAACGCTAACCAACCTTGCCCATGAGGAAGGTTATATGCCCCAAAGTCTAAAACAAGAAGTTATAAAACCAATTTTAGAAAATAAATCAGGAAGACCTGATGACTGGAATAACTACAGTCCAATCTCTAACCTTCATTGCGAAAATCCTTGAAAAAGCAGTCCTTACTTAACTGGAAAATCATTTATTTATTTATTTTTTATACCGTCAATCTATAAACAATCTTAACGGTGTACAATAAAACAATACTAAGAAAAATAAAAACCGTGTAAGTGAAACATTAAAATAAACCGGATAAAACAAAGTAAAATACATCAAATCAAAATACATGTTAATAATAAATATAAAAGAAATAAAATCTTAAAATAAACAATAAATAAGAATTTTTGCTCTGACCAAGAATGGAGTTATTCTGGGACCCTTTAATGCTTGTTAATATTCAATTTTCATACGCTCTTTTAAATAGCCAGGTTTTAAGATCTTTTTTAAATTTAACATAATCCTTTTGGAGTCTTAAGTCCGTAGGAAGCAAGTTCCACAATTTTGGCCAGCTATTGAAATTGCTCTTTCCCTAACCTCTGATAGCTGCGCAGATCAAATGGAGGGAATGTTGAGTAAACCTTTATTAGCTGATCTGAGATTAGTTTCTGGGATGTGTAAGTGAAGAGCAGCATTTAACATTCTGTTTTATCATGATTTAAGGATTTGTGAACCAGGCAGAGTACCTTGTATTCAATTCTTTGTTTAATAGGAAGCCAGTGCAAGGTTATTAGAGTGGGTGTTATATGATCAAACTTCTTTCCTCCAAACAGCACTCTTGCAGTTGCATTCTGCAATAATTGTAGAGTTCTAATAGTGGTGGCAGGTAATCCAAGAAAGAGAGCATTGCAAAAATCATGGGTAGAGAAAATTAAGGATTGAAGGATCGTACGGAAGTCATTGAGTTCTAATAGAGGTTTTAGACATTTAAGAACGTGTAATTTATGGAAGCCATCTTTAATCTTTTGTTTAACATCTAATTTAAAGTATAACTCTTGATCAATTATAAAACCTAAATCACAGACCTGAGTGACTGAATTAAGTTGCATAAAATCAGAGTTGAACTGAATTGTTTTGTCAGGAGATGATTTTCTGCTCAAGCATATCAGTTCAGTTACATCCAGTAACTTGAGTGAATCTTCAATTGTAGCCTTTATAGGAATTAAAAGCTGTACATCGTCGGCATAAATAAAATGAATGATACCAAGACCAGACAACAATTTACATAATGGTAATAAATAAATGTTAAAAAGGGTAGCTGACAGGGAGGAGCCTTGTTGTACTCCAGTGTCAATTCAGTTTTTTTCCAGAAAGACAGGTATTCAACCTGACTTGAAAGTAACTATCATTAAGAAAGGATTTAAACCAAGGGAGTACTGTCCCTTTTAACTCAATATCTATCAATCTTTGAATTAAAATGTCATTGTCAACAGTATCAAAAGCTGCTGATAGGTCTAGTAGGATTAAAAGATATGACTGGCCGGTGTCAAAGCCTCTGAGGGCTGTATTAGACAAGGCTAGTAGGAGGGATTCAGTGCTAAAAAATTTACAAAAGCCAAACTGGGAAGGATAGAGTATATCATTAGCTTCTACGTATTCAAATAATTGTTTCTGAACTATTTTTTTCGATCACTTTTGCTAGAAAAGGAAGATTGGAAATAGGTTGAAAATTATTAAGATCATTAACATTGGACTTGTTTTTTTAAGATGGGTTTAACAATGGCACATTTTAGAACACTGGGAACATTTCCTTCTTGAATAGATAAATTATCTATCCTAGTGATTGCAGGAGTAATAAGATTAAGGACTGGTTTGAGATATTTAAGAGAGATGGAATCAAAAGGGTGATTAGCTGGTTTTAAGTTGGATAAGATAGAATGAACTTCAAGTACACTAGCAGTCTCGAAACCAGACCACGTAATTGATGTGTCTAAAGGTAAAGTGATCATTTGATATGTAAGATGTTAAGTCTTTTAGAAGATTAGAAATTTTTGACCTAAAGAAATTTGCAAGCTCATTGAATTTCTTTTGAGAGTTTTCAGAATTTAGCAAAATATTTGCTGTGCAAGGTGAAATAAGACTCTGCACTAAGATAAAAAGAGCTTTAGGGTTAAATTTCAAATCATGTTTAGCTTTATTAGTTGCTGTTCTATATTTGGAAAGCAAAATTCTATATGATGCGAGATCATCATCATTCGGGTATTTACACCAAGTTCTTTTTCTTTTTTTCTTAAAAGTAATTTAATAGCTTTTAGTTTTTGGTGTACCAAGGGGAGCCCGATTTTTTATTTCTTGGGATGGCTTTAGTAATAACAGGGCTAATGTTGTCCGCAAGATGATATAAAGCATCACTCCAAGAGGAGGTAGCAGAGTTAGAATTTTCAAAAGAAAGATTATCTAGAAGATAAGATACTTTATCCTAACCAATTTGGATTCCAAAAAAAACACTCAACAGATACTCTTCTTCAATCCTTTTTTGATCCTATTTTACGAGGATTTGACTCGCACAAATCATACTGCCTAGTCCTAATTGATCTAATAGCTGCCTTCGACACTGTTGACCATGATATGCTATGCCAACAGTTGAAAATATCGGGATTGATGGAAATGTGCTAAATTGGTTCACCTCTTTCGTCACAGATAGATCATTCCAAGTAAAACTTGACAATTACTTGTCTGACACCTTCCAAAGCACAACTGGTATTCCACAAAGATCAGCGCTATCAGCAACATTATTTAATATCTATATGCTAAACATTTGCAAATTAATAACTGACCTGGGTTTAAACTTCTTCCTGTATGCAGATGATCTTCAATTTTATATCTCTCTAACCAAATCATTTGAAGAAACAACTTCTCTAATTTCTGAATACATGATTAAATAAAAGAAAAACTAGCTCAATGGAAACTCTTGATGAACCTCCCAAAAACTGAATTTATTTGGTTAAGTCACAACCCACAAAAAACTATACTCCCAGGAACAGATCTTGGAAGTTGCCAAGTAACCTCTGCTACCCAAGTGAGAGATCTAGGGGTCCGAATCGAAGAAAATTTTACAATGAAAGCCCACATAAGCAAACTGGTTAGATCCGGTTTCCACATACTGCGGATTCTGAGCTGATTAAAATATCTACTAAGTTCAACATATTTCAAAACAGTTTTACAATCTCTCATTTTTTCAAACCTTGTCTACTGTAATTCATTACTTCTAGGTCTTCCAACAAGTCACTTAAAACCCCTGCAACTACTACAAAATACCACTGCTAGATTATTTGGCGCAAGAAAATTTGACCACATCACTCTAATTCTGATGGCTCTACATTGGCTTCCTGTACAGTCAAGAATACATTATAAAGTTCTAACTTATAACATATAACTTATGCCTGTCTGTCGCAGACGGCTGCGACCGTGAGTACTCACGTCCTGCACTGCCCTCCTGCCCTCCCCGGGGCTGCTCGCTGCGTGGGCCTGTCTACATTGCCGCGCCCCACAGGACTTCTCTCGGTGGCATGGATGCCACTACTTCCTACTCCAATGCTGGGCCTTCCTAGGCGCGCGCGTCACAGGCCCCACCTTTGAGGTCCCCAGCAAGCCGACTTGGCAACAAGTCCATCCGTGGTCTGTACTCCTGTGTGTTCCTGAGACGTCGCTTGCTGCCTTGCTCTTGGACCCTGTCTGGCACCCGCTCCTTGGGGGTCAGTGTGCACTCCTTCGGGGACTCGCTCCCCTGGCCTACTCCACTCCTCGGGCTGGCCCTGAGCCTCTGCAATGGCTCCAGCTATTCAAGTCTCCATCGGAACACCGTGGCAGCCTGTGAGTTCCTCGTCTGGCCTTCCTCACTCCTCAGGGTTGCGCCCAGATCCTCGCCAAGATTGGCTGTGCTTGCTTGCTCCTCGGGCCCCGCTTCTACTCAAGAGAACTACCTACGGGGCTGGACTCCAGCTTGTTCCTGACTGTCAACAGTCCCGCTCCTCGGGTAGTCCCTTGCTACATCTCTGGCATTACCTCCGCTCTCCGGGTTCCTGCCTACGTCAGCAGCTGGGTTCGGGACCAGACTATCCTACCCCATAACCCCAATACACGCCGAAGTACTGGGCCAGCTAAAAGGGGCAGGCCGGGGCAGGGGCCGGCCGGGAAAGCGGCCATTAGGCCCTGTTCTGGGGAAGCGTGCTTCAGCAGCCAGCTGGCATGCGGAAGATACTTCTGCATGGAGGAGCAGTAAGTATGAAAACAAAAGAATAGGGGATAGGTTTAGTTTAGGGGTCGGGGAGGAGAGGGGAAGAGGAAGGGTAGGTAGGGTTATAGGAACATACCCTCCCAGTCTGCTCTTTAATTAGAGCGACTGGGAGGGAACAGGGCAAAGGACCTATCATGTCGCTGCGCATACTTTAGAAAATTCCCCCCCCTCGTGTGTGAGAGTCGCGGACCACCTGCACATGTGCTCAAGGATATCATATTTTATAACATGTGACAGCCGACACAAGCATGTTATAAAATGATTGCGTCCATGTTCACGTGCCGGGAACTGGGCGTACATGGACGCATGAGCGTTGGTTTGAAAATCTACCTTTATATGCATTGTGGCCTCCCCCAACCTAGCCCTGCTCCTGGGGACACCTTACACAATGCAAGGAAAAGTAGGAACATCACATATAATTTTAGCTACATGGAAGGATGACAATTAAAAAATAAAAACAAAAAAAACTTATCTGAGTAAATGGCTTTTGAAAATTGCCCTTTGTATGACTGCTGTTTTCTTTTCTTTTTTTTTTTTTATTTATGCAATTTTAATTATACATACAAGAATTCCTTGCATTGAATAATGAGGTATACAGAAAAAAGTCTCTTTTACATGTCATCATGACAAGGCAAACATTTACTACAAAATATTTCTACCCCAAACATTAAAAGGAAAAAAAAAGGGGGGGGGGGGGGGAAGACAATGGAGCGGATAAAGGAAATAAGGAAAAGATAATATTGAGAACAGCCAGTATTGTCTGCTGCTTTCAAATGACAGCTATGAGGGCAATATGCAAAACGTTTGCCTGGGTAACTTTTGGAAATAGCTGGACAAAGCAGGAAATGTTAATATTTCTCCTTGTTCCCCATCTAAATTTTGCCCAGGTAACCTGCTGCCCAAACAAAATTTACCAGGGTGAAAAATAAAGGTGGCACTAGGGGCACTCCCGGGCCACAGTTTCACTTTGTCAGAGCAGCCCTGAATATCAGCGCTACTCTGACAAAGTTAGCCAGGTAAGCCTGGCTGGATATATATCGGTCCTAAAGTCATCTGGAGAACTTTTTCAAGGTATACTCAGGTGTCTACTTATTCATTAAGTTCAATGGAATATCTGTTAAAGTTATATAGGTATTAACTTTGCTTGCCAGTTTATTCACTATGGACCTCTGTATTTTACATTTTTTTTTCCACACCACTAATTATGGGAGCACATTTTGCATTTGGCGGGCTGGCCACAAAGCTTGGTGACAACAAGGTCATGGCACATTTATTTATTTATTTATTTTAAAACTTTTATATACCAGTATTAGTATGCAAACATCATACCTGTTTACATTGTAACTGAAAGATTGAAAATACAACCAACAGGGAGGGGGAAAGGAGGGAGTAAATACATAGTGCAGTAAGATGAAGGAAAGGGAACATCAACTTTGAGAGGTAAACAGGAAAATTAATTACAAAGGGCTATATACAGTATTTACAGGAGGCTATTAACAGAGTACAATTTGAGAGTTGCTTATGTGAGGATTGTTCGAGAGGGTTGAGAGGAGTAGGAAAATGGAGACAATTTATTCTGGGAAGGCCTGTCGGAAGAGCCATGTCTTTAGTTTTTTTCTGAATTTGGAGTAGCATGGCTCAAGTCTGAGGGTGGTCGGGAGGGAGTTCCATTGTTTAGGGCCTGCAATGGAGAGAGCGCGATCCCTTGTGGTGGAGAGGTGGGCTTTTTTGATAGGAGGTACTGTTTGGGTACCTTTGTTGACAGAACGCATGGGTCGGTCAGAGCGTACGGGGCAAAAGGGTTCATCTAGCCAGTTAGAGTTGTAGGAGTAGATGGATTTGTGTATTATGGTTAAGGTTTTAAAGAGGATGCGGGATGTTATGGGGAGCCAGTGGAGGTCTTTGAGTATGGGAGTGATGTGGTCTGATTTCCGTGAGTTAGCAATAATCCCGGCGATGGCATTTTGGAACATTTGTAGGGGTTTCGTGGTAGAAGCGGGTAGTCCGAGGAGAAGGGCATTGCAGTAGTCTAGCTTAGAAGGGAGAGTAGCTTGGATGACAGTGCGGAAGTCATGATAGTGGAGGAGGGGTTTAAGTTTCTTTACAACATTGAGCTTGAAGAAACCTTCTTTGAGGATGGAGCTGATCTGTTTTTTTAGATTGAGTTGTTGGTCTAAAATTACTCCAAGGTCTTTAACAGAGGTTTGGGATGATATTGGGTTGAATGCTGGGTCATTGGAAATCAGGGGTTTGGGGGGTTGGTGTTGAGAGAGTAGTAGCAGCTCTGTTTTGGAGGAGTTTAAGGCAAGGTGGATGTTAGAGAGAAAGTCGTTTATAGAGGCGAGGGTAGTGTTCCAAAATGCAAGGGCATCAGAAAGCGAGTTGTGGATGGGGATAAGGATTTGCACATCGTCTGCGTAGAGGTAGAATTTGAGGCCAAGGTCTGTGAGAAACTGACAGAGGGGTGTGAGGTAAATATTGAATAAAGTGGAAGAGAGCGAAGAGCCTTGGGGGACACCTTGGGATAAGGGGTAGAGAGCAGATTTGGCATTTCCTATTTTGACGGCAAACTTTCTGTTGGATAAGTAGGATTTGAACCAAAGCAGGGCTAGGCCTGAGATACCAATTTCGGTCAAACGGTTGATGAGGTAGTTGTGATTGATGGTGTCAAAGGCAGCTGAGATGTCAAGAAGAGCAAGGAGGTAGCAGTTGCCCTGATCCATGCCTCTGAGTATGTGGTCTGTGAGTGAGAGTAGGAGTGTTTCAGTATTAAGGGATTTGCGGAAACCGAATTGGGCCGGATGCAGTACATTGTTATTGTCAAGGTATTCAGTAAGTTGGATATTTACAATCTTTTCCATAATCTTGGAAATGAAGGGCAAATTTGAGATCGGGCGGAAATTGGAAGGTTCTTTGGGGTCTAGTGAGGGTTTTTTAAGGAGGGGTTTTACTATCGCTTGTTTAAGGGCATCTGGGACAGAGCCTGAGGAGAGAGAGGCGTTGATAATGTCGACAATGGGTTTGGCAATGGAGTTTGGGATGGAGAGGAGGGTTTTTGTGGGTATGGTGTCTGAGGGATGGGTTGCCGGTCTAAGTTTTCTGAGGATGGATTCCACTTTGGTGGAAGTCAGGTCAAGAGTGTGAAGGGTACAGTTGGCAGGGGTAGGCTGCGGGGGGGAGGGGAGGGGGGTTAATGGGGAAAGGTGTTGGAATCTGAGGAGGATGTTAGAGATTTTAGTGAGGAAGTATTGGGCGATTTCTTCACTCCTAGCAGCGGCTTCGTTGTCAGGGATAGGGGGTTGGGAGGGCTTGGTGAGGTCAGATACATAGGTGAAGAGGGCTTTCGGGTTGTACATGTATTGGTGGATCTTGGTAGAGTAGAAGTCTCGCTTGATTTTGAGTGTGGTTGTTCTGTAGTGGTGAAGGGCGGTTTTATAGCTTGAGGCAAGTTGGGGTGAGGGAGCTTTGCGCCAGATTCTCTCACGCTGCCTAAGATTGTTTTTTTAAGGCTCTTAGCTCTGCTGAGTACCATGGTTGGTGGTTTTTTGTGGATTGTCGTATTTCTCATCTGGACATGGGGCATAGCTTGTTGGCAATTTCAAGAGTTATGTTGAACCAGGAGGTGATGGCAGCTTCAGGGTTGGAGCAGTCAAGGTTTGTAACAGCGTTGGAGATTGCAAGTGCAAGTTCATCTCCTGGGCAGGGTTTCCTGAAGGTAATGGTAATGTTGCTTGTGGGGGCGGGGTTAGTAGGGGTAGAGAGTGATAGGGAGGCTTCTATGAGGAAGTGGTCAGACCAAGGTACTGGGGAGCAGGTGGGGGGGTGGGGAGGCAGAAAGCAGTGGTTGATTAAGATGAGGTCGAGGGAGTGTCCAGCTTGATGAGTTGGGGAGGATACAATTTGCCTGAGGCCCAGTGCTTGGAAGGTGGTGAGGAATGCATCACAAGAGGGGGAGAGAGGGGTGGCATCGACATGGAGATTGAAATCTCCTAGTATGATAGATGGAATTTCAGTGTTGATGTTGGTGGATATGAATTCAATTAAGGGGGAAGGATCTCGGTCGATGGAGCCGGGGAGGTGCGTATATGAGGCAGATCTGTAGGTGGGGGATTTGAAAAGGCCAATTTCTAGTTTGGGGGGTGAGGAAATGTGTGTGAGCTTGAGGTTTAGGTGCTTCTTGAAGGCTAGGAGGATGCCACCTCCTCTTTTTTTTGGTCTTGGGATAGATAGGATTTCGTAGGTGTGTGATGGTAGCTGATTGAGGAGGACTATGTCAGTTTCTTTGAGCCAGGTTTCTGTGATAGCACAGATATCTGGTTTGCAGTCGTTGAGGAGATCATTTAGGATGGGGGTTTTCTTAGAGAGGGACTGGGCATTGAAAAGGATAATTGAGAGGGTTGTAAGTCCTAGAATTTGGTTAAAGGGGGTGGTGAGGATGGGATGGAGGGACTTGTATGTAGGGGATGGTATGAGGGAGGGGAGGCGGGGGCGTCTGTTATGAGGAAGGTGAATGCGGTGGATCTGGTGGGTGGTCATGGTGGTGGTCATGGTGAGTGGGGGAGTGAGTGAGAGGAGGAGAATTGGACTAGATAGGTCTGGATAAGTGTGAGTCCGAGGGTTGGGGTTGCTGGTGGGCAGGGCAAATGCAGAGTTAAGTAATACAGTATAATTACAATGAAACATGTCATTTAAGTATAGGGCTTTTGCCTGGCACAGCTGGCAGGGCCAGGGCATACGGCAAAGATGTGCTCAGGTATAGGGATCGATACACAGAGGGTGCAGACGTATTGCAAAGGTGCACAACCTGGCTCCTATGAGCTGGTGTATAGATGAGACTGACAAACTGAAGAGCTACAGTGATACCAAAGGGTTTTTCCCATTTTGTGTCTCTGGGGAAAATGCTTAGTACTGTTATGATAAGACTGAGCCCTCTTCCCAGTTTTCCCCCCACTTGTTCTGAAACGGGGGAAAAATATAGAGACACCACCGTAAGAGAAATGTAGCCCCTGCAGAAGTCCTTGGGAAATATGGGCCCAGTCCCAGGACTACATTTTCCCATGAGCAATAGTGAGGGAGGAGATGATCACCTGACTAGAGGTAGGGAAGTTGGAGGTCAGGGAAATTAGGTTCTCAGGGGTGTGTATATTTATTTGTTTAAAAGCTTTTTAGTTTCCTTCCTATCCAGGCAAGCCCAACAGTCATACAGATCTACAGTTGGCCATGGCCAGAAGCAGAGCACGGAGCAAGAGTGGACTAGAATAAGGAAGAACATGCAGAGATCAAACTGCAAGAGGTTTCCCCCTATCTGAAGTGGAAGACAGAATATACTGAGGGCTTGGCATCCCTTGGGAATGAAAAAGAACAATTTATTGTAATTCAATGTGCTTCAAAAGGTAACTTTCTTCAAGCACCAGTGGGTTGACGGTAGCATACATATCTGTTTGCAGCTACCATGGGAGGAGGCGGTGGTTCTCAGCAGAGTTCCTTCTTTTAAATACTGCGGAGAGTGCAATTATCTTTGTAAACCAGCAGGGAGAAACTTTGCATATGATTTTACAGTTGCAAGAGCTGAACAATGAACCTTTTCAGATAAATGCTGCCAGGAGCAGAGTGAATAGGTGGGTGTTCGTTTTGATGGGAAAAGCTCTGCACTTTTTTGGTGGGCATAACTGAGGAAGGAAATTTAACAAAGGATTTTCAGTTGGCTGAACTGCCAGGAAGACCCCCTTGTGATTGAACTATATTTAATAAAGCCTATCTTTACCTTATTATGTTTTAAGAGGGAACAATGAACTGTGGTGGTATTTTTCCCCCCTTGGATCCTGTGAAGCAAATCAGCCAGAGGAAGCGCAGTCTGTGCACGTTAACTGTGCAGTACAGGCTCTGCTTGTCTGAAAGGAGGACATTAGTGTCACTGAAAGTTTTGCTCTTGGGCCTGTATTACAAATTGAAAGACAAGTGAAGAAAAATAAAATGCGAACTGAAGCAAGACATTTATTAGTGCAGAGAAGTAAAGCCACATGAAGCTCACGGATTTAAAAATATTGTCCTGTTTGAGGTGGAACATACAGAAAATCTGAGTTATCCAGTTTTACCTGTCAAGATATACAAAATCGTACTAGCAACAAATTCAGTATCTTCTATGCTGCCAGCCAAAATATAGCATCCGCAAGTGTTATTCTGCCTTGTGGCAATGGTACATGAGTCAGAGCTTCTCAGACTAAATTTAAAAGATGAGCTCTCCTTCCTCTATGTAACAATCTTGAACTAAAAGATGAGGAATCAAGATCATAAATTACCTTGTTACAGAGATATGAAATGAAGATGATGAAAAGCATAAAGCAAAAGATGAAAGTTCGAATCAGCAGGTCTCATTTATCTGGATTTTTTTTTTTCAATCTGTACCCACAGGAATAACCCTTATTAATAAGGATCAGTGTGTGTTAGTGCTGCTTCAAAACAAATCTCACCTCGATAATCAAATGCAATCACATGGTAACCCAGGGAACTCAGGACCTGCAAGGGAGAAAAATTCGAAGACTTAGTGCACAAAAATCTAGCAATCACCCAGAAACATGTTCCTTTTGTCAGACATCTCTCAATACTGACATCTATTGCTAATTAACCTATGGGCACAGAAAGGAACAAGGCAACACAAACTGGGCTCAGAGACCATGAATGTAGCCTTCCTAAAGAATGGGCTGATGTTATACTGTGTGCTGGCCACAGGGCATGGTTAACCCACAACTGGATGTGCATTTTGGACGTGCGTCCATATCCCCCAATGCAAAACACGAGTCCTATTATACGTGTAGGTAATAGTGCTCATTACATGCAAATGCATACTGATGAGGCTATGATTGATTCTCCCTCCATGCAGGGGAAAAAAAAATGTGCGCTTCCGGCACACATTTTTACTCTCAAAAATTAAACGCCAGCTCTGGAGCTTGAGGAGCCCAAAAAGTGTACAGAAAAGCAGAAAATACTGCTCTTCTGTACTTCCTCTGACTTAATATCGAGGCAATATTATGTTGGAGGGAAAAAAAAAAAAAACAACAAAGCTAAAAATATCCCAAAAAATAAAGTGTGCCAGCAGTCAGGTTAGGAAAACGGACCCTCTAAAACTGAGCTTCTGTTTTCCTAAGTGGCTGACAGCCACCTTTCCCGGGCGCTCGCTGCCGAGGGGGCACAAGGGGTGTGCAATTTCCCCTAGTACCTCCTTTTTACCGCGGCAGCCCATTTGCATGTATATTGGGTGCCCCGGAGAGGTGGATCAGCGCGCGTTAAGGGAGTGGGCGCTCAATCATGAGCACCCCTTTAACGCACGCTGATTCTGCAGGGGCCCGCACGTGTGCTGTGCTTCATTTTTTTTTTTTTTTACCAGATTCAAATCCTGCCTAAACACATACATGGTCTTTGGGGCTGCTTTTAAAAAATGAACCCGGTTTCCGCACGCAGCATCCTTAACTCATTCATGGGCTGCTTCCTCATAGATTCTCAAGAGGCCCTCATCCCTTGCTGCAAGCCCTGCTGTTTTCATTCCAAGATCCTCCCCGTCCCCACATGTTTTGTCTTTCTTTATTAGACTGTAAGCTTCGAGCAGCAGAGACCTTCTATTATGTGAATCTGTAAAGCACTGCATACATTTGTTGGCGCTATACAAATAACAATCACATAAAAACAACATTGAATATCATGTGCAAGCAAGTGATCAAACAAAACTAGAGATTGCTGCTAAATGGGTATGTGTATCTCAACCCAACCAGAACAGAATTGCTTTCACTAGTCAAACCAACCCTTAAATTTCCTTCCTACCCCCACCCACCCCCCCAAACTAGCTGTCAACAGCAAGGAACTACCATTTGTAAAGAAGCTAAAATCCTAGGCTTGACGGTAGACTCCCACCTGACTACGCAAACACAAATATCCACAGGAGTCAATGCTTCCTTCCTACAGCTTTGTAACATCCGAAATCTGAGACCGCACTTACTGAAGGAGGACCTGGGAACACTGATGTATTATGCATTGGTAACCACAAAGCTCAACTACTGCCACTCACAAAGTTCAAGCCCACAACAAATACAATCCTTACTAAAACAATCTGATCATATTACTCTAGTTTATACAGCCTGCCCTGGCTGCCGGTCACCAGCAGGGCTGAACTCAAAATCCTTTCACTGGTCTCTTCAAGGTGCTCCAGGATCATGGCCCACCGTATCTTAGAGACTGGCTAAACTTGCATGCCTTAGACAGAATGTGCCACTCCTCATAAAAGATCTGCCTGCACATCCTACCCTCAAGCTCAGGCCAAACAGAAAGAAACTCAGATGACCCTGTCTCATTGGTATCGGAACGGGGTGGGCTGCAAGGGCCATGGCTCTACCAACCTTTGGCCAGCAAGCTCCATTTCTAACCCGTGTTGTTCGAGCTGCGACGATCTCTCCCCACTTCTCCAGCTTCCCTTTTGCCACATGATTGCCTAGATCCTCCCCCTTACTCAAGGTGGAAATTACATTTTATTACATGTTACTATAGGCCTGATACCATAAGGGTTCCAAGGGTCTTGTTTGCAGGGTTTTCTGTCCGGCACCATAGCGATACAGGTAAAGATAATATATTATTAAGTCATATTTTTACCTCAGAAGACTGTGCTTTGAATGCGCTTTTATGTAAAATCTGTTATATCTGCATAATTTTTAAATTGTGTGTGGGGAAGGATCACAGTTTGGGCCATCATCTATATCTTACTAGGAGACTGATCACCGGCTCAAGGGATAAGCAACAGTAATGGGGCAGAAGAGATTCACCGAGTTATTAGAAAGTTTGTGTGACCTGATACTGACAAGTATTTGTGATTCTTCTTCAAATCAAGTGCATGTTCTCCTAATGGAGGAGGGGAGGGCAATTAAGTAATTGCAGTTTTCCTTACTGTTCCAATGGAATGTTATTGGTAAGTTTATATTTGAAATCATTTGGTTGCACCTCGATTGGGAACAGTTTTTCCTAAGGCAAGTAATAAAAGTTTAAAATAAACAGCCGTGTGGCGGGATTGAAGTGGGGCCTAAGGGCCCTGTTACAGTCATGCCTGGACTGGAGAGTGGTGAAAGGGCAGTGAAACACCTTTAAGCATGCGTGCCATAATACTGACTAATTAGTCTCCTAAGGTTTTGGTTTTTATCATAAGTAGCTTCATAATTACTCATAGATATTCTTATAGCATTTGCTGAGTTTTTTGCATCACTTTTTGCTACACAGTCAGATGCTGCATAAAAGAACGCGCTAGAAAAAAACTGCTAGTGTAAGCTGGAAAACAACTGAGCTACTGTGATATTTTAGAATATAGCAAGGCCAGTGCGGAAGCTACAGCCAAGCTGCAAGCTCATCTTACACACTGAGAGCATTTGCATACTTAATGAAAACATATTTACATACAGTCACTTGAAATAATTGTTTAAATTAATATAGCCAGATAGAGATACGTTTTGTTAATTGTGGCCCTTGGGCACCGGTTTAGGGGATGAAGAGGTGTAAACCCTTTATAATGCCTGGTATCAGTAAATCATCTCTGAGGGAGATCCGTACTGGTGTCTTGCTTGGTATTCTGGTACTCTCCGTCCATAAGGTATATTTTATTACAATATTGGTAGCTTTTAATTTAAAAAAAAAGAAAAAAAAAAAAAGAAAAGGATTTTTCTCCTTAAGCTTGCTGGCTCTAAGTGTTTATTCAACTGCAATAAGACACGTAAGGAGCAATAGAAGATTATATAGTAAAGATGGTCTACATTTGTCCTTGACAGGAAATTGGATGCTAAGCGAGAAAATCAGATCATTCATTACCAGGCATTTAAACTAGAGGGCAGGGATGGAAGGAGAGTGCCAATTAAATTGGCATGTCACCCCCAAGTGATACAGGAAGTGGGAAAAACAATAGCAAAATCAAAAGCAGCTCAAAATAGAAAAAGGTGACTAGGAAGAGCAGCAAACCAAGGGAGATATTTTTCAAAGCGTTATCGCGTGCGTTAGGGGCTTTTCGCATGTGATATAATGCAAATTAGCTGGAGGGGAGTAGTCGGAGCGGGGAGGGGGAGAAGTCGGCCGCGGCACCACTGCTGGTGATAATGTGAGGAACAGAAGTGTACAGAAAAGCAGTAGCGCGGCGAATATCATCACCTTTTATGGTGGCACTATTTGAATGAAAGGCCGCAGCAAAATCGCACTGCCACAGTGCGAACGGCTGCAGCCTTTTGCAGGCCCGCCCCCCTTCATCCCCACCCTCTTTTTCGCAGGATTCATCATTCTGCGAAGAATGATGAATCCAGCCCTATGGGAGAAAAACTGGAAAGCTATGACGACAAATGCTCGCAGTCTTGGCAATTAAATCCCAAACCTGCAGGTCTTAATGGTGGAGGCAGATATGGACATCATTGCTGTTACAGAGACATGACTCATTGACTCTGACGATTGGGATACAGCCATCCCAGGCTATAACTTATTAATGGGCCGATTCAGTATGGTGCGCTCGGCCGAGCGCACCTTTAGCCCCAGTTTGGCTGTGCGTTTTTGACGCGGCCCGCGGGTTGGAAGACGGACGTTCA
The DNA here is from genome assembly GCF_901001135.1 of Rhinatrema bivittatum. Classification (NCBI taxonomy): domain Eukaryota; kingdom Metazoa; phylum Chordata; class Amphibia; order Gymnophiona; family Rhinatrematidae; genus Rhinatrema; species Rhinatrema bivittatum. The sequence goes on along the minus strand of NC_042617.1, from coordinate 255,656,797 downwards.
ATTTAGCTGGCGTCCGTTTTCCGACCCCATGGCTGTCAGCGGGTTCGAGAACCAACACCGGCAAAATTGAGCGTCAGTTGTCAAACCTGCTAGGGATGCGCTAGTGTCCCTAGTGCCTTCTTTTACCGCGGGCCCTCATTTAAATACTCGATCGCGCGCCCAGGAGAGCGGGCGCTCGCCTTGGAGTGCCGATTCTCCTGCAGTTTTTACTGTATCGGCCCATAGAGAGGACAGGAAAGGGAGAGTAGCTCTTTATGTCAAAAACAATATCCAAGCAACTGAAATGCAAGTGAAGTGGGGTAGGGAAGAAGCATTAGAACATAAAAATATAAGAAGTTGCCATATTGGGTCAGACCAAGGGTCCATCAAGCTCAGCATCCTGTTTCCAACAGAGGCCAATCCAGGTTACATGTACCTGGCAATTACCCAAAAATTAAGTAGATCCCATGCTACTAATGCCAGTAATAGCAGTGGCTATTCCCTAAATCAACTTGATTAAAAGCAGTTAATGAACTTCTCCCTCCAAGAACTTATCCGAACCTTTTATAAACCCAGTTACACTAACTGCACTAACCACACCCTCTGGCAACAAATTCCACAGTTTAATTGTGCACTGAGTGAAAACGAATTTTCTCAGACTAGTTTTAAATGTGCTACTTTCTAACTTCATGGAGTGTCCCCTAGTCCTTCTCTTATCCGAAAGAGTAAATAACTGATTCACATTTACCTGTTCTAGTCCTCATGATTTTGTAGACCTCCATCTTATCCTCCTCAGCCATCTCTTCTCCAAGCTGAAAGGACCTAACCTCTTTAGCCTTTCCTCAAAGGGGAGCCATTCCATCCCCTTGATCATTTTGGTCTCTTTTCTCTGTACCTTTCTCCAGTGCAGCTATATCTTTTTTGAAGTGCGGTGACCAAAATTATACACAGTACTCAAGCTGCAGTCTCACCAAAGAGCAATATAGAGGCATTATGACGTTTTCCGTTTTATTCACCATTCCCTTCCTAAGAATTCCTAACATTCTGTTTGCTTTTTTGACTGCAGCAGCACACTGAGCAAATGATTTCAAAGTATTATCCACTACGATGCCTGGATCTTTTTCCTGGGTGGTAGCTCCTAATATGGAACCAAACAGAGTAATTATAGCATGGGTTATTTTTCCCTATATGCATCACCTTGGACTTGCCCACATTAAATTTCATCTGACATTTGAATGACCAATCTTCCAGTCTCACAAGGTCCTCCTGCAATTTACCACAATCTGCTTGTGATTTAACTACTCTGAATAATTTGATATCATCTGCAAATTTGATTATCTCACTCATCGTATTCCTTTCCAGATCATTTATAAATATATTGAAAAGCATTGGCCAAGTACAGATCCCCGAGGTACTCCACTGTTTACTCTTTTGCACTGAGAAAATTGACCATTTAATCCTACTCGGTTTCCTGTCTTTTAACCAGTTTGTAATCCATGAAAGGACATCATCTCCTATCCCATGACTTTTTAGTTTTTTTAGAAGCTTCTCATGAGGGACTTTGTCAAACATCTTCTGAAAATCCAAATATACTACATCTATCAGTTCACCTTTATCCACATATTTATTAACCCCTTCAAAATAATGAAGCAGATTTGTGAGGCAAGACTTCCCTTGGGTAAATCCATGCTGATTGTGTTCCATTAAACCGTCTTTCTATATGCTCTGTGTTCTACCCTACCTGCCAACTCACAAAGCCTGCTGGAGTATGGGCAGAACCTCTCATTCAATGCCTATAATTGAGACCCCTTTTGAAAGGGTGGGCATGGATCTTGTGGGACAACTAGAGAAATCTACTCAAAGAAATAAGTACATCCTTGTCATTCTGGACTGTGCTATAAGATATCCAGAGGCAGTACCAATATGGAATATGAAGATCCCTGACAGTGGTGACCGCCCTAATGGAGATTTTTTCACAACTTGGGCTACCCAAGGAGATCCTGACAGATCAGGAAACCCCATTTGTGTCCAAGGTAATAAGACGACTCTGTACCATGCTCAAGAATATATATGGATATGAACAAGAACATGATTTTGCGGATGTGTTGACCTAGAGTATGAAAGCAGACATCGTGAATGCTGACCAAGAATTCTAAAACTGACTTTGTAAACCGTTGTGATCTTCTTTTGGAATGACGTTGTATAAAACACCTAAATAAAATAAGTACATAAAATAAGGTAAAAACTCTGCGTACCTCGGCGTATTACCTGCAGACTGATGGCCTTGTCGAGCGCTTCAATCAGATGCTCAAACAAATGTTGAGGAAATTTGTGGATGAAGATGGCAAGAACTGGGACACATTACTACCCTTTGTGCTGCTTGCAATTTGTGAAGTGTCACAGAACTCGATGTGGTTTTCCCCTTTTGAGTTCCTGTAGTTCATGAGACTTAGAAAGACAAAGGGAACTCCAGGCAAAATCTCGTTAACTACATTCTTCGAGTGCAGGATCACCTAAAAAAGGCTGGGGAGGCAGCCCACCTATGCCTAGAGAATGCTCAAACAGCCCAAGACTGAGGTTACAATTGCCCCATGGTCCAAAGAATATTCCAGCCAGGGGACCACATCCTTATCCTCTTCCCATCTTAGGAAAGCAAACTGTTAGCCTGTTGTCAAGGACCCTATGAGGTTTTGGAGAAAACAGGACCTGTGGATTACAAAATAGCCCAGCCAGATAAACTAAAGAAAACTCAAATCTACCATGTAAACCTTCTGAAGAAATGTCTGGCACACGATTGCGGAATGGTGTAAGGAGAGTTTGATCCAGAAGTAGGACCTGAAGTGGACCAAACCCAGATTCCTTTCAGAGAGCAGCTGTCCACTACACAGACAGCTGACATAAAGTAGCTGGTGGAGAAAACAAGGAGATCTTCTCAAACCTACCAGATCATATCCATCTGGTGCAGCATGACATCATTACACCTTCTGGAGTTGTAGTATGGCAATGAACCTATCAGATTCCTGAGACCAGGCACCCCAACACTGAGACTGACATGAAGGAGATGCTCCAGCTTGGGGTTATAGAGTAGTGTAAAAACGATTGGTCCTCACCCATAGTTTTGGTGCCTAAGCCAGATGGGAGCATAAGGTTCTTCATTGACCTTAAAATGGTCAATGAGGTCTCAAAATTCGAAGATTACCCAATGCCCCAAGTGGATGAACTGAGCGAGTGTCTGGGATCAGCTACTGCAGGTACCTCTCACACCAGTGGCAAAGGAGAAGTCTGTGCTCTCGATGCCAGAGGGACTTTTCCAGTTTACCGTCTTTCCATTTGTTCTCTATGCTGCCCCCAAAATGTTTCAGTGCTTGGTTGACTGCCTGCTCTGCCCACATCAAGGGTACACAGCTGCCTACTTGGACAACTTTGTGGTGTACAGCCCAGATTGGAAGACATATCTAAGCCAACTTCAGGCCATGCTAACCAGTCTGAGGAATGCAGAAGTGACAGTCAACCCTAGGAAATGCTTGTTGGGAGGGCAAGAAGTCCAGTATCTTGGCTAAACCCTAAGGAAGGGCAAGGTCCATCCGCAAACCTGGAAGATCGAGATGATCACCTAGGTGCCAGTCCTGCAAACAAAATCAAAAGTGAGAGCATTCCTAGGCCTTACGAGGTACTACGGAAGGTTTATTCCCAATTACTCAGAGAAGGCGGAGCCTCTCATAAGGCTGTTGTTGAAGAAAACAGCAGAGATAGTCCAGTGGTCAGCTGAAGCAGAGAAGGCCTTCCGGGTTCTGAAAGAGGCACTATGCTCCCAACTGTTCCTGATAAGCCCAGACTTAATCAAACCCTTCATGGTGCCTCAGAAGTAGGCTTGGTAGCTCTCTTAGTACAAGAGAAGGATGGTCAAGAACATCCTACAGCATACATTAGCTGGAAGCTGATACCTTGGGAGAGGTATTATTCAACAGTTGAGAAACATGCCTTGGCAGTCAAGTGGGAGCTTCAAATTATAAAATGTGAAATAGGGCAGGAAAGGAAAGCACCAATGCAGATTTCCTGTGCAGAGGTGTCCCTGGTACAGGCAGATGTTCATCTGACTAAGAGTGAGCTGAGGGGGAAGGTATGGGAAGGAATATACCAGAAACTCCCTCAAACCATCTTAAGGGACCAGCCACAGCTATCTAGCCTGGTCCTCCTTAAGGATCAGCCCAGCAAGGGATGCTGGGTGGAGGGAGGCTCCCCTCACCATACTATAAGGCCTCAGAGAGCAGGCAGGAACCCACTCTCTGAGAAGACCAGCTATGTTTGATGTCTCTGTGCTACCTGAGCTTTAAGGTAAGCTGCATTTTGCCTTTTTTGCTTTGCATTTTGGTTTTCACTGTAAATTTGCACAAAATAATGCCCACATTGCCACTGGGTGGAAGACGTAAGTGAAGGGAAAAAGAAGGAGAAGTAGGAGGTGAGTGAGGGAATTGTATAGAGAGAGAGAGAGAGAGAGAGAGAGAGAGAAAGGGAGTAAAGGAGGGTGAGTGATCAGATTGGGGGGGGGAAGGGTGAAGAATTCAGGGGGGTGTTAGGGAGAGTAATAGGATAGGGGAAAGTGAGGGGATGGGAGTGTGATTGGGGGGCTGTGGCTTCCTTTTTGTCTCCTCTACCGCCATCCCTAGTCTTCTCTTCTTCATTCTGATCTTCCCTACTCCTTTTCCACTGCCATCAACATTACTCCCTTTCTTCCTATCTCCTCCTCCGCATCCTCCCTCCTCTTTCTTCCCCTTCCCTCACTCTTTCCTTATCCTGATTCCCCCATCCTTCTCCCCCTCTGTGCCTCTGTCCTTCTCCAACTCTTATCCTTCTACTCCTCCAGCCTAAGATTCCTTCTTCGTTTCCCTCTTCAGAGATCTCCTCTCACCCCATCCCTAAATTCCATCTCCTCCTTTATCCCCAGCCCTAATCACTAAAGATCTCTTTTTCTCTAATAAAGAACCAAATTAACTGGACACAGAAATGTCAGAAAATGGCTTTACTTTTATAATGTAAAAAAAACCCCAAACATTTAAATTGCACATATGCAAATATGCCACAAAATTGTTGCAGAATTTAGAAAACTCTGCCACAGAATTTGCCATTTCTAGCCAAAGATTCTTGAAAAATCAACTGCATGAAACTGGGGGCTCTAAGCAGCAATACCTGTGAGCCCCCTTCACTGCCAGATCTCCTTTTCTTGCTGCTATTGGGAGCTTCCTTCCTTTGCTGCTGCCCCAGGCTGCAGGCCCTGCCTTTATTGGTGCTGCCACTGTCAGACCTGCATTGCCTCTCCTGCTGCCCTCAGTAGTTCTTCAAAGAGACCTGGGTGGGGAAGTTGCACCACCAGGACAGGTAAATGGATGGTGGTGAATAGAGGACAGAGAGGGCCGGGGGCTGGCTGAAGGAAGGCAAGAAGAAGGGGAGAGGCAGGAGAAGTGTGAAGAAAGAGAAAGTGGAGGAGGAGGGAGGTTGAAGAGAAAGGAAGGGGCAGGAAAAGAAAGCAAATGTAGAGAAAGAATGAGAGGCTGAAAGGAGGAGAATGGGAGAGAGAAGTGGGGGCTAGTGGTACTGGAGAGAGAGGAAGGGACCTCCCCCTGCCCCCAATCTCCTCCTCTCTCTCCCCCTACCACCAGCCCCTTCTCCCTTCAGCCTCTCCTCTCTCCTCCTTTCCCCTGACCTGCCCTTTCCCCTCAGCCACCTTTCTTCATTCTTTCTTTCTCCCTTCGGCCCCTTCTCCTTTTTCCCACTGCTCTCACCCATCTATTGCTCTCTATTCTCCCTGCTACCACACCTTTTCCTCTTGCTTTCTTTCCTTCTTGAATCCCTCCCCCCCTATCCACTCCCCAAAGAAAAAGGACAGAGGCTAGGCAGCCCTAACATAATAATTGAATTATGTTGAGGCTGCTGAGCCTTTATCAGTTTTTCTTGTAGAGGGAGTTATATCTGGGCTGCCCAGTCTTTAGCATTTTTTTGTGGATTGCAGGTCTCTCTTCTATCCCCTTAGCCACTTCCTCTTTCTTCATGCCTCCACAGTCCCTTCATTTCTTTCATCTGCCACCAGCCCCTTCCCCCTCCTCTCCCCCCTTCAGCACCCCATCTATCTTCCCCAACCCCCTCTTTACTCTGCACCCTCTCCTATCTCCCCCTATTTCCACCCTCTTGTTCACTCCCCTGCCCTTTCATATTCTCCTTATCCCCTTCTTTCCCCACTCTTGCTCTCCCCCCCCCCCCCCCCTGCCCCTACCCTCCTTATTGTTATAATAATCAGTTAAACTTCATATGGTTTCCGCAGAAAAGGTATGTAAGAAAAAATTACCAATTATAAAACAGTGCAGAGTTTGGGGCAATTTCCATGCCCCCCCCCCCCCCAGCTAAAAAAGGCATTCCATTGCTCCTGCCTGGAACCCAAACTATGGAAAGCCATCCCAAAGGAAGTAAGAGCCATCAAGAATTATCTAGGATTCAAGAAACTATGCAAGGCAATAGGCCTTTTTGTTCCCTTCCCCCCGGCGAGCCTGATCTGCGATCGCACAGACAGCATCACAGCACAACAGCTAAGTCCCTCCCTCCAGACTTACCATCCAATCGGGGAGACGAGAGGGATTTTAAATTTCACATCTCTCCGGCGCCGCTGACAATAACAACCTGAGGCCGCCGCTGCTGCTGACGCTACCGCTACCGCTTCTGCTGCCGCTGCAAGAGGAAGGCCTGCGTGATCGGCGCCCAGACCCGTCGGGGTAAGGCCTTTTTGTTCCCTTCCCCCCGGCGAGCCTGATCTGCGATCGCACAGACAGCATCACAGCACAACAGCTAAGTCCCTCCCTCCAGACTTACCATCCAATCGGGGAGACGAGAGGGATTTTAAATTTCACATCTCTCCGGCGCCGCTGACAATAACAACCTGAGGCCGCCGCTGCTGCTGACGCTACCGCTACCACTTCTGCTGCCGCTGCAAGAGGAAGGCCTGCGCGATCGGCGCCCAGACCCGTCGGGGTAAGGCCTTTTTGTTCCCTTCCCCCCGGCGAGCCTGATCTGCGATCGCACAGACAGCATCACAGCACAACAGCTAAGTCCCTCCCTCCAGACTTACCATCCAATCGGGGAGACAAGAGGGATTTTAAATTTCACATCTCTCCGGCGCCGCTGACAATAACAAACCTGAGGCCGCCGCTGCTGCTGACGCTACCCGCTACCGCTTCTGCTTGCCGCTGCAAGAGGAAGGCCTGCGCGATCGGCGCCCAGACCCGTCGGGGTAAGGCCTTTTTGTTCCCTTCCCCCCGGCGAGCCTGATCTGCGATCGCACAGACAGCATCACAGCACAACAGCTAAGTCCCTCCCTCCAGACTTACCATCCAATCGGGGAGACGAGAGGGATTTTAAATTTCACATCTCTCCGGCGCCGCTGACAATAACAACCTGAGGCCGCCGCTGCTGCTGACGCTACCGCTACCGCTTCTGCTGCCGCTGCAAGAGGAAGGCCTGCGCGATCGGCGCCCAGACCCGTCGGGGTAAGGCCTTTTTGTTCCCTTCCCCCCGGCGAGCCTGATCTGCGATCGCACAGACAGCATCACAGCACAACAGCTAAGTCCCTCCCTCCAGACTTACCATCCAATCGGGGAGACAAGAGGGATTTTAAATTTCACATCTCTCCGGCGCCGCTGACAATAACAACCTGAGGCCGCCGCTGCTGCTGACGCTACCGCTACCGCTTCTGCTGCCGCTGCAAGAGGAAGGCCTGCGCGATCGGCGCCCAGACCCGTCGGGGTAAGGCCTTTTTGTTCCCTTCCCCCCGGCGAGCCTGATCTGCGATCGCACAGACAGCATCACAGCACAACAGCTAAGTCCCTCCCTCCAGACTTACCATCCAATCGGGGGAGACGAGAGGGATTTTAAATTTCACATCTCTCCGGCGCCGCTGACAATAACAACCTGAGGCCGCCGCTGCTGCTGACGCTACCGCTACCGCTTCTGCTGCCGCTGCAAGAGGAAGGCCTGCGCGATCGGCGCCCAGACCCGTCGGGGTAAGGCCTTTTTGTTCCCTTCCCCCCGGCGAGCCTGATCTGCGATCGCACAGACAGCATCACAGCACAACAGCTAAGTCCCTCCCTCCAGACTTACCATCCAATCGGGGAGACGAGAGGGATTTTAAATTTCACATCTCTCCGGCGTCGCGCGCCAAAGGCGCGCGACAAAGGGGCTTGCCCCTTTGTGCGCCCCTTCGTGCAGCCCCTGAGATCATACTCTTTTTCATTATCTGCTTAATTCTCCTTTCATACCTTGATTAGAATTCAGCATATCATCTTTAAATCTATAAATTACATTGGCAACAAGATTCAAGTCAGCTGATTCATGTAAGGGAGACGAGAATAGATCCCAAGCTTTATTCATCAACAGGAAAACAAATTGAAATTGTAATCCAAAATCTCCACAAACCCTGGAACCTCAACAGATAGTGTTCCCTGATCCTAAAGCCAGCTTCGGGTCAATAATAAGCCAGTTTACTGGCCCTTGAATCTTCATCTTCTTTGGAGCACTCGAGTAAGCCTCTAATATTCTCTCTATACCACACAAACAGATCAACATGCTTCTTGGTTTCCCTATCCCTATACATCACCATGTTTGCCATGGCGAATACTCCATACCAATCATCAAGAATCAACGTAAACATCAAACTAAGCCTCTCCCACAACACTACAACCGTCATCAAAGGCTAATTCCAATAATGATTTCACCAATCACACAATTCCTCGGCCTTTCTCTGTTATCTCTTACTCTATTCAATGCTCAATCACTTTCAAAAAAAACTCATATCTTAAACGACTACCTTACTGAAGTAAACCCAGATATCTGTGCAATCACAGAAACGTGGTTTAAACCTTCAGATTTAGCTCTGTTAAATCAACTACCAACTCAGCTTTATGATTTTTTCTCCATACCTAGAACCAAAAGAAAGGGAGGAGGTCTGCTTCTCGCAGCCAAGAAAGGTCTAAGAATATCTTTACAACATTCATATACCACATCAAAATTAGAGCTCTCTTTCTTTAAATCTGATCATTTACAAATTGGCCTAATCTACGCTCCACCAGGATCTTTAGATTCTGACCCTTCACCAGTCATTGAACTCTCTGCCAAATACTTCAACCCAGACAAACCTGCCATCTTACTGGGTGATTTCAACTTACATGTCGATGCTTCACCACAATCCCCAAATTGTGTTACCCTACTCTCGGCTCTCAACTACATGGGCTTCACACAAATTATAAAAGCCGCTACCCACAAAGCAGGTCACACTTTAGACCTTATTTTCATTAATCAGTGCATCTCAAACACAAATACAATCACATGTTCACCTGTCCCTTGGTCGGACCATCAAATCATCAACACGACCTTCAAGCTTTCACAACATCCTCCACTTTCGTTCCCAAAAAACACTATTCAATTCAGGAAACCTTGTTCTACAGACCTTCTCATCAATCAGTTCACTAATGAATTATCACATCTCGATCTCTCCAACGCATCTACAGCCACCACCTCATGGTGCAACATCACCAAAAAGATCGCAGACATTACCTGCCCTTCCATCACAAAAGTAGTACAACCTTCGCCAGACAACAGGAAACCCTGGTTCACCCCAGAACTGAAGCTGCTTAAACAAGAGCTAAGAAATAAAGAACACACTTGGAGGAGAAACCCATCCCCCACAACATTAGCTATTTATAAAACCTCCCTCAATGCTTATAGGATCACCATACTGAGAACAAAGAGAGATTTTTTCTCAAAAAAAATACATCATTTCATATTTGATTCAAAAGCACTTTTCTCCTACGTTTCAGCTCTCACTAAACCATCACCTCCTACCATTCCTGATGATCAAGCACTCAACAAAGCATCAGAACTAGCAGAATACTTTAAGGATAAAATTGACAAACTGACTATCTCTTTCTCATCATCTTTTTCATATCCCCCTTTCCCTCACATTACCTCACCTCAACTAAATACAATGCTGGAAACTTTCGAGACCACTTCAGCACTTGAGATAGAAAACATACTTAAAAAAATGAAACCGTCATCTCATCCCTTAGACACAATTCCTACTAACCTTCTCATCGCAATAAGAAACTCCATATCAAAACCAATTGCAGACATCATTAACTGCTCTCTCTCCCAGGGTCTAGTTCCTGACCAACTTAAATTAGCCATTCTCAAACCTCTACTTAAAAAACCTAACCTTCCAACCACAGATCCAGCTAACTTCCGCCCAATAGCTAATCTGCCATTGATCGCCAAAATTATGGAAAAGATAGTCAATAAACAACTATCTGAATATTTGGAAGAAAACAACATTCTTGTATCTTCCCAGTATGGCTTTCGGAAATCGTTAAGCACTGAATCTCTCCTTATCTCTCTTACCGATTCTATTCTATCTAATATGGACAAAAAACAACCACATCTTTTGATACTACTAGATCTCTCTGCAGCCTTTGACACTGTCAACCATTCATCTCTATTAAAATGTCTGGCAGATATAGGCATTAAAGGAACAGTCTTCAGCTGGTTCAAATCCTTCCTAGCAAATAGACAATTCAAAGTAAAGATTAACAACAAAGAATCACAACCGATCCCTTCCAACCGGGGGGTCCCTCAGGGTTCCTCCCTTTCCCCTACCCTCTTCAACATTTACCTCTTACCTCTATGTCATCTACTTACTAAACTAAACCTAACTCACTATCTCTACGCGGATGACATCCAGATACTCATCCCAATCTCAGAATCCTTACAAAAAACCTTGGCTCACTGGAACAATTGTTTGCAACAGATCAATCATCTTCTCTCCAGCCTTTGCCTCATTCTTAACAACAAAACTGAGATCCTAATCATCAATCAAGACATCAACATCAAACTTCTAAACCCAGCTGACCTACTCAACTCATCCACTCCCATATTAAATCACTCACCACATGTTCGAGATCTAGGTATCATGCTAGACAATCAGCTCAATTTTAAAAAATTCATAAGCACAACCACCAAAGACTGTTTTTATAAGTTACAAGTCTTAAAAAAATTGAAGCCTCTTCTTTATTTCAACGATTTTCGGATGGTCCTACAAGCCATTATTCTATCAAAAGTCGACTATTGCAATTCGCTTCTCTTTGGCCTTCCATATTCATCCAAACCCCTCCAAATGCTACAGAACTCTGCAGCCAGAATCCTTACCAATACGAATAAAAGAGATCACATCACCCCCATTCTCAAGCTCCTCCACTGGCTGCCTATAAAGCAAAGGATCCTATAAAAAGTACTCACCGTAATTCATAAATCCATTCACAATATCTCTCCTCTTCAATTATGTAACCAACTACGCCCTCACTCCTCCTCTAGACCCATCAGAGGAGCATATAAAGGCACACTCTATGTACCTTCAACAAAATCCTCGCATCATAAACGTGCCATATCTACAGCAGGCCCCATTCAATGGAATGCGCTCCCACCAGACATTCAGCTTGAGTTCTGCCACTCTTCATTCAAAAAAAAACTTAAAACCTGGCTCTTTAGCCAAGCTTTTCCAGGACCATGATCATCATTTTTTCCCCTCCAACCAGCAAGAACATATCTTCTTCACAAACCCCCATTTTCCATACCACTACCTACTTCGGTATCTAATCTCTTGCTGCAGGACACTTGAGACTTTCTCACTTATACGTTATAATTTTTATGCTCAATAAGACCTGTCAACTTAATTGTTTAAGTCTTTTTTTTTTTTTTTTTTTCTCCTTTATCTTTTGGTCATCAATGTTACAACGTTATTGTTAAATTTTGAACTTATGTACACTGTTCCAAGTTTCATAACCTTGTTCTATGTAATGCCTTTTGGCAATTTTCATGTTCTGTTTCAATGTAAACCGATGTGATCTTTATTTCATATAGGAACACCGGTATATAAAAATCTAAAAATAAATAAATAAATAAATAGTGATTTACAGTTGTATGCAAAAGTTTAGGCACCTCTGGTAAAATTGTATGCTTCGATGAATATCCACGTGAAACGAAGCTGACACAACCTCTACCTGTTACAAAATTAAAACAGGATATCTTTCTGCCATTTTAAATGCAAAATTACTATTTGGTAATGTTAACAGATTGAAAATAATACAAAAGTGAATATGGCATGTGCATAAATTTGGAAGCTCTCTCAATTGATCATTACTCCTTTTTTTTTTTTTTTTTAAAGGCAATCATAAGACTCAAAAAGTTAACTTATTCATCAGAACTTCAATTAATCAGGTGAACAAAATTCCAGGTTGAATGAATACTCACTTCTCAGACTGTGATTGTTACTCTGGAGGCTACTCTAAGCAGCAGTCTGAGCATTTGAAAATGAAGATTATTCATTATTACAAAGCAGGGAAAGGCTATTTAAAAAAAATCTCTAACCATTTCCAGTTAGGAATTTAAACTGTTAAAAACATTATTAAGAAATGAAAGTTGTATGGACTATTGAACTCAAGGCAAGATTTGGAAGACCAAGAAAAATTTCAGTCAAAACTGCCCCAAAACTGATCAGATCTGCACAACACAACCCACGGATCACTGCAAAGACCTGCTGAAAAGTTTGGCTGACACTGGAGTAGTTGGGAAAGAAGGGAGAAGTGTTGCTGGTTGGAGACTTTAATCTGCCAGATGCGGATTGGAGCATCCCTTCTGCGGAATCTACAAAAAATAAAGAGACAATGGATGTCTTTCAAGGTGCTTTGCTCAAACAAATGGTAATGGAACCCATAAGGGAGGGTGTGATCCTCGATCTAGTGCTCACTAATGGGGATGTTCGGGTAGGGGCTCACCTGTGCAGTAGTAATCATCAGACGGTATGGTTTGATATTGCGAATAGGATCCAGAGAAGTCACACAACGACCCGAGTTTTGAATTTCACAAATAAGGACTTTGTCAAAATAGGGATGTACCTATAGGGAGGAAGAAATGGAAGACTAGGAGAAAATGGGTAAGGAAGAAGAGTGGGTCCAATTTAAAGGAGCTATTACAAAGGCAACAAAAATCTATATGTTAGGAAAGTAAAGAAGAGTAAGAGGAAAAAGAAACCAATCTGGTTCTCTAAGGAGCTGGCTGCAAAAATTAAGGCAAAAAGAACAGCATTTAAGAAGTATAAAGGATCTCAAAAAAAGGAACACAAGGAAGAATATCTGTTAAAAAATGAGAGAGACAAAGAAAGAAATCAGGAAAGCAGAACTGCCAAAGAGGTAAAGAAAGGAGACAAAACATTTTTCAGATATACCAGAGAAAGAAGGGAGGCCTGAAATGGTATAGTGAAATTGAAAGCATTTTGTGGAGAGAGATGAAGAAATGGCAGAAATATTAAACAAATACTTCAATTTGGTATTCACTAAAAAAGACCCTGGAGAAGGACAGTTACTGGTTGACAAGACCATAGATGGATATGGGATAGATGAAACTCCAATTATAGAACAGAATGTATGGGAAGAGCTAGGAAAACAAAGTGGACAAAGCCATAGAGCCTGATGATCCTGAGCCTGAGGGAGCTCAGAGATGTGCTGGCGGGACTGCTACATGACCTGTTCAATAGATCTCTGGAAACAGGAGAAGTGCTGAGTAATTGGAGAAGAGCGGTTGTGGTCCTGCTCCACAAGAGTGATAGCAGAGAGGAGGCTGGAAACTACAGGCCAGTTAGCCTCATTTCGGTGGTGGGAAAATTAATGGATACTCTGCTGAAGGAAAGTATAGTGAATTATCTACAGTCAGGAGGATTGCTGGACCCGAGGCAAATTTGATTCACTAGGGGAAGTTCTTGTCAGACAAATCCGATTGATATTTTTTTTATTTGGGTGACTAAAGAATTGGATCGAGGAAGAACGCTCAATGTCATCTACTTGGATTTCAGTAAAGCTTTTGATACGGTCCCATGAGGAGGCTCATGAATAAAATGAGAAGCTTGGGAGTGAGCGCCAAGGCAGCAGCATGGATTACAAACTGGTTGATGGATAGAAGACAGCATGTGATAGTAAATGGAACCTTATTTGAAGAGAGAATGGTGTCAAGAGGAGTGCCACAAGGATCAATGTTGGGACAGGTTATGTTCAATATCTTTGTGAACGGCATTGTGGAAGGAATAGAAGGTAAAGTTTGTCTATTTGTGGATGACACTAAGATCTGCAACAAAGTGGACATGCCAGAAGGAGTAGAGGGAATGAGACATGAGTCAAAGAAGCTTGAACAGTGGTCAAAGATATGGCAACTGGGATTCAATGCCAAAACGTGCAGAGTCATGCATCTGGGGTGCAGTAATCCAAAAGAGCTGTATACATTGGGGAGTGAAGGGATGTTGTGTATGGAGCAAGAGAGGGGCCTTGGAGTGAAAGTGTCTAGCGATCTGAAAATGGCGAAGCAATGTGACAAGGCGATAGCTAAAGCCAGAAGAATGCTGGGCTGCATACAGAAAGAATAACCAGTAAGAAAAAGGAGGTGATAGCCCCCTTGTATAGGTCCTTGGTGAGGCCTCACCTGGAGTACTGTGTTCAGTTCTGGAGACCATATCTCAAAAGGGACAGAGACAGGATGGAGGTGGTCCAGAGAAGAGTGACCAAAATGGTGGGTGGTCTCCATCAAACGACTTATGAGGAAAGGCTGAAGGACCTAGATATGTATACCTTGGAGGAGAGGAGGTGCAGGGGAGATATGATATAGAGTTTCAGATACTTGAAAGGTTTTAATGATGCACAATCAACAACAAACCTTTTCTGTTGGAAAGAAATCAGTAGAACTAGGAATCACGAAATGAAACTCCAGGGAGGACAACTCAGAGCCATCAGGAAATATTTCTTCACAGAGAGGCTGGTGGATGCCTGGAATGCCCTTCCAGAAGAGGTGGTGAAGACAATAGCAGTGAAAGAATTCAAAGGGGCATGGGATAAACACTGTGGATCCCGAAATGCTAGAGGATGGAAATGAAGAGTGCATGAGGGTGACTTGCTTTTATGGTGGTTACTATCCTTAACCAATAAGCAACTCCTTCACTGCTCTCTGCTTCAAAGGCAGGGAGAAAAGAGGAAAAGGGGAATTAGATTCAGATAGCAACCAACAAAGGGTAACTTGCTGATGTGGTTGTTACTACCCTTAACCTAACTAATAAGTCTTCATATTGTTGATGCAACTCCATCATTCCTCTCTGCTTCAATGGCAAGACATGATGGGGAAATTGGACTCAAGCAGCAACCAACAAGGGCACTGACTTTGATGGTCTGGGAAACTAAGTATGGGGGCGTGGCAGATACTACCATAAGCTTGCTGGGCAGACAGGATGGTCCTTTTCTGCCGTCATTTCTAAGTTTCTATGCTTTCCTCATGTCTACAATTCAGTTATTTACACAATAATAATCTGCATGAGAGAGTTGTCAGAAAGAAATCTTCTCTCAGACCTCATCACAACAGTCATTGTGTAAAACATGCAAAACAAAACCTTGATAAGCCTGAAACTGTCGGGAACATTTTGGACTTCTAGAAATGTTAATTGAACTGTTTGACCACAGCCACACAAGAGATGGTAACTTCCATTTCTTAATGACGTCTCAGACAGTTGGAATTGCTAGCTGGAAGCGATTAGAGATTTTTTGTTTTTTTAATAGTCTTCCCCTGATTTGTAAGAGTGAGTTACTGTATGTTCATTTTCAAATGGTCAGATAGCTGCTTAGAGGAGCCCATGGTTGTTGAAAGTAGCAAGAATAATCATCCCAACCTGTCAGAGCAAAACTGAAAGTGTGTAAGAGACTACTGCTCCCTGCAGGGTTTTGGGAGATTGATCCTATGGGGTCCGGATAGGCTCCAGCTCAAAATTGCAGGTGAGTGGTGAAAGTGGAATGACTGTTTTGTGCATAAAACAGGGAAGGAAAAGGAGACCAGCTTCAAGGAACCAGCCCCCACCTCTTTCTTTCACTTTTTTTTTCAATTGGGTGAGGTGGAGGGGTAGGGTGCACACAATACAGCTCCAATTATTTTTTACATTTTTGGGGGGGGGGGGGGGGTTGGAGGATCTTATCTAAAGATTTTTTTTTGGCTTTCTTTTTCCTGCCACTTAACCAGATATCTTTTGAATATATTCAGTTGCATAGTAAGTTATCCGGTGGCCAGGTAACTTTAGGACTGCATCAGTTATCTGGCTAAGCCAGTCAGATATGTGGCTCAATATTCAAAAAGCTGACATTTAGTCAGATAACTTGTGTTTTACCTAGTTAAATGCCTTTGAATACTCAACCTCTTGTCTGACACATGGTATTTTTGGTACTGTTTTTGCAAATGTTTTATATATTGGAACATTTTTAAAAATTATATACACACACATATATATTTATAAATGATCTGGAAAGAAATACGACAAGTGAGGTAATCAAATTTGCGGATGTAACAAAACTGTTCAGAGTAGTTAAATCAAGAGCAGATTGTGATAAATTGCAGGAAGACCTTGTGAGGCTGGAAAATTGGGCATCAAAATGGCAGATGAAATTTAATGTGGATAAGTGCAAAGTGATGCATATAGGGAAAAATAACCCATGCTATAGTTACACAATGTTAGGGTCCATATTAGGTGCTACTACCCAAGAAAGAGATCTAAGTGTCATAGTGGATAACACATTGAAATCGTCAGTTCAATGTGCTCCGGCAGTCAAAAAAGAAAACAAGATGTTGGGAATTATTAGAAAGTGAATGGTGAATAAAATGGAAAATATCAAAATGCCTCTGTATCGCTCCATGGTGAGACCGCACCTTGAATACTGTGTACAATTCTGGTCGCCGCATCTCAAAAAAGATATAATTGCGATGGAGAAGGTACAGAGAAGGGCTACCAAAATGATAAGGGGAATGGAGCAGCTCCCCTATGAGGAAAGACTAAAGAGGTTAGGACTTTTCAGCTTGGAGAAGAGACGGCTGAGGGGGGATATGATAGAGGTGTTTAAAATCATGAGAGGTCTAGAACAGCTAAATGTGAATTGTTTTTTTACTCTTTCGGATAATAGAAAGAGTAGGGGGCAGTCCATGAAGTTAGCATGTGGCACATTTAAAACTAATCGGAGAAAGTTCTTTTTCACTCAACGCACAATTAAACTCTGGAATTTGTTGCCAGAAGATGTGGTTGGTGCAGTTAGTATAGCTGTGTTTAAGAAAGGATTGGATAAGTTCTTGGAGGAGAAGTCCATTACCTGCTATTAATTAAGTTGACTTAGATAATACCCACCGCTAATACTAGCAACTGTAACATGGAATAGACTTAGTTTTTGGGTACTTGCCAGGTTCTTATGGCCTGGATTGGCCACTGTTGGAAACAGGATGCTGGGCTTGATGGACCCTTGGTCTGACCCAGTATGGCATGTTCTTATACTTACATACAACAGAAGTTTTATTACCTTATAAAGTTGCACACGGTGATCACCTCCCCTATGGAGTAAAAAGTGAGGAAAAGAAAATATTAATCATTATTAGGTTGATTAACTAAAATACATTAAAGTGGGTCCTGATGACAAAGATCACTTTGTAAAACAAAGCCACTTGGCTTCTTATATGAGGAAATTCTATGACTTATGGTCATACCTGCTCAGCTTACTTACTATTTTATATTCTGCAAAGGAAAATACGACCAGTTTAAAGTAGGTTCTTTTCAGAGATGACATCACAGGACAATGCTTTCCTATTGTCTGCTGATGTCAACTCAGAACTTTCTGGAGTTAATCAGTGTAACTCATATAAATTACTATAACAGTATCAGTATTGGATTACCAAAAACACACACATTCTTTATCGTCAGCTAGTATGGAATGCATGTTCTAACCTCAAAGCCTGCTACTCCCCCACAGGACATGGAGCAGCAGATGGAATATATATCAATGGGGCAGATTTTAAAAGCCCTGCGTGCGTAAATCCAGCCGGACTTGCGCGCTGGCGAGCCTTTGTTGCATAGGCCGCAGGTGCGCGCAAAGCCCCGGGACGCGCATAAATCCCAGGGCTTTGTTTGGGGGGCGTGTCGGGGGCTGCGCGGCATTCGGGGGCGTTCCAGGGGCAGGGCTGTGGGCATGGTGCCGACCCGGGGGTGAGGCAGAGGCCTCCGAACCAGCCCCTGGGCCGGGGAATGGCGCGCCAGCAGCCGGCCGGCGCACGCAAGTTACACCTGCCTCGGGCAGGCATAACTTTCTGATCAAAGGTGGGGGGGGGGGGGGTGTTGGGAAAAAAGTTCCCTCCGAGGCCGCTCCGATTTCGGAGCGGCCTCGGAGGGAACAGAGGCAGGCAGCTCAGCGCGCGCAGGTTGCACAATTGTGCAACCCCCCTGCGCGCGCCAACCCTGGATTTTATAACATGCGCGCAGCAGCATGCGCATGTTATAAAATCGGGCATAGATTTGTTCGCGCGAGGTAGCGCGAAGAAATCTACGCCCTCGCATAACTTTAAAAATCTACCCCAATGTGTGTATATGTGTCTCTGTGTCTTTTTCAGTAAATGTATGCATTTGTCTCTGTACATAACCCACTATTCCTTGCATCTTTTCTTTTGTTTGAATTTACATCAGAATGGTTTGTGGTAACTGAGCAACTTGGAATACTGTTCTGGGTCAAGCTGCTGGAAGGGAGAGGACGCTTTAAGAATGGAACATTTTCCAACATTCTGCAGCCTCTACTGCCTTCCATAGTACAGCGATGGGGAATTTTTGGGATATTCTTTCCTTACAGAAAGGATGGTGTTACATGGAACAATCTCCCCTGTGGTGATGACAGAGAAAGAAACAGTTAACAGAACTTAAGAAATCATAGGATAAGCATAAGGGATCCATGGTTGACAGCAAATGAAAGAAAAGCCAGAACTCATTTAGACTCTGAGAAATTGCAACAGGAAAGGATAATGGGGCGGATTTTAAAAGGGATACACGCATAATCCTTCTAAACCCGCTCCTACGAGTGCCAAGCCTATTTTGCATAGGCCCAGCAACGCACGCAAGCGGGCGGGGAGTGGGTGGGATGGGGCACCTGGGGGCGGGACCGAGGCCTCTGGCACAGCGGCCGTGCTGATGGATCTCGCGCCTGCCCAGAGGTAGACGCAACTTATAAAATAAAGGCGGGGGGGGGGGGGTGATTTAGGTAGGGCTGGGGGCGGGAGGAAAGTTCCCTCTGAGGCCGCTCCGATTTCAGAGCGGCCTCGGAGGGAAAGCCATCGGGGCTCCCCTAGGGCTCGGCGCGCGCAAGGTGCACAAGTGTGCATCCCCTTACGCGCGCCAACCCCGGATTTTATAACATGCGTGCAGCTGCGCTCATGTTATAAAATTGGGTGTAGATTTGTGCGC
Source organism: Rhinatrema bivittatum (assembly GCF_901001135.1). Classification (NCBI taxonomy): domain Eukaryota; kingdom Metazoa; phylum Chordata; class Amphibia; order Gymnophiona; family Rhinatrematidae; genus Rhinatrema; species Rhinatrema bivittatum. The sequence goes on along the minus strand of NC_042617.1, from coordinate 255,637,446 downwards.
GCCAGGTTGCGCGCACAAATCTACGCCCGCGCGTAGCTACTAAAATCTGGCCCAATAGAGTACCAGATCCATGTAGTCTGCCTATCAGCCATTACGTCTTTTTAAACAGGCCTTTGAAAGTTTTAATTGAAGATATTTTTGGTTCTGAGGTATTGATCATGCTCAGTAGTTTTAAGAACTCTTAGATTATATATAATTATTATGATTGTTTTACTTTTTTGTGTTTAAGGTTTTGTTTTGTCTTATGCTTTATATTATTTGTATTGCTTTTATTTCATTTGTAGCATGCCACGAGCTTATAATTGGATTGGAAGATAAAAAGAACGAATAATAAATAACTCATTCTATGTTTTCCATGTAAAAATTGAAGTAAATTCAAAACTAAAAATTTACTCTTTTCAAGCTGCTCTATGGCAATCTGCGTCCCTTCATTTCCTATAGATTTTTTTTTTACTCGAAAGTTATTTATAAAGAAAATATATACATGCAACTGATATGTAGTTATCAGGTACAATAAGTATTTATTGTTTTTTTTCAAAAGAACATCTTCCTTACCTCGTTCCTGCATTTCCATGTAAATAAAGAATTACAGGGTAATTTGAGGCCAATGCATCCTCATACCATATTTGGTCCTTTCCCTGAGCATCTTTCCATAAAACTGCAGGGAGAGTGTACCTAAAATTAAGCCAGAGATAACATTAAATAGATAAAGCTCTTTCACTTCAAAGAATACTGTATTTATGATATAGATTGGAGCATTAGAAAAACTAGTAAACAATGTTAAATGTGCACTACAAAGTATGTTACATTTCCATATCCTCACAAACTTTCTACAAAACTAGGATGTTTGGGCTCCAGGTGCATGCCTGTTTCAGGTCATGTTTGCTCATTTCTAGTTAGAATTCTCTCAGGGTAATGTCTCCAAAAGGATTAATTTTTATGCCAGAGTATGATAAGCATGATCTCAATCTCATTGTTAATACCCATAGAATTCCTGTTTGACCCTCTCGGTGTGCAAACAAACAATCTTGATGTTGGTAGCCCATGGTAATGATATGCTGGAGGGAGATCTCAGGAGTCCCTTGTTAAATAATTTTATGAAAATCAAGAGTGTCTCACAAAGTGCATCAGAAACAACAAGAGACACTTGACAATAAACTAACAGTACATCACAGGAATATGGCAAGTAAATTTTACCAACTGGACAGGGAAAACTGCAATCCATCAGTGATTCTCAAATCTGGTTTTCAATGGCCCAATCATTTTATTCTCAGGATAGCCACAATGTATAGTCCTGAGATATATTTGTATTGTATTATTATCTAAGAAGCAGGTTACTTTTCATATTCTGGTTATCCAGAAACCAGACCTGTTCAGGGGAGTATCAAGGATTAAATTTGTATTTCAGTGTCCTACTTTCTCACTGAAGTACTGTCCCACTTTGCCACCCTGCTGCTTTTGTTACTGTACTGCCAAAAAAAAACAAACCAGTTCTGTAGAACAGGGGTGAGCAAACTTTTTGAGCCATGGCAATCCTTCCATTCATGCCTTTGGTTGGAGCCCTTCAAGATAGGTTACTACATTTTTATCATCTATATCTTATATATATATATATATATATATATATATATATATATATATATATATATATATACTATATATACAGTTGTGCTCATAAGTTTACATACCCCTGGCAGAATTTGTAAGATGTATATTATTTTAAGAAAACATGAATGATCAGACAAAACAGGTCTGTTATTTTTTATGTGTTTCAAATGAAACAATTAAGCATCACAGGATAGCACAATCATTAAACAAACCATTGCAATAAAGGAAATAATAAAATGCTCCTGTTCAAAGTTTGCATACCCTTGAATGTTTGGGCTGGTAATATACACTCAAGTTGACACACACAGGTTGAGATGGCAATGAAGGGTATGTATGATTGTATAATTGTAATTAGTGTCTGTGTATAACTAGTCAGTGAGTTTCTTAGCTCTTGAGAAACCGTCATGCATTTCATCCAGGGCTGCACTGACTTTCATGGTTACTGAAGCAGGGAAAAAGCAAAAGAACTGTCAAAAGATATGCAAGCAAAAGCAGTTTATAAATCAGGAAAAGGATATAAAAAGATATCCAAAGATTTGAAAATGCCAATCAGTACTGTTCAAACTCTGATCAAGAAATGGAAAATTATGGGTTATGTTAATACCAATGTAAATATATATAGAAAGGAATTATATGTTAAACAGATAAAACAATTTATCAACATGTTATATTTTATTATAAACAATTGGCATACAATGTGTAAATTCTTTAAAGATCCATACTAAATTGCAATACAAATTTACATTACCAATATCATATGGTTATTAAAATAGTTACATTTATTGAATAACAAAGCACACACACTCATACATATCATTCACCTACATTAACAATTAAAATACCAAAGAAATCTCTATTCAACAAAATAATTAACAAAAGGCACTAATTCCCCACCATTAAAGGTACTGATGTGAAAATGCTAGTCAAGCCCAGTGATGGGGATATATTATTTCGCCGGTCAGGCTTCTTCAGGGGACCTAATTTCACTTATCCTCCTTGCCCTTCATGAAAGCGATGTTTACTAAGTTGTATCTCTGGAATGTGCTTTATTTCATGTAGTTTTGCTAGTCATACACCTTCCTTCACTGCTTCAATGAATTAAATAGATATTCAATCCTATTCATCATGTTGAATGCTCCCATATCACCCAGTTGATCCCATACATCTAAAATCATAAATCAAAAAGATGTATATAATTCACTAATCATCAACCCTAATTTTATACTTCCCAATCTATTCCAAGATTCAAAAACTACCAATTGCCTTATAAAAACTGAATGTAAAGCTTCAATATCACCATCAAAATGATACTTCCCGATGTATAAACCTACAACATAAAAAACTACTCATTACATGTTGACAGAAAACTACAATTAAACTACTATAATTGAATAAACTTAAGAAGATATTGTACCAACCTTACATGATATATTATTATATATCTTTGTTGTGCTGTCCCATAATTGTGGGTTACCTGTGGGTATTCATACCATAGCAAAAACCAAAATAATACTGGGGATGCACACAACCAGCCCCTTTTAAACCACCCAGCACAAAGTAAGATTCTCTCATTGGAACAACTAGTAACGTATCAGAGAAAAACATGCCTACGCACCCGAAAACTACTTATCCTTTAAAACACTTTCACCTGCTAAACAAACACTAAGAAAAATATACAAAAAGAAAATCTGCCACATAGACAAAGGCAAACTGAAAATGACAGCACAATAAACAAACAAATAAATAAATAAATCTATATATCAAATCACTATTGGAAGAATTGAACCGCATAACATACAAACGTGTATAAACACCTATCAACAACAAAATATGTTACACTAAGGGGCAGATTTTAAAATATAGGCGCAGGCGAACATTTGTGCACGCAACCCAGCGCGCACAAATGTACGCCCAATTTTATAACATGCGCATGTTATAAAATCCGGGGTCGGAGCATGCAAGGGGGTGCACAATTGTGCACCTTGCGCACGCCGAGCCCTATCTGAGCCGCGCTGCCTTCCCCCTGTTCCCTCCCAGGGAACTTCCTTAACCCCCCACCCCATCTTCCCTTCCCTTTCCCTACCTCTCCCGCCCTTTCCCCCCTACCTTTTCCTTTTTGTTTTCTTTGTTCCAAAACTTACTTCAGCCCTGGGGCTGAAGTAAGTTGCATGCGCCTGCCAACTGCCTGCACATCATCCCAGGCCCAGCAGCCATGCGGAGGTTGGCCACGCCCACACCCCAGACCTCCCCACCCCTTTCTGCAAGCCCCGGGCCTTACACACGTCCCAGGCTTTACGTGCACCACCAGGCCTTTTGAAAATAGGCCCGGTGTGCGTGACCCTTTGAAAATCTGCCCCTAAAAATGTTGTATAACAAATACAGGGGCAGATTTTCAAAACCCTACGCACGCTGGGCCTATTTTCAAAAGGCCTGTCGGCGCGCGTAAAGCCCCGAGACGTGTGTAAGTCCTGGGGCTTGAAGAAAAGGGGTGGGCTGGAGCCTCCAGCCCACCGCGGCCATTTGGCACTGTGCCTGGGATCGCGGGCCGGCTGCTGGCCGGCGTGCGCAACCTACGCCTGCCCAGAGGCAGGCGCAACTTATAAAATAAAGGTTTGGGGGGGGGGGGGCAGAAGGAAAGTTCCCTCTGAGGCCATCTGGACTCCCCTTGGGCTCGGCACACGCAAGGTGCACTAGTGTGCACCCTCTTGCATGCACAGACCCCGGATTTTATAACATGCATGCGGCTGTACTAATAGATTTCACCACATCCTCTGGCAATGAATTCCAGAGCTTACTTATGCATTGAATAAAAAAAATATTTTCTCTTATTAGTTTTAAATATATTACCCGTAACTTCATTGTGGGGCAGATTTTAAAATGTACGCGCGCGACCTACATTTGTGCACGCTACCCGGTGTGCACAAATGTATGCCCGATTTTATAATGTGTGCGCAGCCGCACGCATGTTATAAAATCAGGGGTCGGTGCGCGCAAGGGGGTGCACACTAGTGCACCTTGCACGCGCCGAGCCTTCGGGGAGACCAGCTGGCTTTCCCCGTTCCCATTGTTCCTGCCCCTTTATCATCTTGGTCGCCCTTTTCTGTACGTTTTCTAATTCTGCTATATCTTTCTTGAGATGTGGTGACCAGAACTGAACACAATACTCAAGATGAGGTCGCACCATGGAGTGATACAGAGGAATGATGATATTCTCTGTTTTATTCTCCTTTCTTTTCCTAATAATCCCTAGCATTCTATTTGCTTTCTTGGCTGCTGCTGCACACTGAGCCGAAGATTTCAAAGTATTTTCAATGATGACACCTGGATCCTTTTCCTGAGTGGTGACGTCTAATGTGGAACCTTGCATTTTGTAGCTATAATTTGAGTTACTCTTCCGTAAGTGCATCACTTTGCATATGTCTATATTCAATTTCATTTACATGCCCAGTCTCCCAGCCTGCTTGAAGCAGGCGTAACTTGCGCGCGCCGCCCCGGCATCCCCCAGCACAGGCCGCAGTGCCGGAGAACTCGGGACCACCCTCCCGGCCCGCCCCCGAACAGTCACCACGCCCCCAGACCCACCTCGGACTGCCCCCTGCCACGCCCCTCCCGCCCCTTTTAGGAAGCCCCGGGACTTACGTGCATCCCGGGGCTTTGCGCGCGCCGGCGGCCTATGCAAAATAGGCATGCCAGCGCGAGAGTGCCCTGCGCGCGTAAATCCTCCCGGATTTACGCGCGCAGGGGTTTTAAAATCTACCCCTAAGTGTAAGTTATAGGATAGCAGATCGTGACAACATGAGCCATTGTAAGCTTTCTCCATCACTAGCTAACATACAGCCCAATAAGCAAATCTGCAATTCCACACATTCTCAAAAGAACATATGGAATTTCCTTACCACAACTGCTCCAACCGGACAACCCCCACTCGCCTCCAAAAAGCAATAGTAGATCTCTCCATCCCTGGAGGAAAAAGTTTATTAAGCAAGAAAGTGCAGTAGGGCCAAAACGACTGCTCTCCTACCAACAGTTTCCTATATCTCACCCACATTGTAAGTGTAAACTGGGAAATCAGGGAAATATTTTGCAAGAAACCTGGGACCGTGTCAGATGACCAGACCAATTCATCCATAGAAGGAAGACCCACAAAATCCTGTTCCACCACCATCCACAATTTATGAGTGGACGTTCCTGCCATGAGATTACTGCCTGCAGCTGAAATGCAGCGTAATAAAGAGCCAGGTCAGATATCCCCAAACCCCCTTGACGTTTAGGACGGCAAAGAAACACTCGCGCCACCAGATAAATTGGAATAGCTTCTTTTGCCAATCCTGTAACATCTTGAGTGATACAGATAGTGGGAGTGTCTGAAAAACATAACAGAACCTAGGCAAAATATTCACCTTTAGAGAATGCATCCTACCTAATCAGGACAACTGTAATCGCTCCTATTTCTCCAGGTCAGCAAACACCTCCTTCAAAAGAAGTCCATAATTGAGATCAAACAACTTCCTCAAGTCCACCCCCAATCGGATCCCTTGATATTTTACGTTCCCACCAGCCCATTTAAAAGGCAGACTCGCCTTTATACCAGACACTTCCTCAGTCCCAAGGGTTAAGTTCAAAATTTCAGACTTATCTTCTTTTGCAATTCCTCCCGTCGGAGTTTTCCCCCGCGAGCAGACCTCTTACTTTCTGCGCTGTCTTCTCCTACGCGGTTGAGGCTGCCGACTTGCGCGGAATGGAGCCGCCCTTGGAGGCCTTGCCCGCATGGCCGAGTGCTGCCCACATTCCTCCCAAGCGGCCAGGAGGCTGCCGCTGCCACGCGTCATCGCAGTCCGGACCGCCGTCCTCGGGGCCTTTACTCGCAGCAGAGAGCTGCGAGTCAGCTGTATCTTCAGCGGCATGGTGCCTCCACTGCTGGGGCAGGTCCTATGGCCTGGGGCCGCCCCTGAACTATTCTTAGCGACAGAGACACCGCCGATAGTCTCTTCCTGCTTCAGCCTGCCTCTAGGCGTGTGGCCGCGCCTCTCTTCAAGATTTAAAGGGCCTGCGGCCGGATATGCTCCGGGCACCATCTGATGACATCTTCCTAGGCGTCTTCCTGCTAGCCCTATAAAAGGGCTTCTCCAGAACTCCTGCCTGGCCTTGCATCGGAGTTCTTTGTCCCTGGAGGTTCCTGTCTTCCAGCGCTCCATCAGGTCTTTGTTCCTTGTTCTTCGTTGGAGCTCCATGCCCTGAGTCTTCATTGCTTCCTGAGTCTTTGTGGCTTCCTGATGTTCCATGTCTTAATGTTCCGAAGTTCCTAGTCCAGGCTTCCTGATGTTCCGAGGTTCCATTCCTCCTTCGCTTGTTCCGAGTCCTCTTGACCCTCCAAGCTCCTTTGGTTCTCCAGATGACACCTTGTTGGGGTAAATCCGTCTCGTCTGTTCCTGTTCTCATCATTGGAGTTTCGTCTCGGCTGGATTACCTTCCTGCACTTGTCCCGCTCTCCACGTGGTCGGTGACCAGCCTCTCCAGGTTGTGTAGGGCACGCAGTGGGTCAGGGTGGTCCGTGACCAGCCCATTGGGTCTGCCCATGTTGGTGGGCTGTGTAGGGCACCCTGAGAGACAGTGCTTATGTCTGAACCTTCCAAGCTCCTCGTCTCATCCAGAGTCTCCCAAGCTCCTCGTCTCGTCCAGAGTCTTCCAAGCTTCTCATCTCCTCTAGAGTCTTCTATGTCACAAGGCCTTTGTCTGCCATCGTCCTCAGTCCGGCCTGCTGCTTCTTGCCGATACCTAGCGGCAGGTCCGAAAGGGCTGGGAACGGTCGGAGGACTGTTCAGTAACCAACATTGCGTTGTTGGCCTTCCAGAAACATGCAGGTCTGGTAGAGGGCAGACCTTCAGTCTTCACCCATGCTTGGACACGCCTCACCTACCTTGGTGCTGCCCTGGAGTCTTCTAGGGTCATCCGAGGCCCAAGGGCACACAATCCCCTCAAGATGGGACCACTCTCCTAGCATTCTCAGAACATCTTCATTCATTTTAAATCCTGAAACTGTCCTGTATCTCATTTCCCTTAACAAAAGGGACAGGGATCACAGAGGGGCCATGACGGTGAACAAAAGATCATCCACAAACAGAGTTTTCTTATAGGAGTGAACTCCAACTTGAACCTCAGAAATCCCATCATTGGCTCTAATCTGGGCGGCAAAAGACTCCAGCAAAATGGCAAACAAAATGAGGGAAAGCAGGCACCCTGTCTCATATCCTGTTTAACCTCAAAAAATCTGAGTAACTCACATTAATCCAAATGCTCACTTTTGGACAATTGTATAAAGCCTTCACCCATGTCAGAAAATTTGACCCCAAGCCAAAACTGTGGAGAACCTGAAACAAATAGGACCAGTGAACCCTATCAAATGCTTTTTCAGGGTCTACTGCCAGTAAAACTGTGGGTATTTTCTGCTTCTGTACCCAGCACATAGTATTTAAAATTCTTCTGACATTATCTGCACCTAACCTTCCCAAAACAAATCTCGACTGATCACCATGAATAAGAAAAGGAGCCACTACCCCCAACCTTTGTGCCAGGATTTTAGCTAATATCTTAAGATCAAGCTTAAATAGATAGGTCTATACGACCCACAGAGCGTGGGATCATGTCCTCCTTTGGCGATCACAGTGATGCCGGCTACATTGGAGTCTATCAGCAGCTGGCCTCCCTCCCTCAAATAATTGAACATTGCCATAAGGGGTCTAATGACTGCCTGCTTGCAGGATTTATAAAAGTTAGCCGTGTACCCATCTAGCCCCAGGGCCTTCCCCAATTTATGTTTTGTGATCGCTTCTAATACCTCCTCTTCCCCAATCTTGGCATTGAGACACTCTCGCCTCCTCAGGAAGGCATGGTAGAGATACACCCAGAAGGTAACTCTCTAAATCTTCCACTTTAATAGAGGAATCAGCAGAATAAAGCTCCTCATAGAATTGGGCAAATCTATTAGAGAGTTGCAGATCATCATATAGGAACGTCCCTTCCCTACTCTTGATTTTGATAATCTGATTCTGCAAAAATTGGTCTTTAAGCCGTCTAGCCAGAAGTCTACTCACTTTATTACCAAATTAAAAAAAATTTTGTTTCGTCCATTCTAACAAAGATCAACTCCGCCAAATCCAAATCCCTCAATTCCCGTCTTGTTGCTTCAAGAAGGGAAAGAGTGGAGCCATCCCTGGAACTTTTATGTTTAATTTCCAATTTCCCAATACACAGCAATAGTTGAACCCTGGTCTGTTTCTTCTCCCGCTTTAAATATGAGGCCCTTGAGATCAACTTATCCCAAATAACTGCTTTTAGACCTTTCCAAATCAATGTGGGATTAACTTCATCTGTCTTGTTTGTAGCAAGATAATCTTCAATGTCTGCTAAGAGACTGGAAAGGTAGGTCTTATCAGTAACTAAGTCTTCATTAAGCCTCCAGAAGGTTTGCCTTGGTGGATCCCTGCCCACCCTCAGGTCAACTCACACAGGAGCGAGATCAGACCAGGTTATGTTGCCAATTCTGGCATTTCAGACCTTACCCACTAACCCTTTATCTATTAAGAAATAGTCAATTCTGGAGTAGGATTCATGAGACTGGGAGTAAAAGGTATAGTCCCTTGCTGTAGAATTTCTTAACCGCTACACATCAACCAGGCCCCAGCTATCCATCAAAACCTTCAGTCTTTGCCTGTGCAACTGATATACTATGCTCCTCCACTGGAATTATCCAAGAAAAGGTAGCATGTCAGGTTAAGATATGCCCTTCTGCCCAACCAGACAGCATGTTAAACAAGGAATCTAGGTAAGTTCCCTGATCAGAATTCAGGGCGTAGACATTGATCAGTGAGAATAATTCTCCATGGGTTTCTTGGCAAAAAATATTAGCATTCATAGCCCCTGCCCCTTTGAGCAATAATTTATGCTTCCTTGCTGTATGCAAGCCTTTCACATTCAGAGACACTATGTTTAGCCCTCCCATCTTAGAGCCTACTCCCATGCAGCCACCAACCTTCAGTCATCCATGAACTTACAAAACCAGAAATCATCTGCCAAAGCAGCCCACAGAGCACCCACTGACCACTTCGACCCCCATGCAGCAGAAACTAGCATACAGGCACCAGTCCCTCCCTTCCACCTCCTCACCCATACCCCATCCCCACCCCACCCCCCAATATACCAGCACTCTGTAAGAAGCACCACCTCCCTTCGGAGGAATGGTTTCAGCCAGGCAAAAGAGCTAGCGCCCTGATTCCACCACTAAACTCTAAACTACATACCAACACAACTTTTTAGGCATCAGTCCTGGCATGGTGAAGGCAGCCAAAGGCGCAAAACAGTCTTTCCCATCTGTAACTATTAAGGAGAAAAAGTTCCAAAAGTTTAACAGAGACCACAGTCAGTTCCATCACCCACTCGCTGTTCCCAGTGATGAGGGATTATCCGGGTGTCGCTGGAGGCGTCTGCTTGTCCCCAGAATCCTCTACCAGCGAGTCTGATCCTCCTTGCTTTTGAGCTGTGCCTTATTACAATTCTCCTGAGATTCTCCCAGAACACTAACCCCCATTTCTCTCTGGGAGTCCATAGCTGCCATTACAGACTGCAACTTGACAGACTTGCCTTGTATTGAAAATTGTAATCCAAAAGGAAGTAACCAGAGATATTTAATACCCGCCTTTTCAGGATGATGACTCTGCGAAAGTCCCTTCGCTTCTTGACAGTGATCTCTGATAGATCCTGGAAGACCTCAACCTGACCGTGCCACTCAATTTGACCCATTTTTCTGGCTATCCGAGCAATTTTCCCTTTAATAACAAAGTCGTGAAAGCATGCCACTATGTCCCTTGGGAGGTTACCCATTGGGCCACCTAGTGCTCTGTCCAGTTTAAGCACTTTATCATGCACGATGCTCTCTTCAGCTTTCAGTATGCTAGAGCATATGCTAGCCCCCTGAAGCACAAATTAGCCCTACGGGACCTATTTTCAAGGTCCTCGAGTTTATCCTCCAGAGCTGCAATTGATGTAGAAAAAACCTTCCCTTGCTTCTGAAAAGCAACAATATCTACGGCCTGCTTGTTCAGGCCTGTTCAGCCAGGTTCCACCTCCTCTATGCAGTGACCCAGCACTGCAATGTCTGCCTTCATCTCAGCAATCAACACTCCAACCTCGGATTGGAATGATAGTGTCCTGCCGCACTTCAGCGAACCAGCGGCAGAACTCTGCTTGGGTCGGCATACCGCTGGTCTTCAACCTCTGGATCATCCTCCTTGCTTTCGCAACTCGCCGCTGCCGCCCTGCGCCCCTGCTCTTCTTCCCCCTCCAGGCCCAGCGCACTCTGTACTTCTCTGCTGGCAAATGAGAAGTACTTCAGGTCTGTTTTTTTCTTGCTCGCCGCCATCCTAGAAACTTCCGCGAAGGAGGACGTGCTCTTGGGGAAATCTTTTAGGTCAGTGTATGCCACAATTAAATCTGATAGCCTGGTGGAAGGTCAGAGCCCCGAGCTCAAGTGTCCATTGTGGTGGATGACTTCTCTTCCTCCCCCAGTTCCTGAGTTTTTACTGCTCTGTTACTAAATATTAACCCATTTTCATCCACATTTGAAATCAACATTTCTAAGAATCTGGTTTATTAAATTCCAATGCTAAAACTGCAGCTCTAATTATATTACTAACAGCAGAAAATGTTTCATCATAACATACTTCTTTAAGTAGGTCTAAAAGGTAAAATGTAGACCTAACAGAGATTCATCCAAGATTATTACAGCAATTTCAAAATACTAAATTTAGTGTAGACATCTTTAGTCTCAAAAGACATGCTGTACTGTGTCACAGTCTGTGAACAAGCAACTTGTTCGTGTGGACAGAATTACAGGGATCTCAGTGTGACAAACAGAAGCATGGGATCAGGGCAGCAAACACAGGAATGAACGGATGCTGTTGTACTCTGCTGATAATAGCTGGGGATACAGAATGTAGTGCCTCCACATGCTTCAGGAATCAAACCTAATGATTAAATCTAAAAGGAAAGCAACAGAGCAAACTAGTTGATACTGTTCCATTACAGAAATTCCAAGGATTTCAAAACACAAATTGGCAATAATATTAGGTGATGTGATACAAATTTCACAGACTTGAAGAGCTATTCCAACAGTAAGACTGAAGGTAAACATCTACTAATGCATATACATTTTTCAAATGCAGCCCTCATCTTCCAAAGTCTTCACGTCTCCTAGAAGCAGTTGCACAAAATGAGAGGACCCTTAACATACAGTGCTGAGAAAAAATTTGTGAATCAATTAGGATGGTCTGCATTTTAACACAATTTATACTCAAAACATGATTATTTCTTTATTTGATTTATATTCCATTTTGACACTTCAAAGCAGATTACATTCATGTACCATAGGTATTTCCCTAATCCCAGAGAGTTTACAATCTAACAGGGAGATTTATTAAGGTGTGATAGGGCTACAACGCACGTCAAACAGCATCATTGCCTGATAAACGGTGTATATTGCAAGATATATCCCTATTGCGGCAATGTCGCATGACATTTGGCCACACGTTCGACCAGATGTGATGGACAATTCTTGAGCAAGTAGCACCCAATCCACGGGGTGGTGATTTAAACCAATTTTTGAACTATCGTGAACAATGGTGGATCTACACCTTAGCCACACAATCTCCGCAGGGACTCAATGATTTGGTAGAATGGTCCTCGCTCATTTAGTCTTTGATTGGTACTCTGCCAAAGATAATTGATTCATTAATTAGTTCCTTCCTAAACATACAGGCAGGTATAAAAACAGCCTTACAAAATGGTGGATCCAGCTGTCAAGATAAAGCTGCAGCCGAGTAGCAGAATTGTTGGCAGGGCAGACTTGGGAACCGTATGTATACTGGAGTAAGCAGCCTTAACCATTTTTTATTTGTACAAAGTTGGTTCTTAAATGTTTCTTTTTACTACAGAATTGGCATTTCTCGGCCCCTGAAGAAGCTGTCAGAAACATGAGCCGTGTCGGGCCATCGCCAGTCAGATATCCCCGCTGCACCTACTGCTACGATAAGTGTTACTTTACTGCCCATGAAAAAGTTCTAAAAAAATGAAAATATGAAAAAAACTATGTAAAAATTGTAAAACCAAATACCAGAGTAACCAATGATTATACCATAGTGATGGTCTGTTATCAAATTGGTGACCACACAACTATCTCAGTGGCTGACAGGGCTACTGAAGTTTAAGCCTGCCATTTTATATGAGGTTTACTCTGGTCAGTTCTATGAGACTATATGCTATCAGCGTTGCACAAATATGATGTTGTTTAGAATTTAATAGCTTAAGAATACATCATATATATACAGTTTTTTATTTTTAGCATGACATTTGGGCCTGAAACCCGCCCCTATTACAATGAGCTAAATCCTGATAAGAGCAAGATAACTCCAATGAATAAATAACTTTGAGAAACAGGATATATGTTAATTATTTATTCTACAAAAAGTTTCAACCATAAGAATTCTTGTGTGAAGAAGTATTTTAAGCCTTCATTCAATAACTGTGGCATTTCCTTGAGCAGCAGTAACTTCAGCTAAACATTTCCTATTATTGTTGTTCAGTATCTCACATTGTCCTTGAGGAATTCTGGTCCATTCTTCCATACAGAACTATTTCAATTCTGTGACATTTGAGGATTTCCCTGCACAAATAGCTCACATCAGCAGATTTTTAGATATTAGTCTGGGGTTCTTTGTGACTTTGTGGATGATTTTCCAGGTTGTTCTTGGGGGTGATCTTAGCAGGACGACCAAAAATGGAAAAGCTGAAGTCTTCAGCTTTTCCATTTATAGACTACCTCTCAAATATTCAGAAATGGCCTTGTACTCCTGTCTAGACAGATGAGCATCAACAACTCTTTTTCAAGGGTCTTCTGAAATTTCTTTTGAACATGGCATGAGGAGCTCCCATTAACTTTTATGGTGAAGAACTAAGTGAAAACCTTCTGGACCTTTATATAGGACAGGTCGCCCAAACTCAGCTGGCAGATTTACTCACCTGTTATCTAGTTATGTAAACACGTGGTTATATTTAATTAATTGACTTTGCTAAGGAAACTAGAAGTTCACTTTGTCTTTCACACACCGATTTAGAATAAGTTTCATTGAACCTACTTTGCACACTAATTAAGTCAATATTCAAAGCCATTTAGACAGAACTCACAAGTTATGGTTATGTTCATGTTTATTTGTTCTCTTGATTGATCACATCTTATTACATTAGTTATCCATCTAAATGGAAAGTTTTGAATATTCCCCTTGTTTATCTGGCTAAGATTTAGCCAAAGAAGAAAGGGACGTGTTGGGGGGCATACCAGGCTGAGTTTGTCAAATAACTTATCTGGCTAACTCTGATATTTGGAGTTAGCAGAATAAGTTATTCGGCTAACTCAAGACATGCCTGCTAGCAGTTCTACATTTATTCAGCCCCGAGTGGCCAGATAAGTTTTGCCTTAACCGGCTATATTCAAAAGTGCCAAGCTGCAAGTAAAAAAAATGTTTTAAAGTCTTGGGCCTAGTTGACCATTCACAGCTCCTCCGCCCACACGAACTGGAAATCTATGGCTCTGCCAGGCTGCACCTGCAGCAGCCAAACCCCCCACCCTCCTCTCCCTTGCACCCCTTTAAGTTACCTTAATAAAACATATAAAGGGCTTGGTGCTGGTCTCCCCCACTCCCTCTCCGGTCCAGCAAAACATAGCCTTCCTGAGGCCCCCTCCCTCACCATCCCAGTACCCTCACCATCCCAGTACCTTTACTTCAGCTTGGACCATGGTAGGAGCCTACCAGAACCCAGGCTTGGTGCTCTAATTGTTGCTAGGGAGAAGAGCTGCTCTGGAAGTGGTCACTGTCAGAGTAGCTCCCTAGTAACCACTGATATGCTGGGTCCAAGTCGCAATAGGTTAAAGACAAACCCAGTAAAGATACCAGGGGGGGTGTCTCCAGGAAGGATACTTTTTGCTGGATCAGGAAGCGGACAGGGGAGGCCAGTGCCAGGCCCTTTAAATGCTTTATTAGGATAACTTAGAGGGGTGCAGGAGTTGGGTGGTGCAGGCACAGTGCAACCCAGCCAGCAGAACCATAGATTTCTAGTCCAGGTGGGCAGGGGGCTGTTATGGGGCTAAACCCATGACTTTTTTTTTTAAACACTTGCAGCTATATTCTTTTGAATATAGTTAGTTAAGGCTAAAATGACCCAGCTACACAGAGCCGGATAACGGTAAACCTAACTGGTGATATCCGATTAGCCTTAAAGTTATCCGACTAAGGTTAGCTGGATAACTTTAATCAGGTGTATTCAGTAGGACGTTTATCCCACTGAATTTCCCAGATAACTTATCCATCTAACTTTAGCTGGATAAGTTATCCAACGTATGCTTATTTTTATATTGACCTCTAATTTGTCTTAAAAAATTCAGATCTGTTTAATTTATACTCCTTTTATTGCATAAGAAAAGACTGATTTCAATTAAATAAGCGTATCATGGTAAGAACTTGTAATTCACATTATTGTACTTGGGGCTTACACCGTACATCTGGTCCCAAATAAATTATGTATGTAATTAATTGGCATATGACTGAGTATACTGTACAAAGAGTAAGTATGAAGGTGCATCTAAGTTCTTGCAATATTTTTAGTCAACATATCATCAAAGTATTATTCATATATAATGTAGCAAGAACACAGCACATGTATTAGAAGGTTTTTTTCTCACTGCTCACATATGTCATATTTGCAAGAGGTAAGAATTCCATAACTGACTTGTAGCTTTGACACTTATAAGTCTTAGAATCAAGTTTTCTACCTCTTGATTTGGTATGTATGTATATATATATATATGAACACATCAAATATCACTGGGAAAATGTTTTGTTGAAAGTGTCTGCAAATTTTTCCACCAGCCAATTAATGAAATTGATGAAGGTTTGTGAATGTAGAAATCAATTCCAATATTGTGCCTCAAATGGACATTTAAATGAAATTGCTAACTATGCTTATATTCATATAGGAGACAATTCTCAAATTGTCTGCACTGGGCAAGGACAAAACATATTATTAACTGCTTTTGAATCAATTCTCAATGCAAAAGTACATGTGCACTCTTCCTTTGAAACTTACCGTAATCACACTAAGTGCGTGTGGTCATGCGGACCTGCTAATTCTGCAGGCAGATTTTTGGACACACTAAGATTTGAAAATGCCATGAATGTATGTACTATTCTTCCCGACCTGAACAAACTCCTGGGATGCCTCCTTTCCACGCTGCTACAAGTACACACACATAGTGGAACAAAGCACAGACTTTCAGCTGCATTGAGGGAGGTCAAGTTTCAGACAGCAGATTAATGTGCTTTGAAAACGGACCTCCCGTTTTGGATGCTACTGTGCAAACATCCACATGTAGAGATATGCTGCAGTGGAGCTTACTGCAGATTTAAGTTCCTTTCCAGGATATTTAACAGTGTTATGTGAAGAAATAATATGAATTAAAAGCAAAGAGTTATTAGTTTGTAACCACCTGTCCTGTATTTTTACCCCTTTATTCTGGACTATTAAGGCATGGAATGGAAGTCTGCAACAGAGAGATGTCAATCATGGTGCTGCTGTTTTCAGAGAGAATGTCTTGCTTTGAGGGTATGCTCTATCAGGCAATGTACAAATCCTTCCGTTGCCATTTCTGAAGCTTCTTTTTCAACCACTACCTTTCTAATTGAATTTCATATACTGAGTTCTGCTTCATTCATTTGGGGGTCCCAGAAGAGTAGGGTCCCCTTTAACAAGTACTTCACCTGTAAGGAAAGGAGACGCCAGAATATGCAGGGCCCAATTTAAGATTTGGATACCCATAAGCATGGGGGCAGGGGTGTTCTTTCCCTCTTCAGAAAATCAGAGGATGCAGGAGGGGGAAGGGTCAGAGTCATCGCCATTTTTTTTGGCCTAGACTCAGAATTCCTTGTAATAAAACTTACACAGCTGGTGCCAGATTTCCTATTTTTATTTACTTACATGTCCCTTTAAGTATTAGGTTTTTGAGGAGGCAACTGCAGCTCTTTGAGCTTCAGGAGGCAGAGCCAGCTTCTTTTCAAGTGGCACAAAGCCTGGAGGTATTGCATGTAGGCTCTCAGATGAGCAGGATAAGGTGAATTTGGCCACAGTGAGGGCCTCCACAGTGATTCAGTCAATCAGGCTGAAGACCAAACGTCATCCTCTTAAGTGGTGGAGTTGGAAGTGCTGCATATGGCCACAAAGATAGGGGAGGGGTCCTGATTACAGCTGCATCAGTGACAGGAATGCTGCTGCTGGAGCCACGGCTTTGTGATGGAAAGTGGGACAGCATGCTTACACCCCACTATTGGCGAGTACAGCTGGAGCTGAAGAAGCTGCAAAAGCAGCACACGTGCAAAGGGTAAATAAAAGCCACAGTAAAGGCTCCTGCCCAGATCCTCCCCTCACTTTTCCCTGTCTCACAGTCTCCCCTTATCCAAAAGACCTGCAAGCTTCTAGATGCAGCAAAAACAGGAAAAAAGCAGAGTTACTTACCTGTAACAGGTGTTCTTAGAGGCCAGCATGTCAGTTCTCATACATGGGTGACATCATTCGAAAAAAATCTCTCCGAGTATGCTCCGGCATGCAATATACCACATGTCCATGCAGGATCCTCTCAGTCTTATAATATGGAATTAAGAAGAAAGAAAAAGAAAATAATAAAGAACAAACCCATGAAGTGGAAACCCAACTCCACAGGGAGGTGGACGGTTTCATGAGGAATGACATCCTACTGTCTTCGGAGAACACCTGCTACAGGTAAGCAACTCTGCTTTCTCTGAGAACAAGCAGGATGGCAGTTCTCACAAATGGGTGAATTCCTAGCTACAGGTGGCCTTCTCAACACAAAATAGGGCCAACGAAACAGGTGCCAACCACCACCACATTTTGTTGGTAACAGGAGAGAGGCATCCTGAACAGAAAGAACGAAACAGCTGAGTACTGAACCTCAAACAAGTTATGAAGGACAGATTGATCAAACCTGCTGTTGTATCAGACATCCCTATCCAAACAGTAATGTGATGTGAATGAATGGATGGAACTCCACGTTGCAGCTCTGCAGATCTCCATGGGGACTGCTCACATGTGAGCCACGGACGCTGCCATGACCCCCAAGATGGAATCCAGCCTGGGCAAAACAGAAGGAAATGGATTCTGCTAGCCAATAGCAATCCCCGGCCTGTTCTGATTAAAAGAAACAAAAAAGCTAGGTGGACCATCTATGGGATTTTGTCTGCTCCAGATAGAAGGCTAATGCTCTTTTGCAGGCCAAACTGGAGCTCGCTGACCCTGCGCGCTGAAGTGACCATCACCAAAAGCAAGACCTTCCAGTTCAGGTACTTCAAGTATAGGAGTGCAATGCCTCAAAAGGAGCTTTCATCAGCTCAGCCAATACCACATTGAGGTCACAGGACACAGCGGGTGGCCTTAGGGGAGGCTTCAACTGAAGCAGGCCCCGCATGAAATGTACAACTATAGGCTGTTCAGAGATGGGCTAACCCTCTACATCATGATGATCTGTGCCAATTGCACTCAGATGAACTCTAACAGAGCTGGTTTTGAGACCAGCTTTGGAGAGGGGTAAGAGGTATTCAAGCAGTTTTTGTGTACAGCAAGAGAAAGGGTCTAGGGCCCTTTGCTCACAACACATGGAAACCACTTCACTCCATATGACTTTCTGGTGGAAGGCTTTCTAGAAATCACAAGGCCACAAGAGACTGAGAAGTTGTAGAATCAACTTCTCAACATATAAGCTGGGAGATAAGATCTGGGGAATTCCCCAGTCTAATCTAGTGACTCCAACACCCGGATAGTCGATTGCATGGACCTTTCGGTGCCTTACCCAGTCAATCGTCCCGATAGGGGGAAACATGGACTCCCAGTCTGCAAAAATGTGCCACTTCCATGGCCAGACATTTGGTAAAGACCTGCATGGCGGATGTTAACCCAAACGAAAGAAAATAGTATTGGAAGTGCTGTTTCCCCACCACGAATCAGAGATTCGTCCGGTTGCTGGGGAAGATCTTAATGTGAGTGTATGTGTCCTTCAGCTCAAGAGAGCATAGCCAGTCCCCTTTTTACAGGAAGGGGATCAAGATACCCAGGGAAGCCATCTTGAACTTCTCACTTTTTAGAAACTTGTTCAAGGCCCTTAGGTCTAGGATGGGTCAGAGTCCCCCTGGTTTCTGTGGAATTAGGAAGTACTGGGAGTAGAATCCTCACCCTCTTTGCCCTGGTGAAACGGCTGTAAGAGGGAGGAGAGCTCTGATAAAAGTGCTTCCTGATGTGCTACCGGTCCCCAAAATGGACAGGGGGACAATTTGCCAGGGCATGCAATAGGTTTAAATTTGTACTCTCTGTGGACAATAGTGAGAACCCATGGGTCTGAGGTATGCTGAGCCACCAATTTGCAAAGAATCATAGCCTGCCTCTGATTGGAAGGTTCATCGCCACGGGTATGGTAGTCTTGGCTACATTCCTTTCGATCCAGTCAAAAGCCTATCCCAGGAGTTGACTGAAGGCCTCGCTGGGCTTTGGGGGCCTCTGTTGGCTTGGATGGTTATAAGAGGCCTATTGCTGTTGAAGGGGCTAAGGTGGTGGAGGACAGTATCTCCTTGGGTGGAAAAAAGGCTTCCTCTGGCCAGACCTTGAAGGCCTCCTGGATGAGGAGTATCAGTGAAGAGTGTTTGGAGTGTTGCATCGTGGTCCCAAATTTGGGCTACCATGTCCTTCACCTTACCTCTGAAGAGATTCTCTCCTGAGCACAGCACATCAGTGATACCCTCCTCCACTTCCTGATCCAAGGCCTGCACCCCGGTGAGTCTGTGGGTGCCGATCCTTGCTGTAGAGACCCTCGATGCTGGCTTGAAAACATTGTAGGTCGAATGTTTCCCGTGTTTCCCGCACTCCACACCCCTATGCACCAGTGATGGGAGAGTGTCCTACTGCTGTTGAGGCAGCTGCATAGCCACTTCCTGCACCTGCTTCAGGATGTCCTACATAAACTGGATGGACAGCTCCTGAAGGAGCAGAAACCAGATCGGTCTCTGACAATGGGGGGTTATGAGGATCATAGTCCCCTTGTCTTCCTTGACATCCTGCTTATCCTCAGGAAAAAGTCAGTGCAGGGCCTGAAATCCAAATCCAATGAGCTCACAGTTCCTGTGGCAGCCCTTCCCTTTGCACAGAATTCCTTAGAAACAGAGAACCTAAGGTAACAATACACTATAGGGCTTGTGAGCATGCTGGATTTCAGGTCCCCTGCTCATTTTCATTATTACACAGAGAAGCAGAATTTATAATATTTTTGTGCCTCTTCTGCTGGTGTGGGCTGAAGCTGCCCTCTTGCTAGCTGATGCTGCCAGTGCTTCCAGCTGATGCCCATGGTGATTCTTCCTTCCTGCCACAGCAAATTCAGACATCACTTCGTTCCTGCTCGTGTGTGCCAACAGACACCCATCTTTCAGGACGGTGGGGCCAAATGCTGATGTCACATCCATCTGGCTGAGAGTTCATGATAGGATGCAGCTCTCCTTCCTTTGTGGCCAGCTCACTTATCTGCAGTACAAAGTCTGAAAATTCTGCACAGAAGGGGAATTCTGCACAAAATCCGTGTTGCACTGAACTCCCTCAAGAGTTAAAAAAAAAAAAAAGGGTGTCACCTATAACTTGTTTGGACCCTTATATCTAAATATTCAAATGGACTAACATATCAACCAAAATAACTTCTGCAAGAAAATCCTGAAACATTATGAAAGGCTCATGTTCTTAAACAAAAAAATATAT
The DNA here is from genome assembly GCF_901001135.1 of Rhinatrema bivittatum. Taxonomy (NCBI): domain Eukaryota; kingdom Metazoa; phylum Chordata; class Amphibia; order Gymnophiona; family Rhinatrematidae; genus Rhinatrema; species Rhinatrema bivittatum. The sequence continues at coordinate 255,616,935 of NC_042617.1, read as the reverse complement.
AAAGGCTGGTGGCTAATGAGTGCTAACAAGTATGCCTATCAGAAGGGTGCAGCTGTGATGCATCATCATTATAGTGTTTGTAACCATATTTAAAAATATTCTACAACTTTAGGGTGGGGGGGGGGGTCTTAATCCCACTGCTGGAAGACCCTAGGGCAAGGCATAAACCTCTGTGGGACTAAGTGTCCTCACTATGTGGAAATGTTCTTTCTTGGAACAGAAAGGTTCCAACCTTCCTTTCCAGTCTTCAGGGCTTAAGAAGGCAAAGAATTTCTTCACTAGCTCTGATAGGTGGTCTCTCACTGTCTGAGAGACCCTTTGTGCTGGAGCTGGAGAAAAGACATTCTCTTCAGAGACCCAGATTGGTTCATCCTCACCGAGGGCACGGTCTGTGGTTCCTAGGAGGAGCTTGGAACTGCTGTGGCTGTAACTGTAGAAGCGGCAGGCTCAGAGCCCCTCTATGCCAGCTGCATCAACACCTCTCGCTAGCTGGTGCTAGGTCTGATTGCTGATGCCAATGAAATCTTTTTGCGCCATAGCCCTACTTTCCATGGTGGTGGGGTTGCTATGTTTATGCACCGAGGTGCTCCACTCCATAACGAAATGGCAAGAGCCTTTGCAAGTTGTACCAAGGGGGCAAACTGTGCTTTCCACACTGATGAGGAAGATGGCACCTTCGTCAATGTCGGGTCTGGTTAAAATAGGCAGCTCGGTACTATGAGGATCTTCCGTGCCAAGAATGGCGAAGGTACTGCACTGAGGAGGTGGTCCCCTGCTTTGGAATTGTGGATGGGTCCACTCTGGCAGTACCCCATGCCAACAGTGCTGGCTTCTTCTTTAGGACCAAACGAAACAATTCCAGAGGATAACCCTTGCACCATTTTAGGCATTTTTCTCAGTGTCTCAACCAGTGCCATAATTTTCTGCACCATGCTCAACCTCTAACCTGTGATGGAACTGGGACCTGGTGCCACAGGGAGCAAAGAAGGGGGCGAGGGGAGGTGGCACATTCCCAGAATTGTGGGAAAGAGGAGAAGAATTTTGCCTTGACTTCTTACACCGAGAATTCAATCATGCCTTGTTCCGCGGTACCTTCTGCAGGGCTGCCATCTTTCAGGCTCAGAAGTGCTGCATCCTCAGGGAAATAAGACTACAACTGTAACTGTTGTAAGCATCATGATCCAGGCCCAGGCGGCAAGAGCAGACAATGTAATGGGTGCCCACAAACGCAGGTCTCAGAAATGCTGACTACAATCTTCTAGGCCTTAAGCTTTTTCTCTTAAGAACTGAAAAGTTCTGTTGAGGGGCTGCCGGGGCAATGGTAAAAATAAAAAAAAGTTCTAATGAGACAAGAGAGTTAGGCCAAAACAAAATAGAGATAGAGACTGGGAATATGTCTGTGCAGTAGCTTGGACACAAAAACAGACTGGGGTCTCATAAAACAGCATGCATGTGCAGGAACTCCTGCACATGCTAAGTAAGATTTTTTACTGAGCTCTGAAATGGGTCCACTTCAGTGACATCAGATATTATTATCCATATGGTAATGCTGATTCATGTCTGCTGGTCGACGGAGAGCAGGTAATGAATGTGACATCAACATGGAAAAACCATGGCTTCTGAGGAGGAAGAACAAGGAGTATACCAAAAATTCTTAACATCTGGGAACAGAGCTGGCAAAAAAGATATGCTGGACTAGACATCTGTGTTGCCTTTGCTGCCATGGAATTAATAACTAAGAACATAAGAACATGCCATACTGGGTCAGACCAAGGGTCCACCAAGCCCAGCATCCTGTTTCCAACAGTGGCCAATCCAGGCCATAAGAACCTGGCAAGTACCCAAAAACTAAGTCTATTCCATGTTACCGTTGCTAGTAATAGAGGTGGTTATTATCTAAGTCAACTTAATTAATAGCAGGTAATGGACTTCTCGTCCAAGAACTTATCCAATCCTTTTTTAAACACAGCTACACTAACTGCACTAACCACATCCTCTGGCAACTTGGTGAGAAAAGGACAAATCTTCTTTTTTAGGTTGTGAAAGCTAATTTAATTTTGTCTTTATTTTGGGGGAGCACTCTGATGATACTGGGACGAAGATTCCTAAGCAGCACTTATAACAGACTGTGCTTGGTAACAGAGGAAGGCAAAGGGGTTCGAGTTCCTGGGAAGCGTAAATAGTGGCTCTTTCTTGTGATGCTGACCCTTTTGATATATACATTTTATGATGTTGGTACAAAAATCTGCTTACCACACTCCAATAGTTACATCCTCTTCTGGCTGTAAGTAAAAGTTACAGGTGTGGTTTAAACCTTGGTCCTGTGGCCTCTTCAAGTCAATGAAATATGGCACCCTCACTGTAAAGAAAAAAAAAAAAGAGAGGACCGGGTGAACTTAAAATAAGTCTTTTATCTGGCAATTCTTCATATCATTACTTACGGTACAGTAATTCCAGCTCAACAGGAACCTTTTAAGCACAAAGAAGGGTGGAAGGGGTTCTGTGGTAGGAATCACACTGATCACCAGATCAAATACACAGTGGAAGCAGAGGGATGCAAAAAGACGACACAGCTAACCCTGGCAATATTTAATGCTTCAGAGCAGAATCAACCAATTGTCATAACACATTTAAAAAAATATTTTCTCTCCAATAATTGTGCACATCAAGAAATTATATCCAGCCTGCATTATTTATTTATATTAAAATGTATATTCCACATGATCATAAATTATACAGTTTCCAATTAGCTACAGGTTTTATTCTGTCTATGTTAGATAAATGTTTTGCTCTTAGTGATTATACGTTGTAGCACATAATTTATTGAAATCATGCGTTACAACGTATAATCACAAAGAGCAAAACATTTATCTAATATAGACAATGTGTTTTAAAAGGGGAGTGTTTTGATTGACTGAGAGAAGCTTCTGCATGCACACGTTTATGACTGCACAGTTTAGATCACTGTCACTCATTTCTACTGAATACATCTAGGATGTAAAAATCATATTGGTTAAAGCAGTTGTCATTCAAACTGTCCTTGGTATAATCTAAACATTTTCAAGTTGCAACCTTGTAAGACCAAGTTGCTCTGAAGTTAAATTACATTTTTGTTTTTATATTCAGTCTTTCGGAATTGGTCAGCCATTTTACATGCAGATATTGTAGGTATTTCCCTGTCCCCAGAGGGCTTACAATCAGGGAGTCCAATTTTATAACTTAGCATTTAGGGCTGAAATCCGCATCTATTTCAGCCATAATTTTCAAAGCAGACTTGCATCTGTAAGCAAGCAAATGCAGACAAAATCTGAACTGAAAATTGCAACAAGCCAGACTCTGTATGCAGTGTTAACAATGGAAAACAGACATCACCATTCTACATAAAACATCAAACAATAAAATCAAGAAATATCAAATGTTGTTTATTTATATTCCACTTTTTGGCCCTTCAAAGCAGATTACATTCAGGTACGGAAGGTATTTCCCTATCCCCAGAGGGCTTACAATCTAAGGGCCAGATTCATTTTCTGTCTATGGGAAAAATCCTTAGTGAATCAGGTACTAAGTTTGTACCTGAGGCAATGAAGGGTAAATGACTTGTCCAAGATCACAAGAAGTGGTAGTGGGATTTGAACCCTGGTTTTGTAAGCTTGCTGCTCTAACCACTAGGCTACTCTCCACTCATAATAGGAAAGCATACTTATAAGAAAGATATTTCAAAATAGCTAACAAAAAGAATATCCAATAATTTAAAATTACATTTTTAAAAATTTCCCAAACAAAATATTTCAAAACGGCAGATAACACTCAATAATTAAAACAAATAAGGATTAAAAATCCCCTGCTCTCCATACTTGGGAACTTTGATTTCCAGTCACTCTGAGATTGTCGTGGATTAGTGGAGAAGGGGACGCACAAAATTATTTTAAAACATTTATATTCCATTTATAATGGATCCCATTGCTAGGCAGATTACAATAATTAAAACAGATAAAACAAAATATAATGTAAAACAAAATATAATGTAAAACAATAAAAGAGAGCAAGCAAGCACAATAAAACTACATTTAAAAAAGGCTTTTTGATAGAGTAGAGACTTCAGTGAAAAGGTTGGCGTGAGCCCCTGCTGCTGCGGTGTAGTTTGTGCAGCCTCATAGGCGAACCTACGAGGCCTACACCGGCAGCTGGCAAACGTGCCTTGTAGCAGGACAGATTGGAGCTTCACTATACCAACTACCTTCCTCGCAGGTTGAGCCCTTAGGATCTGGCGGCCGGCAGGTCTTAGGCAGGTCCCTAGGGTGAACACAAAAGCAAGAGTCCAACAGCACACCAGAATCAAGACAGGCAGTGGGTAGACGGAGTCAGAAACAGGTAAGGGTTGGGACAGGCTGTAAACAGATGTGGTCAGGTCCAGGCAGCAGGTCAGGTCTAGACAGCAGGCAAAACGTGGTTAAGTCTAGGCAGAAGGTCAAGATCTGGAAAGGCAAGCCAAAGGAGGATGAAGAAAAACTGAAGACACCAACGAGATGAACGAGACAAAGCTGGACAAGGCGGGCTGGACGAAGGAAGCAGAACAAAGCAAGGACAAGGCTGGACAAGGCGAGGCAAGGCAAGCTGAAGATGCAGGAACACTGGCAACACGCAGTGTAAAACTGTAAAAAAATAAAATAAACTTTTGTCTTCTGTGGCAGTTAAATACAAGTGAATGAAAAAGCACACAGGTAAGTCACAAAAAAAAAAAAGTAAATTATTTCATTCAAGAGACCTTCATAAACAAACAGGAGTACACAACTCATTTAAAAAGAGGTAACTAGTTATTTATTAATGACTGAAATGCACTGCCACTCCCAATCTTTAATCATAGGTCTCAACACAGTTCCTCACAAACTTGCTGAGAAAACGCTCATTTAGATGCCAACCCAGTCAAGTTGAGAAAACACTCATACTGACTGACTGGGCTGGCATCTATATGAGGGCTTTCTCAACTGACCTCTAATGAGATACGTGTCACTTATTTAAAGACTTTTTTTTTTTTTTTATTTATATTTTATTAATTTCAAATAATTTCACAAAGATACAACTTTGCTTGAGCAACATGATACATATACATGTTAACAAGAAACTAAAACATATTTCAAAAAGAAACCACATAACTTTTATCTTAGTATCCATTAGACCCCAAAACATTGGGGGTGGAGAAATTTTAAGGAGATAAAACAAGAAACAATTATAGGAAAAAATAACCTAGCGGGTTACATAGCTATATTCCAATTATTTATGTCTTTTTACTGGTTCCAGTTGCTGTTCCCTGTTTCCTTGATTCTATGAGTTTTTTTAACTGTTCTGGGGCTGTAAAGACAAAATTATCTCCTCTTATTTTAACTAAACATTTAGCTGGATATCTTAAATAAAAGGAAGCCCCAATATTTAGGGTTTCTTGTCTCAGGGCTAAAAAGCCTTTCCTTCTCTGTTGAGTGATTTTACATAAATCAGGGAATATTCTTATTGGCTGTCCCATAAATGGGTTATTCGCTTTTTTGAAATATTTCTTCATGACTGAACTAAGATCAAGTTCAGTCAGAAAAGTCACCACCGAAACAGAGGGAAAGTGATGCATCTACCGGCAATATAAAAGAACTGATAACACCCAATGAAACCAGGGTTAACCTGGTTGAAGTGGGTGAGAACCCCTCAGCTACGGGAGGCATGGATCTAGAGGTTATGCCAGCCCGTTTAACAACAGTGCCATCGTTGAATGAGACTGGGGGGGATATCCTTGCTACCGGAAGTGAAGCAATTGAGATCATAGCACGCCCTCAGGTGGGTACATTAGATCTGTTGTGGGATCTGATGACTAAAATGAATGCCAATATGAAAGGGTTGGAGAAAAAGATTGATAACATGGCTGGGAATAATTTTCAGGATGTAACAGCAATTAAGGAGGAAGTAAAAAAGTCTGTTGAAAGAATTCAAAAACTAGAAGATTTGGAGAAAAAGAATTAGGAGTTCCATGTTGTAGTTGTGAAGGATAGAGAATATATGTATAGACGTTTGGAAACCTATGAAAACAACTCTAAACGATTAAATTTAAGACTGTTAAATTTTCCTAGGGTGGTTGGGCAAACGCCCATGGAAACTTTACAACAGTTTCTTCAGGAAGTTCTATTATTTCCAACAGGAGAAATACCTGTAATAAATGCATGTTATTTCTTGCCAAAAAAGAACCCTGTAGTAAATACTTTAGAGTTGCTGTTCCAAGGTAACCTATCAAATTTTTTGGAGAATTCAGAAAGAATAATAGATAGGGAGGTATTGTTAGTTACTTTTCAAAGTTTCCTAGACCTTAATAAGGTAATGAAAAAATATTTTGCTGCCTACCCTATCACCTTTTGTGAAAATACGGTGAAAATTTTCCCGGATTTATCATATCCTACACAACAAAAGAGAAAAGAGTTTTTGCAATTCCGGCAGGAAGTAATTAATCTGGGATATTCTTACACCCTGAAATTCCCATGCAAATGTATGCTTAAAAAAGAACAGGATGTATTTATATTTTTCTTGCCCGAGCAATTAAAGAATTTTATCGAGCAAAGGAGGATAGTCACATCATCCCCACTTTCTAATGAATAGAAGAAATATAGTCAGAGCTTAACTGTGAATGAAATTAATTGAAGAGATAATCTTAATTTGTTTAAGTAAACTCCCATATTCTTGAAGCCTCAGTTAAGTTTGTTGATGGGTAAATATTTCAAATATTGATGAAAACAGTAAGGGAGTATTATGGAAGTATAATGGTGTGATTTATTTTGTGAATGTTGTGGTTTCTGTATTAATTTGTAAAAATCAATAAAGATATAAATTAAAAAAAAAAAAAAAAAAGAAAAGTCACCAACAGTGTAGCTCTTTCAATGATTTCATAATGGGATGATTCAAGGTAATCTGTGAGATTCTCAAGGTCCATCGGTTGTATTTGTACTTGAGACTTTGCGTTAGTTGGCAAAAAATAAACTTTGTCCATAGGTGGGGTTTGTTCAGAGGCAAATTCTAAATTTTCTAGGAGGTATCTCCTCAACGTAACACGGGGTAATTCTCCCACCACTTTGGGAAAGTTTAAGAAACGCAGATTTAAATGTCTCAGTCTGTTCTCTATGAATTCCACCCTCTTACTCAAGAAATCTCCATCTTGAATAAGGGAACTTTGCACTGCTTTTATTACCTTTATATCCTCCTCCATTTTCACGAATTTTTCCTGATTTTCTTTTATTTGAACATTACTTTTGTTAGAAATTATTTCCATTTGTTGAGACAGAGTTGTTATTTTCATTGAACAATCATTTACTGCATTACCCATGTTCTTCAACACGTCCCAAATAGAATCAAGGGTAACATTTGCTGGTTTTGGAATCATGACAAAGGCTGGCTGAATTTTCAGCGTTTCACCTTCTCCTCCGCTCGCAGATGTTTCCTCCACCGGGCACCCATCTCTCTCTCCGGTTGAGGATTCCAGCGTTCTTAGAGCGGGATCAGTCTCGGCAGTTGCTCCCTCCAAGACCAAATCCAAGGTTACCATTTCAGGGCTTTGGCTGGCTGACTTCTGCTGGGACTCTCGCTCTTGCGGCGGAGGTCTGACGTCTGGGCTCAGGGAAACATCGTCCGAGGTCGAAGGTAACTCTCCTCCGTTGCCTTTGACAGCCGGACCTCCTGGCCCTTGCTTGATAGCTATCTCCAGACACTGCTTGATGGTCGGCTGCCCGGTTAAGGTAGGGGATTCGGAGGGATAGGTCTTTGTTTTTCCCTTCCTTTTCGCCGGCATTTCGGTTATTTAGAGGAAATTTTTCAAGAGAACAAAAACGCCGAGCAGCGCAGTGTTAGGGTCCCGCCGCCATCTTGACTCCACCCCAAAGACTTTTATATGCATTTAAAAAGGACAAACATTTTTTTCACAAGTTTGCAGTGAACTGATGAGACCTATGATTAAATATTGGAAGTGGCAGCGCATTTCAGCACTAGTTACCACTTTTAAATAAGAGATCTGAACTCCCGTTTACGAGGGTCTCGAATGAAATAATTTACATTTTTTGTGACTTCATATATACCTGTGCGCTTTTTCATTCACTTATATTTAACTGCCACAGGAAAAATAGTTTTTTTTCTATAATTTTACACTGCGTGTTGCCAGCATTCCCAAGTTCCTGCGTCTTCAGCTTGCCTTCCCCTGCCTTGCCTTGGATCGTGTGTGCTTTTTCAATACACACGGTAAAACTAGAGACCCATTGCTGAAGCAGGGAACTGCTGCAAAGCTTTGACTTAAATAATCCCGGAGGCTGACATCATCTGGAGGCGCCTCTCAGGAGTTCCTGTCACTGCACGCATATGATGTGCATACCTAAGGGAAGACCAGTTCATGGCAGCATGGGAAGCCGAATCCAGCAACTTCCAGCTGCACTGAGTGTAAGCAGCATTGGGGGTAAGTGACAGACTGCGGGTCGCAAATCTTAACATTTAGCTGTTTATGAAAAACTTTTATATCATCTAGCACTTGTAGAGAATCCGGTAATAAATTCCAAAGAATAGGACTGATGACAAAAAAAGGCTCTACATCAAGTATCCTTCAGATGTGTTTTCTTAACCAAAGGAATATCTAAAAAAAAAAAAGACTTCCCCTGAGAACGTAAGATATGAGTTGTTTGATAAAGTTTTGAACGGGATGAGAAGTAATCCAGACCAATCTGTTTTATGATTTTAAAAATCACTAAAAGTAATTTGAATTCAATTTACTACTTTACAGGGAGTCAATGAAGCTCTTTTAAGATGGGAATAATGTGGTCCCAAGGGTGCCCACTTACAATACGACATGCTGCAGAGTTTTTCCTCTCTCATACATATATACATTCTCCAACACACACACGTGCTCACACTCTCTCTCACACACATTCTCTCCCCAGTATGTGTAGGCAACAGCAGCCTCCTCTTTGGGCCCATGCAGCATCTCTCACATGCTAAGACACACATGCTCTCTCTCTCCCTGGAATGTGCAGGCAACAGGAGCATCCTCCTTAGGACTGCACAGCATCTTACTCTCTAGTTGTGCAGTCCTTGTAGATACAGCAGCTTCCTGTTTTGGGCCATGCAGTTCCTGTAGATATGGCAGCTTCCTGTTTCGTACCGTGCAGGACTGGCAGACGAGGAAGCTTCCTGCTTTGGGCCGTGTGGGCCCTGTAGATATGGCAGTTTTCTGTTTTGGGCCACAGAAACCCAGCAGCTTCCTGTTTTGGGCTGTACAGACCCAGCAGACATGGCAGCTTCCTGTTTTGGACCTCTCAGGTCTGGCAGACGAGGCAGCTTCCTATTTTGGGCCATGTGGGTCCAGTGGATGTGACAGCTTCCTGTTTTGGGCTGCACAGCCTTGCCAGACATGGCAGTTTCCTCTTGTTGGGCGGCAGGGAGTAGGGATCCAACAGAGCTCAAGCAGCAAGGGATTGAAAAACAACCGCGGTGGCCGCGGCAGAGACTTGAGGCATGGGCCCCTTGTTGTGCCCAGTGCTAACGATGCCCCTGCTCTTTACCCCCAGACACTTGCTGCTATGGGGCAAAGGTCATGTTCATACAGCTGACTGTAGCCACAAAGAGATGCATGAAAAATGCTGTGAATTCTTCTTTCCTATATAAGGGATAGACTGGGGTAGTTTCATATGAGGTTCGTGAACCCAAAGAAAGACTCCATTCTAGAGGATATGTTTGTTCCTATACTCCACCCTCTTGGCGATGATTAGGACTGTTACATACAGACTTTGTTTTTGCAACATCCCATGGATATCATTAGAGAACCCACAATATTTTTGCCAATAGTGGAAGAGTAGCCTAGTGGTTAGAGCAGTGGGCTATGAACCAGGAGACCAGGATTCAAGTCCCATTGTCGCTCCTTGTGATCTTAGGCAAGTCACTTTATCCTCCATTGCCTCAGGGGATAGGGAAATACCTATAGTACGTGAATGTAATCTGCTTTGAAGTGCTTAAAAAAAGTGTGAAAAATGAAATATAAAAATCTAAATAAAAAAAATAAATCTTCTCACTGAGTGGTATATGTGGTTCTAGGAATGGCTGGCTGGGTGGGAGCCTTGCCCGCCTTGGAGAACATCCACCTTTTGCTGGCAAATATTAATTTGAGCCTGCATTGCTTGAATCACTAAGCCACTTTGTCTACAGGGTTTCCTGGTTTGGTTTTTTTTATGAAGAACCTTGTATCCCTCTTGCATAAGAAACAAATAAAGCAAAACTCTTCTGCAGTTTAAGGAATGAATCTGTTCCACTTTAGTAGTATGAGGTTTTGGGAAGAAAATTAGTAGAATGATGGATTTAAATGAAACTGACACTTTTTATTTATTTATTTATTTATTTATTTATTTATTTATTTATTGCTGAAAATAAAGTTAGAGTGCGTGCTTAGAACCTTGTTTTTAAAATTTTGGGTGTACGGAGAGTGAATTACTTGCATTTGCAGTTCACGTATTCTGCGAGCTGAAATAACTATTAGAAATTTTAGGTCTACAGTTGCTAGAGATTTGAAAGGAGGATTCATTAAGGCAGAGAGAACTACACTAAGGTCCCATCGAGTAGGAGAGTCTTTAGTTGGAGGGTATAAATGATAGAAACCTTTTATAAATCTTGCAACCTTGGGATGCTGTGAAATTGGTTGGCTTTCCAAGTGATTATGATATGCTGAAATAACATTCAAATGGACTCTTAGAGAATTTGATTTTAGGCCTGCCGCTGAAAGGCTAAGAAGGTATTATAGTACATCCGAGATAGAATAACAAATGGGGTCCTTAGTGTGGTTAGTGCATCAAAACAAAAAGCTTTTCTATTTTACGTAATAAGATTGTCTAGTAGATGGTTTTCATGATGCTAGTATTTCCCTTATTTTATGTGAAAAAGGTAATTGGTGCATTATTTGGCTTTCAATATTCAAGCAGTTCGAGCTAGTGATTGCAGATTTGGATGAAGGAGTGAACCGCTGACTTGAATCAAAATTGGAAATATTTGAAGACATATGTGAGGTGCTATTGCTGATATCTGAAGCCAAGGAATTCAGTCCTGTCTCAGCCAAAAGAGGGCATCCAGGATCATTTTCCCTTTGTCTTTTCTCAGTTTCACTATAGTTTTCTATTATAAGAGGAATCTATGGAAATGCATAAAGGAGATGAATTGTCCATTGAATGACAAATCCATCCCTCTCTAGATCATTTGGAGCTGGTCTTTTCGAGCAGTATAGTGGAGGTTTAGCACAAACTGTGCCTATTGTCCTGGTGGAAACCTGTACCTGCCACCATGTGAATTTCGTTCAGTTTGCAGGTGGTAATTGCACCTCTGGACTACAGAAATTCCTTATATATCACTGCTCCTGAAAACTCAAACAGGGCTTCAGAGGAGGTACAGAACTCAGTGGCGTGATTATTAACAGGCACTAGTATTAAAGAACATTTCACACTTGTGATTTTTGTGAGCTACAATGGCTTCCAGTGAAATGGCTTGTACAATAAGATTTTATCCCTGATACATAAATTAGCAATAACATCTACCCTTGGATTTCAGCAATGTTGCACCTGTACATTCTGTCGCAGGCATTGAGGTCTCATGACTGGGGCTTTTTGGAAGTTCCTTTGTTATATCTGGCTCACCTATTTGAGACTCGTGAAAAAACTTTTTCAGTAGCTGGCCCTGTACTTTGGAATGTGATGCCCCTAAGTTTGTGGCTAGCCTCTTGCTCAAAAACTTTCAAACGTGCTTTGAAGACATTTGTTTAGGCAAGCCTCTGAGTGGTAGACAGCACAGTCATGAAGCCCAGTTTATTTTTCCTAAACAGGTGGTGTAGTAGTTTCTTCTTTGTATGTTCTTGTGTATATAAATACTCTCATTATGGTTGTTTTTATATTGTAACTTGCTCTGAACACTGAATAAAGTGGGAAAAAATCATTTAAAATAAATAAATGTTTGTCATTCAACGGTGCTGAACAAACCCTTTTCTCTTAGCTCCTAGAGCTGTTGCTCTACTAAGCACGTGTAGGAGTTCCCATGTGGTTGCTGGCTCATGAGCCCTTCAGTTGGTTTTGGAGCTAAGTCTAGCTAGGTAGTCAATTCTCCAGGGAGGCAGGTATTTAGCATGGCTAATTCATCCTGCTGTCTACAGAGGACACCATTTACAGTAAGCAAACTTGCTTTCTCTGTCAAAAAGCAGGGCTGAATTAACCATGACACATAGGGAGTAGCAAGCTGAGGATTGCAGTGGAGCACTTACTGTAAAAGCAATTCGGACCCCACTGTGAAGACTAGACTACTGGGTGAACAGTCTATGCAAAACGGCTTGTCCAAACTTACATCACCCTTTGATAGATTGTCCAGACAGTAATGGCACATAAAGGTACACATTATCTACCAATTTTCAGCTTTGCAAATGTCTTCAAAAGGTACAGCTCACAGATGAGCCTTAACTGAGTCTGTAATCTCGAGGCCAGCTTGTGCATAATGCTCTATACAGTCTGCTAGCCAACTGGACAAAGTACGTTTGGCAACAGCTATGCCCAGTTGTTTTTGATCGTAAGAGATGAATAGTTGCAAGGCCTGATGATGTGGCTGATGTTCTCTGGTAATAAGCCAAAGCTCTTTTACATTTTAAGGAATGAAGGCCCTATTCAGCTTCATGCACATGTGGATTTAGAAAGAATATGTGTAACAATGATTTATATAAAAAGCAGATACCACTTTTGGCAGAAATTTTAGGTGGATGCAGAGCATCACTCTGTTGTCAAAGAATTGCATATAAGGAGAATAATTAAAGCCGGAAGCTCATTGACAATTCTAGCTGATGTGATCACAAGGAATACTACTTTCCATATTTATTTATTTATTTGACAGTTTTATATACAGACGTTCTGGTAACATAGTTACTAATCACTTCGGTTTACATTGCAACAAATAACTTGACAATATATAGAATAATGTCTTACAATGAACAAGGTAGGATGAACTTGGATAAATAAATAATAATAATAAATTAAAATGAACATGGGAATTATAATTTAAATACAATAAATTTTAAAGAAAATGAGTATAAATGCTGGTATAATTGCTCGTACTGACTATGTCGAGGCTGGTGTCGATAGTGATGAGGTTAAGAGCTTGGTTGTTGGGGTTAAGGAAATGCTTGGTTCTCTTGAGTCTCTTTTTAAAAGTAGGTGCTGATTGTACAATTCTAAGGTCTGGTGGGAGAGAGTTCCAAAGTTTAGGACCAGCGGTGGAAAGAGCTCTTCGACTTAGTGATGTTTTGAGAGGATGGGCCTTTAGGGTGTCTCTCTGGGCTAGTCTAGTTGGACGGGAGGAGGTGTGAGGCTGTAAAGCAGGGGTCAGGAACCTTTTTGGCTGAGAGAGCCATAAACGCCACATATTTTAAAATGTAATTCCATGAGAGCCATACAATATGTTTAAAACTAAATACAAGTAAATGTGTGCATTTTATGTAAGATCACACTTTTAAAGTACAATAAGTCTCTGAAAATATTACACCAGGCCTTAAGACACCAATACATCTCCTATTAGGAAAACGGACCAAGTCAGGCTGCTATAGAGTCCTACACAGAAACTACACGCCAGCAGAAAACCTCACCTGAATCACGTGCTGTTCTTCACCTAACATAGAATAAAGAGACCAAAACACATAACAAGAAGCATGCAGAAAAAACTGAATTGGAAACTGCAACAAGCCAGAGTCTCTGTATGCAGTGTAACAAAGGAAAAAAGAAACATCACCCATCCTTATAAAACAAATCAAGAAATATAAAATCATCAGCAGTAAAACTGTACTAACAAAAAGAACATATTTCGAAACAGCTGATGAGTGGAATATCCAATAATTAAAAACTCATATAAAACATTTCCAGATACCAACAAAATATTTCAAAATAGCAGACACAAAGACCCAATAATGAAAAATAATAAGGATACAAAAATTATTTTGCTCTGCATACCTGGGAACGTTTGATATCAGGTGTCCTGAGATTGTTCTGAATTAGCAGGAGGTGGGGTGGTTTGCTTGGAACTTTCTCCTCTTTCAGTCACATACCAGCGCTCTCTCTCACACTGGCTCTCAATGACACACCTATACACACATGCTCTCAGTACTCACATATACCCATGTTTTTTCTCTCTCACTTATATAGGCTCTTAATTACACATTTACGGTACACACATGCTGTCTATCTTTTCACGCTTACACACACACACATAGGCTTTCAATCACATAAATACATGCTGTCTTTTTCTCTCACACACAGACTCTCATTCACATGCTTACAAACATGTCCTCTCTTTCTCTCATTTACACACAGGCTCTCAATCACATACTCACATGCTCCCTCACCTAAATCAGCTCTCAATCACACACAGACACACATGGTCTCTCTCTCTCATTTAAACACAGGCTCTCAATCACATACTCACATGCTCCATCACCTAAACCAGCTCTCAATCACACACAGACACACATGATCTCTCTCTTACTTATACACACAGGCTCTTAATCATACATACACATGATTTCTCTCACACACAAAGGATCTCAATCATACACACATACTCTTTCACACAAACAGGTTTTCAATCACAAACTTACACATACAGGTTCCCAATGGTAAACTTACATTCATGCTCTCTCTCTCTCTCTCTCACAGGCAGGCTCTCAATCACAGACATACTCTCTTTCACATGTACAGGCTCTCAATCATTCACATACATGCAATCTCACACACACACACGCCCCCCCCCCCCCCACCCCGGAAGAGGAAGTGGAGAGTATCGGGTGTGTGCAATGAGCAAGCTCGCTCATTCACTCTCTCACCCCCACCCCGGGAACTCGCGGCAGCAGCAGCCTCCTCCCAACGCTAACCTCTTCATTTTCAGCCCTCGCGGAGGCGGAGTCCCATCGGCCGCGGTTGAACCTCTTCATTTTCAGTTTGGAAATGAAGTAAAGAGTGCATGGGGGTAACATGCATGGATTGGCAGTCACTAACCTTATCAGAAGGCATGGAGATTACTACCCTTAAACAATTCAGTCTTGATGCTTGTGATGCAACTGCATCTGCTTTGACTGACCAATGGGGGGGGGGGGGGGGGGAAGAAGGGGAATTGGATTCAGAAGACAGCCAATGCTAGACCCCAAATTTTATGGTCTGGATACTGATATGCAGACATTAGGGATAAAGCACAGGACTGCTTCTATGGCCAAGTTCAAGAGCAAAGCACATTCAAGAGGCATTGTCTGAATTATTAATAAGGCTGCTCACCCTGTAAAAATGTTGCTAGCAGTAATTTGGTATGGATTTGAGAGCTGCTTGGTTTTGATTATAAATATTGCTACCCTTAACATAAGGCTTGATGGTAACCTGCATGGAGTGTCAGTTACTACCATAAGAAACTTGCGGGGCAGACTGGATGCACTATTTGCTCTTTTTCTGACATCATTACTATGTTACTATGTATATGGACTACAGGATGAATGGATATTAGTTTACGCTCCACCTGAATATGATATGGCACTGAGGTGTTGAGATCGGAGAAGAAAAGAAAGAGCAAGTACTGAAGCGGTTCTCATAGTTTACAGATAAACAGGTCCAAGAAGCTTTGTTGTCACTAGGATGAGAACTGTTTCCATTTAAAGCTGTAAACTATTATAGTCTAGTGAAGCAGTCAGCAAGCGCTCAACATCCAGGCTGTTAAGTTGAGAGAGGAAAGGTTCAGATAATATAGACAACTCTCTTCTTCAGTTACTAGGGATGGATCAGCCCCTAGAAGGATAGGCAGGCTGATAGACAGGTATACTAGTTATGCAAACCACACTTTTCTGGGCTATGCTGGTGCAATAAGTATCAGGCAGGCCCATTCTTTGAGCATTTTTTGTATTGTCTAGGCTATGAGCAGAATTGGTAGAAAAGTGTACATGAGATCTGAATTCCAGGAGAGCAGAATATCATCCTGAGTGGATCTGAGTTCATTTGTAAGAATGGAACAAAATCTTTTCACTTTCCTGTTTTCCTCAGATGTGAAAAGGTTAATTGAGGAGTGTCCCCAAAGGTTAATTTACTGTTGACTGATGTAGGAATCATTCGTGAGGGTGGGACCTGCTGAGACAATCTGCTAATGTTTTGGTGATCCCTGAAGACAGGTTGCTTGTAGAACAACTTGATGGCTGCACGCCCATTCACATATCCTTATTGGTTTCTTGGCAGAGAGTCCATGACCTTGTGCCTCCTTGTTTATTGACATACAATATGACTATTTAGTTGGTTGTTTGATTGAATGAGAATTCTCTTTTCCTCAAGGAGATGCAACAAAGCAGTCAAGACGTGTCTGATGGCTCATAGTTCCAGCATGTTGATTTGAAACAGAATTTCTACCAACAACCAGGTCCCCTGGGTTCTGAAAGGGCCCGAATGGGCTTTCCATTTCTTGGTGGATGTGTCTGTCACTAATGTCACCTGATTAGGATGCCCCTTCTTGTAAGATGCAGGGTCTAGTCACCAGTGGAACTCTCACTTCATCTGAGACATTCACTACCATGTCAAGGATTGAGTTAACTGGTCCCATTGGAGGATTCACATGTGGAGGCGGGTTAGTAATACTACATAAACGATCACTACCATACTTCCTAAAACAACTAGCACTTTCTTGGTTGTTATCTGTTCCAAATTTCGCAACTGATGAGCCAGGAATCTAAGAAGGTTCACTTGAACTGTCGGAAGAAACACTCTCGCCTGCAGAGAATTTATCCATGCCCCAATGAATTTGATTTTCTCAGACAGGATGAGAGTCAATTTTTCAAAATACACTAGTAATCCCAGGGATTACTAGGGATGCCAACAGTGCTTCCCAAGAAGTTGCCATCATCTATTAGTTGTCCTGATAAGGGAAAAGACAGATGTCCTAAAGATTTAGATATACTGCTACTACAGCTAGGCATTTGATAAAGACTATCAGTGCAACTGAAAGACCAAAGGAGACAACATGGTACTGCCAGTGGGAGGGATGGATGGCTGGTTATGCGAGCATAGATATCTTTCAGATCCAGGGCACACATCCACTTCACCACCTAGATAAAAGGCAGAATGGTGGGGAGAGACTTCATCTTGAATTTCTTCCACAGTAGACTCATTTAGATTTCTTAAACCTAGGATGTGTCTCAATCCCCAGGATTTTTTGGGGGATAACAAAATAGCGGGAGTAGACCCATGGCCATGCTGATCAGGTGAAACAGGCTGTATTGCTCGCTGTCTGAGGAACGGCTCCACCTCCAGGCAGAGCTACACTGAATGAGATAGATCTAGCCGGTCAAAGAATGGTGCTTTTTTTTGCTTACTCAACCCCAACAAGGTGGAGGGGCCTCAGGCCTGCTCCAACAAGGGAGGCAGGCTTGCTCAAGGAGTTCCTGCTCAAGTTGGCACCCAGGAGAAGTGTGAACCAGATTCTACAGTTTTATGCACCCAGCTATTTTTTGTGATCTTGTGCCGTTCCTCCAAGTAGAGACAAATTCTCCACTCTACCACAGATGATGAGTGCTAGGTTTGAAGACTGGTCAAAAACATGGTCCAAGGTGTAGCAGGAAGTGATCCTGTAGCAAGGACCTGCTCTCTAGGTGATGTATTGTCCTCTCGCACTGAGGACAAGTCTCCTAGGGCTACTGCCCAGGAGGGAAGGGTTAGGCCGGCCATCATAGTTGGTGATTCACTTATTAGAAATGTAGATAGCAGGGTGGCTGGTGGACATGAGGACTGCCTGGTAACTTGCCTACCTGTTGCGAAGGTGGCAGACCTCACACATCACCTAGATAGGATTATAGACAGTGCTGGGGAGGAATCGGCTGTCGTGGTACATGTGGGCACCGACATAGGAAAATGTGGGAGAGAGGTTCTGGAAGCCAAATTTAGGATTTTAGGTAGGAAGCTGAAATCCAGAACCTCCAGGGTGGCATTCTCTGAAATGCTTCCTGTTCCACGTGCAGGTCGCCAGAGGCAGGCAGAGCTCCAGAGTTTCAATGCGTGGATGAGACGATGGTGCAGGGAAGAGGGATTCAGTTTTGTAAGGAACTGGGGAAACTTTTGGGGAAGGGGGAGACTTTTCCGAAAGGATGGGCTCCACCTTAACCAGAGTGGAACCAAGCTGCTGGCACTAACTTTCAAAAAGGAGATAGAGAAGCTTTTAAACTAGAACAAGGGGGAAAGCAGACAGTCACTCAGCAGTGCATGGTTCGTAGAAATGTATCCTTGAAGGATAATAATGAAACAGGAGAGTTAGGGCATCCCAACAGAGAGGTTCCATTAAAAGCAAACATAGTCTATGTGCCTATATGTAAAAAATCACCAAAGCTAATGATTTCCAAATTATCCCTAACAACTGAAAAGCAGGTTGTTAATACAAACAAAAAACATGCTTTGAAATGTCTGTATGCCAATACCAGAAGTTTAAGTAGTAAGATTTATTTATTTATTTAAGGCTTTTCTTTACCGACATTCGTCAGGGACATCATGCCGGTTTACATCAAACAAGGGAGAGGCTAAGAGGTGAAAGCAGTTACGATAAACAAGGAGCAGAGAAACTGGGAGAGTTAGGATGTATAGCAGAAAATGATGAGACTGACATAATTGGCATCACAGAGACTTGGTGGAAGGAGGATAACCAATGGGACAGTGTCATATCAGGGTACAAATTATATCGCAATGATAGGGAGGATCAACTTGGTTGGGGTGTGGCACTTTATGTCTGGGAGGGTATAGAGTCCAACATGATAAAGATCATACAAGAGACTAAATGCTCAGTAGAATCTATATAGGTAGAAATCCCATGGGTGTTGGGTAAGAGTTTAGTGACAGGAGTATACTACCGTCCACCTGGACAAAATGGTCAGACAGATGATGAAATGCTAAGAGAAATCAGGGAAGCTAACCAATTTGGCAGTGCAATAATAATGGGAGATTTCAATTACCCCAATATTGACTGGGTAAATGTAACATCAGGACTTGCTAGAGACAAAGTTCCTGGATGTAATAAATGACTGCTTCATGGAGCAATTGGTACAGGAACAAGAGAGGGAGCTATTTTAGATTTACTTCTTAGTGGAACGCAGGATTTGGTGAGAGAGGTAACGGTGGTGGAGCCACTTGGCAACAGTGATCATAACATGATCACTGTTTAAACTAATAACTGGAAGGGGGACAATAAGTGAATCTATAGCTCTAACACTAAACTTTCAAAAGGGAAACTTTGATAAAATGAGGAAAATAGAAAAAAAATTAAAGGTGCAGCTGCAAAGGTTAAAAGTGTTCAACAGGCATGGACATTGTTTAAAAATACAATCCTAGAGGCGCAGTCCATATGTATTCCATGCATTAAGAAAGGTGGAAGGAAGGCAAAATGATTACTGTCATGGCTAAAAGGTGAGGTGAAAGAGGCTATTTTATCCAAAAAAACATCCATCTGAAGAAAATAGGATAAAACATAAGCATTGTCAAGTAAAGTGTAAAACATTGATAAGACAGGTGAAGAGAGAATTTAAATGAAGTTGGCCATAGAGGTAAAAACTCATAATAAAAACTTTTAAAAATATATCTGAAGCAAGAAACATGTGAGGGAGTTGGTTGGACCATTAGATGACCGAGGGGTTAAAGGGGCTCTTAGGGAAGATAAGGCCATTGCAGAAAGACTAAATGAATTCTTTGCTTCTGTGTTTACTAGTGAGGATGTTGGGGAGATACCAGTTTCCGGAGATGGTTTCAGGGGTGTTCACAGTGATTTGGTTCAGTTTGTCTGATAGACAAACTGAACCAAATCACTGTGAACATGGAAGATATAGTAGGCCAGATTGACAAACTAAAGAGTAGCAAATCACCTGGACCAGATGGTATGCATCCTAGGGTACTGAAGGAACTAAAAAATGAAATTTCTGATCTATTAGTTAAAATTTGTAACCTATCATTAAAATCATCCATTGTACCTGAAGACTGGAGGGTGGCCAATGTAACCCCAAAATTTAAAAAGGGCTTCAGGGGTGATCCGGGTAACTAAAGACCAGTGAGCCTGACTTCAGTGCCAGGAAAAAATAGTGGAAACTATTCTCAAGATCAAAATCGTAGAGCATATAGAAAGACATGGTTTAATGGAACACAGTCAACATGGATTTAGCCAAGGGAAGTCTTGCCTAACAAATCTCCTTCATTTTTTTGAAGGGGTTAATAAACATGTGGATAAAGGTGAACCAGTAGATGTAGTGTATTTGGATTTTCAGAAGGCGTTTGACAAAGTCCTTCATGAGAGGCTTCTAAGAAAACAAAAAAAGTCACAGGATAAGAGACGATGTCCTTTTGTGGATTTCAAACTGGTTAAAAGACAGGAAACAGACAGTAGGATTAAATGGTCAATTTTCTCAGTGGAAAAGGGTAAACAGTGGAGTGCCTCAGGGATCTGTACGTGGACAGGTGCTTTTCAATATATATATATAAATGATCTGGAAAGGAATACGACGAGTGAGGTTATCAAATTTGCGGATGATACAAAATTATTCAGAGTAGTTAAATCACAAGCGGATTGTGAATCATTACAGGAGGACCTTGCAAGACTGGAAGATCGGGCATCCAAATGGCAGATGAAATTTAATGTGGACAAGTGCAAGGTGTTGCATATAGGGAAAAGTAACCCTTGCTGTAATTACACGATGTTAGGTTCCATATTAGGAGCTACCACCCAGGAAAAAGATCTAGGCATCATAGTGGATAATACTTTAAAATCATCAGCTCAGTGTGCTGCAGCAGTCAAAAAAGCAAACAGAATGTTAGCAATTATTAGGAAGGGAATGGTTAATAAAACGGAAAATGTCATAATGCCTCTGTATCGCTCCATGGTGAGACCGCACCTTGAATACTGTGTACAGTTCTGGTCGCCGCATCTCAAAAAAGATATAGTTGCGATGGAGAAGGTACAGAGAAGGGCAACCAAACTGATAAAGGGGATGGAACAGCTCCCCTATTTTATTTATTTATTTATTATTTTTATATACTGACATTCGATCTCAATTGAGATATCACATTGGTTTACATTCAGGTACTGTAGGTATTTCTCTATCCCCAGAGGGCTTACAATCTAAGTTTTTGTACCTGAGACAATGGAGGGTAAAATGACTTGCCCAAGGTCACAAGGAGCGACATCAGGACTCAAACCCTGGTCTCCTGGTTCATGGTCTACTGCTCTAATCACTAGGCTATTCCTCCTCCCCTATGAGTAAAGAATGAAGAGGTGAGGGCTGTTCAGCTTGGAGAAGAGATGGATGAGGGGGATATGATAGAGATGTTTAAGATCATGAGAGGTCTTGAACGAGTAGATGTGAATCGGTTATTTACTCTTTCAAATAATAGAAGGACTAGGGGGTATTCCATGAAGTTAACAAGTAGCACATTTAAGACTAATCGGAGAAAATTCTTTTTCACTCAACACACAATTAAGCTCTGGAATTTGTTGCCAGAGGATGTGGTTAGTGCAGTTAGTGTAGCTGGGTTCATGAAAGGTTTGGAGAAGTTCTTGGAGAAGTCCATTAACTGCTATTAATCAAGTTTACTTAGGGAACAGCCACTGCTATTAATTGCATCAGTAGCATGGGATCTTCTTAGTGTTTGGGTAATTGCCAGGTTCTTGTGGCCTGGTTTGAGCTAATGTCTACAACTTCCAGATGATTTTATAATTCTATATTGATTTTTTTTTTTTAGTGAGGCAAAATCTTTCTGCTCATCCTGGATGTCTGAAACTCTCTGCTCTATCTCTGATAGAAGGCGTCTGATCTCCACAAAGGTCACATTCGTTTCCTCCAGTTTCTCATAGATTTTATCAATTTTATCAAAATGAGATGTTAAAGCATGGATAACTGCCGTAGTTAGCTTAGTTAATGCAGGGATGCTTACCACTGATGCCTCTGTTCACTGCCACTATCGCCATCTCAACATCATGGGGGAAATCTTTTCTTTACCCTTTTTGGATGCTCTGATGCTCATCTCTGCTCCAACCAAGAAGTAAAGGCCAAGCTGTTGAGTTCTGCCACTGCTCAAATCTTTTTTATTTTTTTTTAAGGGAAAATACAGATTTAGAAAAGTCGGACTGGTGTGGATAGTTCCTGGAGCAAAGCACACTACATCCCGCCTTGCTCACAGCATTGGTTTTTATATGGTGGTGCATATTCTGCTGCTGAGCAGCTAAGTATGTTAGCTGGATACACTTATACAGCTAACTTAATCGGGATAGTCAGTGGTGCAGCAGTGAAACTGAATATACCCAACTTTCTTTAAGTTAGCCAGATAAGTATATCCGGCTAACTTTAGACCTGTCCTACAGCGAGGCCAGAGTTAGCCGGTTAACCTAGCTGGCTAACTCCACTCTTCCTGGAAACGCCAATTGCTCACCCACTACTTACCCAGCTAGAATTTAACCGGGTAAGACTTTTAATTTTGCGGTTCGACCAATTAGATGGATAACTGAAAAGTTATCCATCTAAATGGCTTTTGAATAACTACCCCATGGTTGATATTGCCTTTTTTTTCTGTGACAACTGCAGACACTAACAGCGGTCACTATGGAACAATGCTGTGCAATGCTGCTTTATCATAGTCAGTGCTTCATTAACTTTTTCTCCAAAACAAATTTTGGCCTGTACATGGAGCATCTGCTAATCTGTTATGAACATCTTCCCACAGGCTTGAAATTTGGCCAGGCTAGTCTTCTTAATCATATGGCTATAGCTGAGAATATGGACAAAGTATCACTATCACAGACAGATTATAATCAGATATTTTGTGTGTTCCTCTTCATCCTATTGTGTGATCTTGTCATGAATGTCAGACAGAAATGAGGATGTTTCCACTATCTTCTGTAAGATACTGTTAAGGGCCTTTGTTTTCAGTTTTTACTTTACCAGAAAATTTCAATATTATATACAAAGATCATGGAAAAATTACTTTGTTATAACAGGAGAAAAATCAGTGTAAGTGTCATTTTTCTCACTCACTTTTTTGTTATAACATTGAATTTCTCAGGAAAAATAAAATAACTGGAAACGAAGTTCCCTAGGTATTGTATAAGTATTGCACCATTTGAAATTGGTTTGCTGAAATTCTAGATTGTAACACTGCAGCTTGGAATGTGGTTTCCCCTGAAGTATTCAAAAGCTTGGCATCCTTCCCTGGAGGAGTACTTGAATATATCTGTTTTCTTCAGAGCTGATTCATGCAGGAACTGCACCTTTCTGTGCCCTGGACATTGTTGAGCTTTATATCTTTGATCTATCTGCTTATCTACTGGAGGTGCACTGAGGAAGCTGCCAGAGTTTCAACTGTAGATCCCGCAGAGTTTATTTATTAAATTGATACCGCCATGGTTCAGTGGTTGGGAGAATTTTAAGACTCCAGGAATATCCTCTGTGATAGGTTTTTCCTGTTCCAGATTAAATGGATCTTCTTGTGAATTAAAAGGAGGTATGATTTTTCGTCTGGAGGAGGTGTGGTAATCCCTCCGTTAGCTCTGATAATGGATCTGAAGGTAATTCATTAGATTCCATAAAGATATGATTGAGGGAGATGCATAGGGCGATTTAGATTCCTGATCTGAGTCTGAAAATTGTGCTGGATATTGTTTGGGCGTGGAAGGATCCTGTGACACTTTTGAAAGAATTGCCGATTGAGACTGCAACTTTGCCTCAAGTTTTGCTAGAATAGGTTCTACTTGCATAGGTTGTGGAGGAGGGGGATGGTAAATTCCTCAGATTTGTGAACACATTTCCGTGTTCTGGTTGTGATAAGGGATCGCTGAAGTATCCAATTCTGAGACCATCACTGGCGGAGAAGACAGGGGGGAAGAATCATCTGCTCCAGTTTTCTATCATTGGTGCTGATTTGTTTTGCGCTGCTTCAGGTGCAGAGGACGGTTTCCATAACTTCTGTGCTGGTATGAGAAGCTGCCTTTGGCATGGAGGGAAGTTTTGGTGACTTTCTGCGACAAACTTTCTGTTCTGGCCTGAAACAATGCCTTCAGTGCAGAGAATGGCTCTGTGCAGTGACTTCAAGAAGTCAATGGTATCAACAGGGATATCCTTGTCTTCCTTTTTATAATTTGAGAGGGAGGATGATTATTTCTGCTCATGGTGTTTCAGGGACTTTGATCTTTTTGTTTTTGATATTGGTTGACCCAAGCCTCCCTTTCCCTCTGGAGATGATAAAATATTTAATTTAAGCTTTCTGAAGGAAAGTGCTCTAGGAAACATTTTTCCCAGAAGCAGTATAATTTGCTGCATCATGGTCTGGATCAGGGCACCTTAAACAGAGTTGATGAAGATCAGAACTTGCCATCGTATGTGTACATTTCTTTTATATATATATATATATATATATATATATAAATTTATCAATTTTCAAACAGATTAATCCAAGTAATACACTTGTTTGAAACAGCATAGGATGAAAGGAATACATAAAGTATTGAAAAATTGAAACATACAGGAAATAATTATAGCTCCTATGCCCTATCAGTAACAAGTAGGGGAAGATCATACCAAGATCATGAAAGGTAAAGCAATTATAATTTACATATCTTAAATAATAGCAGTACACTGATAGGACCCCTTATTTAATATACTATAGGGTTTAACTGGTTGGAGAAGATGTGGCTTCAGGAACAGCAATCTCAAAGCCATTCCTCTGCTGTTGTGTCTCATTAAAAAAAACAAACCAAACAGATAGTGTAGCAGGATCAAAAATAACTTATTTGATCCCATGAAATTTTACAACACACTTATGGGGAAAACTAAGCCAATAAAGAGTACCCAAATTGTAAAACTCCAGGTCATAATAGCAGGAATCTTTTCCTTTTAGCCTGAGTTGCTTTACAGATATCAGGGAAAATACGGATTTATTACGAAAAAATAGTTTAAGAATATAATCTCGATCAGAATCCAGGGCTATAATCACAATAAGGGTTGCTGGAGATATAGTTTCATCCAATAGATTTTTCCAATTCCGCAATTAAATTAAGAAGATCAAGGTGGTATCAAGCCTTATATTTTTTTTTATAGGCAAGTAAAACAGGAAGTATTAGATTTTCAGGAATTTTCAATACCTTAAGAAGGTATGACCTCAACATTTTAATAGGAGATACCATATTTATCCTGCTGTTCCTTCTCCTAATAACATTTTCTAAATTCTCAATTTTATTAGTGAGGTAAAGATGACCTTTTGAAAGAGTAGCCAATAGGAAGTGGAGATGACGAGTGGTATACGCTAGTGGTGACTAACCATGGGTAAAACTGGTATAGCGCCAGAAAATCACAGATCCTTGTAGTGAGTTAATCAAAGAAATGAGGACTTAAAGCACTATTCAGTGTATACAATGGAAAGTGAGAGAGGGGGGAGCCCTCTCCCTCCATTCCCCCCCCCCCCTTCTCTCACTTTCCATTGTCCCCTTTCATTCCTGTGTCCTTTTCTCCTTGCCCTCCCCCCCCTCTGTTTGATACACACATTTTACCATATTTACATGTTTTTATGTTATATCAATTTCACACATCCATGTTTTAAAAATGCTATTTTTTGTTGTCCTTTTAAGTTAAATTTTAAGTTGATTTTGTTTTGTTGTGCACAAT
The DNA here is from genome assembly GCF_901001135.1 of Rhinatrema bivittatum. NCBI lineage: Eukaryota > Metazoa > Chordata > Amphibia > Gymnophiona > Rhinatrematidae > Rhinatrema > Rhinatrema bivittatum. The sequence continues at coordinate 255,591,227 of NC_042617.1, read as the reverse complement.
ATCTTTTGCATATGTAAGCAGAAATGCCTGCTATATGGTGTCTTGTTCTGTTATGTACTGTGCATCCTTGGTTATACTTCCTTGTTTATCTTCTCATTGATTTATCTCTTTTGGGTTTTGCTGACAGTGTTCTATGGGCCTCTGTCCCTCCCGATGCAGCCCACGTGGCGAAACACAGTCCGTGTTGGGGGACCGAAACCTCGCTCTAAGTATTCCAAATATAAGGTATAGTCACCTATATAGTGTCTTAACATACTCCTTGAAGCTTCATCCTCCCAATCTGGGACCCATACTCTTTCCTGGACCTGTGTTTTACTTTCCACCCCAGAGAACCGCCCTGTGACCTGGTTTCTCATTTTGGGTATCTCTTAAGATGGACTGGGCTAAATAGCGGAACTCTGTTCTTTAAGGTGTTCTGCCGGTCTGACCTCAAGAAGAGAGAGGTAATCAATGTATAATCCCATTAATGAAATGGTGAAATTAGGTCCTTACTGGCCAGACCCATTCAGACAGGTGGGATTTGTCCCCTTTTCCAGCAGATGGAGGCAGAGTGCAAGTTCTTCATCTTGATGTTCCTCCCTATATAGCCTGGCACAGCAGGGAAAGCATCAGTAATTTCTTTCCCAAGCTGATGCAAAAAGCTTATTCCAGATCTTAATAGACCACTCTAAACCCTCAACTAAGAGGATGGAAACACACAAACAAAAGAGGATTTAAAATGGTGATCAAGAAATAAAAGCACAAAGGGTTTGAACACAACTACTGTTGTTCCTTTCCAAAGATACATTTCCCCCCCCCCCCCCCCCCCCCAGAAAAGGTACTCTCTTTTCTTTTCCCATAGGCCTCTCTTTGGGGCGGGTTCTGGACTGGTCTGACAGGACTCAAGGAAAGAAAATTAGCAGGCAAAAACCTAATTTTACCTTCCTCACTGTCCTTACAGACCAGTCCAGACAAGTGGCATGTACCTAAGCAGTACCTATCTCAGGTGGGAGTAACCCAGAGCTGCCTCCAGGACCTCCGGAGCAAACACCATATCCTTTTCCTGAAGATTCATCTATAGTGCTTCATAAAGAAGTGTAGCAAAGCTCTAGTAAAGTGCACCCTTAATTCCTTTGGGACTGTCCAAGGAGCAATGGATGCCTTAGAGGCCACTTCTCCTTTGCAACCTCCCTCAAAATATACAAAAAGTCTGTCCAGCTTCAGGAACTTTAAGTACCATATATACTCGTGTATAAGTCAAGAAATGTATGCCAAAAAATTAGTATAAATTAGCTGGCTTGACTTATACACATGTACAATATGCATTGCTTGTATAGCCCCCAAACCCTCCCAACCCCCCAAAACTCATTGAATGTCCCTGGTGGTCCAACGGGGACTCAGGAGCGATCTCCTGCTCCTGGGCTGTCGGCTGCCCGTAAATCCCTCCCCCCTCCATGGCTTCCCTCCCTGTTCAATTCCCCCCCCCCCGAACCCCCCTAGGCTCACTGAAGTCACCGGTGATCCAGTGGGAGGCCCGAGCACGATCTCCCATACCCGGGCTGTTGGCTGCCAGTATTCAAAATGGCGCCAGTGGCCCTTTGTGACAGGGGCTATCAGTGCCATTGGCCAGCCCCTATCACGTGGTAGGAGCAATGGACGGCCCCTATCATGTGACGGGGCCAGCCAATGGCACCAGCAGCCCCTTTCACATGGTAAGGGCAAAGGGCTACTGGCGCCATTTTAAATACTGGCAGCCAATGGCCCAGGCGTGGGAGATCGCGCCTGGGCCCCCCGCTGTATCACCAGAGACTTTGGTTAGCCAGGAGGGGGGGGGGGGCCTTCAAGAGGGGGGGGATTGAACAGGGAGGGAGGGAGTGATTGAAAAGGGAGGGCAGCTATGGGGGGAGGGAGGTGGGGAGCTTCGATTTAAAAATACTTTTGACACTTAAAAATAATAATAATTTTGTTCTGGGTCTAGAAAGAATATTTAAGAAAAGCAGTCTATCAGGTAGGTGGGAGGGATTTTAAGTGGCAAGATTTTCAGTCCCAGCCTAAATTGGTTGAACCCCCTAGATTTTACCCTCGACTTATCCACGAGCGACAGACAAATCTTGATTTGGGGGCCGAAAAAAAATTACCCTTGACTTATACATAAGATCAATTTATACACGAGTATATATGGTATGTCAAGTTAACCTTCTGTATATCCTCGGGTCTACACACTCTATTTTCCTGAACCCATGTAAAGAAACTTATTTATTTTTATATACCGATATTCCTGGAAAATCATACCTGTTCACAACATTTAAAAATACATAAATAACAAACATTTAAAAAAATATATCCTCGTATACTATCGGACATAATTAAAATATATAACTTAATAAAATACATAAAATATACAACTACCCAATTCAGATGGAATTCCGATATCACATTGGCAAACATGAAGGCACTGGCCTAACTGTAAATTTCTCCCTTGAAAAACAGAAGGTAGGGATCCATGCAAGACAGCACTTGCAACTCTGAAATTCTCCTAGCTGAGCAGACTGCCACCAACAGTGCTGTCTACAGAATAAGATCTTTAAAGAGGTTTCTGAGGGGTGCAAATGGCACCTTTGCTAGTGCCCTCAAGACCAAATTTAGGTCCCATGGTAATACTAGCAGCTTTATACCAGTGGGCGTATTGGCTTCAACTCCTTCAAGAAGTGGACTACATGTGGGTATGACATGAGGGAGGACCCCCTGACTTGTCCCCTGTGGCATGCAATGGCTGATACTTGAACTCTTAGGGAATTTACCACTAGACCTTTATCCAGCTCATCGTGGAGAAATTGAAGGATAGTGGCTCTCTCTAACTTGTGCAACAGTACTCCCTTTATTTGATTTATATTTCACCTTTCAACTATTTCCTTCTGTCTATACCATCCTGTGAAGGTTTTCCAAATTCTAATGTATGACAATGAGGTGGACTGTTTCCTTGCCCTCAATAGGATTGATATTACTTGGCCTAAATAACATCTCTTGCTCAGTCTTTTCCTCTCAACAGTCAAGCCGTAAGACAGAACAGTGTTGGATTCTCCATAGCAACCAACCCCTAGCTCAGGAGACTTTTTACCTGGATGTATCTCAGAGGTCCTCCCACCTTGAGCCTGAACAGGGCTGCATACCATGGACACTTTGCCCAGACTGGGGCGATCAGGTTAATAAACCCTGAATGGTCTGCAATCCTCCTCTGCACCCTTCCCACCAAAGGCCATGGTGGGAATATATATAAACAGCTTGCTCGATTAACATTATGACAAAGCATCTATCCCACTGGATCCCATTCTCTCCTTTGACTGAAGACATTTTTTGCTTTGGCTTTCTTGCACATTGTCATCAGATCCCATTGGGGTGCCCCCATTTGACCACTATCTGGTTGAAGGCTTCCTTGGATAGTCCCACTACCATGGGAACTATCATGTTGTTGGTTCCTGCTATATGGGTGGCCAAAATTTATTGGAGACTTCTCTGCCCAATTAATCAGTAGGCCTGCTTCCCTCACTTTCTGCAAACTCCTTGTCCCTCCTTGCCTATTTACATATGCCATTGCCATGGCACTGTCTGAAAATAGTTTGACTGCTTTCCCTTCTATCTTTGATAGGAAATGCCTCAATGCTAACCTAAGCTCCCTGGTCTCTGGTTGGTTCATTGAATACAATTCCTCCAGCTGAGACCAATGACCTTAATCCACCTGCCTGTCGCAGTGTGCTCCCCATTCTGTTCTGCTCACATCAGTCGTCACTATGACCCACTTTGGGGATTCCAAGCTGGTTCCCTTTTCTAGATTGGCCTTAACCAACCCACAATATTTGGCTCTTCCCAGCCTGCCCTATTATAGGCAACACCCTCTTAAAAGTCTGGTTCTGTGGGGATCATCTGGACAGAAAGCTCCGCTGCAAGGGACGCATATGAACCCTTGGCTCAGGGTACTCTCTTGATAATGGCAGTCATCAACCCCAAAACCTGCAGATATGTCCATGCTTGAGGGGTAGGCGAGACTAACATCAACTTCACCTGTCTTTGCAGCCTGCTGATTCTTTTCCTTGCCAGAAATACCTTCCCTTTCTTTATACTGAACTGAGCCCCAAGGTAAACCAATGAATGGGAAAGGTATAACTTACTCTTGGCCCTGTTCACCACCCAACCCAGCTTTTCCAGTACCTGTAGGTCCCACTATTGCTTTGGAACCTTCCTGGAAGTAGTTGGGACTTATCAGGTAATTGTCCAGTTACAGTTGTACCTGGATTCCCTCCTGCAGAGGAAGGCTGCTACCACAACCATTACTTTCATAAAGGTCCTGGGCATCATGGCCTGGGCAAGGTCTTGAATTGGTAGTCTTTTCCCAATATGGCAAAAAGCAGGCAATGCTGGTGCTCCCTTCTGATTGGAATATGAAGGTATGCCTCTGAAAGATCCAGGGATGACAGGAACTTTCCTTTTCTCGCCACGGACATTACTGTCCACATAAGATACATAAGATCAATGTATCTATCTAGAAGCATGGTACCCTCAGTGCCTAGTTTACCATCTTCAAGTCCAGAACTGGCCGAAACACCTCCTCTTTTTTCAGGATCACAAAGTAAATTGAATATCTTCCTTTTCCTTCTTGTTCCTCTGGGACTGGTACTACTCCATTTGGAGCAACCTGTATATTATTGCTTAAATGATTTCCTTCTTGCTCGACTTGCATGGGGATGGAATGAAACCCTCCTTTATTGGAGCCCTCAGGCCCAGAGAGTACCCCTGCCGGACGATTTCCAAGACCTATTGGTCTCCTGTTATACAGGCCCACTCTTCGTAATACCGCTGTAGATGCCCTCCTACTAGTAAGAGGGAGGAGCAACCCTGTGAACTGTCATCGTGGGCCTTTCCCTGATGTGGGCCCCCGAGGCACCACCATCTCTTTTGGTGCATCTGCTACCCCAAAAGAGCTACACCCAGCCCAGTGATCCTGACTCCTGGGTACCAGATGGTCCCCTCTGGCCTATACTGCCTACTCCCTCTCAGATACAGCCTGGAAAAATCAACACAGCTTGTCCTACCTCTGTCTTCTGGAAGTCTCTAGGATTTTGACTCTTCCAGGTCTTCTATTAGCTTCTCTAGCTTTTCTCCAAATAACCACTTTCCTTTAAATGGTAGCTTACGCCACCTTGACTTAGAAGCTGAATCTGAAGATCAATCCCTCAACTATAACAGGTGCCTGACGATCACTACTTTCACTACCTGCTTAGAGGATACTCTAATAAGGTATCTGCAAATAAGCAGTATTAGATTCCACATGCGCTATTTCAACAGGGCTAGTTTGTGAGCCCTCTAGTTCTATACTATTTGAGGCTTGCTGGACCCAGAGCACCAACACTGTCACTACATTTCCCCCATAGACTGCTCCTTGCAATGACAGACTAGCCAACTCAAAGGCTTTCTTCAATAAGGACACCACCTTTCTATTTTGAGGGTCCTTCAAGGCCCACCCCCCTTCTACTGGGATTGTGGCTCTCCTTGCTACTGCTGTGTCTCTACCTTCAGTAACTTGGATTTGGGAGAAGCCGCTGAACCTGGATTATGGACCGTTAAAATGTCTCAAGACGCTATTGATCTGACCATCCCACTTACAGCATACAACAGAAGCCCCTGAGGAAGGAAGTGTTACTTTTGAAACACGGACCATGTAGGGTGTTTTGGTAGGCAAGGAACAAACAGTAAACAGCGTGAGCTTCCAAGTGTTAACCATAAAAGATAAGCTTTAACATTCTTTCTAATTTTAAGAGCATAAAACATTTTTTGATAAAAAATAGATATTGATGGTTTTGGGACCACTGATTAAATATTTATGGGCCAGGCAATTGCTCAGTTGCTTTACGAGCTAAAGCGATATATAAGCCCAATATATGAAGATCTTTAATAATTCACAGCCAGATTTCGAGTGCACTATTAATTGGGTAACGATTTGAACGCTTTTTTTGCTGTTTAAAGAGTGAATGATGGATTCTTTGATTTTGTGTTATGTATTTTCCACTTTTCAGAAACTATACCTAGTACCTTCAGTAAATGCAATAGGCAGTCCTCTTCCTGCTGTTGCACAGAATACAGCTTTTCCATCAGCCTCTTGCTTCTGAACCCTGAGTCAGGGGAATCCCACTCAGTTCCTATCCGCTCCTGTATGGCTGAATGCACAGGGAGGGCTTTGGACAGCTTAATACCTGCTAGGATGGGGTCCCCTTAGAACCCTCCTCCTTTGCCTGGTCCTCCCTCAGTTTCAGCAGCGCATCACTTTAGAGGTGAGGGCCCCAAGCTTCGCTCTCCTAACTAACCTAACTGCTGAATCCTCTCACTGAGGAAACAGCTCCCTTTTCTCGACTTCCTGCAACTCCCAGTGGGAGACTCCTTCCTCTCCCCTAACAGCGATAGCTCCTGATCTTGGGGGATAGCTCCAGCCCTCACTGCAGCTTTGGCCTCTTCCCGAGCAGGTTTTTTCTCCATAGGATATTTTGGGATCCCAGCTAATGCCCCTTTGTTGCCCATTTTTTTCTTCATTTGGCAATAAGCTTGTGCATGATTAGCACAAACTTTGAGGAAAATTCCTGGCCTTCCATTCCTTCTGGCACTTGTGGCTCCTGACCTTCTCTCAGGCCCGTGTTAAAAGGTTCTGACACTGCAGGAGAATACCATGAGCATTTCCGGCAGAAATCCCAAGTTCCAGCAACATGGAGAACACAGTTGATGAGAAGGTGCACTTCTGAAAAGACCATCCCTCTTCGCTCTACCTCTAATGCTGCTCTCCATTTGGCACAGTTGCAATTGTGGAAGAAAGAGCCCATGACGCTCTGAACACATAAGGGCCCTGCACTTACGACTCTTTTCCATACCTGAACTTGGGGTGGCATTTGGGAAGTTCGCTGTAGGTCAACGTCTAGGGCAACATCAATGTCTAGGGCAACAGGCATAGACTGTCCTGTGCATGCTTTTTTTTTTTTTTTTTTTTTTTTTAAAGGCATAGCATTCCTTTAGCCAACAAGGAAAAGCAGGTAAATTAATAACCTAATTGGCCCAGGAAAGGAAGATCAGCCAAACCTGACTGTCATCTCAGTGAAAGAACTCCCTACTTGGCCCGAGCTACCACTGGGGAAATCAACCTTGGCTAAGGCTCTTGCCCCAGAAGTCTCAACTTCCTCCACCTTCCTGCTGGACCAGACGACTCCTACCATCTGCTGAGGAAGAGAAGTGATGCCTTCCCTGTTGTATCATGCTATATAGGGAGGAAGATTCAAAGAGTTTGCCCTCCACCTCCATCTTCTGGTGGGGGGGGGGGGGGGGGGGACGACAAATCTCCCTCGTCTGGGCTGGTCTGATAGGATGAGAAAGAAAGGCCAATTTTTAACCTAGAGCTACAACTTTCCTCCATACAGGCAGAAGGGGAACAGAGAAGTTTCTCTCTCATTAAGATCTGTTTAAGCCACCAGAAAGAGTTTGCAGAAGATCAAGTTAGGTCTCCACAGGTTGCAGGAGGGAGACTTGTCTGGGTCAGAAGTATAAAATTTGGTTTAAATTCTTTATTGAGTTGTTTAGCAAGTTACAAAATCATGCTTGTAGGAAGAAGACAGCAGCTTTCATATAACTGTATATTTAGAGTCAATCAGTGTTCTGTTTAGCAAAAGAATAGATGAGTATATAATTGCAAGTACTGTAGAAACACCTTGAAAGGGGTAATACAAGAGAAAGACTATATTTAAAAAAGCATCAGTTTGGTTTAAAGATAAGAGATCTCCGGGCAGGTCAGCGCTCTCTTGCCAGAAGCAGAAATAACCTAACACTGAACTCAGAGAACGACTTAAACACTGGTTTTATTATTCAGATTCAAGAAAATTTATTGGCATGGGAATTTGCACATATGTTTCCAAAGTACACATGAAGTGGTTCATGAACAGATAATGAAAAAAGTCTTTTTAAACCAAAATATAAACATCTGGGTGATCAAAAAGTTCCGGTGCATCTATGGTACATTAATGAATGCACAAGTGCACAGGGACTTTCCAATTACCTGGCAGAAGTAGTCAGATATTCCTAGATCACCTTTTTTTCTGTTCTAATATAAGTCTAAAAAAGGAGACAGAAGACAAGTTTTTGCATGAACAATCTAGATAATGCTGCTACATTAATGTTATCACTTTGTATGTTTGAAAATATTTTTATTTTAAATGATGCACTTACCAAAATTTAAAAAGACCAGCTTAGCCTGAATGGCAGGGCAAAGCTTTACTAAGAATGGAATGGTTATATATAATCCCAAAATCCAGATTAAAATCATTCGTAACCGGTACCATAATCCATATCTCCTAGAATAAAAAGAAAAGAAAAAAAAAAAAGAGTAAAAAATGGTTAGAAAACTATAGAGCATTCAAAGGCATTCTATGATGGCCTGCTTTTCAGGTATGTAAAGACAGGAAGTAAAACGATCCAATAAATATTCACAGTTTGTTCCATGCCAAGGGCTGGCAGCATCATGGCATATACACCACATGGTAGTAAGCAAAATCCTTCCTCCAAGCAAACCACTCTCGCTGTACTGCTGGAACCACGCTCATTTTCAAAATTCACAGGCTGGCTCTGCTAATCTCATGATTCTAATTCTATTCTTAGCTTTATATACCCACAAAGGGATCCAAAGCAGTTTACATTATATGAGTGTCATGTTTCCCTTTTTCTGGTGGGAAACCACGGTAAGACTATCTGAGAGACCAAGTTCCCAACTAGACTGAGGAAGTGATCTGATCATATGCAGATAAAATTCATGCTTAGAAACATAGAAATATGATGGCAGAAAAAGACCATATGGCCCATCCAGCCTGCCCATCTGTCCAATTAATTCAGCATTATAATTCTCATTATTTCCTTAGAGGCTCCCTGTATTTATCCCATGCTTTCCTGAATTCAGATATTGTTTTTGTCTCCGCTACTTTCACTGGGAGGCTGTTCCACACATCCATCACCCTCTCTGCAAAGAAATATTTCCTAACATTACTCCTGAGTTTATACCAAGGATATTTTGACACATCTATCCATAGAAGGTAACAAAGCAATTTAACAAATCAGCTCACTTGTATCCATGTTCTCTAATATTAAAATTCATATATTCAATACCTATGGATAAGGGCCGCCTTGCTAGCCTGATACAGTGGTCAGCTTAAGCAGCAAACAACCTAAGAATCTTGTCTATAACTATTTATGGTTAACTTTGCTTCTAAACTAAAACATGCTTATCTCTATCAATGCTAAGATACATCATCTTTGGTTCTCTTGCCTTAAGCTGTTTTGACATCTTGATAAGCCTATCTATGCAGTCTCAAATCTTTGGCAGTTGCTAGCATCATCTAACAAAGGATTTTAACTAGAAAATCCTGCAAATTATGACAAGAGAAAAAAGGATCAATACTGCACTGTATAACACAAAAAATGTAAACAATCCCAATGTAGCCTTACCATGTCCCATCACACAATTATAAATAATACCCTCCTCCCAATTTCAATATAATAAATATAGGCAGCATATAATACAAGCATTTCAAAAATGCAAAACAAAACAATTGGCATAATCACCGAAAATATACTAAAACATGTTAGACCCATCCTATCCCACCAGCAAGTCCCAACCCCCTGAGGTAAAGTCAGCCTATGAGTTGTGCTGCTGACATTCAAGAGGGAGCTGGACAGCTCCCTCTTGAATGTGCTGCTGACATTCAAGAGGGAGCTGGACAGCACCATACGGGGTATGAAATCCCGGCTGAAAAAGCCGGGATTTCATACCCCAAGGCCACAGGATTTGGGTGGCCCCCCAGCTGCAGAATTTCAGCATACAGAGGGCAAAGGACTTGGGCAGCAGGTGGCCAGAGGAGCAAGAATTTGGCTCCTTCTCCCTCCTCCTTGATCACAGGATTCAGCCAGAGGATGCCCTCTCTACACCCAAGGCCATAAGAGCTACAAGATTTCAGTGCCCCTCTTTCCTCAAGAGAATGCAGGACTTTGCTGGAGGACAATCCCCATATGAAGGCAATGGTCAGCATATGAACAATCTTTTGGAGAGATGTTAGCGGTCAAGATTTCCAACTGTTACACCATAAAGGAGGTAGAGGGGTCACACCATGCTGGTTTGGAGGATTGTCACACTCCCTTCTCTACTTTAATATTCCTTCAACTTCTCAAAGCTCACTAGAGGAAAACACACCTTTTCTTTATCTACTCTGATCATCAATTTCAGATGTTATCAGATTACACAATAATTTCTCACAACAGAAGTCAGACTTCTAAAGCTTAAAGCAGCACTAGTGACCTATTTGTATAGCACATGGGCCCATCTAAAATCATGGGGGAAAAAAGGTACTTATGTGCATAGAGTCATCCTACATTCACAGGAATGCCCTTCTCCTCAACCACACGTAAAAATACATGTGTTGTCACACTGTGTGTGTACGTTTAGCCTCATAAAAACCAGAAACTCAATTTTCATGGGGAATGCACTGAAAATTGCGACCTTTCCATGTCCCATGAGAAACACATTTTAATTTTCTCAATACAGAAAGATGAATAGTGGAGTGCCCCAGGAATCTGTTCTGAGACCAGGGCTTTTTAATCTACTAGATAAGGGAGCCCGGACCGACGTGCCGCAAATGCGCAGTAGAGAGCAGCTCTACCGCACATGCGCGCACGTCGGTCAGAGCGGAGCGTGCCTAAAAAAATGGCGCTGGGAGGAGCGGCAGCGAGAAGCAGGAGCGGCGGAAAGAGCGGCGGCGAGAAGCAGGAGCGGCGGAAAGAGCGGCAGCGAGAAGCAGGAGCGGCGGCGGAAGGAGCAGCGGCGAGAAGCAGGAGCGGCGGCGGAAGGAGCAGCGGCGAGAAGCAGGAGCGGTGGAAAGAGCGGCGGCGGCGTGCGCGAGGGAGGGCCCCCACCCCCGGAGATCTTCGTTGTGGATGAGCTGTGAGGGGAGAGAAGTGAGGAGAGGGGGGAGTGACTGAAGGGAGGGGGAGGGAGGAGAGAGTGAGGGGAGGAGAGAGTGGACTGAAGGGAGGGGGAGGAGAGAGTGAGGGGAGAGTGACTGAAGGGAGGGGGAGGGAGGAGGGAGTGAGGGGAGGAGAGAGTGACTGAAGGGAGGGGGAGGAGAGAGTGAGGAGAGAGTGAGAGGGAGAATAGAGGTGGGAGGGAGAATGGGGAGGAGGGAGTGGGAAGGAGAATGAGTGGGAAGGAAATGGACAGAAAAAATGTTATAAAATGTAGCCCGTTTTTACGGGCTTAACGGCTAGTATATTTATAAATGACCAGGAATTGGGAACAACAACTGAGGTGATCAAATGTACAGATGATACAAATTATTCAAAGTTGTTAATTCACAAGTTGACCGTGAGAATTGCAAGAGGAGCTTGCAGGAATGGGAGGGACTGGGGCATCCACATGGCAGATCACATTTAATGTGGAGAAATGCAAAGTGATGCACACAGGGAAGAGCAAGATAAACTATAACTACATAATGCAAGGCTCCACTTTAGAAGTCAACACTCAAGAAAAGGAGATAGGCGTCATTGTGGATAATATGTTGAAATCCTCTACTCAGTGTGTGGTAGCAGCCAAGAAAGAAAATAGAATGTTAGGAATTATTAGGAAAGGAATGGAGATTAAAACAGAGAATATCATAATGCCTCTATATCACTCCATGTTGCGACCTCATCTTCAGTATTGTGAGCGGTTCTGGTCACCACATCTCAAAAAAGCTATCGCAGGATTAGAAAAGGTACAGAGAAGGTTGGCCAAAATCATAAAAGGGATGGAACAATTCCCCTATGATGAAAGGCTAAAGAGGTTAGAGTTCTTCAGTTTGGAGAAGAGATGGCTGAGGGGAGATAGGATAGAGGTCTATGAAATAATGAGGGGAGTAGAACAAGTAAACAATCGGTTGTTTACGATTTGAAAAAGTACAAAGACTAGGGGACAGAATAAAGTTACTAGGCAATATATTTAAAACAAATAGGAGAAATTTGTTTTTAGTCAATGTATAAGTAAACTCTGAAATTTGCTGCCAGAGGGCGCGATGAAAGCTGTTAGTGAGGCTGGGTTTAGCAAAAAGGTTTGGACAAGTTCCTGGAGGAAAGGTCCATAAACCATTATTAAGATGGAGTTGCAGACATCCACTTCTTAACCCTGGGATAAACAGCATGGAATCAATCTACTCCTTAGGATCCTGCCACGAACATGTGACCTGGATTAGCTACTGCTGGAAAAGTCTGACCCAGTATGGCAATCTTATGTGCTAATTGTGTTTCATGTTGATTAAGGGATAGAGACAGGATAGAGGCGATCCAGAGAAGGGCTACCAAAATGGTGTGGGGTCAGTATCAGGAAACCTATGAGGAGAGACTGAAGTATATGAATATGTATACCCTGGAAGACAGGAGGTGCAGGGGTGATATGATACAGACCTGAAATGTCTGTATCATACCTGAAATGTTTTAATAAGAACATGCCATACTGGGTCAGACCAAGGGTCCATCAAGCCCAGCATCCTGTTTCCAACAGTGGCCAATCCAGGCCACAAGAACCTGGCAAGTACCCAAAAACTAAGTCTATTCCATGTGACCGTTGCTAGTAATAGCGGTGGTTATTATCTAAGTCACCTTAATTAATAGCAGGTAATGGACTTCTCCTCCAAGAACTTATCCAATCCTTTTTTAAACCCAGCTACACTAACTGCACTAACCACATCCTCTGGCAACAAATTCCAGAGTTTAATTGTGCGGTGAGTGAAATGATGTACAAATGTCAAACTTTTTCCATTGGAAAGAAATCAGCAGAACTAGAGGTCACGAAATGAAACTCCAGGGAGGACATCTCAGAACCAATGTCAGAAAATATTTCTTCACAGAGACTGTGGTGGATGCCTGGAATGCCCTTCCGGAGGAGGTGGTGAAAACCAAAATAGTGAAAGAATTCAAAAGGAGCTATTACAAAGGCAACAATTCAGTATGTTAGAAAAGTAAAGAAAGGTATAAGAAAAAAGAAATTGATTTTTCAGGAAGTAAAAAGATCCCAAAAAGAGGAACACAGGGAAGAATACCTAGCGAAACTGAAGGAGACAAAGAAATCAGAAATTAAAAAAGTCAAGAAGAAGAAAGGATTGCCAAAGAGGTAAAAGGAGGTGACAAAACATTTTTGAGTTTATGGGATAAACACTGTGGATCTCTAAAGGCTACAGGATGGAAATGAAGAAAAGAGTGCATAGAGTAACTTGCTGGTGCGGCAGTTACTACCCATAACCAATAAGCCTTGATACTGCTGATGCAGCTCCATCATTGCTCTCTGCTTCAACTACAGGGAGAAAAGGGGAATTGGATTTGTACAGCGACCAACGAGGGCCCCAACTTTTACGGTCTGGGGAAACAAGTATGGAAGTAACTTGCTGCTGTGGCGGTTACTACCCTTAAGCAATAAGACTGATATTTTGATGCATCTCAAACATTGCTCTCTGCTCCAACAGCAAGGCATAACAGGGAATTGGATTCAAACAGCAACTAACAAGGGTCCCGACTTTTACGGTGTGAGGAAACTGATAAGCATGGGGTAACCTACACGGCGAGGTAGATACTACCATAAACTTGCTTGGTCCTTTTTGCCATCATTTCTATGCTTCTATGTTTAAGGTTCCTAAGGCCAGTTTGGGTGGGATACTGAGAGTAGTCACTAAGGAAACAAAATCAATCATTACATCTCCTGAAACAGAAACACAAATGTTTTTTGAAGGATGACTGACCAGCGTGACCTATACACAAACCTAACAAATTATACAATATAGAGAAAGATATAATTTAATTGGCAGCTCAAAGTTAATGTGTCATTTTTTGTTCTGATTTACAGTTTATTTCCAAGGTGATATTAATGTTCAAAGGCTTTAAAAAGCTCCACTTACTGAGACACTCCTGCCATTATGACTTTAGGTAAATAAGGACCTGCCCAGCAGCTCCCTTATCAGAAACCCATGTAGGTATAATGCTGACACATTATAGCTACATGGGCATAATTCAGGGATCATTTCTATAGTTTGTAATCGGTGGGAAGGGGAGGGAGGTTGATTAAGATCCAAGCAGAGCCTGAACCTTGTGCTACAGACATTCCCTTCTTGTCTTTCGGGCTCAGATTGAGTACCTGCACAACATGAAAGGTTAATATCCCGCTATCGGCCAACTTTGTGAAAAATGATTATATTACGTCCGTTGCCGTTGAAAAAAAAGAATCATCATAGGCGAATACGAAGAAGTTAAAAGCAGACTGTGTTCCTAATACTATACAGCTTTTTCTCTCCACAGCAAAACTATATTTCCAACAATTTCTATTTATGAAATATCTTAAAATAAGATTGGCAGACTGAGTAAGAAAACAAGGATAGGGTAACAGCCTTAGCACGGTTCCCTGAAGGTGCTATCTAATTTGAAAATGATTCAGTTTTTGGATTACAAACCCTATTTGTTGAGACGGTTTAAAAAAATCAGGCCATGCGCCCATGTTGCTGCAGGGTACTGTGCTGTACAGCCATAGTGCCCATGTGAGCACCCGCAGGCCTTTTCAGGAAACCAGAAAGCAGAAAGCAATCTGTGCCCACTAGCCCTCTTTTTAAATGTTGACAATTATTTACAGCAAATAGCTAGGGAGAAATGAGAACAAGTAACAGAATCAAAGATCATGGATGTTGGATATAGGAACCCATTTAAGAAGCCCTCATAAAGGAATAAATACACAATATCTACATATGTGAGTCAGCTGCTCTAGATAACTTGTCACTTCTGGTGCTAGCAATTAAAACAAAATATGCACATGTAATGTGATACCTTCAACTCCTACAAAATCTTTGTTCCTCTTGTTTTTGCTGTGGAAGAAAACCAGTGCAGAAAACAGGCTGAGCAAAGCAGAGTCTTTGATTGGTCACTTGGACACATCACAATAAGAACATTCTGGAGCTGGCCTGTGGAGTTCAAAAGAACAGCTAAGACTGGTTTATTTATTTATTTAAGGTGTTTTATATACCATCATTCAGTATCCAAAACAGCTGTAACTCAAAGTATCTTCCAGGAATTATTTCACAGAGCTTGTTCCAGATGACTCTATAACGACTGCAAATTTAAAGGTGAATTTTCAAAACGTTGCATGTGTAAAAATCAGCACATATGCTTGTAAATAACATATACTCCAGTATATGCTATTTTATAAACCTCAAAATACATGTGTAAGGGTACACAAGTAATTCTGCATGTGTAAAAAAAAAGGGGGAGGGCCAGGGGCGGGGCCAACATTTATACAAGTAGGTTGCCATTTTATAAGCAATTTACACATGTAAATTTGACAGCTCTATATCTGGAGTAAGTGAATATAAATGTCTTAAAAATGAAATACCGATTGGGCAGTTCAGGCTAAAGAGTCAGGAGGGTCTCGATGACCTGCAGCTGGACTGGGTGAACTGGTAGACTAATTAGTAAAACTGGCAATTTCATTGCCATACACAAGTTAGAAAATCTCCTGGCCTCTATGCATAAAAGCTGACTTATGGGGGCTAAATTTATTTATTTAGAAAATGTATGTCATCATCTAAAATTCTGAGCAGCTTCCATATGTAACATACATAATCAGAATAATCATGAATATTTTACATAAAACCATTAAAAGGAAAACAAAATAAGATAAACACATAAAGCCAGCAAATATTCACTTAAAGCATATTAAATATATCACATAGTAAATACTGCAAAATCCTTATTACCTGTAATACTTAAAGATTTTTAATAATAAGCAAGTTTTTTTTTTCGTTTTTTTTTAAGTTTTTGAGCAAACCTGCTTATGCAACACTAATAAAAGCTTGTTCCACATCTGGGCTCCAGCAACAGATAATAAGTTATCTTGAGATTTTGCTAATTTAACTGTTTTATGATTAGGAATGTCCAAAAGACATTGCCCCTCTGATCTTAGGTTTCTATCCGGTCGATGAATCTGGATAAATGCGTGTAAATTACACAAGTAAAGTCTCCATGCAAATATTTTTAGAGTTAGAACTAAAAATAAACAAGCATACCTGCCACGTGCTATTTATCCAGATAAATTCCGATTTATCTAGCTAATTCTTGAGAGTGGCAGATATCCGGACAATTTCCATTTTATTTGGCTAAGTAGCAATACTTATTCGGACAAGTTCAGACTTATCTGGCTAAGTAGCGGCAAAGGTGCATTTTAAGACTTAGCTTTGTCGCTACTTAGCCAGATACATTGGAATTTATCCGGATAAGTGCAATATGTATTTGTGCATTTTTCTTACATGCATGCACATATTGCAGGGTGATTTACACGTAATTCAGATCCTATGTATATCATATTATCGCAGGTTATAAAATACAGGAGTAGATTTTCATGTGTCCATATAAATGTGTATATGAGTGCATGCGCTGCTGTTTGAAAGTTATCCTCCCCCTCTGTTCACAAGCAAGCTTTTTTTTTTTTTTTTTTTAAAGGGAATCAATTTTCAAGGCTAGCCAGCTCAGGAGACAGGTGGGAAAGGGAGCGAAAGAATATTAACAGTCATCTCAATCTCTCCACGCACTTGAACGAGGTAATAAGGAAAGGTGAGAGTATGAAGGCTCCTTGATTCCTTGATGGTATTCTCTATGTGAATTTATTTAAAAAGGGGCGATTGCAACTCACACTGTCTTAGAAGAAAACAGTTCTATTAATGAACTGCTAAGAATATAAGGGTAGCAACTGCTGCTCCCCAAGCCTTATGATAATCCATACAAATTTACTGCTAGCAACATTTTTACTGGGTGATGAGCCTTCTTGAAAATTCAGACAGTGCTGCTTGATGTGCTTTGCTTAGGACTTGGCAGTAGAAGCAGACCTGTGTTTTTTTCCCCTTATGTCTGCGCATCACTTCCCCAGACTGTAAAAGTTGGGGCCCTCATTGGTTGCTGTCTGAATCCAATTCCCCTTTTGCCTTTTCCCCTTGCAATGTTGGGGTTGCATCAAGAGTATGAAGGCTTATTGGTTAAGGGTCGTAACTGCTGCACCATCAAGTTACCCCCATGCACTCTTTTCTTCACTTCCATCCTCTAGACTTTAGGGATCCCCAGTGTTTATCCCATGCCCCTTTGAATGTTTTTATCTTCACTACCTCCTCCAGAAGGGCATTCAGGCATCCACCACCCTCTCCATGAAGAAATATTTCCTGACGTTGGCTCTGAGTCATCTGCCGTGGAGTTTTATTTCGTGACCCCTAGTTCTACTGATTTCTTTCCAATGGAAAAGGTTTGACTTTTCCGTTATCTGAAGGTCTGTTTTATATCTCTCCCCTCTGCATGTCCTCTCTTCCAGGGTATACATATTCAGACCCTTCAGCCTCTCCTCATAAGTCTTCCGATACTGACCCTACACCATTTTGGTTGTCCTCTTCTGGATCGCCACCATCCTCTCTCTATCCCTTTTGAGATAAGGGCTCCAGAAGCAGACACAGTACTTGAGGTGAGGCCTCACCAAGGACCTGTACAAGGGCATCATCACCTCCTTTTTATTACTGCTTATTCCTCTCTCTATGCAGTCCAGCATTCTTCTGGCTTTAGCTATCACATGGTCACATTGCTTCACCATCTTCTAATCACCAGATACTATCACCCAAAATCCCTCTCTTGGTCCGTGCACATCAGTCTTTCAATTACATACAGCTCTTTGGATTACTGCATCTAAATGCATGACTCTGCACTTCTTGGCACTGAATCCCAGTTGCCAAATCTTTGACCACTCTTCAATCTTTCTTAAGAAGCTTTTCATTCTCTCTATTCCTTCAGGTGTGTCCACTTTGTTGCAGATCTTCGAATCATCCTCAAATAGACAAACTTTTTCTTCCACCCCTTTCACAATGTCAGTCACAAAGATATTGAATAGAATGGTTCCCAATGCCAATCCCTGTGGCACTCCACTTAACAATGATTCTTTCCTCAAAATAGGTTCCATTTACCATTACACACTGTCTCCTATCAGTCAACCAGTTTTTAATCCATGCAACCAGCCTGGCACTCATGTTATGATTCTGCTTGTGGGATAAGTCCACAAGCAGCCTCTTACCTTTCTCTTCTGCAAGCCAGCTCCCTGATGCAGTCTGCCGTGCCCCGCGGTCCGGAGACCGCCCACAGTTTGCTCCTCCACGGCAGGCCTTGCTGCCGTGCCTCCATGCAGCCAGGAGGCCACCGACGCCGTCTTCATGCGGCAGGAGCCGCCTCCGTGTTCTGCGGCGGGCCCACTGCAGTCGCTGCTTCCTTCTCGCAGTCAGGAGGCCGCCGATGTCTTCTCTCCTTCGCAGCTGGGAGCCGATGCTAGCGCCATCCTCTGCGGCTTGGAGCCGCCTCCAGCTTCTTCTTTCAGCCAGGAGGCCGCCCTGGAGCTCCTCTTCACAGCCTGGAGACCGCCACTGGTGTTTCTTCAGTGGCTGGAGCCGCCCCCAGCTTCTCCTGCGGCAAGAGCCGCCTCAGGCCTACTTCCTCTTCTCAGCATGGCTGTTGTCCCTGGCCTGCCTCCTTAGGTGCGAGGCCGTGCCTCCTCTCTGGATTTGAAGGGCCAGTCCTTCTGGCTTCTCCTTGTGATGTCATCCTAGGTGTTCCTCTTCAGCCCTACAAAAGGGCTCAGCCTTCAGTTCCTCTTCACCTTCGCAAGGAGTCAGTCATGGAGTTGGACTGCTCCTGGATCCTCTGTTCCAATTCTTCGGTCCAGGAGTCTCTGATGTTGTCCTCCTCCACTTCTTCAAGGCCCTTCATGTGAATTCCCTGGTCGTCTTCTGTGATTCCTGATCCTTCATCTGCATCTTTGTTCCATGTTTGGTCTCTTGCCGGATCCTAAGTCCTTGTCTTCAGATGTCTTCATCGTCCGACCCTCCTGATGTCCTCACCTTCAGATCTTCCTGAAGTCCTTGCCTTCTGATGCCCTGCCTTCCTGAAATCCATCATCTTGTTGTTCTGCCTCTCGGAGCCTTCTCGATGCTCTTGGTTGGGTGACCTGGGGGTCCGAGGTCCAGATGTCTAGATGTCTCAGATATCTTGTTCTCCAGTTCATTCGAACCTCTGTGATGCTCTTGACTAAGTGTCCCGGGGGTTGAAGTCCAGATGTCCTGACGTTCCAGTTGTCTTCGTGTCAAGTTGTCTTTGTCTTCAGATCCTTTTGACGTCTTTGTCTTCAGCTCTTTTGCTGCTAAGCGTTCAGACCCTTTTTGGCTCCTTCGTGAAGGAAGCCTTCAGACCTTTTGGCTCCCTCGTCAGGGTAGCCTTCCTTTCGGATGTCTTGGTTCCGGATTTACCTCCTAGTGGCCCGTCCTCTCCAACTTCAGTATTGACCTTCTGAGTCGTCTTCCATGTTGGGTCTGAAGTCGTCGCTTCTTCAGGTTGGCCTGCACCGATCACGCCTGGTCCCCGAAGCTCAGTCCAGGATGGATGCTGCTACAAGTCATGGCCGGATACCTTCATACTGAGTTTTAATTCTTCTGTCGTCTTTCCACTTAGCAAGACTTAGTTTTTGGCTACTTGCCAGGTTTTTATGGCCTGGATTGGCCACTGTTGGAAACAGGATGCTTAGCTTGATGGACCCTTGGTCCGACCCAGTATGGCATGTTCTTATGTTCTTAAGTGTCTTCATCAGTGTCCCAAGATTTTCTTCTCTTCAGCCTTGCCTCATCCTTATCAAGTATCGTCTGACCTCATCTTCAAGTATCGTCTGATCTTCGTCTTTAGTCTTCAAGCCTCATCTTGTTCCAGTTCCATCATCTGCCCTCGACCTCTGTCCAGCCTGATGCATTTGCCATTCCCTTACGGCAGGTCTGAAAGGGCTATTGAGTGGCCGGAGGGCTACCTCAGAGACCAGCATTGCATTGTTGGGTCTCTACTGATGCGTCAGGATCGGCGGAGTCCGAGTCCCTTGTCTTCTGCCTGTCCGCCTGTGCTTGGACACGTCTCACCTGCCTCGATGCTTCCACGGAGCTCCTCTCTGCAGTCACGTCATGGTCCAAGGGCACACCATTCTCCCCGGAAGTGGGATTGCTCCCTAGCGCTCCTGCAATAGCTCACTCCAAGTTTCTCATTTTATTCACAAGCCTTCTGTGCAGGACAGTATCAAAAGCGTTGCTGAAATCCAAGTAGATCATATCAAGCAATCTTCCTTGATCCAATTCTCTAGTTATCCAATCCAATAAAAAATCAATCAGATTTTACTGACAAGACCTTCCCCTGGTGAATTCATGCTGCCTTGGGTCCAGCAACTTGTTGAAAATAGTTTAGTATCCTTTCTTTCAGCGTCTCCATTAATTTTCCTACCACCGAGATGAAGCTAACCAGCCTGAAGTTTCCAGTCTCCTTTCTGCTACCACTCTTATGAAGTGGGACCACAACCACTTCTCCATTCTTGTGGCATCATTCTCATTTCCAAGTCATTCAGTGGACCCATCAGGACATCTGAGGTCCCGTAGTATCCTGGGATGTACCTCATCTGGTCCCATGGCCTTGTTCACTTTCAGTTTTCCTAGATCTTCCCATACATTCTTTTTTATAAAAGGAGTTGTGTCTAACCCCATTCCCTTCTACAGTTTTGTCAACCAGCCACAGTCCTTTCTCCAGGGTCTTCTTTAATGAACACCAAACTTAGGTTTTTGTTTAATGTTTCCACCATTTCTTCATCTCTCTCTACACATTGCTCCTCGTCACTTTTCAATTTCACTATACCACTTCGGGCTTTCCTTCTTTCTTTCATGTATCTGAAAAATGTTTTGTCACCTCCTTTTACCTCTTTGGCAATCCTTTCTTCTTCTTGACTTTTTTAATTTCTGATTTCTTTGTCTCCTTCAGTTTCGCTAGGTATTCTTCGTGTTCCTCTTTTTGGGATCTTTTTACTTCCTGAAAAATCAATTTCTTTTTTCTTATACCTTTCTTTACTTTTCTAACATACTGAATTGTTGCCTTTGTAATAGCTCCTTTTAAATTGGTCCACTGTTCCACCTCACCCATTTTCTCCCAGTCTTCTAGTTCTTCCTCCAAGTACATCCCCATTTTGTCAAAGTCCTTATTTCCTAAATCAAAACTTGACTTGAGTGACTTCTCTTATTTGCGATATCAAACCATACCATCTGATGATCACTTGTGCTCAGGTGGGCACCGATCCGGACATTAGAGACATTATCCCCATTTGTGAGCATTAGGTCACACCTTCCCTCGTGGGTTCTATTACCATTTGCTTGAGCAGAATCTCTTGGAGGACATCCACTATCTCTTTACTTCTTGTAGATTCCACAGAAGGGATACTCCAGTTTACATCCAGCAGATTAAAAGCTCCAACGCGCAATACTTCTCCCTTCTTCTTCACTTTCAGATGTCTTTGATCAGATCTCTATCTAGCTCTACTGTCTGAATCGGAGGCCTGTAGACCACATCAATGTAAATGGAAGCATCATTTTTTTTTTTTTTAATTAAAAAAAAAAATAAAAATTAAGGACAGCCCATAATGCTTCTTTCCTACCTCTCATCCCTTGGATTTCAGTTGATTGAATATTATTTCTGATATAAAGTGCTATTCTTCCCCCTTTCCTGTCCTCTCTGACCTTTCTTAAGTTGGGGTATAGCCCAGGATGGCCATATCCCAGTCATGTAACTCCGTGAATCATGTCTAACAGCAATGATGTCTAAGCCCACTTGCACCTTTAGAGCCTGCAGGTCTGGGATTTTATTGCCTAGAATATGAGCATTTGTACTCATAGGGGCGGATTTTCAGAGCCCTGCTCGCCTAAATCCGCCCAAAACCGGGCGGATTTAGGCGAGCAGGGCCCTGCGCGCCGGTAAGCCTATTTTACATAGGCCTACCGGCGCACGCAGAGCCCCGGGACTCGCGTAAGTCCCGGGGTTTTCGGAGGGGGCGTGTCGGAGAGCGTGTCGGGGGCGGGCCCGAACCGCGCGGTGTTTTCGGGGCGTGTCGGGAGCGTTCCGGGGGCGGCCCCGGGGGCGTGGCTACGGCCCGGGGCGGCCCGGGGGCGTGGCCGCGCCCTCCGGACCCGTCCCCAGGTCGCGTCCCGGCGCGCAGGAGGCCCGCTGATGCGCGGGGATTTACGCCTCCCTCTGGGAGGCGTAAATCCCCCGACAAAGGTAAGGGGGGGGCTTAGACAGGGCCGGGTGGGTGGGTTAGGTAGGGGAAGGGAGGGGAAGGTGAGGGGAGGGCAAAAGGAGTTCCCTCCGAGGCCGCTCCGATTTCGGAGCGGCCTCGGATGGGAACGGGGGTAGGCTGCGCGGCTCGGCGCGCGCCGGCTATACAAAATCCATAGCCTTGTGCGCGCCGATCCAGGTTTTTAGCAGATTCGCGCGGCTCCGCGCGTATCTACTAAAATCCAGCGTACTTTTGTTGCGCCTGGAGCGCAAACAAAGTAGGCCTATTCGCGGAGTATGAAAATCCGCCCAGTGCTTTCCAGCTTCTCTCCTTCAGCTTACTGCTCTTCTTGGACATCTTTTCTGCCCTATTCAGCTGATTTTTGTTAATTTCTTCACCCACATTTTGGAGATGTCGGGGTGACATTCCAATTTCCTTCTGCCACACCTGTCCTCTAGTTTAAAAGTCTTATGGCATATGATGTGAATTTTTCACTTAGGATCCTTTTTCCTGCTGAGACAGATGTAAGCCATCTTTGACCTAGAGCCTTTTACTGTTCCATACATGGCTCCAGCCCCCAATGATTCCAAAACTTTCTTCCTTACACCAGGTTTTGATCCATGCATTGAAGTTATCTATATGGCTTAGCCTCTCCTTCCCCTTTCCATGAATAGGTAACACTTCTGAAAAGGTAATAGTCTTTGCCATGTGATTAATCTGCTTCCCCAGATTCTGAAAATCTCTAACTCTTGGATGTTGTTTCTATCAAGATCATTAGTTCCCAGATAGATGATAAAATAAACTTCAGAGTTCTTACTTTCTTCACTGATTGCATTGATTATCTGATTAGAATTTCTACCAGCCGATGATCCCGGAAGACTTAACTATAATGTTCCCCTTGAAAAGAATTCCCAAATTAGTGTGTCTGATGACTGAATCACCCAGCACAATGAGCATGATCTTATGGTTTTTGGTTGTGTTATGGAATTTCTGTGTGCATTGGGTTTCTTCTTTCCTTTCAGATACCACTTCAGTGTCCACTGCTAGAACTTCTTTGTTTTCCAATACAGAGAAGGCATTTTGTACTTGTGTCACTTGAGAGACTGGGTGTCTCTGCATCACGGTTCTGCAACGCTTTGCTTCTCGGATTGCCACTGTCCAATATTCGCCCTTTGCAGGTCCTGCAGAACGCTGCAGCACGGAATTTGACTGGTCAGAGAAAGTGTGACCATATTACACCAACACTGATTAAATTGCATTGGCTTCCAGTTCAATACCGTATCCAGTATAAAAGTGGCTTGCATAATTCATAATGTTATTTATGGCGAACACACTGAGTGGTTGAACACATCAATACGTCTTCACGTACCTCAGAGAGACCTGCGATCAGCACACAAGGGCCTTCTCTCAATCCCCACCATCAAGTCAGCTAGATTATCCCATGTAAGGGAGCGTGTTATATCCATCGCAGGAACAAAAGTCTGGAACTCTCTACCTACCTCATTGAGACTCACCACTGAAAAAAAGCAATTTAAAGCTGAACTAAAGACCTGGCTGTTTAAATGCGCATTTGCAGAGTACGAATCGATTAATCAGCAATGTCAGAAATAAGCAACACAGCATAAGCATGCTTTATCTTTAAACCATCTTGATGAGCTACCTTTTATTTTTTATTTTATCTTATTTATTTATCAGTACGTCATCTAGTTTAATATATGTTTTAACTTTAGTGTTTTATGACTATGTTTACCTTATTTATTTGATTTATGCTTTATGAGTTTTTTTTTTTGTTTTTTTTTTTTTATTTATTTTTTATTGATTTATAGAATATTATGACAAGCACTGTCATTAACAAATCGGATATCTACAATCGTAGTAATCATACATTTTACAATCACTAATTGTTTACACTATAAATTTACTTTTACTATAGTAGGTATCCTAAATACAAGAAATCTAACAGATATCCAACCAATCTTGAAAAGGAGCAATCAAAGAAAATTTTCAAATAACTGAAGGTTTGCTTCCTTACTTTCTAAATCGATAACCAAAACTCTCTACTTATTCCCCAACATTTTTTTTCGCTTCCAAAAAAGTTTTTCAAATCTTCTGGTTCCAAAATATATATAGGTATTATTTTCATAACGAATTAAACATTTACATGGGTACTTTATCAGCATTTGGACACCCAATTGATCGGCTTGAGCTTTCATTTCAAGGAACTGCTTCCGTCTAACCTGAGTTACCCTAGTGACATCTGGAAAAATCCAGATTTGATATTCAAGAAATTTTTTCATTCTATTTCTGAGAAAACAGTCTCAAAACTGTATCCCTGTCTGAGGGGAAAACAAATTTGACGAGAACAGTTCCTTTTTTTTTCTATAAACATCATCACTTGAGGTCTCTAATAACTGAGATACATCTATCAAAGATGCTTGTCCCTCCAATAAATTGGTGGACTTTGTAAAATAAATCTTTGAAATAGGGGGAGAGGCCTCTTTAGGTATTTTTAAAATATCCATCATATATTTTTTAAACTGATCATGAAGAGTGGTAAATCTATTCAAGGGGAAATTAATCACCCTTAAATTTAAATACCTCGCCTCATTCTCCAACTTCTCTAAATTCCTGTTTTGTACCTTATCCCCCTGAATCAAATTTGTTTGAATTTTTTGCATCTGAGTTACTTTCTGTTCCATCTCTAACAATTTCTCATCATGCTTCTTTGCAACTTCCTCATTAACTAATATTCGATTATTCATCTGCAAAGTAATGTTTGTTAATTTCGAAATAGCACTTTCAAGAGTCACAATTGCCGTCCAAACTGAATCCAGGGTTATAACAGTAGGTTTCTCAATCTTCTTTATAGGGGAAAATGTAGTAGAGTCTTTCAACCCAGCTTCCAATACACCCAAGTGTAAGCTGGGCTGTCCATCCGAACTCCCCTGAATAGGTTGGACCTCTTCTACCCCCTGGGAACCATTGGAAAGTACTTCCATATTCCCAGATGGAGTACTGGTCACTTGTTGTAATTCCTGACAGGGTGGAGGTGGAGTTATCGGGGCTCCCGGGCTTAATGATATTGGTGAAGCAAGCATGTCATTTCCAGGCTCCTCTGGTTGACTTGCAGCGCTTCCCTCAGGAGCTGTTCCAGGAGCAATTTTGAAAAAGCTCTCTATTTTTTCTTGAGTTAAGGATATCGAGGGAGTTGGTGTTGCCATCTCCCTCAATCTTCCTTTCCTCTTGGTATGAGGCATTAATTATATCAAATAATAAGTTAAGTTGAGAGACCATTCAATTCCTTCAAAAATTCCAGTTGGATACGTTCCCAAGGTGAAGGAGAAGGAGAGCTCGAATTTAAATTAATACATATATAAGCTGAATAATTCAAAGGAACAGAAGACTTATTTTACTTACATAAAGATCCAAAAGTCCAGCTTACTAAGACAAAGCCGCGTGCCCCTTAGGCGCGCGCGGCTTGGGCGACGCGCGCCTCGTCGACTGCGCGCCGTAGGTGGGGCGATCTTATAGTCCCCGACTGATGACGTCAGACCAAGAAAATTAATTCGGTAGGGCTCCGAATCTCCTACCCTCACCGAAGACAAAGATTCCAGGTGAATTCAGGTAATGCTGGCGTCTCTCTAGTCCTCAAACAAGCTGTTTCGCTCTCCTTCTCCTCGAACACAGCTGTGGGTGGGGCGATCTTATAGTCCCCGACTGATGACGTCAGACCAAGAAAATTAATTCGGTAGGGCTCCGAATCTCCTACCTCACCGAAGACAAAGATTCCAGGTGAATTCAGGTAATGCTGGCGTCTCTCTAGTCCCTCAAACAAGCTGTTTCGCTCTCCTTCTCCTCCGCTTTATGAGTTTTTATCTTTTCTTAACAGCTAATTTATTCTTTTACTTTATATAGTTTTTTAGCTGTTACTATTTTATGAATATTGTATTTCTGATCATGTTTTATCTTGTGTAAACCGATGTGAAGGCCTGACAGATGTATCGGTATATAAAACTTAATAAAACATTAAACCATTATTCTACCACAGTTCACTGTAATCCATTTCTTCTTGGGTTTCTGGATGCTATGTGCAAATGGGAGAAGACATCTGGGCTGCACAATTGTGAAGAATAGGTATCTTTGGGTCATAGGTCTTATCCTATATGAGACCACTGTAAACCACTTGTTTCTGGATTTCTGAATTTTCTGTGGTAGTGGGGAAAAGATTCCTGGAATGCTGTAAATTGGGTGAGGATTCTTTGGTGGTTGCTAATTCATTTTTAAATTGTAGTGAATTCAGCTTTAAGGTGATCCAACTCCTTTTTCATGGAAGAGAGTTCTGAACAAATGCAGCAAGTCTAAGCTTCCAGATGGTTTGCCTCAAGATAAAGGCTCCATAATTGTTACATTGAATAATAGCCATTTTATTTGATTCGATAGAGAACTCCTTTAATCTGAAAAAGCATTTCCAAATTATCTTGTTACCAATTACGTGTCCCAGCCAGACTACATTAGAAGAGCAAGCCCTGGAGAGGGTGGGTAGAAGAGTAGTAAGGGATGGAATTAAACAGCCGATATTATTAGCTACTATAATTTTAGTTTACATGGAGTTGTAGGGATCTTGTCTAATTCTCTGCATGTACTTTTTTTTAATCCTCTCTTTTTTTCAGTTAACAATCAATATCTAATATTCCACAGTTTATGCTATTCAGTGCTTAAATCTGAGCAATCCTCTCAAAGGCACACCAACAATGCAAATATTGAAAATGTTTTTTGCTAAATTTCAGAGATTTAAGGCAAAAATGTGTACTTAGCTTTGAGAGCCCTCTGGACACGATATACCTGAAGAGATACTGGCACTAGAACTTGCTATACACAAAACTATGCCAATATCTCTTCAGGTATATCCTGTCCAGAGGGCTCTCAAGCTAAGTATACATTTCTGCCTCAAATCTCTGAAATTTAGCAAAAACGTTTTTTGTATGACTATGTCCCCAGGCTCCACAATTCTGCAGTTGTATGCATGACAAACTCCATAATTCGCCTGCTGACACAAATGTATAACCTGCCATGCCATCAACAAACCTGAAGCTCCCTAATTCAGTCATCTGAATTATTGTGCCTGCAGGGCTGCCTACTGTTGTCTCAGCTAGTTCTGCACCCTGCTCCAGCCTCTCACCTCTCAGGGAACAGTAGGGAAGAGGGCAAGGCTAAGGTTGGATAGGACAGTACAGAAGAGCCATTCTGCTGCCTGATCCAGCCCCTCTTTTCTTGGTGTTCTCACCTTCCCTCTGGTCCTGAAAGGAACAGGAGGGAAGGGGATCCGGTTGGAATGGACAGAGCAAGCAGTCAGAGTGTTTTAATCCCTCAAATTCTCTGAAATCAAATAAAAGAAGATACTGATAGAATTTCTGGATGGAATGTCTCTTTAGAAGAACTGCATCTTTATACAAAGGTTCTCACACCTGCATATGTGGCCAACCAAATACTAAGTGAAAGACCTGGATGTCAGGAAATCTGCAGCTGCTCGTTTCCTACAGCTGGTTGAGATGGCATTGGCCCTAACCATGTGGCAATTATTTATGAGGACTTATCTGTTATGTGTTTTGTCTTTGTTATATTGTTTGGGTTTTTTTAATTTATTTTATTCTACATATGTTTATTTGTAACCCACTAAATAATTTGGATTGAATAGGTTAGAAATTTTATAAATAAAATAAAATCAATAATTTATGGAAACATTTCAATTATATTTAAAGATGGTCGCAAGATGCAGAATCCCACAGCTTAATTATAACCAGTATTAGTTTAATATAAAAACAAATCTCAAAAGGTACATATACAAATGCAACAAAATGCACTTTATTAGTGAATAGGCCCCACAGAAAATAATAGGGCTTGCAGTAAATAGTGTTTGTATTGGCATGTTAACATTTAATGCACCCTAATTTTAAAATTTTGTGATCCTAGGGGGTACACAAAATACCTAAAAATCTTTGCAAAAGGGGTACAGTAGTCACGAAAGGTTGAAAACTACTGCTCTGGAACCGTGGTTCTCAACAGGTATGTCATGAGGTCCTGGGAATTGTGTCACAGAGCCAGCAGAAGGCTTCTCTATCCTCATCACTCTGGCAGGAACATAAGAACATGCCATACTGGGTCAGACCAAGGGTCCCACCAAGCCCAGCATCCCTGTTTCCAAAAGTAGCCAATCCAGGCCATAAGGACCTGGCAAGTACCCAAAAACTAAGTCTATTCCATGTTACCGTTGCTAGTAATAGCAGTGGCTATTTTCTAAGTCAACTTAATTAAGAGTAGATAATGGACTTCTCCAAGAACTTATCCAATCCTTTTTTAAACACAGCTACACTAACTGCACTAACCACATCCTCTGGCAACAAATTCCAATGTTTAATTGGCGTTGAGTAAAAAGGAACTTGGCAGACTTCTCCTTTTGGGTATGACAGGAATCTGCTCTTGCTTCCTTCTCTTCCTGGCTCAGTGGGAGGAGGTACCCTCCTTCACCCAGATCAGAGCACGATATCACCAACCCCAGCAGGACACCAACTTTATCTTCCCCTGGCAGTGAGGCTGCTGATGCTCTTGACCCCATGGGGCCTGAGGGAGAGAAGTGCATGCTGTATAAATCCACTGCCAACTTTCGCTACCTCCTCATCTTCTTCCTCTCCTCAATGCTTCTTGCCCTCAAGTGCTGCAAGTAAAGGGGGAGGAAGACTGGATTGGACTGAAGGCTTTTCTGTTGGCTGGGAGCCAGGAGAAGGGGAAATGTGCTGGAAGGCTATGGGAAGATAGGTGGAAGGATGAGGGAAAGGAGTTTGGGGTTCCTGAGTAGACAGAGTGGAGGTGGGAAGGTCTGGTGCTGCTGGGCAGGAAAGGAGAGATGAAAGTGGAAGTAGACATGGAGGGTGTGAGGGCTGCTGAGTCGGGGAGAGGGGAGGTTGGGGGATGCTGAGCAGGAAGGGGTAGGAAAGAGTCCGATATATGTGGGTAGGAAAGGGAAGGGAAATTTCAGTAGGAGAGAGGGAGCACGGGGAAGAGGATGTGAATTTGGACCAGGGATGTGAAGGAAGATCTGAATAGTTGGGAGAAGTGAGGGATGATGGAGGGAAGTGAGAATATGCATTTCTTCTCTCTTTGAAGTTTGCTCAGTGAAGGAGGAAATATATTTGTTTCTGGTTCTTCAGTTTTGCCACGTGCATGCAGAAGGTCTCTTTGGGTTTCCATTTCAGTTTTGTTTCCACATTTGTAATTTGTGGTCTCTTATTCTATATTTGGTGAAGACAGGTCTGTCTGTGTTCTGTGTGTAAGTGACTGAGATGAGGTACTTTACTGAGATCTGTATCAGCCTTATTTGTTGTATTTTCTCAATATTATATTGCACTGGTGGTGAACTGCTGCCTTTTCATGGGTAGGGTTACTGCAGTTTCATTTCTTGGATGGAGTTAGTGCTACTGCAGTATGACAGGTTTGATAGATATGTACAGAGTGGGGGTTTGGGGTTTTTTTTCCCAGGTTTTGTATTGTTTTACAATGCACCTGGTAGTAGAGGGAGTTTGTAATGCTGTTATTGAAATGAGACCAGAATCAGAATATCTTTTTTCGTATGGTGAGCTGTACAGGGAAATGTCTTAGCTCTGCTGGGTGTAGACCCATTGTTAGGAAGCGGGGGATTCCTGTGGATGTAGGGCATATGCTTATATTTACTCCCATGATGGTCATGTGATCAATGTGTCATGCATGTGAGCATCATCTCTCAGGTGTGTCCTAATAAAAAAAAAAAAGGTTGAGAACCACTGATCTAGAACGCAGTACATCCAGGGCTGGGGCAAGAGTATTTGGCATTCTAGGAAAACCTTCAGTCATGCACCCCTTACCCCATTTTACCTCCACCACAGCATTCCTGTGTACAGCAGCAGTGGCTTCAGCACTGCATTCCTTTCTTTGATTCTGGCACATCACTCCTCTGGGCCTATGCTGGCAGGATTTTGCCCCCTAAATTTTGTTACTCAAGGCAATCATTTAGTTTGCCGAATGGAAGCACCCTCCTTATTAGGAGGTACAAATTAGAAAATAGAGCAAACAACTATTACAAATCCCTTAAGAGAAAGATGCTAGTAGATTACCTAATCTTTGTCACACATGCAAAACAAAGATAGACTCTAATAAATACCTAACAAGAGACCACAAAATTAGAAACAGAAATATGCAGACACAAAGCTGAACGGGAAATCTCCAAAAGCTTTGCAACACCAGAAAAAAAGATATGCATTTCCTCTTATATTGTGCAAAATGCGACGATATCAGACATACACATTTTCCAACTGGACAGAGAAATTAAACACTTCCTACAGAAGAATGACTAGGAAAAATTTCTGGGAGAAAACAGCATTCACTTTTATATACAGCCTTCCTCACCCGAAAGACACCCAAGGCAGTTTATAACAAGAACAATGACTGGGGCCTGCCTTAGTCTAGGAAGAAATGCAAGTCTGTTTCTGGTGCTCCAGTGTTGCAATGCATGCAGAGTCTGGCTTCTTGAGGTTACCATTCTAGTTTTTACCTGCCTATCAGGTAGGTTTTAAAAAAAAACAGCCCCATACATTCGTATGTGGGCTGCGAGCAAGCAACACGAATTTTAAGAAGCCGGGAAGTACACACGTACCTACCTGTGAGCACGTGAAGAATAAGGAGGCAGAAAAGGGGCGTGGCATGGATGGTCCAGGGTGGGACCAAGACTTACACGCGTAAACTCCAAATTTTAGAAGGCAACACGTGCCATGTTACCTAAGCAACTTTACTACTGGTCCTGATGAGGCACAAGTCTGGAGATTGTGGGCCAGAGGGAGCCTAATCACCGGGGGGTGGGGGAGGGGGAGAGAGAGAGACAATTTGATGCTCTATATATCTCCCACTGTAAGAGGGGCACCATCAACAGGGTGGGTTTGGGGGGGGGCAGTGGTATTACATTGATTTGCCTAGGGCACAAGGTCTGTAGACCCTTTAAACACTGCCCCCCCTTCCCCAAAATCCATCCCGAATTGAATGTGCCCCTCTCACAGTGGGAGATATATAGTGTCAGATTATCTCTCTAAAAGAGGCTCTGTCTCTCTCTCCTTCCCCCCCACCCCCCAGTCACTTGTGAGTACGCATGTAAAGGCTCCACACATACAAGCGGTAGGGATATTTTAAATGATACGCATGTACTTGCACGCACTATATAAAATTGAGCGTATTGTTGCTCACGTGCCCAATACATGCGTATATGGATGTACGTGCACTTCTTTTAAAATGTACCTGTATTTCTATTTTTAATTTGTGATCACTTGTTCTGTATTTGCTGAGGGTCATTTTCCATGTGTGCTAAAGCGACGTATTCTGTTTGTAGGCAGTTCCTATGTAGAGATCTGTAGCAGTATATTGTTCACTGTGTTTTCCCAACAGGAAGTGTACTGGTGTTCTAGGGCCCAGTGTAAAATTTCCATGCTGCCCAATCATAGTTAAAGTCGTTGCTTTTGGAGTCTTGTGTTTGTGTCGCAGTAGAATGGCAGGTTTGTTACATATGAGTGTTTCCCCCCCCCCAGATTTTGTACTATTTTACAATGTGCTTAGTTGTGGAAGAAATTTTAGTTTGCTATTTTGATGACATCTGTGTGTGAGTGTGTGTGTGTGTGTTTTGGGAGGGGGAGGGTGGTCTGTGATCACAAAGAATATATTTACAGAACTGGAGGTATACAATTTATATTGGGTTTGTCATATAATGACAAGAATGAGCCTCTCTTAACCCAGGATACAGTATGTTGGGTATGATCTCAATCTCTGAAATGTACTGCTAGTGCTCTTCTTAATATTTGCATTGTGCCAAACAGCTTCTTCCTGAAACTTGTTAAGGTGTGTTTATATACAGGCAACATACTGAGGTGAGTTTGGAAGTGCTTTTTATTTATTTATTTTATTTCATTTTCATTTAATAAAATTTATTAATCGCCTAACACTAAAAAGGCCTAGGCAATGTACATAAATACATACATAAAATTAAATCATTACAAACACATAGTTTCACAGAAACTAAATATCAAAATACCAAAAGACAAATAAAAATTCCATAATAATAAGTCATAATGGTAAAAGTAAACATCATGATAAAACAAGAAAAATAAATAAATGAATCCAAATTGCTGATACATCTGCTATATATTATTTATTTTAAGCATTTTATATACCGAGATACATTGGGAAAACATCATCTCGGTTTTACAGAGAACTAAAATAGCAAGTAGCTTTACAGAAGAACATTAAAGAAAAAATAAATGAAGGATAAACAAGACACTGAAAAATGAGGTATCAACAGTGAACAATAAAATGGGGAGGGTAATTGAGGGGGGGGGGGGAACTATATACAATTGGTTCCATGCTATTTACAATGAAAAAATGTACAATTAGTTACATGTTGATTACAATGGAAATTATGGGGGGAGGGTGGTGCCCAAACAAGCAGGGTAGCATTTTCTTGGTCTTTGATTGTATTTCTTGGTTCCTGATCTTCCCGCTCTCCATACATAGCACAGAATAGCCACTTAGTACTGACATTTCTATTTATGTGCTGTTCTTGGCATTTTCTGACAGGCATTTCATTTGTCTGGGAATTAATAATTATACTCTATGATTTATGCAAAAAATCTCTGTAAGATAGACTGACATTAATTGCCAATGTAAAGTAAAAAAATGGGCAGTGGGAATGTAGGCACAGCTTGGTTGCCTCCACCCCCCCCCCCCCCCAAAAGGGGCTCCGTTGCCCCTGCTTACAGCTGAGAGATATCCTTCATCACGGCAGCTTGAGGCAGACAGGGTGGGGCCAAATGATTATCTGTTGACATGTATATCATTGTGCATGTTATTAAGGATTTCAACACACTGCTCGAGTGCATTGTAAGGCAGAAGGTGAGGGGTGAAGTTCCTCAAATTTCAGGGAAGTGCATAAAATTTCTTTAATATACACTGTACGGCAGGGTTTGACAACCTGGGCACATTCCACAGCTGATATTTTCACCAACTCATCAGTCACTTATCTTGTTAATTACACCACATTGTTGGCACTTGGTGCATTTTTCAAATCTTGTGGGCCAGACGTACTGATCTTGTGCATGGCAGGATCCACTATAACAGGCATCGCACATTTTAAAAACACTCACAATATCAGCATAGACGTGTAGTCAGCAGAGGAAGCAACGCGTCAATTGTGGCAGCAGCAAACGTTTAGTGATGGGGAACCCATCTCCCAAGTCAGCTCTCTTTCTGGGAAAGAGAAGGAGTCTCCCGGGCAGCAGGATTTTGTCATGGAACCTCTCCACCCTCTACGGTATCCTCAGGCCTGGATTTCCCAATAGGCACACTAGGCCTGTGCACAGGGTGACAAAAATCTGGAGGGCAGCAGGCAAGCTGAAGATTTGCTGCCTACCAGCTGTGCTGAATCTCACTCAACAGAGAACAAGAAGGGAGGGATGAGGCTGGAAGGGACTCCTTATTCCATTCTTCTCCGCCCTGCATACTCACCCCTCCATCCCATCCAGTGAGTAAAGAAAAGCCACTATACTCCCTAATCCAGCCTCTCCCTCCCTGTCACATTTAGAGAAATTATGGGAGGAGGTGAGCATGCAGCAGATAGTAAAGAAAGTTGTCCCTTGTCCAAGGGAGGGAGGAAGCAACAGCACCCCTAGTGCCTAGGGGTGGCAAAATCCAAATCCGCACTGGGTAGCTTTACATCAAGGAGGCAGGTGGGGAGAGTAGTGGGCCCCCCCTCTAGTGGTCAATAGCGAGAAATACTAGGACTAAAATATATTCATTTTTATTTTTAGAGTGTCAACTTTTAATCCTTTTTTTAACTACTTGTTTAATGGTGTCCATTGAAATCTTATTGAGGCTAGAGCACAGTATGATATTCTTAAGAATTAATGCTGCCCGGGCAGCTGGTGGGAGCCATATAAGGCGTCACCAAGCATCAAAAAAGTTTTAAGTACAGACTGTCACATGATGCTAGGAAACTGCAGTAGGTACACTTTTCATCCATTTTATAATAAACCTTTAATTCTCAATATCCTTGAATTCAAAGTTACCAAAATTCCTCTGAAAATGATAAACCTGCTAATAATAAACCTCCTAATTGTGTCCTGTAGGGAATTACAGATCTTATCAAATGAAAGTCAGTGATGCTGTTAGAATTAATTAGCACGTTTTATATAAGTCAGCCATACATAGTGATGGAATATAATCAATACAGAGCTTTATGATATGAGGGGCCCATTTTCTATAAATGCAATGGTGTTGGGTGGCTGGATCTTTTTCCCTATGTCAGGCTCCTGGCAGCCTACGTGATAGGTGGTGAAGAGCTGATATGCATCAACCCAGAAGGGAGACCGAGTGATAGTTCAAGATAACAAACAGTATGATAAGATGGTGGTCATACCAGGGTCACTTTAATTACTTGAGGCCCTGGGCAAACTTTTGTGGATAGGCTCTTTTTATTTTTCCATATTGACTACCGCACTCCCTCTTCTCCGTGATCCCAGCACTCTCCTCTTTTTATTCCAATGCTGCCATCCTGCTGCACCGGCTACTGCCATCTCCTCCTGCACTGGACTGAAACAAGTACCACCCCTCTACCTTCTTCTGGCCCACAAAGGTCCATGCAAGCATGGCATGAGGTGTCTTCCTCCTTTCAACCCCTGCAGATAAGTGCGTCAACAGCAATAAGGGCCTCGTGCTATGGGCAGAGCTGGTGGAAGAATATTAGGCACTTTCGATGAACTGTCAACTTTGCACTACCCCTCTCCCCATCACCAATTTTTCAGGCCCTTAAACACCCCACCCCTGAGATTTTGGTAATTAAAACTTAACAATATAACCCCATCACCCCTCTCAGTACAATCCTGTAAAATTACATAAATGGACATCATATTGTTAATTATACTTTGTTTCATATATACATATATATATATATTACAAATATGTTTCAGAAATCATGTTAGTGTCTGATCAGTCAGTCATACATAAATTTATAAATTAAAAGAAATCCATGGTGCATTGGTTGAAAATAATCTCAAAATGTCTAGCCTGCCTAGTTGAGTGGATAGAAGTAGAATGTTTCCTTTATAATTCACTATAGGAAAAAAATTTCAAATTCTTTTGTCACTTATGTAAATGTGACAGAAAGTTTGCTTATTGTAAACTGTGTTTTCCATAGATAGCAATATGAATTAGACATTACATGTGGGCGATATCATGCGGCGACTCTTAGCTAGTAGAGCTTTTAGCTCTACAGAGCACATGCAGGAACTCTCGTGCTGGTGTTGCCTCGCAAGCCTCCTAAGTCAGTACCAGAGCTAATTCTAGATATGTAGTTAACTCTCTCCAGGGAGCCAGGTGGGTATTCCATAGTTAATTCATCCTATCTACGGAAAAAACAGTTTACAGTAAGCAAACTTGCTTTTTCCGTTGATAAGCAGGTTGAATTAACTACTACATATGGGGAGTCTAAAGCTGAGTAAACAACCCAAGCACCACTGTGGAGAGAAGACTACTGGTCAGCAAGTTACGCAAAACTGTTTGCCCAAATATACTGGCACCCATTGATTGAATGTCCAGACCGCAAAGGGATGTAAAGTTGCATATTGGCTACCTTGCTGCAGCTTTGCAGATGCTTTTGAGTGGCACATTTACAGACGAGCCACTGATGCAGCCATGGCTATGACATGATGAACTTTCATGGTATCCAATTTTTAGTATTAACTGTTAGTGCGCGATTTAGTCTGTTAGACAGTAGAACAATATATGGTTGGCCATTATGACGATCACTGTGTTGTGCTCGCACAAGAGAGATAGTTGTCAATCCCGATGTGGCTGAGCTTGTCTGCCAGAGCAAACTGTGGTTTGTTGTAGGCTAAGGTACAAGGACATTTCACCTTAAATGTTATGTGTGTGCTTAATAAGGCAATTTGATTGCCTGACCAATATGAAAAACGTGATACTTTGTCTGGTAGAAGTTGCGGGTGGGTGTGGGGCACCAAGTTATCATGGGAGAAAGTGCCCTAAAGTGAGCAATGAAGGAAAGCCTGAAGCTCAGTGATTCTTCTGGTTGAAGGAACTTCTAGAAGAAATAATACTGCTTGGAATGATAACTCCCATGGCTCAAAGAGGCAGTTCCCTTAATTGGAGAGAAGTACTTTGAGATCCCATGAACAGGTGGTTTAACGACTGGAGGTTTAGAACTGCACAAACCCATAAACTAAATTTAGATACCACAGATGAGGAGCAGGATAAGACTCTCTCATCCTGTGAACATGGTGAGGAACATGGTGAAGTGGAAAACTAGTATTGGTAAAAATGTTGGAAAGGGCATCAAAGAAAGCTTTGTGTAATAAGAGCCCATTGCAGAAGACTGTTTCAGTCTCATGAACATGGTGAGGAACAATGTCATTGAATTAAACCCTCATTGATGAGATAAGGCCTTGAGCCAAAAAACAGAGTTAGCAATATAGCAACTCTAAGGGTTCACATATGAACAGGTGTAAGGTATTGCATTGATATATATATATACTGTGGTGATCTGTTCTATTTAAAACTATACGATTTTGTTTTAGTGTTTTTCTTCCCTTTTTGTTTTGTCTCACAATTGGTAATATGTCCTCAAAGTCTTTAGCTAAGGACAATTCTGTGATCATTAGGCAATCAACCTGTATGCCCTAAAACTGCGAGAGAGAAGTCTGGATTAAACAGACTGCTGTTTACTTGAAACAAGCAGCAAGGTGCTAACTTGTTATGGGTGGGAAGGTTATATTAGATATGGAAACCAAGCTTGCCTAGCCATAGTGAAACTAGAAACTGAGGGGCTTGGTCTGCGAACACCGTGTTGCACCATTCTACCTAACGGCAGGATTACTGGAAACATGTACTTGAAATCTGTAGCACAGATGTGAAGGAGAATACCAAGTGGTTTTGAGTTTGCAGGATAGAAAGAAGGAAAAAATTCCATTTTCTTTTTTAGCTGTGATGCAAGAGGGTTGAAAGTTGGAAGTTTACAGAGACTGAACAGTTTGTCAGCAGTTGAAAGCTGCAGAGACAATTCATGTGGCTGAAAGAATCTGCTGAGGCAACTGCTGGCGTGTGGGAGAAGCTTGCAGGACAACTTCATGTATGCATACTGATCCCCATAGTGATACTGACACTAGACAGGGAGACTATTACCCTGTTTCTCGAAACATGTTGATGCAGAACATGATTACTTGGTTGTCGCATAAATAAAGACATTCCTTCACAGAAGAAGATGCGTGAAAAGCAATGGAGCGTAACTGATTGTCCCCAGTTCTAGTAGACTAATCTAGAATTGTGTTTCTCTGAAAAAAACAAACAAAAAAAAAAAAAACAAGTCCTCACTATTGACAAACGTGTGTGCTGGGGGAGGAGGCCGAGTGAGTGGGTCCTGCTACCCTTTGTGGAAGCATCTGTCACCCATGCAACTGCTTGAGGAGGTAGATGGAGTAGCACTCCTTCCTGAGGTATGAAGGATCCATCTACCAGCATAAATCTTACATGTGAATGATTGAGTTGGCTGGTCCCCTTGGGAATGAAGTTTTCACTGCAAGAGTCCTAGCAAAAAAGGTAGGATAATGCAAACTATATGAAGTACCTCCTGCCAAGAGTTCAAGAACTAGCACTACCCTTTGTTGTTGACTGATGTGCATTTAATGATTTGCAAACCAGAGGGCTAAGAATGTTTGTCCAATCTGTTGGAAGAAAAACACTGTACTATAGAGAATCTTCTCATGCTCTAATAAAAATGATTTCCTGGAAGGGAGTAAGTCACAAGTTCTTTAAATTCACTAAGAAATTAAGTACTGCAAGAGTAGGATCCCTTTTTGTAATGAAATGTGGCTATATTCCTGGGAGTTTGCAGTGAAAAAGCCAGTTGTTAAGCGCATCGGCTGCGGCAGACCTGCAGCTCGGCCCCTTCACCTCTTTCAAAGTGATACAACACCTGGTCCCTTGTCTCTGGCGGCTGTGGGCCGCCAGCTCCGTCCTCGGGCTGCCCCTGGGGCCTCCGAATCTGCTGCAGCTCCTGATGTTCCGCGTCGGGCCTCTCCGCCCCGATCAGTGCCGCGCCCCTCCCTAGGCACGCGCGCACACAGCTAGTCCTTAAATAGGGCCCGCGGCGGGAACCTGGCCGCGGCCCTGGATGATGACAACGGCAGAGCTCCGGTATATAAGCCTGGGCTCCGCTCTCTCAAATTGCCTTTGCAACAGGTCCCCTTCACTAGTTGAGTACTTGTTGCCTCTTCAGTTCCTGGTTCCCGATCCTGACTGCCTTTGTTCCTGTTTCCTTGTTCCTGTGTTCCAGTTCCTTCGTCTCTCCTTCGGATTGCTAACCTGGTTTGAACCTCTGCATTGCCTGACTACTCCGTTGCCTCTCTCCAGCCCCGGACCTCTGCATTGCCTAACTACTCCATTGCCTCTCTCCAACCCTGGACATCTGCATCGCTTGACTATGCTGTTGCTTCTCTCCAGCCCTGGACTTCTGCTTCGTCTGACCATCCTTTTGACTCTCTCCTCGACTAGACCTCAGCCTTGCTTGCCACTGCTTCCAGACTGCCGCCAGCCCTGATCCCAACTTGTTTAGAACAAAAGAACATAAGAACATAAAGTGCCATACTGGGTCAGACCAAGGGTCCATCAAGCCCAGCATCCTGTTTCCAACAGTGGCCAATCCAGGCCATAAGAACCTGGCAAGTACCCAAAAGCTAAGATGCCTCTTCAGCTTTGTCCTGGACGTGGTTCATTCAGGCTTCGGCTCTTGCTCGGGCACCCTTTGTCAGACTGTGTTCCTATTTGGCGCCCGGGTATCCAGGAACTCCGCCTCATCCAGTACAGACTGATACCTACACTAGTTGCTGCCTCTGGGCTGACCTCTATCCATCCATCAATGACAACTGACGGAGGCCACCTAAGTCCAGCCGGCCCCGGCACCCAAAGGCTCAACCCACGGGGAACGAGGGCTGGTATTGGTGAAGCGCCAGCCGGCCTCCGTCCATCAGCCCTCTCTGCCTGTCGACGGTGGGGACCCGTAGGATCCCTCCTACGGGTAGCATCAACACCATCTCGGCCCAAGTGTCCACCTCCAGCGCAACACCAGTTAGTTAATGTACAGGAAGACCTGGATACTCTGGCACCACAGGCACACTGTTACTACAGCTAGGCACTTAGTGAAGAACACCATGGTTGCTGCTGATGGATGTAAGGGGGAGCACTCTTTACTGACAGTGGGAAGGATCCACCTGAAATCGTAAGTAATAACAGCTCCTTCAGAGTCAGAGTGCAACTGACCCCACATATAGGATTGCATGGAGGGAAAAATCACTTTGAAATTTTCTCGGGGTTCAAGCCTGTACAACAGTGGAGGTCTCAGTTCTGAGCTATCTCTGGTAAAAGGAATGGGGTTGTATGTGTTGATACTTAAACAGTGCAGGCTATAAACAAGAGTGTCCTGAGGACCTCTGCTGTTTTGTGTGTATATTTATATATATATGGTACCTTGTTTGTGAACTATGAACTGAATTTATTTATTGAGTATTGTACCATGTACTTTTCTAAATAAAAATCATTTTTTCAAAAAGAAGTATGATCCATGATAAGGAGAAAAAAAAAGGGATGATGGAACCTGTCCTATTATTTGGGGGGGGGGGGGGGGGCAGGGTTCCCAACAGGCAATACCGTTATGAGATGAAACAGGTCCAACCTGAAATTTGAACAGTAAGGAAATATGAATGATATGTAGACAACATTTATTTATTTTAAATTATTTCTATACCGCCTATAAAATAGTATAAGATGTAAGCGGTTTACAAAAATAAATCGAAAATGCAGTAACAATAGAAATAAGAGACTAAAATAAATTGTAACATTAAGTATTAAAAGAATAAAATAAATAATATGTTACGAATATGTGGGGGGGTGGGTAGAAAGGTAGAATAAATCATACGACATATTAAAAATAAGAGCAGTAAGGAGATTAACATAATTTAGGAACCATCAATGTTTAAATGGTTATTTAGGTGTAAACAAGCGTGTAAAAATGTCATGGTTTTGTGGGAATCAGGTTAAAAACTGAGGAACACAGCTATGTTTTTAGAGCCTTTTTGACCTCTCTAATGTTTGACAATAGTGGTATTGAGTCTGGAAGGGAGTGCCAGAAAAGGGGGGGCTGCAACTGAAAAAGAACGTTTTCTTGTTAGAAGGCAATAATCTTTGATGCTGCTGCTTTTCTCATCTAGGGAATTCTGAAAATCGCCCCTGACCTGGGAAGGACAGTTTACAGATTCAGACCAGGTTTAGCTGGACTTATTGCATTGCTGTTGAATGATGCCATCCATGCACATTATCGAACGCAAGGCGGAAATCATCTCCACTGTTGGGACAGACGTGAAAACTAGTATTGGTAAAAAACTGTTAGAAAGGGCATCAGAGAAAGCTTTGCGTAGTAAAAGCCCATATGCAAAAGACTATTTCGGTCTTATGAAAGGGAAGCGGACCAGCCCCTGTTCTTTCATTTGAGCTACAATTCAGACCGCTACAGATTCCTACATAGAAACCACACGCTAACAGAATATATCAACTTTGTCACACTCACAGAATACAGACCCTCACCAACTACAGAATAAATGATCACAAATCAGAAATAGAAACATGTAGAAACAAATTGTTTTTGCTGTCCACTCCAGCTTCACCTCTCCTCTTCTGTTCCTTACAGACAGGAACAGGTGAAACAGGCAGTAGTGCAGCCAGAACTGAATTTTGGGGGAGCCCAAGGTTAACATGGGTGGGCAGCATAGATACAGATCTAGGCCCTAATAGTTGTACGCCTATCGATCAATAATGCCTTAGCATGCACCCTACAATGGATTTCCGAGTAATTTGCAACAGCCACCATGCGTGACATTTTAAAATAATTCTATTACTTCAAGCATGTACCAACATTAAAAATGCCTTATTAATCTATATTAATTTATTTTATATTTACTGCAGTTTATAAATACATATCATGTAAAAAGTAAACAAAGAACACATCAGAAACATCAGATCCAATCACGTAATAAAACAAACATTCTTTTATGAATCCTCTTTCCAAAAATGCATACAACAGCAAAAATCATAATAATCATAAAAACATTTGCAACAGATGCAGAACTGAACTAGGACATGCAAAAAAAAAAAAAAAAATTCAAATTCCGATGTCACCTCAGTGACAGCGAAACAAAACACTTTGGGGCCGATGCAATACAGTGCACCTCCCAACCCTCCCAGGCAGGCTGTTAACCCACAGTTGGATGCGGGTTGTAGAGGCGCTAACTAATCCCCAATAAGGTGCCTGGGGACGTGTAATCCCCTTATGCAGGGAGGGCGTGTTAAGAAAGCGGGCGCTGACTGTTCAGTGCCCGCTTTCTGCGCCAAAATATTGCATCGGGCCCTTTGTGAAGGAACAAACCCTGCAAATAAATAAATAAATAAATAAATAAAACGTTACCAAACCATAACAGCAGTAACTCTCAGGCTCAAACAGCAGCAACCTTATCTATGAAAAGGCAGCAAGGCAAACATTACACCAGGCCCTAGAACACTAATACACTACCTAATGGGCAAACAGAGCAAACCAATCTGCTACAATTTCCTACAGAAAAACTAGATGCTAGCCAAAATACTGCATCTCTGTTGCACATGTGCAACAGAGACAGACCCTTACCTAAGACAGAATAAGGGACTACAAATTAAAAACAAACATGCTGACAAAACTGAAATGGAAAGCCCGAGACACCAGAATACTGAAGAAAAAGCAGAATACAAATATATAAGCAATGCATATTCCCAAAGATGGCATATTCCAATCGCTGAAAGGCAATTACTTTTTTTTTTTTTTTTTTTACATTTGTCGTCAGATCTTATTTTTCTAATCAGTTGGTCCCAGTCTCTTTCCCCCTTGTCTGTCTTTTCCTTGGTCCTTTTTCAGGGTCTCTTATTCTATCTACTTTCCTTCCTCATTCATACACACAGACTCTCTCTCATGTTCTCACACAGGATCCCACTCTTCCATGCTCTCTCTCTCACATACACACAGGTTTCCATTCCCACACACACACACACATATATATATATACATACATATACATATAGGCTCTCACTCTTACGTGCTTTCACATAGGCTCCCATTCCCACAAACACAACACACTCTCTCACATGCAGGCTCCTGCTCCCACTTCCGTACATACGCGCACACACAAGCTTTCACTCATATATGCAGGCTACCTCTCCCATATACACAAGCTCTCACTCCCACATGCTCTCATTCATATCCCCCCCCAAGCAGGCTCCCATTCACACACACACACACACACACACACACACAAACAAACACTCAGTCAGGCTACCATTCACAAACACAAGTACCCTTCCCCAGGCAGGCTACCATCCACATCCACATTCACACCCAGACAGGCTACCATTCACATAAACTCACATCCAGGCAGATTCCCATTCTCAACCCCCACCCCCAAGACAAGCTACCATTCACACACACACCACCAGACGAGCTACCCATCAAATGGGGAGCCTGTTCTGCTGCTGCTCCTTGAGTGCCTGCCCACGGTATTCAAAACTCATGTGACTAGCACTCCTCTATGCTGATCTCGCGATGTACAAGATCAGCATAGAGCATTTACTGGCCACACAGGTTTTGAATGCGCAGGGCCGGTACACGTGGAGGAGCAGAAGAACGGACGCCTTCCAGTGAAGTGTTTTTTCTTTCTTTCACTGCCAGCCTACCGGTCCTACTCTTCTCAGCAGAGTTGCAGGTCTCCTCCACTGGCACCCTCACGGGCCTCTTCCTCTTCTCGGCTGTGGTGAGATGGGGTCCACCGGCGGCCTCATGAACCTTTTCCTCCTCTTGCCCAGCATGTCTGCTGTGGCCCTGTGACAGGGCCTCTCTTCTTGGGCCACTGACAATGCTGATTGGGTGGGCCTGAGCCCACAGTGGGTGGGCCATAGCTCACCCAGGCCCACCTGTGGCTATGCCACAGGTAACAAGAAGAGGAGAGATATTGGATTAGGGATCGAAGTGGCTAATTTTTGCTCTGGTCCAGGCTCATCCTCCTTCCTTCCTGTTCCATGCATGCTGCTTAGGAGGGAAGAGGCTGAGGCAGGAAGCAGAGAACTATTCTCTGCTGCCTGAAATTAGGGGCACTGGTCAATAGAGTGATTGAGACATAGCCTTGTATGCTTATGAAATGGACCCCTGCTTTGCAGGGCCCAAGAAAGCTGCCCCCCTTTGCCCACAGATAAAAGCTGCCCTGAGCCAGAGACAGAGCAATGCTAGGGTGCAGGGGCGGATTATAGGAAAATATCAGCCCAGGTAATTTTTTCAAAACTGGCTCATGGGGTCTGACTCCCTTATGCATTTTCTTTGCAGGACATGCATCTACACGTCAAGTCGACTCTGAGCCCACATATCTCCAAAATAAATTTCACAATTTTTCCTAAATAACTAAGAAATAGAACATACTCTATCTAGACCAGCAGTGAGAAAACAAAGCTTAGACTCATATTCCATCCATGCAAATCGGTTAGGGCCACCTAAGTCTCACCTTAGTCACACATGTAGAACACAGACAGACCCTCACCAAATACAAAATGAAGAGATAATAAAGTATAAATAGAAACATGCAGACAAAAACTGAACCTGAAACTGCAACAAGCCAGAATCTGCACGGAGTGGAAAAACAAATATCATTCCTCACTCAACATCAAACAATAACATCAAGAAATATAAAGCATCAATCATAATAGTAAAACCAAACTCATAAAAAGAATAAATATTTCAAAACAAATGATGATTACAAACATAACTTTTTTTTAATTTCCCAAACATTGATAAAATATTTCAAAATAGCAGACACAGCAAACACCCAATAATTAAAATTAAAGCTAAAATAAATCCCCTGCTCTCCATATCTGGGAACTTTAGATTCCAGTCACCCTGAGATTGACATGGTTTAGTAAGGGTGGGAGATATGCACAACATTCTTCTCTCTCTAGCACA
Organism: Rhinatrema bivittatum; assembly: GCF_901001135.1. NCBI lineage: Eukaryota > Metazoa > Chordata > Amphibia > Gymnophiona > Rhinatrematidae > Rhinatrema > Rhinatrema bivittatum. The sequence goes on along the minus strand of NC_042617.1, from coordinate 255,546,876 downwards.
CATTCATTCTCAAACAAACTCCCTTATATTCTCTCACACACATGCTCACTAGATCACACGCTAACTCTCGTATATGCTCACTGGCTCACATGCTCTCTCTCTTACAGACATGCTCACCGTGTCACACACTCACGCTCTTGTTCACAAACATGCTTTTTGGTTCAATCCCTCTCTCATATACATACTTACACACATTTACTGACTCGTTTTTGCTCACACACATGCTCACTGACTCAATTGCTATTTTACTCACACACAGGTCCACTGTCTTAAATAGTCCTCTTAAGAACATAAGAACATAAGAAAATGCCATACTGGGTCAGACCAAGGGTCCATCAAGCCCAGCATCCTGTTTCCAACAGTGGCCAATCCAGACCATAAGAACCTGGCAAGTACCCAAAAACTAAGTCTATTCCATGTTACCATTGCTAATGGCAGTGGCTATTCTCTAAGTGAACTTAATAGCAGGTAATGGACTTCTCCTCCAAGAACTTATCCAATCCTTTTTTAAACACCGCTATACTAACTGCACTAACCACATCCTCTGGCAACAAATTCCAGAGTTTAATTGTGCGTTGAGTAAAAAAGAACTTTCTCCGATTAGTTTTAAATGTGCCCCATGCTAACTTCATGGAGTGCCCCCTAGTCTGTCTACTACCCGAAAGAGTAAATAACCGATTCACATCTACCCGTTCTAGACCTCTCATGATTTTAAACACCTCTATCATATCCCCCCTCAGCCTTCTCTTCTCCAAGCTGAACAGCCCTTACCTCTTCAGCCTTTCCTCATAGGGGAGCTGTTCCATCCCCTTTATCATTCTGGTTGCCCTTCTCTGTACCTTCTCCATCGCAACTATATCTTTTTTGAGATGCGGCGACCGGAATTGTACACAGAATTCAAGGTGCGGTCTCACCATGGAGCGATATATAGGCATTATGAAATTTTCCGTTTTATTAACCATTCCCTTCCTAATATTCCTAACATTCTGTTTGCTTTTTTGACTGCTGCAGCACACTGAGCCGACGATTTTAAAGTATTATCCACTATGATGCCTAGATCTTTTTCCTGGGTGGTAGCTCCTAACATGGAACCTAACATCGTGTAACTACAGCAAGGGTTATTTTTCCCTATATGCAACACCTTGCATTTGTCCACATTAAATTTCATATGCCATTTGGATGCCCAATTTTCCAGTCTTGCAAGGTCCTCCTGTAATGTATCACAATCCGCTTGTGATTTAATTACTCTGAATAATTTTGTATCATCCGCAAATTTGATAACCTCACTCATCGTATTCCTTTCCAGATCATTTATATATATATTGAAAAGCACCGGTCCAAGTACAGATCCCTGAGACACTCCACTGTTTACCCTTTTCCACTGAGAAAATTGGCCATTTAATCCTACTCTCTGTTTCCTGTCTTTTAGCCAGTTTGTAATCCATGAAAGGACATCGCCTCCTATCCCATGACTTTTTAGTTTTCTTAGAAGCCTCTCATGAGGGACTTTGTCAAACGCCTTCTGAAAATCCAAATACTCTGCATCTACCGGTTCACCTTTATCCACATGTTTATTAACCCCTTCAAAAAAATGAAGCAGATTTGTTAGGCAAGACTTCCCTTGGGTAAATCCATGTTGACTGTATTCCATTAAACCATGTCTTTCTATATGCGCTACGATTTTGATCTTGTAATTTAGCCAGATAAGTTATATCCGGCCAAGCTCCTTAAATAGCCATCTTTCAATATTGGGCCCCTAATTATTTAAAAAGTCACATAAATTTATTTGATTATTTCCCAAACAGCAAAAAAAATATTTTAGAACAGCAGACACGTGAAACAACCATCCCAAAATTTAAAATAATAAAAAATTAAATTAAAAAATCTCCAGCTTTCCATACCATTAAATAAATACCTGCCATCTTTTGATTTCCCAGAGATCGTTGTGGATTTGGGTGAAGGCGGCCACACAATCTTTATCCTCTCTCTCTCGCCTTCACACACATAGGCACTCTCTCTCTCATGCACATGAGGCTCTCACACACATACGCAGACTCTCTCTCTCTCTCATACACACATGCAGGCTCTCACTCTCTCATGGATACATGCAGGTACTCTCAATAAACATATAGGCGCACACTCTCATGCACATATTCAGGCTCTCATACACACTTGCAGGCTCTCTCTCTCTTTCAAACACACAGGCAAGCACGCTCTCTCATACACACATGCAGGCTCACTCATGCACATATTCAGGCTCACTTTCATACACACATGCAGGCGCTCTCTCTTTCACACACACATGCTGGCACTTTCTCTCTCTCACATACACACACTCCCCCCTCTCAGTCTTCCTTTCTTCTGGGCCTTGGCCGCGCCTGTGCTGCTCATTTACTGCCAGAGGGAATGTGGGAGGAAGCAGCCCTGCAACTGCTAGATTCGTCCTTCTGCCAAGGCTGCAGGTCTTTCTTCGGGCTACCTTGGGTTGGGCTCTGTCGCGGCCCTGCCGACACCTCCCTCAGGCTGCGACGGGTTGGGCTCTGTTGCGGCTCCACTGACACCTCCCTTGTGCTGCGTCGGGTGTTGCGGCCCTGCAAAAGAACTTGTCCCACAGTTTCATCTCAGCAGGAGCAGTATGACCGTCCCACTGGGGAATGCCCGATTCCCCGATAGGCCAATCCGCCCCTCCTAGGGTGTACAGGTAGAGGCATAACTAGTTGAAATAAAGGAAGTGATAATGCCTCTTTTCAAAGTCCTTAGTGAGGCTACATCTAGAGTAATGTGTTCAGTTCTAGAAGCCATACCTCAGAAAGGACATTCAGGCTAGAGAAGATCCAAAGAAAGGCAACCAAAATGATGTGGAGACTGCACCAAAAGCCCTTATGAGACTGATGGACCTATATATGTAAATACTCTAGAAGCGAAGAGAGACAGAGGGATAGGATACAGACATTTAAACACTTCAAAAGGTATCAATTCACAAGTAGTAAACTTTTTCCAATGAGACTGCCAGCATGGTTTAATAGTGAAGTGAAAGAAACAGTTAAAGCCAAAAGGCTATCACTCAAAAAATGGTTAGCAGACTCAAAAGGAAATAATAGGTAAGAGCATAAGCACTGGCAAGTTTGATGTAGTATGATAAGCCAAGGGAAAATTTGAGAAGAATCTTGCCAGCGGTGCAAAATAAATAATAATAAAAACAATTTTCAAGTACATTTGAAGCAAAAAGCCTACGAGAGAGTGAGGTGGGCAGTTACATGACCGAGACGTAAAAGGGGTGTTTAGGAAGAACAAGGAAATGGCAGAAAAACTGAATGAATTATTTGCCTTGATTTTTACTGAGAAGGATATTGAGATCATATGCACACCTGAAACATTCTTTAATGGTGGAGTTTCTAATCAGCTAAAAGCAAATCTGTGATAATGGAGGATGTAATAGTTCAAATTGAGAAACTAAAGCGTAAATGACAAGGACTGGCCACCCCAAAGTCCTAAAAGAACTAAAACATGAAATTGAAAACCTAGATCCACAGAAAGGTTCTGCGTCCTATGACTGAGAGCGACGCTAGTGCCTTGACCCGAAGCTGGGGCCATGGCTAGGTCATAGGCTGAGGCCCAAAGCAAGATGTGTGGCCTAGGCCCGAGAATGACTTTGGGGTCTCAGCCTAGGCCTGGGCCAAGACCTGACCCCCATCCCAAACAATCATTTAATTGATCTATCGGGTAGCCACAACCAGGCTGGGTCCCAATGCCTGAGCCTCCACCCAGACCAGACGCCAGAGCATGGCCTGGAGGCAGGATCCTGACTCCTGGGCCTCAGCCTAAGGAGATTCCCAGATCCGGAGACCAGGCCTCAGAACAACTCCGACAAAATTCTATTCTTTCTTCTATTCTTTTTAAACTGATGACATCCACTGGGGTCGCACTGGAACTCTGGCATGACCCCAGTGGATGAAGAAAAAAAAGAAATAAGATGACATACTGGGTCAGACCATACTGGTCTGACCCAGTATGGCATTTTCTTATGTTCTTATGACATCGTTGGAGCTGCTCCAAGGCCTGGGCCCCATCCTAGGCCAAGGCCCAGGTGTCAGGACACAAGCTTTGGTCAGGGCCCCAGCATCAAGCCTGGGTCTGAGCCGAGCCCCAACTTTGATACCCAGCAGCAAGGCCAAGGTGCAGGTGTCAGGACCCAGCCTCTGGGCTGAGGCCCAGTGTTGGGCCCCGGCCTCCGGGCTGGGTCAAGGCCTTGGTGTTGGTACCCAGCCTCCAGGCCGGGTCAGAGCGTCAGGCCTGGGCCGAGCCCCCGGCATCGAGACCTGGCTTCCAGGCCAGGCCACGGTGTCGGCAGGGCTTTGCCTAGGCTGAGGCGTCGGCCTTGTGAAGGCCAAGGCCGTAGTAACTTACTGTGTCCTCGGCCTAAACAAGGTCAAGGCTTCGGCCTGGGCCTAAGCCTCACTGGCAGATCCCCACCGGACTGGGTAAGTGGGGGGCTAGGGGATCCTGGCTCCAGCATTTTTCCAGGTGGATGGGAGGGAGGGACAGGAGGCCCCGTTTTCGGTTTTTTTTTTTTTAATGTTTGATTCATTTTTTTTCCCACACGAATTAAATTATTCAAACATTCCATGAACCGAAATTTGTGAGAAAACCTCCCAAAAATGAACTGAAAAACAAACATTTTTTTTCTCTGCACATCCTAATAGTAACACAGTAATCACGGCAGAAAAAGACCAAATGGGCCAGCTGATCTGCCCAGCAAGTTTCTTATGGTAGTAACTGCCGCTCCATACAGGTTACCCTCAAGTCTTGTGTTAAGGGTCATAATATTTACAATCAAAATAAAGCAACTGTCAAACCCATAACAAAAATGCTAGCAACATTTTTACGTGGTGAGCAGCCTTCTTGAAAATTCAGACAATGCTGATTGAAAGCGCTTTGCTTTTGAACTTGGCCATAGATGCAGTCCTGTGCTTTCTCCCCTATTGCCTGCATATCAGTACCCTGGATCACAAAAGTCAGGGCCCAGTTTTGGTTGTCGTCTGTATCTAATTCCCCTTCCACCTCCCCCAGCCAAAGCAAAGGGGGCAGTTTATTCAATCTTTATTTAAAAAAAAAAAAAAAAAAATCGCTCCATTTCTCAGTGGTCAACATTTCTCCTCCTTTTGAGGTTCTCATTTTAAAGTCCAGTACATTTAATTTTTGTTTGGTATACTGTCCCCTCTGTCTTTTAACCCACAATATGTCTCCATTGATTGACCTTTCTTCTGATTTAGATATTGCACATAATTGCACTATTGTACTAGGAGATTTTAATCTGCATTGTGACATGATCCCTAGTTCCTAGTCTTGTGACATATTGCTGGAAGTCGCCTACACATTAGGGTAGAAGCAATTAGTTCAGGGCCCCACCCATAGAGCTGGTCACACCCTTAATTTGGTCTTTGCTAACACCAGTAGTTTTACCCATACACTTCCTCTGCAGATTGAAGCAGTTGCTTAGTCAGATCATTTTTTAATATCAGTTTCACTCACAGTTTATAGATATGTTGGGAAAGATCTTCAAGATGCCCATCTTTTGAGAAGAAAGGCAACAGATATGGACAAGCTTAAGGAAGAGATTCCAAGTAGATTAGAGAGCCTTTAATCTTACTGGGTTAAAGAATGGAATTCAGTCACCTTAGAGTTAGCTAACAGACTGTCTCCATATCCCACTCATCTCTCTAATGAAAGAAAACATAAAAAGAAAAATTATCCATGGCTCTCTAAGGAATTAGTGGCGGAGAGAAAAAAATTAGATTTGTTGAGCGTAAATGGTGTAAAGAAAAATCATCACTGGCTTTGGCTAGGTTTATTTATATGTCTTTTATATACCGAAGTATTGGTAGGGGGCCTTCACTCCTTTAATATACAACTTGTTAAATTTATTTCTAACTCAAAGCAAGCTAAGACAAAATTTTTTTTTTCATTAAAAATCCACATCTCAGGCTTTGATGCTAGAGCCCTTTTTTCTACAGCAAGGCAGCTTACTGATAATCCTTCACAGGATTCTTATAGACATGATTCTCATTTGTCACATATAGGACATGATGCATTTGCCTTTGCTTTTACCGAAAAGGTAAACAGTATATGCAGGAGTTTTGCCCCGATACCCGTTTCTCTGTTAGCTCCCAGCTCTGTGGTTGATTCTATCTGGGATTCCTTTTTAACAGTGTGTTCCCTGGAGGTTCAAAATATTTTCAAAAATAACAATCCCTCTTACTGTTCCTTAAACTTTATTCAAATCAGAACCCTTAAGGCCATTCGTGGTATCATCGCTCCTTCTATTGCTAGGATAGTTACTCTATCCATGGAGAAAGGTGAGATACCAGACTCCTTAAAGAAGGCCTTAGTAATACCAATTCTTAAAGATGTTTTGTCTGAACCCTTGGACTCTCTAAATTATAGGCCCATTTCTAATCTATCCTGCCTCACTAAAATTACTGGAACATCAGTGCCCAAACAATTATGTGATTATCTAGAGGATAATTCTCTGCCGCACCCTAGACAGTATGGTTTTAGGAAGAACTGAAGCACAGAAATTTTATTATCTGGGGCAGATAGTATTTTTCGAAGTTTTGAATATGGCCAAAGATTCCTTTTAGTATTGCTGGATATCTCTGCTGCCATTAAAACCATCAATCATATCATCTTGCTAACTCGATTAACTGAGTTTGGTATTTGTAACTCAGTTTTTAGATGGTTTCAATCCTTTCTTAGTAATAAGAAATTCGCTGTGAGAACTGGTTCCACCTGTTCTGAGTGGGTAGATATTAAAACTGGAGCTCCCCAGGGTTCGAGTTTGTCTGCAAACGTTTAACATCTACTTGGCCCTTCGATGGTTTGGGGCTTAATTTTCAGATATCTTCCAGTTTTCATTTACAATAGGTTCTTCAGTAGCCATTGCCTCACAAAAAACTCAATATATATCTCAGCAATCTCGAGATGGCTTTATCAAAATAGATCTGACTTAACATTAAAAAAAACAAACCTGAAATTTTTCTCATCTCAAAAAACACCAAAGTTGAAGCTTTACCAACTTTCAACTTTAAGAATCAAGAGATAGTAATTCAAACTGTGTCAGGGGCCGTGGGCTCTCTGCGAAACACGAAGTGATTAGTTTAGTTAAATCTGGCTATTACAAACTCACCGGGTCATTCATCAAACCGCGATGTGCCAGTATCGCGTGTTAGGGCCTTATCGCGTGTGATAACGCCCGCATTGCGGCAGTACTATTCAAATTAAGGGAAGGGGAGGAGTGTGGATGGGGTTTGGGTGGAGTTATGTCCCGGCAGCACTGTGGGAAATAACTACACCTTTTCCCGTGGTGCTAGGGGGGAGATAGTGTGCGGCACCACCGCGATGCGGCCGGCTGCACACTATCATCCCCGGGTCCCATTTTTGTCTGTGGGCCATCATTCTGCTATAAAATAAATAAATATAGCAGAATAATGAATCTAGGCTTGAGAATGCTGAGGAGACTTAAACCTTTCCTAGAATTGCATGATTTCAGGTTAGTGCTTCAAACCCTGATTTTCATGGGTTTAGATTACTGAAATTCATTGTTTTTGGGGAATTCCGAAGAATACCATCAAACCTTTTCCACTGTCACGGAATTCTGCAGAAAGAATTTTTTCTGGTACATGTAAACATGATCATATAACCCCTGTTTTGAATAAATTGTATTGGTTGCCAATATAATTTAGGATTCAATACAAGATACTCTCTCTTCATTGCATGATCTATAACAGTGATATTTTCTGTTTAGACTTAAGACTGCACTTTTATACACATCCAGGACATTCGCTTGACAAATAAAGAATTATTTCCTATTTCTACAATTCAACAGGCACATCGTGGGAGAGGTAAGAAAGAGAGCAATTTCTATGGCAGGGCCTAATCTGTGGAACACAATGCCTGAAGCTTTGAGAAAATTTGCTGATAAAAAAGCATTAAAAAAGGGCTTAAAAATTGGGTATAACAGCAAGCTTGCAGTGAATTATAAAAGTAGTGTGAAAACTTTGCTATCAATTGAGGACTGTGCATATTTCATCACTGCAGTTGGCTAGTAATGCTAATGAGCTATAACCATATGTTAGATGCAGTGACTAATATTGTTTTGTACTGATGTATTTTGTTGGCTTGTATTAATTATAAATTCAAACAACAATTTCCTACCAAAGCATTCATACACGTATATACACATATAAGACATGATGCCATTTTAAATGCTTGTAGTAGTACAATGACATTTACAAATACATTGGGGCGGATTTTCAGAGCCCTGCTCGCCGGTGAGCCTATTTTACATAGGCCTACCGGCGCGCGCAGAGCCCCGGGACTCGCGTAAGTCCCGGGGTTTTCGGAGGGGGGCGTGTCGGGGGCGGGACCGAGCGCAGCGGCGTTTTCGGGGCGTGTCGGCAGCGTGTCGGGGGCGGGTACGGGGCGTGGCTATGTCCCGGGGCGGTCCGGGGCGTGGCCGCGCCCTCCCGACCGGCCCCCAGGTCGCGGCCCGGCGCGCAAGAGGCCCGCTGGCGCGCGGGGATTTACTTCTCCCTCCGGGAGGCGTAAATCCCCCAACAAAGGTAAGGGGAGGGTTTAGACAGGGCCGGGCGGGTGGGTTAGGTAGAGGAAGGGAGGGGAAGGTGAGGGGAGGGCGTTAGAGGATTCCCTCCGAGGCCGCTCCGATTTCGGAGCGGCCTCGGAGGGAACAGGGGTAGGCTGCGCGGCTCGGCGCGCGCCGGCTATACAAAATCAATAGCCTTGCGCGCGCCGATCCAGGTTTTTTAGCAGATACGCGCGGCTCCGCTCACATCTACTAAAATCCAGCTTACTTTTGCTTGCGCCTGATGCGCCAGCAAAAGTAAGCCAATTCGCGCTATTTGAAAATCTACCCTACTGTGATTAAGTACTTGGGACCCCCTGATGCAGAATCAGAAAAGTTTCGAAATGCGGACCATGTCGGGATGGGAGTTTCATTCATGACACTTAAATAAGATAAGTTTTTATTTGCAACTGAAAATGATCAAAAAAAAAAAAGTCCTTTTGCCAAATGATTAAATGTAAATTAAAGAAGGTCGGAAGACCGGTAGTGTATTATGATGGCTTAATATGTGTATATAAGTGTACGAATGGTTTTGTGGGAAATTGTTGTTTGAATTATTAATTACTATTCCCCGTTTGTATTCACGCTTTTGTGTTATGGAATTGTTTTAATTATATGCATGTTTATTGTGCACTGCTTTGGTTTAAAGCGGTCTAAAAGAAAGTTTTAAATTAAATAAATAAAAATAAGCTCCAGTCTGTCTTGCTACAGGGCATGTTCACCAGTTGCTGGCGTAAGCGTCACAAGTTTGCCTACAAGGCTGCCACAACTATGCCGCAGCTCAAAGGACTCACACCCACGCCATCCATCACACATGCCTTCTGTAAAGGACAGTAATTACCGCTCCATGCAGGTAACCCCATGCATCCTTTTCTTCATTTCCAACCTCTAGCTTTAGGGACTCACAGTGTTTTTTTATCTCATTCATTTTTTTTAATTTTACTGTTTTTGCCCTCACCACCTCTTCCAGAAGGGCATTCCAGGCATCCACCACCCTCTCCGTAAAGAAATATTTCCTGACGTTGGTTCTGAGCCGTCCCCCCTGAAGTTTCATTTCCTTTCTAATAGAAAAGGTTCGAAGTTCATGCATCAGTAATTCCTTATTAGGTATCTGAAATTCTGTGTCCTGTCTCTCCTGCACCTCCTTTCTTTCAGGGTATACATATTCAGAACCTTCAGTCTCTCCTCGTAAGTCTTCTGATACTGACCCTACACCATTTTGGTCAACCTTCTCTGGACCACCTCCATCCTGACTCTATCCTTTTTGAGATACAGGCTCCAGAACTGAACACAAACTCAAGGTGAGGCCTCAAAGATGTGTACCAAGGCATATAACCGCCTTTTTCTTGCTGGTTATTCTTCTATGCAGCCCTGCATTCTTCTGGCTTTAGCTATCATCTTGTTACATTGCTTCGCAGCTTTCAGATCACAAGACACTATTACTGCAAGGTTCCTCTCTCAGTCCGTGCACATTAGTCTTTCACCCAGTCTCAGACAACTCTTTGAATTACTGCACCCCAGATGCATGATTCTGCACTTCTTGTCATTGATTCTCAGCTGCCAAATCTTTGACCACTCTTCAAGATTTCTTAAATCACTTTTCATTTTCTCTATCCTTCAGGTATGTGCACTCTGTTGCAGATCTTAGTATCATCCACAAATAGACAAACTTTACCTTTCATCCCTTCTGCAATATTGCTCACAAAAATATTGAACAGAACTGGTGCCAATACAGATCCCTGAAGCACTCCACTTAACACTGTTTTCTCTTCAGAGTAGGTTCCATTTACCATTGCATGTTGTCTCCCATCAGTCATGTAGTTGTAATCCACTCCACCATCTTGGCGCCCACTCCCAAGCTTCTCATTTTGTTCATGAGTCTCCTATGTGGGACCATATAAAAAGCTTTGCTGAAAACCAACTAAATCACATCCAGCACTCTTCCTTAATCCAATTCTCTAATCATCCAATCAAAAAAAATCAGATTTGTCTGTCAGGACATTCCCCTGGTAAATCCATGCTGTCTCAGGTCCAGCAACCTTCCAGATTGTAGATAATTCAATAGCCTTTCCTTTAGCAGAGTTTCCCTTAATTTTACCACGACCGAGGTGAGGCTAACAGACCTGTAGTTTCTAGACTCCTCTGTGCTGCCACTCTTGTGAAGCAGGATCACAAGCACTCTTCTCCAATCTCATGGCACCATTCCCATTTCCAGGGATCTGTGGAACAGTCTTAACAGATCTACCAGCACAATTATGATCTCTCAGTATATTGAGATGTACTTCATCTGGCCACATGGCTTGGTCCACTTTCAATTTTCCTAGCTCTTCTAATACATTTTCTTCTGCAAATGGAATTTCTTCTAACCCCATCTCCATCTACAGTCCTGTCAACCAGTAATGGTCTTTCTCTAGGGTTTCTTTAGTGAATACCGAACTGAAGTATCTGTTAAATATTTTTGACTTTTTTTCGTCTCTACACATTGCTCCTTGTCACCTTTCAATTTAATTGTAACACTTTGAGCCTTCCTTCCTTGTCTAATATATCTGAAAAATGTTTTGTCACCTTGCTTTATTTCTTTGGTAATCCTTTCTTCCACTTGACCTTTTGCTTTGATTTCTTTTTTCATCTTCTTCAGTTTCACCAAGTATTCTTCCCTGTGTTTCTCTTTCTGGGATCCTTTAAACTTCCTGAACGCTGTTCTTTTTGCCTTTATTTTTTCAGCCACTTCCTTTGAGAACCATATTGGTTTCTTTTCCTCTTACTTTTGTTTAATTTTCTAAACATATAAATATGTTGCCTTTGTAACAGCTCCTGTAAATTTGGCCCATAGTTATTCCTCCGTTTTATCTCAGTCTTCTATAGTTCTTCCTTAAGGTACTTCTCCATTTTGACAAAGTCCATATTTTTGAAATTCAAAACTCTGGTCTTCGTTCGACTTTTCTGTATCCTATTCGCGATATCAAACCATTGCTTCTGATGATCACTGATGCTCAAGTAGGCACCTACCCAGACACTAGAAACATTATCCCTATTAGTAAGCACTAGGTCAAGTATCACACCCTCCCTCATGGGTTCCATTACCATTTATTTGAGCAGGGCTCCTTGAAGGGCATCCACTTTCTCTACTTCTTGTAGATTCCGCAGAAGGGATACTCCAACCCACATCCTATAAATTAAAATCTCCAATGAGCAACACTTCTCCCTTCTTTCCCACCTTTTGTATATCTTCGACTAGATCTCTGTCCAGTTCTTCTGTTTGAGGCAGAGGACTGTAGACCACACCTGTCAAAATGGAAGCACCAACATTTTTTTTGTTGTTGTTAAGGACAGTCCATAATGCTTCTTTCCTACCCCACGTCCCTTACAATTCAGTTACTTGGATATTATTTTTGACAAAGATCTACTCCTCCTTTTCTGTTCTCTCTGTCCTTCCTTAACAAGTTATAGCCCAGGATGATAGTATCCCAATCATGAGAAAATCAACAAACCATGTCTCTAAAAGCAATAATGTCCAAATCTGCCTCCACCATTAGGGCTTGCTGGTTTGGGATTTTATTATCCAGACTACAAGTATTTGTGGTCATAGCTTTTTAACTTTTCTCTTTTGCTTTTCCTCGTCACCTTTTTTGCTTTTTCGAACTGATTGATTTTGTTAGTTTGTTCTCTGGCTTCCTGTATTGCTTGGGGGTGACATGCCAATTTCATTGGCCACCTCCTGCCACCCCCTCTCTATAGTTTAAATGCTTGATAACGTAGCATCCTCTTTCCTGTTACAGACTTATGTAAGTCATCCTTACCATATAACCTTTTATTGCTGCATACAAATCCCCAGCCTCCAATGTATCCAAAACCACTTTCTTTACACCAGGTTTTAAGCCAGGTATTGAAATTATGTGGCATAGCCTTTCCTTTCCATTTCCATGCACAACTAATATTTCCGAAAAGGCAATAGTCTTTGCTGTGTGTTGAATCTTCTTCCCTAGATTTTGTAAATCTTTCTGTACTGCGAGGAGACCATTTCTATCAACATAATCTGTCCCTAGTTGGATAACAACACTGATATCAGAATCCTTTTCTTCTATAATTGCTTTTACTATCTGGTTGGCATTTCTACTAGCTGAAGATCCTGGAAGGCATTTAACTGTTATGTCCCCATCAAAATGAGTTCCCAAATTGGTTCTTCTGATGACAGACTCTCGCACCAGAAGCAGCTTTCTTTTATGACAATTGATCTTGTTAATGGGTTTCTGGGTGCATTGGGTGACAACTTCCATTTTAGACATCACTTCATATTCTATTGCTGGGGCTTTTTCATTTTCCAATGCAGAAAAGGCATTATGTAAGGATAACAGTGGGGACAATGGGTGTATTTTCATCACAGGTCTTATTCTGCCAGAGCCTACTGTAATCCAGTTTCCTTGTTTTTTTAATCCTGGGTGTCTGTCTTCTCTGTAGAGTGGGGGTGGATATACAATATGCTGCAAAGTTGGGGCAATTAGGTGTTAGTCACAGGTCTTGTTCTACCAGATCATACTGTAAACCATTTATTCCTGGGTTTCTGTATCCTCTGTGGGAGTTGGGAAAAATATTCTGGAAGCTTCAATGAAAGGGAAGTTATTTGAAACCTTGCCACTTTCTCTTTCAGATGAGTCAGCTCCTTTTTTCATTGCGAGTCTGGTGAAGGCAAATTGGGCAATCCTTAATTCTCCAAATGATAGCCCTTGGGACATAAGTACCACAATTGTTACACTGAATAAAAGACATTTTGGAGGAGGAGTGGGGAGAATTCCATCTGTACCTGCTCCATTGCCTCGGCTCATCAACATGATTCAAATGTCCCCTGGCTGCTGCATCTGATGTCAGTAGGAGGGGCCAAATCTGCTGGTAAAAAGAGGCATCCTGCGGTGCACTGCCATAGGTGTTCCTAAAGCCACGCAACCTTAGATGAGGAATTTCTATGTTGCAGGGTTTTTGCAATTTTTTGGAAATGTGACTTTCCTGGCTTTATATTTTCCCTTTCTTGCAATGGTTAAGAGAAAAGGTCGGCTGTGTCCTTCTCTTCCCTCTTTATAATGAACTATTCCTGGTATTTTTTGAGCCATGGAGCAGTCTACATCAGAAGTCACTCTTGTTGTAGATTCTGCTAAAGAGACAGCAGTTAATCTGCTTGAGCTAGAAACATTGAGCCCTGATTATCGCTCACCACCTCCTCAGGCTCTCTAGTTCTACTAAATCTCCAAATCTTGTTACTGCTGGTGCTGGTGTACCTATATCACCAGCCTCTGATCAAGTTCTTACTTTTTCTGGTCCTGTTGATTCCTGGAAGTCTAACTTGATTAAGTCGGATTCTATAACTCTGGCAGATGTCTGGAAAGCTATTATTGGCCTTGAGAAATCTGTGAGTAAACATCTTACTGACTTTTCCTCTGTACTTGAAATTATAAGGGGACAATTGACTATTGTACAATCCACCTCTACTAATCATGATTAAAGAATTGAAACCAAGGAATCCCAAAGCATTACATTTCAAGAATTTAAGGTCTTGTCTATTAAAAAGATAATTTATCTATTCATAGGAGGCTTGAGATTTTTGAAAATAGATCTAGATTACTGAATCTGCATTTTTTCAATTTTCCCAGATCCCTCTCATATTTCCTTTGGATTTGCTTAAGAAATATGTTCCTTATATTTATTGTTTAATCAACTGTTCTCTTGTTACAATGTAAAATAGGGCAGTTCCGGCTCTATTCAACCTGTTTTCTGGAAACCGATGTGATATCTCGATCGAATGTCGGTATACAAAAGAAATAAATAAATAAATAAATATATGAAAAAAGGAGCTCTGTATTGCAGAACATTCTCTTCTTTTGATAACTAAAATTTATTATTTGCTTTTAAGAAAAAGAGTGAGGGGAATCTAGTGGATCAGATGTATCTGCTAGTTTAAATCTGACAAACTTCTTGGAACAATCTACAGAAGTTAATGCTGATCGCGTCGCCTTATTGGTTACATGTTCATCAAAAGTGGAAAAAAACTGATCTTGTCTTTCTTTTCTAATAGGCATTTTTCATTCATGGGAAACAAGGTGTGGGTGTTTCCAGATGTCTGCAAGCAGACCCAAGTGCGGAGGATAGCCTTAAGAGATGCTGTTATTGGACTTGGGGGTACCTTTTCTAAATGTGAAATTCGCATTTCTGGAAATACTAGTCACCATACACAACCTAATACATAATGTTAACAGTCCCTGGTTCCATGCAGTCCTTCATTTCTATGTTCCCTCATGAAATCTTAGATCACAAAATCAATTCCTGCTCAAAGTACCCTCGCCTAAACAAACCAGACTCTCAATGACTCGCAAGCGTGCCTTTTCCATTGCTGGCCCTATAGAATGGAACGCTATACCACTCCATCTAAGATCCATATCTGGTGCAAGAGACTTTTAAAAAGCCTTGAAAGATCATTTATGTTATGATATCGAGGTGTTTGGTGGATTCTTAGGGGCAACAGTGATAGTGACTCCCACGGGGAGGAGCCCCATAGGTAACTGTAGCACCAGGCTAGACTCAGATGCACAAACACAGAGAATATATCTTTACTATGCAGCTTGTATGGTTCACCAGAGGTGGCAGTAGAGAGTGGATTAGATAGCAACAGTCTGTGATCTTTGGCGGAGGAGACCCATCCCACAATGGTGGTAATAAGGCCCCGATGCAGATATCCAGTGAGGCGCTGTAGGAGAGACAGACTGGCAGATGTTATTACACACTCCCTTGTAGCTGAGTAGGTAGAGTTCCCAATAAGCAGTAGAGAGGATAGGTAGCAACAGTCTGTGATCCTCAGCAGAGGAGACCTGTTCCACAATGGTGGTGTAGGGCCGATGCAGACAGACAACGAGGAGCTGTAGATGAACAGACTGGGAGAAGTAGTACTCATTCTCTGTAACTGATAGGTAATGTTCCAGCAGGTAGAAGAATTGGTAGCAGGCACCAGGATAGACACAGAGGCCCCTGAGGAGCGAGTACCTAGATTCAGGATAGGCTCCTGGAAATAAGCAAAGGGCCCCCGAGGAGCGGGTACCCAAGTTAGTAGAACCCCAAAGGGTGAAGATAGCTTCCAGCAGCAGCAGAAGTGGCAGAGCAGCTTCAGACCAGAATGAATCCAATCTGTTGCTAACTCAGCGAGAGTCAGCGAATGGGCAACCTTTTGTAGTCGGAAGCAGTGATGCCACTCGAGGGAGAAGCCCCCGAGGTTCACGCCAACACTGCTACAAGACGTGAGGCATGCACGCACGCGTGCCCTAGGAGGCCTCAAGTCAACATGGTGGGGATGCCATGCCAAAGCTGTTCCGGGGATGCCGGAGGGTGCGGCAAGGAGACGCTACAGACGCCATTCTCACAAGGCTGGTGAAGAAGGCTGAAATAGAGGTGAGGCATGTCGGGCGAAGCCGTCTGAGACCGACGGACACAACAATTTATTTAATCAATGATATAAAGATCTTAACAGACCATAATCTTTTTCTCCTCCTAATTCCTTAGTCCAACTTCCTTAAAACATCTAGGCTCTTTACAGGCCCATCCCTCATTGACAGCTCATTTTTCTTTGTTTTGTTTTTACAAGTTCTATCCGTTTGTCTTATTGTGATTATTTTATTATGAATGTTTTAATCGTAACCCACTTGAACTTTGGAGGGTGTGGGCAGCAAGTCCTTTTTAAATAAATAAATAAAATACATATGTTTACTTTGAGCCCTCTCAATTGAAAGCTTTTATTGAGAACAGGTCTCCTCAGGTTCTCACTTCGACCCCTGCTCCTCTGTGAGTCTAAGCAATAGTATATAAATAATGTTTCTTACAAATAATGTGCTTCAATAGCACTGTATTCTTATTTTGTGTCTTTCTCTCTTCTCCTCCTTTTGAGGTCTATTTTTTTGGGGGCTGTCAAAATGATTCTTTGAACTATATTATTTTTTTGTATATTCTTGTGACATTAGCCCTTATTTTCTGGAAAGCATTTTTGTGCTTATTGTAAATTATGAAAATTATACAGTACAAAAAAAAAAAGATTTTGCTACTAATGACTAAGATACAAGTTGTGAGATTAGGATTTAGGTCTTATATTATTCACCTAATTTAAATCTTTGAAAGAACTACTCAAGAATAACACACCCTAGATGATGTAATTAAAAACAATTAGGAGTATAGGGAAGATAATAAGAAAAGTAGTCTCAAGGGTGGGTGGGTAGAGGGATAGGGAGGGAAGGAAATAAAACAGTTGTTACTAATAGCAGAAAAAAAATTAAGGGCACTAATTCAATGTGTCATGCCACTCCTTAATAGAGAAAATTCCAGTAATTTATACTTCAGAGCCACCAAAATATAATTTCCAGTAATTTATACTTCAGAGCCACCAAAATATAATTTCTAGCCAAGCTCTTTAACCTATTTTTCTCAGGTATTTTGTTTTAAACAAACCTCCACAAAAAGCACACAGGTACAAAAATACAAGCTTTATAATTTCCCTCATAAATTAAGAAAAAAAGCATGGTCAATCACAGCACACACTCTCAGAGGTCTGAAAACAAATTAACACCTAGAGCTGGGAATCACTGACCAAATGCTTCATATATGCTATAGTTTACCACTCCCTAGCAGACAAAAGGCCCAGGAAGTTACAGTTCAGAGGCACAAAAATATAGGGCCAGATTTTCAAAGGGTTACGCACGCTGGGCCTATTTTCAAAAGGCACGCTGGGCCTTTTTTCAAAAGGTCCGGCGACAAGCTTAAGTCCCGGGGCTTTACTAAAGGGGCGGGGTCAGAGGCTCCAGGCACGGCGGCCATTTGCCGCTGTGTTGGGGATCGTGCGCCGGCAGTTGGCTGGCGCGTGCAACTTACTTCAGCCCCAGTCTACAATAGAAGTGGCATGAGTACTTTGTGCTTCCAAGAATGCATTGGGTGAACCTGCACAGAATGGCTGTTATAACCCTAAACAGTGGTATTGCTTGCCTTGGATTACTGATTTTATTTTATTTTTATTTAATAATTCTTATATACTGAATTTTCATGTGAGCGTATCTAATTGGTTTACAGTAGTTAGAAAATATTCATTTAAAAATATTTTCATTTCCAAAAGAAGAAAGGAAGTAGATACATAGTTTTATAATGTAAATAAATAAAATAGTAAACTAAAAAATAGTAGGCATAAAATTTAAACAATTAGAGAGGCAGTAAAGTAAGAAGAGATAATAAAATCAAAAATATATACTTTAGTATAAAATTAGTAGTCTGAACTCATTATGTTAACAGCTCTTGGAAGGCTTGTTTAAAAAGCCAAGTTTTAATGCCCTTTTTAAATAATTTGATGTCTGCTTCTAATTGTAATTCCTGTGGGATAGAGTTCCATAGTTGGGGCCCAGCAATAGATATAGTTCTTTCTCTTACATTATTTAGATGCGCAATTTTTGGAGAAGGAATTGGCAACATCCCTGTTCCAGTTGATCTAGTAATTCTTGAAGGGATGTGGAAATGAAGTGATGAAGTTAGCCATTCAATTTTTCATTGTAGAGGGTTTTATGAATTAGGGACGAGATTTTATTTATTTATTTATCGAGTTTTATATACCGTCGTTCGGTTTGCCATCACAACGGTTTACAAAGTTTCGATGTTTAACAGAGTGTTTAGGAATTCACGTGCTTGTCAACATAGTTATCGTAGTTATTTTATGTTGGGCCTTGTATTTAATCGGTAGCCAGTGAAGTTCTTTCAATATTGGGGTGATATGTTCGGATCTTCTAATTCCTGTCAAAAGTCTATCTGCTGAGTTCTGCAGAAGTTGCAATGGTCTTGTAATATTTGCGCGTAGGCCTAAAAATAGTGAATTGCAGTAGTCTAATTTTGACAAGACAAGTGCCTGTAACATGGTTCTAAAATATTTTGGGAATAGTAGGGGTTTTAATCTTTTGAGGAAATTTAATTTAAAATAACCATCGCTTATGATTTTTTTTAACACATGATTTCATTGAGAATTCGCAATCTATGAGGATCCCTAGATCTCATACTTCTAGGGAGATGGGGTAATTTTTTGCTGCTTCTTGAATTTCAAGCTCTTTTGTCTTGCTTAATTTAGGTGAGATGTATAGAATTTCAGTTTTATTTAGTGTTTAGGGAAAGATTCATTTGGGTTAATACCTTTTCAATGGTAGATTGGTATATATCCCAGAGCTTAAGAGTTTGGTCGATAGATTTTTGGATTGGTATTAAAATCTGAATGTCGTCAGCATAGATAAAATGTGATAAAATGTGTTAGAATCGAAGCAGATGATAGTGCCTGAAATGACCTATTGCAAAAGAGGTGGCAGATTTTGGACATACTTATGACAGTGATGGGAAAAAGGCTGAAAAGACAGACTTGCGGGCAAGTGAGAGTTGATAATGGATTGCATAAAAGATTTTGTGTGCACTTAAGGCCGGATTTTCAAAAAGTTAGGCGCACCGGCCTATTTTCAAAAGGCCCAGCAACGCGCATAAATCCCGGGGCTTTACTAAAGGGGCGGTCTGGGGGCGGGGTCAGGCTCCCAGCACAGTGGCCATTTGCTGCTGTGGTGGGGATTGCGTGCCGGCAGTTGGCTGAAGTAAGTTTTCAAACAGTGAAAAAAAGAAAAAGGTAGGGGGGAAAGGGCAGGTGGGGTGGGAGGGTAGGGAAGTTCCCTCCGAGGCTGCTCCGATTTCGGAGCGGCCTGGGAGGGAAAGGGGGAAGGCAGCGCGGCTCGGTGCGGGCTCGGCATGCACAAGATGCACAATTGTCCACCCCCTTGCGCACGCCGACCCCCGATTTTATAAAATGCACGCGAATGTTAAAAAAATCGGGTGTACATGTGTGCGCGCCGGAAAGCGCACGCACATGTATGCCCACACATACATTTGAAAATCTACCCCCATGTGTATGAATTTCTACTGGGCACACTGGATGGATCAAGGGAGAGCACTAGACGTAGTAGTGTACTTAGATTTCAGCAAGGCCTTTGACATAGTTTCACACAGAAGACTTATAAATAAATTGAGTGCCCTTGGTATGGATCTTAGAGTGACTGACTGGGTAAGAAACTGGCTAAGAGGGAGGCGACAAAGGGTAGTAGTAAATGGTGTTTTCTCTGAGGAGAGGGGTGTTACTAGTGGTGTGCCTCAGGGATTTGTCCTTGAACCAGTTCTTTTCAACATTTTTGTGAGCAACATTATAGAAGGACTGTCAGGAAAGATTTGTCTTTTTGCCAATGATACCAAAATGTGTAATAGGGTGGAAAGCCAGGAAGCTGTGGAAAACATGAGGATGGATCTAGCGAAGCTCAAAGAACGGTCTAAGGTCTGGCAGCTAAGATTCATTGCTAAAAATGCAGAGTAATGTATTTAGGATGCAAAACTCACACACAAGGTACGGTATTGTACGTGAAATTAGTCTAAGCACAAAGGAAGAGTGGAATCTGGCGGTAATTCTTTCTAATGATCTTAAGCTAGCCAAACATGTGGATAAAGTTTTATTTACAAAAGTTTTCTATATTGCTCTTCTAAACAATCAGAATGGTTTACAAGGTAAAACATATATAGTATGTATTAAAGTACCTATACAGTTATGTAAACAAACAATATAAACAGAAAAAAAGAATCAACATTAAAGTGACAGCAAAAGCCAGAAAGATGTTTGGCTGCACAGGGAGAGGAATGGTAGGCAGAAAAAGGGAGGTGATATTACCCAGATATAGGTGAAACCTCACTTGGAATACTGTGTACAACTCTGGAGACCACACCTTCAAAAGAATATAAACCAGTTGGAGTTGGTCCAGAGATTGGTTAATAAATGATATTCATCAGTGCAATTCAGTTAAAACCTGCAAGGCTCTCCTCAAAACATTTTTATTAGACTTTGTTATTTTTAGTCTATGTTTTTTATACAGGTTTTTATCATAAATTATCATTACTCTGTGATATTTTATATTGTGATTGTTTCAATCTGTATTTATTTTACTTTTTCTTTATTAGCTTTTTAAATATATGTTATCAGTCTTGTTATTTATTATTATATATGTGTTATTTATTATTATATATGTTTTATTATTTTCATCGCCTAGACCTTTCTTGAGTTAGGTGATTCATAAATCTAATAAAAAAATGTAAAGTAGTCTTCGCTTGAAAGCATATGGGGATATGCTTAAAGATCTACACATGGACCCCCCTGGAGGAAAGGCGAAATAGGGGAGATATGATAGAGACATTCATATTTCTCAAAGGTTGCCATGCACAGGAGGTAAGCCTTTTTCAGTGGAAAGGAGGCTCATGAACAAGGGGTCATGCAAAGAGGTTGAAAGAAGGTAGAATCAGGAATAATCTTAGAAAATATTTCTTTATAGAGAGGATGGTGGGGACAAGGCCAGTATCTGAATTCATGAAAGCATGAGGTAAATACAGGGAATCTCTAAGGAAGTGATAGGAATTATATTGCTAAGTGAATTGGATGGATGGGCAGACTAGATGGGCCAAATGGCCTTTTTCTGCCATCATGTTTCTATGACCATTTTGGTATTTATCTGCCTGTATTTGCTATGGGCCAGATCTTAAAAGATAAGCGCGGGCGTATATTTGTTCGCGCAACCTGGAGCGAACAAATCTACAACACAACATCATATATGGAAACTGAATTCTAAATTTGTGCGAACGGAAATCTCATAAATTGTTTTGCTTTGAAGAGCTTACTATTCAATATTTATCTCCTCCCACTCTGCCATCTTCTATCCAACCTCAAGCTAACTCACTTCCTATACGCGGATGACATCCAGATCCTCATCCCGATAGTGGAATCCCTCCACAAAACGTGGTCTTACTGGAACAGCTGCCTTTCAACAATCAAAAACCTGCTCAACAGCCTCAACCTCGTGCTAAACACTAGCAAAACGGAAATCCTCATAATTGCCCCAGACAATTGCACCCTGCTCAACCAACCTAGTTCCGCCCAACTCTCCTCTACATCGATAGACCACACACCGCAAGTAAGAGATCTTGGGGAGATTCTAGACAACCAACTCAACTTCACCAAGTTCGTAAATAACACCACCAAAGATTGCTTCTTCAAATTGCAAGTTTTAAAAAAACTAAAACCACTTCTACACTTCCGAGACTTCCGCTTGGTACTATAAGCTATCATCCTCCCTAAACTGGACTATTGCAACTCACTCCTCCTGGGCCTGCCCGCCAGCACCATCAAACCACTTCAGATGGTTCAGAATGCGACGGCTAGAATCCTCACTAACACCAAAAAAAGGGAACACATCACCCCTATCCTCCAGAATCTTCATTGGCTGCCGGTAAAATTTAGGATACACTTCAAGTCCCTTATGATGATTCATAAGGCTCTTCACAACATCTCCCCCCTCAACCTATCTTACCAACTGCAGCAGCACACTTCCAAGAGACCGATCAGAAGTGCATACCAGAGCATGCTTCACACCCAGCCGGCTAAAACCTTACTGAGGAAACGAGCTATGTCCACAGCAGGTCCCCCCCTTTGGAATCTGCTCCCACCGGACCTCCGCCAAGAACCATGCCTCTTGACTTTCAAAAAGAAACTTAAGACTTGGCTATTCACCCAAGCTTTCCCTGAGAGCTAAAACCTGATAAAGCAATAGTCGTTATATATACCTATGTACATATGTTTTCTGAGTTTGGATCCTAGTTTCAGTTAACTGAGTTTTTGAATGTCTCCCTAAAAGTGTTCCTGTACACCTGTTTTAATGTATTCAGCCCCAGAGGCGACTGTTCAGTTCCATGTAAACCGGTGCGATATGTATTGTATAGAGGATCATCGGTATATAAAAATCAAAAATAAATAAATAAATACTTGTGAAAACTTTGAACAGTCAAATACGTTTAGACTGTTGTATCCGCTTTTTAATCATTGATTTCCACTCACGGTTTAGTTATTTAGATTTTATGGGACACTTAACTGAAGTTTTTCATTGCCTTCTTTTTGAACCGGCTAAATATTATGAAGAGCCGCCGCTCTACCCTGGAACTCGGCCCAAGAGCCGCCGCTCTGTCCTTGTTTAATTTGAAACCGGCTTTATGCTGTGAGAGCCACCGCTCTGCTCAACACGGCTCGTGTTTCATTTTGATACTTCCTCAGGGGCATACAGTGATGATTCACTTATTTTCTTCATAATATTTAGCCGGTTCAAAAAGAAGGCAATGAAAAGCTTCAGTTAAGTGTCCCATAAAATCTAAATAACTAAACCGTGAGTGGAAATCAATGATTAAAAAGCGGATACAACAGTCTAAACGTATTTGACTGTTCAAAGCTTTCACAAGTAAGCTCTTCAAAGCAAAACAATTTATGAGATTTCGGTTCGCACAAGAAAAGCAAAGAGAAAGAGAGGCCTCCGTTGATTTGTAATTGAATACATCATATTTTTCTAATGATCATATATATATATAAAATTATCATAATATATTATGTTAATTTTCCTATCATTTTTTTCTCTGCTCCTAGTTGTACTTATCCCTGTTGTATTGTAACTAACTGTTTTTTGTTCAGCACCTGTTATTTATTTCGTTCAATATACCTTTTATCACTCCCCTGTTTATTGTAAACCGGCATGATGTGATCTCTCACGAGTGCCGGTATAGAAAAAACTAAAATAAATAAATAAATAAATAAATAAAATAAATAAATATTTTCAGTTGTTATAACACTAGCGAACAAATCTACGCCCGATTTTATAACATGCGAGTGCTGCCGCGCACATGTTATAAAATCCGGAGTCGGCGCATGCAAGGGGGTGCACACTTGTGCATCTTGAGCGTGCCGAGCCCTAAGGGAGCCCAGATGGCTTTCCCAGTTCCCTCCGAGGCCGCTCCAAAATCGGCTGCCGGCGCACCATTCCCCAGCACAGCCGCAACGAAGGAGGCCTCGGTCCCGCCCCCGGACCCCCGCTATGCCCCATTTTCGAAGCCCCGAAACATACGCGCGTCCCAGGGCTTGCGCACGCTGCCGAGCCTATGCAAGATAGGCTAGGCACGCGCAGGGGCAGCTTGGGCCAGCTTTTCGGGGATTACGCGCGTAACACTTTGAAAATCTGCCCCTATATTACTATGTAACTCTGCCTTCCGTAAGTATGTGCATTTGTATGTCTGTCCTTCCTTCCCTGTATCTGTGTCTCTGAGTTTGTCATCAACTGGGTATAAAATAAAAATACTTTCAACTTAATTAAAATGCAACAACTTTTTTTTCTACATTGACAGCATCAGCTGATTTTATATTTATTTTCTTGTACTCATTTGACAATGTTTGACACAAACTACCAGTGCTTCCCAAGCTGCCTAATGAGCAGTCTACTGTCAGCCACAAGAATAGCAGCCACTGTAGTCTGCTGTTGAAATGTATGCAGGAAGTAGCAACAATGAAAAATGAAGCCGTTGCTTGACAGAATATTTTTTTCTCTCATTAAAACTGCATTGCTGCTAATGAAAAGTATATCCTTGTATTTTAGCAAAAATGCACTTTTGCCTTATAGCTCCAAACTTAAAAACATAATTATCAGAGCATCAGTAATAATGTTACCATTCAGCTAATACCATGCCCATCAGCATTACTTACAAGTTTCTTTCCTTCATGAACAAAAATGACCCCTCCCACTAACCAATATTTAAAGGCAACATTGTCAAATGAGTACAAGAAAATAAATATAAAATCAGCTGATGCTGTCAATGTAGAAAAAAAAGTTGTTGCATTTTAATTACATAACCATCTGGATTTGTTTGTGTGAGGTGCATGGGACTCCGCTGTAATTCTTCCTATAACCCCTACCTGGGTTCAGTTCTTCCCAATCATGGTCACTACTTAAACAAATTACAGAATTTGAGTTAATGTGCATGTCTTGCCAGCATAGTAACATAGAAACGTGATGGCAGAAAGAGACCATATGGCCCATCCAGTCTACCGATCCTTCCGATTTATCTAGCCTTACTATTCATATCATTCCGTCAGAGATCCCCTTGCTTGCTTGAATTCAAATACCGTTTTTGTCTCCATCTCCACTGGGAGGCTGGTCCATGTATCCACTACTCTCTTTGTAAAGAAATATTTCCTACAATTACTCCTCTGTCTACCCCTTTCGCCCTCATCCCATGACTCCTCATTCTAAAGCCTCCTTTCCATTGAAAAAGGCTTTTCTCCTGTGTATGGAAATCTTTAAGATATTTAAATGTCTATCATAACTCCCCTATCTCGCTTTTCCTCTAGGGTATGCATGTTTAGATCTTCAAGTCTATCCCCATATGCTTTAGAACGAAGACCACTGACCATTTTAATAACCACCATCTGGACCAATTCCAACTGGTTTATATCCTTATGAAGGTGTGGTCTTCAAAACTGCAAATAGTACTCCAAATAAGGTTTCACCAGGGACCTATTGTTGCGACCGTCACTGCCCAACGTCTCCACTATACCTCTTTGGCGACTCCCTCTTTGCCTGTTGGAAGTTTGGCTGCCGCGGCGTCATCTTGCCGTTCCCTCCGGTGTCCCCGAACCGGCTGGACGCTGCACACCGCCATGTTTCCCAGCAGCCTAAGGGCGTGCGCACAGCGCAGCCCCGACTCAAGTACCAGCAATGGCGTGAACCTCAGGGGCATCCCCCTGAGGTGACATCATCCTCACCGGATATTTAAGGTCTCTGAAATCGCTAACAAATCGAGTTAGCAAGGGCTTTCCTCCAGGTATCGGCGGATGGGATTCGCTCTCCGCTACTCTGCCTCCTCGAACTTACCAGGGGTACCCGCTCCTTGGGGGGCCTCGCTTTCTCTTTGCTTTTCAGATTGCAATCTAGAATTGGTACTCGCTCTTCGAGGGCCCTCGTTCCCGGACTTGCTACTGAATATCACTTCTGCCAGGAAGTATTCACTGCCTACAACACCAGTGAGTTACCATCGCTCTCTCAGAGCGTTCCCTGGAACCAGGTACTCGCTTCTCGACGGCCTACTTCATTCTAGCTCCTGGGCTGCTTTTAAGAGACTATTGTGTGAGTGTTACCATTAAGGTTCTGTTCCTGAACTCTGCATGCTCTGCCTACTCACTATATTCAGTTTCTCTACAGCTCAGTTATCCAGGATCGCTGTTCCAGTATCTGAGGGACTACAGCCCAGCCGGGCACTTCCAGCTCACTATTGCCACCTCTGGTGGTTCCATATACCGTTTAATAAAAGAACTAGTGTGTGTCTGTCTCCATACTCTGAGCCTGACCGGTGGTCCCTCTTGGGATCTTCCCCCCGGGGGCGTGGTCATCTGCCACTGGCCCAAGGATCCACCCACAACTAGCAAGAAGAGGCCCTGCAGAGTGGTGGGCCCGAAGCTGACCTGCCGGTGGGCTTCCAGCACCCAGTTGACAGGAAGATGACAACAACTCTGGCAAGAAGTATGAGTCACATGGCGGGTTGGGAAAGGATTGGGTGCGAATGGGGAGTAACAGAGGGGAGAAAAGGAAAGGGAGTGAACGGGGGAGTGGAGAGGATGTATAACAGAGAAGGGAAGGGAGTGAATGAGCAGACAGTGTGTGACTGAGAAGGAACGTAGTAGGAGGAGGGGGATTCAGTGGGAAGGAGGGAGTGGGACAAAGGGAAGGGAGTAAATGGGAAGGAGAGCACTTGATAGAGAGAGATTGGAGTGAAGGCTGAATAACATGGAAGGGAAGAGGGTGAGTGGGAGGGAGGTGACTGACAAAGGCATTCAAGAGGGAAGGGAAGAAGCAGAAGAGGGGATTGAGAAGAGAAGGTAGGAGGATTCATGAGTGTGAGTGTGTATGTTTATATGTGAAAGATAGGGGAAAGTGTGTACTCCCCCAACTCCCCTCCACTAATCCATTTTCAGGGTGACTGGAAATCAAAATTTCATCGGTATAGAGAAAGGGAAATTTTTATGGTTATTAGTTTTAATTATTGGGTGTTTGATATGGCTGCTATTTTGATATATTTAATCGATTTTTAGTTGTTTAATGTTTTTTTTTATCCTTATTCCTCTTAATATATGTTTTATTCTTCATCTGTTTTGAAATATTTGTATCAGTATGGTTTCCTCACTGTTATGATTGATGATTTATATTTCTTGATTTTGTTTTATGAGGAGTAGTGATATTTCTGTTTTTGCATTATTGCACTGCATATGAATCTGGCTTTTAGTGGTTGCCAGTTCAGCTTTTTGTCTGCACCTTTCCATTTATACTTTACGGCCTCCTTATTTTTATTTGGGGAGGGTCTGTCTGTGTTCTGCATTTGTGGCCAAGGTGAGGCAGTCTGCAAGCTGTGATAATGCCTTGCCCCTCGTGGGCTGAAGGTCTTGCTAATTTTATTAGAGGCTGGGATCCATGACTGAAGGGGCTCCTAAGGTGCTAAAAACGATGATGTGTAAGCCTGCTGTATCCTGAAAAGCCTGCAGCAAGTGCTGGGGGTTTGGCTGTCGTGTCGAGGAGCTGCAAGGTGACCCCCCCACCCACTGGCTTTCATTGTTATTAACAACTTGTAATGTGACCCCAGCACAAAAAGGTTTGCCCACCCCTGCTCTAGACAATTTCTCTAGTTTTGCTACATCCCTCCTCATGTTTTCCACACCTTCCTGGCTATCTACCCTGCTGCAGGTAAATGATAAAGACCAAATGGTCCATCTAGTCTGTCCATCAAGTTTGTTTATTTTTTTTAGGATAGTAGCAACTGCTGCACTGTGCAAGCAACCCTCAAGCCTTAACCAGACTATAAGCTGCACAGAGTAGGGACTGTCCATTATATGTCTCTGTACAGTGCTGAGTACAACTGCTATGTGCTATACAAATGAATAATAATAATAATAATAGGCAGCAATCACCAAATTAAACTCTACGGATGGAAATAGTTGCCATAGAGGTTAAACATTAACCCTGTAACACAGGTTGGGTTAGAAACTTAATTTGGTAATATTACAGGACTGTTAAAGGGCCAATGGTTTTGATAGAAAAAGAATGGATCTCAGTGGGGCACAGGTTCTCCCAAAGGTGTGGCCACCTGGACAATGACCTGAAGGAAGTGTCTCCAGTCTTCATGCACAATAGGGAATGTTTTACATTGCCATTACAAGAATGCCTCAGGTACAACTTAAGCAGATCACTCGGTTACCCAACATATTGTGCAATGACCAGAGAAAGCAATAGTAAAAACATGCTTGTGCTATTGTAAGAGGGAATTTTGCCTTTAAAAAGATCTCTGATGATACCTGGGCATTCACAAAACCACACAGGTATGAGAGCAATCACGATGTAATTGCTTAAGTTATGTTGTGTGCATAAAGGTCTGTGATCTTCCCTATATTCTTGAATGCCTCATGGTTTGGGATTTAGGATGGCTTATCAATAAATGCTGAGCTATTTTATCCCAAAACCAAGCGAATGAAAGCTCTATAGTTCATCCCTGTAACATTCTGAGATTTGGCTGTATTTGAAAAGTTAAAGGAAACAGTCCCTCATCTGGCAGAGGTGCACTGAAAGGCAAGTGCACTGAAATCCAAATGGAACGGTCCCAGCTTCGCAAGGCTGGGCAGGTTCTGGGACTGGTCCTGGAAGTGAACAGCTAATAGTGCAACCCACTCTGGAATCCATGTTGCAAAACCCTGGAAATGCTGCATTTTACAGCATCAGACTTACTCCAGGCACCAAGAGAGCACTGAGTGACTGACAGATACAGCTGATAGCGTGCTTGTCAATGCAAGGCCTTCTCCATTTATGCCAATCAATCTGTCATGCAAATAATAAAATGTCTTGAGTTGCTTCTCTTTGTGCCTTGAGAACTCTTGCGGAAACCGCATCTAGTCCCAAAATCTAAAGTCCATGTCCCACAGCCTTTTTTTTTATTTATTAAATCTTCCACTTTGCACTGGTCATTTTAAACACTATCTTTACACTAAAATTGTGTAAAAACAACCTGTGTGTGCTTATCCTCAATCATACATTTAATTAATTTTTGTAGGATTTTGTTTTCCCAATATAATGACAGAGACTGTAATTTTTAAACAGGCGTGCGGGCGCACATGTGTGTGTGTTCATTGGCCCACACTCAGGGAAGTGGGTATTTTATAACATACGTGCAAATATGCAAGCATGCTATAAAATAGTCCGTCTGCACACCCTCAGATCCTGCTCTTTTTTCATGCTTCGAAGAATTTCACCTCCAATACTGTACTACTCCCTTGTGTTTTTGCATCCTAAATGAATTACTCTACGTTTTTTAGCATTAAATCTGAGCTGCCAGACTCTAGATCAGAGCTTTCCAAACTGTGTGTCGGGAGACGTTAGTGTGTCGCCTGCAGTGTGCAGGTGTGTCGCGCAAGCCCGGTCAACTCTGATGCGAGTTTGGGCTTTTTTTTTTCTAGAGATTCACTTTTTTTTTTCAGTTTATGGGTTGCTTT
The DNA here is from genome assembly GCF_901001135.1 of Rhinatrema bivittatum. Taxonomy (NCBI): domain Eukaryota; kingdom Metazoa; phylum Chordata; class Amphibia; order Gymnophiona; family Rhinatrematidae; genus Rhinatrema; species Rhinatrema bivittatum. The sequence goes on along the minus strand of NC_042617.1, from coordinate 255,517,771 downwards.
ATTATTGGGTGATTTTTGCTGTCAATCGCGGTTTTTTGGGGGGCTTGGTGGGTGGAACGAGCCCAGCCATCCTTGCATTGGCTGCTGCTGCCAATGAGGCCTGGCCATGAGGAGTACTGACTGCAAGCAGCAGTGTCTGGTGATCATGGAAGGGAGTGAAGCACTTAACTGGCAACAATCAAAAAGACGAGGTACATGAGTGTGGGGGCCAGACATGTGCTGGGGGGAGAGAGATGAGTGAGTGGGGGGCAAACGTGCTGGGGGGACAGACATGTGCTTGAGGGGGAGAGATATGAGTGTGTGGGGGCCAGACATGTGCTGGGGGGAGGAGAGAGATGAGTGTGTGGGGGACAGACAATTTGTTTTATTATTGTTTCTCATAAATTATAACAATAACATGAATCTTGGAATATATATTTTTAATATAAATTTAAGGTTTTCATGAGATAGGTTGTGTCGTGAAACATTTTATTTATGTATATATTTAAGGAAACATACATAAATTGTCGAAATATGTTTCGTTCGTTTAACCTTTAACCTCTGGTTTACTAGTAGACTGAATTACCGTGTCGTGAAATTATGTTTGTCTAAAAAGTGTGTCACCAACATGAAAAGTTTGGAAAGCTCTGCTCTAGATCATTCCTCGAGCTTTGCTGGATCCAGCCTCATGTTTTACACACTTTCTTGGCTGTCTACCCTGCTGCAGACAGTGGTATCATTGTCAAAAGTCAAACCTTTTCAGGCAAATCCTTCCAATATGTTGCTCACAAAAATGTTGAAAAGAACTGGTTCAAGGACCAATCCCTGAGGCACAACGCTAGTAAAGTCCCCCTCAAAGTAAACAATTTACAATTACCCTTTGCTGCCTCCCGCGCAGCCATTTTCTAACCCAGTCAGTCACTCTAGGGCGCATAGGAAAAGCACTCAAGTTATTTATAAGTCACCTATGTGGAACCATGTCAAAGGCCTTACTGAATCCAACTACACTACATCTAGCACTCTCCCTTGATCCAACTCTCTGGTCACTCAATCAAAGAAATTAAACAGATTTGTTTGACAAAATCTATCTCTGACAAAACCATGCTGCCTTGGATCTTGTAATCCTTTAGATTCCAGAAAATGTACTATCCTCTATTTTAGTGGAAATTCCATTCATTTGCTCAACACAGAGGTCAGACTAAATGGCCTGTAGTTCCCAGCCTCCTCCTTGCTTCCACTTTTATGAATAGGGACCTCATCTGCCCATCTCCAGTCCTTTGGAACTATTCCTGACTCTAAAGGCCAGACAGTGGAGCTACCAGGACTTCTTTTAGTAGCCTCGGATGTATCCCATGCAGCCCCATAGCCTTATGTACTTTGAGATTAGTTAGCTCCTCATGAACATTCTCATCCGAAAATCGACTGAGGTTTACCTTGCTTCCAATCTTATTTGTGTTTGTTTTATGTGGTCTTGCTCCTGGCCTTTCCACAGTGAAAAAAGAACAGAAAAATTTGTTAAGCAATTTTCGTTTTTCCCATCATCTTCTACACATTCCTCTTCATCTCTGAGTGAACGAGGAAATGCTACAATTTGCCTAACCACACTTTTTTTTTTTTTTTTTTTTTTAAATCAAGGGCACTATTTCTGCTAAATTTATAGCATTTTAATGAATCTAGTCCTTAGATTGTAAGCCCCCTGGGGATAGAGAATAACACCCACAGTACCTGAATGTAATCTGCTTTGAAGTGTCAAAAAGCAGAATAAAAAAAGAAAAAAAAATCAAATATATATATGGTCCCTCACAGAAGTTACCAAATGAACAGTCGTACAAAAAAGGTGGAAGGAAGGTAATACGATTGCCAGCATGGCTAAGAAGCAAGAGTTAAAGTTAACGGGAGATACAGGAATGCTTTTGATATTGGTAGAGGCACCAGACAGGGGTATCTACTCTGCCCCCTGTTATCTGCCCTATACTTAGAGCCATTCACAAACCAAGTGCGGACAACGTCAACCATACAAGGGATTACCCTGGGAACCAACTATAAACTCTCTCTCTTTGATGACGGCATCTTATTCATCCTTACAAACCCTAAGTACTCTTTGACAGGGGTGGAACATGAGTTACCACGTCTTGGCAAAGTCGCTGGCTTCAAGGTTAATCTTGAAAAGTCCGAGCTCCTTAATCTTAATTTAACCAATTCAGAGGTCAAGGCGATTAATGAAAAGTTTCCCTTTCGTTGGGCCAAATCACACATTAAATATCTGGGGATATTATTGGGTGCCCGGCTCATGTATCTGTATAATCTTAACTATAGGCCTTTGGTAGAAACAATTGATAAAGATCTAAGCAAGTGGAGTAGGGGAATGTTTTCTTGGCTGGGAAGGATCACCATTATTAAAATGAGTGTATTACCAACATTTTTGTACTTATTTTTGTCCTTAGCAGTATACATACCATCTCTGATGCTTCATAGCTGGCAGAAAAAGATCTTTGATTTTATATGGAGACGACAGCCCCCTAGAATCTCTCGCCAGGTATTATTCCTCCCTAGACTGCAAGGAGGGCTGGGGGTACTAAATTTTCTGTGGTATTATGCAGCCTCCCATCTGCGAGTGATGCTAGACTTTAATCGTCGGATCTTTATCAAACATTGGGTGCAAATTGAGCAGAAAATAATGGGGTAATGGCTATCCATGCTATGCCATGGCAGCCCCGGTCCTCCTGGCAACCGATAAAATGTATTCCCTGGGCAATGAGGATTACTTTACGGGTATGGTCACAATGGCAAAAGAAGTTGGTGGGTGAATGTGGCTATTTTTTTATTTTAATCAAATTTCCTTATTTCACAATGTACACTTTCCAATATGATTTCAAACTCAACAGCTTAATGCGAAAAAGGGATTACAACAATTGGCCATATGCTTGCGCCAAGGCAAACTATTATCTAGGGAAATGATGGCAGAACTGTATCATATAGACTCCACCGCACAGCTCACACACTTTGTTTTTCCTTTTTAGATTAGCTTTATTAGCTTTTATATAATCGACATTCGTGGGTACATCATGCCGGTTTACAATATAACTGAAGGAGGAAATTACAAAAAACCAGGGTGGGGGGAGAGGGAGCAGATAGGAAGAGAGAAGGGGCGAGAGAAGAGAGGGAAAAACAGGAAGAGGAGAAAAGGAACAGTACTTTACAGAAAGCAAAACTGTTATGTATTGGTAGATCCTTATTAGAAACCTTCTATATGAATAGTGATTCGATTACTGGCTCCATATCGAAAATTTATCAGTTATTTTATGACAATGAACCTGGCCCCTTTAAACATATTATAAATTGGGAAACGGACTTAGGTTGGCAATTAGGCCCCAAAAAATGGGGGAGGTTGTCAGTATAGCCAGTAGGTGCTCTATCTCAGCTAGATTGGTAGAAAATTGCTATAAAATGATTTACCGTTGGTGTTTAACACCGGATGAACTGCACAGATGTTATCCAAGCATCTCAGATTCTTGCTGGCGACTGTGTGGAGAAACTGGCTCCTACCTTTGCCTCTGGTGGGAGTGCCCATGAATTACACCTTTTTGGGGTACAGTTTTTTCCTGGCTGAATGAGATCCTGGGAGGGTCATTAGCTCCTTCTGCTGAGGTAGCCCTACTACATGTGCTGCCATGCAGGTTAAATAAACATCAGCAAAAACTTTGTGTCCAGGTGTTTATATCGCTGCGCACGGCTTGTGGGAGACCCAGTGGAAGGCAATTCAGGTGCCATGAATTAAGGATGTTGTAGAGAAATTGTATGCCTCCTACCGACTCACATCCTTAACGGCTGCTAAGTAGAAACGAACATCCTCCCTTATGCAAGCATGGAAACCTTTCTTAGATTTTTATGTACAAAAATAACAGGATAACCTTATGCTTTACTCTGCACCTATCTCGCATACATAGAGCACTGTACAGCTTATACCTCAACAATTATTCCTATCTTATGAGAATGGAAAGTTGTTTAACTGACATCTAATTTCCGGGTACTGATGCCTAGAGAACTGTACTAAAGGGGAAAGGGGGGGTTAGGGGGCTGATTATTAAAACCTTTAATCATTGTTTGCTGTCTCATGTATTGAACGATTTCTAAAACTTTAATAAAAATATTTTTTAAAAAAGCCATGGCTGTCGTTCCCCCTCCTTTCTGAGCAACCTATGCAAGGTTGAAAAATGTGAATCCCAGCTGATTCCCATGGCCCACTGCAGCCACGAAGGTGCGAGGCAGCATTATTCCTGTCTATGACTTGGGCCAGCAGGAGAGCAGGGCTGGCCGTCTGGTGATTCTGTTCTGCTTCTCCTGTCGCCGGCTCCTCTCCCTCCTGCCCCTGATCAAACAGCTAATCTGACCCATATGGTAGAGTGAGGGGTCTGTGAGAAAGGAACAGGAAAGAAGCGCCGACTTGTGCTGATCAAAATGTAAAGGAGGGGAAAGAGGGAGAGAAAAGCTGGGAGGCTGGAGGAGCTCCTTCTAGCTGATGAATCGAGGACTGGGAAAGGGATAGTGGAGACTGAGGGAGGAGGCTGGGAAGGGGGGAGGAGCAAGTCTGAGGTATGAGGCTAGGGAGGGACCTGGAGGGAAGAGTGGAAGACTGAGGGATGTTTGAAAGAATGAGGAATGAAGGGGGCGGGGGGGGCTCGCAAATAGGTGCAAATGCTTATGACATTATCCTCAATGGGCCAAAAGGTGCCACATATCTCAAGCATAGAGAGGAGCTGTGCATCACGCTAGAGTCAGGCTTGACAGCAGTGTTTATATTTACCCCGCCTTTTGGCTTCCAGCCAGCAGAAAAACTTTACTTCAGTTTTTGAACTCCCTCCACCATTCTTGCTGCTGCCTTCGGCCTGTAGTTGATGGCACGAAGTAGATAGTCACAAGAGCCTCCGGTTCACTGCCTTGTCAAAAGGTGATTGGGCTGTGCCCTCAGTGGCCCACCCTGTTCCACTGCCTATGTCTCAAGGTGAGTGTCTCATTTACAGTTGATAGATCCCTGCCCTCAAGGCCTTACAAATTAAGTTTATACCTGAGACAGTGGAGGGTAAAGTGACTTGCTCAGTGTTACAAGGAGCATCATTGGAAGAGTGGAATGAACCCTGGCTTCCTTGGTTCTTGGCCTGTTACTTAAATTACTAGGCAAAGCTACTCCTCCACTTATTTTTCCTGTGTTGTCCATTTTTTTCTGTGCTCCCAGGTTTTCTCCTGCCTCTTCTCTCTTTTCCTTTCCCTTGGCATTTTCCCCTCTTACCCTTCTCTGCCTCCCTCTGGGCTTTTTTCTCCCACTTCCATCAAAGTGGTGTGATCTACCCACTTTCTCTTCCGCTGGTACTGGTGGGCTTCTCTCTCACCACATTCACATGGCTTGGCTCAAACTTTATCCTTCTTGCAATAGCTCAAAGACTGGTTCTTACTGAGCAAGGCCTTGTTTTTAACCAGTTTCTACCATAATCAAGTTCCTGAACCTAACTCAAAGCTCTCAGAACCTATTTGTCTTGTCTAAGTGCCTTGACCAGACTGTAAAGCTCCATGGAGCAGGAACTCTTTTATATTTATTTTTATTTATTTAAAACTTTTATATACCGACGTTCATAAGCATATCACATAGGTTTACAGGTAACAGGGGAATAAATATTTTGAAACTGTGCGGGAAGTATAACGTTACATGTAACAAGGGTATAAAAGAACTTGGAAGACCATTTTTCTACAACTCTTCCAAGTTCTTTTATACCCTTGTTACATGTAACGTTATACTTCCCGCACAGTTTCAAAATATTTATTCCCCTGTTACCTGTAAACCTATGTGATATGCTTATGAATGTCGGTATATAAAAGTTTTAAATAAATAAAAATAAATATAAAAGAGTTCCTGCTCCATGGAGCTTTACAGTCTGGTCAAGGCACTTAGACAAGACAAATAGGTTCTGAGAGCTTTGAGTTAGGTTCAGGAACTTGATTATGGTAGAAACTGGTTAAAAACAAGGCCTTGCTCAGTAAGAACCAGTCTTTGAGCTATTGCAAGAAGGATAAAGTTTGAGCCAAGCCATGTGAATGTGGTGAGAGAGAAGCCACCCATTGAGAGATAATGTCATAAGGCAGAGTTATTGTTCTATCTATTTTAAATAGATAGAACAATAACTATAATATCACTGCTTGTATAATTCAGGAGGAGGAGGAGGTAGAGAGGGAAAGTGATATGGTGGGGGGAGCTTATTCAAGTGTAGGCTTGTTCAAACAGCCAAGTCTTAAGCTTTTTTTTTTTAAGGTGGCAGTGCAGTGTTCCAGGCGGAGATCAGGTGGCATCGAGTTCCATAATGTTGGTCCCGCTACGGATGCTTTGTAGTGCTTTATAAATGAATTATAACAAAAAATTAGGGACTTTTGACATGCTTTCCCTGATCCAGTAAACACTAGGCTTATGGGCAGGGTTTAAGATCCTGAAAGTCTGGTTCCTCTCAAATTGTCATATGGCAACTCCTTTTTCTGTTCCATAGATTGCTTGTAGGCTTGTGAAGTTGTTTTTTCCACCCAGAAGAATTTGGTTTGTTGACCTGCAGTAGAAGGGGTAGTAAGGCAAGGGGTACTTGCTGCCCAAGGCCTAGTAAAATGACCTACCTGTGGGGACAAAAATGTGGACAGCAGAAAAAAATAAACAAGAGCAGGGATGGTAAATTCCAGTGCTTTAGTGGGTCACAAATGGTTCTGGAGTTCAAGATATCCGATGAGATTTATTTGCATGTTTTGTTTCAAGAAGCAGGTTCTATGGCATAGTTTGCTTCTAAGGAGATTAAGGCCTGAATTTAAAAAGGACTTTTTCCCGTGCTGTGCCTATGAAAGAATCTGTATTAAATTAGGTCCTAAATCTGTAAATCTGTTATTACACATTTATTGTATTTGTTTTTATCCACGGGAAGTAGACTTGGATGGAAATCATGTCTCTACACTGTCTGGTTAACAGAAATATATAGCGGAGAAATAAAGACTTGAAAGAAGATTCAAAACATCAAATACAAATACAAAAGTGCAACCCTCAAGAATTCTTCCAAAATCTTCCTAGCAACGGCTCAGACATTACCAATGTGAGGTGCCAGGGCTACCACCCCTACCTGTATGCCATCTCCTCCATGCTCTATCACCCCTGCCTGCATGCTACCTTCTTCCCTCCCCCCATCCCTGCACAGCTGACTCATTTTTTCCCATTTCCTCTCTCTATTTTTTATTCCCCATATTTTTTCCAACATCTTCTCCTGCCTTGTCTCTTTCCTTTCTTTTCTTCCAGCTTTCCTCCCTCTTTCCAGTATTCCTTCCTCCCCCTGGACTCTTTTTCCCTCTTCTCTGTTTCTCCCTCCTGCAGCAGTGACAGCCACTCACATCTTGAATGGACTACAGGGATTGCTGGACAATAGAGCACAGAAGATCTTTTGAGTGACCTCTCACCAATGAAGTTTGATGGAATCTGGAAAATACATACCATAAATTGTGTAAATGAGCCAAAATGAGTACTATCCCCTTCTAATTAAACAACTCATTTAATGTGTATAAGAGGGACTCGATAACAGCATTTTCTTAATGTGCCATAATTCTGTAAAATGATATGACTTGAGTGGTATGGACATTTTTGGACGTCAGTGAATGTCTGCACAATAAGTCATAATTAAAACAATCAGTAAGAATGTAGATCTTCATGCCTAGCCTAGGGTAGTTTACAACTGGTACATCCAGGACATTCTGTCAAAGAAGAGGCTCAGTGTCATCCAACAAAGAATGATAAACCTACTAAGGAGGGTTATAAACTAGGACCATTGGGGATGGGTGGACAAAACCCTAAGGCAGTGATTCCCAACCCTGCCCTGGAGACCCCCCCAGTCAGTCAGGTTTTCAGGATATCCACAATGAATATGCATGAGAGAAAATTTGCATGCACTGCCTCCAAAACATGCAAATTGGAAACAGGATGCTGGGCTTCATGGACCCTTGGTCTGACCCAGTATGGCAATTTCTTATGTTCTTATAGCAATAGCAAATGTAAAACATTAAATACTTGTATAGAAATGGGGGGGGGAGGGCAATACCTGGAAAGCTATGTACTCTTAACGTTTACAGTATGGGAAATAAAGTCTCTGATGTAGAGGAGTCATAGAAGAAGCTGATTTAGATGCAGTAACTGTCACAGAGACCTGGCATACAGAAAACCATGACTGGGATATAGATATACAGGGCTACAATCTATTCAGGAAAGACCAGGTAGGAAGGAAGGTAGGGGGCCAGGCACTATATATAAAAAATATTCAGATTCCAAGATGGCCACATGCTAAAGGAAGCAGCTCCATGGACTCCCTCTTGCTACCATAAAAACTTGGCATTCCTACCTTTCTTTGTTGTCTTTTCTTCCATGGGCAAGAAAAAGGGCAAGGCTCGAGTGTACCTAGAATTGTTGGCTACCACAATGCCAAAGGGCCCAATGGACAAACATCTTCTCCAGAACAGGGACCCTCAATGCTCTATAGAGCAGTCGCTGGAAAGCATGCCGGGCGATAGTTCCAAGTCAGGGACTACCGTCGATGAACCAGATCAGTGCCATGGGCCTCCCCAACCTGGGGTCTCTATGGCCTGTATCAACAGAGACGGAAGTGCTCTGTCGCGAGCTGATGACATCACAGCGCTAGCTGAGTCGGCGCTGGGAGATGCCAGAGTCGAGAAGCACAATTTTGGGGAACCTTCACAATGTGCGGAGTCAGTGGCGTCGCCTGTCAATTTTTCCTACCCCTGTGCTTACTATGGAGGGAGCTTCTAAAACAGAGGTACTTTCTTTATCACTAATTAAACCCCAGAATATTACCTTAGACTTAATTTGGGAAGCCATTATGAAGCTCTCTCTTCAAGTCTGACAATTAATATCGCAGCATCAGGAATTATCTACTATATTTCAAGATGCTCAATCTCATATAGCTGGAATTTTACCAAGAATGGAACAATTGTAAACTAAAGTAACTGCTTTACAAAATTCAGAAGGAGTTATTTGTCTGGTCATTTGTATTTAAAATAAAGTGGAAAACTTGGAAAATGTTATTCATTGTCGAAACAGGATAATACATTTACCTGAGAAAAAATTGGTATCATCTTTGGAGACACTGCGCACATATTTTATGGAAAATGTGAAAGTCTCAGAAAATTTTATTCCCCCAGTTTTGAATGCTTATTATTTGCAAATAAATCACAAGATTTCAGAAGAAAAAGTGGATTCTACATCTCCACTAGAATTATCGTATTTATCTTCACTTCTTGAAAAATCTTCAGAAGAAGGAACTGAGTCTTCTACTTTAAAAGTAACATTTGCTATTGTTATAAGAACATAATAACAAAAGAAATTGCCATACTGGATCAGACCAAGGGTCCATCAAGCCCAGCATCCTGTTTCCAACAGTGGCCAATCCAGGCCATAAGAACCTGGCAAGTACCCAAAAACTAAGTATATCCCATGCTACTTATGTTAGTAATAGCAGTGGCTATTTTCTAAGTCAACTTGATTAATAGCAGGTAATGGACTTCTCCTCCAAGAACTTATCCAATCCTTTTTTAAACCCAGCTACACTAACTGTACTAACCACATCCCCTGGCAACAAATTCCAGAATAATTGTGCGTTGAGTGAAAAAGAATTTTCTCTAATTAGTTTTAAATGTTCTTCAGATTGTGATTTCATTTTGAAATTGTTTTTTCATAATAGGGATGTTTTACTTTTAGGTTTGAAAGGTAGAATGTTTCCTGATGTAGCTAAAGCAACTCAGTCTAATGTAGATCTCTACATGCTATTTCTGTACATGTTTATTTTGCTTGGATTTTTGTTGAAAATTCTATAAATAAAAAATTTAAAAATATATTAAAACAGAATTTCAGGACTTATGAGGTAAGGATGATTAGACACTATGAGTTAACCTAGAAAGAGGGAATGACCAATCTATTTGTATTGGTGTAATATACAGATCTCCATCCACAGACAGAAGGAATGAATAGAGATTTAATGGTGAGATATTCACACAATTTCTATGAAAGGAGATATGTTATTGCTAGGAGAATTTAATCTGCCGGATGTGAATTGGGACATTCAAGAAGCAGGGAAATCCTGGATTCTCTGCAAAGAGAATTGTTCTCTCAACTGGTAATGGAACTGATGCTGGACCTGGTGCTTACCAACTGGGACTGTATCTCTGATGTTGTAATAGACAATCATCTGGAATCCAGTGATCGCTGGATGGTGTGGTTTAGTATTAGAGTGCAAAAGGATGAAGGTGCATTCAAAAGAAGGGCCCTAGACTTCAAGAAAACTAGCTTTTTGTAAAGTGGAGTACTTTAAGGAGTCATTAGCTAGATGGGAAAATCTAAAGGAAGTAGATACACTGGCCGTCCATTGACCCTACCATGTGACAGGGGTCAACCAATGGCACCGGTAGCCCCTGTCACATGGTAGGGGCTAAAGGCCACCGGTGTCATTTTGGTTAGTGGCAGCCAACGGCCCAGGAGCGGATCGCTCCCAGACCCCCCGCTGGACCACCAGGACCTTTCGTGAGTCTTTGGGGGGGGGGGGGGGGGGGGGGAAGGCAGGGCGAGGCAGGTACTGGGCAGAATTTTGAAGGGGCACTTTTTGCCCCTTCAAAAATCTGCTGCTTGAAGTGGCTGCCTCACCCTGCCTCATTGGCTCGCGAGTGGTGGCGCCCCCTAATGGTCGGCGCCCTAGGCCCAGGCCTAGCTCGCCTAATGCTTCCACTGGCCCTGCCTATGCTGCTGCAATAGCCCTGTCTGCTGATGTGCAACATTTTCTGCTTCTCAGAAGCACCCATGGGGCAGGAGCTGTAGCAACCCCATGCATGGAAGTATCTGTGCAGTCCCAGAACATACAGTGCTCCCTCTTACCCTGTTCTTGAATATTTCATGTCTTCTGGGGCTGAATTGTTCTGCATCTACCTGGAGTCAACCTTATCCCAAAAACACAATCCTGGTCTGGAAACGTAAGTGACAGATTATGAAAGCAATTTATGTTTTAGAAATAAAAGTGCTAAAAAAAGGTTTTAGTTAAACTGTTAGCACAATTTTAAAGCAATGATTCTTTTTTCTAATCTTAAAACAAGTAGTTGGGTTTAATCAGAGAGCTAGGTTAATTATCCAGGAAGGCCAGGGGTAAGATTTAAGGCAGTCTAAGAAGACTGTTATAGACCACTTATTTTATTGGTTAAAGCCACAAGAATCCAGCCTCTGTCCCACTAAAACTCTTTATTAGAAAAGAAGACTGGGTGGGTAGGAGGCCGCCCCCCCCCCCGAGTGTTTCCTAACACCTTACAGCCCAGGCATTTTAGTGCTATATGTTAACGCACTTGAAAAAGACACAGAGTTTCAACCACAAGAATGTAAGCACACAGTACTAAAGCTGCAATGAGAAATTAGTAATTTCAGCTCTCTGGGACAGGTTGGTGGAACCACTGTTTCCTTGATCCCAGGCAGACAGATTTTGAAGATGAAATGTCAAACAAGGCATCAACAATGCAAAATCAAATAAATAATTAGCAGTTACAGATTTTCTTCGGAAAACAAATAACCTTTAAAGCACATGCAGTTAAAGTTTAGAGTGCACCACTACCACATTTTTTAAAAATTAAATCAAATATACTGTTTCAATTTATAACGTTGTGTTTACACAAGCAATTTTTATGGCTTTTATTCATTCAAAATTTTCTTTGAGGGAGGAGAGAAGGGGACTCAGCAATTTCCTCTTCCTGCTCCTCCTTCTCCTTTGGGGCTTCCAGCTCACGGGGAAGCAGGGCTGGAATCTGGCACAGCTACCCGATAATTTTATCCTGTTTTATCACCCCTCCTAACTTGCTTAAAAGTCTAGTCACTGTCCTCGCAGAGGCCTATCTACTAGTGCTCCTTCCAGCATTCTGTAATCATTTGCCCTAAATCCAACATTTTTATTTATTTAAAATATTTATTGTTCACCTTTATCGGACCAAGCCAGGCAAATTAAAATTTGATATAACATAGAATTATAAAACAAAAATAAACCATAGAACATTAAATATCAATATGACAGAGTCTGTTGTTTAAATACAGCATTGCACTATCATCTATCCACTACCCCCAAAAGCCTCCTGAAAGAGGTAGGCCGTTGTTTTCTGAACACAATTATCTTCTAACTTTTCTAAGGAGTCAGGAACTAAATTTCGGGCTGCTGGGCCAGCCAATGAGAATGCACAATGTCTTGTAGCTGATAAATGGGCAGTCTTACGAGGGGAAAGTACTTCTTGCATTTGCTGCAAGGATCTAAGTTGCCTGCAGAAAATATAATTTGTAAGTAAATTCTTTAAATACCCTGGTCCACCTCCCTTTAAGGATTTAAAAACTAATACCAAAAGTTTAAATTTAAAAAACACTGCTTTATAGGCAGCCAGTGGAGAATTTTCCTACATTGGAGTTATGTGCTCACATCACTATACGCCAGTTAATAACCGGGCTGCCGAATTCTGTAAGCTTTGAATAGTTTTCGTACTAGAAGCGGGGAGTCCAACATAAAATGAACTACAATAAACCTCTAGGTGTGACTCTCTCCCACAGGGGCTGTGAGCACTGCCTCCGCAGCATCCCCAGATGGTCTGACAAGCAGAAGACCTAACACAAGTCCTCTGTATGGCGGTGCAGAGCACTACCACTGAGCCTCTAGGCCGGCCCCCTCGTCTGAATTTTCTGTTCTGTAACAATAGGAGCCTCTGGTCAGTAGGAGATCTCTCTATCCTTCCTGAGAAGCTGCTTAGCTGTTCTTCACTGTCCTATGCGTTACTGAATCCTCCACAATCAACAACTGGCAAAAAAAAGCGACAACCTCCTTCAGACCAACCCTCAAGAATGAGGGCAAAACGCAACTCGCACCCCCCCATTCTCCCAAGCCTATTTCTCTCACCCTGGACCCCTGCTGATCAGTGCCCTGGCAGATACATTTATTTTATTTATTTAAAAATGTTTATATACCGCCTTTACAAACAAAGTTTAGTCAAAACGGTGTACAATATAATTGGAAAAAACATAGAAATATAAATCTAAAATAATAAATAAAAAAGCAATATTAAAGTTCCAAAAATATATAAGAATATAAAATAAAAATTAAGAAAAAAATAATCAATAGTTATAAATAATAATTCTACATAAAAGAAATAGTGTACCATATGGATAATATATGCATAGATAGATGTGTGCGAGGGTGCTGCTCTCCAAAACATAATTGTCCTAGTTAAATTTAGCACAAGTGGTGAATTAGTACATGGGAAAAGACAGAGCCCGTGAGCGCACATACACCAGATCAGTCTCATGCTCGGGGGCACCACGCCAACAACTAATTCAGTGCCCTGTGCACCTCTGCTGGTATACCAAACAGCTGGAAGGCACGCAATGGGGGAAAAGAAGAGGGAGTGGCAAGACATAGCCACAATCATAAATCAGAAATACATATTTTGCAAGTGGTATGCTTGAGGGTTGCTACAGATAATAGAAGCATACACCTAAAGCCTGGGATACAATCAGTTCTCTTTCACATTCTCCATACATTTATAGATCAAGTTACAGAGATTTTCAGTGAATCAGCCCAAAATATTCAGCATGAGACAATTAACAGCACAGTTAACTTGTTTGAGATTATCATTCTCAGCTTAATTATGCCCTCTCTCACTCCCCGTTCCCCCCAAAAAAATCAATAAGGATGGGGGGGTGGTCATTTTCAACGGGATTTCTGCATGGCTTTTTATAAAACTGCCTGCTCAATATGCAGGTAAACTTACGTACGTCACCTTCACAAGTAAGCGTATCCGAGTTGAGCGGAGGCGTTTGGATTTACACATATGCTTTAAATCATTTGGCAGTATGTGCATAACTTTTCAGGAAATATTTGGGTGCACCAAGTCAAAAAGCACAACTTGAACAATAAAAGTTTTGGTGGGGCAACTTCCAAAGCAGGCTTGTGCACATAAGTCCGCTTGGAAAACTGGAGTCACTTGTGCGTATTTTTGCAGACTTCCTTATGTTTTTCTTATGTTCAGTTTGAAAATTACCCTCTAAGATGCCATCTGAGACATGACTGAAGAAGTTTTAAAAATCAGATTCCACAAAGTGAAGCTAGCTCTTTTCCTAATTGACATTTCTTATTAGGTATTCTCTTACTAGGGGTGTGCATTCGCCACATCCGTTTTGGCAGGTACGATGTGTGTACATCACAGACTTTCTAGTACACGCGTGTATTTTTAATAATGAGATACACGCATACATTAGTTTTCCCGCATGAACCAGAAAGTCAGCAAGGTATGCCATCACAGATGTAATGCATGCACTTCCTTATCTCTTACCCAAAGCATAAAATCAAAATATGGTTTTATTTAAAAGAAAAAAAAGAAATTCCTCACATTCGGTTCTCCGCATTAGCAAGATGATGTTAGCATACTCTACACAAAGGCATCCCTTGGGGCGCCCGGTCCCATCCAGCTCAGTCTTATGCAAACTGTGTTTTGTGAAAAGAACTAATGACTGCACAAAACTGCATCAACTAATTGGCATCCTCTGCCGCTTGGCTTCACAGAAGCGTGCTAATAAAAGCACTTCCCCATTCTCGTGTGTGCAGCGAGAGCACTTACAGTCCCTACAGAGAATGCAGTTTGGGGAACCCTCCTCTATGCCCTGCGGAGAGCTGCACACCAGAGCCACTGCCAGACGGCTAAGCCAATTAAGCTGCAGAACCCCGATTGACAGATTTTCCAACTTGCCATCACGTAAGGCTGGCATCTATTTATAACATCCTGCAGTTTGTGCGATTCTGCACCTTGGCGCATTCACATCATCTGCACGCTTACACAGCAGCACATCATTTGTGTCTTCAGGAGACCATCTTTATTTAACCATGCAGTTTACTTTGGGTGACTTGAACAGTTATAATCAGGTCACACTGTACCCCTTGGCAGAGAACTAGTGGCTACTTTCAGTCTGAAGGCAGTCAATGATGCTTTCGCTGCAGTGAACCGTGCACATTTTCCACGTACAGCGTCATGTTACTGATCAATACTGCATAAACGGAAAAGCGAGACATGCAAACAACAGTAGCCAACCCATGCCTCACTTACAAAAGGGAACTTATAAGTCCCTGCTGTTATTTGGGTAGAACTACCACACTTTTAAAAAACCTCCTTCGGACAATCAGCCTTAATAAACTTCTGGCAAGTGTGCTACTAATGTAAAGTATGAAATGTCAAATTTGAAAGGCTGAAGTTACATTTGCTTCTAGACAAGGGGGAGGCCTCCCTAGCTGAGCTGTGCATTCAACTGATTCTTCCCGTGTCTCCTTTCCATAATATTGCTAGAATATGTCTGCAGCATTTCCTGCTCGAGATAGTAAGTGCTGCAGAGGTGGACATGCTCACATCCTTCATAGCGACATCATAAATGACGGCAGATAAAGACCAAAATCATCCTAGTCTGCCCAGCAAATGTTTTTAGTGTAGTAACTACCACTCTGTTCAGGTCACCCCCAAGCCTTCGGCTTAAAGGCCGGAACTGCTGCTCCTTACAGGTTACTCCCAAGCAGAAATGTAAACCTCAGCTATAACAGAGGTTTATCCCCATTACTTCATTTCCATTCTCTAACCAGCAGGGATCCTGTGTTTGTCCCTGTCGTTGTGAATTCTATTGCCATTCTTGTCTTTACCACTTCTTCTGGGAGGGCATTTCATGCATCCACCTCTGTTTCCATAAGAAATACTTCCTGACATTATTCATGAGTCTACCCCCTTGGAGTTTCATATCATGACCTCTAGTTTTACAGCTTCCTTTCCACTGGAAAAGATTTGATTTTTGTATATTATTAATTCCTTTCGAGTATTTGAAAGTTTGTATCATATCTTCCCTCGCTAGCCTCCTCCAGGAAATATATATTTAGGTGTTTCAGTCATTTCATAAATCTTTCTGTGCAGACCAGACACAATTTTGGTTGCTTTTCTCTGGACCACTTCCATTCTGTCCTTATCCTTTTTGAGATACGGTCTCCAAAACTGAACACAGTACTCCAGGTGAGGCCTCACCAAGGGCCTGCATAGGGACATCACCACCTCATAAGAAGAACATAAGAAAATGCCACACTGGGTCAGACCAAGGGTCCATCAAGCCCAGCATCCTGTTTCCAACAGTGGCCAATCCAGGCCATAAGAACCTGGCAAGTACCCAAAAACTAAGTCTATTCCATGTAACCATTGCTAATGGCAGTGGCTATGCAGCCCAGCATCCCTCTGGCCTTAGCCATGCTTCACTGCCTTCAGATCATCAGACACCATCACCCTGTGGTCTCTCTCCCAGTTCGCACACATCAGTCTTTTGCACCTACCCCACCACATACAACTCTTTTGAATTACTGTTCCCCAAATGCATGACTGTACTTTTCGGCACTGAATTCCTGCTTCCAAACTTTCACTAAACTACTAACCTTTCAAGCTCCTGCTGCAATACACTTGCTGGAAAAAACTGCATTCCTGCTTATCTGTCTCAAGAAGGCCCAGCCTCCGTGGGGAAGCATGGGCCTCATAACCAGGACTTCCGTCTGGAAGTGCAGGTATGGCCAGAAATGAGTTGAAAGGGGTGGAGCGTGGGAAGGCAAGAGACGAGGGCAGGGCTAGCAAGTATCCTGGCCACTGTGGCAGTTTGAACCAGCCCAATTTTCCGATGAACAATAGGGGGGCCTTGGAGATACAGAACAAGCCAGGAAAGCGAGAAGGCAGCTCCATTTGGGTGTGGGATAGCTTACAGAAGCAAAAGCAGGGAGGCCACAGAGGTTTTTACATTTGCCAGAGAGACAACTGAGATCCCTGGTTGTTTCATTTAGAATAAGCGCAACCCAGGCATCTCATGTTTCATATCTCATTTTTTATTGTGCGGTAACTAAGGAGGCATTTTTCAGTAAATTAAACCTGGTAGGAAATTTTCAAAGAAAACTATGGGCCGAATTATAAAAAAAATGTTGCTTGTGTTAAAAGGCCCATATATGCGAGTATGTGCGTCACGCATCAGCAACGCAGATTTTAAAAGCCACTAATTATGCACATGCTTAAAAAACGCGGGGGAGGGGGGCGGAAAAGAGGAGGGGTATGGGTGTTCCAGGCAGGGACACAGTTACGCATGTAAATCTATATTTTAAAACCGGAGGACGCAGTGCGTGGCAACTTGTCAACCATGTATATTTACTGCTCCTCCTGCAGAAATCACTTTTTAGATCTAACATGAGCTGATGAGGGGTCCAGGTCAACTGGGAGGAGTTCAGGCTGAAGAAGCAGGAGTCTGGATGACCTCAAGATAGACTGGGCAAACTAGAGGACTAATTGGTAAAACTGAGAATATACTTTGCATGAACATGTTTTAAAATCCATTTACCTGAGTGCATTAAAGTCGACAATACTTAAAAAGGGCTCCAGGGGCGATCTGGGAAACCAAAGACTGGTTAGCCTAACTTCAGTGCCAGGAAAAATAGTGGAAAGTGTTCTAAATATGAAAATCACAGACATATAGAAAGACATGGTTTAATGGAACAAAGTCAGCATGGCTTTACCCAGGGCAAGTCTTGCCTCACAAATCTGCTTCACTTTTTTGAAGGGGTTAATAAACATGTGGATAAAGGTGAACCGGTAGATGTAGTGTATCTGGATTTTCAGAAGGCATTTGACAAAGCTCCTCATGAGAGGAAAAGTAAAAAGTCATGGGATAGGTGGCGATGTTTTTTCGTTGATTACAAATTGGCTAAAAGACAGGAAACAGAAAGTAGGATTAAATGGACAATTTTCTCAGTGGAGAGGGGTGGGCGGTGGAGTGCCTCAGGGATCTGTACTGGGACCAGTGCTTTTCAATATATTTATAAATGAACTGGAAAGGAATACGACGAGTGAGGTAATCAAATTTGCAGATGATACAAAATTATTCAGAGTAGTTACATCACAAGCAGATTGTGATAAATTGCAGGAGGACCTTATGAGACTGGAAAATTGGGCAGCCAAATGGCAGATGAAACTTAAAAGTGGATAAGTGCAATGTGATGCATATAGGGAAAAATAACCCATGCTATAGTTACACAATGTTAGGTTCCATATTAGGTGCTACCACCCAAGTAAGAGATCTAGGCGTCATAGTGGATAACACATTGAAATCATCGGCTCAGTGAGCTGCGGCAGTCAGAAAAGTAAACAATATTGGGAATTATTAGGAAGGGAATGGTGAATAAAACGGAAAATGTCATAATGCCTCTGTATCACTTCATGGTGAGACCACACCATGAGCACTGTGTACAATTCTAGTCACCACATCTCAAAAAAGATATAGTTGTGATGGAAAAGGTACAGAGAAGGGCGACCAAAATGATAAAGGGGATGGAACAGCTCCCCTATGAGGAAAGACTAAAGAGGTTACGGCTGTTCAGTTTGGAGAAGAGACGGCTGAGGGGGGATATGATAGAGGTCTAGAATGGGTAAATGTGAATCGGTTATTTACTCTTTCAGATAATAGAAGGACCAGGGGACACTCCATGAAGTTAACATGTACCACATTTAAAACCAATCGGAGAAAGTTATTTTTCATTCACGCACAATTAAACTCTGGAATTTGTTGCCAGAGGATGTGGTTAGTGCAGTTAGTGTAGCTGGGTTTAAAAAAGGATTGGATAAGTTCTTGGAGGAGAAGTCCATTACCTGCTATTAATCAAGAAGACTTAGAAAATAGTCACTGCTATTACTACCGTGTTTCCCCGAATATAAGACAGCGTCTTACTTTCTTTTTACCCCCAAAAGTCCCACTATGTCTTACTTTCAGGGTATGTCTTATATTGGAAAAAAAACCTGAGTGTTCAAAAAAAAATTATTTTTAAATACCTGTCGGAGGGCCGCGTGGGTCCAGGCGGC
Organism: Rhinatrema bivittatum; assembly: GCF_901001135.1. NCBI lineage: Eukaryota > Metazoa > Chordata > Amphibia > Gymnophiona > Rhinatrematidae > Rhinatrema > Rhinatrema bivittatum. The sequence goes on along the minus strand of NC_042617.1, from coordinate 255,498,802 downwards.
TGGCGGCGGGAGCCGGGTGGTCGCGTGTTAAATCTAGGCCGCGGGCGGGTGGGCGCTTGTTCCAGGCGGCAGCGGGGGGCGGGTGGACGCGCGTTAGTTCGAGACAGCCGGCGGGCGGCCGCGTGTTAAATCTAGGCCGGGTCGCACAGGCGCGCATTCATTCACTGCCGGTGGGGGCTGCCTCGGCAGCCCCCACCGGCAGTGAATGAATGCGCGCACAGGCCCACAGCGCCTGTGCGACCCTTGCGATTCGGCGCTGGGGGCTGCCGGTGGGGGCTCCCGGTGGGGGCTGCGGCAGTGAATGAATTCATTCATCCAGGCGGAGGAGCCGGCTGCTTTCGCCGCTGCCGGCTGCTTTCGGCTGCCGCTGCCGGCTGCTTTCGGCGCTCAAGGCAGTCACATGCTGTGACGTCACGGCATGTGACTGCCTTGAGCGCCGAAAGCAGCCGGCAGCGGCAGCCGAAAGCAGCCGGCAGCAGCGAAAGCAGCCGGCTCCTCCGCCTGGATGAATGAATTCATTCACTGCCGCAGCCCCCACCGGCAGCCCCCACCGGCAGCCCCCAGCGCCGAATCGCAGGGGTCGCACAGGCGCGCATTCATTCACTGCCGGTGAGCCCCCACCGGCAGTGAATGAATGCGCGCCTGTGCGACCCGGCCTAGATTTAACACGCGACCACCCGGCTCCCGCCGCCAGCCGCTTGGACCCACGCGGCCCTCCGACAGGTATTTAAAAATAATTTTTTTTTTAAATGACAGGTACGTCTTACTTTCGGGGGATGTGTTACATTAGCCGACCCCCCTAAAATTCCCACTACGTCTTACTATCAGGGGTGTCTTACTATCGGGGAAACATGGTAGCATCAGTAGCATGGGATCTACTTAGTGTTTGGGTACTTGCTAGGTACTTATAGCCTGGATTGGCCACTGTCGGAAACAGGATGCTGGGCTTGATGGACCCTTGGTCTGACCCAGTATGCAAAGTACGTTTAATCAAGTAATGCCTTAAAATTAGGAGCACACATGCACAATAGGCGTGTTTTAAATCATACGTGTGCAACTACGTGCATTATTTAAAATTCCAGCGTATGTCCACTTGTGCACCCATATGCATGTGTATGGGCGCCGATGCACTCTTCTCAAAGTTACCATTTGTGTGTGGAGTTTTTCTTTTGGGAAGTCGCATATACAGGTACTTGGTGACAAAGTGCCTGTAGTTTGCGTTTCCTCTCTCTTCAGCGAAGGAAAAGGATAAGTAGTATACGTGCAGATCTGAAAATTCAATTTTGTGCATGTACTTTATTCTTCTCACCTAAACATGCCTCCAGGCTCACCCCTTTTTAATATAGGTAAAAGCACGTGAACCCCACGCATTTTTATTTATTTATTTTTTTACACAGTTTGGAGGAAGACAACATAAAGACAAGCCAAGTAGGTGGGAGCTCAAGGCAATCTGCTGCCTGAGATGAGGAATGAGATGGTGTCCCCACCCTTGGAGGACCCCTTTGAGTTTTGATTTAAAATGTTGAGGAAGAGAGGAGGCAGGGGTCAAGGTTCCCAAAGGTGTGACGGATATAGTGTCAGTAATAATATTTCTAGGAAGCTGGCAACCCTGTTACAATCCGGAGACCCCTACCACCTGCCTCCCACTCTTCCTCATCATCTGTCCCCTAAGGAAGTAGGAGATGGATGAATGGCACTCTCTCCCACTTACACCACCTCCATACAATCTTGCTCCTATCTACTTTCCTCCCATTTCCTCCAGTCTTCTCCCTTTTATGCTCTCTTCCTGTCATTCCCTTCTCTTCCCTCCCTCCTCACTCACACATCCTACCCCCTCCATCTCTCTCACCTTCTTTCCCCACCACTTCCCAAAGTGCCCTGCAGGTTCTTTGCCTGAAAGCACGTGACTCAGCAATCATATCTTCTCATTTGCTGCTACCCCCAAAAAATCTGCCGCCTGAAGCGAATGCCTTATGCTGCCTAGTGGTCATTTCGTCACATGATCTCTCTCTCTCCCCTGTTTGAAGAAAGGGAAGCGGAGACCATTCTGAACTTCTCTTTCTGTAGAAATTTGCTGAGATTTCGGAGGTCTAGGATGGGACGCAGGCCTCCTGTTTTCTTTGGAATGAGGAAATAGCGGGAGTAGAATCCTCTGCCCTACTGATGTCGGGGAACTGGTTCCACGGCCCTGGCTTTCAGAAGGGTGGATAATTCTGCTTGCAGAAGAATGATATGATATTTGTGTATCCAAAGAGACTTTGGTGGAGAGTCTTTTGGTACTGTGAGAAAATCCAGATAGAAACCTTGCGTTATAATCGATAGCTGAAAAGTCCTAACCTCTTTAGTCTTTCCTCATAGGGGAGCTGTTTCATTCCCTTTATCATTTTAGTTGCCCTTCTCTGTACCTTCTCCATTGCAATTATATCTTTTTTGAAATGCGGCGACCAGAATTGTACACAGTATTCAAGGTGCGGTCTCACCATGGAGCGATACAGAGGCATTATGACATTTTCCATTTTATTCACCTTCCCTTTCTAATAATTCCCAACATTCTGTTTGCTTTTTTGATTGCTGCAGCACACTGAACCGATGATTTCAATGTGTTATCCACTATGACACCTAGATCTCTTTCTTGGGTAGTAGCACCTAATATGGAACCTAACATTGTTTAACTATAGGCATGGGTTATTTTTCCAAACCTTATTCCAGTAACTTTGTAAATTAAGTATTATGACAAGACCAACATAGAATATCCATGGAGTGTACAAATTTGGCAATTTTGACTGGTGTCCATAGAACCCAATGGGCTATGAAAAACATGGATTGAGTTAAAGAAGCAGAAAGCGATATACAGATTGTTTTAGCCCAGAATTTAGACCATTGAACAGATTCAAACCCATACCAGCATCTTTCTTTTATACTTTCTCAGTACCCACACACCTGGAGCTGCATTTAAGTTTCAAAAATTTATAAAAACCAGACGAGGGTTGGTGGAGGCAAAAACCACATTACAGGTCGACTGACTGGGAGGAAGATCTAGTAGAGCCAAGAAATTGTTATGTGCTAAAATACAATGTTGAAGTTGAACCCATGGAAAATACTACTGAGTAGGCAAACTATACTCCATGCATAAGGCCAAAAAGACTTTAAATGATCGTTAGAAAGCACATGATTTAGACATCATATACTTTTACTGTACCAATGGTTCCATGGGATAGGACACTTATTAATTTGAAATTTAATGTTATACCACAATTGACTGTCTAGAAAAGTGAAAGCCCAGATCAACTGTTAGAAAGGTGAACGCTTCAATTTTAGCTGAAAATACAAAATTATCTTTGTTAGCAGAGGAGAGGGACATTTCAGTGAGAAACTGCAAAGGAATTGGAGAAGAGAGCGCTTCCTACAACAAGAGCCAGATATGTTTAACAACAATCAGGTTGTCAAACAGCCACAATGAACCCTGGTGCAATATAAAAGCTTTATGATATAAGGCAAAGTGAGAAATTAACTCCACCTAGATCCCTGGGAAGCTTCAGTTTCTTTAAAACAATACGAGGGATCTTAGATTTCCACAAGAACTTAACCAGAAGAGATTACAGATGTTTGTACAACCCACCATGAAAAGGCAGTGGAAGCATTGAAAGAATGTAATTTAAGAAAATTCCTTGAGATCCCACAATCTGAGATTTCTGAATTTCCCGGTTTTGAAAAATATTTCTCCACTTGATTTATTCAGACTTTATACAACTCAAATTTTGAAAATGCCTGAAGAGGTGAAACCCGTAGTAACGAAAGCATATTACCTACCAACAGCGGATTCTAATCGTGGAAATATAGATGAACACTTATTACCTGATGTTACCACTTTACTTGAATCCTCACAAGAGATGATTGTGACCCAGAGGAGAACTTTACTGATTTCTTTTGCGTTTCTTATGGATAAAAATAATGTTTCTAAATATTTTTTTAGAAATAGTCAAGAAAAATTCTTTGGTCATAAACTGTGGTGTTTTCCTGATATTGTTAAAGCGACTCAAACTAGGCGTAAACTTTTCATTGATATGAGAGCTGAAGCGATTCAAAAAGGGGCTCAATTTAAACTGCATTTCCCGTGCAAATGTTATATTGTTTACCAGGAACAGAAATATATTTTCCTAGAACCCTCCCAGCTTAGGGATTTCTTGGCTTCTCGCCCCTAAGAAGTCTCACTATAAAGTGGAAACTGAAATAGGCAAGAGTTCTATCAGGCTGTTAATTTTCATGTTGTAATAGATTACCTCAAAATCGCTCCTTATATGAGGTGTCTCCGTATTTCCTTTATTATTTAAAATACAAATTTGTATGTTGCCTTATAAGATGTGAAGATTATTGTGTTTCCATTTGTATTTTATAATTTTCAAACAAGTATTGACTTGGATGTATATTAAAATGAGAAAAAAAAAAAAAAAAGAATATAATTTATCTTAGGAGCAATGGCCTTCTTAAAGCATTTCCATCCTGCCCCACCATGAAAAGTAGCGAGGAGACCATTCATCTGCAGTAGTAACAAATGACCTGGTCGTGGTCCAGTCAGAGGTAGAGGTAGCAGAGTTTGTGCTCATCAATAATGGACATTCTCCTGCCACAAACACAGTCCTTGAAACAGACTGTGGATTTTTTCTTTCTGCACACTGAGGAAAAAATATTTTCTTAATTTTTCTTCCTCCAAATTTGATAGGTACTCTCCTTTTCTTACATCACTGATCACAGTCTTCAAGATCTCCTTGCGGAACTGCGTTATTTTCAGACTCTGGTTCACATGTTTGAGATATAGAACTGCCAAAATGTCCCTTCCTTCTTTGGAAAAACATAGTAAATTAAATATGTTCCTTTTCCTCTCTCTTCTCTTTGTACCATTGCTTCCAGATAGTCTGTCTATTGTTGGCTATACTGCCTTTTTTCAATTCCTGCATGGTGAAAAAACAAAGGCTCCTCTTATTGGGGTTTTCAGCTCCAAGACATATCACCACCAAATTATTCTAGGACCCACTGGTCTCGAGTTATGTGGGTCCACTCCTTGTAGTACTGCTGTGGACATCCATCTACTGACAAGGTGAGGAGTGTCCAGCGCAACATCACCGGAGACCTGGAAGTGCACGATAGGCCGAGTCACCACTGCTAACCTTGGGCGGAGTCTTCTCTCCTGCAGCACTTTTATTTTTTCAAGCTTTTTAAAGGTACAGAGTAACCACGAAATGGAAATAGAGGGATCTTGCCCATATTGCTCTGACAAGAGGAAGAGCAACCACCTTTCTGACTGTTGACCTGGAGGAGCCCCTGACTTCTGGGCAACAACCTGATGTTAAGGCTGTTGCCCCAGGAGCCACTTTCTTCTACCTTCCTGCTGCACCAGACATCACTAACCATCTGCTGGAGGCAGAGAACTACTGACACCTTCCCTGCTGCACAAGAATGCATAGCGAGGCTCATAAGGTCAGATCAATTTGCTCTCTGCCTCCATCTGCTGGTAGCTGGGACAAATCCCACTTGTCTGGATTGGCTTGGCAGGACAATGAAGTGCTTTTCGGGGGCTGCTGAGGTAAATAAGGCAACTTTTAAAAGACAAACATTGAATTTTTACAGAAAAAACAGAGAATGAGATGCACGTCTGTGCTGGTGCTCGGATGAAGAGAGACTGAAGGGGCTCAAGAGGCAAACGCCTGTGCTCAGTAGATCAATCGCTCTACTAGCTGAGCCAGAGGTCCATTGGGTGCCGCCAGAAGACGTCACCTCACATATGATGGCTAATTCAGCCCTGCTTATTGACAGAAAACATTTATTTCTTAAGTTAAACTGTCACATGCAATGGAATGTGAATAAACAGGATTCCCAAGATAAATTACTTGGGGTTTTTTTTATACTTCCTACCCATGTGCCACACCAGGTCTTTAGAAATTTAGAATTTTTCTGACATGGAAGACAAGAATCCACTTAAAAACCTTTATTACTTGATAAAATAAACAGAAGATTGATCAACTTTCCCAAACTATGACTACAATTCCTTAACAATCCAGATAAGAACTGTGATCTCCTGGAGGACTCAGCTATTTTATTATCATTGGGTAGAGATGGAACTGTGTCCATTAAGTTTATTCCACAGTGGATACGAGATAACTCACAACAACAACAACAAAATTACTAACCTTTGTACTTCTGTTTCCTAATTTGTGACATAAAACTGTATTCCAAAGTGAGTGGGCAGGTAGCAATCACTTGCTTCATTTATATTTTCTCAAATTGCACTAATCAAATGTTAAAGGAACAAGAATGTAAATGTAGAATGTTGAGATTACTTACCTGGTAATCTTGTTTTCCTTAGTGTAGACAGATGGACTCAGGACAAATGGGATAGTATCCGCGTGCTAGCAGTTGGAGACGGATCTGACGTCAGCACGGGGGCGTGTATATATCCCCACAGGAAGCGCAGCTGTTCAGTAATCTTCCTTGCAAAAGCTGTTATGGATGTGTGTACTGACGCTCAGTGAAAAGTAAAGAAAAAAGTGAAAACAGGCCTCCCCTGACCGATTGACAGTGGCTGGAGACCGCCAGCCTTCCCAACCGGAAGGCGTGGACAGTGGCAGAGTGTACGCTCTTAGGAAAACAAATGTCAAAGGCTTACCTGGAATCGGTGAAACCCATGTACACAGGCAGCTGGGCGGGATGCTGAGTCCATCTGTCTACACTAAGGAAAACAAGATTACCAGGTAAGTAATCTCAACATTTCCTGGCGTGTAGCCAGATGGACTCAGGACAAATGGGATGTACCACAGCTTTACACCCCACCTGGGCGGGAGGCTGCCTGAGGACCATGTAGTACCGCCCTCGCAAAAGCAGAGTCCTCCCTGGCCTGGACATCCAGACGGTAGAACCGAGAAAAGGTATGGAGGGAGGACCATGTCGCCGCTTTACAGATGTCCGCCGGTGACAGCATCCGGGATTCAGCCCAAGACGCCGCTTGGGCTCTGGTAGAATGAGCCTTAACCTGTAGAGGCGGAGCCTTCCCAGCCTCCACGTAGGCGGCTCTGACAACGTCTTTAATCCAGCGGGCAATGGTGGGCCGAGAGGCCGCTTCACCTTGCTTCTTCCCGCTGTGTAGGACGAACAGATGGTCTGTCTTCCGCAGGTCTTGAGTCATTGTCAGATACCTGGGCAGCAATCTGCCGATGTCGAGATGGCGTAATAAACGGCCTTCTTCAGATTTCTTCAAACCTACCGTGGTAGGCAAGGATATGGTTTGGTTAAGATGAAATTGTGAAACCACTTTAGGGAGAAAGGAGGGAACCGTCCGAAGATGGATAGACTCCGAAGTGATACGTAGAAAGGGATCACGGCAGGACAGTGCTTGTAGTTCAGAGATGCGGCGTGCGGAGCATACGGCCAGCAGGAATACCAACTTCAGGGTTAGAGACCATGGCTGGATCCATAGGTGTCTCCTGGCGGCCACGGAAGACGAGATCCCCTTAGCCGTGGTTCGAACCAAATCCGATGCGGCATCGGTGAGGAAGGAAAGAGCGGGCTCCATGTCAGCCGCCGGAGCGTTGTTCCGGACCTGAGACAAGCAGGCACGAGTGACCACCGTGCAACAGGCCGCAATCCTCAAAGAAAGAGCTGCCACCTCAAAATTTTGCTTCAGAATGGCGTCCATCCGCCTGTCATGGGGCTCCCTGAGGGCCGTACCCCCTTCCACAGGAATTGTAGTGCGCTTGACCACAGCGCTAATCAAGGCGTCCACCTGAGGGCAGGCCAGCAGGTCCTGGAGAGCCGGTGCCAATGGGTACATGCCTTTCAGGGCCCGGCCCCCTTGAAATGAGGCCGCCGGTGCTGCCCATTCCAAATCAATGAGTTGCTGAGCCGCCTGCAAGAAAGGAAAATGGCGGGCTGTAGGACGAAGACCTTCCAGCAGGGGGTTCTGCGCAGAAGGAATCGAAGCACTGGGACCAGTGATATCCAACTCCGCCAGACACTGAGACACGAGGTCCGAGAGGTCCTCCTTAGGGAAAAAGCGCCGCATAGTCCTATATGGCGCAATCCCCGGGGGGAGGTCCCCTTCGTCCGGGAGTTCGGACTCGTCCGGCGAAACCTCCTGGTCCGACTGATCGGGACTGTCCAGTGGCGGGAGGTCCCGCTCCCGAGAAGGCTGCGAGGGCCCAGGAACAGGATCCCTAGGGGCTGCCATCATGGTGGCAGCCGCAGCATGCGCCATAGACGCCGCCACCGCAGGAACCGCAGCAACCGCCGGAAGAACAGGCGCAGCAGGGACCGTAGGGCCTGGATGCGAAGCCGTCTGCATCTGGACAAAGGCATGAATTCCCTGAAAAAGATCCACCCAGGAAATGGAAGCAGCCTCAAAACGCCGGGGTACAAGCTCCCCCGGGATTCCTGAGCGGTCGAGACTGCCTCCCAAATCCGGTGTAGCCGCAGGTGAACTGTCAAAAAACTGCGGCTGAGATTGGTCCTGGCCGGAGGGTCCCCCGGCCGCCGCACATTGGGTACATAGGGAGTCGGGGTCAGTACTGCGCGTGGCACGAAGGTGGCATGCAGAGCAGAGGCCTAGAGCTGAAACGTCTAGGGCAAGCGGCGGCGCCGCTGCGGCCGCGAGCTGATCCATTAGCAAAATATAGCAAGCGTGCGCTACTTATGCGGCAGCAATTGGCTGAATAGAACAGGCGCACAATAACAATAGTAAGCGGCAGTAATAGGCGCTGAATAGAACAGGCGCACAATAGCAATAGGAAGCAGCAGCAATAGGCGCTGAATAGAGCAAGCGCACAATAGCAAGAGCAAGCGGCAGCAAATAGGTGCTGAGCAAAACAAGCGCACAATAGCAATAGTAAGCGGCAGCAAGAGGCGCTGAGTAAAAACAGGCGCACAAGAGCAAGAGTATGCGGCAGCAATAGGCGCTGAAAATAACAGGCGCACAATAGCAACAGGCTGTGGCAGCAAGAGGCGCTGAGTAGAACAGGCGCACAATAGCAACAGTGTGCGGCAGCAATAGGCGCCGAGCAGAATAGGCGCACAATAGCAACAGTGTGCTGTAGCAATAGGCGCTGAGCCGAATAGGCACACAATAGCAACAGGCTGCGGCAACCACCAGCAACGGCCAGAGGCACACAGTACTAAGCAGGTAGCAATATACACATAATGGCAGTCAATAGACATACAGCAGCAATATGCGGCACATACTCACAGTGGCAGCCAATAAGCAAGAACAAGGAGGAAAGAAAGCCGCGCCCATTACAGGCGCGGAATACCTGAGTAAGGCCACAAATGGCGTCCTCCACGGCTTGCCACGCCGCCGGTCCTCTAGATAGCGGAGACCTGGGTGAAGAGACGTACGCCGTACCAAATCTTCAGCGCTGCCGGGCAGGATTACAAGCGGTCTCCGGCTGCGAGGGGAAAGGGCCGATACCTTTCACCGCCGCGGTTGAAGCACTGCACCCGCTACCTCGTCCACGCCGGGAGCGAGGGCCTCGGCGGGACCGAGGACTTTCACCTCCGGGGGACCACGGCAGTCACCCCGGGAAGCTCAACTGGGGGGCACGGCCAGAACGGCCCCTGAGGAGCGCGGGGCTCAAAAAGGTGTTGAAGAAAGGTAAAGTAGAATCTAGAAGAGAAGAAAACAAAAATGAAAGTAGTCTTGGAAAGCACGCTGAACCAGCGTGCAGGCACTCCAAACTGCTTTGGAGACGGAAATTACTGAACAGCTGCGCTTCCTGTGGGGATATATACACGCCCCCGTGCTGACGTCAGATCCGTCTCCAACTGCTAGCACGCGGATACTATCCCATTTGTCCTGAGTCCATCTGGCTACACGCCAGGAAATTTAAGTACATCTGATCAACTTTTTCAAAGGAACATAATAAATGATAGTACAAAAAGAACAACTGGCTTATTCAAACTGCCTAGTTGAGATTCTTCTTCCCTAGTATTTTACCACCTTGGTAGAGGAGCACAAAAATTCCCACTGTCCAAACCAATACTATCTTCCCCCCTTCCTCTATCCCAGGGGTCGGGAACCCATGGCTCGCGAGCCAGATATGGCTCTTTTGAGGGCTGCATCTGGCTCGCAGACAGTCGCCACACTTTCCCGCTGACCCAGCTGCTCCCCGGTCCTCCTCCGCCCGGGCTTAAAATGCTGTCAGCCCGGGCGGAACGCGGCAGGACAGCTGAAGTCAGCGGCACCGGCGTGCTATCTTCTTCCCGCCCCCCCGTGGCCCGGAAGAGGAAGTGGAGAGTATCGGGTGCCTGCGCGGCAAGAAGAGGCCACGCTAGTGCGCTCGGCATCGGCCCGAAGAAAAGACGACTGCAGCACGGCTCGGAGGAAAATGGAGAGGTTCAACCGCGGCCGATGGGACTCCGCCTCCGCGAGGGCTGAAAATGAAGAGGTTAGCGTTGGGAGGAGGCTGCTGCTGCCGCGAGTTCCTGGGGTGGGGGAGCGAGCTCATTCACTCTCTCTCAGTGCTAACCGAGAGCCTGTACATGTGAAAGAGAGTATGTCTGTGATTGAGAGCCTGCCTGTGAGAGAGAGAGAGAGAGAGAGCATGAATGTAAGTTTACCATTGGGAACCTGTATGTGTAAGTTTGTGATTGAAAACCTGTTTGTGTGAAAGAGTATGTGTGTATGATTGAGATCCTTTGTGTGTGAGAGAAATCATGTGTATGTATGATTAAGAGCCTGTGTGTATAAGTAAGAGAGAGATCATGTGTGTCTGTGTGTGATTGAGAGCTGGTTTAGGTGAGTGAGCATGTGAGTATGTGATTGAGAGCCTGTGTTTAAATGAGAGAGAGAGAGAGAGCATGTGTGTCTGTGTGTGATTGAGAGCTGATTTAGGTGAGGGAGCATGTGAGTATGTGATTGAGAGCCTGTGTGTAAATGAGAGAAAGAGAGGACATGTTTCTATGGTTCCATGTAAAGCCCCTTTCTCTTCTGGGCAGTTCATCGTTTTATGTAAACCGGAGTGATTTGTGGTTCTCACAAGAACTTCGGTATATAAAAATTAAAAATAATAATAATAATAATAATAATAATAATAAATAATAATGTTTGTAAGCATGTGAATGAGAGTCTGTGTGAGAGAAAAAGCATGTATTTATGTGATTGAAAGCCTGTGTGTGTGTGTAAGCGTGAAAAGATAGCATGTGTGTAAATGCGTAATTAAGAGCCTATATAAGTGAGAGAGAAAAAACATGGGTATATGTGAGTACTGAGAGCATGTGTGTATAGGTGTGTCATTGAGAGCCAGTGTGAGAGAGAGCGCTGGTATGTGACTGAGAGAGGAGAAAGTTCCAAGCAAACCACCCCACCTCCTGCTAATTCAGAACAATCTCAGGACACCTGATATCAAACGTTCCCAGGTATGCAGAGGAAAAAAATTTTTGTATCCTTATTTTTCATTACTGGGTCTTTGTGTCTCCTATTTTGAAATATTTTGTTGGTATCTGGAAATGTTTTATATGAGTTTTTAATTATTGGATATTCCACTCATCAGCTGTTTCGAAATATGTTCTTTTTGTTAGTACAGTTTTACTGCTGATGATTTTATATTTCTTGATTTGTTTTATAAGGATGGGTGATGTTTCTTTTTTCCTTTGTTACACTGCATACAGAGACTCTGGCTTGTTGCAGTTTCCAATTCAGTTTTTTCTGCATGCTTCTTGTTATGCGTTTTGGTCTCTTTATTCTATGTTAGGTGAGGGACAGCACATGATTCAGGTGAGGTTTTCTGCTGGCGTGTAGTTTCTGTGTAGGACTCTATAGCAGCCTGACTTGGTCAGTTTTCCTAATAGGAGATGTATTGGTGTCTTAAGGCCTGGTGTAATATTTTCAGAGACTTATTGTACTTTAAAAGTGTGATCTTACATAAAATGCACACATTTACTTGTATTTAGTTTTAAACATATTGTATGGCTCTCATGGAATTACATTTTAAAATATGTGGCGTTTATGGCTCTCTCAGCCAAAAAGGTTCCTGACCCCTGCTCTATCCCATTCCCCACCAGTCCTCTCAACCCTGCTCTGCCACTGCTCTCCACAACTATCCTAAGTATGTTCTTCACCAGCTCTTTACCACCAAGCGTTTTAAAATTCTGACATGGTTTTGGTTACCACTGCCTCTTCTGGTAGACTAGTACATAGTGTATCCATAGTCTAGGCTGATTCTATCATACCCTGACTCCTCCCAATTATCTCCACTTCCTACCTATATCACAACTAGAGATGTAAAGATGGAGAAAAACCCAGAAATAAATTCTGGGAAGGAATAAATAGGTTGGGGAAAAATAGGAAGTTTGATGCATATGTGTTTAAAATTGTTCATTCTTAACTAATAAATAGCTTGGTATATATTTCTCCAGTGTTTTAAAATCGATAGTACAGCTTCAGAAAATTACTACAGTAGTTCTGAATATTCTTAAAAGGTATATATGTTTTGGCAGGGATATTGGAACAATGGTCAGGTCATTCCTTTACTTCTAGCATACTAGACAGGGCCAGGTCCCTGGTGATTTCTCCTTTTTCCCTCATTCTTTCCATCTTTCTCTCATCTGCTCCTTTCATTGGAAGCTCTTCTCACAACTCTGTCTCTCATCTACCTCCCCAATACATTTTCCTCTCTCCTATCCTTTCAATCATTTTGTCTCCCATTCTCTCCTCCTCTTATTTGTCTGTCACATCATCCCTCATTTCTATGCCTTTCCCATTCTTATCCCTTGCCTCCACAAGCATTATTTCTCTCTTCCTCAGCATCTGCCTCTCACTCCCCTCATCACCAGCATCCATTCCCTCTGTGGATTCCCCTCCCCTTATCTTTCAGGCAGCCTGAGCAGCAGCTCATCCAGGGACTGGCGACCACCAAACACAGAGTGTGCTGGTATTAGATGCACGTTCAAAAGTCACAGGCCAACACTTCCCTGGCTGCTGATTTCATGTATTACAAGATCAGTATAACGTCCCACTGTGTTTCACAAATCAGGACAGAGGCTTGAGACTGAATTAAACATATTACATATGCTGTGCTGCTCACGGTCAGGGCAGTTGCTATCATACTTCCTTAGTCTGCTTGTCTGTGGAGCAGCTTGATGGTACTGTCCTCAAAACCTGGCACGGAGCAAAATCAGAATTGAACTAGTAGGATGAACAAATAAATCCTACTCATAAGAACATAAGAAATTGCCATGCTGTGTCAGACCAAGGGTCCATCAAGCCCAGCATCCTGTTTCCAACAGAGGCCAAACCAGGCCACAAGAACCTGACAATTACCCAAACACTAAGAAGATCCCATGCCACTGATGCAATTAATAGCAGTGGCTATTCCCTAAGTAAACTTGATTAATAGCCATTAATGGACTTCTCCTCCAAGAACTTATCCAATCTTTTTTTGAACCCAGCTACACTAACTGCACTAACCACATCCTCTGGCAACAAATTCCAGAGCTTTATTGTGCGTTGAGTGAAAAAGAATTTTCTCCAATTAGTCTTAAATGTGCTACTTGCTAACTTCATGGAATGCCCCCTAGTCCTTCTATTATTCGAAAGTGTAAATAACCGAGTCACATCTACTCGTTCAAGACCTCTCATGATCTTAAAGACCTCTATCATATCCCCCCTCAGCCGTCTCTTCTCCAAGCTGAACAGCTCTAACCTCTTCAGCCTTTAAGAACATAAGAAAATGCCATACTGGGGCAGACCAAGGGTCCATCAAGCCCAGCATCCTGTTTCCAACAGTGGCCAATCCAGGCCATAAGAACCTGGCAAGTACCCAAAAACTAAGTCTATTCCATGTAACCATTGCTAATGGCAGTGGCTATTCTCTAAGTGAACTTAATAGCAGGTAATGGACTTCTCCTCCAAGAACTTATCCAATCCTTTTTTAAACACAGCTATACTAACTGCACGAACCACATTCTCTGGCAACAAATTCCAGAGTTTAATTGTGCGTTGAGTAAAAAAGAACTCTCTCAGATTAGTTTTAAATGTGCCCCATGCTAACTTCATGGAGTGTCCCCTAGTCTTTCTACTATCCGAAAGAGTAAATAACCGATTCACATCTACCCGTTCTAGACCTCTCATGATTTTAAACACCTCTATCATATCTCCCCTCAGTCGTCTCTTCTCCAAGCTGAAAAGTCCTAACCTCTTTAGTCTTTCCTCATAGGGGAGTTGTTCCATTCCCCTTATCATTTTGGTAGCCCTTCTCTGTACCTTCTCCATCGCTCCATTCCTCATAGGGGAGCTGTTCCATCCCCTTTATCATTTTGGTCGCCCTTCTCTGTACCTTCTCTATCGCAACTATATCTTTTTTGAGATGCGGCGACCAGAATTGTACACAGTATTCAAGGTGTGGTCTCACCATGGAGCGACACAGAGGCATTATGACATTTTCTGTTCTATTAACCATTCCCTTCTTAATAATTCCTAACATTGTTTGCTTTTTTGACTGCTGCAGCACACTGAGCCGATGATTTTAAAGTATTATCCACTATGATGCCTAGATCTTTTTCCTGGGTGGTAGCTCCTAATATGGAACCTAACATCGTGTAACTACAGCAAGGGTTATTTTTCCCTATATGCAACACCTTGTACTTGTCCACATTAAATTTCATCTGCCATTTGGATGCCCAATCTTCCAGTCTTGAAAGGTCCTCCTGTAATGTATCACAGTCTGCTTGTGATTTAACTACTCTGAATAATTTTGTATCATCCGCAAATTTGATAACCTCACTCGTCGTATTCCTTTCCAGATCATTTTTATATATATTGAAAAGCACCGGTCCAAGTACAGATCCCTGAGGCACTCCACTGTTTACCCTTTTTCCACTGGAAAAATTGACCATTTAATCCTACTCTGTTTCCTGTCTTTTAACCAGTTTGTAATCCACAAAAGGACATCGCCTCCTATCCCATGACTTTTTTGTTTTCTTCGAAGCCTCTCATGAGGGACTCATGTCTACTAGAATATGGCTCTCAAGGATATTACAATCAGGAGCCAGGAAGTGCTGGTATCCCATTAGTTTTAACACTTCTCGCAGTTCTGGCACAAACTGTATGCAGCAATCAGCAGCCATGAGGTGGGCTTTCTTCGCTCCTCCTGCCGGGTCCTAAATTGTAATGGCACAGCAATCTACTCAACGTCTGCTGAGTGGCTGCACTCACCTTAAAGGAAACACTGGCCACAACATTTATGAGCTAGTAATTCTCACATGGAATGACAGTATATAAAACATTTAAATAAATAACAGGGAAGGGTTGATTACTAGTAGGTGCTGGGTTCCGACAGTCGCTCAGCAGCGCATGGTTCGGAGAGATGTATCTTTAAAGGATACTAATGATGTATTAGAATTAGGGCATCCCGACAGTGAGGTTCCAATAATTAGAAAAGTAGTCCAAGTGCCTGTAACTAAAAACTCACCTGAGCTAAAAAATTCTAACTTATCCCTATCAATTAAAAAGCAGAATAAAAATACAATCAAAAAACAAACTTTGAAATGTTTGTATAATAATGCCAGAAGTCTAAGAAGTAAGATGGGAGAATTAGAATGTATAGCAGTAAATGATGACATAGACTTAATTGGCATCTCAGAGACATGGTGGAAAGAGGATAACCAATGGGACAGTGCTGTACAAATTATATCGCAATGACAGAGAGGAGCAGTCGGGAGGAGGTGTGGCGCTTTATGTCCGGGATGGCATAGAGTCCAACAGGATAAACATCCTGCATGAGACTAAATACAAAATTGAATCTTTATGGGTAGAAATCCCTTGTGTATCAGGGAAGACTACAGTGATAGGGGTATACTACCGTCCACCTGGTCAAGATGGTGAGATGGACAGTGAAATGCTAAGAGAAATTAGGGAAGCTAACCAAATTGGTAGTGCAGTAATAATGGGAGACTTCAATTACCCCAATATAGACTGGGTAAATGTATCATCGGGTCACGCTAGAGAGATAACGTTCCTGGATGGAATAAATGATAGCTTTATGGAGCAATTGGTTCAGGAACCGACGAGAGAGGGAGCAATTTTAGATCTAATTCTCAGTGGAGCACAGGACTTGGTGAGAGAGGTAACGGTGGTGGGGCCCCTTGGCAATAGTGATCATAATATGATCAAATTTGATTTAATGACTGGAAAAGGAACAGTGTGCAAATCCAAGGCTCTCGTGCTAAACTTTCAAAAGGGAAACTTTGATAAAATGAGAAAAATTGTTAGAAAAAAACTGAAAGGAGCAGCTACAAAAGTAAAAAATGTCCAAGAGGCGTGGTCATTGTTAAAAAATACCATTCTAGAAGCACAGTCCAGATGTATTCCACACATTAAGAAAGGTGGAAAGAAGGCAAAACGATTACCGGCATGGTTAAAAGGGGAGGTGAAAGAAGCTATTTTAGCCAAAAGATCTTCATTCAAAAATTGGAAGAAGGATCCAACAGAAGAAAATAGGATAAAGCATAAACATTGGCAAGTTAAATGTAAGACATTGATAAGACAGGCTAAGAGAGAATTTGAAAAGAAGTTGGCTGTAGAGGCAAAAACTCACAGTAAAAACTTTTTTAAATATATCCGAAGCAGAAAGCCTATGAGGGAGTCAGTTGGACCGTTAGATGATCGAGGGGTTAAAGGGGCACTTAGAGAAGATAAGGCCATCGCGGAAAGATTAAATGATTTCTTTGCTTCGGTGTTTACTGAAGAGGATGTTGGGGAGGTACCCGTAATGGAGAAGGTTTTCATGGGTAATGATTCAGATGGACTGAATCAAATCACGGTGAACCTAGAAGATGTGCTAGGCCTGATTGACAAACTGAAGAGTAGTAAATCACCTGGACCGGATGGTATACACCCCAGAGTTCTGAAGGAACTAAAAAATGAAATTTCAGACCTATTAGTAAAAATTTGTAACTTATCATTAAAATCATCCATTGTACCTGAAGACTGGAGGATAGCAAATGTAACCCCAATATTTAAAAAGGGCT
Source organism: Rhinatrema bivittatum (assembly GCF_901001135.1). NCBI lineage: Eukaryota > Metazoa > Chordata > Amphibia > Gymnophiona > Rhinatrematidae > Rhinatrema > Rhinatrema bivittatum. The sequence goes on along the minus strand of NC_042617.1, from coordinate 255,481,795 downwards.
CCAGGGGCGATCCGGGAAACTACAGACCGGTTAGCCTGACTTCAGTGCCAGGAAAAATAGTGGAAAGTGTTCTAAACATCAAAATCACAGAACATATAGAAAGACATGGTTTAATGGAACAAAGTCAGCATGGCTTTACCCAGGGCAAGTCTTGCCTCACAAATCTGCTTCACTTTTTTGAAGGAGTTAATAAACATGTGGATAAAGGTGAACCGGTAGATATAGTATACTTGGATTTTCAGAAGGCGTTTGACAAAGTTCCTCATGAGAGGCTTCTAGGAAAAGTAAAAAGTCATGGGATAGGTGGCGATGTCCTTTCGTGGATTGCAAACTGGCTAAAAGACAGGAAACAGAGAGTAGGATTAAATGGGCAATTTTCTCAGTGGAAGGGAGTGGACAGTGGAGTGCCTCAGGGATCTGTATTGGGACCCTTACTGTTCAATATATTTATAAATGATCTGGAAAGAAATACGACGAGTGAGATAATCAAATTTGCAGATGACACAAAATTGTGCAGAGTAGTTAAATCACAAGCAGATTGTGATAAATTGCAGGAAGACCTTGTGAGACTGGAAAATTGGGCATCCAAATGGCAGATGAAATTTAATGTGGATAAGTGCAAGGTGATGCATATAGGGAAAAATAACCCATGCTATAATTACACGATGTTGGGTTCCATATTAGGTGCTACAACCCAAGAAAGAGATCTAGGTGTCATAGTGGATAACACATTGAAATCGTCGGTTCAGTGTGCTGCGGCAGTCAAAAAAGCAAACAGAATGTTGGGAATTATTAGAAAAGGAATGATGAATAAAACGGAAAATGTCATAATGCCTCTGTATCGCTCCATGGTGAGACCGCACCTTGAATACTGTGTACAATTCTGGTCGCCGCATCTCAAAAAAGATATAATTGCGATGGAGAAGGTACAGAGAAGGGCTACCAAAATGATAAGGGGAATGGAACAACTCCCCTATGAGGAAACACTAAAGAGGTTAGGACTTTTCAGCTTGGAGAAGAGACGACTGAGGGGGGATATGATAGAGGTGTTTAAAATCATGAGAGGTCTAGAACGGGTAGATGTGAATCGGTTATTTACTCTTTCGGATAGTAGACGGACTAGGGGACACTCCATGAAGTTAGCATGGGGCACATTTAAAACTAATCGGAGAAAGTTCTTTTTTACTCAACGCACAATTAAACTCTGGAATTTGTTGCCAGAGAATGTGGTTCGTGCAGTTAGTATAGCTGTGTTTAAAAAAGGATTGGATAAGTTCTTGGAGGAGAAGTCCATTACCTGCTATTAAGTTCACTTAGAGAATAGCCACTGCCATTAGCAATGGTTACATGGAATAGACTTAGTTTTTGGGTACTTGCCAGGTTCTTATGGCCTGGATTGGCCACTGTTGGAAACAGGATGCTGGGCTTGATGGACCCTTGGTCTGACCCAGTATGGCATTTTCTTATGTTCTTTCTTATGTTCTTATGAACCAATCCAGAAATAGGAGACAGGCTAGAAACAAATGGAAAACACTGAACAAATCAGCAAACAGGAACATAAGTGAAGAGATGCACAAATCAGAATTAGAAGATAGTGAATAAAATTATTTCCAGAATAAATTTAATAGAAAATGAATCAGAACTTCCAGATATCCAGAAAGCCAAATGTTTGTTAGTATAGAAAACAAATGGAGAAAGTTCCATTTTGTTCATTTTTCCTGCTGGCAATTTTAAATTCTGATAAATTTAAGTTACGCTTTTATATAAAATTAAAAATTCATCAAGGCACAAACTATGTAGTCTTATTTGTGAACCTCACAAAAACAGCTTTGAGATCCATACATAACATATGAGTCTTCTTAATTTTAATATCTACGATAGTATACTGTCATAGCCTATGACCCATTTTACATAAAATGTACTTGTGTCTTTTCATTCAGTTTTTGATATAAATCATTTTATGCATCAAATTTCTTCATAATTGTTCAAGCAAAAATATTTTATATATGTATATACCATGAACTATATTGCTACTCAAGTACAATTATTTATTAACTGTTTTTTTCCCCGTTTCCCTCAACTTAAAATTTCAGGGAAATTTACATCTTTAATCAGGACCATGAAAAACACAAAAGCTCAAGCACACCGGTAAAGCATGGAAGGCATCTGAATACAGACCTTAAGCGATCTGTGTTACCAATTGTTTCAAATAGATATTATTGCTCATACGCTTTAGAGTAGGTTTTTGCTACTAAACTGCGTTCGGTGGATATTAGTAATTGATTCCTATCTTTATGAATGCTACATTAGCTTTTGCTGTTCCTGCTTTATATAAGCACTACGCATTCTAATGCATTGTCTTAAGGAGTCTATGAGAACAAGTACAAATAAATTATATATATATTTTTTTTTTTTGTATTTAATCATTTTTATTATTAAAGCATACAGAGCATAAGCAATTAACAGTATGAACCGGTGATGTATACAAACACCTTAAAACTGTAAAATTGAAAAACATAGAAACATAAGTACCCCAACGCTTCAATAGAAGTTTTTGTGAATAAAGAAAACCCACCCTCCCCTCCCTCCCCCAGAACATCATGGGTATCATCACAGTCTTAGAAATCAAAATGCAAGAAAAATGGCAAAATTACACATGGGGTTAAGAATAGGTAGCTGTTCAGTTCCAAAAGGGACATGTCGTGGGTGAGGCCAGTTCAAGGTGAGAAATGAGGCCGGCAGTAAGTGTGTGTCATCCGCTCCCTGGGCATTGGAGCAAAGCTCTGCAAGTCTGTGTATCAATGCTGCGTGGTCAGCCAAGACTGATACAGCCCCCAGATTTTGAGGAAAGAGGGTAGTCTATTGTGATGGACCGCTGTAAGCCGAGCCAATTGATAAGTATTATGAAGCTTAGATAGGACCTCAGGTAGGCTAGGCACCACGCTGTCTTTCCAATGAGACGCCAGGGCCAGGCGAGCTGTAATGAAAACTTGCTGTAGAAAGCGCTGGGCAGCCTTGTGGACTGTTTCCATAGGTAGACTTAAGAGAATATGCCACGGTTGGACCGGCCGTGGTACAGCTAGGATAGAAGTAGTCCAAGTAATAATCATCTGCCAGTATGTAGCAACCACTGGGCATTGCCACCACATGTGATAATATGTTCCTACGGCTCCACAATTCCTCCAGCAGCGGTCAGATATGGTAGGAGTCATTCTATGAAGTCTATCAGGCGAATAATGCCAACGATAAAGCAGTTTATAACAGTTCTCCTGCAACCTGGCAGAGATAGAACATTTATGTGCAGAGGTGAAGACAAGATCCCAGTCGGTGGGGGATAATTCTTGCAAAAAGTCCTCACCCCATATAGTTTGTTGCCGAAATGGAGGTACCACCCGCCCAGCCAACAACTGGTACACTTTTGATATAAGCCCACGCATAGAATTCGCTTGTTGACAATAGTTTACAAAGAGGGTACCTGTCAGACGCAAATTACCCTTTCTGAGTGCTCTCTTAAGTATATGGTACAATTTGGCATACAGTAAAAAGTCTATATGATCTAATGCATATTGAGAGCGCAATTCCTCTTGAGACATAAGGAGTCCCTGTCTGAGCAGATGATCTAGCCGAACAATGCCCACCTGCAACCACTGGTACGCAGCCTCAGGAGCGTGGGGCCGGGGTAGCAGGGCGTTGGCGAAAATATAGGTCATTACAGTATATTGTTCTGGGCCTACAAGGATGGCTTTCCATCTCACCCAAACCCTAAGTGTGGTTGTCAGGGCGTAGGGTAGGTATGAAACCCCCTGCCTTGTGTGTTTTGGTTGCCAAGGCAGGGCCGATAGTGGTTGTTCTCCTGAGAAAGTGCGCTCAAAGTCCATTGTGGTAACATTCTGGTACGATGGAGAATGACGAGAGCCCATAACTGGGCCGCACAGTAATACCACTCTAAGTTCGGTACGCTGAGTCCCCCTCGTAATTTTGGAAGGTACAATGTACCACGCGCCACCCTTGGCGGCCGCTTTCGCCAAATAAAACCAAAAATAAGGGCTTGCCACTTAAGGATAGAGGGAGGTAGATAGATGGGGATGGTCGTAAAAAAGTAAAGGAGCCTCTGTAAAACATTCATTTTAATAATGGCTATGCGTCCCAGCCAGGAGAACGTACCCTTAGACCATTTCCCCAAATCCCTCTGAATAGTTTGTATCAAAGGCGTGTAATTGAGATCAAAAAGCTGGTCGGCATGCCGTCCTATGCGAATGCCTAAATACTTCAATGCCTTAGGTGCCCATTTAAAAGGAAAAAGTGCCTTAAGCGAGATAGCCTCCTCCTCCGGTAGATTAATGTTAAGTATTTCAGATTTATCATAATTTACCTTGAGCCCAGATACCCCACCAAATGCCTGAAGCTCAGAGGTAATCCCTTGCAAGGAAGTGAGCGGGTCAGTCAAAGTTAACATGATGTCGTCCGCAAACAATGAGATTTTAAAATGATGATGATCCCTATGGACTCCGCTAACATTCGCAGCCGCTCGAACCCGTGTTGTAAAGGGCTCTAGAAACAGGGCAAACATTAATGGGGACAGCGGGCAACCTTGTCTAGTGCCTCGACCAATTGAGAAAGCGTCGCCATATTTGCCATTTATTTTGACCCTTGCATAAAGCTTCCCAAGCCATTTAATAAAAGAATCACCAAAGCCCATATGCCGCAGCGTTTCGAACAGAAAGGGCCAATGAACTAAATCAAAGGCCTTCTCTGCATCAAGTGAAAGAAGCACTGTGGGCACGTGGGCACGGCGTACGTAGTCTACAATATCCACTATTCTACGGACGTTATCTGCGGCTAGGCGACCCGGGACAAATCCCACTTGGTCAGTATGAACAATGTCTGGCAGAACGCTATTTAATCGAGCTGCCAATATGCGAGCTAAAATTTTTAGATCCAAATTGATCAGGGAGATTGGTCAGTAAGAACCACAGACTCCAGGATCTCGTCCTGGTTTGGCTATGACTGAAATACCCGCTGTATTAGCATCCGTAGCAAATCGTCCATGGGTTCTAAGTGAATTAAACATGTCCGTGAGAGGTACCGCCAAAAGATTTGATAGTTTTTTATAATACATGGCTGTGAACCCATCTATGCCCGGTGCCTTACCGACTTTTAGCATTTTGATTGCTGCCAGAACCTCTAAATTGGTAATGGGCTTCTCTAGCATGTCAAGATGTGTGGGGGGGTAATGTCGGCAGTGTGACTGAATCCAAATATTGCTGTATGGCGTTTTCAGAAATATCCTCCACTGCGGTATACAAGGAGGCATAGAAGTCAGTAAAGGCTTTCCTAATTTCTGTCGAGGAGGTTACAGTCTCCCCTTGCTTAGTCCAAATTTTAGCCACCAAAGTCAATGCTCTTGCCGCTTTCAATTTCTGAGCTAGATGTCTACCTGCCTTATTTCCTCCCTCAAAAAATTTCTGTTTTACCAGGGAGAGATTATGACTAATTGCGGCATCATCAAGGTCACTTAGAGAGTCCCTCACCTGCACTATCTGCTGGTAGATCTTCCCGGACAACGTGACCGTATGGCGCTGAGTTAGCTGTTCTAATTCCTGCAGGAGAGCCCGTCTCCGGCGGTCCCTTTCTGTATTACAGTGTGCTGCCCGGGCAATAAGGAGGCCCCGAGCTACGGCTTTAGAACAATCCCACAAAGTGGTAGGCTTAATATCCTCCATTTTATTAAGATCAAAATACTCTTGCATGTGTTTAGTCAGAGATTGGACAAAAGCTGTGTCACGGAGTATGGCATCATTAAGCCTCCATGTGCGGAGACCTGGATCTGAGTCCCGCCAAATAGCCTCCATCCATATAGGGGCATGGTCAGACCATGTAATATTAATCGATACCCACCCTACCAATGGCATTCTGAAACGTGTGTGAGACAAAAAAATAGTCAATGCGGGAATAAGTGTTGTGCGGTTTGGAGTAAAAGGTATATGAACGGGAGCGTGGATTTCTTTGGCGCCAGATATCCGTTAAACTCCAAGTTTCTAGGAGTTCTCACCATGCTTTCCGCACACCCTTGGTTGTGGAGCCTGTAGTGGATGAGTCTAAATTGGGCACCCTAGTGGCATTAAAGTCGCCACCCAACAGGATTTCTCCCTCCGCATATTGTTGGAGTAAGCGGCCTAAGATCTTGAAAAATAGTATCTGATTGCTATGTGGGAAGTATACATTGAGAAGGGTAAAAATCTGAGTCCCCACCTTTATTTTAAGTAAAATATATCTCCCATTGGGATCAATATGCTTAAAAAGGACTTCATGGACGAAGGACTGCGCCAACAGGACGCCCACCCCTGTATACTTAGCTGTTTTTGAACTAGCTGCCCAATACGCCCCCGGGTATTGTGAAAAGGTGAGAAGTCGCTCATGACACTTTTTTATATGGGTTTCCTGTATATAGACAATATCGGCATGAAGGGATTGGAGCTCCCGTTGTAGGAGGGACCTCTTTCTAGGGGTATTTAACCCCTTAACATTTAAAGAGATTATGCGGTTAGCCATTTAGTTATGAATATGGTGCACACAGCTGCTAAATACACACACATTCCCTGCCCGCAATAACCCAGTACATGGACCAACACCCAGACTGTAAGATAACCCACATCGCTTAATAAGGAACCGAATATCCTAACCAGTATCACATGTACCCCATGACTAAAAATATAGTACGTGAAAACCCCATGAAGTGACCCCATAAGTTAGCAACCAACCCTTGCTCAACAATAGGGTTGGCAACACCAGAGGGAGCTGCCCCGCCCTGACCAAAGCAAACCCCACATCCCTCCCCCCCATTCCCCACAGGTACTCAATTAATGCAGTGAAATACCATTTAAACTAGAAGCAAATAATTGCTAAAATAACTCAATAACATTATAACAACATAACCATCTGAGAAGAGCCTACACATCCGCATGCTTCCTGCATAGGGTAAGCCACTGGACGCGTACTGTTCGATCATCCGACGCTTATATGCGATCCCCAAGCGCACAACAACTTGAGCCGACAGCAGATCCCCTGGACAGGCAGGTAAAAAGCAGGACGTCCTCAGCCCTGTTCTGACACCACGGCACTAGAGGTGGACGATTGCCTGCACAGGCGTTTCCCGCCTTTACCCGCTCTCTGCCAGCGCGGGAAGGAGAGAGATTTAGAAGCCGCCGCCGCCATCTTGGGGGCCTGGAAACGAGCCGGCAGCTGTGCTTGCTTAAATGCATCTGCCGCTTCTTCCAGGGAGCGAACGCGGTAGGTGATGCCCTGCACCTGAAACTGTAAGCCGAATGGAAATGTCCACTTGTAGCGGACCTCACTGTCCCGCAAGCCAGCCGTAACCTCTCGAAGCTCGAACCGTCTTTTCAATGTGAGGGGCGATAAATCCTGATAAATCTCCAATAGATGATTGTTCCAGGTCAGAGTTTTAAGCTTTCTGGCCGCCTCATAGACTAGCATTTTCCGTCGGAAGTTGTGGAAACAGACCACGATATCTCGCGGTCTGGAGTCTCTGCGTGGACCCAAGGCACGGTGGGCCCTATCCAGGCGTATAGTGGTGGTTGGGGTGTCAGTAGCATCCCGGCCGACTCCGGCAGATTGTAGAATAAACAGGCAAATCTGCTGTACTGTTTCCTCAGCGTTTTCGAATTCTACTGTGTCCGGGACCCCCCTTATACGCAGATTGCTTCTGCGGTTACGGTTTTCTAGGTCTTTGACCTTGTCAGCCAGCATTCGAAGCTCCGATTGCGTTGTGACCTGCTGGGAGAGCATTTGATTAATAGATTCTCCTTGATGGTCGGCCCGTATGTCCAGCTCATCGACCCTGTTACCAAGGGCGTTGAAATCTTCTTTCAGGTCGGCCATGGCTGCCATAAGTTCAGATTTATGTTGTCTTGAGATCAGCCCGGAATTCGACGAACCACGACCTGATTTCATTCCGGAGTTCCGATTCCACTCCGGGTAGGGTCTCCTCTGGGTTATCCCCTCGGGGAGGTTCCGGAGCCGGGTCCATGGGTTCAGACGCAGTATTTGCAGTGCCTGCAGGTACAGGCCCGTCCTCTGGCCCCGAGCGGTTATAAGCAAACTGCTTTAAATCAGCAGTTTTCCTCTTAGCTGCCATAGATAATGATTTATCCAATGTAATAGCGTCTCAGGGCTATTTTTATAACAATTGTAGATATTAGGAAGCGGTATTTCGATGGTTAATAAGCCTGCGGGGAACGGAGCTCTTGGGCTATGCGTCTGCTCCCATCCGCCGCCAAACAGCGCCCCCAAATAAATTATATTTTTTAAATAAATATGATTAATACACAGTGAAACTCTTTGGCTTATCTTTTAGATCACATGCCCCACTGTTTAAGGACCACACATTTTCCATCTGTTTGACACGTATGTTTGTGTAATGTACGTAGTATATTCTACAATTTGTAATACTAATTTGCAATTATTATTATTATTTCTTCTATGGCTTGAATTTTGGATGCATTTTTTAGTTTGTCTCGATAGGTTTCTAATACTGAGCAAGAATTCCATTAGTCAGAGTATTTTATGCATGCAAGAAGCAAGAAGGTATATATAAATATATAGGAGTAGAGGAAGGTGAAAAAATTCAGCATAGAAAAGATCAATAAAGAAAACCATAGGAGGGTGAAGCAGATATTGAAGAGTGCTTTAACAGCATGAAATAAGATATAAGCTATTAATCAGCTTGCAATTCCTGTATTATCATATAGTTTTGGATTAGTAGACCAGCCTTATAAATATCTTGGAACAATTGAAGCTCCTCCATGCCCACCGGGTAATTTATAAGAACCAGTGAATGCCAAGATTTTACATCTCTAAAGCCAAAGGTGGTATATGAGTCTTATTGAAACTGATTACATCTATACAGCTACATATTAGGCCTTCAGGTGTACTTAATGGCATCAGACACAAATGCTAAAATAGTGCAGAAGTACAAAAACGAGCAAGCGTCCTTAGCCTTAGTTCTTAAGCTAGGACAATCATTCCAGCGAACAAAACGAATGAATTAAAAATGTACCAGTACACGAAGGTAAAGAAGCTACAGAATTAACAAAACAAGAGAACATTATCTTTAAAGAATCATACCAACAAACAAGGAAGGATAATTCACTGAAGCATAAGTACAGTGGGAAGTACAGAGAGTTACTTCAGCAACCCCATGTGGATCAAGATTTGACACAGCAATGGTTGAGGAGAGGCAAATTCAAACTGATGGATGAGAGATTGTAATCTATCTTGTGCTGTAATTACCAGACAAGTTGGTTCACAACCAGCATAGAAAAAAAACAAAAACTGATAAAGCTGACAAATGCAGATTCTGAGGAACAGAACTGGAAACAGTTACACATCTTGCAATTGGAAGTGATGTGCTGATGTCAGAAGGTCTGTATACAGAGAAGCACAAGGGTAGCATGGCTTATTAATTGGAAGCTGTGAAAACATATCAACATTGGGAGCACAACCCTAATAGAATAGAAGAGAATGAAAAAGATGTTATCACCTAGGACATTTCTATACTCACTGAAAGGAAGATCAATGCACAAAAAAAAAAAATTATTGTAGTGAAGGAAACAAACACAAGAACAGCATTGCTGACAGAGGGGTCAGTACCCAGTGACTATTTTCTGGATTATATGGAGAAAGCAAAGATCCTTAAGTACCAAGAGATGAAACCAGAGACTAAGAAAATGTGGCAGAAAGATACAGAAATAGTCCCAATTATATTGGGTGCCACTGGCCTGATTAAGAAGAATTTCCAAGCGCAGCTTGATATGTTGTCAATAAAAATGAACTATGAACTCCAGGAGGCAGCTCTGACACAAAGCAAGAATTAAGAAGGGCCTTAACAGTAAATCTGAGAGATTAAGATCATCCCCAACATACTATGGTTTACGAATGAGGTTCATTCCTGTCAAGTATGTGCAAAGCAAACCTATTTGGAAAAACTACTCATGGGAATATGGAGATATTCCTCAGACAAATTGAGGAATGTTAAGAACTCTTCATTACTGACCTCAATGTCTTTATGTGAAAATGAGAAACCCTCAGAGAGCTGTTGACATATTTTAGATCCAAACTGGGATGGTTGCTTCCTTTGAGATGACAAAATAAATGGAGTATCTGCATTTCCTACTTCCAAAGCAGGGACCCGTTTTTTGATTGCAACTGAAGCAGCCAGTCTTTTGTCTCTCAGATAACCAGCCTTTTTCTTGGAGACTTGTAAAAGGCCAAGATGAAAAGTATCTGAATTGGAGCAACCAACTCAAGGGCACATCTCTTCCAAAATCTCTAGGATCCAATGGTCCTTCATAATATGGATCCATTCCTCGTAGAATAGTCTCAGACATCTGCCAAAAGGCAGGAGTGAGGCATGGATCTTGGGGCCGTCATGGCAAACTCCTGGATACCATAGGACCTCTTGAGCTTCTCTCGCTATCTCCTCTTTTGCTACTATGAAATGGCTTTGACCTTACTGGTAGCCTTGTCTTCTAGGCACTGTAAACCCTGCCTCACTTATGCTGCCTGGCATCCCTGAATCTTTTTCAGGTGAAGCTACCTATCGAAGTTCCAGAAGTCTCTGGGGCTTAGACTCTCCCAGCTCCTTCACTAGGCATCCCTTAAAGGGCAAGCTACTCAACCTAGCTTTGGATGAAGAGTCTGCTGACCAGTTTCTCAACTGTTACCAAAACGATCACCTGTTCGGATGATGTCCTAATCAAATAATTTACTGTGTGTGCTAAAAAGACTGCTCCAGACTAAGCAGGCTAGTTCTCTGCCCATGTTCTTAGAAACCGGCAGGTATTGTAGGATCCAGCAAATCATTGTTCTGGCCACATAGCCCCTACAGATGGCTGCTTGTAGTAATAGGCTAGTCCATTCAAATGACCACTTTAAACAGCAACTCAACTTTTCTATCTTGCAGGTCTTTTAGTGCTGAACTTCCTTCCACTGGGATGGTTGTCTTCCTTGTAACTGTGGCTACTAAGGCATCTACCTTTGGTAACTGGAAGAGACAGTCTTTTTCCATCTAGTGTAATGGATAAAAAGCCTTCACAGACTTCTTGATCCTCAATACAGTCCGGGAAATTCCTTCAGCCATAATTATATCCAGGATAGCTGGGTATAGTGGAAAGGCTTTTGTGGTTTTTTTGATCGCTAATAGTAATTGGATCTCCCCTGGAGTCAGATTCCTTTACCTGTTCTTTCATTAGCCGCAAGAACTGCAAAACCGTCACAATGAGAGCCATCAGCTCTTCCTTCTGCAATAATCTTCCTGCTGTCTCTGTACCTACAGATGAGATCCATTCTCCTTCCTCCCGCTCTTCTGAGGAACTTGTCCTCTTTTCCTGCACCCAGGGGATCACTGTATATACTAAAATGATGCTGGGGAAGGTTCTCGCCCCATCTAACCAGGGTCTTTTTACCAGGTGGTCCTGAACCTTGGAAGGAGGAAAGCCTGATAATTCTCTTCCCTCCTTCCCCTTCCACAGTCTTTCATTTCATAATATGCTTTATGCATAATCATGAAGAATTCTGCTAAAAATTCTTATTTCTCAGCATTTCGGGGTACAGTGAGTTCCTGACTACCCCTTGTTTCCACAAGGGAGAAACTGGAACTATGAGAAGAAGGTAGTCCCCCTGAGCATTTGTCAGCACTGAAAACATGGCTGTGGTTCTCTGATACTATCTGGCCTCTAACCATTTCTGCGGTTTCTGCCCTTTGCTCTGGGGCCTTTGTGCCCTGCAAAAGGAGCTAGAAATGCTATATTGTCAGCGGGCCACAAAGCAATTGCATTTCCTGTCCTATTTTACCATACCTGGTGCTTCTGGGAAGTGAGTAAGAAGCAGAAGGCTGGGATCAAGTCACCACAACAGGCCCGAAGGCCTCACTCCACATTGCAGTCTGTTCTGGCCTTCTGCTTGCTTTCTTTCTTCCTTTCTTTTTCCAATCAGCTTTATTGATGCTCTGGGTCTCTCTCAGAGAGAAAAGAAGGCCTTCTCCTGTTTGGGCTGCAGCTGGATGGGATTCACAGGGCCCAAGGGAACCCATACCCAGGGGAGGACTAGTCCCTGGACTCTGTCATAACCTCGGTCCAATTGGCCTCTACTAGGGTAATCAGCCTGACTGGCTGTTACCCTGTGAGTCCAATTTCTGCTCTTGCTGCAACTAAGACTTTCACCTTTTGCTGGAGGCAGAGAATTACTGATGGCTTCTCCTGCTGCTCCAGGTTATATAGAGGAGGATGTTAAGAAGTTTCATTCTCTGCCTCCATACAGGTAGGAGGAACACATCCCATATCTCTAGACTGGTCTGACAGGACACTAAGAAATTGAAAGTTATGGTGTACATGGCATGTACTTGCACAAGCAATATTTTGTAAAAGCTGTGTCGTGCATATATCTTATGGACTTATGGGGAAAAAGGGGGAAGTTTAGGGACATTCCAGAGTGAAGTTTGGAAGATTATGTAAACGTTAGTATTTTGTAAGCAATACATGCACATACATTACCAAATTTATACACACACTTTTACACGCAATTGAGTTGCGGAACTGAAATTGTACACGCTTTGTGTCTGCAGTTTTTGAGTTGGAGATCTAAGTTAAGTGGTGGGGAGTCAGGGTGAATTGGTGATTACAAAGTCATAAGTATTTTCATAAAATACCTGCCTCCACACAAACTGCAGTAATTAGGCTAACCGATTACAAATAATTTGTATAGAATATACATGTGCACTTTTCTAAAATATGGTAGAAAGCATGTGGCTCCCTGCATTATAAAAATGTCCACATGCCCACTTCTGCTGACTTGTGTATATTGATAAACATTACACTTTAAAGATAGAAAAGTCTCTACTAGTATTTGCTTTCCTCATATCTGGCCAGATCCATGTTACTTATTCCCTTGACTTCCTAACACTGTTTGGCTACCCTTCTATTCTATTTCATACAAACCACAAGAACAAAATCAACACTAAAATCTCAGCTGAATTGACAAATCAAGAATTAAGCAAACAAACTCAAACCACACAGGAAAACCAAAATATTTAAATTACAAACAAGAGCCATTCAAAGCAAATAAAGTGCATGATTCGTCAATATGAATTTCCTGAAAAACATATTAATCCACAGTATACAAAGACAGGAGGGCTATATGTTAGTGCCATCAGTGAATCAGTTGTCTCTGTCTCCATCTGCTGGTGGGAGTGCATAACTCACCAGTATGGACTGGCCTGCCTGAGTGCAGAGAAAATGTTCTTTCCTTCTTTGGAACTACAAAGTAGAAAGAGGAAAAGGAGTTTACTCATTCTACCCATGGGACTGGCATTATTGCCTGAAAATGAAGTAGTCTGCTATTGTTTCCAGGACTGCCTTCTTGTTTGCTTTGCATGGTGATGACAGAAAGGCTTCTCTCAGGGGAAATTTCAGCTCCAGAACATAACCTCTTTGTACGATGCCACAAACCCACTGGTCTCCTGTGATGTGGGCCCACACCGCTTAAAACCCCTGTAATCTTCCTCCTACTGGCAGTAGCAAGGAGTGGGATCCCAACGCTACCCTCTCTTGGGATGTGCCTGGTCCCTTGAAAGGGCTAGATCCAACCTAGTGACCTGGCAGCCTCTGCGCTCTGGATCCTGGCCAATTTGTATTGCCTGTTGTCCTCTGGCCATTGTCAAGATGCTCCTATCCAGGTGGACCTTCTGGCCTTATCCTCTAACAATCTCTGTAGCTTTGATTCCCCCAAAGTCCTTCAACCACCTCTCTTTCGCCTTATAGCAACCTTCCTTTAAATGGAAGTTTACTTAACTGGAAGCAGAGTCTGCCGCCCAGTTTCTTAGCCACAGTAGATGTCTGGCCATAACCTCTGTCGCCGCCTGCTTGGCAGATACTCTTATAGGTCAAATAAGGAACCTGTGACAAATGCTGCTGCTGACTCCATCTGCGCTTTCTCTGCGATCATTTTCTGCCAACTCCTAGTGGGATCTGTAGCATCCAGTGAATTAACACCCTTGCTATATATCCCTCAAAGATTGCTACTTGCAGCTACTTGTTTTTATAGATGGTTTTATTTGAATTATATCGGATTATCTGTACTGAATTATATGATTTTGTCTTGAACTAGCTGTTTTATTTCAGTTGATTTTATTTTATATCTATTTATATCGTGAACTGCTATGATTGCAATCAGAATATCAATATATAAAATAATATAAATAAAGACTAAAATAAAAACTCATTCCTGTCTTGAGGATTCTTCAGGGCCACTCCCCATTCTACTGGAATTGTAGTTTTCCTTGCTACTACAGATACTGCCACATCAATCTTCGGTAGGTGCAGAAACCTCTTTATTCCTTGTTGCTCCACCAAATACAGTTTCTCCATCACCCTTTTTCTTCTTAATCATGATTCCAGTACCTCCCACTCTGCTCCTGGATTGGGAAGGCTCTAGCTAGCTTCTCCATTCCTGTCAGGATGGGGTCTCCTTTAGGATTTAATTCCTTCAGCTGGTCCTCCGACAGCCTTGGCACCTGAGGGACTCTGGCTATAACAGCCTCTAGCTTATCTGACCTGAATAGTTGAACCACAGTGTCATCCGGGTGTACCCAGGGGTCCCCTTCCTCCTCATTCTTTATGTGATTCCCCTCTGGGAGGAACTTCATCCTCTGAGAATGCTCTGTTTTTTTCTGCCAGAGAGACTTCCAGTTCTGAAAGTATTCTATGCTTCTTTACTAACAGGTTCCCTTTCCTGACGAGGATCCCTGCTGATGCTCCCTTCCTGCACAGTCCTGCTCTTCATCTGACAATAGGCCTTGTGCATAACCAATTCAAACTCAGTAGAGAATGCCTGATGTCCCTGGGGAAAGGAAGATCTGCCCTTGTTAGGGCTGTCGTTCTGAGGAAGATCCGCTGGCCCAGTCCCGGCTTTCCCTGGGGAAAATTGTTCTTAGAGAATGCCATTGCCCTAGCAGCCTCAACTCCTACCACCTGCTGGAGGCACATAACTATTGACTCTTTCCATGCTGAACCAACCTATATAAGAGAGGGACAACAGGACAAAAAGCTTGCACTCTGCCTCCAGTTGCTGCTAGGGGAGACAAATCCTACTTGTCTAGACTGGTCTGGCAAGACGAAAACAAAGGCATCAACATACCACCTTATTTATTTATTTACAGTCATTTATAGGCTGTTCACAAAGAGACTCTCCTCCTGAGCTGGAGATAATGTATACCCAAAGTACTTTATTCCAGGACTACTTTTGTGCTAATGCAAAAATGTAGGATCTGGTGCACAATAAAACAACTTTGAGAGAGTGTGGGGGGGAGGGGTAAGGAGCCAAGATGGTGGCATGATCCCAGCTCGTCTGTTTGTTCCTCAGTCTTGTTTCTTCTGAATGTTTTTCCTATGTGGAAGAAATGCCATCTAAGGGAAAAAAGGCAAGTTAAGAATCCTACCTGCCTTATCCTCTATTGACCCAGCAGAGGATGGACACGAACTCAGAGAGAGGTGCAGACCTTTCAGAGGGAGAAATCTCCATCGTCATGCCTGGTGGAGGGGAGCTTGACCCGACCAGAGAGAAGGTGGTTTCCCTCACTACCCTCAACTCTGTGTTGCCAGTCTCCCACCTAGTAAATCTGGGTCCTGGGGTTGACGAGTCATGAAGCGATGATGCGGAAGTCTGTGCTGCGGGATGCAAGGCGATTGCTGAGCAGAATGGAGGCTTTGCGCGATTGTAAATTCCTGAAAGAAACTTCTAATATTTCTTCAGACGTTTTGCAAGCTCAATCTAACGATGCAGGACTTCTGTTCCCAGGTCTTTTTTTGTTCTATCTTTGCCTTCAATTGTGATGCTGGACTCTCTTTGGGCTAACCTAGTTGTTAGATTCATTTATTACAGCTGGTGCCAGTGATGTTTCTAAGTTGACAGATGTAATTAAAGATTTGACCAAACAACAAGAGGATGACTTCAAGAAATTTAATAAAGACATTTTGGCCAATTACGGAGAGATAGTGATATTGAATCTACTACTGGTTTACTAATTCAGGATAAGGTTTTGGTTTATAGGTGCTTAAAGCAATTAGAAAACCAAGCTAGGCAGCTGAATCTTCATTTTTTTTTTAAACTTTCCTAACTCATCACAGTCATCTATGGAACTTCTTAAATATTTTATTGAACCTCTTGCTATAGCAGTAGATGCAGTTCTTCCTTTAAACAAGGTGATTTGTATGCCAAATAAGAAAAAAAATCTGTGCAACTTGGGAATGCTGGTATTTTGGTTTCTAGTGATGGATCCAACCCATTTGATGTCTTGGAAAGGACTGTGCATGAAGAATCCACCTTTTTGCTTTCCTTCATTTTTAAAGATGATTTAGATCTTGTTCTCTGTTCTTATTTTTAAAAGGCCTCAGACATTTATGGGACAGCACATATGGATTTTCCTCATTGTTACTTGGCCAACTCAGGCGAGAAGGCAGCTTTTTTTGGCAATGTGCCAAGAGACTAGAACTCCTGCTACTTCATTTTTTTAATATTATCCATGCAAGTATTTAGTCACATATGCTTTTTTTTTTTCTTTCCTGAGCAACTGAACGCCTATTTGGATGTTAAAACATGTACTGGTCCAGATGTAACTGGTGGTGGTAATGCCATAGCGACTGGCTGAGAGAGTCTGTAATTGTCCTGGATCTTCCACTATGTCTTTTCTTGTTTTTCTTTTTTCTTCTCTAATTGGAATAATTTCCCTTCATTATTTCCCCTTTAAAATGTGATTGTGGACTATATTATTGAGATTATTTTCACTGTATTTAATGTGTTTCTTTGTTTTCTTTTTTCTGGAAGTCTCAATATTTAAGTTAAGAATATTCTTGCATATTTGTTTGAAATCTATAAATAAAATGGGGGGAAAACAGACTTAAAAACGTGGGCCTTCATAGTGTTAATACAATATATGCTAAACTCTAATCTTAATTTATCATCTTCTGTATTTTTGTCTAGCTATAACTTTTTCAGATGAGTGGCAAAGGCGCTTTAATTCAAGATCCAATTGTAAGTCTGTTGGGATTCACTCGTGTCTGGGAATCCCCATCTTATTGAATTTTAGCACACCTATAATAAATTCTTGTGACTTGCAGTTACGGAATTGACCTGAAATCAGAAAATGATATGACATGAGCAAGGCTCAGCGTCATAGAACCGCACGGACAACCATAAGGATACAGATAAAGATACATTTTGAAATCAGCAGCACTAGACTGTGCTGGATTGTCTCACTGCTTGCAGTTCTTTATGATATGCTAGCAAACCTCTGCAACTAGAATAACTATACTAACGTTTAAAGCACAACTAAGCATGAACATTCAACAACAGAACAAAATTAAAACAATTAACCATGGGTTTTAAAATAACATTTCTCAGAGGGTTACTATTATCTTGACACCTACTTAGGTAATAATCAGTATTAAAATAGTGTTTTAACTTTGCTGAGTCAAGCAGTTGGATAGGAATACCTCCACAGGGTACACAGCAGTAAAGTGTACAGCTGCAAACAGAATGAAATGCAGAGATAGAGTAACCAAGTTTTTGGGTGGTTTCCTCCTGCGCCTTTGGGTTTCCATGTCAAATTGAAACCAGGGCTGACATTTGAGATTTATTACCTGCACACTCCATGACCTTTTATTTGCAACTAATCGAGGAATTTTTTTCCTTTATCAGCAACAATGATTATTAACAGAGGGAGGGGATGCTAGTCAACCTGTGGGGAGGCGATCAAAGGTCTGCCAAAGAAGCATTTTCGAGGTGAAGAGAGTTCCCAAGTTGGTGCATATTGGAAATGACAATGGTGAACATAGGGATTTAAAAAAAATGAGTATGTAAATGCTAGGTCAGTTAGAGGGAAGGAGAGTTATATTTTAAACATGGCTGACCAGTTTCATTTTGATTTATTTATTATTATTATTACAGAATCTTGGCTTAAAGAGCATGATCATTTTTACCTTAATCAGGTGTGTCCGCAAAGTTACAAATTTTTGTTATATGTTCGTCCTATAAAAAAAGGGGGGCTGGTATTTTAATCTTGTACAAACAAGAGATGGCAGTTGAAAGACTTGATTGTAAACCGCCTGCTCCGATTGAACCTTTAATATTTAAAATCTGTGACTGGAAAATGTTTGTTTTGTATCGCCCTCCGGGAAACACAATAGCTCAGGTTTATCAGGTAATGGAGTATATTGTCGTCAGCTGCTTGATGCATTTGAAGTCTGTTTTTATTGGGGATTTTATTTTTCATACTGAGGACCTTTCCTCTCCTTATACTAAGGAGCTCATGTTAATAATGCAGGCATTACATTTTACCCAATTGGTAACAGTCAACTCATTGGGAGGGTCACACGTTGGATGTATTATTTTGGCCTGAGGAGTGGGTTCGGCCATTATCTAGATCAGGGGTCGGGAACCTTTTTGGCTGAGAGAGCCATGAACGCCACATATTTTAAAATGTAATTCCGTGAGAGCCATACTAACTACAACCCCCCACCCTCCTGACTCCCCCGAGACCTACCAAATTAATTTACTACAACCCCCTACTCTCCTGATGCCCCCAAGACCTGCCAAATTAATTTACTACTACCCCCATCCTCCTAAACCCCCCCCCCCCAAGACCTGCCAAAAGTCCCTGGTGATCCAGCGGGGGTCCAGGGCTCACAGACAAATCTTTAATAAAAAAAGTAAAAATCTAACAAAACCACCCACCCTCCTGACGCCCCCCAAGACCTCCAAAATTAATTTACTACAACCCCCCACCCTCCTGACGCCCCCCAAGACCTCCAAAATTAATTTACTACAACCCCCCACCCTCCTGACCCCCCCCAACACCTGCCAAAAATCCCTGATGGTCCAGCGAGGGTCTGGGAGCGATCTCCTTGGCTTGGGCTGTCGGCTGCCAGTAGTCAAAATGGCGCCAACGGCCCTTTGCCCTCACTATGTCACTGGGGTCGATGGCAAAGGGCCGTCGACGCCATTTTGATTACTGGCAGCTGACGGCCCTTTGCCCTTACTATGTCACAGGGGCTACCGCCGCCATTGGTCAACCCCAGTGACATAGTGAGGGCAAAGGGCCGTCGGCGCCATTTTGACTACTGGCAGCCGACAGCCCAAGTCCAGGAGATCGCTCCCGGACCGCTCCTGGACCACCAGGGACTTTTGGCAGGTCTTGGGGGGTCAGGAGGGTGGGGGTTGTAGTAAATTAATTTTGGAGGTCTTGAGGGGCATCAGGAGGGTGGGGGATTTTGTTAGATTTTTACTTTTTATTAAAGATTTGTCTGCGAGCCAGATGCAGCCATCAAAAGAGCCATATCTGGCTCCCGAGCCATAGGTTCCTGACCCCTGATCTAGATCTTTGTGTGTTGTGGTCAGACCACAATTCAATATTGTGGCACTTTAATATAGGTGGGATTTTAAGGAACAAGGTGTTAAAAAAATGTGAAGACATTGATCTGCACACCTCTGGAAAGTGATATATTTTTTCAACAATGCAAGGAAGAACCGTCTGATCAATCTTGGGCTGGTTTAGATGTAGTCAATTTTGTAGATAAATGGAATGTGTCTGACTGTGGCACATGATAAGGTTGCTCCTCCACATGAAGTTACAGTGAGAGAGAATAATAAATTTGCTCCTTGGTTGATGCTTTGTCAACGAGAGATGAGGAATTTAGAACAACATTGGAGGAAGGATCCAGGAGAGGTTCATAAATCTCAATACAGTAATTATCTGTCTATATATCGGAAAGAATGTAAGAGGAGATGGGGTATATACTTTTCTTCGAGTATTTAATCGGCATTAAATCGTCCTTTGGAACTTTTTGCAACTGTGCATAAATTAGCTGAGCATTCAAGCATGAATAAATTGAGATTTCCAACATGTGAGGGCTCTGCAGAATATGTTGGAAAAAAAGATTGAAGATATTAGATTATTAACTGAGCCTAGAGTAGACTGTAATTCCCGAGGTAGACAATCATTTGCTTAAGTGGTCTGTTTTTAGGGAAATATCAGAAAGGAAATTATCATTTGTTATCAGTAGAGTAAAATCACTAAAGAAAATCACCACTGAGGAAAAACGAATTTCAATATTCAAAAATATGGGAAATTAGTATCAGAAAAATTGTGCTCTATATAGAATAATCCACAGGCTCTCGTCCGCAATGGTCTTCAACCAGCATCATATACAAAAACACCCAGTTCACATCATATACTTTTTCCCATATTGGCATTACCTAACAAAAAACTTATCACTTTTTACAAATTTGAATTACTAAACCTTAAAACACTTTTCTGAAATTTTTATAACACTTATCTGTTATCAAACAAAATTTCCTTTCTTTTTGGTTTCCAACTTCACAAACGCCGTGCTTAAAAAACAGTCTCACAACTCTCCTGACATTGACAATGTTTCGGCATTATATACGCCTTCTTCAGGGGAACCAAAATTCTCCTTTATATTGACCATCCAGGCTCTTACTCAAATCCCAAAAAATGGCAGTTTGTTGGTACATCTGGACATTGCATCCACGTTTGATACTCTAAATTAACAGATTTTAATTTCTCACTTTATAAGTTTTGGGGTAAGCAGAGTGGTGTTACAATGGTTCAAGTCTTTTTTTGGATGAAAGAAAGCAGCGGATTTCAAGAGGTCAATCACAGTCTGCATCGAGAGCTATTCGGGAGGTGTACTGCAGGGTTCTGCATTATCTGCAGTATTGTTCAACATATATATGGCTCCTTTGGGTAAGGGGTTTTCTTCCTATTTAACTGACAGATCATTTCAGGTTATTCTAGGGAACTCCTCTTCTGCAAAAATTGACCTAAAGTCTGGAGTCCCACAGGGATCTTCTTCATCTGCCACACTTTTTAACGTATATATGTTACCACTTTGTAAATTATCATCTGGAATAGGGATCTCCTATTACATATATGCAGAAAATGTTCTCTCAACCTAGCTTGATGGCATTGCACAAATCTCATCTTTGGGTGAGTTTCCTCACTCTGAGGGTCATCAAATGTTCACAAGAGAGCACTGTTCTGTTCGTACGTCTCACATTGAATGTCAAAGTGGTCCCTAACCCCCTATACTAATACCTAAACCTCACCTCGAGTTACTAGGTGGGCCTCCCATAGAGATATAAATATCTATCTAGGGTGAGGGCATCATGGCTTGCTTCTCTCTCTCACAGTTAGGCTGGTGCTCTGGGAGCTTCAAAACTAGTAAAACAGGCCTTTGAGAACACATCGCAAAATGCGATCAAGCCGTAACACAACCTATCACACGGCTTAACACTACTGAAAAAGGTGTAGCTAAAAATCAACATTAAAGCCATGTGATAGGACTTCACAAAATGGTAAACCCAGCCCACTCCCGCCCCTAACTCCTCCTCTTTTTCAGATTTGCATCGCACCATACGTTATGGTGTGATCATATGCGTTAAGGGCTTAACGCATGGGAAAACGCCTTAGTGCATTTTGATAAATGACCCTATAAATAAAATGACCCTACAAATAAGGTAATTGATTCTCTAGCTATCCAGTTTTATATGTATGCTGATATTCAGTTATACAACCCTTGTGGGGTTGCTATTTGAAAAGTGTATTGATGCTATCAAAGATTGGTTGACTAGTAGAGGATTGTTGAATATCAAGAAGACAAATTATTTGGGTCAGTAAAAAGACCCGTGATAATAGTCAGATGAGTATAATGATGAAACTCTGGCTCTACATATGGAAGTTCAGAATTTAAATGTATTCTCAGCTACCATTTAAACCCCATATAATGTATCTTGTTAAGTTATTTTTATAAATTGAGGTATTTCTTGAAACCTGAATTTTTCAGAACAGTTTTGCAGGCATTAGTTTTGGGGAATTTGGATTACTGTGGTAGGCTTTTGGTTGGTCTTCCAAATAAACCTTTGAGAGCTTTATAGCTGGTGAGCATGCCGCTGCTAGAACAGAAAGAGTGAGGCATTTTGATCATATTTCATCAGTCCTTCTTTTGTTGCATTGGTTGCCAATAAGTTGGAGGATTCAGTTTAGGATAGTTGTGATTTTGCACAAATTGTATGCAGAGCTGGGATATATGCCAGCATGCTGGCTAAACTGGTATGTACCAGCTCAGGATTTGAAGTCAGCTGGTTTATATTTAGTAAGTTTACCTGCTGTGGAATTATGTAAGCTATAGACCTCTTCTAAATGTGCTTTTTATTCTATTGGCCCTGGATTATAGAATGATCTTCCATTAGAAATTAGATCTCTCAGCAGCTGAGCCTGGGCGAAGGTGAAAACCTATCCGGAGAGTAAGAGCTTGAATTTCCCGCCCCTTCTGACGCCATCCGAGGGGACCCAGCGCCTACAAAAGCGGCGCTGTGAGACGCTGAGGCTGCAGCTGAGCCTGGGCGAAGGTGAAAACCTATCCGGAGAGTAAGAGCTTGAATTTCCCGCCCCTTCTGACGCCATCCGAGGGGACCCAGCGCCTACAAAAGCGGCGCTGTGAGACGCTGAGGCTGCAGCTGAGCCTGGGCGAAGGTGAAAACCTATCCGGAGAGTAAGAGCTTGAATTTCCCGCCCCTTCTGACGCCATCCGAGGGGACCCAGCGCCTACAAAAGCGGCGCTGTGAGACGCTGAGGCTGCAGCTGAGCCTGGGCGAAGGTGAAAACCTATCCGGAGAGTAAGAGCTTGAATTTCCCGCCCCTTCTGACGCCATCCGAGGGGACCCAGCGCCTACAAAAGCGGCGCTGTGAGACGCTGAGGCTGCAGCTGAGCCTGGGCGAAGGTGAAAACCTATCCGGAGAGTAAGAGCTTGAATTTCCCGCCCCTTCTGACGCCATCCGAGGGGACCCAGCGCCTACAAAAGCAGGCGCCCTACGGCGCACCGCAGCCGCCGGCGCGCCGCCAAAGCCGCGCGCGGCTTTGTCCGACTTAGTCCGGAGTAGGTCGGATTGGGTGGACACCTCTCGAACAACTCAGCTGCCACAGAGGCACATATAAATCACAGCTGATTGGATCATAAGCGCCTCCTGCTTTGACTGTCTTTAAAATATTTATGCCTCCTAAACGCAAAGGGAGGATAAGGGTTTATCCCTCGGCACCCCTCCCATCTCCTATACAGCAGGAGATTGTGCGCTATATGACCAACGCCGCCTTGAAAACTCCAGTGACCAAGGACTCTGCGGACTCAGTGAATTTGGGAGAAAGCACTGGGCTATTAGACGAGGCTTCACTGAGCCCAAATCAAAGGCTACCACCTATGCAGAGAGGAAGTGAGGCCTCTCCTGGGAGCAGCGTGGAGCAGAAAATATCCATCGGGACTAAGGTAAACTTGGCCGATTCTGCTGAGAACCCTGCAGCCACGGAGGGGGCAGGTACTGAGACAACAGAATTTCTGATGCCTCTCTCAGCTCAATCAGATGAGACTGTAGGGGGGAACGCTGTAACTGGTGGAGAGGCAATTGAGATCATAACGCCTCCTCAAGTGGTAACGCTAGAACTGTTGTGGGAGTTAATGATAAAAATGAATGGGAATATGCAAGGTTTGGAGAAAAAGATAGATAGTATGGCAGGGAGGAATTCTCAGGAAGTGATAGAGATAAAAGAGGAAGTTAAGAAATCTGCCGGTAGAATTCAAAAGTTAGAAGATTCAGAGAAAAAGAACCAGGAGTTCCAAGCTATAGTAGCTAAAGATAGGGAATATCTGTTTAGAAGATTGGAAACCTCTGAAAATAACTCCAAACGATTAAATCTTAGATTGTTAAATTTTCCCAGGGTGGTTGGACAGGTTCCCATGGAAACTTTACATCAATTCTTCCAGGAAGTTTTGTCATTAGAGGAATTACCTGTAATTAGTGCATGTTACTTTTTACCAAAAAGAAACCCTGTTGCAAACACTTTGGAGTTACCTTTTCAAGGCAACCTCTCGAACTTTTTGGAGAATTCCGAAAGGGTAATAGATAGGGGGGTATTATTAGTAACTTTCCAAAATTTTCTAGACTTAAATAAAGTAATGAGAAAATATTTCTCTGCCTACCCTATATCCTTTTTTGAAAATGTGGTAAAAATTTTCCCAGATATATCTTATGCTACACAGCAAAAAAGAAAAGAGTTTTTGAACTACCGGCAGGAGGTGATTAGTATGGGTTTTTCCTATGTCCTGAAATTCCCCTGCAAATGTATGCTAAAGAAAGAGCAAGATGTGTTTGTATTCTTCCTACCTGAGCAATTAAAGAATTTTATCGAGCAAAAAAGAATAGTTACATCTTCCCCACTGTCTAGTGTATAGATAAAATATATACTCAAGTGCTAGCTGTGAATATGATTAATAGAAGTATGATTTAATTCCTTAAATTAGCTCCCATATCTGTGCCTCTGTTTGAATTTAGATGTTGGGTAAATATTTCTATTGATGATGTAATATGAGGAGGAGAAAGATGTTGAATTAATTAATTGTTTTAGTGAATTACTTTGAGAACTTATTATTATAATTTCTGTAATGCAAATTGTGTAAAATCAATAAAGATATAAATTATAAAAAAAAAAGAAATTAGATCTCTGAGAGATCTAAAATTGTTTTGTAAGATGTCAAAACTCATTATTTTAGACTTTATATGAAGTATTTTATGTATAAACACAATGTATATTGTGATTTTATTGTTATGTTTGTGAAAATATTGTGAATGTAAACTATGTAATCCGCACTGGAAGTACCAATGGAAGTTGCAGAATATAAAAATGTTTAAATAAATTAATAAAAAAACAAAACAGTCAACTGATAGCCATGAACCAGAGATCATTCGACAATCACAGACTAAATCCATCCACTATGTACCATTATTATACTGCAGCATCCCTAACCCTGGCCTACCCAGAATGTGCAAGACCTGAGCCAGGAATCAAAACCAGGTCCTTCGCATGGCAGGAGCCACCAGACCAGCCTTGAATCACTCCTTATGAACACGCTTTCCTGTTTAGGAGAAAGCAGAATGCATATACACCAACAGCCTGGAGACATATTGGGTAATGGCTTCTGCTTGGTTACACTGTTTTTCCTAAGCACTGCAGGATTACATTTTTCTTCGATTCTCTCACCTGTTTAATTAGGAGGGGAAAAGAAAGCTCAATAGGGAATGGGGGGAAGGTAAGTATCCAACTGCATGCATGTTCACTACTTCTAACAAAAAGTAAACCCCAAAGGATAAAACAGATGACATTAGTTGGCGATCACTCTCAATATCATGCTATTCGCTATGCAAAAGCATGCTTCTTTTTGGAAGACTGATATTTGTCAATGCACTTTTATTACTTGTTTCAAATACAATTTTGATAAAATAAGGAAAGGTGAGGCGTCTAAAGTTTAAACAGAATAAAAGGAACAAAACTTCTTAACTATACAATCCTTGCTCCAGGTGCTTTCCCAGGTTCATTCTTCTGCACAATAATTCAGCTGTGAAGAACTCTTAAGTGTCCGGTCAAGATAAATGCCCTAGAGCAGAGGTTCCTAAACCTGTCCTGGGGGACCCCCAGCCAGTTGGGTTTTCTGAATAGCCACAATGAATATACATGAGATAGATTTGCATACACTGCCTCTATTGCATGCAAATCTCTCTCATGCTGGCATACCACCAGCTTTCCCCATCATCACCTTCTCTTCCCTCTCCCCTGGCATCAGTATCGCCTTTCCTCTCCTCTCCATCCATTCCCCATCACCACGTTCCCTCTCTTCTCCTCACCCCAGGCAACATCACCTTCCTTCTCCTCCCTATCCCTGGCATCATCATCATTTCTTTCTCTCCCTCCACCTCTCTCCTCACCCCCTGGCATCATCACCGTAACTCTCTCCCCAACCTCCTGGCTTCTTCATCTTCTTTCCTTCCTCCTCCCTCCACCCTCCCTCCCTCAGCAATCACCTTCTCCGCTTTTTCTGTCCCTCCCGGCATCATATTCCCTATTCCTCACTTTCTGGCATCATGACCTTCCCTCACCCTCCAGACCCCACTCCCAACATCACCACCACCTTCCCTCTCCGGCATCACTTTTCTTCTCACTCCACGCCCTAGCATAACCACCTTCTCTTTCCTTTCTCTCCGCCCACTTGCATCCCCTTCTCTCTCCCTTTCTCCCTGGCACCATCATCACCTTCCCTCTCCCTCCATCCCTTTGCATCATCACTTTCCCTGCTCCCCCCCCCCCCCCCCACCTCCCTGGCATCATTACCTTTTCTTCCCTTTCCCCCCATACCCCCTGGCACATTCATTCAGCTGTCCGTCCCTTTCCACCCCCACCCTCACCCCCCAGCTCCATGTCCTGGAAAGGCAGAAGCCTCTGAGAAGACTTTCCTAGTGTTGCTTCTTCCTCCTGTTGGCTTCCCTCTGCAGTTGGAATTACACAGGGTCAACAAGTCTGGCAAGACGACAGGGCCCGATATACTTTCTATTGTGGAGAAAAGGCAGATGAGGGGAAAACAGGAACAGCCAGGGCTGGCGCGTCCATTAGGCGAACTTCGGCGGTCGCCTAGGGCACCGAGCCGTAGGGGGCACCGAAGAGCAGCCATGTGGTGCCGTAAGCGGGACCTATCCCGCTCGCGGCAAACAGAAAGAGAGACTGTGTGCTTCTCAGGGCCGCGAAAAGCACACACTGTCGCGCCCCCCTCCTCCCTACCTGTTTTGGCGCCGACTGTTTCTATTTCTCTTTGCCGCGAGCGGGATAGGCCCCACTTGTGGCACCACGTGGCTGCTCTTTGGCGCCCCCTACGGCTCGGCGCCCTGAAAAGCACACAGTCTGCTCCAAAACAGGTAGGGGGGGCGGCAGCACAAGGGTCACCTAGGGCACCCAATACCCTTGCACCAGCCCTGGGAACAGCTGCAGATAAACGCTGCTCTTTGACACCCCCCCCCCCCCCCCCCCGATGAAGGGAGGACATCCTGAAGGCCAGTATGGAAAGAGAAAATGAAGACCAGCCACAGCATGCTAGTGTGCTGTGGCACACCGGTTGGGAAATGCTGGTCTACACGGCTAAGGACATATTCCAACTGCCAACTGTAAAATATATCATTTTTTATTTGAGTCAGTTCACGTTTTCTTCCTCCTTGGTTTTCTCACCTCCTGGGTATGGGAGCATGCAGTTCGCATGCTTCTCCAACATCTAGTGGCTCCCCCATTTCCTATGGTTTACCACCAAGTTTTGTAACAATCTAAACAGCTAACAAAACTAGTGAGGCTGTTATGCAATTATCTGGTCCCATGACCTTGCTAGACAGTATCAGGTTAGCATCAGCCTGGTTGTTTTCCAAGGAATTTTTAGCATATCTGAACCAAGCCAGCTACTTTGTGTCCTGCAGTGTTGCTAGATTGTGCTTCCTTTATCCAACAAGCTAAATTCACAGT
The DNA here is from genome assembly GCF_901001135.1 of Rhinatrema bivittatum. NCBI lineage: Eukaryota > Metazoa > Chordata > Amphibia > Gymnophiona > Rhinatrematidae > Rhinatrema > Rhinatrema bivittatum. The sequence goes on along the minus strand of NC_042617.1, from coordinate 255,454,319 downwards.
CCCCATCTTTCTATCCTGGCAGAAGACTCTGCAAGATTAATTTTTCTCTTAAATTCTAAGACGACTTATTTTCAGTGGAAGGTTTCCTTCTTTCTCTGATATTCCCTGAGAACCTCCCTATTTTTTTTTAGAACTGCAGGCTCTAAGATAAATGTGTGACATAACATTTAACAGTAAAACAGCACAGTAGCTGAGCAGAGATGAAACCAGATTATCAAATATTTAAAGATTTAAGTTGTCAGGATAATGAAGGTCCTTTCCTAAGGAAAAATGTAACGAAAACATTTGTTAATCTAGTAAATTCATCACCTCTCTCTCTCTCTACTTCGCTGGTTTTCATTTATGAAATATTTCTAGTAGATTAGTATGGCTCTCTGTCTCTATTTTAAATCAGATACAAGTAAACAGTTGAACTGCTAGATAGGCCCCAATGTTTGGCAGAAGCAGGTGAATGAAGTCTGAAAGAGCCAGAGTAAATGATGTAGGAGATTCGTTGGACCCTTCAGGAGTACAGTTGGCCACTGTACACATCTGAGGCATATGCAACTCCACCACCATGTGTTTAAAAAATGGCTCTGGCATCAATGGAGGGCTACTGTCAAGCCAACTGGCTGGTAAATAAATAAATAAATAAATGGATATATCCAGGATAATCTTCAAGAAATAGAGGCAGAAATCTACCTGGGACAGGACACAATAGGTGACTATTTTGTCCGTATAGTTACGCATCCTCCATGCTGTAGTGTCTTTTACGGTGCTCACTTGTACAGCACAACCACAAGCTAGCAATTCTGCAGGCCTCATTACAGAATAGAAAAAGTGATTTATTTTCCCCGGAAGGTTTCCTTCTTTCTCTGATATTCAGTACCTAAATATAATCTGCTTTGAAATGTCAAAAAGCAGAATACAAATAAAAAATAAATAAAATCACGTTTTCAATATGAGAAATCTCTATAAAGACAAACAAAAGGAGTGAGTGCTTTTAAAAGATTACTTGGCACACACTTAAGGACCTTGATTTGCAGTTTTTTTAATTTTATTTTTCCTGGGCATTTCAGTGTTATAACAACAACAACAAAAAAAACCAAACAGTGGAAAAATGACTGTTAGAACAAACAAGAAGAACCAGTGGAGGAAAAAAATGATATTTCCACTGCTTTTTCTCCTATTTGTTATAAGAATTATTTTTCCACAGATTTTTTTTTTTGTTATAACACTGAAATTCCCAAGAAAAATAAAACAAAAACTGAAACTGAAGGTCCCTACACATATTTTACTTTACCTAACAGATGGTTTTTCCAGAAATGAAAAAGTACAAAGTACTCCAGATGGGACAATAGTTTGTTCTTATCAATTGCAAGTGCTGAGGTGGTTCCATTCCTTCTCTTTTATATAAATGTACGTTAGGAACTTATCTGGCAGTCCTATACCTACCATTTATTTTCTCTCAACATAATACAAATATTAGCATTAGCCTCTCTGTTCATTGCTTATTTGTTTTTATATACTGCCACATCAACTTGTGCTCTGGGCAGTGTACAACATATATCAAAACAAATTAAATTGACTTGTAACATACCACATAATATAATGCCCTTTAAATTAATGATTTTCTCAAATACAAAAATATAATTTCTCACCTTGCCTGTGCAGTCACTAAAAGCAATTCAAATAAAGGTTACCAGCAGAATGATCTTGGTCTCCTATCAGTATTTACAGTGTGTACCAAAATCTCAAACTATAAATTTACAATCTCAGTTTTTTTTTATCTGAATTTGTATCCCAGATACAACAAAATCTCTTTTTATATTCACATGGCTGTACACAGCTATAATTATAACAGAGATCCTGTAAGGAAGGTAATGGAGCCACTGAAGTTGCTATCCAAGATGCAGCTACATCTGTCAGTTTCAGCACTACCCTAAATATTATTGGGACCAGACCCCTCAGTCCATCACTGTAAGCCCTAGTTCCATTTCTAGAGATGCAATATGTTGAGCTATCCATCACCTCTTGCTCTCCTCCTATCTAGGAGAGCCAGGATTGGTTGCTCATGCCCTTTATAACTAGGGTTGCCAACTGGCTCCAGCTTTTCAGGACAGGTTGATCCAGTCCTGGTTTTACTCCCCTGCAGGCAGGTACTTGCCGTCTCGCTTTTCTTAGGGAATGCAATAGGGAAATCAGAATAAGATCAAGCATGCAATGGGTTAAAACCAGGACTGAATCAACCTGTCCTGAAAATCTGGAGCCTATTTATAACCATCCTTTGTGACTAAAGGTGTGGCTAGAGTCAGTTTAAGATCAGACACAGAAAAGGATATAGATTTTTGTCCCTCTCCGCCTAATCAGTGTCTCTTTTTGGAGGGCATTCACTGTGCACAACCTGCCAGTAGATTCTAGACATTTAGTTTCAGTAAGGAAAGCTTATGTCCTTGACTGAAGACCAGTGACACCATTTACTTCCTGAATGTGGCAAGCACCTGGGACAGGCTTGACTGTGTGAAGTGTGTGAAGGCTGGGAGAACTCTTTGTAGAAGGGATGGTGTTTAACCCTGCTCCTTTGAAGCAGGTCATCCTCGCTGGCTGCACTCAGCGTGCAGGGGTTGAAGACCAGTGAGCCCACTCATCCCATGAATGTGGCAAGCACCTGTGGCAGCACAAACACCAGTCTAGGAAGATCCTGACTAGAAAGTCTCTCTCTTTTGTTCTGAGGAGGTTTTTTGGCCACCCCTCCTTACTGGAACTTGGCTGGCTCAGCAGGTTCCTAACCTCAAGGAGTCACCTTTCAGAAGAACTAAAGGAGACCCCATCCGCATCTCCAACATGGGACCAGGATACAGGGCTGGGTGTTCGGTAAGATGCTGGAGCATCAGGTAGGATGGATTTTTGCTAAGGTAGAAGAGGACCCCTGACATAGGAATCCCAGTTAAGCAGCTGGGAGAGCTTTTAGTGCACATTTTACTTCTCCATGGGAATCTTGACCAGTTTGCTGAAGGAAAGGACAACCTACTGAGAGTGAAACATCCTTCTTGTGACAAAATCAACTATAACTACATATTTATTCAAAGGTGGACTTTTAATTTGCCTTTAACAATCAGTAAATTATTATTTAACACCCAGTGCCTGATCCTGCCTGTTTTGTTACAGCATCTCCCTCCAGGGGTGCCACAGCTACCAATGAGCCACAGATGAGACTACCCCCATAAAAAGAATCTCCTCCCCCGCAGGGAACAAGAGTCAAGCTTGGGATGGGGTCAGTTAGCCTGAGCAGCCCCGCAGAGTATAAATTAGATGTGTGCCCTAAGGGAATCATCACTCTCAAAAAAGGGATTACATTATTATTTGCATTTATAAACGTTAAGCAGTTCCTCCTGCTGTTTCTTGCTTTTTAAAAATCCTGCAGCTTTTTTTTTTCAGAGAGCAACAACTCTGATTACTGCTATTTACATTTTAAATACCCAAATGCTTATTTTGCAATATTAGATAAATCATTTAATAAATGATTCATTATTTCTGCCAAACATGTCCTAATTATATAATTTCCAACAAAACTTACAAAAAAATACAAAGTTACAATATTCCCAGTCGCATGATTTCTGGTCTGGCAGATTCGATTCGTTTCATGACTAGTAACTAGTTCTCAAGCTCAAGTATTCAAACATAATCATTCCAGCACAGACTAGTTCCATGCACTTTTGCCATAACACGCCCGAGAAAAACAAATGCATTAAACCTAACCAAAAAACAATCTCCTCCCTCCAATTAAAAACGATAAACAGTTTTATAGGCATGTACAAGGGCATTCACAGTTAAGATATGAAATGCATCTTCCTTTTATCGATTTTGTTAAGACGCTGTTACTAGTGGCAAGCAGCATACATTGATCAGCGTTGGAAGCTTATTTTACGGATGTTTTCCTAGCGATATCAGGACAAGGTTAAGCCAGCCAGGTATAAGCGCGTGTCAATGTCAGTACTTCCTTACCTGCTGAACCTTTTCATCCCTTTATCCGAATCCGAGTCTTTAGGATAAGGGTCCTTTGTCGCCTTTCCCGCTAGCCTGAGGTTATCTTTTAGGCGACAGTCCTTGACCAGCGGAGTTGCACCAAAGCTGTCATGCTCCCCGGTGAAAGAATCGTTTCTCTTTCTCATTACTGTTTAAATGAAAGGAACAAAGACACAGAAATGGCAGTCTTTGTTACGTGCCTAGATCCTTGCCCCGCGGTTTTATGTACCAACTTCGCTAGGGAACCTGAAGCATACTGAAACCCCAAAGCTCGGAGGTCTGTTGTTTTCCCCTTTCACAGCTGATGTTCAGCAGTTAGCTACATTGTTGCAGGGCTGAAGCTGCAGAGCAGCTACTAAGCCCCGCCCGCTGCTCTTTGAACCTTATCCACCCCCACCAATCAGAGTAAACGGGACGCACAGCCTACCGCAGACATTTTTGTTAAGGGCAAACGAGAAAACCTCAACGGAAACCGTAACAGATCAAATCGCACAACGCTGGGAAGGCTGCTGGTGGGCAATTAGTGGTTTCATTCTGTTTTCTGGAGGGGGAAGTGTGATGTCGATATCCTTTCTGTCTCCATGCATGAAAAGGAGGGGGGTAGACTGAAAAGGGAAAAAAATAGAATAAAAGCCTGAGCAAAATCAGAGATTAAAACGAAGGAAATAGCATGTGATGAAACAGGAAAGAAAAAAAAAAGAAATGAATCGACCAGATGAGAGAAAAATACAGTACTGAATGTAACAGGACCGAGCTGGAAAGGCGCATTTTAGTAGGACTATAAGATCTTTGGACCCAGGAGCTCCATTACCTACATGTGTGCGTACAACTTGTTTTAGTTATCGTATCTCGAATTGATGTAAAATGTTTATCCTGGACAGTACAGCATACATTAGCAGGTGTATAAAACTGCAAAATAAGACAGCAAGGGAATGATGTAAAACAGAAACAAAAGCAAGGCAGTGTTGTGTGTGGTACCTACCTACTAAAAGTACTGCATAGGAAAAGAAATGCAAAAACAGCGCAATGTGCATCTGTTCCAAGCTTCATCATGTGCCTCTAACATTTTCCCCAAAAATCACAAGGGCATTGTTTTCTACCTGTTTTCTTCTATGTTTTAAATATAAACGTCTTAAATTTCCAGGAAATATTAATGTGGTGTAATGATTCGTACATAGAACTGCCAACGTGGAGACAGAGGGCTGTTCAATTCCTAATTTTACCACTGCTTTGTGTGACCTTGAGCAAGTAACAATCATTTCTACACTCCAATGTAAATTGTACACTCTTTAGGGGGAGGAGATATTAACTTCTAACAATCAGCCTCAAGATGACAACCTATATTTCACTGTTTTCTACTTTTTGACTCTGCTGTTATTTTAACTATATGTATTGCTTGCTAGATAATACAACATGGCACACGTTCACTAGCAGCCTTCAGTTGTCTTTTTTTCTACATTTGAAAGATGGTGTCAGAAGTATCTGAACCTGTACTGCTTCCCTACATCTGAAGTAGAGAGTTTCTGGAGTGCAGTGTGCTCAGGAACTGTAAGTAGAAGGCAAGGATTACAATAATATTAATTTAAGGTTGCATGTGTCCTCCTATGGAGGTTGAAGAAACGAGAACATTGCTGCTGCATTATGGAAGCTGCGAACAGCAATCCCACCCCACAAGGCACGAAGGTCAGTAGTGACAAGTAGTAAAGTGAAAGATTTCAGGCCAGAATTTGAAGACTACTCTCTAGCCCCAGCCTTAAAAGAGAAGATAGTCGAAATGCAGACAGCTACATTGAGAAGAGAGATGGGTACTGAATGCTGCCATGTTTATAAGCACAATTTGAGTCCATCCTTGAAGCATTAGAAGTCTTATTTCAGGCCTACAAAAAATGTAATATGTGAAAGATATATAATTGGCTATTGGAAATGAGGGGGTGAATCCACTGCCAACATTATCACACCTGTGAGAGAGAAAGCAGTGACATGTGAGATGGCTCTCTGAACAGTGGTGTAGCAAGGGTTTCTGGCCCCCCGGGGGCCAATACATTTGTGTTGCCTCCCCTGCCCCACCATCCTCCTTGTAAAAATGCTTAAAGTCACAGAAACAGCAGACATTTCAAATAACATCCTCTTCTTGCTTTCTACCTGCATGCAGCTGAAAAAAATACAAGAGAGGCCCCCAGGGACCTCCTACAGCCCAGCACCTTTGATCCCCCCCCCCCCCCCATCCCCTCACTATACCACTGCCACTGAATGATGAAATGATTTAGGATAAACTAGTCCTTGGTATAGCCAATGCGTGCATATGTCACCATCTTCTGAGAATGAGTCTAAAATCTGAATATAGCTGTGGAACTTATTGGCTTGCAGATGAGAACTATGCAACAGGACCTGCAGGCTAACAGGGTTAATGCCACAGATAAGCATCGGCAAAGCACAGATGACTGCCGCAAGAAGCCATAGACTATCTCACCTGAAACCAAATCTGCAGCACATAGTTATTGTGGCAATATACATAAGGGTGAGAGAGAACAATGTCCAGCATATGGGAAAAACATGTAGGTCATGTGCTAGCCTGAATCATTTTACAAGTGTTAAGTCTCTCAAGTAAAAGGCAATACCCAGTGAGTAAGCTGCATAAGTCGGAGGAGGTATCACAGTCAGATGATGCAGACTTGCTCAATACTGATCAGATCTTAAAGGCAATTGCCTAGGGTGCCAAATATCCAGGCCAAAGATGAGAGCATCTGTGCCAAGGAGGGGACTTCTTCCACTATCCACTTCAAAGGGGTGCTGCTATGGTACTTTGGAGGGGAGGAGGGCTTTATCCCACTTTCCAATCTCCAGGGTCTTCCGCCCTCCACTCTCCAACCCTGCCCTTGGACACTAAAATCTTAAATTTGGCTCTGAGCCTAATAGAGACTGGTTCCAGTTGAGCTGAAAGCCCAAATGCAGCAGGAGGAAAATGCCAGGTCACCAAATACATTTTACTAGTACTTACTTTAAAATATTATTTAAATGAGCCAATATAAATAGAAATAAATCAAATATGGGTTTTTGTTTTATCTGCTTTGCACCACAGTACCTGAAGACTGTAGAGGGGCCAATGTGATGCCAGTTTTTACAAAGAGCCCCAAGGGTGATCTGGGAAACTATAGACCGGTGAGCCTGGGCAAAATAGTAGAAGCCATTCTTAAAAATGAATTTACTGCCCACATAAACAGGCATGGTTTAATGAGGAAGAGTTTGCAAAAACCATGTTAAGGGAAGTCTTGCCTTACCACTTTACTAGATTTTTTGAACATGTAAAACATGCAGATAAAGGTGAGCTGGTTGAAATAGTGTATTTGGATTTTCAGAAGGCATCTGGCAAGGTTCCCCATGAGAGAACCCTCAGGAAATTGGGAGGTCATGGGATAGGAGGTAGTGTCTTATCCAGTTAGCAATCCACAATAGAAGACAAGAAACAGAGGGTAGGACTAAATGGTCAGTTTTTCAAATGGTGACATCCCCTAGGGGTCTATACTAGGACCTGTGGTATTTAGCACATTCATAAATGATCTAGAAACAGGAACAATGAGTAAGGTGACCATATTTGCAGATGTCGCACAATTGTTTTGAAAGGTTAAAACAGCGTAGTATAAGGATCTGCAAAAGGATATCTTGTAAGACTAAGCGATTGGGCATCTAAATGGCAGATGGAAAACATTATCCCAAGTACAGGTACATCATACTGGGTTCTGCGATAGGAGTCATCACCCAGGAAAAGGATCTCCAAAGCCTTGTGGGTAATACTTTGAAGTCTTCAAAGTATTACCCACAAGGCTTCGGAGATCTGCGGCGGCGGCAGTCAAAAAGGCAAATGGAATATTAGGAATTATATGAACAATACTATCATAATGTCGTTGTCTAGATCCATGATGTGAACACAACCTTGAGTACTGTGTGAAGTTCTGGTTGCCTCATCTCAAAAAAGACAGACATAGAAAAGGCACAGAGAAGGCAACAAAAACGATAAAGGGGAGCATAAAGCACCCTTATGGAAAAAGGCTAAACAGATTAAAGCTCTTTAGCTGGAAGAAGAAATGACAGAGGGGATATGACAGAGTTATAAAATCATGCATGGCTGGAATGGGTGAATAGGGAATGGTTACTTAAGCTTTAATGAGGTCCATGAGGCTCGGTCAAAGTTCTAGAAACTGACATAGGTTTTCCGTGCCAGGCTCCATCTGATGGTGTCACCCACGTGTGAGGACTGCCATCCTGCTTGTCCTCGGAGAAACATGTATATCCTAGAGGAAAGACGGGACAGGGCAAATAATAGACATTTAAATACCTCCAAGGTTTCCATGTAGAGGAGACAGGCCTCTTTCAAAGAAAAGGAGGCTTTAGAAGGAAGGATCATAAGAGTGTGAAAGGGGGTAGGCTTAACAGTAAGGAACTATTTCTTTACCGAGAGGGTAGAGGATGCATGGAATAGCCTCTCTGTAGAGGTGGTGGAGACGAATTCAGGTACTGTCTTCAAGAAGGCATGGGATAAACAGAAGGTCTCTGAGGGGGCAGCAGGGATCGTAGAGTCAATTAGTTGATGTGGATGGGAAGCTAGATAGGCCATAATGGTCTTTTTCTGCCACATTCTCTGGCAACAGATTCCAAAGCGCTGAGTGAAAAAAATACTTCCTGCGATTTGTTTTAAATCTGCTGGTTGCTAGTTTCACGTAGTGTCCCTAGTCCTAAGCAACCAGCAGATTTAAAACATCACAGGAAGTATTTTTTTCATTCAGTGCACAACCAAGTTATGGAATCTGTTGCCAGAGGATGTGGTCAAGGTAATTAACATAGTGGGGTTCAAAAGAGGACTGGACCAGTTCCTGAAGAATAAGTCCATAAACAGTTATTAGCAAAGTAGACTTGGGGAAAGCCATCGCTTACCCTGAGAGTGAGATGCAAGAAATAGATCAACTATGGAGGATCTGCTGGTTACTTGTGACCAAGACTGGCCACTGTCGGAGACGGGATACTGAGCATGATGAACCTTGGTCTGACCCAGCAGGGAATTTATGTTCTACTAGTGGGCTTGCTTTCAATAGGTTTAACAGGAGATCCAAACAGCCCTGCATTTTAGGCAACTCTGTGTGGAACAGTATATACTCTAAATATAAAAAGAGAATTATAAATCAAACCCTGCCTCTGGTCTCAACCCTCTGTCTTCTAGGTACAATCACAGGATATAAAGTAAGATTTACATTATTTTTAGGGTCAAATTCATATAATGGGAAAAAACCACTAAGGGTTTGATTCAGTAAGGCTTAATATGCATCAGTGTCCCACTTCTAATAGGGTAAGCGACTCCAGATCTGGAGTGCCACAAATGGGTCTGGTTTTCAGGATATCCAGATGAATAGTTCCCCTATTTCCTATCTTTTGCTTTTCAGATAATAGAAGGACTAGGTGGCACTCCATGAAGTTAGCAAGTAGCACATTTAAAACTAATCAGAGAAAATTCTTTCCCTTGAGGAGCTCAGACTAGGATAAATGCCAACACTACCATAACCTGCAAATCACTTAACTTGCATTGGGCATATCGGCGTGTATTTGTGTTAACGCAAAGTGCTAGCACCATATTGGGCAGGGAATAAATTAGAATCTTTGTAGATTGTGATAGTTTATAGAGGACCAAACAAAAAGATGTTGAGTACATGAGCTTTCCTGACCACCATATGGGTCTCTTCCACAACTGACAAAGATACCTTTGTGGTCTAGAAAACTCATGTACTACAACATCAGTCTTGTTGGACTTTTAAAACATATCACAGCCAATTTAAAAACTTCAAACCTTAGAATCAATGGACAAGCAAAAGAGACATGTTCTCTGGTACTTAAACTAGGAGAGGCTCAGGAGAATAACCTTGGAAAAGGTAGCAATGCATCACAAAGTCAGTTTGAAAGTATTTTCAGATTTCATGCTACTGGAACTCTATCAGGGCAATCACCAAATGGAGTTGTTTTGTGTATACCCTGTTAGAAATGAAACTCATTCCTAAGCCATTTCAAGGCCAAAAAAATGCAGAGATCCAATGCAGACGTATGAGATGGAGGGTGAGAGACTGATATACACATACCAGTTGAGAGATCTCGGGATGCTAGTAACTGATGATCTGAAGGTAGTGAAGCTGGGTGACAATGTGGTGACTAAAACCAAAGGGATGTTAGGTTGCATAGAGAGGCATAACTAGCAGGAAAAGGAGGCAGGGCATTACTTGGAGTACTATGCTACGTTCTGGAAGCCATACTTCAAAAAGCTAGGGAGAGGATAGCCGTGATCCAGAGCAAAAACTGCACCAAAAGACTTGAGGAGACTTAAGGACCAAAATATGTATATCCTAGAGAAGCGGAGAGATGGTGAGAAGTCAAGACTTATCTATTCAGCCACTCCTTCCCCCTGGATTCCATGTAAAAGACTGCAACAGAGACTTCCCTCTACCACTGGACTACTTGAGCACTTACATGGGGTGGCAGCTCGTAGTGGGGGAGAGCACAGCACAGTGAGTCAGCCAGAGGAGATAGGCTTCTGTTATTCACTTCTGCTCCTCTTTTCTTCATCCTGACAAGGGCAGGAGCAGACACTAAATAGATCCAGTTTCGACCTGTCTCTCTTTCTCCCTCCCTCCAACCACCGGCAAGAGAGGAGCAGTATTCAGCTGCACAGATTGTCAACATCCTGTCTGTGGGGTCAGTCTTGTGGATTACCATGAGGCTGGTGCCACAGGCAAGAAGTTGACAGTCTGTGCAGTTAAGTGCTGCCTGCAACTCTTGCCGATGAGGAGAGGTTGGGAGCAAAAGAGAAGGGCTTAGAAAGCGGATGACAACGTATGCTTAGCAGCCTTTCCTTCATCTACTGCCACGACACTAAGGTAAACCAAAGGGTCAGCAGCAGGGAAGGCAGCATTAGAACTGGACTGCGTGGTCTGAAGGAGGTGGACCCCAGTCAGCAGATGCAACAGCACCATTGAATCAGCCGTGCTCCACTCTCTCCTCCCTGCTCATGCCTTTCTCCCCCTTGGTTCCCAAGCCCAGCAAGGCATTTAAGCAGGCCCCAGCTGTTCCTCGCTGCTGGCCCATGCCTTTTTTTCTTCCTCCTGCCCACTGCCTGAACAGTTGAACTCACCAGGCAGTGGGCAGGAGGTAGAAAAGAAGCGCAAGCCCTGATAGCAAGATGAACAGTGGGGACCTGGTTAGAAGTCCTGCACAGCAATGGGAGAGGGAGGCAGGATCCGAACAGATTTGAAGTTCTTTGGGAAGAGAAGACAACGAGAGTAAGAGGGGAGGTTGAGGAGAGAGAGAGAGAAAAGGGCTTGGACTGCCTCCATCACTTAAATCCACCATTTTCGACCAGTTCTTAAGAAATCCCATTTGGACACTGATTTCCAATTGTCCAATTTTTATTTTTTTTTTATTATTATATACCGACATTCATCTCAATTGAGATATCACACCGGTTTATATTCAGGTACTGTAGGTATTTCTCTATCCCCAGAGGGCTTACAATCTAAGTTTTTGTACCTGAGGCAATATAGGGTAAAGTGACTTGCCCAAGGAGCGACAGTGGGACTTGAACCTTGGTCTCCTGGTTCATAGTCCACTGCTCTAACCACTAGGCTATTCCTCCTCCATTTCTAATTTGCCAGCACTTACTAGGATTATCAAAAAAGTGGTAGAGTATCAATTTCAGATTTATTTTTTTTTAGATAAAACATTCATAGTGCATCCAAAGCATAAGAACATAAGAAATTGCCATGCTGGGTCAGACCAAGGGTCCATCAAGCCCAGCATCCTGTTTCCAACAGTGGCCAATCCAGGCCATAAGAACCTGGCAATTACCCAAACACTAAGAAGATCCCATACTACTGATGCAATTAATAGCAGTAGCTATTCCCTAAGTAAACTTGATTAATAGCCGTCAATGGACTTCTCCTCCAAGAACTTATCCAAACCTTTTTTGAACCCAGCTACACTAACTGCACTAACCACATCCTCTGGCAACAAATTCCAGAGCTTTATTGTGCGTTGAGTGAAAAAAGAATTTTCTCCGATTAGTCTTAAATGTGCTACTTGCTAACTTCCTGGAATGCCCCCTAGTCCTTCTATTATTTGAAAGTGTAAATAGCCGAGTCACATCTACTCATTCAAGACCTCTCATGATCTTAAAGACCTAATCCCCCTCAGCTGTCTCTTCTCCAAGCTGAACAGCCCTAACCTCTTCAGCCTTTCCTCATAGGGGAGCTATTCCATCCCCTTTATCATTTTGGTTGCCCTTCTCTGTACCTTCTCCATCGCAACTATATCTTTTTGAAATGCGGCGACCAGAATTGTACACAGAATTTAAGGTGTGGTCTCACCATGGAGCAAAATGGAGGCATTATGACATTTTCAGTTTTATTAACCATTCCCTTCCTATTAATTCCTGACATTCTGTTTGCTTTTTTGACTGCCGCAGCACACTGAGCTGACTATTTTAAAGCATTATCCACTATGATGCCTAGATCTTTTTCCTGGGTGGTAGCTCCTAATATGGAACCTAACATTGTGTAACTACAGCAAGGGTTATTTTTCCCTATATGCAACACCTTGCACTTGTCCACATTAAATTTCATCTGCCATTTGGATGCCCAATCTTCCAGTCCCGCAAAGTCCTCCTGCAATGTATCACAATCTGCTTGTGATGTAACTACTCTGAATAATTTTGTATCATCCACAAATTTGATAACCTCACTTGTTGTATTCCTTTCCAGATCATTTATTACAGATCCCTGAGGCACTCCACTGTTTACCCTTTTCCACTGAGAAAATTGTCCATTTAATCCTACTCTCTGTTTCCTGTCTTTTAACCAGTTTGTAATCCACGAAAGGACATCGCCTCCTATCCCATGACTCCCTAGCTTTCTTAGATGCCTCTCATGAGTCTGAGTACAGAAAGGACCATAGTACTGAAACAGCTCTTGTAACCTCGATCAACAGCACTGCTATGTATCTGGACAGGGGTAAAGAGGCTTTACTAGTCTGTCTTGATCCGAGTGCTGCATTTGATATGGTCGATCATCAGTCATTGCTTGTTTGATATTGGTATTCAGGATAAATCTACCGACTGGCTTAAATCTTTTTCAGAGGATTGATCGTACAGTGTTACTTGGAATTACACAGTTTCTTTATCCAGCTCTTTAAACTATGGTGTGCCTCAAGGTTCTATATTATCTTCTATTCTTTTCGATCTATATTTGGTCCCCCTTGCCACTTTGATTCAAAGTTTGTGTTATGACCACCGTCCGTGGCAGGCTCAACTCACGTCATGTCATGCCTGGCTCTCCAATTCCGGTGCTCTTGCTGTGGTGGTCAGTCACCACCACCACGTTTCCTCCCGGCTCTCTGCACTCCATGTGGTGGTCGGAACGCCACCGACCTACACTCTGGTACTGGGTCTCTCTAAGCGTGTGCTATCTGCCCTTCCTTTAAAGGGCCTAAGGCGGGAATTCTGCGTTCGTCCCAGATTGATGACATCATGGACCCGGAGTATTTAAGCTTCACCTCTAGCCTCCACTAACCAACTTGGCAACGAGTTCTATGGTTCCTGTTGATGCCATATTCTCTCTACGGGTAGGTTGTTTCCTGTCGTCGGACCTCTGTGCTTCTCCTTCTGGGTTTCTCTCTAAGCGTCTCCTGTTCTGCGGGCTGGACTCTCTCTCAGCGCTTCCCGCTCCTCAGGGCCAGACTTGGCGCAACATTACCCGGACTCCTCTCAGCACTTCCTGCTCCTCGAGGCCTGGCTAAGCGCAACCTCCTTGGACTCTCCATTAGCGCTTCCCACTCCTCGGGGCCAGGTTCAGCACAACCTTATCCGGACTCTCTCTATCAGCACCTCCCACTCCGCGGGTCCTGGCTCAACGCACTCTTACTGGACTCTTTCCCTCGGCGCTTCCCGCTCTGCGGGTCCTGGCTCAGCGCAACCCTACCTGGACTCTAACATAAGAACATTCCATATGGGGTCAGACCAAGGGTCCATCAATCCCAGCATCCTGTTTCCAACAGTGGCCAATCCAGGCCATAAGGACCTGGCAATTACCCAAAACAGCGCTTCCTGTTCCTCGGGGCCAGGTCCAGTGCCAGTCTTCCTATGAGCTCCAGCTGCAGTATACCAGCTCCTGGGAATCTACGTTGCTCCTCCTTGAGGACTTTTGCCACAGTGCCTTCTCTCTTCGGGAGTAGGCTCTGTACTGTACACCTCCAGACTGAGTCTTGGTGCCCTCTCCTCGGAGCATTCCTCTACTCTACCCTCCAGGCACTTGCTTCAGCAGGTTTCTCGCTCTAACCTTTATTCAGCGGACTCCAGTTCATGCCTCTCCATCTGCAGCTCCTCATCTCGAGGCCACTCCCATGTGGTCCTGGCTCTACTCTCCTCAGAGCTGCAGTGATCTTGTACTCCCTTTTACTCTTTTCCCTCTCATCTACTGGAGTGCACCTGCCTTGAACCGTGCCTAATCTCTGACACTCTCTGTATGCTTTCACCTACCCTCTCCGGGACCAGCCACACAGGGGCACTCCTAAGTCCTACTGGCCCCGGCACCTGAGGGCTCAACCTGCGGGGAACAAGGGTCAGCACAGGTGAAGTTCCAGCTTCCCGGCCAGCCTTGCCTCCTGACGGTGGGGGACCTGTGGGGCTCAGGTAGCAACAACCCCACCTCAGGCCAAGGGTCCACAATTCCTAACAGATTGCCAAGTCCATGGAGCCGGCAGAGGCCTCAGTAATTCAGGCCATTCCTGGCCTGGCACAAAGGATCATCGAACAGCAAAAGATCCTGGAAACCTTAGCAGCTGCAGTAGAGAATTTAAGTAATCAATTGGTTGCCGCCACAGTGGTAACTACGCCGTCTTCCAACACCTTGGCCTTCATGCCGGTTACATGGCCGACAGTTCCTTTACCGGCACCTCCTTGATTCTCTGGGAACCCTCTGTTGTGCAGAGGATTCCTAAATCAATGTAATATGCATTTTTGCCTGCAACCAGCCTACTTCCCAGACATCATTATAAAAATCACCTACATCCTCTCCCTCCTGGATGGCAAGGCCTTGGCTTGGGCTTCGCCTCTTTGGGAGTGTGCAGACCCAGTTCTACGAGATCTGCCCAAGTTTCTTGCCTTGTTCCAATCCGTCTTCGATGACCCACACTTCTTCATCTCTGGCAAGGTGCCCGGTCCCTAGCTAACTACGTCATAGAATTCCGCACTCTGGCTTCCTAGCTACATTGGGACCTTGACTGCCTTTGTGCCATCTTTCTGGAAGGATTAAACTCCCGCATCAAAGACAAGTTGGCAGCCCGTGAGTTGCCTTCATCCCTTGATTCCCTAATCGACCTCGCTGTGAACGCTCCTGGAGACGATTGGCGTCTCCAGGAGCATTCACAGAAAGTCTAAGCCACCAAGAAGTCTATGGCAAGCTTGCGCCATGCTCAATGCTCTCCATCTCCTAGGGTGGATTCTCTTCCCCAAAACAAAACAGCAGAGGAGCTCATGCAATTGGGTCAGAGTAAGCTCTCGCCCGAAGAACGACGCAGATGCCAGTGGTCGGGCCTTTGCCTTTACTGCGGGAACTCCGGACATGCATTACTTGCCTGTCCCGTGTGTCCGGGATACTCTCGGGCCTAGGTTCGGCAGGAGGACTGCTCCTAGGCCTGCCTTCTCCATCTCCTCCACTAACCCTACCTGTCTCAATTACAATTTATGACCAATAATTCCATACCTTGGCCTTTGTGGATTCCAGAGCCAGAGGCAACTTTATATTGACACAACTCATGGAACACTTTCGGCTCCCCACCGTCTTCACCCCGGTACCTCTGCTTCTTTCCTCCATCCACGGAGAACCATTGCCTGGGCGGGTCACCCATGTCACCATTCCACTCCATCTTCGAACAGGATCCCTGTATGTGGAATCCATCTTCTTTCATATGTTAAGACAAAGCCGTACACCCGGTGGTCTTGGGCCTGCTGTGGATACAAAAGCATGCCCCCCAGTTCGACTGGGCCACACTGCAACTCTCTCGCTGGAGCCCTTCCTGTCACTCCAACTGCCTGGAGCCTGTTTCTCCCCGGCTTTGCTTTAATACCTCACTTCTACCTCCCAGCCTTCCTCCTCAATATTCAGCTTTTGCGGATGTCTTCTCCAAGAAGGCTGCTGGCACCCTACCTCCTCACCAAGCCTATGATTGATGGCACAATCTACTTCCCAACACAAAGCCTCCTCGGAGTAGGATTTACCCTCTGTCCCTCACTGAAATGCAAGCCATGTCTTATTACATCTGCGAGAATCCGGCCAAAGGCTTCATCCGACCCTCCAAGTCTCCCGCCGCAGCAGGTTTTTTTTTGTGGGGAAGAAAGACGATTCACTCCGTCCTTCATTCAGAAGGACCATTACCCTTTTCCTCTCATTTCTGAGCTCTTCGACACTACAGAGGGTAAAGATTTTTTCCAAACGTGATCTCAAGAGGGGCATATAACCTGGTTCATATCTGCGAAGGAGATGAATGGAAGACAGATTTTTAATAAGGGAGATGGTCATTACGAATATCTCGTGATGCCGTTTGGCCTTTGCAACGCCCCAACTGTCTTTCAGAACTTAATGAATGAGATCTTCAGAGACCTGCTGTACCAATGTGTCATAGTGTATCTCGACTATATCCTAATCTTTTCTAAGGACCTGCAAAGCCATCATCAGGACGTCGCTTGCGTTCTCCAGCGTCTCCGAGAAAACCAGCTCTACACCAAACTTGAAAAATGCTCCTTTGAGCAGAAGACCATAGCCTTCCTGGGTTACATCGTCTTGAGCCAAGGCTTCTGTATGGACCCTCAGAAGCTAAAAAGTATCCAGGATTGGCTCCAGCCTACAACGGTTCCTTGGCTTCACCAATTATTACCGTTCCATAAGAACATAAGAAATCGCCATGCTGGGTCAGACCAAGGGTCCATCAAGCCCAGCATCCTGTTTCCAACAGAGGCCAAACCAGGCATCAAGAACCTGGCAATTACCCAAACACTAAGAGGATCCCATGATACTGATGCAATTAATAGCAGTGGCTATTCCCTAAGTAAACTTGATTAATAGCCATTAATGGACTCCTCCAAGAACTTATCCAAACCTTTTTTGAACCCAGCTACACTAACTGCACTAACCACATCCTCTGGCAACAAATTCCAGAGCTTTATTGTGCGTTGAGTGAAAAAGAATTTTCTCTGATTAGTCTTAAATGTGCCACATGCTAACTTCATGGAATGCCCCCTAGTTCTTCTATTATTCGAAAGTGTAAATAACCGAGTCACATCTACTTGTTCAATACCTCTCATGATCTTAAAGACCTCTATCATATCCTCCCTCAGCCGTCTCTTCTCCAAGCTGAACAGCCCTAACCTCTTCAGTCTTTCCTCATAGGGGAGCTGTTCCATCCCCTTTATCATTTTGGTTGCCCTTCTCTGTACCTACTCCATCGCAATTATATCTTTTTTGAGATGCGGCGACCAGAATTGTACAAAGTATTCAAGGTGCGGTCTCACCATGGAGCGAGATAGAGGCATTATGACATTTTCCATTCTATTAACCATTCCCTTCCTAATAATTCCTAACATTCTGTTTGCTTTTTTGTCTGCTGCAGCACACTGAGCCGACGATTTTAAAGTATTATCCACTATGATGCCTCGATCTTTTTCCTGGGTGGTAGCTCCTAATATGGAACCTAACATCGTGTAACTACAGAAAGGATTATTTTTCCCTATATGCAACACTTTGCACTTGTCCACATTAAATTTCATCTGCCATTTGGATGCCCAATCTTCCAGTCTTGCAAGGTCCTCCTGTAATGTATCACAGTCTGCTTGTGATTTAATTACTCAGAATCATTTTCTATCATCTGCAAATTTGATAACCTCACTCGTCGTATTCCTTTACAGATCATTTATATATATATATATATATATATATATTGAAACGCACCGGTCCAATTACAGATTCCTGAGGCACTCCACTGTTTACACTTTTCCACTGAGAAAATTGACCATTTAATCCTACTCTCTGTTTCCTGTCTTTTAACCAGTTTGTAATCCACAAAAGGACATCACCTACACTCCGATCTTGGGCCTCACTAGGCATGCGCACCATCTGCCCTTCCTTTAAAGGGCCTTTGGCAGGAACTCCGGGTTCATCCCCGGCTGATGACATCATGGACCCGGAGTATTTAAGCTTCACCTCTAGCCTCCACTAACCGACTTGGCAATGAGTTCCATGGTTCCTGTTGGTGCCATATGCTCTCCACGGACCGGTTGTTTCCTGTCGTCGGACCTCTGCGCTTCTCCTTCCGGGTTTCTCTCTCAGAGTCTCCCGCTCCGCAAGTTCTGGCTTAGCGCTACCTTGCTGGACTCTTTATCAGTGATTCCCTCTCCTCAGGGCCAGACTCGGCGCAACATTACCCAGACTCCTCTCAGCACTTCCCGCTCCTCGGGGCCAGACTCGGCGCAACATTACCCAGACTCCTCTCAGCACTTCCCGCTCCTCGGGGCCAGACTCGGCGCAACATTACCCAGACTCCTCTCAGCACTTACCGCTCCTCGGGGCCTGACTCAGTGCAACATTACCTGGACTCCTTTCAGTGCTTCCCACTCCTCTGGGCCAGGTTCAGCGCAACCTTATCCAGACTATCTCTCTCAGCACCTCCCATTCCGCAGGTCCTGGCTCAATGCACTCTTACTGGACTCTCTTCCTTGGCGCTTCCCGCTCTGCGGGTTCTGGCTCAGCACAACCCTACCTGGACTCTCTCTCAGCGCTTCCCGCTCATCGAGGCCAGGTCGATCGCCAGTCTACCTGTGAGCTCCAGCCGCAGTACCCACAGCTCCTGGGAATCTCCACGGTGCTCCTCCTTGAGGACTTTTGCCACAGTGCCTTCTCTCTTCGGGAGTAGGCTCTGTACTGTACACCTCCAGACTGAGTCTTGGTGCCCCGCTCCTTGGGGCATTCCTCTACGCTACCCTCAGCGGGTTTCCCACTCTAACCTTTATTCAGCGGACTCCAGTTCGTGCCTATCCATCTGCAGCTCCTCATCTCGAGGCCACTCCCACATGGTCCAACTCTACTCTCCTCAGAGCTGCAGTGATCTTGCACTCCCTGTTACTCTTTTCCCTCAGATCTCATGGAGTGCACCTGCCTCAAACCGTGCCTAATCTCTCTGATACTCTCTGCATGCTTTCGGCTACTCTCTCCGGGACCAGCCATTCAGGGGCGCTCCTAAGTCCTACTGGCCCCAGCACCCATGGGCTGAACCTGCGGGGAGCGACGGTCTGCACAGGTGAAGTTCCAACTTGCCTCTGTTCCCGGCCAGCCTCGCCTCCTGATGGTGGGGACCTGTGGGGCCCAACTCCTCAGGTAGCAACAACCCCACCTCAGGCCAAGGGTCCAAAATTCCTAACAGTTTGGAATACACAAGCTGTTTTTATGCAGATGATATTCAATTTATTGCAAGCTGTGATCCAGAATCACCACATTCACTTGCAAATTTTAATAGCTACTTAAATAAGGTTGCTGATTGGTTGAAATTGTTTAAAGTCAGTCTGGACAAATCTTAGGCAATATGGTTTATATGTAAACATACTTCTGTTCAACCTTCTTTGTCACCACACTAGGTTAGGTGTTAAAATTGGTTCTATGCTAAAAATTCTCCAATCATATTGCCTCTTTGATGCAAAGCTCATACTTTTTTCTGCGCTTCATTTGTTGGTTCTGACCGTTCCTGGATCTTGATGATCTTAAAACCCTGACTCATCCACTCACTCATTTTATCTAGTTTGGACTACTGCAATGCTTTATTTCATGAGGCGGATCCAAACAGTTCAAAACACAGCAGCCAAATTAATTTTTGGTGAATCTAACTTTGATCATGTCACTCCCCTTTTCCTCGAACCACATTCGCTTCCAGTATCTTTGCGTATTTAATTCAAGACATAACTTTTAAAGCTTTGCGCTTGGGAGACCCTTCATATCTCTTGAGTTTGATCACACCTTAAGTACCGACTCCTTCACTACGCTCTTCCCAGCAACCATTGTCAAGGGATATACATTTTGAAAGATCTAGGCAAATTCGTTTTTCGTATTTGGTTCCCTGTTTTTGGAACTCATTGCTGCTTTCCTTACACCTCAAGAAAGAGTGTTGCGATTCCTCCTGTCGCTGTGCCACAGGAGGTATCTTACCTTTTTCTTTTGGAGGCCGCTCCAAAGCCAGGGCCTCGCCTGTGTACTATCTAGGATTTGCTCCAGGTCCTGGGAGGCCTCGATGCTCTGGGGCCTACCTGTGGTTTGCTTGGCTCTGCTTGGACTTCCTGGTTTGGGCCACGCCCTCTCCCTAGGGGCCGGCCCGCAGCACTCTTCCTCAGTTATAGGGCCGGTGAGGGGCAGTTCATGTGTACTCCTCCCAGGGAGTTGCCCGCATACAGCAGTATAAAAGAACCTTCACTCCAGATCCTCTTGGCCTTGCAGTGGGGTTCCTTGCGGTCCTCTATTGCATCGTGCCCCGGAGGATGCTATTGCGTTAGCGACTCCGTTCCTGCCTGAGACTTGTTTCGCTCTGTGCCCAAGTCTTGCTTTTGTCCAGCTTGCTTGCAGTAACCTGTTCTGCTTCAGTTCCAGGTCCCAGTAGCCAGTCTTGCTTCTGCTCCTGTCTGGTTCCAGTAGCCAGTCCTGCTTCAGTTCCTGCCTGGTTCCAGTTCTGAGTCTTGCCGCAGTTCCTGCCTGGTTCCGGTTCCGAGTCTTGCCGCAGTTCCTGCCTGGTTCCAGTTCCGAGTCGTGCCATAGTTCCTGTCCGGTTCCAGCTCCAGCCCGCTTCAGTTCCTGCCTGAGTCCGGATCCCTGCCTGCCTGCTCCCGTTCCAGCTTCCGTGATCTCCTAAGTCCCAGCGGCCGGGCTCCTCCCGGGGGAGTACCGGCTTCCAGGGTGAAGCTCACATCCAGCTCCTGCCTGGTATCCGCCTCCCGAACTGTCACTCACCAGAGACTATAGTACACCTCTCCTCAGTCTCTCACAGGTCGGCCCAAGGGTCCACTAAACAGTTCACTCACAACAAAGACTACGTAAAATTTAGAAAAGCCTTAAAGTCTTCTCTCTTTTTTAAAGCCTTTCCATCTAAGCTTTTTTAGCTTGATTCATTAACTCAGCTTGAATATTTTAGATCTGGATAGCAAATGTGGTGGTGGGTGGTTTTTTTTTTCCAATTTGCTTAGTCTTTTTCTTTCTGTTTATATTTGTATGTGATTTTAGCAGTTTGTTTGTTTTTAAAAACATTTATTGTGCATAGTTCTAATTTACTAATATAATAAGTTATGATTAATCAAGAAATACTTAGGATAAACTAAATTATGGCTTGGTGAAGAGGAGATTCAAAGATTGGTGGGAGGGAGAAGAATAGGAACTTTGATATAGGGTGGGAGAGCAGAGGTACAGGGATATGGGGGTCTGTCAGAACAGGGAGAGAGCAGGGACTCAGGTTTGGTGGGGAAGAATTGGGGAGAATGGAGATTTGGCAGAGAGCTGGGAATTCAAGATTGGGGGTATGGGGGGAGAACAGAGACTCAGACTGGGTGAGAGAGCGGATAACAAGAAAAAATGTTGGATTTGCAGGCCCCTCTGTCACCAATGCAGCTAGGCTGAGATTGGGGGAAACTTCTGGAGCACATGAGGGATGCTCCCTCTCTCCTTTCTCTTCATCCATAGATGATTACTATGTTGTCTCTCCCACACCATTCTTCAGACAACTGGTCCAGGTCAGTTTAGGAGGGCAGTCCCTGGCATCAAAAATGTTTAAAAACATTGCCCTGCAGGAATGCCTTATTTAAGATGGTTATTTTACTTAAATTACTATACCGACTGGAGATGTTACCATGCTGGATTTCCTCATATGAGTTGGCTCCACTCAAAGCTATGGTCACTCATTTTCTCTGGCAGGGATGACAGCCTAAAATTGGCTATGATAAATTAACTTGTAGAAAAGATGGGGGTGGTATAAATGTCCAAGTTTTTTCTTATATAATTTGGCCTGCCACATGTTTTCCATATTAGGTGCTACAACCAAAGAAAGAGATCTAGTTGTCATAGTGGATAACACATTGAAATTGTCGGTTCAGTGATCTGCAGCAGTCAAAAAAGCAAACAGAATGTTGGGAATTATTAGAAAGGGAATGGTAAATAAAACGGAAAATGTTATAATGCCTCTGTATCGCTCCATGGTGAGACCGCACCTTGAATACTGTGTACAATTCTGGTCGCCGCATCTCAAAAAAGATATAATTGCGATGGAGAAGGTACAGAGAAGGGCTACCAAAATGATAAGGGGAATGGAACAACTCCCCTATGAGGAAAGACTAAAGAGGTTAGGACTTTTCAGCTTGGAGAAGAGACGGCTGAGGGGGAGATATGATAGAGGTGTTTAAAATCATGAGAGGTCTAGAACGGGTAGATGTGAATCGGTTATTTACTCTTTCGGATAGTAGAAAGACTAGGGGGCACTCCATGAAGTTAGCATGGGGCACATTTAAAACTAATCGGAGAAAGTTCTTTTTTACTCAACGCACAATTAAACTCTGGAATTTGTTGCCAGAGAATGTGGTTAGTGCAGTTAGTGTAGCTGTGTTTAAAAAAGGACTGGATAAGTTCTTGGAGGAGAAGTCCATTACCTGCTATTAAGTTCACTTAGAGAATAGCCACTGCCATTAGCAATGGTAACATGGAATAGACTTAGTTTTTGGGTACTTGCCAGGTTCTTATGGCCTGGATTGGCCACTGTTGGAAACAGGATGCTGGGCTTGATGGACCCTTGGTCTGACCCAGTATGGCATTTTCTTATGTTCTTATGTTCTTATGATATATTTGGGCGAGTATTTGCATTTCATTTGTTAGAGGAAACGTGTAAACCATTTTCTTTGATGGGGTTGATTCATTTATCACCTACATCCTTGCTCGAGTTGAAAGGCACTGTCTTTTTGCGTTCTGTTATGGGGGCCTGGAAACATATCAGGAGACCAATGGAGGTCTCTATTTTTCTTCCGATTTCAAATAATCCTGTTTTTTTGCCAGGGTTGGATAATCATGTTTATATAGAATGGAACACCAGGGGGATTGTTTCCTTGAGACAAATGGTAGATGAGTTTTTTGCAATTACAGAACATTTAACCACATGCCAAAGACACATTTCTTTGGGTATTTAAAGGGAGGCCCTATTTTCAATCCCTGGGAATGTCTGCAGACATAATTAAGCTAGAGTTTAAAGTAGCTAAGGATATGGAGCAGACTGCTAGGGGAAAAAACTCTATAGCTCAATGGTATCAATTTAGTAAATCCAAACTAGATTATTCCTTCTTAACTAGTTTAGCTGACTACTGGCAGAGGGAGGTTGGTGGCACAGTGACAGAAAAAGCTTTGGGGCTTGTATTTTGGGAAAAGCAGAAGTTGAAAGTGGCGGTACACCTTAAAAAATGCAGTTTAAAATACTGCATCGTTGTCAAGCTGATCGGATGCAGTTACATAAAATGGGATTGGTGTAGTCAAACAAATGTCACAAATGTAAATTGGAAACTGGAATTTTTACTCATCTTTTTCTGACATGCCATAAGAACTTTTCATTTTGGGAAGCGGTTATTATATATGTAAGGAAGTGTACATCTATTCAGCTGCTGTTTCAAGGTAATGTTTTGTTATTGGGCAGAATGGAATTTTTACGTTCCGCAGCCTCCATCTCTTATGAGAAGCCCAATATGTATTTATCTCTTTGGCATTGTTAATAGCCCGTAAGTGTATTTTATCGGAATGGATTAATGAAGCTTCTCCTTCAATTTCTTTATGGATGGGAACGCATGATTACTTTTATGCAAATGAAAATATATGACGTCTGTTTGTTATGGCGTAGGGTTCAGGCGGAATATCTCTCTATATGAAAGTATTTTTATGAAACTTTGTCACCAGAGATAAAAGCTAGGCTTGTGGATCTGGGATATTCTCCACACTGGCAACTGAATGATAACATGGGGACTTCAGCTAAGATGATGGTCAGTGGTGGGGGGGGGGGGGGGAGTAATGACGGGTGAGTGTAGGAGTGTAGTGTGATTGTTGTGTTGATTGATGACGGGAGAGGACAGTAACTGATGATTGGGTGGGGTTATAGGTGGGGGTTTTACATTCAGTTCAAAAAGACATGTGAAGGTGGGATTACATTTATTTTATTGTTCCATGACTTGTAATCTGATTGTGTTATATTTATTTCTTATTTATATCTGATGGTCATGGTATACTTGTTATCTTGATTGCTTTTCTATGTGACAATAAAAAATGATTTGGAAAAAAACCCCAAACATTGCCCTAACCCACTGCACTTGTAAACAGCATTCAGACCCTCGTAAAGTTATTGATGGGAAAAAAGAGAAGCCCAAAAAGGAATCCATTACACTGGAATCCCAGGGTGGGGTGGGGGAGGGGGGACAGCACAGTAAGCATTTCCACGGGGCAGCAAAAAAAAAGGTAAAACCGGCACTGTACTTGAGCCTGATCTCTCTTCCTTCTCCTGCACAAGGTGCCTCACTTATTACAATGCATCTGCAAGCTTATATCTATTATTTCAATCCCTTTGTCCCTCTAATCTTATCTGTTTATTTCCCCCACTGTCATGTTTGTTCCTGTGTGGGCTGTAAACTGTGGCAATACCGTAACTAGAGTTTAAATTTGATTGTAATCCACCTTGAGACTAATTTAAAAAAGGCAGAATATCAAATGTTTATAAATATGACACAGGGCTAGATTTAAAAAAAATAAAATACGCGTGCGCGTACATGGACGCACGATTTTATAACATGTGAGCGCCGTTTATAACAACGAGGAATGACACTGTCCCGGGCCACCCCACTCCACCCCCTTTTGAGGCCCCGCCACTTACACACGTGGCCAGGCCCGTTTGAAAACGGGCCCGGCGTGCGTAAGGCTCGGGATTTACACGAGCCGAGGTTTTAAAATCCGGCCGAAAAAGTCTGAAATATCTGCTAGGTATTGAAAGCAAAAGAGACATACTTTTTCCAGTGGAAAACAAGCTGTAAAACTCAGGGTCATGATATGAAAGTCCAGTGGGGGTAGGCAAAACTTCAGGAAATGTTTTCATGGAAAGGATGCTGGATGCCTGGAATGCCATCCTGGAGTTGATGGTAAAAACAAAAAAGGTGACAGAATTCAAAAGGTGGTAGGATAAACACAGAAGAGCCCTAGTGGCAATAGAGTAGAAATGAAAGCACTGGGGTAATCTGTGATAATGTTTCTGAATGAGGGTAACTTGCACAGAGTGGCAGAGAGCTTTCTGGATTCTTCCTGCAGGCAACTGTTGCACTAAACTTAGCTCCTTCTCCCAAGTCTAAATGTTTATTTTAGCTCGATAAGTAATTTCTGATTTTCTCTATTGTAAAATTTTAAAATGTGTATACAAGAACTTGCCTACAAGCATTTTGTTATTTTACTGCTGTGCAACATTTTAATGGGGGTTAGCCCAGGTGAATGCTGGACAGTTTTAGTCTCCCTAAGAGTCAAGTGGAATTTGAAACACTGCAGTTCAGATCAGTTAAATTAATGAGGCACATAGAATTGTGAGAAAAGCCTACAAAAGTTTATCTAAGAGAGGAACAGATTAATGCGTCATCTAATTCTTGATTTTTAACAGAGACAAGCTGTGGAAAAATAGCTAGTTATGATAAGGTACTGGGTAAAAAGGGCAATTTTTTTTGTGAAAGGTGCAGTAATAGCTATGTTTTTCAAAATATCAACCTGTTTCTTATTTCTAGGACTCCTTAATGTCCTAATTTCTTACATTATGCTTTTTTTAAAACAGGGTATGCACCTTTTGTTATGGGCACACCTCACCATTTTAAAAATTGTCTTTTCAAAATGTGACATGCTGTACCTCGACTTAGAAAGTGAGGAACACTAGGAGCTCAATTCAGACTTGACCCTTTGTTGCACATTAGCTGATTGTTCCTGCAAAACCTGAATCAGTCTAGATTGGTAGAAAAAAAAAAAAAGACTTAACTTGGACCCTTAAGGGATTTCTTCTGTTTGTGTGAATACCTCCCAGGTGAGGTTCCCATGCCAAGAAAATAGTTCTAAACAAGCTACAGTCTCCATTAAAACAAATTGGCTCTCTTTTCAAAAGATTCTTTCTGGTTCTGTTCTAATGAGCAAACCCATTTAAACATCTGAAGAAGATATTTTCTTTTAGACCAGTGGCTGTTGTTCTCCTGCAGAGTTGCAATACTTTTGAAAGCAGTGCGACCACTGATGGGATGTTGTTATAATACTTAAAACAATTTGGCTTTAACCAGTACTTACATTTTTTTTAACACATCAGAGTTGTGTATGCAGCCACCCCTGGGGTGGATGGTCTAGTAGCCTACTTCAAAGAACCTGGACAGTATGGCAAGCTTCCGAAGGGGAGAAAGAACAATACAGTAGTGTATCATGAGGCTGGCCAGTTTTTAAAGCGGCAGTGCCACCTACTTGTGGCAAAATTAAATTATGCCCTGGTTAGAACAAACTAATCCAAAGCAAGGAGGAGAAAAGTCTAGCCCTGCAGCTACTAAGCCATGCCCTCTATGGAGGAAATCTTGATTTTCCATTAAGTGGGAACTAGGCAAAAAAGTCTTGAGTTCTCCATTTCTCATGGAACATTTCCAATGCATCCAATTAGTGAGCTGGGGCAGGTTGAGAAAGGAAAGGAAGGAGACAAACCATGAAGACCTGTTTATATTTTCTGTGCTTGTAATTAAAGGAAGCACACATTTTCTAATTTGGGACAACTTTAAATGACATGTTTCCGCGGTTTCTCTTCCTTATTTTAATGTTTGTCTTCCTACTCATTGCAGATCTGACATTTTCCAGCAAGCAGAAGGCCCTTCTGTTTTAAATATCCATCAAGTGGCAACTGTCATTTGATAGCCTTTGAAGACTGGCCTATAGCTTAGTGCTGGCAAAGTGCAGAGACTTCAGCGCTTAAGACCCTGGCCAGGCCAGTCTAGGAATGCCACATGGGCAACGTTCCAAGTCCCTGGGGATGCAGCACTGGGCACTGCACGTGCAGCTCCACCCGATGACAGGCAAAAAAGCAGCACACCACCAGCAAAGAATGCTGTAACAAGTCAGCTGCTACCTAGGACAAATACTATTACTATGAGGCCATGCAATGTTTTTGTTTCAATTTCTTTTCTGAGACAAAATGTGTCTTTAAGGGGCTGACCGTATAGCTCAGTGGCAGGAAACCTTGGCTTACTTCCCCATTCTGGTTTCTACTCCTTGGGCCAGTCATGCCCCAGAGGCGGCAATCAGAATCCCCAGAGAGGAAGAAATCCCAGTTGCTGCTCCATGGTGACATCTAATGATCAGACTCAATTTTAATTTAAATATATATTACGCATTCTAATCTGAAATCCCAGGTGAGTTACAACAAACCACGCATAAAAACAAATAAAACTAAACGACACATGCACTGGTTTCCTCAGGCATTTGTAATGACTGGGCTAGACGGGAGTAGGGAGAAGAATAAAAATAGGGAAACTCCCAGGGTAGCTGTGAATGAAAGCTCCTGGCGCCAGAGGCCAACAGAAGCCGGTTCTGAATGAGCTGGAAGCCCAACGGAGCAGGAGAGAATTGTAGAGCCAAAATTATTATACTGTTTGGTATTTTTAAAAAGCTTCTTTTGCATAATCACTCTGGGCCGGATTTTAAAAGGGTTACGCGCATAAGGTATGCGCGTAACCCTTTTAAAACACTCCTGTGCGTGCCGAGCCTATTTTGCATAGGCTCGGCGGCGTGCGCAAGCCCCGGGATGCGCGTAAGTCCCGGGGCTTGCAAAAAGGGGCAGCCGGGGGCGTGGTGTTGGCTCGGGGGCATGTTCGGGAGCGTGTGGGCGGTCCGGGGGAATGGCTGAGTGCCCCGCCACAGCGGCCTGTGTCGGGGCCTGCCGCGCCAGCAGACAGCCGGCGCACATAAGTTACTACTGCCCGGAGGCAGGCGTAACTTTTCGAATAAAGGTAGGGGGATTTAAATAGGGCCGGGGGGGTGGGAGGAAAGTTCCCTCCGAGGCCGATTTCGGAGCGGCCTCGGAGGGAACGGGCAGCGTGCGCAGGGCTCGGCGCTCGCAAGGTGCCCAAATGTGCACCCCCTTGCACGCGCCGACCCCGGATTTTATAAGATACGCGCAGCTACGTGCGTATCTTATAAAATCCAGCATACTTTTGTTTGCGCCTGGTGTGTGAACAAAAGTACGCACGCGCGTAGATTTATAAAATCTACCCCTCTTTGTTTTGGATGTTAGTAAAAAAAAACAAAAACAAAAACACAGCAAATATAACTTTCCACCACTCTGATACAGTTGCACTGTAAATACAGGATAAGCAGGTGAAGAGTCATCTCAAGAAGGGAGTGTTGGAAATATTTTAGACAAAAAAAAACCCCCATCTACAGATAAGATCAACAAAGACTACAGAGAGTCGTAAAACAGACCAGTTGATATTTTGAACTATCTGAAGAGCAGCATTGTTCAAACCCAAGGAATGCACTGGGTGCAGCCTGAATAAGGGAGAGAGGGCTAGAAGGAAAACAGTAAAACAAACATTTGAGCCATGAATAAAGGTCATAGTGTGGACTCCTCCAGCTAACTCTGGCTTGCTGCACAGCATATTCCCTAGAAGCGGTAGTGGAGATCAGCCAGGGCACGTGCCAGTGACTGACTGCCATGAGAGGGATGTTGCTTCTGTTCCTATTCTCTTTCTATGCATTTTTGGGTGGCAAAGGAGGGAATCACAGCCCCGCAACAGTACATCTAACTTTTTCTTTCTTTTTGTGTACTTCTAGACTGCTTATCAGATCAAAAGATAAGCTGGAAGGAAAAGGCTTGTCATTGCCTTCTGCAAGTGCAGCCCCTGTTTTTTTCCTGGCAGGACCCCCCCTCCACATACTAGCCAGGCCAGACTCTTTAGCTTCCAAGATACCATGAGTTTGGGCTCTCCCAAACCAGTGCTGCTGGGGAATGAGAAAGATGAGAAAGCACAAAATATCAGGAAGAAGTGGAGACACTCCTGCATAGGCAGATAAATCCAGGTCATTCTGTCATCTCAAGATTATATGATAATACAGAGCACTCCTAGCCCCACAAACATCCAGGAGTTACAATCTCTTACAGGCCGATACAGTACAGTGTGCTCCGGCGGAGAGCACTGTTAACCCGCGATTGGACGCGCGTTTTGGACGCGCTAGCTTTACCCCTTATTCAGTAAAGGGCCGAAAACGCGCGTCCAACCCCCTCGAACCTAATAGCGCCCACAACATGCAAATGCATGTTGATAGCCCTATTAGGTATTCCCGCGTGATTCAGAAAGGAAAATGTGCTGCCAAACCGCACATTTTGCTTTCAGAAATTAATGCCTACCCAAAGGTAGGCGCTAATTTCTGCCGGCACCAGGAAAGTGCACAGAAAAGCAGTAAAAACTGCTTTTCTGTGCACCCTCCAACTTAATATCATGGCGATATTAAGTCGGAGGTCCCGAAAGTTAAAAAAAGTAAAAAAAAAAAGAAAAAAAATGTGAAATAGGCCCGCGGCTCGCGGGTTGAAAACTGGACGCTCAATTTTGCCGGCGTCCAGTTTCCAAACTCGTGGCTGTCAGCGGGCTCGAGAACCGACGCCGGCAAAATTGAGCGTCGGCTGCCAAACCCGCTGACAGCCGCTGCTCCTGTCCGAAAAGAGGTGCTAGGGACGTGCTAGTGTCCCTAGCGCCTCTTTTTACCGCCGGCCCTAATTTAAATAAATTAACTTACTGTATTGCGCGCACAGGAGAATGGCCTGTGCGCGTGCTGGGAAAGCGGGCGCTCACCTGCTCTCCCGCGATTTTTACTGTATCGGCCCGATAGGAAGAAAGGTATACATGTCTGGTCATCCAGCTACATAGGCACATGGAGAGAAGTGAGAAGGGGCACAAGACAAAGCAATACAATTCCCCTCTCCACACAGAACCAAATTTATAATCTCATTATCCATACCACCCCATTTCAAGCATCTGGAGATGGGGGTGCTCCAATGGATTGAAGAATGGCAGATGTTGTTCCCCTTCATAAAAGCTGTAACAGAGATAACGCTGAAAACTACAGGCCAGTTAGTCTGACCTCAGGGGCGGGAAAGTGAATGGAGACTCTACTGAAGGAAAGGAAAGTGAAACATCTAGAATCCGACAGATTGTAGGATCCAAGGCAGCATGTGTTTTATCAGAGGGAACTCATGTCAAACAAATCTGCTCAAGTTCTTTGCTTTGGGTGACTAGCGAATTAGATCAAGGGCACGCACTGGATGTGGTTTACTTGGATTTCAGCAAACCTTTTGATACTGACCTGTATAGGCGGATCATAAATAAACTGAGTAGCCTCGGAGTGGGGGCCCCAAAGTAGTGGACTGCATTAGAAATTGGTTGAGTGACAGACAGAGCAATGGAATTTTATCTGGGGAAAGAAGGGCAATTAGGGGAGTGTCTCCGAGATCTGTCCTGGGGCCTGTTCTATTCAATATCTCTGTGAACAGTATAGTAGAAGGGTTAGAAGGAAAACAATAGTTTGCCTTTTTCCAGGTTGCACACAGATCTGCAACTGCATTTATTTATTTATTTTATTTAAAAGAATTTATATACCACTTTATAAAATTAGTTTTTGTCAGAGTGGTTTACATTGGAAAGAGTAATAAAATAAAAAGAATAAAATAAAATTATAAAGAAAGGGTAATAAATAAATAAAATTAAAAGTACATAAAATTAACGGCGCGATTCCACCAGGCGTTTTTCCCCTTTGTGCTAACCTTTGTGGTCCTTCTAATATAATTATATTTATGTTTATGTTAATAATTTAACTTTTATTAATGTTATTTAGCTTTTTGCTTTGTTTAAAATTATTTCATTATTGACGTTTAAATGTATTAGACTAAGGAATTTTACTTCCTGCTTATTCTGTTTCATTGTAAACCGGTTTGATATGCATTTTATGCAGGAAAATCGGTATAAAAAAACTATAAATAAATAAATAAATAAATAAAATTAATTAATAGCTGGAACAAATTCTAGCTAGAAATAAACAAATATTTACTAAAATAAATAAAAATAAAACTGTTGCCGTGGAACTTGCTATTAATATGGAAGGGAGGGGGGAAGGAGAGGAAAGGTAGAGAAGTGACAAAGTAAGACCGAAAACTGGGGAACAAATGGGAAAAAAGGGGGGGGGGGGGGAAATGAAATGAACAAGAATGATAGTGGCTGTAAATGAGGTGGTGGAGAAGACTTTATGTTTGTTCTGGAGTAAGTGTTTTAAATGCTAATTGAAAAAGATGGGGAGCAGAAAGAATGAGAAAGCTTGAAGCATAGTTGGGTGCTTGGCAGTTAATATTCAATGAAAAATTTGCCGAACCATGCATTTGGGGTTGCAGACATCTGAGGGACTGATAAATGATGGCAGGGAAAGGGAGTGATGTGCACTGACTGGGAGAGAGACCTCAGGGTGATAGGTTTGGCAGTCTCAAGGTAGCGAAAAAGTGTGACAAGGTACAGGTCAGAGCTAGAGGGCTATGAGGATGGCTAGGGAGAGGCATAACTAGCAGGAAAAATGGAAGTGATAACATCTCTGCACAGATCAGTAGTGAGACCTCATCTAGAACAGTTTAGTTTAATACACTTGATTAACCACCTTTCAGGAAAAAAATCAAGGCAGTTTCTAAAACTTAATATATATAAAGGTCAACATTCAAAACTCATTTAGATGGATAACTGAAGTTATTCGTCCAAATGGCTATGCAATGGTATTGAGTCGTATAAATTGGAGGCATTCCAGGGACAAGTGGGAGGTGTTTCTGGGGGAGCAGAGTTAGTTGGGCCATAGGGTTAACTAGCTGAGCAGCACAGCAGCTGAAATTGGATCACATAATGCATAGTAAAATAGCAGCATAACACAATACCTCTGATTCGCTCCATGGTGCAACCTCATCATAAGTACTGTGTGAAATCTGGTCACCACATCTCAAAAAAGATATAACAGAAATAGAAAAGGTACAGAGAAGGGCGACCTAATGATAAAGGAGATGGAACAATTCCCCTATGAAGAAAGGCTAGAGATTAGGACTCTTCAGCTTCGAGAAGAGACAGCTGAGTTTGACAGTTGCTAGGTTTTTGATTGCAAATATTATTACTACCCTTATCATAAGGATTGAGGATAACTGCACAGACTACCCTTAAGAGAAACACAAAGGCCGATACAGTACAGTGCGCGGCGGAGCGCACCGTTAACCCACGTTTGGACGCGCGTTTGATGCGCTAGCTTTACCCCTGAATAAGGGGTAAAGCTAGCGTGTCGAAAACGCGCGTCCAACCCCCCCGGAAACTAATAGCGCCTGCGACATGCAAATGCATGTTGATGGCCCTATTAGTTATTCCCGCACGATTCAGTAAGTAAAATGTGCAGCCAAGCCGCACATTTTACTTTCAGAAATTAGCGCCTACCCAAAGGTAGGCGTTAATTTCTCTCGGCACCGGGATATTAAGTCAGAGGTCCCAAAAGTTAAAAATAATTAAAAATTTAAAAAAAAAATTTAAATCGGCCCGCGGCTTGAAAACCGGACGCTCAATTTTACCGGTGTCCGGTTTCCGAACCCGTGGCTGTCAGCGGGTTTGAGAACCGATGCCCTAATTTGAATAATTTTATTTACTGAATCGCACACACAGGAGAGTGGCCTGCGCTCGCCCGCTCTCCCGCAATTTTTACTGTATCGGCCTGACAGTGAAGTAGATATTACTCTAAGAAGCTTGCTGGGCAGACTACATGGACCAGTTGATCATTTTCTGTCATCATTACTATGTTACTATATGATTACTCTTTCAAAAAGTACACAGACCAGAGCACACAGTAAAGTTACTAGGTAATAAATTTAAAACTAATAAGAGAAAATAATTTTTTACTCAACACACAAATAAGTCCTGGAATTTGTTGCCAGAGGATGTGGTGAAAGCTATTAGTGTAACTGCATTAGAAAAGGTTTGGACAAGTTCCTAGAGGAAAAATCAATTAACCTTTATTAAAGTGGAGTTGCAGATAACCATTGCTTATTTTTGGGATAAGCAACTTGGAATCTAACTACCCCTTAGGATCCTACCAGTTACTTGTGACCTGGATTG
This sequence comes from Rhinatrema bivittatum, assembly GCF_901001135.1. Lineage (NCBI taxonomy): Eukaryota > Metazoa > Chordata > Amphibia > Gymnophiona > Rhinatrematidae > Rhinatrema > Rhinatrema bivittatum. Next base: position 255,421,024 of record NC_042617.1, on the reverse strand, counting down.
GTCTCTGCTGGAAACAGGATACTGGGCTTGATGGACCTTTGGTATGACCCAGTATGGCAAAACTTATGTATATAAGAACATAAGACATCAACATAAAAAATAATCTGTTACTAAAAAACACTATAACCTAAACTTAAAAACACAAAAAAGGAATTGAAATTAAGCCCTAATTATCTAAAGATCAATAGCTTGCCTAAAGTGCCAAATATTTACTCCTTACCAAAAACTTAGATAGTTCATCTCCCTGTGTAAGTTCTAAGGGCAACGAATTCCAGAGGAAAGGAGTCGGACAACTAAATGGTGGGTGCCGAGTGGTATGGGATCTATGGCACTGTACCATGATCCTTACCTGCCATCATGTTCTATGATGCTAGAGTTATGTTGCTTTTTTGCCAAGTACAGGAGTAGCAGGTATTTTCTAGAACTGTGTAGTGTTCATCACAATAGTGCCACAATCTAGAACATTAAGATAACTATAAATGAAGTCACTATCGGGGGCAGGGGGCACTAAATGTGCAAAAAAAAAAAAAAAGACTGAAGAAATTTGTAGCATTTGGCTGCTGTGATGAAATTCCTCACAGGTTCCAAGCTCAGGTTTTCATATCTTTGAATAGGGATGGCAGTTCCACACAAAAGTTTTGCGGTCCCAGTCGCGGCAGCCACGACTAGGCCCTTACCTCCTTGGTCCCGGCCCATCTCCGAGGGTCTGCGGCCTGTTTTGCGGCATCCCCAGGGGGGGGAACGCCGCCGCGAAGCCCTGCCTGGACGCCTTCTCCCTAGGCGTGCGCGCGTGCACAATCCGCGCTTATGAAGGCCGTTTCCTGCCACTGGAAGCTCCGCCCTATCCATGACGTCAGACACCGCAGCCTATGTAAGGCCGCCGCAGAGCCCAGGACTTTGCCTTGCAATGGGGTTCCTTGCGGTTCTCTGTTGCTCCGTGCCCCGGAGTGTGCTATTGCGTTAGCAACTCCGTTCCTGCCTGAGACTTGCTTCGCTCCGTGCCCAAGTCTTGCTTCTGTCTGCCTTGCTTGCAGTAACCCATTCTGCTTCAGTTCCAGCTTGGTTCCAGTAGCCAGTCCTGCTTCAGCTTCTGTCTGGTTCTAGTAGCCAGTCCTCCTTCAGCTCCAGTCTGGTTCCAGTAGCCAGTCCTCCTTCAGCTCCGGCCTGGTTCCAGTAGCCAGTCCTCCTTCAGCTCCGGCCTGGTTCCAGTAGCCAGTCCTGCTTCAGCTCCGGCCTGGTTCCAGTAGCCAGTCCTGCTCCAGTTCCTGTCTGGTTCCAGTAGCCAGTCCTGCTCCAGTTCCTGTCTGGTTCCAGTAGCCAGTTCTACTTCAGTTCCTGCTTGCTTCAGTCCTAGCCTGCTTCAGTTCCTGCCTGTCTCCTGATCTCTGCCTGCCTTCACCAGCTTCCGTGATCTCCTAAGTCCCAGCGGCTGGGCTCCTACGGGCTCCTCCCGGGGGAGTACCGGCTTCCAGGGTGAACCTCACCTTCAGCTCCTACCTGGTATCCGCCTCCTGACCTGTCACTCTCCAGAGACTATAGTACACCTCTCCCCAGTCTCTCACAGGTCAGACCAAGGGTCCACTAAACAGTTCACTCACAACAGATTGCAAGGCCATGGACTCGGCCGAGGTACCAGAATCCCAGGATCTTCCTGGGTTGGCTCTGCAGCTACAATAGCAACAACAATACCTGGATGTCCTGGCCGGATCCGTTGGGCAATTGGCTGCCCGAATGGATGCCCACGATACCCGTCCTTTGCCTGCTGTGGGTTCGAGACCCGTGACTCAACTGCCGCCGCCAGCTCGCTACCCTGGAGATGCTAGGATCTGCTGTGGGTTCTTGAACCAGTGTTTCGTGCGCTTCTCGCTTTTGCCCCGGCAGTTTCCCATGGACTCCGTCAAAGTAGCATACATTCTCTCCCTGCTCGATGGAAAGGCCCTGGTATGGGCCTCCCCCCTGTGGGAGCGTAACGACTCCTCCTTGGACGACTTACAGCAGTTTGTCACCAACTTTCGCCAAACATTTGACGAACCCGCCCCCCAGGCCTCAGCCATGTCAGAATTGCTACAGCTTCGCCAAGGATCCCATTCCCTGGCGGACTATGCAATGGATTTCAGAACGCTCACTCAGGAAGTAGGTTGGCAGGACGATAGCCTTAAAGCCATCTTCTTGGAAAGGTTGTCAGGGCGCATCAAGGACGAGATTGCTGCCCAGGATCTCCCAGAAGATCTTAATGCCCTCATTGACATGGCTGCCCGCATCGATCGCCGCCTGCAACAGCGAGCATGAGAGTTACGCACGACAAAGCACAGCCCTGCCCGCAGTTCCTCATGCCCGCTGCCTTCACCCAGGCCTGCCCGTCCTGATGTTTCTGCCTCTGAACCCATGCAGTTGGGACGTGCCCCGCTCTCCCTTGAGGAGAGACAACGCCGCCGCTCGTTGGGCTTGTGCCTTTACTGTGGTCAGAAAGGCCATTTCTTGGCACGCTGCCAGCAGCGTGCGGAAAACTCCAGAACCTAGGAGGTCGGGAGGGGCTCCTCCTAGGTTGTGCCACAGCTCCTCAGAGTATGATACCCATTACCTTGGAATTTCCCGGAGGTTCCTTGGAAACCCTCGCCTTCCTGGATTCCGGAGCCGGAGGTAATTTTATCCAGCAAGATTTGGTCTCTCAACTGCAGATTCCTACGCAGAGACGAGAAGTTCCACTCCGGATTACCTCCATTCAGGGAACGCTCCTTCCAGGTTGCGTATTGACCGCCACGGCTCCCATCACAGTCCACACCGGGGCGATCCACTTGGAGGAGATAGCCTTCCTGATTCTCGAAAAGGCTGTCCACCCCGTGGTGCTAGGGCTGCCGTGACTCCAAAAGCACTCGCCTGTGATCCAGTGGGATACTCTGCAAATCACTAAGTGGAGTCCCTATTGCCTCTCTCATTGTATGAAGGTTCCCAAGCCTCCAGCACTTCTGCTTTTGCACTCTGCCCTTGGACCTCCAGCGCCATACGAGGACTTTACGGATGTCTTCTCGAAGACTAAAGCAGAGATTCTTCCGCAGCATCGTCCATATGACTGCGCTATTGACTTATTGCCCGGATCTATGCCACCTCGGGGTAGGGTGTACCCCTTGTCCCTGCCCGAGACATGGGCCATGTCTGAGTACATCACTGAGAATTTGGCGAAAGGATTCATTCGCCCGTCAAAGTCGCCCGCCGGGGCGGGATTCTTTTTCGTCAGCAAAAAAGATGGCTCCTTGAGGCCCTGTATCGACTACCGAGGGCTCAATGCAATTACCAAACGGGACCGCTACCCTCTTCCGTTGATTCCAGAACTACTTGATCGGCTCCAAGGCGCAAGAGTCTTTACTAAGTTGGATCTACGCAGGGCCTACAACTTAGTTAGAATCCGTCCCGGGGACAAATGGAAGACCGTGTTCAATACCCGGGATGGGCATTACGAATACCTCGTAATGCCCTTTGGCCTTTGTAATGCCCCAGCGGTCTTCCAACACCTGATGAACGAGGTGCTACGGGATTTGCTCAATGTCTGTGTGATCGTCTATCTCAACGATGTCCTGATTTACTCCCGTGACCTGCCTACGCACCGCCAGCATGTTCGCCAGGTGCTCCAAATTCTCAGAGAGCACAGCCTATACGCTAAGCTTGAGAAATGCAGCTTTGAAAAGACTTCCTTGCCGTTCCTGGGGTATATTGTTTCGGCTGACGGCTTCCAGGTGGATCCGGAGAAAGTCACTGCAATTAGGAACTGGCCGCAGGCGAGGGGTCTCAAGGTGTTGCAACGTTTTCTCGGCTTTGCTAATTTTTATCGGAATTTTATTCCTGGCTATTCTCGCATAGTGGCTCCTCTGACTGCACTCACCCGGAAGGGAGCCAATGCGGTGGACTGGCCTGCCCAAGCCTGTCAAGCCTTCGAGGATTTGAAAAAGGCCTTCTTACAAGACACATGCCTCCGCCATCGTGATCCCAGTCAGCCGTTCGTGGTTGAGGTCGATGCCTCAAATGTAGCTGTTGGAGCGGTGCTGAGCCAGCACTCTGACAATGGACAGCTTCTCCCGTGTTCCTTTTACTCTAGGAGGTTCTCCCCGGCTGAGAGTAATTACGGAGTCGGCGACAAAGAACTGCTCGCCATGAAACTCGCCTTGGAAGAATGGAGGCAGTGGTTGGAGGGAGCCAATCACCCCTTCACCATTTACACGGATCATAAAAATCTCTCTTTTCTCCGCCAAGCCCAGCGCCTGAACCCGAGACAGGCCCGGTGGTCTTTGTTTTTTGACCGATTTGACTTCATGCTACGATATCGCCCTGGCTCAAAAAATGTGCGAGCAGACCCCCTGTCACGGTCCACCGAGGTTGAGGAAACCCCTGAGACGCCCCAGTGCATTTTGGATCCCAAGAAAGTGTGTCTCGCCGCCACCTCCGTGTCTTCCGAAGAAAAGACCATAGTCCCACGCCGCTCTCGTAGGGCCGTGTTGGCATGGGCCCACGAATCCCTCACTGGAGGGCATGCGAGCCGTACCGGTACGCTAGACCTCCTCAACCACTTCTATTGGTGGCCAACGGTAAGACAAGATGTTCGTCTCTTTGTCGACTCCTGCCCCACCTGTGCATTGCAAAAACCACTTGGCGGGAAACCTAGAGGGTTGTTACACCCCTTGCCTTTCCCGGTGGAGCCCTGGACGCACATCTCCACAGACTTGGTGGTGGATCTCCCAGCATCAGACGGGAACACAGTCATCTGGGTTGTTGTGGACCGGTTCTCCAAAATGGCACATTTTGTTCCCCTGTCAAAATTGCCTTCAGTGCCCAACTTGGCTAATTTATTTGTTCAACATGTGTTCCGACTTCATGGTCTTCCCCAGGACATCGTATCAGACCGAGGACCACAATTCACCGCCCGCTACTGGAAGGCGTTATGTAAACACTTCAAGGTCCAGTTGAGTCTCTCATCAGCCTTCCACCCTCAGAGTAACAGGCAGACTGAACGTACGAACCGGACTCTGAAGACCTTCCTGCGCTCCTTTGTAAACGAAAGACAAGACGATTGGGCCAAACTTCTCCCATGGGCGGAATTTTCATACAACAATCATACACACTCTGCTACAGGAAGTTCTCCCTTCTTAGCTGTCTATGGGAAGCAACGTCGGCCGCCCTTGCCTGAACCCAGTGCACTGCCAGCAGTGCAACTCTCTGCCCGCCAGCTACTTACCCTCTGGACGTCTATCCAAAAGAAGATGCAAAGAGCTGTCCTTGCTGCCAAAAGATGGGCAGACAGCCACCATCAGCCAGCATCAGTCTACCTCCCTGGGGACCGTGTTTGGCTGAGTACAAAAAATCTACAACTTCGGCTTTCTTCCCGCAGACTCGCCCCCAGGTTCTGTGGACCATTCCGCATTGCCGAGCACGTAGGAGCCGTTTCCTATCGCTTGCGCTTACCCTCCTCGATGCATGTGCACAATGTCTTCCATGTGTCGCTTTTGAAGCCTCTCATCCTCTCTAGGTACCATCCCCGAGCTCCCGAATCTGCAGACGCTTCCGTGCCAGGAGACACCACCTACCAAGTCTGGGAGGTTCTAGATGTCAGATTCCATCAACGTCGCTAGGAGTACCTCATCGCCTGGGAAGGTTGTGGATCCGAGGACAACACTTGGGAGCCAGCCCGCAACATCCTTGATAAGGACTTATTGAAAGCCTTCCATCAAGACCACCCAGGTAAACCCGGGCCTGCTAAGAGGGGGAGTACTGTTGCGGTCCCAGTCGTGGCAACCGCTACTAGGCCCTTACCTCCTTGGTCCCGGCCCGTCTCCGAGGGTCTGCGGCCTGTTTCGCGGCATCCCCGGGGGGGGGGGGGAACGCCGCCGAGAAGCCCTGCCTGGATGTCTTCTCCCTAGGCGCGCGCGCAATCCGTGCTTATGAAGACCGTTTCCCGCCACTGGAAGCTCCGCCCTATCCATCACATCAGATGCCGCGGCCTATGTAAGGCCGCCGCGGAGCCCAGGACTTTGCCTTGCAACGGGGTTCCTTGCGGTTCTCTGTTGCTCCGTGCCTCGGAGTGTGCTATTGCGTTAGCAACTCCGTTCCTGCCTGAGACTTGCTTCGCTCCGTGCCCAAGTCTTGCTTCTGTCTGGCTTGCTTGCAGTAACCCGTTCTGCTTCAGTTCCAGCTTGGTTCCAGTAGCCAGTCCTGCTCCAGTTCCTGTCTGGTTCCAGTAGCCAGTTCTGCTTCAGTTCCTGCTTGCTTCAGTCCTAGCCTGCTTCAGTTCCTGCCTGTCTCCTGATCCCTGCCTGCCTGCTCCAGCTCCAGCTTCCATGATCTCCTAAGTCCCAGTGGCTGGGCTCCTACGGGCTCCTCCCGGGGGAGTACTGGCTTCCAGGGTGAACCTCACCTTCAGCTCCTGCCTGGTATCCACCTCCTGACCTGTCACTCTCCAGAGACTATAGTACACCTCTCCCCAGTCTCTCACAGGTCGGACCAAGGGTCCACTAAACAGTTCACTCACAACAAACAGTCCATACATCCAAAGGCTAAATTGTTCTTACCTTATAATTTTCTTTTCTTGAATCCTGCTAGACCTGTTCATTACACTGGGTATTTCCCTGCTCCTCAGGGGGAAGTGGTCATCAGGTCTCGCCAGAGCAACTGGACAAAAACCAACTCTCTGCCCTTATATGTATTGTATCTTATTATTATTATTATTTTGGTTCCTTGAGGTTACTCATCACCCTCTCAGGGGAGGGCAGAAAGGAGAAAGAAGTAGAGCGAACAAGAGTGGATCATCAGCTGCTTTCATCATGGCCCCTGTTTATCTGGGTGGGGCTTTGGCCTCAAGGAAAGAAAATGATCAAATAAGAACATAAGAAAATGCCATACTGGGTCAGACCAAGGGTCCATCAAGCCCAGCATCCTGTTTCCAACAGTGGCCAATCCAGGCCATAAGAACCTGGCAAGTACCCAAAAACTAAGTCTATTCCATGTAACCATTGCTAATGGCAGTGGCTATTCTCTAAGTGAACTTAATAGCAGGTAATGGACTTCTCCTCCAAGAACTTATCCAATCCTTTTTTAAACACAGCTATACTAACTGCACGAACCACATTCTCTGGCAACAAATTCCAGAGTTTAATTTTGGCAACAAATTTCCTTTTCACCCGCTAGACTAGACCATTACATTAGGGAGATACCAAAATGATCTCCTAGGCAGCGTCGGAGGAAAACAGAGCTGCTTGAGCATTCTATATCCGAAGGCTGCTTTCCTCCTTCACCTGAAAATCTAGTCCGTAATGTTCGGCACCTGAGTGCAGGGATGTCTAGGTGGTGGCCCTGCAAATTTTTCCTGGGAAGCCTGATGATGCTTCTGCCTGGAAGATGCTTGTACTCTTGTGGAGAGAGCATGAAGTGCCAAACAGCACCTGTTTGCCATTAGAGATATATGCTGAAGAGAATGCCTCTTTGTTACATCTTGCTATTGTGGTCATGGAGGCCGCTTCTCCCTTCTATGGTCCACCAAAGAGCACAAATAGTCTGTTGGATATCCTGAATGGATGTTTTTATCTTTAGGTACTGTAATACTACCTGACAAACCTTTAGTAAGTGAAGACTATTCTCCTTCCCTTTACATTCCTTCTTACTAAACCACTGCTTGGTTCACATGGACTAGAGCTACCACCTTCAAGAGAAATGAAATGGAACTCGTTACCTCCCAACCTCAGGCTCGAGACCTGCAGCACCAAATTTAGAGCTAATCTAAAAACCTGGCTATTCGCACATGCCTACCAAGATTAATTCTTCCCACGGCCACTCAACATGCCCATCAAGAACATTATCCCTACTCACCCTGATATAAATTTTCCCCCTTTGCCCAACACGAATATTGTATAAAGTTCTCTTTGTTTTCCACAAATGTTTTGCTTAGTTTGAACTGTTGTACCACTCTCTGGGTAGCCTGTTCCTATGTACTTCCTATTCTCCGTTTTATAGTTCCTATTCCCCCCCCCCCCCCCCCCCACCTACCTGTTTTATGTAATTTCCAACCTTTTTGTTTTTGATGTAAACCGATATGATGTCCCCACTAATATCGGTATAGCAATTTAAATAAATAAATAAATAAATAAATAAATAAATAAATAAAATGATGGCACTGGTTTAAAGATGACTGAATATGGGGAGAGCACTAAGTAGGGTTCTCTACATGAGAGAGCCTGCAACTCCAAGATGTGTCTAGCAGAGCATACTGCCATCAAAAGAGGTGATTTTTAAGAAAGGTCTTGAATGGATGCTCCTTCAAAGGATGGACCAACTAGTGTACTGAGTACCATGTCAAAGTCCTATTGTGGAAAGGCTGGCGTGAAGGGCAGATGAATATGCTTTGCTTCCCCCCTGGGGAAGCAGACCACATCAACTCGTGCAGCTACCTGGGTGCCTTTAATGCAACCCCTGTAGCACGATATGGCTGCCATCTGTATCCTTAATGAGTTGGAGTTAGACGTTTATCTAATCCCTTCTGTAGGAAATCTAGAATTCATGAAATATCTGCCTTTAACAGTGCAATTCCTATTTCTTGTCAATATGCCTCTGACATAGGCTAATGAGGTCAATACCTTGTGGACCTTCAGCATGGTAACCACGATCACTTGCGAGTATCCTTTACTTCACCACGATGCCATTTCAAGGGCAAGGCCATAAGATAGAATAGAGCTGAATCTTCCATCGGTACAGGGCCCTGCTAGAGTAACTGACATTATAAGAGAGTCTCCACTCAAAATCTGGTTAGGCCCGCATATCAAGTCCTCTTTGGCTAGTCCAGAGCTATGTGAATCACCTTCGAGGGGTGCTTTGGCACCCTCTTTGTCACCTTGCCTATCAGTGGCCAAGGATCCAGGGAGGATTTGAGCATCTATGCCCCTGGAGCCAGCAGCAACTGAAGAACCAATTTGTCCTGGCATTACCTTAGGCTGCCATTGGGTTCACCATTGGGTGACTCTAGCACTCTGCTATCAAGAGGAACACTTCTCAGCTGAGTTCCACGCCACTGGGTCCAGCTCATTTTTGCTGAGAAAGTCTGTTTGCATATTTTCCCTTCCTCCAATATGCATCACTGATATTTGGAAGAAGTTTCTTTCTACTAAAATGAAAAGCTGTTCACCTCCTCCACCAATCTGGGACTGCAAGTTCCTCCCTCTTTGTTCCTGTATGCTAGTGCCGTGGTGCTGTATGCTAGTGCCGAGGTGCTTCGGTATTTACTGAAGAGGATGTTGGGGAGGTACCCGTAATGGAGAAGGTTTTCATGGGTAATGATTCAGATGGACTGAATCAAAGCACGGTGAATCTAGAAGATGTGGTAGGCCTGATTGACAAACTGAAGAGTAGTAAATCACCTGGACCGGATGGTATACACCCCAGAGTTCTGAAGGAACTAAAAAATGAAATTTCAGACCTATTAGTAAAAATTTGTAACTTATCATTAAAATCATCCATTGTACCTGAAGACTGGAGGATAGCAAATGTAACCCCAATATTTAAAAAGGGCTCCAGGGGCGATCCGGGAAACTACAGACCGGTTAGCCTGACTTCAGTGCCAGGAAAAATAGTGGAAAGTGTTCTAAACATCAAAATCACAGAACATATAGAAAGACATGGTTTAATGGAACAAAGTCAGCATGGCTTTACCCAGGGCAAGTCTTGCCTCACAAATCTGCTTCACTTTTTTGAAGGAGTTAATAAACATGTGGATAAAGGTGAACCGGTAGATATAGTATACTTGGATTTTCAGAAGGCGTTTGACAAAGTTCCTCATGAGAGGCTTCTAGGAAAAGTAAAAAGTCATGGGATAGGTGGCGATGTCCTTTCGTGGATTGCAAACTGGCTAAAAGACAGGAAACAGAGAGTAGGATTGAATGGGCAATTTTCTCAGTGGAAGGGAGTGGACAGTGGAGTGCCTCAGGGATCTGTATTGGGACCCATACTTTTCAATATATTTATAAATGATCTGGAAAGAAATACGACGAGTGAGATAATCAAATTTGCAGATGACACAAAATTGTTCAGAGTAGTTAAATCACAAGCAGATTGTGATAAATTGCAGGAAGACCTTGTGAGACTGGAAAATTGGGCATCCAAATGGCAGATGAAATTTAATGTGGATAAGTGCAAGGTGATGCATATAGGGAAAAATAACCCATGCTATAATTACACAATGTTGGGTTCCATATTAAGTGCTACAACCCAAGAAAGAGATCTAGGTGTCATAGTGGATAACACATTGAAATCGTCGGTGCAGTGTGCTGCGGCAGTCAAAAAAGTAAACAGAATGTTGGGAATTATTAGAAAAGGAATGATGAATAAAACGGAAAATGTCATAATGCCTCTGTATCGCTCCATGGTGAGACCGCACCTTGAATACTGTGTACAATTCTGGTCGCCGCATCTCAAAAAAGATATAATTGCGATGGAGAAGGTACAGAGAAGGGCTACCAAAATGATAAGGGGAATGGAACAACTCCCCTATGAGGAAAGACTAAAGAGGTTAGGACTTTTCAGCTTGGAGAAGAGACGACTGAGGGGGGATATGATAGAGGTGTTTAAAATCATGAGAGGTCTAGAACGGGTAGATGTGAATCGGTTATTTACTCTTTCGGATAGTAGAAAGACTAGGGGGCACTCCATGAAGTTAGCATGGGGCACATTTAAAACTAATCGGAGAAAGTTCTTTTTTACTCAACGCACAATTAAACTCTGGAATTTGTTGCCAGAGAATGTGGTTCGTGCAGTTAGTATAGCTGTGTTTAAAAAAGGATTGGATAAGTTCTTGGAGGAGAAGTCCATTACCTGCTATTAAGTTCACTTAGAGAATAGCCACTGCCATTAGCAATGGTTACATGGAATAGACTTAGTTTTTGGGTACTTGCCAGGTTCTTATGGCCTGGATTGGCCACTGTTGGAAACAGGATGCTGGGCTTGATGGACCCTTGGTCTGACCCAGTATGCATTTTCTTATGTTCTTAGTATTCAGACTGCCTTCCTTTCTAACAACTGCTAGAAGACTTACAATGCTGGACTGATGACCTTTAGTCCAAGCCTGTGGTCTGGCCAAAGTACCATGATTCTCTCCAGTAATCTGTGTAGCCAGAAGATTTGTTTGAAGAAATGCTGCATAACTGCAGAGGCTGTAAGACAGATCTTTGAGAGGCACAAATGATCCATTTTCAAACCGATCCAAGTAACCCAGATCACCGTGTAGTCCTTGGACAGTGGGAGGTCTGTGACATAATCCATGGAGATATGGGACCACAGTTTTTCAGGACTGGGCAAGGGCATAGAGTCCCCAGGGATGAGTGTGAGAGGGTTTGTTACTGGCACCACTGGGACACAAAGCCACATAGCTTTGCATATCATGGAAGAGCTGGGGCCACCAGTAGTGACAGGCGATGAGTTCCAGAGTTGTCCAAGCACCTGGCTGTCCTGCCAGTCTGGAGTCATGTGCACTTGAGCACTCTCTCCCTCAGTCACTTAGGGACTACAGTCTTCCCTGCTGGGACATTAACCAGCAAGAAAGGATCTTGGCTGGGTCAATAATGGACTGGACCAGTTCTGGGGAGTCTGAAGCTTCAAAGGACTGGGACAATGCATCAGCTCGTTGGTTCTTCTTAGCAGGTTTATATGTTAGATGAAAATTGAAACAATTAAAGTAAAGGGCCCATCTTTCTTGTCGAGGACTGAGCTTTTGGTCCTGGTGTAAGTATAAGAGATTCTTGTGATCCGTGAATATAGTAAATGGCATCCTCTAAAAAATGTCTCCATTCCTCCAAAGCCAATTTTAATGCCAAGAGTTCTCGGTCTTCAATGCACTGTTTTGCTCTGACAGTGTGAACTTCTTGGAGAAGGAGGAACAAGGGGATATCTTCCCTTTGGCATCTGAGAGAGAACAGAAGTGGAAGAAGCATCAGCTTCTAGGAAGAAGGGTTTTGCAAGATCCAGATGTCTCAGGCTAGAGACAGTTATGAAGGCAGTTTTCAGCTGTTTGAAGGCTTGAACCACCTCTGGAGTCCATTTCCTGGTATCTGCTCCCTTCATAGTCAATGCTGTGAGAGGCGCTGCCAAGGTAGAGTAGCTCAATACAAATAGTCTATAATAACTGGTAAAACCAAGGAAATGTTGGAGGCCCTTACGGCCTATGGGTTTAGGTCAGCCTTGAAGAGCTGAGAGTTTATCCAGGTCCATCTTTAGCCCTTGATTGAAAATAATATAACCTATAATGTGTAGCTCACTTCGCTCAAAACAGCATGCCTTCGACTTGGTGAAAAGTTGATTTTCCTCTCAGTTGTTCCAGTACAATATTTACCTATTCACAGTACTTAACCAAATATTGAGTAGATGAGGATATCATCCAAGTATATAGGAATGCATTTGTGCAGCAAGTCCTGAAATTTACCATATTTTGGAAGACAGGATGTTGCAGAGCCTGAAGGGCATAACCAGGTACTCATAGTGCCATTCTCTGGTATTAAATGTGGTCTTTCATTCATCTCCCTTATGAATTCTTATGAGGTTATAGACACTTCCAATATCCAACTTTGTGAAGATAATAGCACCATGGAGTCTATCAAACAACTCTGAAATTGGTGGTAAGGGATAGTGGTTTCTCTTGATAATGGCATTCAGGCCCCAGCAGTCTATAAAGGGATGCAGTGGACCATCCTTCTTGCCAACAAAGAACCTAGCGCCTGCCGGGGAGGTGAAAGGCCTAATAAAGCCCTGTTCAAGATTCTCTTTGATATATTCTGACATTGCTTGAGTATCTGAAACAGAGAGGCTAGACTCTTCGCTGAGGAAGTATTTTGCTGGGAAGGAGGTTGATATGGCAATCATAGTCCCTTTGAGGAGTCAGGCATTCAGCTTGCTTCTTATTGAACACATCCACATAGGCCGCATAAACTCTAAGGAGCCCCAGAGGCAGAGGTAGCTTGGAAAGAACAATGGACAGTGGGTGGGGGCAGAATCCTTTGCAGACACTGTTGAAAGCATGTGGGATCCCACTGGGTGATTTCTGCCTAGGACCAATCAATGCCAAAATGATAGGGTTCACCAATCTGGGCAACAAGTAGAATGAGATATGTTCCTTATGTAGGATCAGAAGCTTGGTAGCTGTCTGTAGCTTACTAGACAACAGCTTCCCATAGATTGAGGGAAATTGGAAAATGGAAGATTATATCTTCGCACCAGATCTTCACCTATGGGATTTAAATATGGTGAGAAAGGGAGCATGATGCACCGGCTCAGGAAAACTATTCCAAGCACATGGCACAGTCAGGTGGAAAGCACAGAGTTGGGAATTGATATTACAAGCATTTTATAAAATCATATTGCTATTTAAATTGAGGTAATTAAGTCATGAGCAAGCTATGTGAGTATCAGGGTATTATGTTAGTGGGATGAGAGCAGAAATTATAGCTTGGGTGTTTTTACGTTTGTGTGTTGATTTATTTAGTGCTTTAGCCTTTTGTATATTGCTTTTGGACTTTGTTTAAATCTCCAGGGTGATTTAAAAATGTTTATAAATAAAATACCATTAAATGATGTTTAAAAGTGTTTCTAGTTTACAGAAATAAGCATATTGGAATTCATGAGAAATTTTATGTTAATTAAAAGTGCTACATAAATGTATCAGTACAAAAAATAACTACCTAATAGTATAGGCCTGGTATCATCCCTTAATGACTCCACTAAAAACTGCTACTCCTACATATTTAGGATAAAAGAGAAATGAGTATAAAATGGGTGGAATTATTTCCAATAAGCGATTCTGGTGACAGCAGCAATAATATCTGCAAACACAAGTGGTCAAATGTCATTAGAATCTAGAGCTGAAAATATCTATCGCATTATCCATAATATATCAGGCTTGGTAGTGTGTCCGTCAGGGCTCGCGCATGTTCCCCAGCCCGCCGATAGATGGCGCAGGTGGCTCCCTAGCCGCCCTGGAGGCTCAAACACACCGTACAGCGGCCCATGTCACAACACCAGCTACAAGAGGTACTCCTGGGGGAATTCAGCGCTACTGCGGAATGCAGATTTTGCGCAGAATTCCTAGTTCCCGCAGATTTCCTCCCTCACCTCGCCGATTTTCTCCCTCGCCGGAAGACTATTCAAAACTGGAAGAAGAGCGGCCATCGCGGGACAGGCAGAAAATAGCAGAGGAGACCCTGGCATGCTGCGAACGGAGCGCGTCCCACGGCACACGCTTCGTTCACGGCGAAGATGAAGGCCCGGCGTGCCGTTTGCGGTGAAAAGGGAAGGCCCCCGTGTGCCGCGATCGGCGCGCCCAGGCCTTCATCTTCGCCGTGTCTCTCCCTCTTCCCTCGCCGCGAAGGGAAGGCTGGCCTTCATCTTCGCTGCAAACGGAGCATGTGCCGCGGGGCGCGCTCCGTTCACGGCATGCCAGGATCTCCTCTGCTATTTTCTGCTCAAGGTGAAAATGGAAAGCCCCTGTGTGACGCGAACGGCGCGCCAGGCCTTCATCTTCACCGCGAACGGCGCGGGTCCCGAGGCATGCCAGTGAGAGAGAATGTGTGTCGGGGAGGGTGAGAGAGAGCAGGAGTGTGTGAGAGAGAGCATGGGGGGGGGGGGATGCCGGTGAGAGAGAATGTGTATGTGAGAGAGGGGAGTGACAGAGAGCATGGATGGTAAGAGAGAGGTGGGGAGGGTGTGAGAGAGCATGGGAGGTAAGAGAGGGTGGGTGGGGGGGATGCTTGAGTGTGAGTTTCAGAGAGAGGGAGCCTATATGACGGGAGGAGGATGCCGGTGAGAGAGAATGTGTGTGTGAGAGGAGAGGGGGTGTGGGGAAGTGCGAGAGACAGCTTGGTAAATAAACTTTGCCAGCCCTGGCTTTAGCAAATGTGCCTCCATGTCCCTTGCTCTGGGTGAAAACAATTTAGTTTTTCCTTTTCAGCTAACACTTCCATACAAGAGCATATGAACCAATAAAAAGGCTCGCCGCCCGGGCGTAAAATGGGTATAGTTGCTAGTATATATATATATATATATATATATATATATATACACACACACACACACACATGTATGTATGTCCAAGATCTCTTCTAGATTTCTTCCTTCCCCCACTCCACCCCACCCCCAATTCCCCTGGCTACTCAATGCGGAGAAATTAGTAAAAAAAAGTATCTTAATTTATAGAACCTTCACTCATGTTTTCTGAAAATAAATTTAATACTATGAACCCAGGCAAACAATTTTAAAATCCTATATTAATTTCCAAATAATAATAAACTTGCACCACTAGGCTCCTGTTTCCAAAAAGGAATAAACTATTAACAGAATTTGTTATAAGTTGATTAAAAAAAAAGCAATTCTTAAAAACAAGCTAAAACATCACATCATCAGTCTGTTTTACTATGAAAGCACAAGATATCAGCTTTAAAGAACAAAGGCCTAAGTCACTCTACTGGCCCAGTGGTAGTGCTGTGCGTTACCATGCAGGGGAGCTGGGTTACATTCCCAGATGTTGCTTCGGCTCATCGGGCCAGCTGGTTCTGAGACTGCTGCAAAGGCAACAGTCACAGCCCTTGAGAAGACATACTACTGACTGGTTCAAGAGCACACCTGTAACCAGGTTTTAGAGGGAACATAAGAACATGCCATACTGGGTCAGAGCAAGGGTCCATCAAGCCCAGCATCCTGTTTCCAACAGTTGCCAATCCAGGCCATAAGAACCTGACAAGTACCCAAAAACTAAGTCTATTCCATGCTACTGTTGCTAGTAATAGCAGTGGCTATTTTCTATGTCAACTTAATTAATAGCAGGTAAAGGACTTCTCCTCCAAGAACTTATCCATTCCTTTTTTAAACACAGCTACACTAACTGCACTAACCACGTCCTCTGGCAACAAATTCCAGAGTTTAATTGTACGTTGAGTGAAAAAGAACTTTCTCTGATTAGTTTTAAATGTGCCACATGCTAACTTCATGGAGTGCCCCCTAGTCTTTCTATTATCCGAAAGAGTAAATAACTGATTCACATTAACCCATTCTAGACCTCTCATGATTTTAAACACCTCTATCATATTCCCCCCTCAGCCGTCTCTTCTCCAAGCTGAAAAGTCCTAACCTCTTTAGTCTTTCCTCATAGGGGAGCTGTTCCATCCCCTTTATCATTTTGGTCACCCTTCTCTGTACCTTCTCCATCGCAACTATATCTTTTTTGAGATGCGGCGACCAGAATTGTACACAGTATTCAAGGTGTGGTCTCACCATGTGCCCCACAGCTGGAGAACTGCCACTACTGATAGGTAGGCTAAGAGGAAAACATCTGTGTAAGCTGACAGCCTTGGACCTCTCCTGTTATGTGTAACACTGAGTGGTTTTGGGTAGGTTGCAAATGGGCTGACAGCCCAATGAATGCAAGGAGGATTTCTGGCTGAAAACAAAAATCTACATTAAAAAATCCTAATTATCAATTGTTTTCCAAAGGCAAAAAAATGGGAATAACCTTTGGTATGTAATGTCTAAAGTGGGAAACCCTACGAAATCATGCAGTTGCAAGACGTTAGCTATATACTTTTCAAAGAAAGTAGCTGTCCACTTTACAGTGAAGATTCATAATAAGATTACAAGAAACAGAAGCAAAAAAAATAAAAAACCCAAGGACCGAATTGTGGTTTATGTTGTTTTCTAGATTCAGTGGATGTTTTTCTACAGAACAGCACTGAAAATGAGAGCATCACTGCCATGCAACAAATCTGCCAAAACAAATGTGAGTGTGGGCAAGTTACCAATCATCTCTGGTAATATGCAAACTAGTGAAGCAAATTCTGTGACATTTTTCCATACACTGGGAAGAATTTTTAAGTGGCACCTTTAAACTCCAGACATGCTTCATCTATGCTATTGCTTGCCACATAATTATGAACCTTGTTTTCAAAAAGTTATAAGCAAGAGGTTTCTAAAATGTGGTCCAGGGGAAGTCATCTTTGGGATTTATTTATTTAACAGTTTTTATATACCGATGATTGATGGGAACATCTCATCAGTTGACAAGAAACAAAAATGCAAGAGGCTTTACAGCGAACATCGAACTGTTGAGAATGGGGGGGGGGGCAGGGGAGGAGGGGGGATGGGGCGAAAACTTGGAGGAGAGGGAAAAAGGGATAGGGAGTTACAAGGGCATAAATTTAAACATCAAATATTAACAAGCGCATATAATTGATTGAAATATTCACAGTGAGGAATTATAGACGATGTACATTACCATGAATTGTGTGGGTTAAACTGACATATTGTACTTCTATAAAGTTACGACAGTGATTACATTACGTCAGAGAGGATGCAGCACAGGAATACGCTGCACAAGAATATGTTACAATGGGTTATGTTACAAAAGTGATTGGGTTGCAGTGGATATATTGAACAGTGGGAAGTGGGGAAGATGAGAGGGAATCTATGCAGATAAAAGAGGTGTGGGTGTAGAGTTTAAGAATATGCCAACCTATCCTGGATGAAGCTCAATCTGCCAGTCTGTCTGAAAAGTTGCTCAGAGCTGTAGTTTGAGAACACTGGCTCCCTGCCACTAACCAGAATAAGAGCCAAAAGCAGATAGTAATTTCAATCAGTCTGACATTACAAGGATTGTATATGACTACTTGTTCTGCTTACGACTAAAGGCTGATTATATTAGTTTTTGGCGTTGCACAAATAGCACAAATCCTGATTCTGTAAAGTTCTGAGAGTTTTATGGAGGCTGCACTCAAGAAAATCTGATCATCATTTAGCATAAGTTGAACTTACATCAGTTCCACAAGGATCTGTAGCTCAGGTCCCTTGGCTTGAAGGCTGTTGCTCTGATACCCAGCAAGAGCTTTATACCCTTGGCTGCTCTTAGACACATGGTGCAGCACTGCAGCTGATGATGTAAAACAAGTGGTTCAAAGAGCAGGGCAGCAGCCCACAGGCAATTTCCTCTCTGCCCATTGGTGAATTTGCCCCTGCTAACACCCAGACTGCAGTGGAAGGGGGTGACAGGACTGGATGGCTAAAGGGGAAAACTAGTTGTCTGCTGTCAATAATTGTGCATGGCATTGCAGCACTAGAGTTCCCCTTCCCATGTCTTGAAAGGCATAAAAAGGGACTGAAATGAGTTCTGACTGAATTTATTTGCTTCAGGTTTCCATTCCAAACTATGGGAAGAGTGTATATATTGCTACCTATAGAGTTTTGCATTGTTTAGCTCCCAGTTTTATGTTATGTCCCCTGCTCCCACCGACAGACATATGTACTGCAATTTAAATCTTTGTTTGTAATTCTCCTTGAATATGCATACAATAAATCTGAATATCATGGAGGCTAAGTATGTGCAAATTTATCTCATGCATATTCATTGTGAATATCCTGAAAACCTGACTGGGTGTGGGGTCCCCAGGACAGGTTTGGGAAGCCCTGGAGTGGTTACAGCAGCAGGCTGCAAATCAGGGAAGCCAAGATTCAAATCCCAGTGCTGTTCCTTGTGACCTCAGGCAAGTCACTTTACTCTCCATTGCCCCAGAAACAAACTTAGGACCTGATTTACTAAGGCTTTTCTCCTGTTTATGGAAAAAAAATGCTTAGTAAATGAGGTTTTTAGATTATAAGCCTTCTGGGGATAGGGAAATCCCTACAGTACCTGAATGCAATTCACTTGAAGCATGGAATATAAATTTAAATAATTATATCTTCCATTTATTTATTTTACAATTGATATGGTAGTGTCACATCCTGTACATTGGAATACTTCATTATAATTTTTATCTTCTTTGCCTTGTAGCTTAATTTCATAGTTATATAGAGGATACCAAGCAATAAGATATACCAACACAGCACATAAAAGTAAAATACTGCTTTCATAATTAAGAGCAGATACCCAGCAGTAAGATGAATGGAAATGCAGAGTTCAGAAAGAGGCTTGAATATCCAGGTTTTGATTTATTTTTCAAAAGGAAGAATAACAGACTTCTTTGCTTAAGTTCTGTGGGATATTGTTCCACAAATTTGTAGAAAGCAACTGAATACAGGAAACTTCCCGTAGGCCAGCCTTGCTGCTGCTAGTGAAGGGGGTGGCTGAAAACCTGTTGGAAGGACCAAAGTTCCCTCAATGGGGTGTATGTGGGCAGGAGATGTTAATTATTGTGTATTCGATTTTGAGTGTAGGTAGTGAACTATATTTTAATGCGCACCGTGCTTTGAATCATGCCGTACAAAAGAAAAAAAGCAAGATCGTCAAGATCAATGTATATTAAGACGTGAATGCTTAGCCATCAGCAAAGCAGACATCAAGCCATGGAAACCCATGATCTGCAAGACACGCACTAAAAATATATTGTTTGATTTATCAACTTTAAATGATCAGAGCCAAACCCCCCAAAGAGTATTTTCCCGAAGCGAGCTGTTACGTTTTCGAGACACGGGGCACATCTAATGACTCCAGTGGCAGAGCCTTGCACAAGTGTCCGGCCTTTGGTCTGAGCCCTCACCCACCATCCTAGGAGAAGCCGAGCTCCAGCAGCCCCCGGGCGCCAACCCTGCCCTGGGTAGTTTCCCGACCAAACGGGGCTAAAGCAGCAGAGGTGTGCGGGCGGGCAGCGGGCTGCATCACGCCCACGCCCTGCCCCCTGTGGCACAAACCCAAGCCTGCAGGTGCTGCGGCCAGAGGCAGATGACACCTCAGGCAACGAACCAAGGTTACAGGGCCGATCCTGACTCCTCCTCCCTCGCCTCGCCCCCACGCGCGGCAGCGAGCGGGTACTCACGGTGCTTCCCAGCGCGGGCTGTGGATTGAAGCAGAGTGGGAGCGGGATCGAGAAACGGCAACCAGCGGCCGGGGAAGCGACGCAACGGAGCGACTAAGCTTGGCCCTTCCCGGGCCCCGTCCAGGGGGCGGGGCTAGCGCCTCGCTGCGCTCCTATTGGAGCAGGATTTGGCGCGGCGGAGCTGCTGTCGGGATGTTCTGTGAAAAGGCGCTGGAGCTTGTCCGGGAGCTACATCGGGCGGCCGAAGGACAGCTGCCTGCCTTTAACGTGAGTGCGCGACCGCCGTAGCGGTGCTGTCTGCCTCGGCTCGACGATTGTGATCTCGGCGGGGGGGGGGCTTGGAGCCGCCTCTCTCCCCCCGCCCAACGGTGGTCTCTAGACACTGTGAATCCGGCAAAATCCTCCCTGACCTCCATTGCTGAGGTAGGAGGCTTGAACCTCTTACCTGGCAGATTACTACAATCTGTAATCGGGCTGCATTAACATAAACCACGTCGGACAGAACTGTCTGTCGAAATGACCCGGGGTAATGCGAATATTCCGCTCTAATCCGGGTGTGATATGCAAAGCGAGTTAAAACTCACAATGTGTGCACCATAACACATAAGAACATGCCATACTGGGTCAGACCAAGGGTCCATCACGCCCAGCATCCTGTTTCCAACAGTGGCCAATCCAGGCCATAAGAACCTGTCAAGTACCCAAAAACGAAGTCTATTCCATGTTACTGTTGCTAGTAATAGCAGTGGCTATTTTCTATGTCAATTTAATAGCAGGTAATGGACTTCTCCTCCAAGAACTTATCCAATCCTTTTTTAAACACAGCTATACTAACTGCATTAACCACATCCTCTGGCAACGAATTCCAGAGTTTAATTGTGCGTTGAGTAAAAAAGAACTTTATCCGATTAGTTTTAAATGAGCCACACGCTAACTTCATGGAGTGCCCTCTAGTACTTCTATTATCCGAAAGAGTAAATAATCGATTCACATCTACCTGTTCTAGACCTCTCATGATTTTAAACACCTCTATCATATCCCCCCTCAGCTGTCTCTTCTCCAAGCTGAAAAGTCCTAACCTCTTTAGCCTTTCCTCATAGGGGAGCTGTTCCATCCCCCTTATCATTTTGGTAGCCCTTCTCTGTACCTTCTCCATCGCAATTATATCTTTTTTGAGATGCGGCAATCAGAATTGTACACAGTATTCAAGGTGCGGTCTCACCATGGAGCGATACAGAGGCATTATGACATTTTCCATTTTATTCAACATTCCCTTTCTAATAATTCCCAACATTCTGTTTGCTTTTTTGACTGCTGCAGCACACTGAACCGACGGTTTCAATGTGTTATCCACTATGACGCCTAAATCTCTTTCTTGGGTTGTAGGTTCCATATTATTTATTTATTTATTTAAAGAATTTATATACCGGGGTTCCTGTATAGTATACATATCACCCCGGTTTACAAGGAACCAAAACTATCGCTAAGGAACCGTAACTATCGCTTCATTTAGCGGTTTACATTGAACATTTAGCGGTTTACATTGAACATAGTTAATTTGAGAAAACATAATAAAACATAAAAAAACATAAATAAACATAAAATAGTTAATTTGAGAAAAAGTATATAATATGGTTAACCAGTTAATAACTAAAAGGCAGGTTAATAAGTACATAAGTAAGTAAATAACATTGAACTTGATAGAATCTGGTAACAGGATAAAATATAGTGTTGCATATGCTTAAGTACAGTTTCGTGTTAATTTCTTTAGAGAGATATGAGCTGGGGAAGATACGGAGGATATGAAATGCCTTTTTTCTTGCTCATTAGTTCTATGGGAAAGCTTGTTCGAACAACCAAGTCTTAAGTTTCTTTTTAAATGTAGCGTGGCACGGTTCAAGGCGAAGGTCCGGAGGGAGCGAGTTCCAGAGAGAAGGGCCCGCTGTGGATAGAGCACGTTTCCTCAGGGAGGATTTCGCCTGTTGTGTGGTTAGTCTGTACTGATATGCGCTTCTAGTTGGTTTCACTGATGTGTGTAGCTGAATTTGAAATGTTAAATTGAGTGGAGCGATATTATGTAAGGCCTTATGTATCATCATTAAGGACTTGAATTGGATCCTGTATTTTATCGGGAGCCAGTGTAGATGATGCAGGATTGGGGTGATATGGTCTCTTTTTTTGGCATTTGAGAGAATTCTTGCCGAGGCATTCAGGACCATCTGAAGTGGTTTTGTGGTGCAAGCTGGTAGGCCAAGGAGGAGAGAGTTACAGTAGTCCAGTTTTGGGAGTATGATGGCTTGTAGAACCATGCGGAAATCTCTGTACAGAAGGAGTGGTTTTAGTTTCTTTAAGGTTTGTAGTTTAAAGAAACATTCTTTTGTTGTGTTATTGACGAATTTGTTGAAGCTGAATCCACCGTCTAAGATGACTCCCAGGTCCTTTACTTGTTGAGAAAAGGTATCCGGACTTTGGTTGGCGTTCAGAGGAGTGGATGGGACATAGTTTTCCGGTGCTATAATGAGGATTTCAGTTTTTGTTTGTGTTTAAGACTAGGTTGAGGCTGGTGAGAAGGTTGTTGATAGCTGCGAGACATTTACTCCAGTGTGACATGGCTTTGTGTAGTGTGTCCTCTATAGGGATGAGGATTTGTATGTCATCCGCATATAGGAAGTGTATAAGCTTGAGGTTGGTGAGTAATTGGCAGAGAGGGAGAAGATATATATTGAAGAGAGTCGGGGAGAGGGATGAACCTTGCGGAACTCCCCTTTTAGATTCGATGGCACGAGACTCTTTGTTATTTATCCTGACCTTGTATGATCTGTCCTCCAAAAAAGATTTGAACCAGTTGAACGCTGCTCCTGTAATGCCAATGTCCGTTAGGCGTTGCAGGAGGCACGGGTGGTTTACAGTATCGAACGCTGAAGAGAGATCCAGGAGAGCGAGGAGGCAAGGTTGGCCTTTTTCTAGATTAAAGATAATGGTGTCTGATAGTGAGGCTAATAGCGATTCTGTGTTCCTAGTCTTACGAAAACCAAATTGGTTTGGGGTGAGGATGTTATTTTCTTCAAGAAAGTCTGAAAGTTGTTTGTTAACCACTTTTTCCATAGTTTTGGCTAACATAGGGAGGTTTGCTATAGGTCTGAAGTTGGCTGGATCTGAGGTGGGAAGGTTGGGCTTTTTGAGGAGCGGTTTGAGCATGGCTAACTTGAGTTGGTTGGGAACTTGACCTTGAGTGAGAGAGCAGTTGATGATGTCTGCAACAGGTTTGGCTATGGTGTTGGTGATCATACTCAGGGTGTTTGAAGGGATATGGTCCGATGGGTGAGAGGAAGGTTTTATTTTTTTGAGAATGTTCTCTATTTCTAAAGTAGATGTGGGATCAAACTTGTCCAGCACTGATGGGGTTGTGTTGGGTTGTAAGGTGGTTGAGTGCAATGATTGTTGGGCGGTTGAGTGCGGAGGCTGTTGATCTGTTGTGTCCAAAGATTGTTGAGCGGTTGAGTGAGCTGATTGTTGAATGTGGTTTGGAAGTGTAGCTGCTCCTTTGAGGGGGGCTAGGAGTGATGTGATTTTGTTGTCGAAGAAGGCAGCTAGTTCATTCGCTTTGTTGAGAGCTTGGTCGTCTGGAATGGTAGGCGCAGGAGGTTTAGTAAGGGTAGAAACGTATGAGAAAAGTGCTCTTGAATCAAATATGAGGTGGTGGATCTTTTTGGAGAAGAATTCTCTCTTGGTTTTGTTGATGTCATTTCTGTATGAGTTGAGGCACTCTTTGTAGATGAGGAGGGTGGTTGAAGATGGGTTTCTTCGCCAATTTTGTTCCTTGGATCTCAATTCATGTTTGCGTTTTTTCAGCTCAGGAGTGAACCAAGGTTTCCTGTTGTCTTTGTTAGGGTTGATATATTTAGTCGTCATGGGGCACATTTGGTCTGCAACCTTTTTAGTGATGTTGGTCCATGAAGAAGTCGCTGAGTTGGCGTCGGAGAGGTCCAGATGCACTAGTTCCTTGGCCAGTTGTTCACTGAGTTGGTCTCCAGAGCATTGTTTCCTGATGGAGATGGCTATTGATTGTGTGGATTGCGGGGAGATCTCCTTTATTTCTAACACCGATGTTATGATTCTGTGGTCTGTCCATGGTACTGGAAGGCAAGTGGGGATGTTGTGTGTTGTGATTCCATCGTTTATGAAGATAAGGTCCAACTTATGACCTGCTTTGTGGGTTGGTTCTGTCACAATCTGTCTAAAACCCATATTGCTGAGCGAGGCGAGAAGAGTTTTACAGTTGGTGGATTGAGGTTGGACATCTACGTGGAGGTTAAAATCTCCCATGAGTATGGTAGGATTACTGGAGTTTAGGTGTTTTGCTGTGAGTTCTATGATTGATGATGGGTCTGATTCCAGTATTCCAGGAGGAGCATAAATTAAACCAATCGTCAGGTGTTTCGATTTGAAGAGCGCAAATTCGATGTTTGATAGGTTATTTGAGGTCTGCAAAGCCAGACCTAGTGATTTTTTGGCTGCAAGGAGAAGTCCACCTCCTCTTTTTTTGTGTCTGGGTATGGAGAGAAGATCGTATGCCTGGATGGGTAGCTGATTTATTAGAGCGGTGTCGGTGGGTTTTAACCAGGTTTCTGTGATGGCACATATGTCTGGTTTTGCGTCAGATAGTAAGTCATTGAGTATATGAGTTTTCTTAGAGATGGATTGTGCGTTAACAAGCGTGAGAGAGAAGAGCGTCAGCCCTAGAAATTGGGTGACCGGTGTCAGCAGGATAGGCCTTAGCCTCTGTTGACGGTTGTGATGGGGGGGAGTGGGGGGCTTAGGTGCTCTCCACTTGTGGCTGTGGATGATGGGAATTGTGAGGATTCCCATGATTAGATGTATCAGCAGTCTTATCAGTCAGAAGAAATACTGGACGAATGCAGTCAGATGAATGCTGGGCGAATGCAGTCAGATGAATGTTGGGCGAATGCAGTCGGATGCAGTCAGATGAATGTTGGTCGAATGCAGTCGGTTGAATGCTGGGCGAATGCAGTCGGTTGAATGCTGGGCGAATGCAGTCAGATGAATGCTGGGCGAATGCAGTCAGATGAATGCTGGGCGAATGCAGTCAGATGAATGCTGGATGATTGCTGGAGTGGAAGGATGAGCGCTGGATGACTGCTAGATGCTAGGTGACTGCTGGAGTGGAAGGAAGTGCTAAGGGTTGTTGTCTGTCTAGTTCAGGTGTGCTAGGATTTGGAAGGAGTGGCGAGACTGAGTATTGATGGTATGGGTTACTATTGTAGTCTCACCCTGACCTCACCTCACCAGAGTCTCACAAAGGGGCTCGCTAAGGGGCAGGCCCCTTAGGTCGCGCCCCTTCGGACGCGCAACGCCCGGCGCGCGACGCCGTCTGTGAGCGTTTAAATTTAAAGGGCTTCACGCAGCCTTTTCAAGGGCCGGGTGCCTTTCAGTGTGCCTTTCAGGGGGAGTGGTTTGCACTCACCGCGATGTCTTCTTCGTGCGCCTACCGCGCGGCTCCCTTCTCCCAGCACCTGAATGAGGCGTCCTCCACCAGTCTTGCAGGGACCCTGGGTCGCGGCAGAAAGGGCGTCCGGGAGAGGTTCCTCAGTTTAAATCCCCCTCTAGTCGCTCGGGTATGATGTCATCGATCGGCGCGCCCTGAGAGGGGGGAGGATGATTCCGCTCGTCTATGTGTGCAGATCTCGGCGGAGCAGACGGCTGCGGCTAGACACGTGGTCGATCGGTGTGTGAGGCCCTCGGAGGTAAGTGCGAGAAATAATGGGCCTTACCCCGACGGGCTCGTGTGCCGACCGCGCGGCTCCCTTCTCCCAGCACCTGAATGAGGCGTCCTCCACCAGTCTTGCAGGGACCCTGGGTCCCTGCAAGACTATTAGGTGCTAACATTGTGTAACTATAGCATGGGTTATTTTTCCCTGTATGCATCACCTTGCACTAATCCACATTAAATTTCAACTGCCATTTTGATGCCCAATTTTCCAGTCTCACAAGGTCTTCCTGCAATTTATCACAATCTGCTTGTGATTTAACTACTCTGAACAATTTTGTATCATCTTCAAATTTGATTATCTCACTTATATTTCTTTCCAGATCATTTATAAATATATTGAAAAGTAAGGGTCCCAATACAGATCCCTGAGGCACTCCACTGCCCACTCCCTTCCACTGAGAAAATTGTCCATTTAATCCTACTCTCTGTTTCCTGTCTTTTAGCCAGTTTGCAATCCACAAAAGGACATCGCCACCTATCCCATGACTTTTTACTTTTCCTAGAAGCCTCTCATGAGGAACTTTGTCAAACGCCTTCTGAAAATCCAAGTATACTACATCTACCGGTTCACCTTTATCCACATGCTTATTAACTCCTTCAAAAAAGTGAAGTAGATTTGTGAGACAAGACTAGCTTTGGGTAAAGCCATGCTGACTTTGTTCCATTAAACCATGTCTTTCTATATGTTCTGTGATTTTGATGTTTTGAATACTTTCCACTATTTTTCCTGGCACTGAAGTCAGGCTAACTGGTTTGTAGTTTCCAGGATCTCCCCTGGAGCCCTTTTTAAATATTGGGGTTACATTAGCTATCCTCCAGTCTTCAGGTACAATGGATGATTTTAATGATAGGTTACACATTTTTACTAATAGGTCTGAAATTTCATTTTGTAGTTCCTTCAGAACTCTGGGGTGTATACCATCCGGTCCAGGTGATTTACTACTCTTCAGTTTGTCAATCAGGTCTCCCACATCTTCTAGGTTCACCGTGATTTGATTCAGTCCATCTGAATCATTACCCATGAAAACCTTCTCCAGTACGGGTACCTCCCCCAACATCCTCTTCAGTAAACACCAAAGCAAAGAAATCATTTAATCTTTCCGCGCTGGCCTTTAAGTGCCCCTTTAACCCCTCGATCATCTAACGGTCCAACTGACTCCCTCACAGGCTTTCTGCTTCGGATATATTTTAAAAAGTTTTTACTGTGAGTTTTTGCCTCTACGGCCAACTTCTTTTCAAATTCTCTCTTAGCCTGTCTTATCAATGTCTTACATTTAACTTGCCAACATTTATGCATTATCCTATTTTTCTTCTGTTGGATCCTTCTTCCAATTTTTGAATGAAGATCTTTTGGCTAAAATAGCTTCTTTCGCCTCCCCTTTTAACCATGCTGATAATCGTTTTGCCTTCTTTCCACCTTTCTTAATGTGTGGAATACATTATAGCAAGCCTTTTACTTGAGGAGGTCGCAGTGCGGTGGAATTTTCAAGATATCCCCTAATTAATATGCATGAACATAGAAATGACGGCAGAAAAAGACCAATCTGCCTTTCCAGTCTGCCTAGCAAGCTCCCACACTTATTTTCCCATACGTATCTGTTTCACCAACCACCAATTTCAGGGCCCTTGTTGGTAACTGATTCAAGTTTCCTGCCATCCCCGGCCATTGATGCAGAGAGTAATATTGGAGTTGCATCAAAAGTGAGCATAAGGCTTAATGGTTAAGGGTAGTAATCGCCGCATCAAGCAAGTTGCCCGGATACTTGTTTACCCAGACTGCACAGATCATTGCCTTGTTGGATGTTGTCTGAATGTAAATCCTGTTTTCTACATTTCCCCCTGCCGTTGAAGCAGAGAGCAACGCTGTATATGCATTCAGGCTTAATTGGCTTAGGGTAGTAACCGCCGTAATAAGCTATCCCCACGCTTTTTTGTTTACCCCGATTGTGAAGTTCAGTCTTTGTTGGTTGTTGTCTGAATGCAAATCCTCTTTTCCACATTTCTCCCTGCCCTGAAAGATTTGTGTGTAAATATATTTCTTGATTATTCATTATGGATATCCTGAGACCTTAACCAGTTTATGGCCTTAGAGGACTGAAATTGCCCACCTCTGATCTTTTGTGTCATCAGGGCTTAGTTTGTAGACAATAAGGAAGTGGCCAGGGGTTTGGTGCCAGGCAGGGTATGATCTGTGTGTGGTGGTGGTGATGAGGGGGAAAGACCAGGACTAGGTGTGAACCCTTGGTCGTACACATGTATGTGAACACACTTTCCCTCCTTATCCCAGTGATCTTTTAACCCCAGCCACACCAGTGCTAGCTCGCCAGCCATTCTTTGCCCACCAGTGCTCACATACCTGGGACCTTTTGAATTAGAGTCATCCTGAGATTTTTATCGATTAGTGAAAGAGGGCAGGTTGGACAGTATGCACACAAGCTTTCTTTTCTTTTATACACAAACTAACACACTCCTATGTTCATTCTCATGCACTCTTTCTCACACATATATGCTCATTTTCACACACATGCTTGCTAACATTCCTCTCATTCTGACACATATACTGTGAGGCAGGGGTCTGTTGAGACCCCTAGGGGATTTCTACATGTTTCAGGGGAGGGTGCATTTGGGCTGCTCTGGTCCTTTAACTACAGCCCTAGGAGGAGTATTTATTTTATTTTCATGAAATTGCCTAGCAGTAAGCTGCTTTGTATGCATGTGTAAAGCAGGTCATTACCATACCAGGGTTACTGAGGTAAAATATCACATATCGCTTCCATAAAGGTTTCACAGTGGGGCAAATGCCTAATGTGGCTTAGTAAATATATCCCTAAACTGATATGATGTACCCACGAATGTTGGTATAAACAAGTTGTTAAATAAATAAATACATAAATAAAATAAATAAGTTTGTATCTAAGGCAATAGAAGATGAAGTTACATAGCCCAGATCACAAGTAGTGTCACTGGGAGAAGTACCATGTGAACTACCTGGTTCTTAGCCCACTGTTCTAACCAATAAGCCACTCTTCCAGTCAGCTGGCATTAGCCTGCAATTGTGGATTCCATTGCCTATTGTATCTGAAGTTGACTTTATGTCAAAGGCCCTTGTTACAAATCTTGCACATTGATAAACAACCGTCTTTTGACACTTGACCATCTTCTGGTATACACAAGTGAAGTCCTGTTTCCTTTAAAATGCCATATATACTCCATATTTATTTTTACGCAGTAAATTTTCAAGTCTTAGGAAACTACTGAATGTTTCTTTACCCTAACTTAATTTTTCCATGCATGTAGGAGGATGGAGTCAGACAAGTTCTTGAGGAAATGAAGGCTCTTTATGAACAGAACCAGGCAGACGTGTAAGTCTTATATCCTATTTTTGTGAACATAATGTCTACAAAGGAGCCATAAAATGGGGACCCACCAACATTGTTCACTCTCCCCTAAAAAAAATACTGCTGGAGACTGTTACATCAGGTAAACAGTTCTATATAAATGACTGCAAAATGGGGATTTATAAACAAATGCTCTTCTACATGAGCCACACTAGTTTCTATCTTAATTGTTTATCTGATGTGAGACAGGTTTTCATTTGTTTCTGTGGGCATGCCAATGTTTGTGCTTTTTCTTACAGTTCACTTTACCACTGTTTCCGTGCCTGTCCCAACCATTTTTAAATTCCATCACAGTTTTGGTTGCCTCGACCTCTGTGAAATAGGATAGTCCAGGCATCAAGAAACCACTAAATCCTCTCTCAATCTAACCAAAAACTATTTGAGGTCCATATTCAGTACCATTTGTCAAAATAAGTTATGGCATAGCCAGTAAAATTAGGGAAGGGGATGGAGGTAAAATCCCTAGTAGTTAACTTCCTGTGACTTATTCGGCTAAATAGCTGGATAACAGAGGCCTTTCAGGAGCATTTTGGGATGAAGTTAGTTAGCCAGATAAGTTATCCGGTTAACTCTGATATTCAGACTTGGTTGGATAAAGATATCCAGCTATTTTTAAGATAGTGGTATATTTAGTGGTGTTAAAGGGCCTTTGAATATCCCGCCAACAGCCAGATAAGTTTATCTGTCTTACTTTGCTGTTCACTTAGTGGCTGAAAATGGACCCCTACGTTCCTAGGAGAACTTGAGCCCATAATAGGGAGAGCAACATATTATATAACATAGTAATTTAGTTAATGATGACAGAAAAGGACCAAAATGGTTCATCCAGTCTGCCCAGCCAGTTTATTATGGTAATATCTGCCAAGCTGTTAGATTACCTCCATGTTTCTCTTTTACTGGGTAATGAGTCTTCTTGAAAATTCAGACAGTGCTGCTTGACGTGCTTTGCTTATGGACTTGGCCGTAGAAGCAGTTGATACTTTTTCCCTTATATCTCTGTATCAGTACCCCAAACCATAAAAGTCAGGGCCCTTGTTGGTTATAGTCTGAATCCAACACCTCTTTCCACCTCACCCCCTGCCATCAATGTGGAGAGTGATGTTGCAATTGCATCAAAGAAATCAAGGCTTATTGGTTAAGGGTAGTAATTCCAAGTCTTATGTTAAGGGTAATAACTGCTGCTTCGTGCAGGTTATCCCCATGCTTATCAGTTCCCTAAACTGTAAAAGTGAGATTAATACAGTTGTGGATTAGGAGGCTTTTGTGCTTGGCAGATTTCATCATCCATCGGCTTTCCCAGTGCTTTTACTGTAAGTGCTTATATCTATTCTATTAATTTGTGGGTATTGGAAGGGGTGTAATTTCAATGATATTATGGTGCAAGCTGCCACCTGGGCAAAAGGTGCTTCTGAATTTACAAAGGCATCAATTAGATTAAAATAGTGATGGCAAAGTAATGGAGCAGAAAGATACTAACCCTGATTGTAAAAAAGACAGGAGTCAAGTGGCACCTTATAGACTAACTAATTTATTAAAGCATGAGCTTTCGAGGACAGAGTCCATTTCATCAGATGTCATGCATCTAACGAAGTGGACTCTGTCCTCGAAAACTCATGCTTTAATAAATTAGTCTGTAAGGTGTCACTTGACCCCCTGTCTTTTTTCTACACCAGACTATCACAGCTATCCCTCCTAAGATATAATCTTGCGTGTGTGTGTGAGTGTGTGTGTACACGCACTCCTCTCTTTCCCTGTCAATAATGCCCTGCCACTTTTATGTTAAAAAGAAAATGATCAGCACAGAGATGGGGGGAGAATGCAAATGGTGTAAGATCTGGTTTCTGTAGAGCAAGTTTCATTTATTTTGTAAGTACCTGTGACACTTCAAAGTTGCACCGCTGCCACCACCAGTAGATGCATTTATATTCCACTATTGGGAACCTGCAGCTCAGGCCACAGCGCAGGGTCTCCCTTGGGTGTCAGAATGGAAACAAACCCATTGACTGGAGATTGAATGCAGAGAGCCACTGTATTTCTGTCTGAACATTTTGTTTTCTTTTGAAGCTTGGTTTACAGTGTACACCGTTTCAGGATTGGCATTGGAAACCCAATTTGCAAACCTTGGTTCTCTTTTTAAAAAACTAAATGTATCTTTCTTTTTAAAGTTCCTTCTTGAAATACTGCCAGGAAAAAGAAAGATGGCATTATGAAGACTGGCACACTTTAAAATGGAGTGGGTTGGCTAGTTTATTTTGCCTTGTTTGTAACTGTTTGCATTTAAAGCTGTTTATCTTGAAATTGTAACCCACTTTGAATGATTTTATTATGTAACGCAGGCTATAAGCATTTTGAATAAATATTTTCACTGAAAGGTGCAGCTGCAAAGGTAAAGAGTGTGCAAGAGGTGTGGATATTGTTTAAAAATACCATCTCAAATGCACAGTACA
Organism: Rhinatrema bivittatum; assembly: GCF_901001135.1. NCBI lineage: Eukaryota > Metazoa > Chordata > Amphibia > Gymnophiona > Rhinatrematidae > Rhinatrema > Rhinatrema bivittatum. The sequence goes on along the minus strand of NC_042617.1, from coordinate 255,389,583 downwards.
GATGTATTCCAAATGATTACCGGCATGGTTAAAAGGTGAGGTGAAAGAGGCTATTTTAGCCAAAAGATTTTCATTCAAAAATTGGAAGAAGGATCCATCAGAGGAAAATAGGATAAAGCATAAGCATTGGCAGGTTAAATATGACATTGATAAAACAGGCTAAGAGAGAATTTGAAAAGAAGTTGGCCGTAGAGGCAAAAACTCATAATAAAAACTTTTTAAAATATATCCAAAGCAGACCGTTGGACCGTTAGATGATGGAGGGGTTAAAAGGGCACTTAGGAAGATAAGGCAATTGCAGAAAGACTAACGAGTTCTTTGCTTTGGTATTTACTGAAGAGGATGTTGGGGAGATAATCATCTCCGGAAAGGGTCAGATGAACTGAACCAAATTATGGTGAACCTGGAAGATGTCGTGGGCCAGATTGACAAACTGAAGAGTAGCAAATCACCTGGACCAGATGGTATACACCCCAGGGTTCTAAAAGAACTCAAAAATGAAATTTCATACCTATTAGTAAAAATTGTAACCTATCATTAAAATTATCCATATAAAGCAGCTATGCAAAAACACAAATGACGGAGTGAAAAACAATAACAAGATACCATATGAAACAATAGAGTCGAATCGTAAAAGTAATGCTTACAATGTAAATCAGAGACACTGTCGCTGACATCAATCTTTGAAATGCTTCGTACCGTATGCTTAACCTGGAAAAATGTTAAAAAACAATGATTGACAGTGACAGTAAACACCAGTCGTTCTGTATATGTACACTAGCTTTTTATTTATCTAATTTATTTATATTTAGACACTGTCATCAATTCTCTACATATCGTTCAGTTACAATATTATCTTTGTGCACTTTTAGAAGCATCTTATTTAACCAGGTACTCACTGTTGTAGTTTTGGTGGTGTCTTAATACAATTTCAATATTTTAAATGTTTTTTTATGCATCCTGTGTATTGCAATAATTTTATTTCATTTTATTTATCTTACAAGTCATTAAGCCCGTTAAAACGGGCGAGATTCCATCGGTCAGACCGGCACAGTTAGAGCCGCTCTGTTCTCCACAACTTCTTACCCTTCCCACTTCTCACTCATATCCTCTTCCCTTTTCCTTCCATCCTCTCTCATCTTCCCTTCCCTTTCCTTCCCCTCTCACCTGATCCACAACCCTTTCCCTCTCCCTCAGCCCTCCTCCACTCCTTTTTCTCTTCTCCATAACGTCTTACCCTTCCTACTTACGGACTCATATTCTCTTACCTTTTCCTTCCATCCCTCTCATCTTCCCTTCCCCTCTCACCTCATCCACAACCCCTTCCCTCTCCCTCAGCCCTCCTCCACTCCCTCTTTTTCTCTTCTCCAGAAAGTCTTACCCTTCCCACTTACTCACATCCTCTTCCCTTTTCCTTCCATCCCCTCACCTTCCCTTTCCTTCCTCTCTCCCTCAGCCCTCCTCCACTCCCTCTTTTTCTCTTCTCCATAACGTATGCCTCACCACCGGGCTCGTTGCTGGCCCACCCGATGCTTGGGTACCGCCGCTGCTGCTCCATGGGAGGTCTCCGGGGGTCTCTCGCGTGCGCCTCACCACCGGGCTCGTTGCTGGCCCGCCTGATGCTTGAATACCGCGGCTGCTGCTCCTCCTCGCCGCTTCCAAAGCAGCCCTCACACGGCTCCATTTCCTCCCAGCGCCATGTTGCGCCACTCTGACCTACGTGCTCTCTCACCCGCACATGCGTAGTAGAGCTGCTCTCTACTGCGCATTTGTGGGCCGTCAGTCAGAGCCCATTTATATTGTAGTTTTAAATTTATTTAATTATTTAATTTTCTGTGTTTTATAATAATTGTATTTTCAATATATTTCAGCCCCTGCCTACTCTGTACTTGTGCACCTTGCACGCGCCGAGCCCTAGGGGAGCCCCAATGGCTTTCCCTGTTCCCTCAGAGGCCGCTCCGAAATCGGAGCGGCCTCTGAGGGAACTTTCCTTTGGCCCCCCCAGCCCTACCTAACCCCCCCCCCCCCCAACCTTTATTATGCAACCTACGCCTGCCTCCGGGCAGGCGTAGGTTGCGCGCGGCGGCCTAGCAGCCCTTCGGAGGCCTCTGCCCACACCCCGCCCCTTTTTTCAAGCCCCGGGACATACGCGCGTCGCCGGGCTTATGCAAAATAAGCCCGGCGACGCGCGTAAATCCAGCTGGATTGTCTGAGGTTTTAAACTGTGATTTGATGTTTTAGAAGCGGTGCTGGAATATAATAAGCTGGATTATTTACTGTATATTTCTTTTATTGATTGATGGAAGTGCAGTTGTGGGAGGATGATGTTTTATTTTGTGAAGCATTAAGAGTTTGAACCGCCTAGTGAGTATTTGATTTAGATGGTATATTAAATGTATTAAATAACCCTGTAAAACAATTTCTGGCCAGAGGACAAGAGAAGCAAGCTGACTCTAAGGCCCATGCTCAGCACCACTTGTCGACAGGCAACGTGGTAACATTGTTCTCTTCTTCCCAGGCATTTTCAGGCCCAGCTGCCCCTGCTAGATTGCAAGATTGCACGGGCCTTGGAACCAGTCCAAGTCTTTCCTTTTTAACATCTGTTGGCTACTTTTCAAAAATGTAATCCATTGTGATTTAAATATATTTCAGTGGTTGTACTTTAGTTTTATAATAGGTATAGATACTGCCCTCCCATTTTATGTTTGTTGTAAATGTGTTTAACTGTTTGGCACAATACTGCCCAGGTTTCTGAACCTCAAATCACTATGCCTTCTACATTTTTGTACCTGGTTTGAGGAGCATGAGTGAGGGAAATAGAAAATCTCCCAGTAATATGCATTTGAAAGCATCTACTTATTTGATGTACAGTCTGCTTTTTCAGGCACTTCAAAGATTACAGTTTTTTTATTTCTCAGTCCCCAGAGACCTTACAATCTGTCAGGTGAATTTTCAAAGGAGTTATGCATGAAAATGCAATATACACTCATGGCAATTTTCAAAAGCCATTTACCCGTGTTAAGTGCATTTAACACAGGTTAAACCTACTGACAATTTAATGGCATATATTGTAGCAATTTTCAAAAGTCCTCTTATGCGGTGGTAAAGTGCATTTGCCCAAGGTCATAAGGAGTGGCAGCAGGATTGGAATCTTGGTTTACTTGGTTCGCAGCCTGCTGCTGTAACCACTGGGGTATTCTGCGGTCATGTTCAAATTAAAATTGGACAATTTAAAGAAAAAAAGCCACAGAACACAAGGTTTAAATTGTATTTGTCACTGCTTTAATTGTAATACAATTGTTTTGCTCTTTAACCCCACTTTTGAATCAGAAATGAGGCCAAATCAGAAGGTCAAAGTGATCTAATTCCAACAATCAAGTTTCGACACTGTTGCCTGCTGAGGAATCGACGCTGTGTTGTTGCATACCTGTAAGTTTCTGATTTGTAGTGCCATTACCTGTGGCCTGTAGCAGAATTTTTTTGTGGGGAAGTGGCTGGCGAAAATTGCATCTTAAAGCTACAGGTATATTATTATTTATTATGTTTTATTTTACATTATGTTTTAGGTTCTCTTAGTTTTCTTTGTTATCTGTAACCTATGTTCCTTGTACCGCCTCCGAGTGACTGTTAACGTTACACTGTAAACCGATATGATTTGTATATTTTACAGGAATGGCGGTATAGAAAAAATAAAAACAAATAAATAAATATAAATGTTTTTGATGTTCACTGTTAGCCATGGAGGAAGTAGGATTCTGAATCCCTGGGTGTGACCACAGTAATAATCTGCTGCTCTCTTTAACAGCTATGACCGTTTGCTTCGGATCCGAGCACTTCGATGGGAATATGGCAGCGTGCTGCCGAATACTCTTAGATTCCACATGTCAGCAGAAGAGGTTTTTATTGACTTTTTAGTTACATTCTACAAACTGTTTAATTAATGCATTCCAAGCATATTCTAAGGGATGCTGATCAGAAAGTACTTGTACTGTTGTATCTGTAAAGGTCAGTTACAAAATTACGCAATTACTCCACTAGTGTCCTTTCTCTCGCACTAGACCAGTGGACTAGGACATCAGTGCTATAATACATTTGCTTCATTTAAGCAGCAGTATAATCAAAGGGGAGTGGATGGTGCAAAATTTTGCCTTCTGTGCAAGGGCTTGTGTTGTGAAGGTGAAGTTTGATATGCTTGGGACAGGAGTAGACCACATGACTGATTTGCCCCCTGGTGGTCTCATTTAGCAGTACTATTGTAGTTTGTTCTGGTGCTCACTCAGACCACAGGAATATGATAGAGGTCTACAAAATCATGAAAGGACTTGAACAGGTTAATGTAAATAGATTATTTACTCTCTCAGATAATAAGACTAGGGGCCACTCCATGAAGTTAGAGTTTAACTTTATCCCTGCAAACCCCCCCCCCCCAAAAAAAACAAAAAACAAAACAACAAACAAACCTTAAAAATTATCACTAATAGGAGAGGGTGGCCAAAATGGCAGAAGCACGAAGGTTGTGTGCATGCTGTTGGCATATTATCCTTCCCCCCCACCCCTTTTAAATTGTTCTGGCTTTCATTACATGATGGCTAAATGGAACAGCTGCCAGCATGTTTTTTCATTTGAACCCAACCAGTTTGACTGAGCTTTGATAGACACATTTGTCATTTGACCTGGCTGTACAACAGAAGCCTCTAGAGTTGTGTTTTTGATGACGCCAATGAAAAAAGGAAGCTTCTCAGAAGCCCCAGACTTTGATACTGCTTTGAAATAGGAGGCATGGGTCACTCCTGTCCCACTACAGGAGTAAGTGACCAGCGAGCTGCTTTCATCGGCACCTCCAAATGATGTCACAGGTTTACAGGAAGTAGAAGGAGTCTCTGGTGTTGCTGCAGTTGAGAGTCCAGTGTTCCCACAAGTTCCAGCATGTAGTGCCGTTCAAGCTGTTCTGCCTGGAATCATTGCTCAGGGCTCAGGCTGAGAAAGGAGCTGATTCAGAGGCAGCTAACAGTCACGCCGATACAGTACAGTGCGCTCCGGTGGCGCGCTCTGTTAGCCTGCGTTTGGCCATGCGTTTTTGACGCGCTATTTTTACCCCTTATACAGTAAGGGGTAATAGCGCGTCGAAAACACGCAGCCAACACCCCCCCCAGACTAATAGCGCCCGCAACATGCAAATGCATGTTGATGGCCCTATTAGTTATTCCCGTGCGATACAGAAAATAAAATGTGCAGCCAAGCCGCACATTTTACTTTCAGAAATTAACGCCTGCCGGCACCGGGAAAGTGTACAGAAAAGCAGAAAAAACTGCTTTTCTGTACACCCTCTGACTTAATATCATAGCGATATTAAGTCAGAGGCCCAAAAAATTTAAAATCGGCCCGCGGGTTGGAAGACGGTCGCTCAATTATGCTGGCGTCAGTTTTCCGAACCCGTGGCTGTCAGTGGACTCAAGAACCGACGCTGGAAAAATTGAGCGTCTGCTGTCAAACTCGCTGACAGCCGCTGCTCCTGTGAAAAGGGAAGCACTAGGGATGCGCTAGTGTCCCTAGCGCCTCTTTTTACCGCGGGCCCTCATTGAAATACTTGATCGCGTACCCAGGAGAGTGGCCTGGGTGCGCGTTGGGAGAGTGGGCGCTCGCCTCGGAGCGCCGGCTGTCCGGGATTTACTGTATCAGCCCGTTTGAAGGGCACCAGAGTGTTTGGAAGTCTTCCTACAGCTCATGGGGGCATAATGGAAGCAGAGTTTAATCCCTTGTTATCAGCTGGTTTGGCTCTGGTGAGACCTTGTGTGTTTAACTTTAAAACTCGTTGGAGAGGGTATTATTTGTGTTTATAGATGGTTCTGTTTCTGGGCAGATTCATATTATCTTTTGAGAAACTCGAAAATTCCCTTGGGAGATCTAAAGTGCAGGAAGTTGAAATAACTGATATTAACTAACATATGGCTTCTCCAGAAGACAAGGTGAAACAAATGCAAGAAAAAGAAAACTTTTATTAAGAATTCTGTAGTGACTCATAATAAGTTGGAAAATCTTGAAAATACAGTAAAACGGTGTAATCTCATCTTGTGAACTTCCCGAGAGAATCACCTGTTTTGGTGACTGAAATGTTTTAAAGCAGCAACCATCAGGTTCTACCTGAATCGGTTCCTCCTCTCTTTAGGACCTAACCCCTGCCACCTTTTAAAAAGGAGGAAGCTGAGGGGCAACTCCAGCCTCTCAACTTTCCTTTGACAGGCTGTTCCGTCTTTGTTAATGTGTGCTTTGAAAATGGTTTTTAAGGTGAAAGATGTGGTGTTTTTGAATTGTCAAATAAGGATGTTTCCTGATGTTCCAAACCTACCCAGAGGAAAAGGAAGCAGTTCCTCCCTCCTGGGAGTTTTTTTAGATGTCCATGTAAATGTACGATTAAACTACTATGTTACTAGATATTTTAATCTTCCCAGTTATCTGCCTTTCTCATTAATAGGTGATAAAGGGGATGGAACAGATCCCCTATGAGGAAAGACTGAAGAGGTTAGGGCTGTTCAGTTTGGAGAAGAGACGGCTGAGGGGGGATATGATAAAGGTCTTTAAGATCATGAGAGGTCTTGAACGAGTAGATGTGAATCAGTTATTTACACTTTCGAATAATAGAAGGACTAGGGGTCATTCCATGAAGTTAGCAAGTAGCATATTTAAGAATAATCGGAGAAAACTCTTTTTCCCTCAACGCACAATTGGGCTCTGGAATTTGTTGCCAGAGTATGTGGTTAGTGCAGTTAGTGTAGCTGGATTCAAAAAAGGTTTGGATAAGTTCTTGGAGGAGAAGTCCATTAACTGCTATTAATCAAGTTTACTTAGGGAATAGCCACTGCTATTAATTGCATCAGTAGCATGGGATCTTCTTGGTGTTTGGGTAATTGCCAGGTTCTTGTGGCCTGGTTTGGCCTCTGTTGGAAACAGAATGCTGGGCTTGATGGACGCTTGGTCTGACCCAGCATGGCAATTTCTTATGTTCTTATTCCAGACACTATTCCATTAATATTTTGACCAAGCAAACAGCTAACATAAGAAATGCCATATTGGGGAAGGGGGCGCTATAGAGCATTCATGGCTGCAGATGCACTTTGGTGAAGCTCTGTTCACTCGGGAGCTAACCCTGTCATTTGTTCTCTCCCCAATCTCTGCAGCTTAGTAAAAGATTGATTAAGGGGTAGTTTGATAGTTTTGCCCTTTATTTTCTGGCCACAATTGATTGGCAACTCGGTCGGGACGGAGGAAAGGACGGCAGGCAATGTTTGTCAGGTGCACCCACAGCACTCAGGATAGGCCCATCACTGACTTTTACTGGGAGGCGAGTGAGTTGGACGTTGTTCCTTCTCCTGCAAAGGAGAATGTGGACCAGGAGGTAGCTTCGATAGAGCCTCCTGAGCAGGTCACGATGGCAATGATTTTAAAGGAATTGAGAGGGCTGAGGTCTGAAGTAAACAAGGGCAAGGGACAAATGAAAGCCTCTGTCGAGGAAATAAAGGCCCAAGTGGACTCCATGTGACTCAGAGCTGAAAAAGCAAATTAAGTTGCTTGAATTATAAGCTCTTGGATTTAGAGGACCACTCCAATGTGCGTATTGTGGAAATTCCAGAAAAGGAAGAAAGGCAAAATGCACGGGAGTTCCTGGAGCATTTTTTCAGAGCCCTCAGCCCCGTGGCGAATGACCCACGTCTTGAAATTGATCGGGGACATCAGGTTCCTGGGGGGAACCAGTCAAATAGCAGTGAACTATGGGCTTTCATTGTAAAATTCCATAGATACCAAGCAAAGGAGTGGGTGCTACGTAAAGCACGGGAAATAGGCCCCTTAAATTATCATGGATACTGCATGGCAATTTTTCCCGATTACAGTGTGGCTACTGTGAAAAAGCGAGCTGAAAACGCATGAATGAAGAAATTGCTTCACGATAAACAGATGTGCTTTCTCCTACTGTATCCCACTAAGTTGTTGGTCTGGGCGGATGGTGTCAGGAAGAATGTTGACTCTCCCGAGGCTGCGTCAGTATTTTTGGAGGTGCAGGGCAAAAATGGAACGACCCCCCACCTCGGTCAGTGAGGGTTAACACCGAGGCCACATGGAAAAACAGCAGAGTAATGGACAAAGGCAGTCGATCGAGTAGCAGTAACTCGGGGTCCAGTCTTGGGTACACACTGAAGCCCTGGACATTGGATTCCTGCTGTTACTAATGAAGAGGAGTGGCCTAGTCTTGCCGTATGTGCAGGGGGTGCCTGACGGAGAGGATCAGTAAATCTCGTGGGCAAAATCCAGACGGTTCGGGGACTCACAGTAGCGACACAACAGATCAAAGGCAGAAGAGTCTGGCTGGGAATATTCTGAGCGATGTGGAGTGAAGCAGCAGTAGCAGAATGGAAGTAGTCACCAAATAAAATGATGGGGACGATGACTGCAACGAAGCAGCATATCCTTTTTTCTTCTTTATGGATATTAAATTGGCTTGCAGGTTGGGGGGAGGGGAAAATTACGTATGGATTAGGCATGGCTGGAAGGGGACAGGCTCATTGGGGGGATAGTGAGGGGGCTTTAGAAGAGGGTGGAGGATTTGGAGGTGGGGGTTGGGGAGGGAGTGGGGCAGGAGGGGAAGGGGTATTTGGTGAAATGAATACTACGTTTTCCTTAGTCTGCATTATTTTTCAATTCACCGGTGGATTTGTGGTGATTGTGGACAGTTGTGTGGTGTTTAAATCCCGAATAAGCTGGAGAGGAATGACCTAGGGTGAGAAGATGCTATCGATGGAGAACCATAACTGTGTCTGTGCAATTCGTGAGACCAGTGCTGATGTAAAAATAGGGGATTCCTATTGCCTGATTTGTAATGCACAAATCAGGCAATAGGAAAACACAGAAATTGCGTCAGATGGGGAGAGGGGAAGTGCGAAGGCGTGATAGGTGGGATAGGGGGCAGGGAGGAGGGAGGAGGGAAGGGACATGGGACAGGGGTTTGGGGACAAGCAGGCAAGGGGGGGGGGCTACAGTTCTTTCAGGAGTTGGCTATAAAAGGGGGGACCTCTGGGTCTGGACATCCTTCCCACTCAGGAGAGCCCCATTGGCATTTAGTAAGGGATGGGGTGTCAAGGCAAGACCACCCTGGCAGCTTAGTTTCTTTGAGGGTGCAGCAGAATGTTTTGTTTTGGTTGGTTGGGTTTCCGTATGTGGGGTGTCGAAGGGAATTGTGGGGTGGGGCTGGGAAGGGTGTTGGGGGAAGGGAGGGGGTGTTATATTTCTGTAAAAATCAGACAGATGCACACCAAAGGTCATTAGATTGGATGGCTAAGTTCTGGGGGTCAGTATGGGGTGGCTGGAGTTAGAGACATTTTTGTCCGTGAGTCTATATGTTAATATTCAGTCATGGGACAAATTAAAATAGTCTCCTTGAATGTCAGCGACATTTCACATCCTATAAAAAAGGGACACGAGTGCAGATTGTAATATTGCAAGAGAGACACTTAACTAGAACTGAACGTGAGAAGTTGAAAAGGGCAGCTCCTTATACATCACAGAGTAGGGGGTTGTGCATCCTAATACATAATAATTTGCCACTCCCAAGTGTTGAATCACAAAACCAAATGGGAGAGATGGTATCTCATTTTGCACTGTCAACTTCACTCCTGGGAATTTGGTCTGTTAACCGATTATGGGCCTAACGTAGGTTCTCAAACCTTTTATGCTAACTTGGCTGACAAATTGGGCAAAATTTCAAGGTTGCCTTTGGTAGCAGGAGGGGACTGGAATGCATGTTGAAACCCAGGATTGGATTGCTGAAATAGAAATCTACATTGCAGAATGCCTGGATCCCTGCTAACATTGGTTTCCATGTTTCATTTGATAGCGAGCTGGAGAAGTCGTTATCCCTCATCTTGAGATTATACATGTCATTCTCCCAGACATAATTCATATAGTCATATAGACTCTTTCTTGTGTTCAGAGCGACTAGCTGCCCAAGTTTCAGAATGCGATATTTTAAACTGTCATCTTTCTGACCATCATCTGGTCTCCATTATCTTGACGGTGGCAGGGCAGTGGAAATTAAACCTCTCTTTTGGGGAAGAAAGAATTTAGGATTTTAGTGGGAAGGGTTCTCAACGATTTTGATTATCACCATCATTCTAAGGATTACAATCCCGCTCTGAGGTGGAAAGCATTTAAGGTGGTGTTGAGAGGAGCCATAATTGGCTACACTAGCCATTTAAAAAAAAAGATAAATTATGCAGAACAGGCCTGTTGGAAAAGGAGCATAAACATATGTGCTCGAACAAGATTTACCGCCAGTTACAAGGTCTGAGGGACAATCTTAAGGTACTTTAAGTGGGGAAAATAGAGATGGAGCTACGCTACACAAAACAAAAATATTATGATTATGGCAATAAGATGGGTGCTTTGTTAGCCAGGATGGTACAGAAGAGACAATCGCAAACCCAGAAATCTGGGCTTCGGTCTGGGTATGGGCAGATAGTATCAGATTGTGCATGAGTTTTTGATACTAAATTGCATGGGGAGTCTATGGCCATCGAAGAAGAGAGGATAGATGAACTTTTGAATAAGCTGGGTTTTCACACCCTGACGACAGAAATGGTGGAGGAGCTTAAGGCTCCTGTCTCTGGAAATGGTGGTCCAGAACGTGCTTAGTGGACTGTCCTCAGGTAAAAGGCTAAACCCCTGAACCTCCCTAGTGGACTTAATTGATGCCCATGTTACATTGTTATACAAACAGAAGGAGGACAATTTAGATGTGGATTCATACAGGCCAATATCACTTCTTAAATCAGATGTCAAAATATTGGCCACAATACTACAACAGCGCATAGAAGACATGGTACCGCAGCTTATTGTGGGGTATCAAACCAGTTTTATAAAGGAGAGAAGTTCCACACATAACACTTGCAGATTGTTCAATATTATGCATTAATGTGAGTGCAGAAGATGTCTGGGGCTATTTTGGTGCTAGACGCTAAAAAGGCATTTGACAGGATTTGGTGGCCTTATCTTTTTCACAGCTTATGAAAGTTTGGATTCCCAGAAGAATTCAATAGATGGATAACTACTTTATATATGGCCCTTAAGGCCGATTGAGAGAACCTATTTTGGTGGCTAGTGGGTACAAGACACCCTGTCCACTTTCTTTTCTGTTATTTGCCATTGCTGTTGAACCACTGGTTCAGGAAATTTTGAGCACATTGGAATTCGAGGGATTAAAATATTGGGGTACATTATAAAATATCTCTAAATGCAAATAATTTACTTGTCTCAGGTGGATAATTTAGGCTCCCATTTAATGAGCCTGCTGGAAGAGTACAGGACATTATCGGGATATCAGATTAAATCCATGAAGTCAGAACTTATTCTCATAGGGTGAGGGTCTCATATACCTAGTTGTCTGGCCACATCTGGATTTACCTGTTTGGGAATTAAGACATCTAAAAATTTGAAGGATTTATTTAAGTTGAATTATGCACCACTTTTGATGTGATTCGTAAGGGCCTTAGGGAATGGTTGGGGCGCATAAACTTGATTTAAGATGTGCATACTTTCCAAGCTGATGTATCTCTTTCATCACATTCCATGTTATGTCCCACAGTATGTATTCAACTCGTTAAATGGGCAAGTGGGGAGTTTCATTTGGAGAAACAAGGTGACCTGCATCCATCAGTCTATATTATGTCTGCCCAAGTTGCAGGGAGGTATGGTTCAATCCAGAGGTAAATTATGAGTGGCTGTCTGTGGAGAGCGTGCAGAAGGAGGGCATAGGGCTTCCGTTAATATTGACACTACCCACAACGTCATTAGCTGTCACATAAGAAACATAAGAACGTGCCATACTGGCTCAGACCAAGAGTCCATCAAGCCCAGCATCCTGTTTCCAACAGTGGCCAATCCAGGCCATAAGAACCTGGCAAGTTCCCAAAAATTAAGTCTATTCCATGCTACTGATGCTAGTAATAGTATTGGCTATTTTCTAAGTCAACTTGATTAATAGCAGGTAATAGACTTCTCCTCCAAGAACTTATCCAATCCTTTTTTAAACACAGCTATACTAACTGCACTAACCACATCCCCTGGCAACAAATTCCAGAGTTTAATTGTGCGTTGAGTGAAAAAGAACTTTCTCCGATTAGTTTTAAATGTGCCCCATGCTAACTTCATGGAGTGCTCCCCAGTCCTTATATTATCTGAAAGAGTAAATAACCGATTCACAGTTACCCGTTCTAGACCTCTCATGATTTTAAAGACCTTTGTCATATCCTTCTCAGCTGTGTCTTCTCCAAGCTGAAAAGTCCTAACCTCTTTTAGTGTTCCTCATAGGTGACCTTTTCCATCCCCTTTATCATTTTGGTCGCCCTTCTCTGTACCTTCTCCATCGCAATTATATCTTTGCGGTGACCAGAATTGTATACAGTATTCCAGGTGCGGTCTCACCATGGAGCGATACAGAGGCGTTATGACATTTTCCGTTTTATTCACTATTTCCTTTCTAATAATTCCCAACATTCTGTTTGCTTTTTTGACTGCCGCAGCACACTAAACCGACAACTTCAATGTATTATCCACTATGATGCCTAGATCTTTTTCCTGGTTGGTAGCTCCTAATATGGAACCTAACATTGTGTAACTACAGCAATGGTTATTTTTCCCTATAGGCATCACCTTGCACTTATCCACATTAAATTTCATCTGCCATTTAGATGCCCAATTTTCCAGTCTCACAAGGTCTTCCTGCATTTATCACAATCTGTTTGTGATTTAACTACTCTGAATAATTTTGTATCATCTGCAAATTTGATTACCTCACTCGTATTCCTTTCCAGATCATTTATAAATATATTGAAAAGCACAGGTCTTAGTACAGATCCCTGAGGCACTCCACTATTTACTCTTTTCCACTGAGAAAATTGTCCATTTAATCCTACTCTCTGTTTCCTGTCTTTTAACCAGTTTGTAATCCACGAAAGTATCCCATGACTTTTTACTTTTCTTAGAAGCCTTTCATGAGGAACTTTGTCAAATGCCTTCTGAAAATCCAAAAACATCTACCGTTTCACCTTTATCTATATGTTTATTAACCCCTTTAAAAAAGTGAAGCAGATTTGTGAGGCAAGACTTGCCTTGGGTAAAACCATGCTGACATTGTTCTATTAAAACATGTCTTTCTATATGTTCTGTGATTTTGATCTTTAGAACACTTTCCACTATCTTTCTTGGCACTGAAGTCAGGCTAACTGGTCTGTAGTTTCTTGGATCGCCCCTGAAGCCATTTTTAAGTATTGGGGTTATATTAGCCACCCTCCAGTCTTCAGGTACAATTGATGATTTTAATGATAGGTTACAGATTTTAACTAATAGATCTGAAATTTCATTTTTGAGTTTCTTTAGAACCCTGGGGTGTATACCATCCAGTCCAGGTGATTTACTACCCTTCAGTTTGTCAATCAGGCCTATCACGTCTTCTAGGTTCACCATGATTTGGTTCAATTCATCTGAATCATTACCCATGAAAACCTTCTCCGGAACGGGTATATCCCCAACATCCTCTTCAGTAAACACCGAAGCAAAGAAATTGTTTAATCTTTCCGCAATGGCCTTATCTTCCCTAAGTGCCCCTTTAACCCCCCTCTATCATTTAATGGTCCAACTAACTTCCTTGCAGGCTTTTTGCTTCAGATATATTTTTTTAAGTTTTTATTATGAGTTTTTGCCTCTAAGGCCAACTTCTTTTCAAATTCTCTCTTAGCCTGTCTTATCAATATCTTACATTTAACTTGCCAACGGTTATGCTTTATCCTATTTTCTTCTGTTGGCTCCTTCTTCCAATTTTTGAATGAAGATCTTTTGGCTAAAATAACCTTTCTCGCCTCACCTTTTAACCATGCTGGTAATTGTTTTGCCTTCCTTTCACCTTTCTTAATGTGTGAAATACATCTGGACTGTGCTTCTAAGATTGTATTTTTTAACAATGTCCACCTCTCTTGCACATTTTTTACCTTTGTAGCTGCTCCTTTCAGTTTTTTTCTAAATATTTTTCTCATTTTATCAAAGTTTCCCTTTTGGAAAGTTTAGCACGAGAGCCGTGGATTTACTTACTGTCCCTCTTCCAGTCAATTCAAATTTGATCATATTGTGATCACTATTGCCAAGCAGCCCCACTACTGTTACCTCTCTCACCAAATCCTGTGCTTCACTGAGAATTAGATCTAAAATTGCTCCCTTTCGTCTGTTCCTGACAAATTGCTCCATAAAGCTGTCATTTATTCCATCCAAGAACTTTCTCTCTTTAGCATGTCGTGATGTTACATTTACCCAGTCAGTATAGGGGTAATTGAAATCTCCCATTATTACTGCACTACCATTGTGGTTACTTTCCCTAATTTCTCTTAGCATTTCACTGTCCATCTCACCATCTTGGTCAGGTGGATGGTAGTATACTCCTATCACTATACTCTTCCCCAACACACAAGGGATTCCTACCCATAAAGATTTGAATGTTCATTTAGTCTCATGCAGGATCTTTATACTGTTGGACTCTATGCCATCCCGGACATAAAGCTCCACCCAACCTCCCAGATACTCCACTCTGCCATTGTGATATAATTTGTACGCCGGTATAGCACTGTCCGATTGGTTATCCTTCTTCCACCATGTCTCTGAGATGCCAATTAAGTCTATGTCATCATTCACTGCTATACATTCTAATTCTCCCATCTTACTTCTTAGACTTCTGGCATTAGCATACAAACATTTCAAAGTTTGTTTTTTGTTTGTATTTTCATTCTGCTTTCTAATTGATAGGGATAAATTGGAATCTTTTAGCTCAGGTGATTTTTAATTATAGGCACTGGGACTACTTTTCTTATTATTGGAACCTCACTGTCGGGATGCCCTAACTCTAATGCTTCATTAGTATACTTTGAAGATACCTCCCTCCAAACCACATGCTGCTGAGCAGCTGTCTGCTTTCCCCTTTGTTCTAGTTTAAAAGCTGCTCTATCTCATCCCTTTAGAAAAGACTCTCCCTTCCACAAAAGGTTCCCCAGTTCCTTACAAAACCGAATCCCTCTTCCTTGCACCATTGTCTCATCCACGCATTGAGACTCCGGAGCTCTGCCTACCTCTGGAGACCTGCATGTGGAACAGGGAGCATTTCAGAGAATGCTACCCTGGAGGATCTAGATTTCAGCTTTATACCTAAGAGCCTAAATTTGGCTTCCAGAACCTCCCTCCCACATTTTCCTTTGTCTTTTGGTGCCCACATGTACCCCGACAGCTGGCTCCTTCCCAGCACTGTCTAAAATCCTATCTAGGTGACGCGTGAGGTCCGCCACCTTCGCACCAGGTAGGCATGTTACCAGGCGATCCTCACGCCCACCAGCCACCCAGCTATCTACATTTCTAATAATCAAATCACCAACTATGATGGCCGACCTAACCCTTCCCTCCTGGGCAGTAGGCCTTGGGGAGATATCCTCTGTGCGAGAGGACAGTGTACGACCTGGAGAGTAGGTCCTTCATACAGGATTCTTGCCTGCTGCACCAGGTTGATGCTCTCTGTTCATGAGACCTTCCTCCTCCAAGGCAGCACCAGGGCTTCCAGTCTGAAGTTGAGACTTAGCTATTATGTCCCTGAAGGTCTCATCTATATACCTCTCTGCCTGCCTCAGCTCCTCCAGGTCTGCCACTCTAGCCTCCAGAGAACGGACTCGTTGTCTGAGAGCCAGGAGCTCTTTGAATCGGATGCACATGTACAACTTCTCACCGATGGGTAAAAAATCATACATGTTTGTTTATTTATTTAACATCTCTTTTATACCGATATCCGTTCGCACATCGCATCGGTTCACAATAAACAAAAACTTTTGGGCAGGGCCCTTACATGTATCAGATAACTTAGTGAACTAGGAAAAATACAATTAACTTTTGGGAGGAGCCCTTACATATAACAAACATCAATGGGTAGATGCAATGCAATAGAACTGTAACTATAACTATATACATGAGAGTGCACAGTACAAAATCAGCGGACATAAGGCGTTCATAACAAAATAACATTGTAAAATTCACAGGGGGGTTTTATGTAATAGGGGGTGACATGGGGTAGGCTTGTTGAAAGAGCCAGGTTTTAAGTTTCTTTTTGAAAGTGGCGGTATATGTCTCCATGCGAATATCATGGGGCAGGGAGTTCCATATGGTGGGGCCGGCAAGAGAAAAGGCTCTGTTTATAGTAGAGGAGTGTTTAAAAGATTTGATAGATTGGGCACGAAGTGTTCCTTGGAGGGCTGGGCGGGTAGGTCTCTTGGAGGTGCGAGGTAGGAGGGGGGGATTAAGCCAGTTGAGGTTGGAATTTAATAGACTCTTGTGTATGATAGATAGTGTTTTATATAGAATTCGTGACTGTATAGGGAGCCAGTGTAGTTCGATAAGTGTGGGAGTGATGTGATCTCTTTTCTTTGTGTTTGACAGTATCCGAGCGGCGGCATTTTGTAGGAGTTGTAATGGCTTAGTGTGTGTTGCGGGAATGCCAAGGAAGAGTGCATTGCAATAGTCAATTTTCGATAAAATAATAGACTGGAGTACTGTACGGAAATCAGTGAAGTGTAGTAGGGGTCTGAGTTTCTTTATCGTTTGTAGCTTAAAATAGCAATCCTTTATGATGGATTTAATGAATGGTTTAAAAGAACGGTGATTATCAATAATGACTCCTAAATTACGAGTGTGTGATGGGAAATTGGTAGATGAGTAAGCAAGTGGGATGTCTGGGAGCGGTTGCCTATTAGATATGATTAATAGCTCAGTCTTGTTGGAATTTAGAGCTAGGTGCATGTCCTTTAGGAGTTGGTTGATGGAGGAAAGACAGGATTCCCAGTTTTGTAAAGCAGTTTGGATAGAGTCAGAGAAAGGGAAGATGAGTTGCACATCGTCAGCATAAATAAAATGCTTGATGTGCAGGTTAGTGAGAAGCGTGGTAAGGGGAATCATGTATATATTAAATAGCGTCGAGGAGAGTGAAGAACCTTGGGGCACACCTTGGGGAAGACTGATGGGATCAGATTCATAGTTGTCCACTAGGACAGTAAAAAAGCGATTTTGGAGATACAATTGAATCCAGGCGAAGGCATTGCCAGTGATCCCAATACTTCTGAGGATGTTGAGTAGGACATCGTGATTGACTGTGTCGAACGCAGCTGAGATGTCAAGCATTGGCGATCAGATAGGAGGATCCTGAGTCGGTTCCTCTGATAAGAGTATCGTGTAGGGAGAGGAGCAATGTTTCAGTACTTAAATGCTTCCTGAAACCATATTGGGTGGAAGGGAGGATGTTGTTTTGTTCAAGGTGATCGGAGAGGCGTGAATTAACTAGCTTTTCAAGAACTTTAGCTAGGAGGGGTAGGTTGGACACCGGTCTGTAATTAGAAAGTGTGGCGGGGTCAAGATTCGGTTTTTTGAGTAGCGGTTTCACTATTGCTTGTTTAAGAAAATTAGGGACAATGCCATGCTCTAGCGAACAGTTGAGAATATTTGAAAGAGGTTTGGCGATCACATTGTGTATAGATAGTAGGAGTTTGGAAGGGATGGTTTCAGAAGGATGTGTTGAGGGTTTCATTTTCTTTAGTATGTTCTCTACTTCACTCGATGCAAAAGACTGGGAGGACCCCTCTTGCTGCTGGACTGCTGCCTTCATCTCAAACTTGTCCAGTTCCTAGTTAAGTTTTTAGGCTGCTGTGGGAGTAGGAATGTGTCTAATTAGGGTCCTTTAAATGTATTAGTGAATTCACTATATGTCTGGTAGTGGCTTACAGGGGAATGATCAAACTCTCAATAAGGTGTGGGGAATTTGTGAAGTGAAGTTAAAAGGCTGATTTTCTTTTTTTTTTAGTGTGCAAGTGGCACCTGCCTATAAATTAAAGGATGAACTAGGGGTGGGTAGTGTGGGTTGGGAAATACAAACACACTAACTTCTGCTTATTAGCTGCCTTACTGACTATTTAAAACACAGACACAAACACACTAAATAATATACCCCAATAGGTTACTTCTCCCCAATACTTTTTAAAAATTTCCCAAGTAGAACTTATTGATTCCTTTCAGCCACCAGCAAGGTGATCCTCTCCTCTCAGTGCTCCCACTGTCAGACGGATTATGCACAGTAATCCCTTTATTGCTCACTCGGTTCAGGTATGGAGGAAGGCGGGAAAATATTTGGATAGGGTGCAGGATGATTTATCTCCTGTTATGCCCTTGGCCAAGAATCCATATCTATCATATTGTTCCTTCTACATAGTTATGGCTAATTGGCAGGTTTCTGGCCTGCGCTATGTGTGACAGCTGTGGAAGTGGGGGTGATTTCGGGAGTTTGGGAATTTGGTTGCTGAATACCAAATCGAGCAGAAGACTTTACTGTATTTGCCTGCAGTTAAAACTTTCTTTGCATAAATTGAAAGGGGACAAGTGGGCACCTAGAATCCCGAACTCAGTAGAGTGTTTTGTGAGTGACCCTGCTATTGCTGAGAGGGCTGGAGCTCGTATCTATAAGGCTATTACAGACTCTCTTGAGATTCCAGGGAAAATTTCCTCTACAAATCAAAAATGGAATGAAGAGTTGCAGCTCTCGCTGGATGAATTGGACTGGGATGTGGTCTGACTGGCTGCACATTGTGTCCATGTGTGCAAAGAGGGTTGATCTTCTGGTTAAGTTATTACATAGAGTATGTCGTCACTTGACCTTTTTTTACTACCTTCTCTTGCCTGGTTTCCCCATTGTATTGGCGTGGGTGTGGGATTAATGGCACATACCTGCATGTTTGGTGGACGTGTCCTCTTGTACTAGCTTTCTGGGGGGGATGTGTAGCGAGAGGTTAGGTTGATCTGTAAAATACACTTTTCATTAATGCCCAGGCCTGGGGCTACTGAGTTATTGGCAGGACATGGAAACTAATGTAAATGGTCAAGACAAAGTGTTGAGTAATCATTGTATTCATGCAGCTCGGCATACTATTGCATTGGTATGGAAAGGGGGACCCATTTGCCTGAGATTTCTCTGATAGAAAAGATCACACATTCATTATGAGGAAAACTGGACAAATAAAATGTGGGGAAAGTACTGGGCTTATTTGAAGCAATAGATTTCATCTGTGGGAGTGGAGGGAGGGGAGCTGTAGGATACCTGTCTTTGGTCTGATGTACCGCTTGCCTGGATAAGCCCAGAACGTTGTGACCTCTGAGTTATTGGCTGTTCATTTGACAAAAACTGTATTGCTTGTTCAAGTGTGTATTGTCTGTTAAATAAAGTATAATAAACAAACAAAAAGAAATGCCATACTGGGGCAGAGCAAAGGTCCATCAAGCCCAGCAGCCTTTCTCCCACAATGGCCAATCCAGGTCATAAGTACCTGGTAGGATCCCAACGAATAAGTCCAAACCTTCTTGCTCATAACCAGGATAAGCGGTGGCTTTAGTAAGTCTACATGGCTAATAATGTTGTATGGATTTTTTTTCATCCAGGCACTTGTCTCAACCCTCTTTAAACTCAGCTACGCTAACTGCTTTCACCACCAGTTCTGGCAACAAACTCCACTGTTTAATAGTGCATTGAGTGAAAAAAAATACTTTCTCTGATTTGTTTTAAAAGTAGCTTTGTGGCGTGTCCCCTAGTCCTAGTACTATTGGAAAGGATAAATAACGTCCCTATTTACCCATCCCACCCCAGCCATGATTCGGGTGACCTCTGTCATATCTCCTCCTGGCAATCCCTTCTCCAGGCTGACGAGCTCTGGTCTCTTTTGCTTTTCCTCACTAGGGAGCCTTTCCATCCTCCTTAACAGAACTGCTCTGTGGTGTCGTCTCCTTTTTAGAAGTGGGAAGGCTGATTAAGCTGTAATGTTTAGCTTAGTTATAACTGGGCAGCTTCTTGCTTTCTTTCTAGCAAACCTATTGTTTATTTTTGTCTTTGCTCTCCCCCCATTCTTTGTGGACTAATGGAAGTCATTGTTTAATGTAACTTTACTTTCTACCTTGACGTTAATTGGTTTCCCCTCAGTTACATTGTAAACCGGTACGATAAGACCTAGTCTTGAGCATCGGTATAGTAAAAGAAATTAAATAAATAAATAAATAATAAATAAATAAGTCTGTTGATAAAAGGTTTTCTTCTGTTATTAATTTTTTTTGGGGGGGGGGGGGTGTTGTGTATTTATTTTTTTATTTCTGATACAGTTTCCTTTTCTGTACAAGTGGGGTTATTTTCCTAGATATATTATTTGAAGAATTGAATAAATATAGAGGGTACTATTTAACCACTGGCTAGTTTGTAACGTGGGAAATTCAGTGGGCACAGCCACATCATTGAATGTATCCAACTATCTTAAAATTATCCAGATCTGACTAATCCTGAATATCAGAGTTAGCTGGCTAAGGTATCCAACTTAACTCCATCCCAGAGCACCCTGTCAACCGACTAAATTAATAGATAATGAGATATCCAGCTCAAATGTAGCCGGATGTGCCCAAAATATTCCAAAGTTGGCATTTAGCTGGATAACTCAAAAGTTATTCAGCTAAAATCCACTGAATATAGATCCAATACAGTTTAAAAATTGTCACTAATTGAGTTTAAAAAGAAACTCATAGAAGTGGAGCCTCCAAACTCATAGAAGCAGCCTCCAAAAGACATGCAAAACAAGACCCTTAAAAATAAATGTTGGAGGTTATTAATGCATTTGAAATTATGTGCACTCGTGGTTCGTCTTCTTTCCAGTCTTATTCTGTGTGATATCTCGTTCATTTTACCTGCCAGTTACCTTGTTTCTACATATCATTAATCACGTTAGTATTTAAAATTTGTAACATTTCTCTGAATGATTTAAATCTTTCTGGTAAACCTTTTTCAACCTATTGTGAATATTAACTTTAGTTTTCTCTTCAGGATGCAGGTGTGCTTATGTAGTTGGGGGAGGGGAGGAGGGAAGACAGTGTTTTATGAAAATTGATTTCTTTCTGTAGTCTTTGTTACCTTGATGGATATGAGTAATTCTTGTTCTTTTTTTTTGTTTGTTTTACTCTAACGGGGGGTTAGATTAAACCCCCCCCCCCCCACACACACACACACACACACACACGCAGAGTACAGATATCCAGGTCTTAATGATATACATCACCCTGTCAATTTCTGTTTGTATTTTAATAGTCACTGTGGTTTAATCAGTATAAGAAGTCTCTTGCGACCTACATGAGATCACTTGGAGGAGATGAGGGGCTAGACCTAACGCAGGATATGAAACCCCCCAAAAGCTTATATATTGAAGTAAGTGTAATATTACAAAAATAACTATTCTACAAAATAAAAAAATCTGAGAACCATTTTTTTCTTAAAAATCTAATTTAAAAAAAAATGCATATTGTGTTATGTAAATCATGTAAAGAAAAGTTTGTATTTGTCATTTTTTTTTGTTTTATAATCATTTGTTTTCTGTTACTGACCCTACAAGATCTACTTTATAAAACAATAAGCCACATTTTTCCCTGCTTTAGTTATACATTATCTTATTCCCCTCTGACTAGAAGAAAAGGCTACAATTAGGAAACAAGGCTTGGTAGCTCTGGGAGTTTTGATTTTAGGACTTTGTTAATGTTTGAATTCATATAATAAACAGTGAGAGTTTGGCAATGGTATGTGAACAGAGTGAAGCTTTAGTAACCCTTCCCACAGTAGCAAATCAACCTAACTGTGGGGTCGATATAAGAAAATAGGCATTAAAAAAAACAATTTTTAGTGCAAACTGTTAACTACCATATTAAAAGTTAACATCACTACCAATGTAGTAAGCTGCTAATAAACAAACAAGGATCCACTCTAACATTCACTGAATGATGATAATTGGTTAAGGGTTGACGATCATAATATGGCGGGACACTGACCATTCATTATATCACACAATATTTAGAGTGAGTGCCAAAGTATAATCAATGGTCTGCCTTAAATATACAATTATTTTATACAAATAAAAATCTTATCTTTTTGAAGTTCCGAGAACATTTTTTAGTGGTAATCAAGATTACTGTGTTGAGTCGGCATTGAAGTAATCCAAACGGCCGGACATTGCGTACAGCATTCCGAAAAGCTACATCTGCATCAAAGGCACAAAAGGTTAAGAGAGAGTTAAACATTTAAAAACTGGACACGTGAAAACATCAGTCAGAGAAGCAAAATATCTTAAAAACGTCTAGTGACATCAGGATATCAGACATCCTTGATATGAAAAAACAGACAAAAGCATTGAGAGCATAAAATATCTTAAACAAAACAGTATCTATGTATAGTGATCAGTGTCCTAGGGGTAAAGGCAGTGAACCCGCTGAGGATTACCATATTTAAACACCCGATAGCAAGAAAGAATGCACCAATCAAAACATAGCTGTGTAAAGAATACAATACATACATTTTGCAGCTATAATGTATACCACTCTATGGATTCATTCAGACCATAGGGACTTATCATATTCAAAGAAAATATCTAATACTGCTCCCTGCGATCTAATAATGAGATATCGCCCCCTCGGCGAGGATGGAAGTATTGAGTGTAAAATTGTAAGATCCTCAAACAAGTGTTAGTGACAATTTTTAACTATAGGAGCAGTGATTTTATGGGTATTAATGCAACTCTTATGCTCTATGAATATTATGGGCCAGATTTTAAATCTTACCGCGCGGGGTACATTTGTTCGCGCTACCCGGCTTTTATAATATGTGCGCGCTGCCGCATGCATGTTATAAAATCCAGGGTCGGCGCACGCTTGTGCACACTTCTGCACACTTGTGCACCTTGCGTGCGCCGAGCCTGAGGGGAGCCCCGATGGCTTTCCCCGTTCCCTCCAAGGCCGCTCCGAAATCGGAGCGACCTTGGAGGGAACTTTTCTTTCGGTTCCCCTCACCTTATTTTCTTTTTTACGCCTGCCTCTTGCAGGCGTATCTTGCGCCGGCCGGCTGCTGTGCCGAAGGACTCAGGACCGCCACTGCCCCGCCCCTTTTTCAAAGCTCCTGGACATACGCACGTCCCGGGGCTTGTACGCGCCACCAAGCCTATGCAAAATAGGCTCCGCGTGCGCAGGGGTCGGTTTTCGGGGGTTACGCGCGTAACCCTTTGAAAATCTACCCCTATATGAATAGGGCGACTTGTGTGACCAATGTATAACAGCTGACATGGGCATTGAATAATATAGATCACATTTCTCATTGAGCGGTCAGAGTAAATTCTGTGATGAACCTTGTAGCCAGAGGAGGGATGCGACCATATTGTGCCTGTAATTGCTGAATCACACATGGAACCACAAGTAAAATGACCCGTCTGTCTCGTGGAATCTGTATTTGGAATTGGTAATGCCGCTTGGTCAACATGTACTCTGATGTTCCGACCACATCTATATGTGATACGAGATGGTGAAGGGCAAGTATGTGCCAGTGAAATGACCTCATGTGCCCAGTTAGAGTACTGTAAAACACTAGTGAGTTCTTCCATCTCTGAGTGGAATTTATATTGCAATAGTTGAAATTGGTCTGAAAATTTTGCTCATAATTATAACTTCCTGGTAGCTTTCTTGGGATAACCTCTTGCATGAAAGTGCTGTTTAAGATCTTGTGAACAATCCTTGAATTCAGAATCTTCCGAGCAAATCCTTCTTAATCTGAAAAATTGGCTGGCTGACAGTCCAGTTTTGAAAGAATGGGGGTGGTGACTTTGAAATCACAGTGGAGTGGAGGAGTAGTGAACTGGTTAGTGCAGCAGACTACAAACCAAGGAAAGCAGGGTTCAAATCCCACTGCTGCTCCTTGTGACCTTGGGCAAGTCCATGTACTCTCCATTGCCTCAGGTACAACCTTAAGGCTCGATTTAAAAAAAAAAACCAGCGCACATTAAAACAGGGATATACGTGCGTGGCCTGGACGTGCGCGCGCCACATTGATTTTCAAAGGCCCACGGCCACATGCGTATCTCCCGGTATACGCCGAAGAAAGGGTTAGAGAAAAAAGGTCTGGGGCATGGGCGGACTGGGACAGCGCCGTTAGGCACCGGCCCACAAAACCTGCTACTGCTCCGGAGAGCAGGTAAGTATTAAAACAAAAAAAAAACAAAGCTGGGTTTTAGGGGTCGGGGCGGATAGGGGAAAAGGGAGGCAAGTTAGGGGGTTTAGGAAGTTCCCTCCCAGTCTAGTCCTTCATTTTTCATATGACATGGCATAGAAGACGAACTAAGGTCCTTTCATCAATGGCTCAATACAAGAAACAGCACTCTGATTTAGAACTGTGAGCAGATTTCCTGTCTAGATGATATGATCCATAAGCAGGGTTCTTCCATCTTCACTTCATTAGATTATTCCATTCTATGGATTTACGGTATATTTATTTATGTATATTTTGCTTTTTGGCATTTCAAAGCAGATTACATTTAAGTACTGTAGATATTTCCCTATCCCCAGAGGGCTTACAGTCAGGGACGGTAACTTTTAAACCTGTGTGCGGTTCCAGGCACACACACATGAACGTGCTGATTTTATAATAGGTTCCCTCCCAGTCCACTCTTTTTTATTGGAGCGGACTGGGAGGGACCTGAGGAAAGGGCCTAATTTCTTCCCCTTACACGCGTAACTCGGCACTTGTGCACACATGCACATGCTGAGATAAAATCGGGCACGCATGTGCATGCAGGTAGCGGATTTTATAACATGCGTTTTCAGTGCCACTTTGGCCTAGGGGTCCTGGATCCAGGGCCGGTGGAAGCACTAGGTGAACTAGGCCTGGGCCTAGGGCGCCAAGTATTAGGGGGTGCCGCGAGCAGTGGTATCCCGAGGGGAGCCAATGCCCCCGGGCGCAGGGAGGCTCATGCGGCCGCCGGTGGACCTCATCCCACTGGCGGCTGAGCAGCGACACATAGCAGGCAGAAGGCAAGGTCGTGGTGGAGCTCACGTCACCACGACCCAAAGAAAAAAGTTGCGTTTAAACGTCAAGTGCTCCTCCTCCTTCCTGCCTGCGTGGCCCCGGAAGAAAACATAGCCGGAGCCGCATGGGCAGGAAGGAGGAGGAGCATCAGCCGCGTGCAGAAGAGGAGCAGCGCTTACGGGCCGCCGCAAATCCCAAATCGCAGCGGCCCAAGAAGAGGAAGAGGCCCAGTAGCAGGGCCGCAGTGGATACCACATTGCAGCGGGCGGCCCGAGAAAATCAGGGCCGCTGCAGAGCCCATCCTGCGGCAACCCGTGAAGAAGATGCCCAGAGGTGAGAGAGAGGCTGAGGATCTGTAGAGTGTGTGTATGTGTGCGTGTATGAGATGAGTTGAGAGATTGTATGTGAGAGTGAGTTGAGAGACTGTGTGGGAGTGAGGACCTGAATGTTTGCAGAGACAGCATGTGAGGAGCCTCTGTGTGTGTGTGAGAGAGCCAGCATGTGAGGAGCCTCTGTGTGTGTGAGAGAGACAGCATGTGACAGTGAGAGCCTGTGCTTGAGCAAGACAGCATGTGGGAGTGAGAGAGAGCCTGTGTGTGTGAGTCAGACAGCATGTCTCAGTTAGAGACTGGGTGTATGAATGATTGTATGAGAGCGAGCATGTGGGAGTGAGAGCCTGTGCTTGAGCAAGACAGAATGTGGGAGTGAGAGAGAGCCTGTGTGTGTGAGACTCGGACAGCATGTGCCAGTGAGAGACTGTGTGTATGAATGATTGTATGAGAGAGAGCATGTGACAGTGAGAGCCTGTGTGAGAGAGAAAGCAAGTGAGAATGAGAACTTGACTGTGTGTTTGAGGGAAGAAGATGGAGAGAAAAGAAATAGAAAAAAAGACAATATAAAAGGAATTGGCAAAAAAATGAGACAGGGAAGGTGGAAAAGAAAAGCTTGTGACCAACCGATTAGAAAAGTAAGATCAGACAGCAAAGGTAAAAAAAATAATTACTTTTTAGTGATTGGCACATGTAATCTTTGGGAATGTGCAAGAATAGCACTTTCTCTATGCGGATCTCACAATGTACGAGAACAGCATGGAGGAAGTAGAAGCCCACGGGGCCTGCACAGAGGAGGCAGCAGAATGGGCTTCAGTGTCAGTAGCAGCAATCGGCACCTCCCCAATAGCCATGCGGCAGCAGTGACAGTGGCAGCAGAGGAATGAGAGAGATTCTGAGGTTACTGGCAAAAGAAAGAGAGGGGGGTCTGCCTTTAGTGTGTGCATGTGTATGAATGGGACTCTGCCTGGGGGTGTATGTGTGTGAATGCATGGGTGACTGCCTGGGGGTGTATGTGTGAGAATGAATGTGTGCATGCCTGGGGGTCAGTGTGTGTGTGAGAATGACTGACTGGGAGCTTGCCTGTATGTGAAGGTGCCAGTGAGTGTGAGAGCATGAGTGTGTATGAGAAAATCCAGGGGAGTAAGAATTTGGGGGGGGGGGGGGGGGTGGAGGAGGAGAGAGTTTCTTAGAGCCTGAGAGTGTGTCAGTGTCTGTGAGAGCAAGAGGTTATGGTGGGTATAAGAGCATGTGTATGTATGTGACAGTGTATGTGTGAGAGAGAATGGACATGTGAGTATGTGTGAGAGAGAGAGGATAACCTCCTAATCCTTGACAATATCAGGGTGACTGGAAATCAAGAGCTCCCACAGAAGGGGACAGCAGGGGCTTTTTAAAATCCTTATTAGTCTTAATTATTGGATGTTATTTGATATATGTGCTGTTTTGAAATATTTTATTGGTGTTTGGGAAATTGTAAAAAATGTATATGATTTTAATTAATAGAAATTCTATTTCTAATTATGGTTTTCTATTTATTATGGTTTTACTATTATAACTGATGCTTTATATTTCTTGATTTTATTTGTTTTATGAGGAATGGTGCTTCTGGTTTTTCCATTGTTAATACACAGAGTCTGATTTCTGGGGGTTTCCATTTCAGTTTTTGTCTAATTTGTGCTCCTTTATTTTGTATTCTGTATTTGGTGAGGGTCTGTCTCTGCTCTGTATGACCATGATGAGAGATTCTGCTAGCATGTAGTGTCTGTATAGAGATCTATGGCAATCGGGTTTGTTTTGTTTCCTCAGTAGGTGGTGTATTGTTATTCTAGGACCCAGTGTAATATTTACCCTTGCTTATTCACAGGTAGGGTTATTGTTGTTTTGAGTCCTTGGTGTTATTACTGTTATGTTACGATGGGATTGCAGTATAGATTTTGAGTGTCTTTTTTGCGGGGTTTTGTGTTAGTTCATAATGTGTCTGGCAATGGAAGGTGTTTGTGCTGCTGTTAGTGTGAGGTGACACCAGAATTTGAAAATATCTTTTAGTATGATGAGCTGTAAGGGAAACATCCAAGCTCCATTGTTTGGGGGAATTTCAGTGGATGCACAGATTTACAGAACTGGAGGTGCAGGATTTATATTGACATTCTGTCCCTTCCTATATATTCCAGACTTCACTCTCATAGCCATATAGAATTAGTTGAATTGAGGCTATCAAATAATTTTATAGTAGTTTTACTAGAAGGGTGAAACTGGCCACCTTTTTAAAATTACGCAGAAGACCCTTTGAACTTTATTAACACTTTTTTTTTGTAACCAATTTTAAAGCAGGATCCATGCTATAGAGGTGGGTGTGATGAAGAAATGTCATTTTGGCTCCCCCCCCCAAAAAAAGATTCTTCTGTCTAGAGACGCCACTGATTTTCTGTGACCTTAAGCATTAGTACAAGAAGGATTACGGGGGGATGCTGGAGAGGCACACAAATGCATTAGCCCCCGGGCGCCGGAGACCCTTGGTGCACCACTGGGTGTGAGCCATATGGGGCCGCAAGTTGGCAGCAAGGAGGAGTAGAGATTTGGCGGGCCGCGAGCAGTGCCCAACCTGCTCGCGATCCAGAAAACCACACAGTCAGCGGGCGTGATCGAGAACGATGTAGAAGTCGGGGCCGAGACGGGGGGGGGGGGGCGCCTAGGGCACCTAATCCCCTTGCACCGGCCCTGCCTGGATCAGAGGCTTTCTGATTTTTAACACTGAAGTTTTAATTTCAATGTTAGAGTTGTGAGTTAAACTTAACTTTACCTCTAGCTCTTTACCTTTAACTGATTGAGTCTACACTTTTTACCAATAAAGTGGAGGATTACTTTTAAAGTTATTATGTTGGCGTTTAAATCCATTAACGAATTAGCTTCCCCTAGCACGAATATAATATAATATTGAAATCTTATCAAACATCCTGGTGTTTAAGGTCTTCATTCCAACATCTTCTGGTTGTACCTTCACCTAGAAATATTAAACTCAATGAGACGAGAAAGAGGCTTTTCTTGGTTCGGGGCCAGTGTTATGGAACGTGCTGCCTCTAGACCTAAAAGAAGAGATATTGATACTAAGATTTAGAAAACATCTAAAGGCTCATTTGTTTTTCCAGGCATATGCTGAGGACGAAACTCTGTCAAATTAAATGAATAAGCCTAGAGTATTGTGATAAACTGGGTTTCAGGTTTGGGATCTAAGTTAAATTGCTGAGTAAATGTAAATTTAATGAATGCTATTAGGGTGTTTATATTATTTTAATGTTTTTTTAGTTCTGCTGATTTTGTCTTTCTAAAGAGTTTATTATGAATGCATTTATATTGAACCAATTGGAATTTTGGATATGTGGAATATAAATATCTACTAGATAAGGGAGCCCTGACTGACGTGCCGCAAATGCGCAGTAGAGAGCAGCTCTACCGCGCATGCGCAGGCGAGCACGTCGGCCAGAGTGCCCGGAAAAAAAATGGCGCTGGGTCGCTAGGAGCAGGAGCAGCGGAGACGACGAGCAGGAGCGGGAGGAGCAGTAGCAGCAGCGGCGACGACGAGCAGGAGCGGGAGGAGCAGTAGCAGCGTGCGCGAGGGAGGTTGGGACAGCCCCCGTTATTGGTTGTAGATGAGCTGAAAGGGGAGGGGAATGAGAGAGGGGGAGGGAGGAGAGAGTGAGCTGAGGGGAGGGAGGAGAGAGTGAGGGGGGAGGGAGGAGGGGGGGAAGGTGAGAGGGAGGGAGAATAGAGGGGAGAGAGGGGAGGGGGGAGGGAGGGAGAATGAGGGGGAGGGAGTGGGAAGGAAATGGACAGAAAAATGTTTTTTAAATGTAGCCCGTTGTTACGGGCTTAACGGCTAGTTTTAAATAAATAAACACCGAAGTTTAAAATTCACTGTTAAAAGCAGAAGTATATAATACTAAATTTTTAGTGTGCTTTTTTATATAGTTAGTAGTTTGTACTTTGTCTGCTAAAAAAAAAATTGCATATAAGTGCACACTTTCATTTAGTGCACTTAGGGTAATTTTATAATTCTATATGTTAGAGTAAAGTCTGCACTTACCTTTTATGTGCAGTTAATCTGTGCATGTACTGGGCCAGCTAACTTGCACAAAGTTATACCTGTTCTTCGGACCACATAGCTTATGTGGGTAAAGTTATGTACAAAAGAAGTAATTTTCAAAGAAGTTATGCGTGTAAATGTAACATACTGTCATTGCAATTTTCAAAATCCATTTACATGCATAAAGTGCACTTCAGGTGTACAACCTATTGACAGTTCCGTGGCATATACCATTGCAAATTTCAAAAGCCCTCTTATACGGGTAAAGTGCATTTACACATGTAAAACCCAGTTTTAAGCATGTAAATGCTTCTGAAAATCAAGTTCATACTTTTTTTTTTTCAATTTAATCTTTATTGAACATTTTCACTTTATATATTCAAATTTCACATTTCTGTGCATAAACATAACGTTTAGGAATAATATTCATTCCAAACACACAAATTCCTATTGTCTCACTAAACCAAATAATATGAGGGCTGAGTATTAATAAAACAAACAACCAATATCTAGTCTATGAGAGAAGAAGCTGCTTCTACTGTTTTATTATCTACCTTCTCTACTACTGGCAAAGTTTTACCCAAAATTACCTCACTTTTGTCTTTCAAAAAAGATTCTAGGTGTGAAGGTTCCATAAACACATACTTTTTTCCCTGAAAATTAATAAAGCATTTACTGGGATATTTCAAATAAAAAGATGCTCCTAATTCTAAAGTTTTATTTTTCAGGGAAAGAAATTTTTTTTCTCCTTGCCTGAGTTAGCTTGGATACATCGGGAAATACGTACACCTTCTGCCCGCAGAATAATGTATCTTTATTTTTAAAGAACTTATCAAGAATTAATTCTTTATCCTTTTCTAAAACAAGGAAACAAATAATGTTGCCCTTTTTATTTATCAAATCCAAGGAATCTCTCCCAGGTGCACTACTTATTTGGACCGGGAAATAATAAATGTTTGATATCAGAGGTATCTCCTCACACGCTAAATTTTCCCTTATATATTTAGAAAACATCTCATAAGGTGAGATTAATCTAGGGGTTGGAAAATTTATAAAGCGTAAATTCATACTTTTTAAAAATAAAACATTATGTGATAAGTTCCAACTCTCTCTCCAGAACACTTCCCTCCAGGTTGTATAAAACTGCCTGCGTAACTGGGTTACATGCATATTTTTATGCTCACAGAGTCCCGGCTTATTTTCTAACAAACATGTGTCTAAAACACAGTTTTATGCACAGAAATGGCTTTCAAATTCATCCCTTAATCATTGGGGCATGGCATACTTTTTTGTACACTAAACCTTGATATTAAATTGGAAATTATTGTAGTGCACCAAAAAGTGCGCTAGCCTGTCTTTAAAAAGTGCGCACTTTATTACGTACATTTGCCCTTATGTGAGGCCACTACAACCCCTGTGTCATTTTCTTAACCTGTTGCTGAGAAAATGACATAGGGGTTGAATAACAAAGGGGTGAATAACAGAGAATTCTCCTCCTCCTCGCACTAATGCCTGCTACAATCTTTTCTGTCTTTTCTCTTTGATGGGTCACATTGCATTCTATATTACTCCCAGAAAGGAAGCTAGGGGAAGATGGCAGATTGCAGTAGGTGCTAGCGCTGGAGTCAAAAACCAAGTTCTTCAGACTTAGCACCTGTAGAGAAAAGCCACCACACATGCCAGAATCTTTAAAAGTGCTTCCTGAGATAGATGGGTAAAATCCTAACTCTCAGTAAAATTCTAAGTTAGTCTAGTCTGCGGAGATGTAATGTTTTAAACAGCAATGGCAGAGCAAAATTCATTCTAAAAAGCAGACATTAATACAGCGGTATCAGTATTGTTAGACAGCTGTAGAAATAATGCCATCTAGTGGCAAAAGACCCATTCTGTAATCACTCATTCAATGTGAGGGTAATTTCATAACAGCCCATGTAAGGCTTAAGTCTCCGTGCAGAAAGTACACGCAGACTTCACCTGAATTTTGAAAGCGAATATACACACATAAGTCCACTTTTAAAATTATTGAGAGAATGTGGAATCCAGTGTGACATACACGCACTCATTTATGCCTACTTGGGAATGGGTGTACACGTGCACATTTATGCGCATACTTTCGAAAATCGAAAGTACATGTGTAAATGGTTTGCCTGCCCCTGGAAACTTCTCTTTCAAGTTCATATTAAAGCATATACAAAATCACTTCCACACGTACTTTTTACGTACAAAGTCAAAAGACCCCCGAGGCAATTTTTTTAAAAGCTCATTTACACGCATAAAACCATGTTTTATGCACCTACGTGCTCTAGAAAATCAAGCCCCACATCAGCTTTTCCCTGTACATATCCAGATCATTCCAGACTCCTGGGTTTTGCCTCCCTGCCAGCAGATGGTGACAGAGAAAGTTTCACTAACACTGTACATAACCCAGTGTGCCACCTGCAGTCCCTCAGTATTTCTGTGTCTCCAGCAGTTGGTAGATGGTGCAAAACCTGCAGTCTGGAGAGAAAAAAAAAATTAAAAGACAAAATTTCTGGATCCTCCCAGGGGTTGTGAGGTCCTGGTGGGGCCATCCTCCCTGATTTGAGGTGAATGAGCAGGGGGTTGGTGACCCTTCTGACATGTCAGTCCGAAGGTCCATGGGGTGGACATCTGGTGGTCCAGATCCCTCATCTCCCATGAGACAGAGGTGGTATGTGCTAGCAGTTCTACGCTGCAAGTCCAGTGGTGCAGGGAAATATCTCTTTTATACGGTTTGTCTTGGGCTGGGTTGCTAAATTCTGGTGAAAAGAGACTGATATAGCCAGTGGTCTGGCTCTTTTCTGATCAGCCATGCTGCCTGCGCTCCTGGAACCTGAACCTCTGCACCAAAGGAAAGTAATGGTTTCTATGTATCTTTATTTGTTCTCAGAGAGTAAAAAAAAAAGAGAGAGAACAAGGAATCTGTGCAGCAACGGGGTTCCAGGGGAGGAAGCTACTTTAGCAGCTTCCGGAGCTCAGCAAAGAGGTTTTTCAGCAACTGCTGTACCAATACAACTTTATGCAGCCCATCCTAGGTCAGTGATGGAAGAGGTCCTGTTACTTGTGCCCCCTCCATTAACAAGAACCCTCATTCCATCAAGGTTGCTAGCAGAAGGTCTTTATTTGGAAACACCAGATCTGATATGTTTCATAGTTCCACTATAAACCTCCTATTCAGGTGCAAGAATCTGTCCTTGTCTCTGAAGAGGAAGTTCCATTGCCCACACCAGGTCAGTGGACACATCAGTCACTTGACCAGATTGCAAGTTTGGTGAGAAATTTCTTTACCTCTGACCAAGGAGACGTAAGGAACTATCCAAGCTCTCCTCTCCACCATTATTACAGTGATTCTTCAGATTGGAGTCCCAATCTTGCTTGTCAACCTGAGTATAGTCTCAGAATCCTTAATTTGGAGTTCTTTATCATCCCACTCGCTTGCAGCGGAGTCCAGTCGATCAGGGAATATCTCCTCAGAGGCAACCAGAAGAACTTCCGTCCCCTTCGTCATTGGAATCCTGGATAAGTGAGCCCATACATAGAAACATAGAAATGACAGCAGAAGAAGACCAAATGGCCCATCCAGTCTGCCCAGCAAGCTTCACACATTTTTTTCTCTCATACTTATCTGTTTCTCTTAGCTCTTGGTTCTATTTCCCTTCCACCCCCCCCTTTAATGTAGAGAGCAGTGATGGAGCTGCATCCAAGTGAAATATCTAGCTTGATTAGTTAGGGGTAGTAGCCGCCGCAATAAGCAAGCTACACCCATGCTTATTTGTTTTACCCAGACTATGTTATACAGCCATTATTGGTTGTTTTTCTTCTCCCATGCTGTTGAAGCAGAGAGCCATGCTGGATATGCATCGAGAGTGAAGTATCAGGCACATTTGGTTTGGGGTAGTAACCGCCGTAACAAGCCAGCTACTCCCCGCTTTGTGAGTGCGAACCCTCTTTTCTTCTCCCCTGCCGTTGAAGCAGAGAGCTCTGCTGGATGTGTGAAGTATCAGTTTTTCTTCTCCCCTGCCGTTGAAGCAGAGAACTATGCTGTATATGCATTGAAAGTGAAGTATCAGGCTTATTTGATTTGGGGTAGTAACTGCCGTAACAAGCCAGCTACTCCCCTCTTTGTGAGTGTGAATCCTTTTTACCACATTTCCTCTTGCTGTTGAAGCTTAGAGCGATGTTGGAGTCACAGTAAGCATGTGTATGTTTATTTAATAAGGGTATTGTCTCCAGGCAGTAGCCATCATTCTGGCGAGTCACCCACTCTTCATTGGCGGCCTCTTGACTTTATGGATCCACAGTGTTTATCCCATCCCCCTTTGAAGTCCTTCACAGTTCTGGTCTTCACCACATCCTCCGGAAGGGCATTCCAGGCATCCACCACCCTCTCCGTGAAGAAATACTTCCTGACATTGGTTCTGAATCTTCCTCCCTGGAGCTTCAAATCGTGACCCCTGGTTCTGCTGATTTTTTTCCTACGGAAAAGGTTTGTCGTTGTCTTTGGATCATTAAAACCTTTCAAGTATCTGAAAGTCTGTATCATATCACCTCTGCTCCTCCTTTCCTCCAGGGTGTACATATTTAGATTCTTCAATCTCTCCTCGTACGTCATCCGATGAAGATCCTCCACCTTCCTGGTCGCCCTTCTCTGTACCGCCTCCATCTTGTCTTTGTCCTTTTGAAGATACGGTCTCCAGAACTGAACATAGTACTCCAGGTGAGGCCTCACCAAGGACCTGTATAAGGGAATAATCACTTCCCTTTTCTTACTCGATATTCCTCTCTCTATGCAGCCCAGCATTCTTCTGGCTTTAGCTATCGCCTTGTCACATTGTTTCGCCGACTTCAGATCATTAGACACTATCACCCCAAGGTCCCTCTCCTGCTCCGTGCATATCAGCCTTTCCCCCCCCATTGAATACAGTTCATTCGGATTTCCACTCCCCATATGCATGACTTTGCACTTCTTGGCATTGAATCTCAGCTGCCATATCTTCGACCACTCTTCCAGTTTCCTTAGATCTCGTCTCATTCTCTCCACTCCTTCCGGCGTGTCCACTCTGTTGCAGATCTTAGTGTCATCTGCAAAAAGACAAACCTTACCTTCTATCCCGTCCGCAATGTCGCTCACAAAGATATTGAACAGGACCGGTCCCAACACCAATCCTTGCGGTACACCACTTAAAACCGCTCTCTCTTCAGAGAAGGTTCCATTTACCATCACACATTGTCTTCTGTCCGTCAACCAATTTGCAATCCAGGTTACCACCTCGGCACTCACTCCTAGGTTCAGAAGATGACTCTTCAGGTATACTTTGTGACCTACTTCTGGATCCTCCCAACTACACTTCAGTCCTGAAGGTCCTAACATATTCCAATATTTTGTAGAATGGGATCAATCCTAAAAGTCCATGTTCATAAAGACAATAGAGATGTGCATTAGTTTTTGCCGCATTGGAAAATTGCAACGAAATTGTCCAATTCGGCATGTTTCAGGGAGCCCGAAAAAAATAGGATTTTCCTGTTTTTTCGCAAAATTTCGTTTTTCCGATTAGTGCGTACTAACGGGAGTCAGTGCGCGCTAACTCCCCGTTAGTGGGCACTAACTCCCGTTAGCGCGCACTAACAAAAACTAACAAAAAGTAACAAAATCTAACGGTTTTTGTTAGTGCGCACTAACGGGGAGTTAGCGCACACTAACAAAAAATGATGCACATCTCTAAAAGACAAAACCCCCGTTCAGAACTGCGCAATCTTCTTCAAATTCTGGACACCCTATCGCAGCCCTTCCAGTCCACAACATCCTTGGCATGTTACAAGGGAGGATGG
Organism: Rhinatrema bivittatum; assembly: GCF_901001135.1. Lineage (NCBI taxonomy): Eukaryota > Metazoa > Chordata > Amphibia > Gymnophiona > Rhinatrematidae > Rhinatrema > Rhinatrema bivittatum. Next base: position 255,354,353 of record NC_042617.1, on the reverse strand, counting down.
GAAACGCTTGTTTTGGGCATACTTGATCTGAAATTTAGAGTTCAAAAGTCTTCAGGGTTTGGTGTTGTCCAGCTGCCGCACCAGTCTGTCGAAGTTGAATCTGCTATGAAAAAGACAATAATTCACTCATACTTGCCTCCAGGAAAGGATCATAGACTTTTTGACAACCTTGGCAAGAAATTCTTTCAAAGCTGTATGCTTACCGCTCGTATGTCTATCAATCAATTCTATATGGTACAGTATCTCCATGACTGCATTCAGAAGCTAAAGTTATTATCCTCAACTGCTTTTGAATGTGGCAGAGTACATCCATCACCACCTCTGTTCTGCCTATGATTCTGTTTCATGTACCTCCTCAGCTTCAATCAAAGCTCAACATATAGCATGGCTTAGAGAGAGAAATTTACACAGAGATATCCATGAGAAGTTGGCAGACTTCCCTTGTTTAGGAGATAATATTTATGGTGAAAAACTCAGAGAAAATGTTGCTTAGAGAAAAGATCAGAATGTAACAATACATTCTCTCTCGGCGATTCCCAAGCAGCCCTCTACTTCGAGACACTCCTTCATGTATAAATGACCATACTTCTACAGACATCCTACTGGTCTTTTAAGCAGTACCAGTTGCCTCCTCTTCCAGCCCAGAGTCAGCAGCAACTTCTGGCCAGACCTCGATAGTAGAAACGCGATCAACCCAAACCAGGGGCCCAGTTTTTGATCCCTTCAGAAAATCCTTAACCTTCTGTTCCATTGGGGACCAGAATCCAGACTTTCTTAGAAATGTGGCATTAGATAACCAAAGTTCCCAGAGACGCGTGCCGAACAGAGAGAGAGGTGACCGAGGCGTGCAGAAACCGCGCCACACGTACTGCACGACCTCGAACCATTAGCATGTGAACAGAACAGGAGCCTCTCAAGAACACCAAAATTGTCCCCCTAAAAACACTGCCCCAACTGCGAAAAGGCCACCCGGAGAGACTTACTGCCCCGCTCCAGCTGCTTCCTGCCAAAAATGGCAGATCTATGGTGTTTTGGGTTTTTTTTTAACTTTACTAAAAGAACAGGGCCTGAGCTCTCCACTTCAGCTCAGCCTGAATACAAAGGAGAGAGAGAGAGAGCCCTAAAAAAAGCAGCTGACGAGCTCAAAAGCCACCTAGGTGGCCTCAGGAAGGGGACGGATCTGGACCACCAGATTTGCATCCCCACGGATGGGAGCCAGAGCAATCGTACAAAAAAGGTCACCGACCTCCAGCTCGTCCACCTCAACCAGACAGAGAAGGGTTCCCCCAGAGACCCCAACCCCTGGGAGAAAAGCTCCTGAGAAAAAGAAGAGGAAAAAAAAGAAGAGACAGACCAAAAACTACCAGAAACTGCAGGTGTCTGCACCAGCCACCATCTGCTAGAGACAGAGAAATATTGAAGAACTGCAGATGGCACCAGGGCTTATCAAGCAGTGTCAATGAAACTTTCTCTGTTTCTTTCTACTGGCAGGGATGAATAGACTCCAGGAGTCTGGACTGATCCGTGGTTCTACAGGAATGAAAATTAGCAAGTAAGAATCAATTTTCCTTCTTCTGGGTCCTCAAGATCATGCAGGCTGGATGTTGTTTGTGGTTCTCCTGACTAGATCCTACAATTTTGAACAATTATCGACCTGTTTCAAATCTTTCTTTTTTAGCAAAATTGATTGAGAAGATAGTTTTTAAACAATTAACATTTTATCTAGACTCTAATGAATTTTATATCCCTCCCAATTTGGTTTTAGGCGGCATTTTAGTACAGAAACACTGCTTTTATCACTTTCGGATACTGTACTGAGAGGGATGGACCATGGGAAGTCATATCTCCTGATTCTGTTAGATTTATGATATCAAAAGCCGCAGATAAATCATCAATTCTTATTAGAGAGGTTAACTGAAATTGGATTAAAAGAGACGATGTTAAAATGATTTGACTCTTTCTTAACAAATCGCTTTTTTCAAGTGCAAGTGAATAATACTTGCTCTAACAAATACAATCTTAACACCAGTGATCCGCAGGGTTCTTCACTCTCTGCGTCCCTGTTCAACATTTACATGTTGCCATTGTGTCATCTGCTGTCAGGTCTTGGTCTGATATATTTTTTATATGCAGATGACATACAAATTCTGTTGCCGATATAGGATTAGTCAATAACGCCTGCAAACTTATGTCAATGTATCTGAAGGCTATAAAACAAGTACTTACACAGATGAGACTGGTTCTAAACATTGAAAAAACAGAGATCATACTTCTAGAAAGAAACATATCCCCCAGAAGTACTAATCAGATAGTAATACAGGATCATACAACTTTAGAACTTGCAGAAATTCAATTTTAAAAAACATATTGCTATTAAAATAAGAGATGGGTATGCAAAGTTACTAGTATTAAGACGGTTGAAACCCCTACTGGATCAGAATGACTTCCTCACAGTACTTCAAGCACTCTTATTCGGTACTTGGATTTCTGTAATTCACTTCTATTAGGTTTGCCCGCTTCCACCATTCGGCTACTTCAGGTCCTGCAGAATGTGGCGGTAAGAATTCTAACTGGTACAAAGAAAAGTGAACATATCACTCCAACATGGATTAATTTACATTGGCTGCCGATAGAATCCCGGGTTAAACTTAAATCAATCTGTATTTTACATAAGTTAATCTATGGTAAACAGGTAGATTGGCTGAACGCTGCCATTAAATTACATGTGCCGCAAAGAAACCTGCGTTCCGCCAACAAAGGTTTATTAACTTTACCATCTGTGCAATCAGCCCACCTGAATCAGGTGAGAGATAGAGCTTTGTCACTGGCAGGTCCTAAAATTTGGAATATGCTCCCTACAGCCATCAGATTGGAGTCTAATTTTAAACAGTTTAAGAGAGACCTCAAAGCATGACTTTTTAGTGAGGCTTATTCAAGCCAATCTTAAAGTTGTTTTAATGCTATGCTTTTACTGTTTTTTTCTGTATTTTGATGATAGCTTGCTTGTTTGGAGAGATAACTTGATGAATTTGTTAATTGTTCTTTGTTTGTTTTAACCATTATTTTATGTTTTGAGTAGCAGCCAATAGTTTTAAGATGTTAATAAGGAATTTTAAGTTTGTTTTTCATATGTTCTAGATTTGATTTGAACTAAAATTGCTTTTAGGCTAACTGCAATGTATTTTAGGTTTATTTATGATGTATTTTACTCTTGTGAACCGTTACGATGGGCCCTTAGTGACGGTATATAAAACTTAATAAATAAATAAATAAAATACCAAACCACCCACTTTGTGCGATTCTTAATCCAGATCCATCTCACCTGGACAGCTTTATCTAGAAGTGCGATCGCCTCTTCAACAATGAGAGAGAGCCCAGCCCTGCATCCCAACATGGGCAGGGCCTGCTCCTGATACTTCCTCTCTTCTAGAAGTCATGAACAAACATCTACTTCAAGAGAAATTCAAAATGAATTCCCTCAGCACAATTCTTCCTTTCAAAGAGAAGGGTGAATGGATATGTGCCCTAGACCCAAAGGATGCATATGCTTACATGCCCAACCATCCTTCCCATTGGTGCTACCTTCGTTTCAAGGTGGAATATTCCTACTGTCAATATAAGGTACTGCTGTTTGGCCTGCTGGAAGCTCCAAGAGTCATTACGAAATGCCTCACAGTGGTAGTGGCACATCTGCATCACCAAGGAGTATGAGTTTTCCTCTACTTGAACGACTAAATAATCACGGTGAGCTTTTGGGACAAAGAACTTCACTCCCTGTACAAGATTACTTGTCTGCCACAGCTCTTATGTTTTTTAGCCAACTTCAAAAAGTTGCCTAGTGCCTCATCGGGGCTTGGATAGACTCACTGCAAGAGAGTGTTTCTGCTCTCAGAATAAGCAACCACCGTGAAATTGATTATTCACAAGCTACTATCCTCTCCACAGTCATCATCCAGAGCACTCTTGGCAGTATTAGGACACATGGCAGCAGCCATCCATGTGGTTCCACTGATCTGCTTTCATACTCGTTACCTTCAATGGGGTCTTCGTTCTCAGTGGGATCAGTTAACTCAGCCTCTGTCAACTCTGGTGCAGATCTCTGGGGACATGAAACAAGAGTTGTGTTGGTGGTTACACCCCACGTTCTCCAGAAAGGAGCTTTTCTGTGCACACCCCCCCCCCATCAAGGAACACTAGCAATGAATGCCTCCTTCAAAGGATGGGGTGTGCCCACACAGGATCCTTTCAAACCAAGGCACCCGATCATTCAAGGAGAACTGTTTTCAGATCAATCTACTAGAGATAAAGGTAACATTTGCACACTTTCTTCAGGGAAGGAGCATCTTGATTCAAACCAACAACGAAGTTGCAATGCTATTTATCAGCATATAAAGAGGCAGAAGCTCATGGCCTCTCTGCCAGGAAGCACTGAAGATTTAGAATTGGGCAACCAAGAACTGAACCCCATCCTCCAGGCCACCTATCTTCCTGAGATCTCCAATACACTGGCAGATCACCTCAGCAGGGTATTTGTGTCACAGAATGATGAATCCCGCGAAAAAGGGGGCGGGGGGGTGAAGGGGGGGTGGGCCTGTTAAAGGATACAGCCATTCGCACCGCAGCGGTGCGATTTTGCTGGCCGCATTGCCTTTCACACAAATAGCGCCACCGTAAAAGGTGGTGCTATTTGCCACGCTACTGCCGGCGAGAATGTTCCTCACATTATCGACGGCAATAGTGCCGCAGCTGACTCCTCCCCCTCCCCGCCCCAACTTCTCCCCTCCCGGTCGTTTACATCCTATCGTTCCTTAACACACATGATAAACCTTTAGAAAATAACCCCCTAGGAGAGAAAAGCCCATTTGTTGCTGCCAAATGATATCACCCACAGATCAGGGCTAATTCTTCCTATCTACGGAAAACATTGTATAGTAAGCAAACTTTCTTTATTTTCAATATCGATACATATGTAAAGTAGTTTTCTAACCTTGGTGTGGGTGTTTGGATATTTTCTATTCCTTTTCATGCTCTTTTCTATTTCCTTTTACTTTTTTATCTTCTCTGTCTTCCTTTTTCTTATATTTTTTTTCCTCCAGACTCTTGTCCTTTCCTTTAAATTATTTTATACTCTTCAACTTTCCCACCTCTCCTTCTCGCCATCATCTGGTATCTCCCCATTCCTCACCACTAGCTTCACCCCGCCCTCCATTTTCTCCTCTTACTCTTCTTCTCCTCCAATTATCTCTCTTCACTGCCTTCTAGCACAGTTCATCTCATGTTACCTATTCTCTCTATTCATCTGCCTTTTTCACTTATGTGGCTGTGTTTACTTCAAGCCAAATTGTGTTGGCACTAACTCTTTGTTCTTATAGTAAGTCTGAGAGCACAGTTACTGCTGGCATTGTATGTCCTAGAAAAGAAAAGCCACATGATCAGAAAAGGAAGAGACAGGCAGAAGTTGGCGCAAAGTGAGAGTAGCAGCTATGGTTGTATGACTGGCGAGGAGCTATGGCAGGTGGTGGAGGGGTTTATGGAACAGCAGTGGCAGCAGGTGTTGAGAGGAGCAGTTGTGACACAAACTGCAACAGTGGGCAGGACACAATGTGTGAGTAGAATGCAGGCATCAATTTACTGTGATTCTGCAGCAATTGTCATAGTTGTGGAATCTCAGCAAACTGGGAGTCTTGCCTATAAACACTGAGCCACTCAGTTGCAAACATTTTTTCCTCCGTTTTTAGGTGCGGTGTTTACAAGATTATGGTGAATTTGAGATTGATGATGGTACTACGATTCTTTTGAAGAAAAACAGCCAGGTAACCACAAATGATCACAGCCTCAGAAAAGGCAGAATTTTAGAAGTGGAACCCTTCTGTAATTGTTTTTTTTATTGCAGCATATGAAAGCATGCTTCAGCTCATTACCATTTCATCAGAGAAGAACTGTTTATCAGTCCAATAAAATTGATTTGTTTATATCAGGACACAGTGTAAGTGGTCTAGGAAGACTGGAAGAATGCACTGCATTGTATTTGTGCTTAGCTGTAGGGGCATGTTTTGTAAACAAGAGTTGCCATTAACATGCAAGCATGAATTAACCATTACATCTGGGTGACATCATCCAGTGGCGCCAAAATGAACCCAGCTTTCAGAGCTCAGTAAAGACTTTGAGCATGGGCATGAGTTACCGTATGTGCACTCTGCCTCATGAGCCCCTCAGATTTTCCTCATCTGAGCTACTGCACAGATGAATGCCAGTCTCTCTCTCTGTCTTAAATTTTGGTCTTGTACCTTCTTCTTTGCCTGGTTGCATTTTCCAAAATTTTGCCACTCGCCTTAGCAGCCCCTCAAACAGAATTTTTAAGTTCTTTTAAAATAAAAAAGTAAAGATGAGTATGGGAAAAGTCCAAGGTCAATAAATCCATGGTCTGTGGCTTCAAGGCCTGCATCTGTGGATACTGGATGACAATCATGCAATTTATTATCTATGCCTGTGCCTAGACTATAACTCCTCCAACTGCTACAGCCATGGTCGGATGTCTCCCAAGGTGCAGCAGTGCTGCACCTAGAAGTTGGAAGCCCTAAGGAAGGTTCCAGCAGATAAGAGCTTGAAGCAACAGCTTGAAGCAAGGCAGCAGCACCACTCCTCGTCTAGGAGTGAGGCATCTTTGGACTTTTGAAATAGCAAGTCAATAAGGAATCTTTTCCTTTTCAATCCATCCAAGCACAGGAGAGCTCCTTCTGCCCCCATGATTCTGGTTCTTGGATCTGCCTTAGGTCAGGGGTTGACGAAGCCTACAGTGCCACAGGAGGCTACTTGGAGCCAAAGAGGTGTTTAACACAGATCTGCCAGGGAGGGCATTTCATCTATGCCAGGGTGGGAAATAACCTTGTTGGCACAAGTCCCATTACCCTGCATGGCACGGAAAATTCCCATTGGCACTGAGTCATATATTCTTCCCAGACCGAGTGCCATTAGCACCACAAAGCTTGCACTGTAAGACACAGTTGTCCCACTGGATCCCGCATGCCAGAACACAATCGGAGTACAGAATGTTGGTGCATAAATCCCGTAGCCCTGCCACTGAGGCCAAGTCACAACAGGAGTTTCAACAGGTGCCATCCATAGTCCAAAACATCATTCGATAGGGAGTGTCATCGTAACCGGCATGGAGCACTTCTGAGCCAGTCACAGCTATTGCGCAGAGTCTCTCCATAGCGGTACAAATTGCATTTAGTGATGATGAACAAATATGGGTTAATGAAGAGTATGTCTCTCCTCCAACTCTTGCATGGAGGTTTCCACAAACATGGGGGGGTACAAGCTGTTGGCGCTAGTGGAGAGTTTCTTTGCCTCCGTAAGCCATGGAGAGAGAAATTAGAACCTTTCCTGTACAAGATGGAGGAGATCTTCCTGCACAAGGTTCCATGCCAAATGCGTTCCTCCCATCAAGAGCTTCCAGAGTTGGGAGCAAGTCCTCACCATGAGGTAGTGGTTTCTCCTTCAGGAGAATACCCTCATGAGTTGGAAGGGGATGAAGTGGACTTTGCTCATTCTCAGTCCTTGCCAGATATTTCTTCATCGATCGCTCTCATCCTTTTCGATGTCACAGCTTAGTGTTTCCCTATGGTCAGGATTCCCCTGCCAAACTTGCCCTAGCATACTGGAGGCTCTCTGCTACTCCAAGTTTCTTGGATAAGATGGTTGAGGTGTTGTCTATCAGTGTCAGGAAGGAAAAGGACCCAAGGACTGAGGTCTTCAGCCTTTTTCAGCTTCTTCAGCCTCCAGCAGATTCTGCAGCTAACCAGGTGCACAAGCTTCTGAAGAACAGACTTCCCCAGGTAACTTCTACACCATGAAGTAGTGAAGTCAGCACTGAAACATTAAACACACTCATGATCATCAACATATCTCCTAGGAAGGAAGAAAACGCATTGGACATATTTGGAGAAAAATGTTTTTTTGGTGATCATGCTGAATGCACGGATTGTGGCTCATCATCTCTGCATCATGCAGTACCTCTGCAAATGTGTGGAATAGCTAAAGTCCCTGACAAATTCTGAACAGGAAGCCTTTTGAGCAGTGGAAGACATGGAAGAATTTAAGAAAAGTCTCATCCATTCTGTTTACAAAGCTGACACTGGCAGCTCAAATGGTTGCAAGCAAGTGGCAGCCGAGAGAACATGCATGAACAACTTATAGACATATCTTTCACAGGAGTCAATTTATTCAATGACAATGTTCAGGAGACAGTAGCACTGATTATCAGCTGTGTCAGGGGACTAACTAGCTCCTGACCTATACCAGTTTTTCTCCTACAAGCAACTATTCTTACAGAGGCATCTGTTCAGTTCATTTCAGCATCATCAAGCTCCTTCTGATCTTCAACAATAAAAGCTGCCCATCCAAGGTCATTGGAGGTAAAAGTGACAGCCCAAGATTCAGCTGCAGAAAGCCTAAGCCAGGCACTAGTTTTTGTTGACTTTGAGACTCGCCTCCTACAGTGAGGGAAAAAGTTCAATTCTTTGTCCCAGAATGGCTCTGCATCATCAAGGACCAATGGGTCCTGAGAATTGTGGCATATTGCTACTGCTTGCACTTTCCTCGCTGTTCTTTGACCCAGTGGATCGCAACCTTCAGTTCAGACTCTGCTCAATCTTCACAACTGGAAGAGGAGTCGCTCCTTCAGCAGAAGGCAATCAAACGAGTGTGGCCAGGGTTTCTATTCCAGATATTTCTTGATTCCCAAGAAACTGGGAAGATTAAGAGCTATTCTGGACCTGTAGGGGGATGTAAAAAATGCCATACTGAATAGGGCCATCAGTGGGATAAGTTCTATATGCTATTTTCCCATCAAAGCTCAGTGACTCCTAGAATGAGCGTGTTATGGTGGAGGATGAAATGAATTCTAAAAGTGGGTCTGTCATTACACATTCCACAAGACAAAAAAAACAAGTCAAACGTTCTGTCCCAACACTAATGATCATTTCCAAACAAAGGACAGAACTACTAATGTCTAATCAGGCGATCTTAACATCACCAAATTTATGTGACTATATGGGTGTCAGCAAGCTGAGAGTATGTACAAGAGTTCTCAAACACACAAGAGAAGTATCCTAGACCACTTGATTCACCCATACGGATCATAGAGGTCACCAAAAGTATCCGTTTTTCTTAATTTTTCAAATGCATATAAAAAATTGTAGCACATCAATTCTAAACAGTTCCCAATGTTTGACATAGACAAGTGTTGCAAGCTAAAGTTATTTAACATTCTCCATCTCCAAGCAACCTATCTTCTGAGAATCCAGAACACGTCGACAGACTGCCTCATCAGAGTGCTGATTCCACACAGGTTGTCCCTAGATCAAGGAAATGCGAAACACTTGCCTATTCACTGCTTCAATAGACAGCGGAAAGGTTGAGAGTTTCTGCTTCATGCATCCAAGCAGCTAGAGGTCAGCTTCCAACGTTTTTGTGCTAGACTGGAACATTGGGCCAATTCCTCTAATTGCCAGGGCTGTGCAGAAAATCCTTTGGGACAAGGCAAGGATAATCCTAGTGGGGCCAGCCTCCCATGGCAAATGTATCCATAATGCAGCCAAGGATTCCCTTGGGAACATCTCTGACTCTCATTGTTCCAGAAGGAATCAGACTCTTCGATCCAAATCTACCTTCACAGAGTGGATATTGAACGTGCAGTAGTCTCCTCCTTGCACCTTCAAAGAGAGTGGAGGATATTCAGATTTCTACCAGCAAATCTTCAACCAAAAGATCTTATGGATTCAAATGGTTCTCTTCTTAGACTAGATCCAGCCACCTAGCTCCCTTCTGTGGCCCAAGAGACTTGCTTCAGTTCTTATTCTGCCTCTCATCCTCAGGCCTTAGCTCTTCTTCAGTCAAAATTCATCTTGATGTCATTGTGGTTTATTAACAGGTGGGAGGGGGCTTCAATCTCTCCACCCTTTGTGTCAAAATTCATGAAAGGACTGTGTCATTCCAAATCTCTAGTCAATAAATCTCCAGTCCCTTAAGACTTCAATATAGTCCTACCTGAAGTCATGAAAATTCCTTTCAAGTTGGTAGACTTGACAGACTCACATTAAGTTTCTACTGAAAGTTCATACCGAAAGTTTTTCACATTAATCAAGCTACTATGCTGCCTGTATTGTTTCCAAGACCTTATGTGCATAGAAGTGAATAACTCTTCGCTCCTTGGACTGCAAGAGAGCCTTGGCATATTACCTGAAAGAGGACTCAATGCTCAGCATCAAGCTTCTCAACTATTCATGTCCTTTGCTCCTTTATAAGTTGGGATGGCAGTTACCAAACAAACTCTATCTGGTTGGCTAGTAGACTGTTATGCGCTGGCTGTCTTACAGATTACAGACTTTGTCAAGGCCCATCAAGCAAGATCCACGGTGACTTCATTGGCTCATTTTGGGGCAACTGCAAGTCATTTTCAAAGCTACTATGTGGTCATCTGTGCACACTTCACATCTCACTACTGTCTGGACAGCCTGACCCAAGGTGACAGTAACTTCGAACAAGAAGTTCTGCACAGCCTGGTCACACAGTAGCCCACTCTACATCGGTGGAACCAAGTTGTCTTTGAGTAAGTATTAATGAGAAAAATAAACCACCTTGCCTCTAAAATACCACAAAACTTAAGAGAAGCTTACATTTGAGAAATGACCGTCATAACAGGCATCATCGATAATGAAAACACTTTACTGCTCTGTCTTATTTATATTCATAGGTCATTTAGAAGATGGAAAAGTCTCACCAAAATCATTCAGATAGTGAATATATTCCACTTAGCCTGATGTATCAATGTGCAATTATTTTTACATTTTTTTGTATGCAAATAAAAAACAATATTCTCTTGGTTACAAAGTCAACATGCTAAATCAAAAATTGACAGACAATAAACACATCGTGTTGTCTTGAAACTTATCTGAAAGGTCATAGCGGTTTAACCAATGCTCTTCCAAAGAATGTAAGTGCTGCGTGTCATCTCAAATCAATGCTGTAATTGTCGCTGCCGATGCCCATTATCACCATCAATTCCCAACTCGGGTCTGTGTTTCAGACAGAAGTCCTTCTTCAAAGGGCTCAGAAATGCATCTGTAAAAATGAGTACATAAAGTAAGACTTGTTGAAGCTTTATCAGAAATTGAAAAGGAGTAAAGAAACTTACTTCAGTGTGTTCATATGTCAACGTGTTCATTTGCAGCGATTCAGACTGGAACTCAGCAAAACCCTCTCGCCTTTTAAACAATGCTATGTGGGTCCATCAAGTCTAGAGGACGTGAATAAAAAGGCAGCAAATCACTGCACGGAGCGGCAATAGCCACAGAGGCATTCATGGAGCGGGATGCCAGTGGTTGGTGTTCCACATTCACGGAACGGAAGGATGGAGGGCTGCCATCTCCAAAAAAAAAAAAAACAGGAGTGGGTAAGAGTATGGGGCAGGGGTGTGGCCTGCTTGTTGCAGTGGTTGCTACCCGTAATTGAGCTGGATGTTCACTTGGATGCAGATCCAGCGCTGCTCTCTACATTGGTGGTGGGGTGGAGGGGAATTAGGGCTGGAGGGTACTGGAAGCCAATAGTAACAGGTGGGTGATAGAAAAAGATAAAAAAAAAAAAAAGGATAAAGTGCATAGCTTGCTGGGCAGACTGGATGGGCCATTCGGTCTTCTTCTGCCGTCATTTCTATGTTTCTATGTAGTGGGAAGTTTTGGAAAATCCATAATTAGGAAATTAGTTTCTTTAGTAGTGAGGAAACCCTGAATACGTTTCTCATCTACTATATCTGAAGTTTGTTGTTGTGGAGACGGCCCTGGATCTGCTGGTAAAACTGCATAATTAGTATGATCTGATAAATGCAATAGAACTGTGTTTACATATTGGTCTCTATTCTGTGGAGTAAGTATTTCCACATTGCCACCCTCAGTTTGAGAATCCCCACATATAAGGGCTAATTCATGCCTGCTTATCAGTGGAGAAAGCAAGTTTCTATAAGCCTGGTTCTCTATAGACAGCAGGATGAATTAGCCATTCCTGATACCCACCCACTTCTCTGGAGAGTCGACTACTTAGCTAAAGCTTGTGCTCTGGAAGAGGCTCACGAGCTGCATGCGGGAACTCCTGCGTATGCTCAGCAAAATCTTTATTGAGCTTTGAGAGCTGGGTCCATGTCTGTGCCCTTGGATGTTGTCACCCACATGTAATGGCCAATTCATCCTGCTGTTTACGGTGAACCCTGTCTAGAGTTAAGCAAACTTGCTTTCTTTAGAAACCCAAATCTAATGCAGAATTATTGGAGTAACAAAAGTTTAATCTCTTAGTGCCATATGTCAACATCTTCATCCTGGTTATATGCATTAAAGTTAATATTGATACATCCCCAGATCCTGTAGGTATCAAAGGATTACCATTAGATTGTTACAGCACTTTACTGGATGAATTTGTCAAGATGTGGCACATACGTTGTGATATACCACAGTATTGCATACAAAAAATTTCAGCTGACTTTATCACTGTTTTCACATCACACACATTGGAAGTGAATTGATTATAGTTTACGATATGAAAAGAAGATGGGTTTAAAAATAACTGGTCCTAGGAGATAGAAATGAAATCCAGCAGTTGGTAACATAGTTGCTAGTGTCTCCTATAGCCATGTTCAACACTCTGGCTGTGTTTCTGTTTAAGCTCCAGCCTTCAGCACTAGGCTTGGTCTTTCTGTGGCAGTCAAGTAGCTTTTTAAAGGTCCATCAAGCCCAGTATCCAACTGTGACCAATCCTGGTCACAATTACCTGGCATCCCAAGGGGTAGTTAAATGACATGGTGCTTATCCCAGGGATAAGCTCTGGATTTCTGCAACTCCACTTTAATAATGACTTTTCCTCCAGGAACTTGTCCAAACCTTTTTTTTTTAAAATGTATTTACACATAATAGCTTTCACCACATTCTCTGGCAATGAATTCCAGAACTTAATTATGCATTGAGTAAAAAAAAATATTTTCTCTTATTAGTTTTAAATGTATCGCCTAGTAACTTCATTGTTGCATTTTAGAGAGGGTATTGCTTACAAGCTTTTAATAGCTATGCAGAGAATAAATGACAATCCTGTCTGAATAAAAACCTTGCAAGATTTAAAAAGACTTGGCCCAGGATCAGGATTCCTTTGTGCGAGGTGAAAGAAAAAGGATGGTTACTGTGTACTAATGGAGGGGAAAGCAGCAGGAATGATGTAATAAGCTCATTCTTCTTCTGGAAAATTAGTTCACAGTGCATGGTACTAAAATCATTACAAGGTTTTCTTAGGCATAATGTATAGTCCATGTAGAACATATTTTCAAATTTGTGTAAGGTAAATGTATGTGTATGCATATATAGATAGTTTGTGTGTGTGTGTGTAAGGCTGATACTTTGTACCAGTGCTTTTTATTCCATGCCACAAATTGGTACTGTCATGCCCCTGTAGCATCCAGCTGCAGAGCTCAGTCTTGGTGTAATTCTCCCCTCTCCTCTCTTGCCTCTCATAAGAGCAACATTCTTGCCCGCTGCTGCCGCTTCTGGTGGGGCCCATTATGTGCAGAGGAGGCAGCAGCGGGCACAAAGTGCTGGCTGCTGTCCTGTTTACCTGTGTGGGGGTAGGGTGGTAGGAGCAGATGCACCAGTTGTCTGGTAAGGGATTGCAGACAGAGAAAAAAAATACATAGGGGATGGATAGGGAAGAGAGGAGGGCAACAATGTGTATGTGTTGAAGGGGTTTGGGGAGAAAGGCCTGAGTGGTTATAGGGGAAAGAGAAAAGCACAAGAGGAGGAGGGGATGGAGAGGAGAAAGAGGAAGAGACGCTCGTGGGGGAGGGGAAAACCAGTGGTGCACCTCTCACCCCTCACCTGCACCAGTATGCTTTCCTCACCCTGCCCCCCGTTTAATGCTTTCCTCTTTCCCTTCCTACTACACTTGATGCTTTTGTTTTCTCTCTCCTCTCCCTCTCACTTGCTGCATTTTTTTCTCCCCCCTCCCTCACAGTCTGATGCGGTAAGATGTGCAGTAAAGTGGGCACTCATATTGAGCACCTGTTTTCCTAACATGCGCTCAGCCATCTCTCCCGGGCACCCAGTGTTATATTAAAATGAGCTGCTATGTGAAAGAGGACATGCTAGGGAGAAAATGTGCATCCCTTGCGCTCAAATACATGAGCGCCTACAACTGCATCGGGTGCTCAGTAGGAGTGTCCATTTTATCCCACCTCAGTTGATATACACACACAATAGCAAGGGACAAAATCGGCCTGAAGCGTGTATATTGTGCGTCCAGAAATTCTTGACTCGCGATATAACTTAACGCCAGCTCCGGGGCTGGAATTAAATTTGCCGTGTTAAAAAAATGTGTGTTGGGTGCTTGTGGATTTACTGCATCAGGAGGTAATAGCTAATAGCCTCATCTACCTGGAATTTAGCCTCATCTACCTGGAATTGAGCGCTATCAGCTACTCAGCTGTTTGGGTGTGCATTTTGGACCCACTAGTCCCCTTATTGCATCCAAAACGCACATCCAATGGCTGGTTAGCCTGTGCATTAGGCTGGGTGCACTTTATTACATCCGCTCCTCAGTGCTTTTCTCCATCTCTTCCCTCCACTGCTACTTTTCCCATGCTATGATAGCAGCAGAATACGTACCAACAGATAAGATTGTTATTGATGTATGATTTTCATGCCGACAGGAGGGAGAGAAGGGATTAAGCTCTTGCAGTTTTGAGGCAGAATCTTTTAAGTAACAGGGCCCACATCATTCACTCCAGTTGCCCCTCTAAGGATGCCTCTGCATCTGAGCGCCAGCATGTCTTTCTAGCAGAAAAATACTGTATGTAACTATAGTATGGTAGAATTCAGATGGGGAAATTGGAAGAGAAATGTCTACCCTGGTTTCTAACATAGTAATGATGGAAGAAAAAGACCAAATAGTCCATCCAGTCTGCCCAGCAAGCTTCCCTCCCAGCAACTGCCACTCCTTGCAGGTTACCACCGTATTTAAGAGTGTGACTGGCGCTCTGTGCAGTTATCCCAGCCTTTATGGTAACTTATAAAAATTGCAGCTAGCAATATTTTTTTTACTGGGTGATGAGCTTTCTTGAAAATTCAGACAGTGCTGCTCGATATGACTAATCTGGTATCAGTCATGTTCTGTGGTGTCACTGCTTACTTCTTGGAAGTTGGTTGAGTCACATTCTGGAAGAACAGCAGGAGCTGTACAAAAGATCATTAAGGAGATTCACATCATCTTGATATGGGGTTATTCAATTGTCAAGCTTGATGTTATATTCAAGAAAGATGAGATTTCACCCAATACTATGAAAGGGGGGGGGGGGAGAGAAAATATGAATGACCCTGCTGTGAAATCTGTGTTCTCAATGAGCGTTAAACAAGAGGACAATCATGACTGAAGAAATTCGCCCTCCTGGAATAAGCTCCTCCAGGGTCACATCAGGTACTTTAATCTGGTTTAAGCAAGATGGATTGAGGTTTGATCTTCAAGAAGTTCAGTAAAGAGGAAACCTGACCATTGCAGGGGCCCAAGGTTACAATTCTGATTCCACAATTGAGATTCTAAAACTGGAAGAGAGAGGGTGCAAAGGAACTAACCTGTTAAGCTTAGAGGTGCTGCTAGAGGAGGAATAGACTGCTTTCATTGGATTATCCCTTCAGCTGAAATGTCTTGTTGCCTTTGGGAGCACTGGGCAAGTTATAGTTAATTTTTTCCCCTACTCTTCCTTAAGAGAAAGGGGTGGAGATATGCATTTGTTGTGTCATTTGCGTGAGTATTGTATTTCATGTATTTTTTATGTTATTGATGTATGATTTTCATGTTGCAAGCTGCTTTGACTCCCTTCTGTCAGAAAAATGCAGGATATAATTTAATATTTTTGTGTGTGTATTTATTGATATTTATATAATATATATTTATATAACAAAAAACAGTGAAAAATTTCAAAGGGGCATGGGATAAACACTGGGGAACCCTAAAGGCTAGAGGATGGAAATGAAGAAAATGGTGCATGGGAGTAACTTGCTGGTGTGGCAATTACTACCCTTAACCAATAAACCTTGATACTGTTGATGCCACTCCATTATTGCTCTCTGCTTTTATGGTAGAGGGAAAAGAGGAATTAGATTCAGACAGCAACCAACAAGGGCATTGGATTTTTATGGTCTGGGAAAACAAATAAGCATGGGGGGAACTTGCTGGTGTGGCGGTTATTACCCTTAACCAGCATGCCTTATAATTTGGATGCAACTCCAACATTGCTCTCTGCTTCAACAACAAGAGGTAACAGGGAATTGGACTCAGACAGCAACCAACAAGGGCCCTGACTTTGAAGGTTTGGGAAACTAAGTAAGGGGGAGACTTGATGGCTCAGCAGATGCTACCATAAGCTTGCTGGGCAGACTGGATGGACTGTTTGGTCCTTTTCTGCTGTCATTTTCTATGTTTCTAAATGATTGAAAAACAAACCAACCCCCGCTCCTAAACTGTGCTCTCTTTGTTAAATTTGTGTGTGATACACAGAGACACATAAATGTAACAAAGAGAGCACAGTTTAGGGGCAGGGGTTGGTTTGTTTTTCAAGCTTCTAACATTTTTTTCTTTGTTCTTCAGCATTTTTTACCCAGATGGAAATGTGAACAGCTGATCAGACAAGGAGTTTTGGAACATGTGTTGTCATGATGCTCCCCTATAAATCAGCAAACCTTATAGATGTCCGCTTTTGAGACTGACCTTAATAAAAAAAAAAAAATTCTCTCTTTTATAATTATTGTGATTCCAAAATCTCAATCTATTGCTTTGTCCTTTTCAATTGTTTCATATACAGAAACCCTCTGAGACCAGTTAGTTTGAAGGTTTTTATTCTATGCAAAATTGTGTTCATGCCCTGCTTTATTAAAAACTTCATTTGTAATTATATACTGCAATTTAGAATAATGTTTTTGTCCTCCTAGTGCAGTTGAATCTTAGATTTTTGTTTTGGAAAGCCATTCTGAGTCCGAGAGAAGTGCAGGTATACATTACAAATAATAATTCTCAGTTGAAGACCATGCATCAGCATTGCTTCTGGAACTTTGCACTCATAGCTGCTAGCTGTCACCATTGTGTGATGACTAAAACTCTCTCCCCAAGAGGTTGTGAACACTACCGCTGCAGCAGCCTCAGCCCCCACCAACCCAGGGAGTGGAAGATCTGGGTCAGGAATACTACCCTGGGACCTGCCGCATGGACCCCCAAAGTGTAAGAATAACACAAACACCAATAATGATCTCACTTTGAAAATATAGATGTTGACCAATGGCTCATATATAACAAAGAATATGAATGATCATCATAAAGCGCAGGTATAAGCACACTAAGGGGTGCTTTATAACCTCAACTTTGTGCTGGGAGTCTTCATCATCAGTCATTCATAATTTGGACATAGGTATGCCCATACCTTTTGCTTATTTTTCAAGAATTTTTTGAGCTGCAAATAAAACATCAAGAGATTTTTTGACTACTTTTATGTAAAAAAATTAAAAAAAACTTTTCTACATGTTAATTTTTGGAGGGGAGTGTGCCTCAAGTCACATCTCAACCGTAGAGAAAACTATTGGGTTTTTACACTAGGGACTGTATCCCCACTGGGTATGAATGACAAAATAGATTGACATTTATTATAAATTTCCATTCATTTTTAAAATGTAAAGGCAGGTTTGGAATTTGTAATTTTGGTTTGGTATTTGTTTACAATATTTTTACTTACCTTATCAAATGTAATGAAGGGGGATCAATTCATTTATTTTTGCATTTATGTTGTCTTCCTGATCATGGGTTTTGTCATATTTTACCAACATACAGAGAGTTAGCCATAGTATGGAAGGCACGCACTCGCGGGGTTGATTGACAGTCTGAGTTTGCTCTCCTTGTCTTTAAAACGCTGGTGTTTCAGCACTGCTGGTTTGCAGCTCCTGCTCTGCCGGCAGTGTTTAAATTTCTCTGAAATTAAAGAAATACCCCGCACGCAGTAAGTTCATCTTTTTGCAATACATTTGGGGCATAGATGTGCTTTTATATTTTATGAACCCCCTTGGGCAATTTACTTGCATCTATGCCGTGCCTTCCTGATGTTGGTTTGTTTTTCTCTGTGGCAGCTTAGAATGTTTGATAGTGCTGCCATGAATGTCAGTACCAGTTTATTTTTTTCAAAAACATGCGTGTTGGAACCTATATTTACTTTTGTATTTGTTTACATGTTTTGCATATTTCATTTAACACAATGAGGGGGGAGCTTGGCATTTATGTCACCTTTTGATCATGGGTTTCTGTTACGTACTTAGCCAATATATCAATGGTTAACTGCAGAATGGAAGGCAAGCATTCATGGGATTAACTGACAGCTTTTGTTTCCTTTTCGCATGCAGTAAGTTGTTCTTCGTGTAACATACTTGGAGAATGGATGTTTTTATAGAATTTATGTACCCTCTGGGTAATGTATTTTTGTTTTGATATCTGCCTTGTCTATGCAGTGCCTTCCTAAAGTTGGTTTGGTTTTCTCTTTGACAGTTTACAGTGGGGGGGTTTTTTTTTCAATTATAGTACCACTGCCTTGAATCTCATTAATTTCTCCATGACAGTGAGTTTGAGTATAGTTTATTCACATGTTCCTAACACCAGGCTTTCTCATTGTTGCACTTTTTGATGATGTGTGTCATTTTAATATATTGCTTGTATTTATGCTTCATAATCTTTTCTGTCCTATCATTTCAGCATACCGGGTTATGCTTTATCAGTGTGTTTGCATTTGCTCCTGAAGAAGGGAGGAATGATCCTTCTGAAACATTGCAGTGTCTGGTTGATTAAGAAGGTTATTTTGTAACATCTGGGAAAGAAGTTTATTTTGTAACATCTGGGACATTTCATCATACACACATTGCTCTAAAATTTTCAAAAGAAAAAAATCAGTGTTCCTTTTCCTGGTGCAAAAATTAGCATGTAGAAAAATGTATTTTATTTACATAAAACTGGTAAAAAATCTCTTGATGTTTTATTTGCAGCTGAAAAATCTTGAAAAATAAGCAAAAGGTATGGGCATACCTGTGTCCAAATTATGAATGACTGATGATTAAAACTTCCAGCACAAAGTTGAGGTTATAAAGTATCCCTCAGTTTGCTTATACCTGTGCTTTAGCATGGGAATGTGCAGCATAACCACTGAGCCAGCAGGCTAGTTCTATTGAGCATTTTTAGAGCTGGCGTTAAATCTTGAGGAGCCCCAAAAGTTAATAGGCAGAAAATACTGCTTTTCTGTAGTTCCTCCAGCTTAATATTGTGGCGATATTAAGTCGGAGGAACAGAAAAAAGGAGTAATGTAAAAAAAATATATTTTTTTTTAAATGGTGGTCAGGTTAGGAAAACGGATGACCCGTTTTAATATCGCCACACTATTAGGCTGAGGAACTACAGAAAAGCAGTATTTTCTGCTTTGCTGTTAAGTCTTGAGGAGCCCCAAAAGTTAATGCCAGCTCCGGGGCTGGCGTTAATTTATGAGGGTAAAAACGTGCATGTCTGCACATTTATTTTTTACATAAGGGGGTAATAGCTAATAGTCTCATCAACATGGCATTTACATGTGATGAGCACTAATTAGCTACACACTAGTTTGGACGCGCTAATAATCTCCTTATTGCATATGGAGTTATGGACATGCGTCCAACTGTGGGTTTCCCTGTGCACTAGCCTGAGCTCACGGTATTGCATCAGCCTGCTCATGTCTTGCATCTTCCTTTTTCATCCCCTCCCCAGTATCCCTTTCTCTCTTCTCAGCAGGACACAGTTTCCTGGGTCTTCCTCCTCAGCAGTGGCTCCAGTGGCAGCTTCGGCCTTTCTTCCCAACTGCAACTCTTAGCCTCCTTCGAGTGCAGCTCCAGTGGCAGTTATGTCACCTCCTCCTGCCCTATAGACATGTGGTTATGGCTGCAGTATGCACGTGCCTACTGCTCACGTGCTCTTTTTTTTTTTTTTTTTTGCTGTGCCAGCCACTTTTCCTGGGCGCCCAATGCCATGGATGTGCTAGGGACGCACACTTTATCCCTAGTTCTTCCTTTTCTGCACTGGGGCTTATTTTCCTATTGCATCGAGCGTGCAGGAGAGGTGATGGTGCGTGCATTAAAAAAAAAAAGGGGCATCTGGTTTGAACACACATTTTTATCACGTCAGTATTGGATCGGCCTTTAGGGGAGAAGGAAGGAAAAAGTGAAAAGTAGGGAAAGATCTAGCCCTTGCAGTGAAATTAAAAGTAATAGGGCTCTCTTTATAAAAAGTTCAGAAATCACTGTTCTAGGTACATAATATATTTTTTTAAATTTCTGGCTTCTGCCCACCAACAACCTGATACTTACCCAGCAAAATGATGAATCATTTTTTAACTGATTTTCTCCCATTTTTGTTCTTGTAACAAACATTGAAAAGCTCCTGAGGTAGAAGTTAATACTAAGAAGATTTAGCAGTACCAGAGTCACTCCTATAAATTATGTTTGTAGATTCTGGATTTAATAGAGTACCATTTCTACAATATTACTTCAAACCTACAATATTTAGATTTTGTGCACGTGCACAGTGAAAAACATTCCTGTTATGATACTTCATTGCATAATAGGGCTTATCCATGTAAATGACATTTTCAGTCTGCTTTGAAGAACTTGTATATTTTGAATAGAAGTAAAAGAGTGATGCACAAATCTGTCGTTATTACTGCACAGCCAGTTAGGTTCTCAGAATATCCTCAATGAATATACATGAGAAAGTTCCATATAGGTTTCCAACATATGCAAATATCTCTCATGCATATTCATTTTGGTTATTCTTAAAATCTGACTGGCTATGGGATTATAAAGACAGATTTGAGAAGGACTGGGATAAAAACAAAATATATGCATTGTCAAAGGTGCAAAAGCAATACCAACAAAATATCTCGGGTGGTGAACCTGTGGCTCTCTGGTGTAAAATATGCCTCTTGCTCTCCTGTCCCCATGGCAGCCGAGCAACCACTGGATAGGACAGGAGAGGAGGGGCTGGAGCAAGGGAGCACACAGAGCAGAGAAGAGCATTTCTGCTCCAGCCCCTATCTGGCAGTTCTTGCAGTGGGGCTTTGCAGGAAGGAGGGGCTTTACTTTTCTCATCCCTGCTCTGTCCCTTCCATCTTGTTTGCAACCAGCAGCACTGGTGGACAGGAGGGAAGGGGGCAAGGCTGGGGCTGCCAAAACAGCAAGGAAGAGCCAGACAACACTCTGCTCCAACCCTCTCCATCCTGTCTATTCCCCATCTCACCTGCTGCCTGGAGTTAGATGAGTCTTCTCTGTTCTGCCTGGAGCAGAGGGCCTGGACTGAGCATTGCCTGAGGTCATTGTGCTTTCAAGGCTTTGGATACAGCTGATGGCAGAGGAAAGGAGGGGAATCACCCAGAGCTCCAAGCAGGCCACAATGATTTATGGCAAGGAAAGGGGGGGGAGAGAAATGGCAGTCTGAGATACAAGAGGGGGCGAATACTTTTCTCTGAGTGACATGAAAAGAGGTGAACATTTGGATAATTGAGAGGTTGAATGCTGGGGGCCAGTACAAGGAGTTGAATGCTGTGGGAGAGGGGAGAAGCAGTTAAATAGCTCCCTGCGTAAATTAGTGTGGTTGCTATGTTAGTCCACTTGAATGCACAAAAACAAAGGTTAACAAATAAAAGCAAAAACAAATATATAAGGCAATACCTTTTTGTTGAATTTAGTCCAATAAAAAAAGGTATCACTTTATATATTTATTGGGTTTTTAATTTGTTAGCCTTTATTTCTGTATCTTCCTGAAGCCAGCAATGCAAATTGGACTATCTGGCCCCTTATCCACCCTAATGTCCGTGCTGCAGCAGTGTGAACCGACCATGGCTAGAGTGAAGGGAATAACAGGATAGAGAGATGGCCAGGTTAGAGGGTTGTATGAGCACCGTGTAGGAATTTTGTGTCTGAAATAGCATGGCAGGAGTGAAGGAGCCAGGGATTGTGATAGGAGTTCTAAATAACTGGAGAAAAGGCCAGTATAGAGGTTCAAATAAGCCAGAGGAGAATGGTGCCTATGAAAGAAAGTTTTGAGGTGGTGATGGCGCAGGTTCAGAAAGCCAGAATAGCATCAGGGGTAGGGAGGGGTGGGACAGAGGTAGTGGTGAGAGTGCGTATGAGAGAGGCCAAGGTGAGGAAGGGAGAGGGAAAGTGACAGAATTAGTAAGGGATGGGGGGTGGAGTTTGAGGATGATGACAGCCAGAGCTGAATGTGGAGGGGAAGGGAAAGAGGGAAAGAGAGAGAAAGTGGTGGTGAGGGGAGTATGACAGCCAGAGGGGTAAAGATATTGAAAGGGTGAGAAACAGAGATGGTTATTAGGAGAGGGGAAGACTTTGAGAGAGACAGCAGTGATGGCAGAGAAATGTGTAAAAACCCAATAAGGGTGATGGTGGAGGATGTATGAGAGAGAGCTATAGAGAGGTATAGGAGAGACAAAAAATGGGAGAGAGGCCAGGAAGAGAGAGATAGAGGGCAGGTTGGAGGCAGGGGAAAGAGAAAGGTGGTGGGGCAGGGGGGATAGTGGTGCTGGCCAAAGGGAAGGGTAGGTGAAAGGAGATAGACAGTAGAGTAGGAGAGAGCAGTAGAACAAAGAGGATGTCAGGGGGAAAATGGTGCTGAACAGAGGGTGAGAAGGAAGCAAAAGTAACACAAGGTATGGGGTTAGGAGATGTTATGTTAGGGGCAGCCAAGCCCTGTCGACATTTTAAGGGGGACTGGGGGATATTATGCTGGGGCTACCATTAGTGAACTGGTAAGGACAGGGTAGGGGGGATTGAGGGAGAGACAGAAATACATTGGACAGTGCTTGAGGGGAGGAGACCTGGTAGAAAATGGTGGAGGCAGAGTGGGAGGATGGCGAGAGATTGATGAGGCAGGGCTGGGGAACTGAAATAACTTGGGAACAGGATGGGAGGATAGATAGACTTGGGACAGGGTGAAGGGAAAGCAAGAGAGACTGGTAGGAAGATTGAGAGAAATGGATGGGGGAAATTGAGAAAGACTAGCAGGGATAGAGGAGACAGAGAGGCTGGAGGGAACAGGGTGGGAGATTTCAGGAAACATGAAGGATTTTGAGAGACTGATGGGTACAAGGTGGAACTGAGAGAAGAACCGGTTGAAATGTGGTGGGTGGAATGAGAAGAGAACACTGGTGCGGGGATTGAGAGAGAGGAATTCTGGTAGGGTTGAGTAGACGGGAGGAAGCCCCCATCTCTTGAAAACACAAGGCTCTTTGGTAATGTGCGTTCTGATTCCTTGGCTCTTGGTGCTGAAGGGTTGGCCAGCCCTGTAATATTTGGTAAAATACAGAGTAATTACAAATGCATCATTTCTTCAGCAAGGACAGGTAAGTGCTTTCTCAATAGCAGTTAAACAACCTGGACATTTTGGAAGAGGGGAAAAATGCCTGATAAAGAAAAGGATAAGTGCAGTAGACCTGTGGTTCTCAACCTAGTTTCTCAAGACTCATTGGGCTAGTCTGTTTTTCAAAATATCCACAATAAATGGTGCATGCAAGATATTTGTAGGCACAGTCTCCATTGTATGCAAATATATAGTGGGGTAGATTTTTAAAAGTACGCCTGCGCGTACTTTGTTCACCACACCAGGCGGCAAACGAGTACACCGGATTTTAATAGATATGCGCGTAGCCTTTAAATCCGGGGTCGGCACGCGCAAGGCTGTGCAAAATCGGCAGCCTGCGCTCGCTGAGCACGCAGACTCCCTCCGAGGCTGCTCCGAAAATCGGAGCGGCTTCGGATGGAACTTTCCCTTTCACACACCCCCGCACCTTCCCTCCCTTACCCCACCCCCCTCAGCCCTATCTAAACCCCCCCCCCCCCCCCCCACCACCTTTGTTTGACAAGTTACACATGCCCGAGGCCTCTGGAACCCCGCCCCCGGATGACGTGCCGCCGTGACAATGCACCCCTGACAACACCCTTAGGAAAGCCCCGGGACTTTACGCGCACTGCCGAGCCTATTCAACATAGGCTCGCGCGTACAGGGGGAACTTGGGGCAGGTTTTCGGGGGGTACGCGCGTATCTTACACGCGTATCCCTTTGAAAATCTGCCCCATTGTGCATATTCACTGTAGATCTTCTGAAAACCAGATTGGCCAGGTAGATGCCAAGGAACTGGGTAGAGAACCACTATACTAGAAGTCTTATAGAAGGAATGGAAATGATAGGGCTGAGTCCTGATTCATTCAACTCATATAAATGTGAAGATAATATATTTAACTGGGAGTAATACAGTTTCTAGAGGAAATTGGGTAGTCTGCATACAATGCAAAATGTATTTATTGCCATAGTACCATTAGCATAGCAGAAACCAACAAATTGCAACTTAGCCCTAACTGTTGCCTTTCAATGAATGTGCTTTGCCCAGTGACTCTTCCTCTTGGCATCCCCATACTTCGTGTTCTCCGTGGACAAGCAAGAACAAATAACATCCACAGAAGTAGGGCGATGTCACATTACTTTGCCATTGTGGAACATGTTCCCACAAGCCGTGTGAGTCTCCTCAGTCTGTAGCACTGTCCAGCTTTATTATCTCGGTTTAACTTATCTCAAGTAAATCATTTTGGGGAGTTCACAAAGAGTGGATATAATCCACCTTTTCTGGAGTTGTGAACAAAGAACATGGAAAAAGGATCTCCCAATCTCTGAAGGGGGAAAAAAAAAAAAGGTGCACATTTCTCAGGTTTCTGTTGAAAAGTATTACCAATTAGTATGGCTCAAATGTATGATTTAAATAGAGGGATTCGGTATATCTTGCAGCAATATATTCACAGCAAGAGAATGTCCTTTTTAATGTTTTATTTCATAGCCACACTGTATAAATATATACATACTGAAAATTCATTGTATAAAATCTGTACATTTTGTGTACACACTTTACAAATTACCAGTCAAAAGACAGACAATTGCTTGTTCATGGAGTGGGGGGATGACCCTACCATTACACATAAATACCATAATGTTCTAAGATGGTAATCTGATGTGTTCTTTTGCGTAGCGGAATTGTATATTCTTGAAAACCTTTATTCCATCAAAGCAAAAAGATGCTTTGCTTTTACATTCTGTATTTCCCTCTCTATAATCCCCCACTCCATACAGGATGCCTGGGCAATGCTAGTGCCCTCACCAGTCATCCCAAGGATGAAGGCATCTTCCCCTCCACCACCAAGACTAGCCCCCACCGGGCCTGTGTGCGGCAGGGGTTTACAGCACAGTAGTGGCACTGGTCCTTCCTTCTTCAGCTCCAGCATGTGATCTCTATAACAACAGCTGAACGCTGCTGGTCCTGCTGCACAAGAGACTGAAATACAAATCTCCAGCCTTATGACCGATGCCACCGAACCAGATCCTTTTCCCATTTATTTTATTGCCTTTGACTTTCAAACCCAGCCCCAAGCAACTTTGCAAAGCAAGCACTGGGAAGCAAATATTGGAACCAGCAATGATGACATCTTCCACGGCCATATCTACGCCTTGCACGCATGTCAGGAGTCACTGTGCAGATCCAAACCATCATGCAGCAGCATACCCATGACCATTAATGACAGGTCGGAGCTGTCTGCAGAGTGCCGTTTTTCACCAGTGGCTGACTGGTGTCTGTATGGCACATTTTCTTCATCCCATAACCATTATGCTGTGAGAGATGCAGGGGCAAGTTTTTGGATTAGTTTATTGAGGGCTGTAATCTTCTCCTCCAGGACAAAGTTCTTTTTCTCAGCATTTTTTTGCCTCTGCTCCGTAACTTGCAGAGCCTTCATCAACTGTGCATTTTCCACATACAAGTCTTTCAGCAACAGATCTGATTTTGCATTCTTTTCCAGCTAAAAAGAAAAAAAATATTCCATCATCTCTATTTGTCTTATGGCTTACCCTATTTTCCAAATCAGGTAAAAACACCATGCAGTTCCTCTGAAAATCTCCTATGTCTAATGATACAATCAGAGGTCTAAGAGACTATTATATAACCTATTCACTCTTTATTGCTAACAGCACGTTTATAAGCAGTAATTATTTATAACATGTAGATCACTTACGGATCATGTGCCTATGATATTAATCACACTATATGTACAAACATATGTGACAATGTTCAAAAATCATACATTCATCCTGTATAAAATGAACCCATAACCCTCGCATTCATACATTACCCTCCATTCATACCATGTAACTAACATGCCCACTCACACCAAACTCTCATAAAATCTATTCATCAAGAGAAGATCCCCCAAACATATGCTAAAATGATTTTACAGAATTGTGTTGGACAATACAAATGTTATTATAACTTATCCAATATGCTTCTATTTTCTCATGTTCTCAACTTCTTAAACTCTCAGGTTCTTGAACTTCTGACGAGAGCCTCATTTCACCCTCTGCTAGGGCTTCATCAGGGGAATTACTGAGAAAATTCCATCCTAATTCACTCCTGCAAAACACATTCCTATGTTTCTCCAACTTCTTCAAACATTTTCATGAATCACCACGTCCATAAGAGACCACATGTCATATACCCATTCATCTATACCCATTCATCTATACCTTCACATAAGTGTGTCACCAATGTGTTTCTCACACTATCAAACATAATCACCAGAATTTTCAACACGCTGCCAGAGTCGATAAAGTCAGAACCTCAACACTGATTTCCGTTTACAACCCATTTCTCTGCGATTGTTACCTAATGCCGCTCCACGACGTTAAGGGACACACACCCAACGTCCCTACGTGTGAAGACATAAGTGATCTACATGTTATAAATAATTACTGCTTATAAACATGTGTTGTTAGCAATAAAGAGTGAATATGTAAATAATAGTCTCTTTGACCTCTGATTGTATTATTACCCTATTTTTCCACATGAACCTCAGGATTGCATCCTGGCTAACCCCATGCGTACTGAAGAAAATAGAGAGAGAATTCAGTATCAAGAAGATCGAAGCCTTTTGTGCATTGGATGCTGTGTCAACAAAACAGAGTGAAAAATTTCCACGTCATATGAATTTCAGGCACCGAAATAGGCAAAATGCATCTTCCTGAAAATGATACTAAATAAGACAGATAGAGAAGGAGCTAGCTGCACCACAAAAAATTACATTTGTATATATCAGGGATAGGCAACTCCAGTCCTGGAGTGCCATAAAACTGGTCTGTTTTGCAGGACATCCACAATGAATATGCAAGAGCTTTATTTGCATAACATGGAGGCAGTGCATGAAAATATACTTTTATATATTCATTGTGGATGTCCTGAAAAACAGACCAGTTTATGGCATTCCAGGACAGAGTTGCCTACCCCTGATATATATATCATTTTTTGGGAGGTGCAGCTAACTTCCTTTTTCTGGGCTATGATGCCTGCCAAAGTCCACTCCCAATCCCCTCAGTGCCAAAATAGTGGGAGAAGCATCTGGAGTCATGCTTTCATTTGTAGCAGCTAGATATTGTGCCCCTGAGTCACCTGCTGAACCCTCCCTCTGAAATCTGGCAAGAGGACTCAAGCTGTGACTACCTTTTAAACCTGTGCATGGCTGGTAAGGTACCAATGTTCCATCGAAGTTGAACTTTGTTTATTCCTGCAGCAGCTCCTGCAACATGTTCAGTCCCAGGCCTGCCACTTCCCCCCCCCCCCCCCCATAGGCTCTGCTTCTATTGACTTCCAAGCTGCGTATCACTGCAGGAGTCACAAGCACTTACCTGCTCCTTCAGCTGATTCACCTTCTCCCTGAAGCATCATACGTACATTTCTTCAGATTCATTTCCACCTCCAGCATCCTCTCCTCCATCCTCCTGAGAAGTTTTTCATTCTCTTCCTGCAATTAGACATGGCTCAAATTGTGCAACAAAGTCAGAACTCCAAAGTAGCCGTCCTGCCTCCACCTCCAAACAGCACACAAATGAACAACTAAAGGCACCATAAGAATGTTCTGGGAAAAGAGGGGGTGTGCTCTGCCTAAAATATTTTTTTATTCAAATTTCCCCAAAAGAATTTGGATGGTGTGAAAACAACTTGCCCACAATTCCCCAATTATTAACTAGATATGTGTCCTTTTTAGAAAAACATAGCATCAGGGGCAGTGAAACACCTCCTTTTTAGTTGCAGGGGGAGGGAGGCAAACCCTTATCCCATTTCCTCCCTGTCTCTTATGGCCCTGACCCCTCCCACTACACTCCCTTTTTCCCCATGCCCAAACCTCCCCCTGTCTCTCTCTCTCTTCCCCCCTGTCCCTGACACCATCTTCTCTTTTGTCCTTTCTCTCCTATCTCCCCCCAATCTAGACTCAGAGTCTGACTAGCAGCTGTTATAAAACCCCATCCCCTGAAGTCAGCACTATCCCTTAGCCCTTTCTCATCTTTATTCTTTTCTATGCTGAGCAACAGCAAGAAGAGAGCAGTGGTGCCTCTGGGCCGCATCCTTTTTCCTCATGGCCCGGCTGCCGCTTTGAGCCATGCAGTTGTAGAGTATTCCATGCAGTTCAAAGTGGCAGTTGGCCAGGAGCTGCAACAAGGAGGGACCAAGGCCAAGGAACCTCTGCTCTCATCCTTCTACTGATCAGTGCAGAAAGGAGGAGGGGAGTTAAAATGCACCATTGGACAGTTGCTTCCTGCCTATCCAACCCAGCCCCAGATCTCCTGCAACGATTACATGGGCAGAGCCAGATCTTGCAGCCCTTTCTGCAGCATTGCTATGCTGCCCTTCCCAAAATTGGCCCACCCTGTTTCAATACATATGATATGAATTGTATATTTGAGCTAAAGTTACAGCACTTCACACAAAAAAATGTATGCATTATCCATAAAAAAAAAATGGTAATAGCCAGTGCTTAACCTACCAAATATCTACTTGGAAAAACAAGAAGATACACCATTTCAGTCAAAAGTAAATTCATTAATGTGGCTCACTGACAATTCCTGATGAAGGCTCCAAAGCAGCAGTGAAATGCTGGTGAGCTACTAACAAATACATTATCTTTTTTTCTCCATCAACAAGTGGGGTGAATTAGCCATGAAAATAGGTGACATCATCCGACAGTACCAAACGGACCCTTATCTCAACTCATAGAGCTTTTGCTCTACTGAGCATGTGTGGGAGTTTCTATTTATTTATTTATTTATTTATTTTTAGATTTTTATATACCGGTGTTCCTATATGAAATAAAGATCACATCGGTTTACATTGAAACAGAACATGAAAATTGCCAAAAGGCATTACATAGAACAAGGTTATGAAACTTGGAACAGTGTACATAAGTTCAAAATTTAACAGTAACGTTGTAACATTGATGACCAAAAGATAAAGGAGAAAAAAAAAAAAAAAAGACTTAAACAATTAAGTTGACAGGTCTTATTGAGCATAAAAATTATAACGTATAAGTTGAGAAAGTCTCAAGTGTCCTGCAGCAAGAGATTAGATTACCGAAGTAGGTAGTGGTATGGAAAATGGGGGTTTGTGAAGAAGATATGTTCTTGCTGGTTGGAGGGGAAAAAATGATGATCATGGTCCTGGAAAAGCTTGGCTAAAGAGCCAGGTTTTAAGTTTTTTTTTTGAATGAAGAGTGGCAGAACTCAAGCCGAATGTCTGGTGGGAGCGCATTCCACACAGGCATTGTCTCTTAAGCCTTTCAATCTTTTTTTGTCCAAGCATCAGATAGACATGTAACTCTTTTCTTAG
Organism: Rhinatrema bivittatum; assembly: GCF_901001135.1. NCBI lineage: Eukaryota > Metazoa > Chordata > Amphibia > Gymnophiona > Rhinatrematidae > Rhinatrema > Rhinatrema bivittatum. The sequence goes on along the minus strand of NC_042617.1, from coordinate 255,324,514 downwards.
TGATATCTGTTGGTATTTCAGGTTTTCAATTTTTGTGTTGCCTCGCTGCCTCAGAAGCTCCCCAAACAGCTCCCCAAAAAGCAAAAAAAAGGTTTTCATCACAGGATGTTTTGAAGCAGGAAGCCCACTATTAGTTGCTTCAAGGACTGTATATACAGCAAGAAAATGTCCATTACAGATGAGCACAACATCTGCTACCACTGTCTGGGACCACACCATGACCAGGCAAATTGTTATTGTAAGTTGGGGCCCTTAGCGAACCATTCCACCCAATCCCAGGCCCCACCTTAATCCAAAAAGTAGAGAAAAATAATAGAATCATGGAAGTCTTAATATACAAGTTCACCACATTCATTTCTTACCCTGGGAAGCTGGTCAGATAACCCTAAACAAGAATTCTAAGCCTCATCTAACATTAGTATCACCTGAAGTTTAGTTGCTTCAGAAGTCTTTGGCTAATTGAATTCTTTGGTAGGGGTTCCGCTGTGCTGCCAAGACACTTTTTGGTTCTCAGCACTTTATTTATTTTTATTTAAATTTCTTTTAATATACCGATGCTTCAAGACAAGGTCTTATCGTACTAGTTTACAATGAAACTAGGGAAAAACCAATTAACAATATATAGAAGGTAAAAAGTTACATTAAACAAGGGGAATAAACTTGGGCATTGGAAGATAGGAAAGATTCAAAATAATACAACTGGAGAGTACCAAAATGGTAACGAGACAAAAGTAAATTAACAAATGGAATTTAACAAAAGGTTGCTGAATTCGGCTTTGAGAGTTCCTCAACACTTCCTGTTGCAGTCTTACTGATCTTCCTGTTGAGCTGCTGTGCTGCTGTTTTTTATATGTGGTCATTGTGGGCAGAGCTTAGCTTGCCATCATTGGTATCTAGTTCATGATTGGCTATTCTTTGGTTGCTAGGCAGCTCTGGCCAGTTCATGATATATGTCCACACTTTCTAGATACACAATTGGTTTGTCTGACTCCAGGGGATGCCTGGTTATATCTGAATGCATTGTCAAGCTCTCATTGGTTTCAGTTCAATGTAGACCTTATTCAGTTTTCATGGACCCTATTCATCAACAATACTTTGCATCCGTGCCTTAGGTGTTGAGACATTTTCATGTACTGTGCAGAATTCTATCTATTCTCATAGTCTTGTCAGCACTGAACCGGTAGATATAGTATACTTGGATTTTCAGAAGGCGTTTGACAAAGTCCTCATGAGAGGCTTCTAGGAAAAGTAAAACGTCATGGGATAGGTGGCGATGTCCTTTTGTGGATTGCAAACTGGCTAAAAGACAGGAAACAGAGAGTAGGATTAAATGGGCAATTTTCTCAGTGGAAGGGAGTGGACAGTGGAGTGCCTCAGGGATCTGTATTGGGACCCTTACTGTTCAATATATTTATAAATGATCTGGAAAGAAATACGACGAGTGAGATAATCAAATTTGCAGATGACACAAAATTGTGCAGAGTAGTTAAATCACAAGCAGATTGTGATAAATTGCAGGAAGACCTTGTGAGACTGGAAAATTGGACATCCAAATGGCAGATGAAATTTAATGTGGATAAGTGCAAGGTGATGCATATAGGGAAAAATAACCCATGCTATAATTACACGATGTTGGGTTCCATATTAGGTGCTACAACCCAAGAAAGAGATCTAGGTGTCATAGTGGATAACACATTGAAATCGTCGGTTCAGTGTGCTGCGGCAGTCAAAAAAGCAAACAGAATGTTGGGAATTATTAGAAAAGGAATGATGAATAAAACGGAAAATGTCATAATGCCTCTGTATCGCTCCATGGTGAGACCGCACCTTGAATACTGTGTACAATTCTGGTCGCCGCATCTCAAAAAAGATATAATTGCGATGGAGAAGGTACAGAGAAGGGCTACCAAAATGATAAGGGGAATGGAACAACTCCCCTATGAGGAAACACTAAAGAGGTTAGGACTTTTCAGCTTGGAGAAGAGACGACTGAGGGGGGATATGATAGAGGTGTTTAAAATCATGAGAGGTCTAGAACGGGTAGATGTGAATCGGTTATTTACTCTTTCGGATAGTAGAAAGACTAGGGGACACTCCATGAAGTTAGCATGGGGCACATTTAAAACTAATCGGAGAAAGTTCTTTTTTACTCAACGCACAATTAAACTCTGGAATTTGTTGCCAGAGAATGTGGTTCGTGAGTTAGTATAGCTGTGTTTAAAAAAGGATTGGATAAGTTCTTGGAGGAGAAGTCCATTACCTGCTATTAAGTTCACTTAGAGAATAGCCACTGCCATTAGCAATGGTTACATGGAATAGACTTAGTTTTTGGGTACTTGCCAGGTTCTTATGGCCTGGATTGGCCACTGTTGGAAACAGGATGCTGGGCTTGATGGACCCTTGGTCTGACCCAGTATGGCATTTTCTTATGTTCTTATGTTCTTATGCCTTCTGATCACAACCTGCTTTCTTGGGTATGACATTCTAAAAGAATCTAAACTCATCTTCTCTAGTACTCATGTTCTTCCCCCACCCTTTTGTGGTTTTTTTAAGTTTCTATAAGTTTGTTCTAAATAATACAACAGAAAGCTTGTAGTCAAATAAAAACAGCAAAAGGCAAAGAGAGAAGTAAAAACATTAATTTTTCTAAATTGTGTTTTAAATTCTGCCCTATTACCTGACCTTATCTTTAAAACCTATGTAAAAATCTATTCTATTTCTAAATAAAATATCTATAAGTGACCCCCTACTAACCATTTACATTACCACTGTGATCAAATGTTTCTCTGTGCTTCCAAAAGAACAGGACCTGGAAAATGGAGGAACTGCATAATTCTCTGAAGAGACGCAGCTGGTCCTCCTCCTGGAGTGGAGCCTTGTCATGTACCCCGGGTGCTAAGTTGAGCACCCGGGGTATACTCCTCAAAACCCTCCCTCCATCCTTTACTGGAGTAGGCCAGGTCCTTGGAGTTGAGTAAACATAAGAAGGCACGCAGCTCGGGTCCTTCAAAGGAGTAGCAGCATCACTCTTTGGAGCCAGTGGCACAATTGGCAACAAAAAAACATTGAATCTCAGTGCTATCAATGCAGTTGATGCTGCATCGAGCCCCAGTGTTGTCAGTGCATAAGGCTTCAGCGTCTTTGATGCATCAGACCCCAGAGTACTCGACGCATTGGACATCACTGGCATTGATGTTTCCTCCATCTATGCCTCATGCATTTGAACAAGCTGCTGCCCTGTCAACACACTGGACCACAGTGCTTCCCACACAGTTCTTCACTAAATCACCATACATTTAGGAGGTTTTTCAGGGGCAGAAGGAGATATGCTTCACTTACTTCTACTAATTTCTAGGGTAATGATCCCATTAAAGTTATTGGAGCAAGGCTCATGCCTAGAAACACCAGATCCCATTTGATGTGCAGGAAGAGTCCATCCTGGATTCAGAAGAGGATGATCTACCTCTAATGCCCAGCCAAAGGGCACAGTAGCTCTTAGACCAAGTGGCAGAGTTGGTGAAGACTTTCTTTACCTCTCTGGTGGCTAAAGACAAAGAGGGTATTCTTCAACCTCTCCTCTCTAGGATATAAGATTTACTCCCACAAGAAGGCATTCCACCAACACCTGACTGAATGGGAACTCTATCAGTCCCCCTGTAGGATGGTTCTAATCCTCACCATTTGCTTGCAGCAAAGTCTAGTCAGTTGGAGGATGCCCACCAGGAATATATCCCCCACATTTAAATACACTCTTCCTAGGCAACCAAGGACCCCTCCCTCAGTCACCTACTTCATCATTGGGGTCCTGGATTAGCATTCTCTCCACTCTCGGATCTGAGGAAGTTCAATGGTAATACCCTCCACTCCCCTTTCCCAGAACACTCATCTCCACTTGAGGACCTCTTATACTCCAAGTTTTGGACAAGTTGGGCAAGGCACTTGGAGTTAGCATCCACAAATACAAAGACCCTCACACAGAAGTCTTCCATATTCTCTAGATCCTAGACACCCTGACGGGGCAGCAGCTGTTCTCATCCATGCTATCCTGCAAGAATTACAAACAAGAATGTGGGAGAATATGATTTCTTGTGCCCCAGTAGCAAGGAAATTGGACTTCAAGTATAGAGTCCAGAAGACTAGAAACATACATAGAAACATAGAAATGACGGCAGAAGAAGACCAAACGGCCCATCTAGTCTGCCCAGCAAGCTACGCACTTTATCCATTTTTTTTCCCTTTTTCTCTCTCCCACCTGTTACTATTGGCTTCCAGTACCCTCCAGCCCTAATTCCCCTCCACCCCACCACCAATTTAGAGAGCAGTGCCGTATCTGCATCCAAGTGACATCCAGCTCAATTAGGGGTAGCAACCGCTGTAACAAGCAGGCCACACCCTTGCCCCATACTCTTACCCACCCCTGTTTTTATTTTTTTTTTGGAGATAGCAGCCCTCCATCCTTCCGCTCCATGAAGGTGGAACACTAACTACTGGCCACTGGCATCCCGCTCCGTGAATGCCTCTGTGGCTACTGCCGCTCCGTGCAGTGTTTGAATGCCTCCACTTTATTCACGCCCTCTAGACTTGATAGATCCACAGTGTTTATCCCACGCCCCTTTGAAGTCGTTCACAGTTTTAGACTTCACCACTTCCTCCGGAAGGGCATTCCAGGCATCCACCACCCTTTCCGTGAAGAAATACTTCCTGACATTGGTTCTTAGTCTTCCTCCCTGGAGCCTCAGCTCGTGACCTCTGGTTCTGCTGATTTTTTTCTGACAGAAAAGGTTTGTCGTTGTCTTTGGATCATTAAAGTTTTTCAAGTATCTGAAATTCTGAATCATATCACCCCTGCTCCTCCTTTCCTCCAGGGAGTACATATTTAGATTCTTCAATCTCTCCTCGTATGTCATCCGATGAAGACCCTCCACCTTCCTGGTCGCCCTTCTCTGTACCGCTTCCATCTTGTCCTTGTCTCTTTGTAGATACGGTCTCCAGAACTGAACACAGTACTACCAGGTGAGGCCTTACCAAGGACCTGTACAAGGGGATAATCACTTCCCTTTCTTACTCGATATTCCTCTCTCTATGCATCCCAGCATTCTTCTGGCTTTTGCTATCGCCTTTTCGCATTGTTTCGCAGACTTCATATCATAGACACTATCACCCCAAGGTCCCTCTCCTGCTCCGTGCACATCAGCCTTCCCCCCCCCCCCCCCATCGAATACAGTTCATTCGGATTTCCACTCCCCATATGCATGACTTTGCCACTTCTTGGCATTGAATCTCAGCTGCCATATCTTTGACCACTCTTCCAGTTTCCTTAAATCCCGTCTCATTCTCTCCACTCCTTCCGGCGTGTCCCACTCTGTTGCCAGATCTTAGTGTCATCCGCAAAAAGACAAACCTTACCTTCTATCCCGTCCGCAATGTCGCTCACAAAGATATTGAACAGGACCGGTCCCAACACCGATCCTTGCGGTACACCACTTAAAACCGCTCTCTCTTCAGAGAAAGTTCCATTTACCATCACGCATTGTCTTCTATCTGTCAACCAGTTTTCAATCCAGGTCACCACCTCGGCACTCACTCCTAAGCTTCTCGTTTTATTCACCAGTCTCCTGTGCGGAACCGTATCAAAAGCTTTGCTGAAATCCAAGTAGATGACATCGAGCGCTACAGATTTCAGAGTACTGTGGTTGCCTTAATCAAGCAGTTTTAGTGAAGTCAGCTCTAAAAAGAGCAAAGAAAATAATATTTTCAAACACTCCACCAGGGAAAGAATCCTGGACAATTTTGGTAAAAACATGTTCCAGAACTTCATACTTAATGCATGCATTTCCACTCACCAGTTTTACATGGTTCAATATTTACATCACTGCATTCAAAAACTGAAGCCCTTACTTCTTGCATACCCACAGCTACTACTAGATGAGGAAGAGTATATATGCCATCTTATTTAATCAGTTTATGAGGTGTTTGATACAATGGCCCGCTACTCATCAGCTTCCATCAGAACAAGCCGAATAGCTTGATTGAGAGCCAGCAGTTTGTGTGATGATGTCAATGATGTCAACGGTAAGCTAGTGGATATTCCCTGCTTGGGAGATCATCTTTTCAGAAATAAACTCAAGAAAAATGGTTGCTTAAATTAAGGAACGAGAAGTGCAGGCCAAATTTTGTCGATCCAAAAGTTCCAATTAACAGAACAGTGGAGTTCCAGAACTCCACTGTTCTGTTAATTGTACTATTCCAATACAGAGTAGGGGATACAGAGTAGGGGTCCCCCAACACGGACCCCATGTTTCGCCCACTGGCTGCATCGGGAGGGAAACACCGTTAAATCAAGTGTTCTGTAACAATAAATATAAATGCATTTAAACACGGATCAACAACAACAAAGGGTAAAGCCGACAAACAAATAGCTTGTATAATAGTTTCACAATAAAGTCAAACAATCAAAGGCTAAATGAAACATACCTTATCAATATGTGGAAACAGAGTTGCAGGGAGTGCACTGAAGTTACAGTGCAACCAGGATTTAAACACCACGAACATTTTGGCACGGATAGGCTCAACCAATCACTGCGTGAGAATGGGTAGCCAATCAGAACAAGGCAGGTAAGTACACAGAACAGGGAATACTCTCAGGTGAAGTAGCTCCACTCAAGGTCGCAATTAAGTCCATTTGGAGCTACCATGTCCAAGAGATAGATCCACTTTTGTTACCTTCTAATCAAAATGTCAGAAAAATTTCCTCCCCGCACCGGAGGGCAGTCCCTCCCATTGGGCGAAACACGGCCCCCTACTCTGTATTGGAATAGTACAATTAACAGAACAGTGGAGTTGCCATATGATTACATATTAAATGAAATTTTGGATCGACAAAATTTGGCCTGCACTTCTCGTTATTTACATTAACTGTTTAAAGTGCAGCACTAGCTCGTTTGGCATTTGGAATGCTTAAATTAAGGAGCAATATTTGACAGTCAAGATATATTCAATGGGGCAAGTAGGCCCTGTTTTGCTTATAAGCAGTTTTACATCCAGAGATGCCCCTTCAGGCAATTCCAGTAGTACCAAGCTCTGCCTCTGCTTCCACAGCAACAAGAGATTCTATCTTGAAGCCAGCAGCGCCAATCAAAAGCAATTCAACAAATAATGTTCATATTTTAAATAAATGTATTTCTAAAAAAATGTTTAGACCATTAGTGTTCACCCATTTTTATTTTTATTTTTATGTGTTTGTCTGATTGACAACTGTGAATCTTTATTGTACCCCACCCTGAACATTGGAAGGGTGGGTAATACATTTTTTAAATAAAGTCTAGCCCAAGCCTAGACCAAGACCAGCACGCATCCTCTCTAATATGGTGGGAGAATTCACCTCTACCTGGATGAATAGGCAAGATCACCAAGGACCGCTAGATTCTCAAGATTGTAGAGCCTGGTTACAGCTTGCATTTCTCCCGAGTTCCCATGTTTCCTCATTGTCCAGCCTTAAACTGAATCTGTCTCACTCAGTGCAGCTCTGCCTGAGATGGGGTTGCTACCACACAGCAGGCAATAGAACCTGTCCCGCCCAATCAACATGGCCAGGGTTCTTCACCTGCTATTTTCTTATCCCCAAGAAATCCTGGAGATTGAGACCAATCCCGAATTTAAGAAATCTGAACAAAAATCTACTTCAAGAGAAATTCAAGATGAACTCCTATCACAGGATTCTACCTTTCATCCCTGGAACTGAAAGAAACCCTATGCTCAAATACCCATTCATCCCTCCCACTAGCATTATCTACACTTTGTGGTAAAATGTTCTCATTACCAGTATCGGGTACTTCCCTTTGATCTGTCAACTGCTCCAAATACTTAGCTCACCTCCATCATCAAGTCATCTGTGTCTTCCCTTACCTGGAGGACTGGCTAGTGACCATGACTTCCAAGGAAGGAGTGCTGACCTCCCTTCAGCTCCTACAATCATTATGAATTTCGAAAAAAATTAACCTTAATTCCATCTCAGAGAATTAAATTCCTCAGAGCACGGCTACAGGAGAGACCATTTTTTCCGACAGATCAAGTAAATATCTTGGATTCCTTGTTCATAAGTTGCTGAACACAGATCAAATACAGCCAAGGAAATGGCGGCAGCAGTTCATTTACCATCACTAACCCACCTCCACATACGCTTCCTTCAATGGGTCCTCTGACTTGACTACTTTGGTGAATGTCTCACAGGAAACGAAACAAACTTTACTGGTGGCTAGATCCCTATTCCTTACAGAAGGAGGAAATACTCTACTTCCTCACCAGGTCACATTAGTGACAGACACAAGATTTGGGAGAAACCAAACGTGTCCCTTCCGAATCAATGAAACTTGGTCATTAGCAGAGAAGCAGTTTTAGATCAACCTTCAGATATGCCTTAATGACTTTTATGCATCTCCTTGAAGGAAAGAAAATTCTCATTTAAACAGTCAAACAAGTAGCCATGTTCTATGTCAGCAAGGAGGCAGGAGGTCATGGACCCTCTGCCAAGAGGCGATAAAAATATGGGAATGAACATGCAATTATCTGCAAGCAACCTATCTTCTGAGAATCACCAATATATTAGTAAACCACCTCAGTAGGACATTTCATCCGCATACATGGTCCCTGTAACAGTCAGCAGCCAACGGACTGTTCAATCTTTGGGGACATCCCTCCATTGACCTCGTCACGTCAGAAGAAAACAGAAAAATGGAAAGTTTTTGTTCCATTCTTCCCAGTGAACTTAGATCTGCACAGGACACTTTTCTGCTCAACTGGAATGCAGATCTCAAGCACACGTTTCCACTAATAGCTAGGATGTTACACAAAGCATTCAAAGACTGGGCCCATGTGATTCTTATTGCACCAGACAAGCGTGGTTGGTGTGCCTTGTACCTCAGCTCTCTGATCCCTCTCAGAAAACCTTTAACTAGGAGAGTTTATGGCTTTAAATGGAAACAGTTCTCTGCCTGGTGTCAACAAAGCTCCTTGGATCCATTCCCACCTCAGCAGTGAGAGTATATTTATTTACTTAGACTTTATATTCCACGTTTCACCACTTCAAAGCAGATTACATTCTGGTACTGTAGGTATTTCCCTATCCCCAGAGGGTTTACAATCTAAGTTTGTACCTGAGGCAATGGAGGGTAAAGTGACTTGCCCAAGGTCCCAAGGAGTGACAGTGGAACTTGAACGCTGGTCTCATTGATTCATAGCCTGCTGCTCTAACCACTAGGCTACTCCTCCACTCCTAATCTCTGTGCCATAGAGACCTACCATATTCCGATTGAGAGTAGGTCATTCTCCACTTATCCTTTGGTATCAAAGTCCATGAAAGGTTTATGGCATACTAAACTTCCAGTTGTCAAAGCACCTGTTCCATGGAACCTTAATGTGGTCCTGATGTAATTTATGAAGCCACCTTTTGAACCACTGGATTTGGCTTCTCTTAAATTTTTCACATGGAAAGCATTATTCCTTGTTGCAATCACTTTAGCCAGAAGAGACAATGAGCTTCAGGCTTTGGTTCATTATTCTCTATATATGCAATTCTTCCACAACAGAGGGGTACTTGGCACCCACCCAAAGTTTCTGCCAAAGGTGGTCTCAGTTTTCCATATTAATCAAACCATCAGGTTACCTACTTTCTTCCTGAGGCCATATGCACATAAAGGTGACAAGGCTCTTCATTCCCTAGACTGTAAACGAGCATTGGCTTGTTACAGAAAAAAAAAAACAGCCAAATTGTCAGGCCTCACAACTATTTGTCTCTTATGATCCTAATCAACTGACCCCCAGGGTCTAAATTTTGGGTAGGGGCGGGGTCAATAGAGATCAGGGATTTTAAATTATGGCAGTGGGGGGGAGATGGGGTTTGGGGATACATGCTTTCGGGGCAGAATAGTCTGAGCAGTGGGGAGAAAGTGTGCTGAACCAGGGAGCTATATTTTGGTTCAAGAGGAAGGTGAACACTAAGGAGCATGACATCGCCATGTGAAGATTGCTACTATTTTTTTTTCCATTTCAGGGTGGGGAGGTTGAAGGGATCTATATAGACCCTAGGGAGGGGGACTTTAACCCCTGGGGAAGTGTAAATAAGGGCCAGTTGGCCCTTGAACTAACATTCTGGGAGTACTGGGAGGCTTGTTATCGCAAAGGTTTAGCTGCATGTACCTGAAACACAGTAAAATAGGCTAACCTTTTTCTAAGTCAGCCGCATTATTTTATTTACATTGAATTGCCTATGCATACGCTGCTTTGTACACATTATTTATTTATTTTAAAATGTTTTTATACCGCTTTTACAAACAATGTTTAATCAAAACGGTGTACAGAAGTGTCGTTTTAAACTAAAAATGTAAAAAATAATAAAACTCCCTTTAAAAAATTACAAAGAGGCAGTATTTTGCATGCAAAGCAGCTCATGTCTATAGGGAGAAGAAATCATTTAAAATATCACGTGATACAGACGCTATATGGCGATTTGGCGCAATAAAAGGAATTTAATGCATGATAACACCTTATTGCAGCTTAGTAAATCTAGCTGTAACTTTGTACCTGAGGCAATGGAGGGCAAAGTGACTTGCCCAAGGAAAAAAGGAGCAGCAGGAGAATTTGAATCCTGGCTTACCTGGTTCACAGCCTACTGCTCTAACCACTAAGCTACTCAAGCTCTTGATTTGATAAGGTCACATTCAGGCCGATACAGTACAGTGCGCTCCAGTGGAGTGCACTGTTAACTGGCATTTGGACGCGCGTTTGACGGGTTAGCTTTTCCCTTTATTCAGTAAGGGGTAATAGCGCGTCAAAAACGCGCGTCCAACCTCCCCCCGAAACTAATAGCGCCCGCAACATGCAAATGCATGTTGATGGCCCTATTAGTCATTCCCGCGTGATTCAGTAAGTAAAATGTGCAGCCAAGCCGCACATTTTACTTTAAGAAATTAGTGCCTACCAAAGGGTAGGTGTTAATTTCTGCTGGCTGCTTTTCTGTGCACCCTCCGACTTAATATCATGGCGGTCCCAAAAGTTTAAAAAGTTGCCTGTAAAAATTGCACCTTATTAACTGCAGACGGAGGCTCTCTTTGGCTCAATGCAAATACTAAGTAAATTTGAGAGATTTTGATTATCCCCAACATGCCATGGCTTACAAATGATGTCCATTGCTATCAAGGTATGCACAAAACAAACCCATTTGGAGAAACTGCCCCGGTAAGAAGCTATTTTAATGTTCTGAATGTGATAAAAGCTTCAGAAGTAAATCTGAACTAAGAAAACATGAAATGACCCATACTGGAGGGTCTAGGAGTGAGAGAATCATCAGTTGGTTTTCAGGATATCCACAATGAATATGTAATGAGATGCAATAGAGGCAGAACCCCTGGGATACAGCATGTTGCTTCCCGAATATAGGGTACTGGTTCCCAAACTCAATCTAGTGATTCCACTGTTAGGTTTCCAAGATCTCAACAATGAATATACATCTCCAATTCATATTCATTGTGGAGATCCTAAAAATTTGACTGACCATGGAGTAAATAGGACAAGTTTGGGAAGCTCTGGTCTAGAGTTACCAGATAATTCTAGGGTCATCAGTGACAGTGATTTTGTCCCATTTTTTCTATGGATTAATAGACCTGCTTTTCTCAGAGAATGTGAAACAAGGCAGAGCCATAGTGTGCTTATGGCCAATATGGCCATAGCTATAGACACAGTCACCAAAAGGCACCTCTACCACTGCTATGCTCCAAGAAGAGTCGGTGGGTCCTCAGCAAAAGAGAAAGCAGCTTGGCCCCATCGAAATAGACAGCGTGGTCAGCATGGCCTTAGTAAGTGGAAAAGCAATGTGGCCCCGCTGCTGATTCTGGTGGGGCCATGTTGCTTTTCCACTTACAAAGGCCACACTTACCACGCCATTGATTTCAGCAGGGCCGCACTTCTGAGCAAGGAGGAGGAGAAGCGCGCCCTACAGGAAGTAGTCCAATGCCCCATGGCCAGAGGGACTGAAGAAGGAGACTACTGCTGCCTGCTAAGTCAAGGAGGAAGTGAGTGAGAGAGAGCATGTGTGCTTGTGTGTGGGAGAGAGCATGTTTGTGCACAACTACCCTAGTTACTCTCTGCCTGCTAATCCATGACAATTTCAGGCATCTGGAAATCAAAAGTTCCAAGGTATGGATAACAGGGAATTTTCTGTTTTGCAATATTTTATTGATGTTTGGAAGATTTTTTATATGAGTTTAATGATTGTATGTTATTCTACTCATTAATTGTTTTGAATTATTATTTTTATTGGCATGGTTTTACTAATTTTGTTTTATGAGGAATGGTAATATTTCTGTTTTTTACATTGCTGCAGTGCATACAGAATTTGGCTTATTGCGGTTACCAGTTCAGTTTTTGTCTGTACATTTCTTTTTATTCTGTATGGTCTCTTTATTCTGTATTTGAGGGTCTGTGTTTTGCATCTGTGACTGAAGTGAGTTATTCCATTAGTTTGTAGTTTCTATGTAGGGATCTATAGCAGCTTGGATTGTTCTGTTTTACTATTTTAGGCCTAGTGTAATATTTATAGTGTTAACTTTCATAGGTAGGGTTGTTGCTGTTTGAGTGGCTCTCTGAGGGTCATGCCCATACCCAAGATGCATTACAGTAGGCCTAATACCATATAGGTTCCAAGTATCTCTAGCTTTATTGCAGGGTTTTCTGGTTGGCACCTCAGCAGAGCATGAAGGTATAATATACATACTGTTAAGTGATATTTTTACCTCATAAGACTGTGCTTTGAATGTTCTTTTTCATGTAAAAGCTATTATAAATGAATAATTTTTAATTGTGTGTGAAGAGGGTGTGATGGGGTGAGTGTTGCAGGCTATAAAGTTTTCCTAGAGCAGCTAATACCCTTGAACTGGCCATGGGCATTGCTGTACAAACATTGAACAGAGTCTCCCAACTCGTGGTGTCATGTGTTGTGTAAAGGGGGAGGGTGCAGTTTTTCACTTGGCCATAGGCGCCAAATTGCTTGGCTACAGCTCTGCTTCAAGTCCATACATGCAATGGGCCATAATCAGAATGGGATCCCCTGTCCCTGATGACATGCAGTCATCTGGTAAACCCTGCCGGCCCAGATATGTGACTCAAACATGAATCTCCTGAGCCATGGGTACAAGTTCCTCAATTTTTTGTTTAACACATCTGTAGACTTGCTGATTTTGGTTTCGTGCTGATTTAAAGCAGCAGGTTTGCCCAAAACAATTTTGTATGTAATTTAGTTGAGAGAAAAAATACTCTATTTTCTCCTCTATTTCTGATTTTATTTTGTTCCTGATGAGAACTATGGGTTCTAAGTTTTTGCAAACTCCTCCTATTTAGTCCTCTCCCGATCTAAGCAATGCAGGGTGCTGCTGTGCTTGGGTCACTCTGTAAGTAGCACCCTGCATTGCTTAGATTGGGAGAGGACTAAACAGGAGGAGTTTGCAAAAACTTAGAACCCATAGTTCTCATCAGGAACAAAGTAAAATCAGAAATAAAGGAGAAAATATGAGAGTATTTTTTTCCTCAACTAAATTACATACAAATTTGTTTTGGGGCCATACTGCTGATTTAAATCAGCACGAAACCAAAATCAGAGACAAGGTTGTAGAATCAGTGTAGTTTTCTCCACCCCTTCCCCCTTTCCCCCCTCCCAACAAGGACAATTAAAAATCAGGATCCCTTCTCACCTGCTGGCGGGCTAGCTGCTCCCTGGCCTCATTTGCCAGAGCCTGGAGTCTCTCCTGCAGCTGATGGACTTTCTGTTGTTCATCCGCCAGTTTGAGCTGCAGCTGGACCTGCTGATCTTTAGGCACGGTGTTGGCCAGATTCTCCTTCATTCGCTGCAGCTCCCGCATCTGCTGAGACTGGGCAAGAGCCAATCTGCTCGTGGCTTCTAATAACTGCATGTTGTCGTCATTGTGGGGCAGAGCAAACAATAGGTCAGAACAGATGAGCCGAAACTGTGAATACGTCTTGTGTATGTGTTCTCGGTGAAACTCCAGTTATATCATCAGGAGACAGAAAAAGCTCTAATCCTCAAAATTATGTTTTAAGATTTTCACACTGCACCTCCTTTTTCTAAATACCATGAAGAAAGCCTCAGCAGAACAGTGGGCCCCAGTCTGGTCCTAGAGGATGCCCCCAGCCAGTTGGGTTTTCAGGATGGCCACAAGGAATATTCATGCAATGGAGATTCATAAAATGAAGTCTTATTCATGTTATTGTGGAAATTTTGCAAATCCAGATGGCTGGGTGTGTCCCGAGGACTGGATTGAAAACCAATATGCTAGCAGATCAACTATTCCCGGGTCAGGGACCACTGGTTTAGTATAATTATATGCTCTATATTCAAAACAGACAGGCTGGGCAGTAGTGGTTTTATCCCAGCACATGCACGGACTTCTACTTCCAATCTATTAAGAAAGAACCTGCATGGGATGGGAATAAGACAAGGTACTGCCTTTGCCTGTCCCTTTTGACACAGCTATATAGCCACCCTATTTAAATTAGGCCAGGGCTTCACAAAACTGGCCTTCGGTACCTTCTAGCCAGACGGGTTTTCAAGATATGCACAATGAATATGCATGAGGTAAATTTGCATATATTGGGTGTCCAAAGTATGTGACTATATTCCATGCATATTTATTATGAGTATCATGAAAACCTGACCAGCTATGGAATCACCTGGACATGTTTGGGAAGCCCTGAATTAAGACTAAAGCATTAGTTTCCAAACCTGTTCTTGAAACCCCACAGTCAGTCTGGGTTTTTTTTTCAGGATATCCACAATGAATATGCATGAGCTAAATCTGCATACATTAGAGATCCATTGTATATGCAAGTTTGTGGCTATCCTGACACCCATCTGGCTGCGGGGTTTGGGAATGACTGGACTAAGGAATTCCCCCATGACCACACTGCTACTTCTACTGAGCATCTGAATAATAAATTCACCTAAAAATAATGAAAAGACACAATCCCTACATGAACCATTTGGTTTTTACGACTATTGCCATTATTTGTATTCTGGTTTAAGGAGTATGTCAGATATAATCTCATATTGGCCAGGCGGCAGCTGAATGACAATTTGTTTAAATATTGAGCATCAAAGTTTTACCAGGTGAGGCAATGTTAGTTTTTGTCCTGTTATACATGTAATTTTGTGTCTGTTTTATTGTTACCTACCTCAAACAGCAGAGGCAGGATACAAATAAACAAACCACCTGAAAATACGCAAATAAACTAGGGACCATGATCTGGCTTATTACTGTATATTCCACAGCTCTTTTGCTTGCTTTAATAAGACAAACAGCATATCACCTGATCACTGGGTGCTGGCCAAGCTGTGTAACAAATGCAGAGATGTTCTAATTATTCTTCTGTGCAAATTTTATCTAACAAAATATCAATTCAACTAATTTCTATGAAAAAAAAAAGAGTATGTAGCAATGAAGAGAATACTAAAGCCACCCAGACAATTCCTCAGATCAGCAAATCTCTACTGCACAGACCTGTGAGTAGATCAGCAGAGACAAAAAAATGCCACAGGGCTGGAGTGGAGAGAAGGGGATTTGACGTATGTATCCTTCCAAAGATTGACTTAAAATGCTCAAAGAACAGCAGTGGCCATCTGGACTGGTAGCATCGCGCCTTAGAGTTCAGAGGAATGTCCTGGCAGCCTCCAGAACATTCCTGCTGTTTGGCCAGAAATCAGTGAACACATGATGTGGAGATACAGCTGCCAACTCTGACCAAAGGGAAAAAAAAAAAAAAAGGCTCTTTTGCCCACACCTGGCAGGCCTCGCCTCAGCTCCCTTTGCCTTTTCCACGGTTCCAGCTCGCCTCACTAGCGTGGGTAACTAGAAAACAGCAGTGGCAACAGGCAAAATGTAAGTCAAGGCAGGGCATGAGAGCCCAGTACACGCACAGGCCCCACAATAGTGCCACTTCTTCCTTCCCATGAGGATTTCCTGTTTGAAAAGGGGATGGAGCACCTGTGAGTCCTGGGAGCATGCACTGGACTCATAGGCCCTTTGTCGATTTAAATGGCTCCAGGGATGGAACCAGAGCCTCGACAGAGGGAATGGAGTGAAGGGACACTAGGGGAGTGCCTCCTGCCTCAAGAGAGACCGGCAGCTATCAGGTTGCTGGCACATATTTTGCCAGTTTTAAGAGTCTACTGGGCTGCAGACCTCTCTTATGCAAAACTGGCTAACCTGGCCCATCACCTGCTGGCTGGAAGCTCTACATAGAACGTGGGAAGAAGGGGATGTTTTGCCTTTCCCCTTTTTATTACCTTGCAATCTTTCAGCCCACGTCCAGATAGCAATGCCAGGCAGCTCTGGGGCTAAGTGCTGGAGAGATGCATCTGCAGCTAGGGTTGCCAACAATTGCCTCTCATACATGCAGGGCTGATCCCAGGGGGTGCAAGGCCTGTGTCTCCTTTCCCCATCAGCATGATCCTCTCCAACCCCTGCTTTGATCCTCTCCAACCACCTTCCCCTCATATGATCCTCTCCAATCCATCCCCCTCACTGGCACAATCCTCTCCCCCAATGAGATCCTCTTTCCTCTCCCGCTGGCAGGAGGAGAGCAGTGCTTCTTACCTGCAGTTGCCGACTCCTCTGCCAGCTTCAATCTGAAATCTGAATGTGTGGGACTAGTGAGGCGTTCATTTTGGAGAGGAAAAATGTGCGTGTCTGGAGTACATTTGTTTTTGCATCGGGGGGAATAGCTAATAGCCTCATCATCAAGAATTTACATGTGATGAGCGCTATTAGCTTCACAGGGGGTTGGACATGCGATTTGGACACACTAATCCCCTTACAGCATAACGGGTTGTGGACATGCGCCCAAAATGCGCATCCAAGCAAAGGTTAACCATGCGCTCTTCTGAGTGTGTGCATGTGTATGAATGGTCTGCCTGGGGGTGGGTGTATGTGAATGAATGGGTGCCTGTCTGTGGGTCTGTGTATATGTGTGAGAATGACTGGGAGCTTGCCTGTATGTATGTGCATATATATATGTATGTGTGTGTGTGTATGTGAGGGAGCCAACGAGAGTGAAAGCGTATGTGTATGAGAAAATCTGGGGAGTAAGAGATTGTGTGTGGGGGTGGGGGGAGAGAGAGCCTGAGAGTGTGTCTGTGAGAGGTTGTGGGTATGTATAAGAGCATGTATGTGTGTATGTGACAGTGTATTTGTGAGAGAGAATGGACATGTGTATGTGTGAGAGAGAGAGGATAAAATGTGTGCAGCCCCCCTCCCCCCCCCAGGGTGACTAGAAATCAAGAGCTCCCACGTATGGACAGCAGAGGCTTTTTTTTTATCCTTATTAGTTTTAATTATTGCGTGTTATTTGATATGTGTGCTGTTTTGAAATATTATATTGATGCTTGGGAAATTTTAAAAAAAATATATATAATTTTAATTAATAGAAGTTATTTTGTCAGTAGTTTTAAAATATTCTTTTATTAGTATGGTTTTACTATTATAATTGATGCTTTATGTTTCTTAATTTTATTTGTTTTATGAGGAATGGTGGTTCTGTTTTTCCATTGCTACACACAGAGTCTGGCTTCTTGGGATTTCCATTTCAGTTTTTGTCTAATTTGTGACCCTTTATTCTGTATTTGATGAGGGTCTGTTTCTGCTCTGTGAGTGTGACCATGATGAGAGATTCTGCTAGTGTCTGTGTAGGGATCTATAGCAATCAGGTTTGTTTTGTTTCCCCAGTAGGTGGTGTATTGGTATTCTAGGACCCAGTGTAATATTTACCTGTGCTTTTTCTCAGGCAGGGTTCTTGTTGTTTGAGTCCTTGGTGTTCCTACTGTTTCGTTATGATAGGTTTGCTGTATAGATTTTGAGTATCTTTTTTGTGGGGTTCATGTTAGTTCACAACATATCTAGCAGTGGAAGGTGTTTGTGCTGCTATTACTGTGAGGTGACACCAGAATTTGAAAATTTTTTTTTTGTATAATGAGCTGTAAGGGCAACATCTAAGCTCCTTTGTTGAGGGACTTTCCATGGATGCACAGTGTGTTACAAACCTGGAGGTACAGGATTTATATTGACATTCTTTTCCTTCCTGTATACATTCCAGCCTTCACTCTCATAGCTACATGATAAACCTTTGGACAGGCCGGCCTATAGGAAACACAAAAATATCCGACACCGACACCCGGGTAAGAATCACCTCGCATTCCAGGCACCAAGATTCAAAAACTCTCCACACCCAGAAATAAGCCAAGGAAGTGGACGTTTTACGAGATCTCAAAAGTGTAGCCACAACCGTGTCAGAATAACCTTTGCTCTTCAGACGCTGCCCTCTCAAAAGCCATGCCGCTAGACAAAAGCAATCTGTGTCTTCTAAACAGACGGGCCCCTGATGTAGAAGGTCCAGGAGATCCCGAAACCACAGGGGGTCTGCCACCGTTAGATTGACCAGATCCACAAACCATGGACGTCTCGGCCATTCTGGAGCTACAAGGATTATTCACCTTAGCACTTTGCCGATCAGAGGCCAAGGTGGAAACACGTACAGCAGGACATTTTTCGGCCAGGGAAGAACCAGGGCATCCACTCCTTCCGCTCCTGTCTCCCTGCGGACCCTGTCTCCCTCCCGACCAAAGAAGTAATGCCTTGGCTGGGTGTGCCCCACGTGTCGCATATGAGCTGAAAAGCCTCGTCGGCCAATTCTCACTCCCTAGGATCGAGACGGTGACGACTGAGAAAGTCTGTATGAACATTTATTTTTATTTATTTATTTAAAACTTTTCTATACTGTCGTTTAGTGGTGCATCATCACAATGGTTTAGTTAGGCACAATATGTTTGGTTTGGTTTCTAAATTATCCATAGGGTGCTATTATTATACGGTTACATAGTTCAATAATATACTCTAAATGGGGAATGGGTGTGGTTACCATTTATGATTGTTAGGATAATCATATGTTTATACTGTCCTTCTAATTTAATACTTACATTGTCTACGCCGACTATGTGAGACGCCGCAATGCTGACCAGATGCTGCTCCACCCAGCTTATCAACAGTTAAGCTTCTCCTGCCACTGGTTGGCTTTTGGTCCCTCCTTGGCGATTGATGTAAGTCACCGTTGTCGCATTGTCGGACAGAACCCTGACCGACTTCCCCTGAAGGGGTGGAAGGAAAGCTTGTAATGCTAAATGCACCGCTGTGGTCTCCAGATGATTGACTGATCGACCACTGAGATTCTTCCTGGGACCATTGCCCCTGCACAGATTTCCCCAGACAAACAGCTCCCCAGCCGGAGAGGCTGGCATCTGAGGTAACCACCGTCCACTTGGGTACTACCAAGGGAACTCCGCAGCTCAAGTTGTCCGAGAGGAGCCACCAATCGAGGCTGGACCTTGCAGAATCCGTAAGAGGAAGGGGCAGATGAAATTGCTCAGAGAATGGGTTCCACCGGGAAAGCAATGCTGATTGCAAAGGACACATATGAGCAAAGGCCCATGGAACTAACTCCAGAGTGGAAGTCATCGATCCTAGGACCCGCAAGTAATCCCATACTCTGGGAGGATGCTTGGACAATAAGTCTCGAATCTGTCCCTGCAGCTTGAAAATGCGGTCTTTGGTAAGGAAAACTCTTCCCTGTTGCGTGTCGAATAGGGCTCCCAGGAATTCCAAGGATTGGGAGGGTACAGATGACTCTTGGCAAGGTTGACCACCCAATCGAGCGATCTCAACAGCTGAAGTACTCTGTGTACTGCCGAATGGCAAAGCAACTCTGATTTCGCTCGAATCAGCCAGTCGTCCAGGTATGGATGTACCAAGAATCCTTCCCTCCGGAGTTGCGCTGCCACTACAACCATTATCTTGGTAAAGGTTCTGGGTGCAGTGGCAAGCCCAAATGGCAGAGCTCGAAACTGATATTGATGTCCCAGGATGGAAAACCTTAGGAACTTCTGGTGGAAGGCCCAGATGCTGATGTGTAAATACGCCTCCGTCAGATCTAGCAATGCTAGAAATTCTCCCTTTCGCACCGAGGCAATGACTGACCTCAGAGTCTCCATGCGGAAGCGGGAAATCCGAAGGCATCTGTTGATCTGTTTTAAATCAAGAATGGGCCGGAAGGCACCTTCTTTCTTGGGTACCACGAAGTAAATGGAATAGTGGCCCCTCCTCCGTTCTGCAGGAGGAACTGGCGTAATGGTGCTGAGTTCGAGAAGGCTCTGCAATGTGTCTCGTACCGCAGACGTTTCTCTTCATAAGTGCATGGGGAGACCAGAACTCTGTCTCAAAGGTGACGTGCAAAATCTAAAGCATAACAGTGTCTTATCACAGTGAGGACCCACTGGTCCGACGGCAATTTGGCCCATTCCTCGTAAATTAGAGACAATCTGCCCCCTACGACCAGCACCGAAGAATGGACCAGCCTCACTTCATTGTGGAGACTTAACTCCCAGGGCAGATTGGGGGTTACCTGTTCTACCAAAGTGCTGCCTTCGAAAGGGCTGGGACCATGACTGCTGTCTTCTCGAATTTTGCCTAAAAGAGGAACTCGAAGACCGGGGCATTCGAAATCTTTGATTCCCACGGAAGCGAGACCGAGAAGAAAAAGAGCCCCTCGACTTGGGTCTATCCTCCGGCAATCGATGATCTTTATTCTCACCCAGGGATTGAATCATGTCTTCCAGGTCCTTTCCAAAAAGCAACTTGCCCTTTGAAAGGCAGAGAGCCCTGCTGAGCTTTGAAAGAAACATCCACAGACCAGTTTCTTAACCACAGAAGCCTGCGCGCAGAGAGAGCCGAAACCGTGGACCTGGCAGATGTCTGCAACAGGTTATAAAGGGCATCTGCACTATAAGCGACCGCAGCTTCCAGGCACCCTGCCTGAAGAGCTTCTCCCTCTGAAAGAGAGGCGTTGGCCTGTAGTTGTTGCACCCAGTGAAGACCAGCTCTCAAAGAAAAACTGCTGCACATGAAGTCTCCTAGTGCTGAGACTTCAAATATTTTCTTGAGCTGAAGCTCCAGCTTTCGATCCTGTAGATCCTTGAGGGCTGTTGCCCCAGTAACCGGGATGGTGGTCTTTTTGGTGACTGCTGACACCGCCGCATCCACCTTGGGAACTCGAAGAAGGTCCAAGGCTTCCTCTGGCAGAGGATATAGCTTGTCCATTGCTTTACTGATTTTCAACCCCAAGTCAGGGATGTCCCTTTTTTGAACAACAAGTCAGTGACCGAGAAATGAAAAGGAAAGGAAGTGGTCGGACCACAAATTTCCAACAGCACTGATCAATGGTCCCCATCCGGGATTCCTCCTGTGAAGCCTCAATGCCTAACTCCCCCAAAATCGCGGGGATAAGTGGGCCCAGCTCATCCTTTCTAAAAAGGCGGACCACCTTTGGGTCGTCACCTTCAACAATATGGGAGCTGTGGACAGAATCCTGCTGCTGGTCTGCATCCTCGTCTACCCCCAGCGGAGGCTTGGATGGCAGGGTCTGATCATCTGGGACGGAAACCTCAGAAGAAGAATCTGTGTCCATATGGGGCACCATCGACCTTAAGGGGCGATTCACCTTTGAGGACCCAGCACCCTTCCTAGGTTTGGCACCACGAAAGAAGATTTATCTCCACCCTACTTTTTCACCGACTTCCTGGCCTTAAAGGCCTTATGAAGCAGCAAAATAAACTCAGAGGAGAAGGAGGACGAAGAGGAGGAGTCTGAAGCCCCTTTGGAGCTCTCCTCTGTTGCACCTGAGCCATGCCCCGTTGGTTCGCCCTCCCCCCCTGCAGGGATAAAGAAGGCGGGAGAATCCCCTCCCCCGCCGCAGCTCATGTTGCTGCCCTGATGGTATTAAAAATGGCTTCCATTCCCACGCTCAGCGGGAACAGATCAGGAGAAGGGGGCCTCGGTCTCCCAAACCCCGTAGAACCTTTGCGGGTGCTCACAACATCGTCCCTGGCGGCTGTGGAGGTTCCTTCCCCCCTGGGGAGACAGGGCGAGCAGAGGCTGTCGTGCGAAACTCGCATGCACGCCGAGCCGCGTGCCCGACAAACTGTTCTCCACGGCATCGCTGGGGAGAAGAAAAAAGCAAAAAAAAAACCAAACCTCTCGGAGCCCGGTGAAGTGGCGGCGAAAGGCAGGCAGCAGAAGCAAGGGAAGGGAGAGTCCGAGCAATTAAACGTAAAGGCTTTGTTTTGTTTTGGGTTTTTTTAAAACTTGCCCAGCAGTCCTCTCTGGGTCTTGGTCCTCCTGGGGTGAGTGAGCCGGGCTCACTGGTATCACACCCAGCACTGCTTTGAATTGGCAATAGGGCCCTCAACCCCCTAGCCTCAGTTGCCTCAAGTACCAGGGGGGATGGTCCTCTCAGGACCTGGCAACCCCCTGGGAGGCTGAAGGGAATCCTCTTCGCCTGGTTAAGATTTTTTTTTTTTTTTAAAGACCTAAGCTGGTATTGAAAATCTCCCTCTCTTTTTTTTTTTTTTTTTTACACCAAACTAAGTACAGATTGTAGGTTTTGCCCTCCACCATCTGCTGGAGACAGAGAAATACTGATGGACTGTAGGTGGCACCTCAGGGCATAGGGCAGAGTCAGTCAAAACTTCTCTCTCCATCTGCTGGAGGGGAGGTAAAACCCAGGAGTCTGGACTGATCCGGGTACGTACAGGGAACATGAAATTGTTGTGCTCAAACTAGTCCTTGACACCCTCCCCCCATACGCCATTGGAGGCAGTGCAAGCAGATATCTCAATCAAATTCATCAGGAGTATCCTGAAAACCATACTGACTGGAGGAGGGGCCCCCCCGAGGACTGGTTTGAGCACTACTGCCCTATTACATTCATCACCACGTTTTGGTCCGCAGAGGCCAGCATGGTAGCAGCTGCTATTCTCCTTCCTGGGCCTCAGCTCACCAGTTAAACACAAAAATCTCCTCAGAAGCAAGAAGTAAATCAGAACCTTAATGATGCCACTTTTTTTTTTTTTAAGCTACTCATAGAATAATATATCAGTGTGTTCTTGCTGATCCTGCCATGGTACCTGATCCTGGCATTCCTCGAGCTCCTCTTTCAGTCGAGTCTGCTTTTGCCTCAGTGTCTGGCATTCCTGGTTCATATCTTCCAGTTCCACTTCAAGGTCCTGCATGTGTTTAACCTGTTTCAGCCACCAAAATATGTCCAGAAGGGTTAGAACAAAAGCAAGACAAGACTGGGTTGAACTGAAAGAACTATACTGCATAATAGTTCTTCCACATTGATGCACAACATATATCATCCAATCTCCACTCCCTTCCCCCCCCTCCCCCAACCAGGTTAGTTAACATTTTTTAAATTCTTTAAGCTGTTCCCTGACCCTCATGGGAGCTGTCATGTTTGCAGAGGTGTCACAGAAGTCCTGATAGGAGGCATGTGATGTTATATATATATATATCACTTCTGACACCAGATGCAGTATTTTCCTCAGTCTTCTGGAATACCAACCAGACCAGCGACACCTTACCTTCTACATGTTGCTGAAAATACATAAGTCTATGATTCATCCACTCGGCCATCCAGTGGCTAGGATAGAATCAATTTTAGAACTTTTATCGATTTTTGTGGACAAACGTTTGCATCCTTTTGTGTCCCTGGTGCATTCGTATGTTCGTAATTCATCACATTTTATTGAAGGTTGAATGTGATACAGAATATGTCTTGGGGAGATATTTTTAGTGACATTAGATATCAAATCGCTTTATTTGAATATTCCCCATATGGTGGAGATTAAGATTGCTGAAGAAGTTTTAAGTAAATGTTCTGAACATAAGGGTTCCCACCTCCTTTTTGGTGGATTTGCCATCTCTTACTCTTACTAAAAATTTCTTTATGTTCCATGGTGAATATTTCCAACAGATTAAGGGAAATTGCAATGGGGGCCACAATGGCCTCGGATATAGCGTATCTTTAGGTTTTGGCTTTTTAGGAGAGATTTTTGTATTCATCGGGGTTTTGGGCCAGGGTTTTCTTGTAGCTTCGTTACATCGACAATGTCTTTCTTTTATGGTTGGGTCTGAGGACTCTTTTCAAGATGTTTGATTTTTTTAATTCCTGTGATTCTAATTTACATTTTTCTTATTTGGCACATATGAATCGTGTGGCATTTTTGGATATGTGGATGGTTTTGAGACTACACTTCATTGGAAGAAGACGGACTGTAATTCATGATTACGTTTTGATAGTTGCCACCCGCGAAGCATGAAGGAAGGAATACCCGTTAGCCAATTTTTTCGTTTGCACCGGGTTTGTTCTTTCTTAGTTGAGTTTAAAAAACAGGCAACACTGATGCAGATATACTTGTTAGAAAAAGGTTATCCATGGAAGATTATTAAAACAGTCTATAAGAGGGCCCGTTTTTGTCATCATGAAAGGTTGCTGCAAAAGAAACCAATGGTCTCCTCTGATAGGATAAGAACATAAGAAATTGCCATACTGGGTCAGACCAAGGGTCCATCAAGCCCAGCATCCTGTTTCCAACAGTGGCCAATCCAAGCTACAAGTACCTGGCAAGTACCCAAACACAGAGTCTATCCCATGCTACTGATGTTAGTAATAGCAGTGGCTATTTTCTAAGTCAACTTGATTAATAGCAGGTAATGGACTTCTCCTCCAAGAACTTATCCAATCCTTTTTTAAACCCAGCCACACTAACTGCACTAACCACATCCTCTGGCAAAAAATTCCAGAGTTTAATTGTGCGTTGAGTGAAAAAGAAATTTTCTCCGATTAGTTTTAAATGTGCTACATGCTAACATCATGGAGTGCCCCCTAGTCCTTCTATTATCTGAAAGAGTAAATAACCGATTCACATTTACCTATTCTAGACCTCTCATGATTTTAAAGACCTCTATCAATATTCCTCCTCAGCCGTCTCTTCTCCAAGCTGAACAGCCTTAACCTCTTTAGTCTTTACTCATAGGGGAGCAGTTCCATCCCCTTTATCATTCTGGGCACCTTCTCTGTACCTTCTCCATCGAAACTATATATTTTTTGTACACTGTATTCAAGGTGCGGTCTCACCATGGAGCGATACAGAGGCATTATGACATCCTCCATTTTATTCACCATTCCCTTCCTAAGAATTCCTAACATTATGTTTGCTTTCTTGACTGCCACAGCACACTGAACCGACGATTTCAAAGTATCATCCACTATGATGCCTAGATCTCTTTCCTGGGCGGTAGCTCCTAATATGGAACCTAACCGTGTAACTACAGCAAGGGTTATTTTTCCTTATGTGCATCACCTTGCACTTATCCACATTAAATTTCATCTGCCATTTGGATGCCCAATTTTCCAGTTTCACAAGGTCCTCCTGCAATTTATCACAATCTGCTTGTGAGTTAACTACTCTGAATAATTTTGTATCATCTGCAAATTTGATTACTTCACTCGTATCCCTTTCAAGATCATTTATTAATATATTGAAAAGCATGGTTCCTAGTACAGATGCTTGAGGCACTCCATTGTATACCCTTTTCAACTGAGAAAATTGTCCATTTAATCCTACTCTGTTTCCTGTCTTTTAACCAGTTTGTAATCCACGAAAGGACATTGCCACCTATCCCATGACTTTTTACTTTTCTTAGAAGCCTTTCATGAGGAACTTTGTCAAATGCCTTCTGAAAATCCGAATACATTACTTTATTAACTCCTTCAAAAAAGTGAAGCAGATTTGTGAGGCAAGACTTGCTCTAGAGGTAAAGCCATGCTGACTTTGTCTCATTAAACCATGTCTTTCTATATGTTCTGTGATTTAGATCTTTAGAACACTTTCCACTATGTTTCCTGGCACTGAAAGGCTAACTGGTCTGTAGTTTCCTGGATCGCCCCAGAGCCCTTTTTAAATATTGGGGTTCTTTAGCCACTCTCTAGTCTTCAGGTACAATGGATGTTTTTAATGATAGGTTACAAATTTTAACTAATAGATCTGAAATTTCATTTTTTAGTTCCTTCAGAACCCCAGGGTGTATACCATCCGGTCCAGGTGATTTACTACTCTTCAGTTTGTCAATCAGGCCTACCACATCTTCTAGGCTCACCGTGATTTGGTTCAGTTCATCTAAATCATTACCCATAAAATCGGGTGTCCATATGTGCGTGTCGGGTATAGCGCGCGCACATGTACGCCTGCGAGCTTCTTTTAAAATCTACCCCTGTGTGTGTTATTTTCTGATCCCACCCACTCCACAACCCTGGGAATGCCTCCCTCAGTCCAGCTAGAAGTACACATTATGGAACCTCACACACATTTTTTTTAGCTGGACTGAATTAAGGCAATGTTGAGACATTTAAATCACTATTTCATGGGTAATGATTCAGATGGACTGAATCAAATCACGGTGAACCTAGAAGATGTGGTAGGCCTGATTGACAAACTGAAGAGTAGTAAATCACCTGGACCAGATGGTATACACCCCAGAGTTCTGAAGGAACTAAAAAATGAAATTTCAGACCTATTAGTAAAAATTTGTAACTTATCATTAAAATCATCCATTGTACCTGAAGACTGGAGGATAGCAAATGTAACCCCAATATTTAAAAAGGGCTCCAGGGGCGATCCGGGAAACTACAGACCGGTTAGCCTGACTTCAGTGCCAGGAAAAATAGTGGAAAGTGTTCTAAACATCAAAATCACAGAACATATAGAAAGACATGGTTTAATGGAACAAAGTCAGCATGGCTTTACCCAGGGCAAGTCTTGCCTCACAAATCTGCTTCACTTTTTTGAAGGAGTTAATAAACATGTGGATAAAGGTGAACCGGTAGATATAGTATACTTGGATTTTCAGAAGGCGTTTGACAAAGTTCCTCATGAGAGGCTTCTAGGAAAAGTAAAAAGTCATGGGATAGGTGGCGATGTCCTTTCGTGGATTGCAAACTGGCTAAAAGACAGGAAACAGAGAGTAGGATTAAATGGGCAATTTTCTCAGTGGAAGGGAGTGGACAGTGGAGTGCCTCAGGGATCTGTATTGGGACCCTTACTGTTCAATATATTTATAAATGATCTGGAAAGAAATACGACGAGTGAGATAATCAAATTTGCAGATGACACAAAATTGTGCAGAGTAGTTAAATCACAAGCAGATTGTGATAAATTGCAGGAAGACCTTGTGAGACTGGAAAATTGGGCATCCAAATGGCAGATGAAATTTAATGTGGATAAGTGCAAGGTGATGCATATAGGGAAAAATAACCCATGCTATAATTACACGATGTTGGGTTCCATATTAGGTGCTACAACCCAAGAAAGAGATCTAGGTGTCATAGTGGATAACACATTGAAATCGTCGGTTCAGTGTGCTGCGGCAGTCAAAAAAGCAAACAGAATGTTGGGAATTATTAGAAAAGGAATGATGAATAAAACGGAAAATGTCATAATGCCTCTGTATCGCTCCATGGTGAGACCGCACCTTGAATACTGTGTACAATTCTGGTCGCCGCATCTCAAAAAAGATATAATTGCGATGGAGAAGGTACAGAGAAGGGCCACCAAAATGATAAGGGGAATGGAACAACTCCCCTATGAGGAAACACTAAAGAGGTTAGGACTTTTCAGCTTGGAGAAGAGACGACTGAGGGGGGATATGATAGAGGTGTTTAAAATCATGAGAGGTCTAGAACGGGTAGATGTGAATCGGTTATTTACTCTTTCGGATAGTAGAAGGACTAGGGGACACTCCATGAAGTTAGCATGGGGCACATTTAAAACTAATCGGAGAAAGTTCTTTTTTACTCAACGCACAATTAAACTCTGGAATTTGTTGCCAGAGAATGTGGTTCGTGCAGTTAGTATAGCTGTGTTTAAAAAAGGATTGGATAAGTTCTTGGAGGAGAAGTCCATTACCTGCTATTAAGTTCACTTAGAGAATAGCCACTGCCATTAGCAATGGTTACATGGAATAGACTTAGTTTTTGGGTACTTGCCAGGTTCTTATGGCCTGGATTGGCCACTGTTGGAAACAGGATGCTGGGCTTGATGGACCCTTGGTCTGACCCAGTATGGCATTTTCTTATGTTCTTATGGCTTTGAAAGTCACCCTGTTAAATATCTGCCTATCAAGGGGGGGGTATGGGGCTCAGGGCAATTCACCTGAATGGGGTCCCTCCTCCATCTAATATATTGAAGAATGGAGGGAGAGGATGTATTATCTTTGCATGCAGGCTGCCATAGATCCTGCCGTGCCAGGGAATGGTAAGTGATTTCAGGTGCTGGAGGCAAACTATTGCGGCAGCAGTGGAGCTTGGGGCAATCACCCTTATTCTTCCTCCTATCCCCTTCCAGGATGGCCCCTATCTACTGGGAAACAGACCAACAAAGGCATAATGAGAAGAATCCAATTTATTTTCCTCACCTTTTTCTTGTTTTCTTCTGCTTCCTGGAGCATGGCTTCCCTCTCCTGCAGCAGATGCTGTCGATTGAAACTCAAGGTAGCAACCTGTGTATGCATAAAATTCATCCCATCAATTACTGGATCATGCTGAACAATCAGGCATTCATTCAGTAAGTGGAGAAAACCAAAATCTTTGTAGGCCATGACATTTTATTTTTGATCAACAAAAAAAACTTGTAATACACAAGCTTTCAAGACAACACAGGCCCCTGCTTTACATGCATCAGACTGATGAAGGGAACTCTAGGAGGCCAATATTCAGTAAGCAGTTTAGTGGACAAGTTATCCAGCAAAAGTTAGCCAATAACTTGTCCTGTATATTCAGAGACATAAACGTGCCATATATTCAGTGGGATGAATGCCCCACTGAATATACTTGTTTAAAGTTATCTGGCTACAAGTATCCAGCTAACTTTAAAACCTAAACAGCTATGTTTCAATATAGCCGGTTAGGTTTAAAGTTAACCGAATATATGCAGCCGGATAACTTGCTACTTATCCAAATATCTTTAAAAGAGAGAGTAGGAGAAAGCTCCATGAATACTGATAATTTAATACCTGCTCTGTGGAGTCTTGGAGGTGTTTTGTTAATTTATGGTTCTGATCTTCTAATGACTGCTTCTCCAGTCTTAATGTGGAAACCTCTTTTTGAAGGGAATCCATTCTGAGTAACTACAAACAAGTCGACAAGGTAAACAAATTCCAAAATTATCCAATCAGTCTACATAACAGGACAATATTACATCTGAAAAATATTTCTAGTTGTATTGTTTTTTTGCAAAATCTAAATTCATATCCGAATGCTCACATCACTAAGAATTTGAAAACAGTATGAAATGTTCCATAAATAGTAAAACATATGCTTGTATCTAAAATAAACAATGTAAATTACACTACGGTGCTGTGCGGTATCTGGCCACTTGTCCTGTTGGAGTGTCACTACAATATTACATGCACATGCTTCTTATTTTATCCTTTCGAAGCTTTTACCCTGCTTTTTGCACTGCAAAAACACTTCTTTAGGGTGGGAGTGTAGCCCAGGGGCCCTCAGGTACTGCACACAGATCTGGTTTTCAGGGTAAACCAAAACATGCAAAGTCTATTCCTGGACCCAAATGTATGCCAAGTATTGCTGATCAATATTCCTTGTGGACATCCTGAAATCCAGTCTATGATACAGTGGGGGTTAGAGAAACTCAGCAATTTGACTTGGTTAATCCTAAAACAGTCATGAAATCACTCATTGGTATCACTTTATTTAAAGAGGCAATTGGACTCCAAGGCCACACGAGACTAACGCATAAACTGAAAATCTGTGATTTTGTTCTGGAATCCATGCTATATATTGAAACTGAGGTTTGACAATGGCAATAGTGGAATAATGCATAATTACAGACAGGATTATAATTCCTAATGCAAGAAGTTTTCACAGGGCAAGCTTTATACCATTACAAAATGAAAGCATTTGCTTTATAAAACTGTCTGGAAAAAGATGTAAGAATAAGCATTTGATGCCATGTTGACCTATCTACCATATTTATCTTCCTAGAGGGCAATGATTAATAAACACTGAGTAAATCCAAGTCTAGTTGCAAATCTAGGATTTTATATAAAGGTACCCAGACCTCAAAGAGCTCCTCCATGACTGAGTGTTTTTTTAAAGTTAGGTTGATCAGGTGTTGTAGTGGACTTCAGATGATTATTAAAAAAAAGTGTGTCCTGCTTGGTAGATTTTGGTATCTCAGCTCTCGTTCACAATAAGGTTGATAACTTGGTGGTAGTGGTCCCAATTAGTCTGTTTCTATTTCATAAAAGATCCTGACAGAATTCACTTCCAACAAAAAACACTGTCCCTGCTTTTCCACCGAGCAACATGTGAAACTATGGTACATGATACACAAGGACACTCCTCTGTTCTTTTCAGAGAGAGCCGATGGGTTCACCTTTTGGTCCCTCACATCACAAGCAGCAGTGGATATGTACAGAGGCTGTTTCAGGGCTTGGCTGCTACCCCTCACCTCCACTCTGAGCATGCCCCTTAATGCTTACTGGGTTCTTATGTCACAACCTAATCACAGTCAAAAGGTTGCTACTTTATTTTATTTTATTTATTTATTGTTTTTGTTATACCGAGTTTCATGATAGGCATCACATCAACCCGGTTTACAAATAACAAGGAGTGTAAAGCATAACGTAACGTAAAAAACAATATTTTCAATAAGAACCTTGAACTTTAAATACAGTGAATCAGAAAAAGGGAGAGGGAAAGTTACAAAAAACAAGGAAAATAAACTTGGGATTTACTCATGCTTCTGCCTGTTGACATGGGAGATGTATTCCAGGATAACAAGTTACTATTTTTAGGGTGTCAAGTATTTGCAAATTTATGTGTGATGTACCATGCTTTGGGGTTCCTATGGAAAGCCTGTAATAAATAACCGGGGAACTAGGAATGCCCTACACGCCCGTGGAATAAGTCAGCAATAACCTTCTCCATGCTGAGTATCACTCTTCCCTTTTTTAGGAAGCCTGTGGCTCTCGCTCTCTCTCTCTCTTTTTGTGGAAAGAGATTAGAAACATTTTCTACACGTGTTCTGTCACAACCCTGGACCCAACCACAAAGGATTTCTCCATAGCGTCTACTGGGACATACCATTAAGTAACCAAGGGGTTATGTATATATTACAGAGAAATAAGAAAAATTCAATGTACTATCTTCCCCTTTTTCTTGTTTTCCTCTGCTTCCTGGAAAATGCCTTCTCTTTCCTGCCATAAGCACTGCTACTCCACAGTCAAAGTAGCAACTTGTATGTGTGCATATGACATATCCCATTAATCATTGCTTTCCACTCAGCCATTCATTTTGTAGGAAGGCTGGAAAAGCCTAAGCAAGCAATGCAAACTAACTGGGGAAATGGTTTACCTCCCTTCCTCTTCTTCCTGGTGACAAACGTCTTTTTTTTTTTTTTTTTTTTTTTAAACATTCCGCCTTTCATGATACCACAAAGAGAATTACATTCAGGTAGTAAGTATGTCCCTATCCCCAGAAAGCTTACAACCTTAAGTTTGGATCTGAGGCAAAGGAGAGTGAAGTGATTTCCCCAAGGTGACGAGGAGTGTCAGCGAAATGTGAACCCTGGCTTCCCTGGTTCACAGCCTGCTGCTCTAACCACTGGGCTACCTCTTTCACTCCTACTGGGGCCGATGCAATAACATGCACTGTAAATCGGGCACTCATATGGAGCACCCATTTTCCTACCGCATGCACAACCACCTCTCCTGGGCGCCCAATGCTATATTATAATGAGCTGCCAGGCTAAAAAAAGACGCTCTAGGGAGATATTGTGCATCCCTAGCGCTCAAACGCATCGGGCGCCCAGAAACTGTGAATGGGCGCATCAGAAAAATGGGCGCTCAATACGCGCGTCTGTTTTCTCACCCCACAGTTGATTTACATGCACAATAGCATCGCCCTGGAGCATGTATATTTTGTGTGCATATTGTGTCCAGAAATGTTTTTTGGGTTATCAGCCCATTACATTTTTCTTTAATTGTTATCACCGCAAGCAGTACATCTTAGTATCGCAACGATACAAAATAGGAGGAACCAAAGAGAGCAGTATTTTTGTTTTTTTCATGCACCTTTAGCTCACGGTATGACAATGCCAGCTCCTGGGCTAGTGTTAAATTTGCTGCGATAAAAAGGGATGTGTGGGTGACCAGCATTTTTCTGCATCAGGGGTAATAACTAATAGACTCAACTACATGGCATTTACATGTGATGAACGCTATTAGGTATGTGTTTGTTGGGACACGCTAATCCCCTTTTTGCATTGGTTGTTAGTCTTAGCGTGTCCAGCCATGCGTTTACCTGTGTGCTAGGCTAAGCACATTTTATTGCCTCAGCCCCATTATGTCTGGCCTAACACCATATTCGTAGATTAAATATCTACAGTGCGGACTCATAAATGTGCTTGTTGGAAGAAAGGCTGTACCGAGTGGAGTTGGTCCTGGGTTCAGGAGAATCTCAGTTCTCTTGCTCTGACAGCCTGGAAAGGCAAGGCACTGCACAGAGGCTGTGCCAGAATGGGCAATGCCCTGTCAGTTACCAGTACATGAACTAAGGTGGATGAGGTCAGTTTCAACAGGAACGTTCTCATACCCTCTTCACAGCCAGCAACAAATGAGAGAGGAGGGAAAACAGAGTACAAGTAATGCTGGCTACCTAACGTCTTGCAGCCTTTAGTTATAATGATTTGCGAATCTCTGTTCCCCAGTTGCACACGACCTACCTCACCACATTCTCCTTCCCCCCCTCACCATCTGAAGGGCAATGAAGTCTGGGCAATTCCACAAGAAAAAAAGGTAGGTGAAAACTGCTGTAGGACTTCTGCCTGTTTTCTGAACTTGGCACTTTTGAGGGAGAAATGCCCACAATAGAGTTTTGTTCATTTTTTTTATGTGCAGAAGTTTATGATTGCACAACATTTTTTGTGAAGATTTTCTTTTCTCTTGAAGTTTCAAGAAATGAAAGCCTCAGGCAAAAAAAAATTATTTCAAAATGGTGCTACCCTGCTCCTTAAATCTGGTCCCAAAACTGCAAAGAAATGTCAGCCGTTGCAGTCTGGCACATCAAAGCTCCAGATTTGTAGCAATAAAACAAAGAAAAAAACTCAACCAAATACTCCTCTGTACACCAGCTTCCCTTGCTATAACCTCATTTTAAAATGAGCACCTCCAGGGTTTCTAGATTCATACAGGATCGATGTAACGGCATGCTTTAAAAATAATCCTTGCAACACAGACCACAGAATCATAGAAGAGGCAGAAAAAAAAATCTTGTCCTAAACATTTGTAGTTCAAGAAATTCATGCACAGAAAAATATTCTTCCCGTGCAGGTCCATGCACCTCTGCAATATTTTATTTTCAAGGCCTTTTATTTTTTTGCGCTTGCATAGTATAGCACGAACTCAAAAACAAGCAACCTGCACCAGCAGAGCTGCTAATTCCTATCTGATAGGAAGAGGATGTTTGTTCTGGCTTCTTCATCTTTTCTCTAGAGACTTCCAGCTCTTGTCTCCTAAGCTTTTGCCTCTCTCTGCCATGTTGCTTGCTGCTGCACCTGCTCCTGCCCTGCTCTAACAGCTGCCTCCTGCAGTTCCTTGGCAGCAGCAGCCGCCGCCTCCTCTCTCTGCCAGCCGCCTCGGCGGCAGCTGGATAGTGTTCTGGCTGCACTCCCACCTGGCATTTAAATCTGAGCTCATGCCGTGCAGCTCAAGGGTCCTGGCATTTGAACCGGCACAATTCATCCTGGTGCTTCTTCGTCTGAAAAGAGAAACTGTTTGGCGATTCCAGTACATGTCATGAGGAAAAAAAAAAAAAAGGACTACAAGAGATAAGTGGGAACAAGACCATTTGCTGTTGCAATTGTTCCTCGTTGCCAGGCCTGGGCACCAGCAGGGTGAAGACTCTTCGCAGAGTGCATCACAATTTCTATAATAGCCTAGGGATGAAGAAAGAGGACTAGGCTGTTAGGGAAAAATATGATATTATCTGGACCTGGCTGCCTCATGGAGATACAAGTTTCATTGCATCCCGTTTGCTCGATTTCGGCCAATTTTTTTTTTTTCATTTGTCTGCAGTTCAGTTTTCCTTGGTTACCTGTTTGCTCAGCTCTTCTTTTTCACAGAGGGCCAGCTCCTTCTCTCTTTTCAGCTCTTCAACTTGTTTCCTTAAAACAAATGTATTATGTTTCTGTAGAGAAATGTATTATGTTTCTGTAGAGAAACTCTGGAAAACCCATTACTACCACCCCAAATACGCAAAGACCAGGATTTAATCTGCATTAAACGAACTGTTTTATAACCTGCAAAGGAAACTCAGGCAGTAAGAACTGCATTGAGCTTGCTTTATTAAAAGAATTACATGAATTAATTATGGAAGGTTAAGCAAAATCCAGATAATACAGTACATGCATTAATCCTTGCATTGTTTAATTCTTTGGCCCAGTTTCCTCCTGCTGGTTTCAGTTTCAGCCCAGTTGGAACTAGGGCTAGAATCTGGTGCCATGAGCCTTCATTTGTAACTATCCAGGGATTTTTTTAATTTCCTCTTAACTTAGCCCAGTCATTACAGGGACAATCCTCAGCCAGCGGCCACAGACCATGGCTCCTTCTGGACTCCCGTAAACGTAGAACCTGAACCTGGCCACTAGGTGTCACCACCATGCAAAGGCTCAGACTCTCTCCTCCGGGGCTGTGAACGCTGTTGCCGCAGCATAGTCCCGGTCCAAGAATCAAATCCGAGGTTGCCTGCATCGTGGTGCACAGGACTATCACTGAGCTGGCCCAATAACATTTATTTTTCTTAGCTGCACACCACCACCAGGATAAAAAGGAATCCAGCAGTAAATTTGGTCACTGGTGTTGTAAATGTTACTTTAGAAAAGACAAGTTTCAGCTACTAGATACCCATACCAAAAACTGGAACTTGTTACAGCTCCAAATGACTCAAAAGTAATTATTTGAAACCAAATTGTATTTCTTCTGACTGACATAAGCACCACCTCAGCATGGTTTTATCCTGGATGCAAGTATATAATGAAGAAAAAAAAAGGCTGAGTATTTGCAAAGGAAAGAGAACTGGAAATAAAACTAATTAATTCACAAACTTTAACACAAATATTTAAAAAAAAAAAAATCTTTACTATAAAAAGATAAATCTGTTTTTATTAGGACACCAGTGTTTAGAAAGCAGATACTGCAGGAAACAACATGTCCCCTTATATAAAATAGCTAAAAAAAAAACAAAACTATGACTCTTTATGAAAAGTAGTTAGAGAGCTTCTGGGTCCAGTGACTCACGCAAACACAAGTCCCCAGCTACCCTCCAACAGTTTCAGACAGGGCCTATGCTAGCATTTTTGTGCCTTATGCGAATTACTGTGCTGCCCCCGCCCCCCTCCATTCTCTGTCCCGGGACCACCAAAAAAACACTCAGTTCCCTTCAGTGATACAAACTTTAAAAACTGATACCATCACCACCCCCCCCCCCCCGCCGAGCTCATGGCTGGTGCAAGGGTATTAGGTGCCCCAAGCAAACCTTATAGCCATGTACAACGCCCCTCCCCCCCCCCAACACTCCATTCCACACACACACACACAGTTAAAGAGTTATATTATAAATGAAAAACATCAAAGTATAGTATTCTGAGGTAAAAATATCACTTACATTATATTTACATGCACTGCTGTGATGCCAACTAGAAATCCCTGCAAAAAAGACATTGGGAACGCATATGGTATTAGGCCTGTTCTGATGAGTGTTGGATGTGGGCTTGACACTCTGAGAGCCCGAATGCACTCACACTTCCTCATTCACACATACAGAACATAAATAGACCCCCGCCAAATACAGAAGAGAGTAACCATAAAGTAGAAATACAAATGTGCAGATAAAACTGAACTGGAAACTGCAAGAAGCCAGACACTCTATACAGTGCAACAATGAAAAAAAACAGAACCATCACCAACCTTCAAACATCAAACACCAAAATAAAGAAATAAAATAAATACATAATCATAATACTAAAAACCTATTAACATTTAAAAACTGATGAATAAAAGATCAAATAATTAAAAGTTCATTTACAAGTTTTTTTAAATGTCCCAAACACCAATAAAATATTTCAAAACAGCAGAAAGCAAATAACACCTGAAAAATAAAACTAAAAAGGATTTTAAAAATTCACACTCTCCATACCTGGGAACTTTTGATTTCCAGATGCCCTGAAATTGTCATGGATTATCAGGCATAGTGTAACTGGGGTAGTTGTGCACAAACATGCTCCTTCTCATACTCACACATGCTTTCTCTCACTGTCCCCACACACAAGCACACATGATCTCTCTTATTCACTTCCTTTGATTTAGGAGGCAGCAGCAGAGTCTCCTTCAGCCCCAGTGGCCAAGGGAATGACTTCCGGCCACGGGGCATTGGACTACTTCCTGCAGGGCGCACTCCTCTTCCTCCTCAGCAGCGTGGCCCTGCCAAAATCAATGGTATGATCAGTGCTGCCCTGCTGGCAACGCTGCTAATTTTGGTGGGGCCGTGCTGCTTCTCCACTTGCTAAGGCAGCGCTAACCACGCCGTCTAGTTTGGCGGGGCCACACTGCTTTTTCTTGGCAGCATGAACCTCTTTCTTCCGCCGCCAGTGGAATCTGGTCCACCAGCGGCACCACAAACCTTTTTCTGCTGTCAGTGGGATCGGGTCCACTAGCAGCAGAAGCACGGGCCTCTTCCTGCTCCCGATGCCGCCCCACTGGGTGTGCCACCCTGTGCAATGGCATGGTTTGCACACCTGGTGGTGCCAGGCCTGGTTTCAGAGGTGCATGACTGAATGGCTCCTTTACTTTGGGCAGACCTGGTTAAAAGGCACGTTCTCACTCAGTCCAGCATTAGCATAGGGCTAGAGGAAAAGGACTGACGGGCCGATACAGTAAAGTCTGCGGGAGAGCGGGCGCGCGCACAGTCCACTCTCCTGTGCGCACGATTCAGTATGCAAATTAGGACCGGCAGTAAAAACAGGTAAAAGGAGGCGCTAGGGACTCTAGCGCGTCCCTAGCGCCTCCTTTTGGACCGGAGGGGCAGCTGTCAGTGGGTTTGACAGCAGACGCTCAATTTTGCCGGCATCGGTTCTCGAGCCCGCCGACAGCCACAGGTTCGGAAACCAGACGCCGGCAAAATTGAACGTCCGGTTTTCGACTCGCAAGCCACAGGCCAACTTCAAATTTTTTTTTTTTTTTTTTTTACTTTTGGTAACTTTCGGGACCTCCGACTTAATATCTCCATGATATTAAGTCGGAGGATGCACAGAAAAGCAGTTTTTACTGCTTTTCTGTGCACTTTCCCGGTGCCCGAAGAAATTAGCGCCTGCCTTTGGGTAGGCGCTAATTTCTGAAAGTAAAATGTGCGGCTTGGCTGCACATTTTCCTTTCTGAATCGCGTGGGAATACCTAATAGGGCCATCAACATGCATTTGCATGTTGCGAGTGCTATTAGGTTCGGGGGTGTTGGATGCACATTTTCGGCCCCTTACTGAATAAGGGGTAACACTAGTGCGTCGAAAACTGTATCGGCCCGTGAGGGAGCAAGATTTTACTAATTTATTTTTTTTTTGAGTGATTATATATTTTTTTATTTAAATCTGTTGAATGGGAAAGTCTGTTATTTTAAATAAATGTTTTTTAGGTGCACTTGTGGTAATACCAGATATTAATGGAAGGTCGAAAGGAGAGATCTGAGAAAAGAAACTAATACCGTACATCCTGACTTCTCTGTTGTTCAGGGATTAAAAGGGGCTCCTATGGGCTTGGCACAATGTGCCCTGAACTCTGTGGCTTCTCTTGTGGCTACGAACCAAGGGAACCATCTGGGCCATGAGCTGATGATGCTTTCTTCTTGGCCTTTGGCTGAGAACGAGAGGCTGCACAATATGGGAGTGCTAACATCCTGCCAACTGAGTCCTTTTGGGCCATGAAAACGTTGCAAACATGACCTCCTGTTTGGAAGACATGAAAAGGTGCAGGATGGACGTGCATCTATCACTGACCGAGCCAAATTAATGCTCTGAGCTCAGCACCTCAGATCTGCGGGAAGCCGCTTTTGTTCGTGGGTTGCTGAGAAGCTTCAGTCTGCTTTCAATGCAATTTTTCTCTCTGCCAAATTAAAAAGCTAAGAGCAGGGAAGGGTGCAATAAAGTTAGCCCCTCCTGAAAGGGATCTGTGGAAGAGGATCTTGTCCCATTGAATCTGAATAAAATATAATATTTCTTTTTTCATCTTACAATAGCAGAAAAAAAAAGTTTGGCTGCTTTGGCTGTGACCTGCACTCTGCCCTGAGGTGAGTGCAGTGCTACTGAGTAGTGCTAAACTCTTAAATCTTCTGGCCAAAAACACAATTATAGACATTTCCCTTAGATAACTATTTAAAGTCTGCCTGTCCTCTGCTCAGTGAGTGGATTGGCTCAATGGCTTATACAGGAGATTAGTGAGCCCTGCTTCTGCTCTCTGGGCTGCAAAGGCAGCGCTCACAGCCCCAAAGTGGTGGGAGCCTTGGTCATTGTGCACAGGGCCGGGCTGAAACACGTTGGCACCCAGGCCAGACTATTAATTTGGTGCCCCCCACCCCCCATGGCCAGTGCAAGGTGCCCTAGGCAAATTTTACAGCCTTTGCACATAGACACATACCCTGGCCCTATACACACACACAATTAAGAATTATATATTTATAACAGATTTTACGTGAATAAAGAGAAAAGTACAGTCTTCTGAGGTAAAAATATTACTTACATTATATCAGGGGTTCTCAACCCAATCCTAGCCAGTCAGGTTTTCAGGATCTCCACAATGAATATACATGAGGTAGATTCGCATACAAGGGAAGCAGCATTTGCAAATCTATCTCATACACATTCATTGTGGAGATCCTGAAAACTTGTTGGCTAGGTGTGTCCCGAGGACTGGGTTGAGAACCCCTGCATTATATTATGCACTGCATTGGTACCACCCAGAAATCCCCATAAAAAAAAGACACTTGGAACCCATATGGCATTAAGCCTATTGTGTAGCAAAATCAATTGCAAAGTTCCATGTAAAACAAACCAGAAAAAACAATTTAAACAGAAAAAGTTCAATAATTCCAAAATGCCAAATCTTTATTGAAATGTCAGTCCCCCGACATGGACCGTGTTTCGCAAGGGCTGCATCGGGAGGGACCAATTACATGTGGTAAAATAAAGCGGCCTTACATTCTTAAGAAATGAGTCTGCGAAAACAAAATCGATTAAACAATTGTTAGGACCACTTTATTTTACCACATGTAATTGGTCCCTCCCAATGCAGCCCTTGCGAAACACGGTCCGTGTCGGGGGACTGACATTTCAATAAAGATTTGGCATTTTGGAATTATTGAACTTTTCCTGTTTAAATTGTTTTTCCTGGTTTGTTTTACATGGACCTTTGCAACTGATTTTGCTACTCACCTGTTGGATTATGTTCATATTAGTGTGTTTGTCCATCGTTCCACACTTCATTGTGGGTTTATTAAGCCTATTGTAACATGTGCTGGGGGTATGCGCAACCCACAGAAAGCTATGAGTAAACTGAATTACAATTACAATACAATAAACCTCCCATAATAAAACACTAACAGCACTCAGTTTTAACTCTACCTATGAAAAGGCAACATGCAAATATAATACCAGCCCCTAAAACACCAATACAACTCCTATTAGGAGAATACCTCACCTCAGTCACACATGCAAAACACAAACACACCCTCACCAAATACAGAATAGAGCAACCATAAGTTTAAATAAAAACATACAGGCAAAAACTAAACTGGAAACTGCAACAAGCCAGACTCTCTATGCAACGCAACAACTGAAAAACAGAACCATCACCATTCCTCAAACTCAAACAATAAAATCAAGAAATATAATAAATACATAATCATTAAAAAAAAATACTAATAAAATGAAATTTCAAAAACAGCTGA
The DNA here is from genome assembly GCF_901001135.1 of Rhinatrema bivittatum. Classification (NCBI taxonomy): domain Eukaryota; kingdom Metazoa; phylum Chordata; class Amphibia; order Gymnophiona; family Rhinatrematidae; genus Rhinatrema; species Rhinatrema bivittatum. Next base: position 255,284,497 of record NC_042617.1, on the reverse strand, counting down.
CAAATAGATCCAATAAATAAAAGCTCAGATACAATTTTTTTATTTCCCAAACACCAATAAAATATTTCAAAACAGCAGACACAAACACCCCCCAAAATAAAACTTAATAAAGATTTTTTTAAAAATCACACTCTCCATACCTGGGAACTTTTGATTTCCAGTCTCCCTGAGATTAATGTGGATTAGTGAGAGTGGGGTGGGCAAACTTTCTCCCCTCTCTCTTATATACAGTATATATACGGTATATATATATATACACACACACACACACACACACACACACACACACACACACTCCCCTCTCACATACATGCTCACACCACACACTTCCTCTTTCACACATTCTCTCTTTCTCTCTCTCACATAATGCTCATACCCAGAAGCTTCCTCACGCACATGTTCACACACACGTACTTTCTCTCACATACATGCTCACACACACATGCTCCCTTTCTCACACACACATACATACATACATGCTTTCTCTCTCATATACGCATACTTATAAACACACTCACATCCTCCAGTTTCTCCAGCTCTTTAGTGTGGGATCTGAGGGAGGGAGCACTAGGGAGCGCTCCCGATTCCTGGGGGATGTGTGCCCATGGACCACAACACGACTGCAGAGAGGAGCTCCAAGGAAGTGCAGCGGCAGGCAAGGCGTGTCCCAGTATGGGAGGAGCAGGCTGACCACCGCCCTAACCTCTGCCAAACCTGCACGCACCGGTAGATATCCAGCAATGCAATGCTGGTCTCTGGGGTAGCCCTCCAGCCACTCGATAGCCCTTTCAGATCTGCCACTGGGTAGCGGCAGATGTAGCAGGACAGACAGAGGTCGAGGACAAGCGATGGTACTGAAGCTTGGAACAAGACGAGACCTCGGCCTTAGACTAGGCTAATGGCTTGAGGAAGGCGAGGAAGCTCGGAGGCTCAGATGGAATGAAGACACGTGGAACCTGGGACTCAGACAAGATGAGGATACGTGAAACCTCAGGCGAGACAAAGATGCTTGAAGACTATGACGAGATGAGGACGCTTGAAGACTCGGACGAGATGAGGACGAGACGAGGATGCTTGATACTTAGTGACTCAGATGAGCAATGGTCAAGGCATGGAGAAGGCAGGCATGGTCAGACGCAACGGAGGTCAGGCTTGGAAAAAGCAGGCAAAGCCAGGCAAGGATTCTGGATACTCCGAAGAGGATTTGAACCGGGGAAGACTCAGGCGAGGATAAGGACTCAGGATACTCAGACGAAGACAGAGGCTCAGGGACTAAAAGGAATCCGGGCAGTGCTCGAAGACAAATCCAACCACCAGGAAAGTAGACACTGAATAGGAACGGATTTACTCCCAGGAAACAGTCAGCTAGAGACAAGGTCCGGGGCAAGTGAACTGAGCCCATAACTTGAGGACTGATGGAACTTCAGAATCAGGACCGGACAAAGGACATCAGAAGCAAGACTTGGAACATCAGGGTTGGAATATAAGACATCGGATACAAATGGACACCGATACCTTGGGACATCAGGACATCTATGGCATCTGGACATCAGGGGACATCTAGCGAGGAGGACCACAGGGATGACTGGAACATGACGGATGAAGACATCAGAAGGCTGAGACATCTAGACATCTGAAGACGAGGGGTTGTCAGGACATCCGGAGATAGGGAGACTTCTGGACATGGAGACACGTGGACATCGGGAGACATGGACATCAGGACATCTGGAGACGAGAGGACGGGATCCGACAAGAGACCAGTACATGGAACGAAGATCAGATGAAGGTTCAAGAACCATGGACGAAGACAAGGAGAACCAACAAAGAACAGAGTGCCTTGAAGAAGCAATGAAGGATCACGGAGGACTCCTGGAGCGAAGAGCTGGAACTGAAGATCCAGGAGCAGTCCGACTCCATGACTGACTCCTTGAGAAGGCGAAAACTAACTGAAGGCTGAGCCCTTTTGTAGAGCTGAAGAAGAAATGCCTGGATGACATCAGCAGGAGGAGCCTAGGAAGACAGCCCACTGCTGGCCCTTTAAGAAGAGCAGAGAGGCACGGCCCCATGCCCAAGAGGAGGGCAGGACCTTGTAGAGCGGCGTCCTGGCGCACAGGAGGTAGCAGGCCCTGATGATGGCGGCTCCCTGCCGCATGAAGAGGAGCTCCAGGGCGGCCTCCTGGCCGCAGAAGAGGACATGGATAGTGGCGGCCTCCTGGCCGCGTGGTGAGGAGCTTTGGGGCGGCCTCCAGGCCGCAGAATAACAGCGGAATTTGGTGGTGGCTTCTGAGCCACGAAGAGGACGACTTCGGCGGGGGCTTCTGAGCCACAAAGAAGGCCTGGTTGGCAGCGACCTGCCGCGGGAAGTGGCGAAACTGGCAGCGGCCTCCAGGCCACGGGAAGGCAGGCGACAGAAGTCTCCAGGCCGCGAGGGACTTCAGTATCGGAAGGTTAGCTGACGTTGGAGAGAAGTAAGGGACTGCTCGTGGCCTAGCCACGGGCAGGATCGCAACATTTGGTTGAGATCTGCAGCAGCCTAGCCCATCCTCTTCACTTCAGCTGCGCAGTGGGTTAGCAACTGCCGGGCAGCCCATGGCCTATTGGCTGCCAGTGGGTTGCCCCTCAGCCTCCTCTTTTTCACCACTGGTGACCTGTAGCTTCCCTCAGTCTTAGGCTGCTGGTGGGTTGGGGTGCGCTAGTTGACCCCACAGCATCCTCTGATCTTAGTCCACTGGCACATTAGGATCCGTTGGGCTGCCCCATATCCTCCTATGATCTTCAGCTGCTCTGACTTCAATGGTAGAGGAGCCAGAGGGAGGCAACCAATGCAGCAGAGAGATAGTGAGGTTTCAGTGCCTTATTGGTTGGTGCCCCAGGTGATTGCCCAGTTGGTCCACCCCTTATTCTGGCCCTGATGGCACAATGTGGTCAGACTGAAGGTACACACACACACACACACACACACACACACACACTGAGTTTTGAGGAGTGCTGCAAGTGCTGCAGTGATAGCTTGGCTTCATAGACGAGGGAGGGGTGTTAAACAATTTTGGGGGAAAACCTGAGCAATTGCAAATGAAGGCTCATGATGCTATAGCCCAGCAGAGGCTGGCTCCAGTTGAGCAGGAGGAAACTACCAGGTCCAGCAATGGGCATCATGGTGAATATAGAGGTTATGATGCCCATAAACTGTTTTAAGAAACATTATAGAACAATATAGAGAGGCATCATGCTCACCTCGTCCAGACATTCAATTCCCTTCCCAATGAAAGCAGAAGAAAAGAGTTTACAGTTCAGTAGTGTGGTAAACTTCCAAAATGCAGAGCTGAAACACCTGGTACAAACTGGTATGCAAATGTAATAAAGAGCATCCCAACCATGTATTAAATATATAACAAAAGCATTAAACATGGAAACACATTTAACTAATGTTCCAAACAAAGAAGAAGATAGCAGAAAATTAAAAAAAAATGTTTTAAGTTGCATCAAATGTGGAGCTACACCACATTAATTTTTGCATGAAGTACTCCACCCCATGCCATCATTTACCACAGGAGGGATATGAAAGAGACCTTCAGCTACCTGAAAGGTTTTAATAATGCATAAACTTCAAACCTTTTCACCTGGAAAGGAAACAGTAGAACCTAGAAGTCAGGAAATGAAACCCCAGGAGGGACGTTTCAGAACCAATGTCAGGAAATATTTCTTCACAGAGAGGGTGGTGGATGCCTGGAATTCCCTTCCGGAGGAGGTGGTGAAGATGAAAACAGTCAAAGAATTCAAAGGGGGCATGGGATAAACACTGGGGAACCCTAAAGGCTAGAGGATGGAAATGAAGAAAATGGTGCATGGGAGTAACTTGCTGGTGTGGCAGTTACTACCCTTAACCAATAAACCTTGATGCTTTTGATGCAACTGCATCATTGCTCTCCACTTCAGCATCCAGGAAAAAGGGGAATTGGATTTAGACATCAATCAACAAGGGCCCTGACTTTTACAGTTTTGGGAACAAATAAACATGGGGGTAACCTGCACGGAGCAGCAGTTACTACCGTTAACAGAAGGCATGGGATTAGTACCCTTAACCAATAAGCCTTGATTTTTTTTTTTTTTTATGCAACTGAAACATCACTTCCATAATTGACAGAGAAGAGGAGTTGAATTCGGACGGACAACCAACACGGGCCCTTACTTTTATGGTCTGAGGTACTGATACGCAGAGATAAGGAAAAAAAGAACAGGACTGCTTTTATAGCCAAGTCCATAAGCAGAGCACGTCAAGTACCACTGTCCGAATTTTCAAGAAGGCTCATCACCCTGTAAAAATGTTGCTAGCAGTAAAATTTTGTTTATGGGTTATCATAAGACTTGGGGATAACTGCATGGAGCGGCAGTTGCTACCCTTAAGAGAAACATGGGGGTAACCTGCACAGCGGAGCAGATAATACAAAAAGAAGCTTGCTGGGCAGACTGGATGGACCATTTGGTCCTTTTCTGCTGTCATTACTATATTACTATAATTTATACTTATTAGAGCAAATGGTGACCAAAATAGTGCTTCAAGTGTCAGTCAATTTATAAAAAAAATGTTTAACAGATGATGCCAACATTGTCAGTCACGAAAATACTTAACTTATCCAATAAATGGTTTAGCTTGACTTAAGTATTTTCATGACTGCCAATGTTGGCATCATCTGTTAACATTTTTATTTTCTAAATTGACTGACACTTGAAGCACTATTTTGGACACCATTTGCTCTAATAAGTATAAAGAAAGTGACAAACGATGACATGGGGTGGAATACTTCACGCAAAAATGAATACGGTGAAGCTCCACGTTTAATGCCGCTTTAAACATTTTTAAAAAATGTTTCTACAGTATTCTTGTTTGTTTGGAACATTTAGTTAAATGTGTTTCCATGTTTATTGCTTTTGTTATAAACTGCTATGCTACAGCCAGGAGAATATAACGGGGGGGAGGGTCCTCCGGTGTTTTCAGACCAGTCAAAGCCTAACAGACTAAGTACACTGATCTGCTTGTCCTTCAAAATTTGGGTTTGGGTGCACAATAATATCCCTGCTGACCCCCAACAGACTGAACGTCTCCACCTGGGTTAATTTGGGATAAAGTAATGGATCCCTGTAAGTTACTGTTTTGATGCTGATTCACTGGCCCGTGCGATGGTGCAAGTCTGACTTACCCCATCTTTGGCCTTGTCTGGCGTGACAAGAAAGCATATGTAATGTATGCACAACCTCCAAACAGCTGCTATAAAAGGAAGGTCATGTTCAATTACTCAGTGCTTGAAGTCATCCTTAATAAATCATGCATAGGCCACATAAGCCAGCTATCCAGTGAGAGCAAACATAACTGCAGCATGGGCTTCTGGGAAATAATGAATAGTATCAGTCACAGATGTTACAGTGTTTTTCTAACAAAAGCTGTTTAAGCTATCCTGGCTGTAGCAGAGACTCAAAACCTTGGCAAAATATTTTTTCCCTGTCAGATATAATCAATGAACAGCAAACGGATTCTCTTTCCCACACAAACTTTTACAGAAGCACATAATTACACCATGTTTCTTCACCTGTGTTGGCTGTTTTCTCCTTCAGCATCATCCAACTTAGTGTTCAGCATGCTGTTATCTTCAAAAAGTTGATTTACTTCAATCCTGCAGGAAGGAATAAGTCATGCACTTAAGGCCATTAAACAATTTAGTTCTCTCTGTGTAGCAATGCCCACTTTGGTGCTTGCAAGCCTCATAATGAAACCCATTCTCCTGTAAGATGGGCCATCTCTAGTTATCTGAGATTAATTTGTACCTCACAATAAATAGGGCCAGATACAATGTGTGGCCAAAGAGTTTTGGGGAGGGGGGGAGACTTAATAAAAAAAAAAAAAAAAAGTACATTTGAGAAAGCAAAGTGACTGCCTTGGAGTGGCAGCTTTATCCTGTTAATCAGCTGGCAAAACTCGGGTATGTATTCTCACTATTTAACATCCAAATACAACAAGACCAGTGTGGTTTGGTCAACTTAAACTGAATGAAAGGGATTCATTAATGCCAAAAAAAGCTCAGTTTTCCACTGCTCCAAAACTTACCAGGTTATCAAATTACTTCCCCAGAAGATCAATGAAATACGAGTCATTTACAGGCATCTGCTATTGCTCGATCAAAAGGCTATGAAAACTATTAGTACGCAGTGTAGAAACAGCAGCCTGTCGAACATTTAAAGAGCCGACTGACATCAGCTATGAATGTCAGTCTAGAGGGCATGTTTCGAAATCATTTACGCTGGTAAACCGTGATTTTCCCTGTGTAAATTGGCCTCTCTGATAATTACTATCCTCAGCTCGATTAAAAGTACACATGGGCTTCCACAGCGCCAATACTATTAGCTAGGTCCCAAGAACATAGGCAGTTCTAGCGCGTGCATTTTAGGCTAGCTAATATTCAAAGGAAAACCTACTTGGGGTAGTTTCTCATTAAAAATTAGATAGACAGTATGTGCAGTAAAAGTATCTGTGCATTTTGCAACTGCATGGGATGTTTGGACCTTGCCCCCATAAAACAATAATAAATATCATTAACAGGTTAAAATAATAATAATAAATTGTGAGCATTTGGATAAAGTCTGTGTGTACCTTTCACACGCAGTCCTTACCCCAAATTTTCAAAGTGAACATGTATGTAAGTTCGCTTTGAAAATCTGTGCATAAATTCCACGGGAAGCTCACAAACTTACCTGCATGGTTGTAACTTGCATGGGGTAACTTAGGCTCACATTTTTTTCATTTATTTTTTTTAAATTAAAAATGTTACATGCAAGTTCCAGCTCCAACCCCGAAATGCCGCTCTCTAGTTTGCCTAAAAGTATATGCAAAACCAATTTATGCACGGATTTTACAAGCACTGAGCCTGGGTCAAGTTTAGAACAGCCGTTTACACACATAGAACTGTGTTTTATGAACATATGGCTTTGAAAATCAGGCCCTGTGAGTCTAAGGAGCCTGCTTTAAGTCTGATCATTTGGCTGCATAATGGCTTTTCTTTTTCAGCATATTTTGAATAGACAGAAACCCCAAAGTGGTTGATGCTGGGTGGCTGCTGACAAATATTTAAATATAAACTGATACCGCTGAAATGTTCCCCAAATACAGACAAAAGAAAATTAAACTTAAAAAGGAACTTTTCCACTTTTTATTTATTTATTTATTTATTTATTTTTCGCTGAACTTTTAGCATCAACTGGAGCAAGAGAAATATTTTGTAGCTGGAGGTCAGAAATGGAACTGGGGGATGTGTGGGAGGGCAGGAGAGAGAAGGAAAATAGCCCGGAGTGAGCACCCCGCAACGTCAATGGCAGTACAGCACCAGCTCTTAAATGCCAAAGACACCACCCCAGCCCCCTATTCACCTTTGGTTAGTAAAGCTTTGGTTACAGGAGAAAGTGTGTGCTGGAGGCTGTCAGAGCTTATGGGCCCAGTCAGATTCATTTGCAAACTCAAATTACCAAAGCGTGAACCTTTCTCTTCCCAGATCAAGCTTGTTTAGTGAGATTAGTTGGGAAAGGTAGACATTTTTGTTATGCTAAGTATTGCTATGCAGTTAAAACATTTTTGGAACCTCTGTGACACTGGTTAAGTTAGTAAACTGTATAAGGAAGTCAAACCTGGCACTCCGTGTTGCTCCCGTTTCTTTTTCCAGTTTACACACTAAATCTTCCAGCTCCAGCAGTTTGACCTTCAGCTCCTCCTTCTCCATCTCAAGCTTGGTTTTTGCACTCTGCACCTCCTGGGCTGCTGCATTTTCTCTCTGCTGTAGCCGAGTGAGCAGTTCTTCCTCCTTCCTTTGCAGGGCCGCCAGCTCTTCCTCCTTGCTCCCCAGTTGCCCCAACAGCTGGCGGTTTGTGCTCATGTACTCTTCAAGTAGTTTTGTTTTCTTTCCAAGGGTTTCTTCGCTTTCCTTAAGCTGGCGTCCGAACGCGGCCCTTTGCCTGTGTGCTTCATTTCTAGCCGCCTTTAAGCAGGTTAATAGCCGCTGCTCCTCTTTTTGCATCATGTCTAGCTGCTCTTTGAAATGCTTGATCTGGGGTATAAAAAGCATTTTCTCTTTCAGCAGTTCCTCTTTTTCTGCTGAGATCAGCTGCAGTTTGGATTCTTGCGCCTGAATCTGGTCTGAGTTTTGCTGCAGCTGAGAAAGCAAGCTGTCTTCATGCTCGCTGAGAAACAGCTGGGCTTCATCTTTGGCCTGAAGCTGTTCAGAGAGCTGCTGGTTTAATCTGTTTTGATCTTCTGTAAACTCCACCCCTTCCTCCTTTCCCCTCACCCCTTCCTCAGCTCTGGTTTTGCACGTCTGTGCCAGGCTATTCCTCTGCCCTAACTGGGTCAGTGCCCCTTGCTCCGTCTCGCTCAACAAAGACAGCTGGACATCTTTGGCCCTTGAACAAGTTAATACCTGTTCATATTGCTGAGTTTGGCCTTGGATTTCCACTCTTTGGTTCTCAGTAAGGATGTCCTCCTCCCTTTTCAACGGCAACTGAAACAAAGTCTCTAGTTTCAATATCCCTTCATCTTCCTGCTCCATCTCCGCTGCCACCAGCTGCTCCCCCTTGTCAAGTGGGGATGGCACTTCTTCTCCTGCACTTTCCTGAGATTGTAGCTGAGGAGACAGCTGCTGATGTTGCTTGAGTCGCTCTTCCTTTCTTTGTGTTTCAAGATGGCCCTGCCTCTTCAGCTTAGAATTAAGACTGACTGCTACTACATGGGATGTACTGTTCTTCAAATGTCTCTCGGCTTCAGCCAAAAGAATTTTTAGGTTCGCCGTCTCACCATTAAGTTCATCTATTTGCTTTCTGGAACTGGCTTCCATCATCTCCTTCTCAAGGGCGAACGCTTTACAGATATTAGCTTGCTCTTCATTCATCCTTTCTTCAAGCTTTAGCTGTTCTTTCCTCCAGCCCGTTTCCTTCTCCTCCCATTGTTTTTGCTCTTGGCTACATTGTTCCTTCACTTGCTCCAGTTGCATTTCATGCATCTGTAACATCTTTTCCTTTTCAAGCTGGTGTTGCTGCCATAAGCTCTGTACATCTTCTGCATACTGCACTTCAGTCTGTGACAGCTTTTGATTCAGTTCTTCTGCCTCTCTCCTACAGATAAACAATTTGATGGTCATCCGTCTTAGATATTATTATACATAATAATGCTGTATATTCAAAAGTTCAGCACCTATTTTATCTCAAATGTATCATTTAATCTTACATGCTATAATACAGTAAGGGGTAGATTTTTAAAAACTGCGCGATTGCGTACTTTTGTTTGCGCAGCAGGCGCAAACAAAAGTACGCTAGATTTTATAAGATACGCGCATAGCCGCGCGTATCCTCTAAAATCCTGGATCGGCGCGCGCAAGGCTGCCGATTTTGGGCAGCCGGCGCGCGACGAGCCGCGCAGCCTGCCTCCATTCCCTCCGAGGCCGCTCCGAAATCGGAGCGGCCTCGGAGGGAACTCTCTTTCGCCCTCCCCTCACCTTCCCCTCCCTTCCTCTACCTAACCCACCCCCCCCACCCCCCCCCGGCCCTATCTAAACCACCCCCTACCTTTATCCATGGATTTACGCCTCCCGGAGGGAGACGTAAATCCACGCGCGCCAGCAGGCTGCTGGCGCACCGAGACCCGACCCGGGGGCGGTTCCGGAGGGCGCGGTCACGCCCCCGGAATGCCCCGGCCCAAAACCACGCCCCCAGACCCGCCCCCGAAACACCGCGTCCCGCCCCCAAAACGCCGCGTCGTTCGGCCCCGCCCCTGACACGCCCCTTCCAAAAACTCCGGGACCTACGGGTGGATTTACGCAAGCAGGGCTTTTAAAATCCGCCCGTAAGGATTTATAGTGATGCATACAAGATACATTTCAATTTTGCCAACTTGAAAAGATTTGTACTGGAATTATTCAGACATCTAAACTCAGCTTGCCAGTAATGAGATTTGAGTAAAGCCACAATCAATCTCTAGACTTCACTAGCCACAGATTCAGTTACAGAAAAACTCTATGAACTAAAAATACACTTTCCCCAAAATTGTGCAGGTAGAAGTAGTACCGATTTCAAAATAACTCTGCTGGTAAAAAGTCCAGGGCATGTTGTATGGATGGAGAGCTCTCTCTTGTTTCCCAAGTGCAAACATTTTTTGAACTATTACAAACTTAGGGGGAAAACTCCAGACTGAAGCAGTAGCTTTGTCATCAGAGAAGACGCATGATAAAGATATGTGAATTATAAAATAAGGATGAAAATATTAACAGTTTACTAAAAAAAAAAAATAAGTAGAACAAAATGGATCTCAGTGGTCATTTGGTTTTTGTATCACTGGTTTCCTTGCAACAACCACAAGCATGGACTTTGAAGTATTGAACTCCAGATGGCTCAGAGTATTAGCAAAGTGCTACAAAGCCTTTCACCTCTGACTTTGGCTGTCAATTCAAACCATGTGCAAGTACACGGTGAATGGATATTACCCATCTAAGAACCAGTTGGTATCCTATGTGAAATGAATTGCTGGTCCCAGTCAAGTTTCCAGTTGACTGTGTCCATCCACATTGCCAGAATCACAATCACAATATCATACTAACTTGAAACTAGGAGCTTAAATTTAGGAACGCAGCCCTAGTAAATTTTCAAAAGTTCCAATTTAGAAACTTAACTCCAAACGTTAGGAGCCTAAACCCTTTGGAATCTGACCTTAATAACCCTCCAAAAAAGGGACAGAAATTCCCCAAAGTTGATATGCAGGAAGAAAATTTCAATATCCAGAAGAAGTGGCAACTAGAAATTTTAGGTCAGCAATTTTTGAGAACCGACTCTCCAAAAAAAAAAATCCCCACCGCTTTCTATGAGAGAGAGTGACAGGCTGCGGAATGCTGAGCAGCGTTCCATTTCAAGAGTGGCCCCTGCTATTTCCAGCATTTTGGTCCAGAGCAACATCAGACAGACAGAAACAGAGAAAAATAACTGAATTAGCTGGTGAAAGATGGCACCAAAAGATGCCTTCAAAGCCACTTTCCACACGCATCCAAAGTCATGCACACCCATCTCACTCAACTCCCCACATTATCACACACCTGCCTCCACCATACCCATAGTCATCTACAGCCAACTACACAAACCTCCCTACACACACCAGACCACATGCAATATACACCCCACTCACACCCACACCAACACCTGCCTCGCACACCATATACTCACATCTTAAATCCTGTACAGCCCACATCCATACAGGCCTACACACATACTTACAGCTCCCAACACACCCACCCACACTTCCCAAATACACACCTCATACACAGAGCCAGAATCAGCTTTTTCTACATCTGGAGCAGATATTCAGAACTACCCCCCCCCCCCCCCACTGAGTTGGTCAGCATTCCCTCCATCTTTTCCCCCTCCCTCCTGCCCAGTATTCCCCCCCGTCTCGTCCTCTACCCCCGACTCAGGATTTATTTATTTTTTTAGAGTTATATTTCACCCCTCCATAAGCATGCAAGAGTTATAACAATAAGTCGCTACATCACTGAGAACATTATAAGATACAAGCAATTAAAATAAATCTTAAAATACAGTCTACAACAGTGGTTCTCAACCTTTCTAATGCCGTGACCCCGTAATACAGTTCCTCATGTTGCGGTGACCCCTCGCCCCGCCCTCGCGGGGCGAGGGCGGGGCTTTGGTCATATGGGGGCGGGGTTATGGATGGGGTTGGATTTTAGTGCATACTTATTTATGACATTTATAAACAGAACCACCATTCCTCATAAAACAATAAAATTAAGAAACATAAAGCATCAGTTATAATAGTAAAACCATACTAATAAAAGAATATTTTAAAATTACTGATAAATAGAATTTCTATTAATTAAAATCTTATACATTTTTATAATTTCCCAAACACCAATAATATTTCAAAACAGCACATATATCAAATAACACACAATAATTAAAACTAATAAGGATTTTAAAAAGCCCCTGCTGTCCATACATGGGAGCTCTTGATTTCCAGTCACCCTGATATTGTCGAGGATTAGGAGGTTATCCTCTCTCTCTCACACATACTCTCACATGTCCATTCTCTCTCACACATACACTGTCACATACTTACACATTCATGCTCTTATACCCACCATAACCTCTCACTCTCACAGACACTGACACACTCTCAGGGTGTAAGACACTCTCTTCCCCCCCCCCCCACCACTCACACACACTCTTACTCCCCTGGATTTTCTCATACACACTCATGCTCTCACTCTTACTGGCTCCCTCACAACCTCAGAGCCTCTCAGATAAAACTCTATGCAGCAGAAATAATGCTGAATGTTGAGAATTGTGTTATGCAGACTAATCTGGAAAATGCACTCATTTCTACATGAGTCATAATGAATCAGTCCTCAGCTGCAGGCTTCAATTGATTATCCTGGCTCCCTTTATGTTTGCCAAATACAGTTCATGTGTAACAGCAATCCTAATTCTCCACCAGATCAAGCTGATTTCACATCCCACTTCATACTTTGTCACCTCCAGCTGAGTCAAACAATTAATCTAATTACTGCCACTGCTGCCACGTGGCTATTGGGGAGGCGCTGATTGCTGCTATTGGCACTGAAGCCCATTCTGCTGCCTCCTCTGTGCAGGCCCCGTGGGTTTCCACTTCCTCCATGTTGATCTCGTACATTGTGAGATCCGCCATAGAGAAAGTGCTACTCTTGCACATTCCCAAAGATTACATGTACCAATCAGTAAAAAGTCATTTATTTTTTTTTACATCTGCTTCCCTTTATTTTTTTGCCATTTCCTTTTATATTGCCTTTTTTTCTGTTTCTTTTCTCTCCACCTGTCTTCTTCCCTCAAACACACAGTCAGGTTCTCATTCTCACATGCATTTCTCTCTCAAACACACATACACACACAGGATCTCACTGTCACATGCTCTTTCTGTCATGCAATCATTCATACACACAGTCTCTCACTGGCTCAGGCTGTCTGAGTCTCACACACAGGCTCTCTCACACCCCCACATGCTGCCTTGCTCATGCACAGGCTCTCACTGTCACATGCTGTCTCTTTCACACACACAGAGGCTCTCACATGCTGTCTCTGCAAACACACACAGTCTCTCAATTCACTCTCACACACAATCTCTCAACTCATCTCATACTCGCACACACCTCTCTCTCACCTCTGGGCCTCTTCTTTACGGGTCGCCACAGGATGGGCCGCGCTGCTCCTCTTCTGCACGCGGCTGACGCGCCTCCTCCTTCCTGCCCGTGCGGCTCCGGCAACATTTGTCTTCCGGGGCAGGGCGGGCAGGAAGTAAGTAGGAGGAGCACCACGACGCGCTCCCTTTTGGGGTTGGAGGAGGCAGGTCTCCAGCTTTGCCCCGCCTCCCCGCAGTAGCCGCAGCGCCGTGGACCGGCAAAAAACCCCAACGGCCCGGTACTGGTCTGCGGACCGGGCCGTTGGGGTCAGTTTTGGTCGAACGACCTGTGTTTTGGTCGAACGACCAAAACACAGGTCGTTCGACCAAAACACAGGCGACCCCTGTGTTTTGGTCGTTCGACCCCCACCGGGGTCGCGACCCACAGGTTGAGAACCGCTGGTCTACAACATCAAACACAGAATCTGAGCATAAGAACAATAAAAGCAATATTAGTCAAAAATAAAATGAAAGCAAATAAAACTAAGCAAATCTCTCCCTGTCTCTCCTCCCCAGGCAGCATCCCCTCTCTTGCCCCTCCCTTCCTCTCCTCACTGACCAGCATTAGCTCTCTCTCCCTCCCCCACCCCACAGTCAACCTTCTCCTCCCTTTCTCTCTTCATCCACCCCCAGCCCAGCAACTCTCTCCCCTTCTGCCTCCCTAGGTCCTGCCCACTATCTTCCTCCCTCCCTGCCTTTCCCCCCTTTATCCACAATACCTCTCTCCCTTTCCCTTGCCCAGGATCCCTCTTCTCTATACCTTAGAACTTTTGAATTCTGCTCCTCCCGAGATTAGTGGGAGAAAGAGAGGAAATCTGTATGGACGCTCTCTTTTCCTCCTTTCTCCCAACTGGCGAACCACTTTCTTCTTAACTGATATTCTCTATAGATAATAAAATAGTTTCCAACCGTTGGGGTGCCCGGCTTGATTTTCTGGCACAGGGACTTTATTTTCTCATTCTCTGCCTTTATCACTCTTCCTACTTTAGTTTTCTGTCTCTCTTTGGTGTCACTTTTTCTTTTCTATTTAAGTTCTCTTCTTTGTCTCTTTCCTTCAGCAGTGAATATTTTAATAGTTTCTCTTCCTTCTTTTTCTAACCCCCTTCTCCTGCTTTTTCTTTCTCCTCTTCCTATTCCTACCTGCTCTGCTTTTATCTTTCTTCCTCTTCTTTTTCCTGTGCTCTCTCTCCTATTCTTCATGCCCTTTCTCCTACATTATCTCCCTAGATTCCTTTTTCCCCTCCCCTAATCCAGGGTCCTATCTGTCTCCATCTCCTGCCATTCTTGGTCCTCTCTCTCTCTTTACTCCATTCTGTTCCTCATCTGTTCCCCTTCTCTCTATCCTGCAGCTTTGCTCTACCTCCCCCAGCTCTTGCTCTATCCTCTCACGCAACCCTCTCTCACACTATTCCTCCTTCCTCTTGCTCACATGCTTCCTTTTCACTCTTGATCACTATTCTCCTTTCCACTACACACACTCTTGCTTTCTCCCCTGATTGCCCCTTTCTTCATGCTCACTCTCCCCCCACACTATCTCCCTTTTCAAAAATACTCTTTTGCTCTTTCCACTCACTACCTCCCCACACAGATTCTCACTGCACACTCTTACTCTGTCCTCTTACTGCTCCCTGCAAACTCTTCTCTCACTGCCACCTCCCCAACACAGTCTTGCTCTCTCCTCTCACTATTTCCCCTTTGCATACTCTCTCTTGCTCTCCTCTCACAGCCCCCCCTCCCCCCCCGGACACACACGCACACACACACACACACACACACACTCTCGCTCCCTCACTGGGCCCCACACATGCTGGATTGGGAGATGGGAGGCAGTTATTTTCCTTTTGAATCTGTGAGCCACGTCACGGTTGGAAGACAGTGGCCTGATCAAGCCCCTTGCAGGAGGACACCTGGGGAAGCCACCCTTTTTGCCCCCTCCCCAGTCCTGGCTCTATCCACACCCCCTTTCACACACATTGACTATCCTCACAACCTCCACGCTCACAATCACACCTCCCAGACACACACACTACTCTTAAAAAAAAAAATACTTGCTGGGCAGACTGGATAGACCACTAGGGTCTTTTTCTTCTTACAATTACTATTTTATAAAACAGAGAGGTTAAGAAGGCATAGGATAAGTATAGAGGAGCTTTAGATGCCAAAAATGAAGATACAGCAGAAAGCACAACTTAGTAACACAATAAGTATTTAAAGCATCATACTTGCTTGATTCAACAAATATTGGGGTTGCAGAATGAATGTCAAATTAGTTAATATGAATCCAAAAATAGGGGGTGTGAGAATGATATAGCAAAATACAGTCTCAAAATTAAATTGATTTTTTTTTTTATTTAAAGTGATAGTGCTTCAATAATAAATAGGGATGTCATCATGAGAAGATTCAACTCATTGCGTTTTTCTTCTGATTGCAGTTTCTCTTAAGTTGTTTACATCATGATGTGTCCCTGTGACTTTTGTATGTGGGTAAAACTTCATGTTCATTAAGAACAAGCATTTAACATCTGTAGGTCCAATTAAAGCGCCCCTTTAGTTTTGCACTGGTTAAGTGCAAGCATGATATATCTGAGTTGATATTCTTTGTGATTGACATGATTCAAGTATGTTGTGGAGGGGGTGACAGGGATAGGCTCCTTTTACGTGAACGATGCTGGATCTTTGCTTTACACTCTCTACAACCATTTGGTCTAAATCATGAGATCGAATGGTCTGTTTTTGGGTAGTGACTTTATTTCAATTACCACTCTATTCTTCCAGTGTTACACATACTATTGTCTATAATCTGATCCTCCTGGGCCTTTGCTCCATTTCATTGGTCATTCAGGATCATGTGATCAGTTTGGGCCAATTTTGACAGCTCTTAATTGTATCACCGGGAGCTCGGTTTCAGTTTCCTGACTAAAACTGCTTTGTTTAGCATCTATTTACCCCTCTGAAGCTCCCTCCAGGTATGGCATTTTGAAAACTTTCTTGTTGAGTTGTTTTCTAACTAATCTTTCATTAATCATAGGTGCTGTCTTAGTTTATATTATAGTATTTTACCTTTCCTTTACAGTTCTGTCCCTCCTAACGAAGCTGCTTGGCGAAACATAGCCATGTTGGGGGACCTAGTTAGGTTGTAACTACTTATTATTTGAATGTTTATAAAATTTGGATTACATCTGTCTACTGCTGGACTCTTACTTCCCATGCGTTTTCGACTTTAGATGCTCTTGAATCTTCTCATGATGTTATCCCTATTTATTATTGGAGCACCATCTCTTTAAATAAAAAATCAATTGCATTTTGAGACTATATTTTGCTATTTCACTCTCACACCCCCTATTTTTTTATTCATGCTTTTTTTTTTTTTAAGTGTGAATTGTTCTAATATCCACCTTTTGGCTAAACTAGTTAATATGAAATGTTGAAATCCTGACAAAAACACAAGTAACCCCATGGCCAAGTTTGTCTGGCAAGTGGCAGCTGGGTCTGTCTGACAGGCTGCAAGCAGTACATTCACTTCAAGTAATAAATGGCAGAGATGCAGGTGCTCACATAGCCGAGTCTGGCAGGCAGGGGACCCAGGAGACTGGATAATTGAGCAATAACCACACTATTATTGCTGGCTATTTAGATTATTACAGAACTTTGTGGTTGGACAAGTGAAAGGAGGGATGCTGGAGGAAACTTAGTGGGAATCTTGTATGGTCATCTACCCAAGTTGGTTCACCCTACATGAGGAAGATAAACAAGGCTATCTGGATAGGAAAAGATATGTTGCAAGAAGGTCACACTTTATGGTTGACAGCTGGGATGTATTCTTAGCAGTATATTCTTATTTATTTATTTATTTATATACCATCAATCTGGAATAACTGGGCAGACTGGATGGAGCAGACTTATTTGGTACTCCTGTTGGCCAAAAGGTATTGAGTTGAATCTATGACAACATTTTGGCTGATACTGCTTTAGAAGTATATTCTTAAAAGATGCTTAGCTAGGTTTACCCTTGCACCTAGCAGATGTGAGGATCTCAGAAGTAAAATTACTTTCCAAAAAAGATATTTTCTTCACTTTTTCTGAGGCTTTATTCTAAGGACGTTTCTGAAAGTTTTACATGCATATGTTTGGCATACCACTTTTTTCTACAAAATTAAACAGAACAGAGAAATTAGCAAATTGGTAGCTGAACCAAGTGGAGAAAATTATGGCCTGCTTCAAACTCCCTAATGCATCCTATGGTGGATGTGGAGTGGAATACAGGACAGATGATGCTGCATCAGCCTAGGAATGAAATGTTCTCTCACTATGTTCTCCCTTACTTCCTGAAGCAAGATGGGGCTAGATGGGATATATCCGAGGGTCCTAAGGGAACTTAGAGAAGTCCTGGCATCTCCTTAGAGTCTAGAGTAGTTCCATAGGACTGTAAAAGGACAGATGTGGTTCCTATTCATAAAAGTGGAAGTAAGGAGGAGGCTGGGAACTATAGGTCATTTAGTCTGACCTTTGTGGTGAGCAAACTAATGGAATCGCTGGTAAAACAAGAGATAGTGCAATTTTTGGAACTCAATGGATTGCAAGATCAGAGGCAGCATGATTTTACCAGAGGTAAATCTTGCCAGTTGAATCTGATCAGTTTCTTTGATTGGGTGACCAGAGAGTTGGATCAAGGGAGAGCGCTAGATGTGGAGTACTTGGATTTCAGCAAGTCCTTTGACATCGTTCTATACAGAAGTCCTATAAATAAATTGGGGGGGGGGGGCAGGGGATCCCAAAAACAGACCAGAAGACCATCTGTCACAGCCAGAAGGCAAACCAAAAACAGGACAGACCAGTCGCCTTAGATGGGAGATATTTATTCACACATATAACGTAATAAAAGAGCCCAACTCTGGCCGAAATTCGAACAACGGCTGCGCCAGGGGCTTTTCAGATAATATTTAAATGCTATGTTTCAATTTTGCGATTTTTGGTCTATTAAAAGGATTATAAGATTCCGGAAAATTCAATCTTCATAAAGTGCATATGGTGATCAATATTCTTTGCACAACATATCTTCACCATAACTCACTAGACCAGTTCTTTTCAACATTTTTGTGAGTGACATAACAGAAGGGTTGTTGGGAAAGGTTTATCTTTTTGCCAATGATACCAAAATCCGTAACAAGGTGGACAGCCAGGAAGAAGTAGAAAACATGAGGAGGGATTAGGTGAAACTTGAGGAATGGTCTAAGGTCTGGCAGCTAAGATTTAATGCTAAAAAAAATGCAGAGCAATGCATTAAGGATGCAAAACCCAAGGGGATGGTACAGTATTGGAGGTGAAATTCTTCTCTACACAAAGGATCTGGGGGTAACTGTATCTGATTATCTTAAGATGGCCAAACAGGTGGATAAAGTGACAGTAAAAGCCAGAAAGATGCTTGGCTGAATAGGGAGAGGGATGGTCAGCAGATAAAGGGAGGTGATTTTGCCCCTGATTAGTTACTGGGGAGACTTTGGCTGAAATACTGTGTATAATTTTGGAGTCTCCATCTTGAATAGGATATAAACAGGATGGAGTCGGTCCAGAGGTTGGCTACTAAAATGGTCAGTGGTCTTCGTTCTAAAGCATATGGGATAGACTTAAAGATCTAAACATGTATACCCTAGAGGAAAGGCGAAATAGGGGAGATATAATAGAGGCATTCAAAAATCTCAAGGTTTCCATGCACAAGAGGTGAGCCTTTTTCAATGGAAAAATCTCATGAGATTGAAAGAGAGTAGACTCAGGAGTAATCATAGAAAATATTTCTTTACAGAACAGGTTGCGGTTGTGAGGAATGGCCTCTCAGTAGAAGTGGTGGAGACAAGGCCAGTATCTGAATTCAAGAAAGCATGGGATAAATACAAGGCATCTTTAAGGAAGTGATGAGAATTATAATGCTAAATTAATTGGATGGATGGACAAACTGGATGGGCCCTGTGGTCTTTCTCTGCCGTCATGTTTCTATGTTTCTATGAATTCATTGTTGAGCTTTTCTGAGTCAGTTAACCATGCTCTACATTGAACTAAAATTGGATAAGTAACGTAAAGTCAAACCATGGCAGTATCTGCCACTTCATGGCACTGAATTCATGAGAAGTCCTTCCTTCTCCATGGAAAGAAAGCATTTTTCCTAACTTCTGTATCCTCCATCTAATAGTGGTTCCTGGCCAGTTGCTATCCTCTTTGCCCCCTCCTGCAGAAACAGCCTGTCAACAACGTACAATTACATGATGAAATTGAGAAGCTGATCCCCAAACTTGGACTTTCTGGAGTATTGCAACTGGGTTCCAAAGTATTGCTTTGTTTCACTGGTTCCAAAATGGCAGTTCACTGCTGCACTGCAGCAAATATGGATGGCCTTTGCTCCAAGCAACCACATTCTCACTTTTACAGTCACAAAGCAGTCTGTTTATTCCATTCTTCTTTTCAATATGCATTCTTTAAACTGGGTTCACGATTATAGGAATTCCTGGTATCTGATACAATCGACCTTGTGAAATATTGACAAGGTCTCCCCCTCAGTTTCCAAAAACACTTTGCACAGTACCAGTCGAGACATGCCTCATTTGTGCACATAATGTGACTGACTGAAGAGCCAGGCCAGCTCTGACTGGAAGCTGTGCTTCGATACCTGCTTGTGCTGTTGATAATAAAGGCTGAAATTGAATAAGATCTTATTAGCGTACAAGGCATGCCTTCGGGGGAGGGGCAGAATATAGCAGGGTATCTCTTTACTTCAGATTAGTCTGTAGGTAAAAGGGCCATTCAGAAAGCCTGTTTATGTTCTTCACTTGATAACTATGTTTACGTGCACCCATTCAGGTGAGGTAGTTAGTGTTGGGTAAGAAGTAAATATATCCTCTCTTTGACCAAAACAAAATTCTCAGTTTCAATGGCACGCCTTTCTGGTCTTAAAGTGCTGGCTTGTTTGCGTTGTAGCACATTTAAATGGTCTTTGAGCTTGTGCCAAATTTCTGTACGAAGATTATCTGAAGCAGCAGACTGTTTTATATACCTATCCCTAACCTCTCTGACTTGCCGTTAACCTTTTCCCAAGAGGCTGGCTCTTTCTCAAGGAGGTTAAACGACTTTCATTGGGCCAGATGACGACATGGAAGTGAAGAAAAAATACCCAAGGAAGCAGATCCCTAACTACAGATGTGTACCATTATATTTCCATACTAGAATGTCTCTGGTAACTGATACCTTGAAGTCAGGATGTTGCTTTCACAGCTCAGTAAGAGGTCTGCCAGCCTTCTACACATTACTTTTGTCCTCGGTGGGGCAATCGTTCCATGCAATGCTAGACAATCATGTTTCACAGCCTCTCACATCACCCCTTAATTTAGAGTATAAAATCAACAAGCCAATTTATGTTAGTACTTACCATTCAGCTAATTTTAGTTTTAAAAAAGGTTAAATGAGATACCTAATACCAAGTCTACAGGTAGGATATTACAGAGTTTAATCATTCTGGGTAAAAAAACAAACAAACCCACACCTTTTTAAAGCTGCTAGTTAGAATATAACCATTGGACCAATCACACAGGGGCAAAATCACTTCATTTTTACATATGACTTGTGATTCGATGGGCTCATTGAAATCTACACAAGAGCAAAGACCAGCAAAGAGTTAACAAGACAGCAAGTTGACGAATGTGAAAAGATCAATATTAAGGGTCTCCAGAAAACCTTATTGCAATTCTCAGATGGCTAAGTTACATACACGGAGAGCTTTAAATATCGGGCCCAAACAGTTCTGAAGTTTTTGACTTGTGCTTACACTGGCCAACTAGAAATAGGACCCTCAGCTCTGTTTTCCCTTCTCTCTTCGTCTAGCCCTTCAGAGCTGCACAACAGTAGACGACAGACACTGTACACTCATCAGCTCACCCAAACATGCTCTACATACATATACAGCTCCTTAATTCCCTTACTCATATACTAAGCATATTGGGAAGGGGGGGGGGGGAGGGCAACTTTCATACGCTCACATAACTACAAAGTTTGCTGGGACATTTTAATCTGTGGCCTTTGCACCAATTTTCAAAGGAAAAGTATGTGCGTACTTTTCCTTTGAAAATTGCTCGGGGGAAAACAACCTGCAAGAATTTGCAACTCCTTTTTCTCTGGATACTGTTTTCGACCAAAATTATGCACTAAGGTCTGGATTTTCAAAGGTCTGCGTGCATAAAATCGGGATTACGCGTGTTTAAAACGGGCCCAGCCATGTGCGTAAAACTTGATACGCGCACAAGTGACGGGCCAGGACAGCACCATTTTGCGCTGTCCCGATGACTTGTGCACCGGCAGCCGGCCAGCGCGCGCAACTTACTTCAGCTCCAGGCCTGAAGTAAATTCTGAAACAAACAAAAAAAAAAGGATAGATAGTTAGGAAAGATTTAGTGGCCGGGGTGGAGAGAGGAAGAGGTAGGAAGAGTAGGGTTAGGGATAGGAAAGTTCCCTCCCAGTCCGCTCCTTATTGGAGCGGACTGGGAGGGAACTGGGGAAGGCCCGATTGCGTCGCCGAGTGTAATTTACTAAAATTCCCCCCCCCCTTGTGCTTGCAGCCAACGGATTTTATAACATGCGCACGCTGGCGCACATCAGGAACCACGTGCTCCTTTTAAAATCTACCCCTTAGTTTTCTCCCTGACCCCACCCTGGAAACATCTCTACTACAATGCGGGTAAAAATATGCGGGTTGTGGAACTATTTTCCTACTACTATCCGCATACAGGGTGGGTAATATTTATCCAAGGAAATCCCTTTGAAAATTGCCCTCGGTAAAAGGCTTTTTTCAAAATTTCTCACCCTGTATGCACGCAAGAGTACACAATTTGCACCTTTTTAACTGCATTTTCATGGAGGCGCTCCCAGGGTGGGCTTAGGCAAGGGAAGCAGCAATGGCTGTAGTTTTGTATTTTCAAAACTAATGCACAGTTGTGGTCAGAAAACGGATCCACAGAAAAAGCAGCTGCAATCTCTGTGGGGACTTTTTCCTAGGGTAATTTTCAAAGAGAACTTAACCTGCGTCCTCTTGAAAACGGGTACAAAATCCACGGCTAAAGGTACCTGTGGACTCTTCACCTGACTACATAGTTTTGAAAATTGCCCTCACTGTAATCCTTCGCTGTCTCAGACACATGGTAAAGAGACTTTCTGTTTTTTGGATATACTCAGTTACATGCACCTTTTCTCAGACATACTGTTCTTGTCCACATACTAGTGATTTCTATACTCCTATCTTACATATGATGTCAATTAAGCTGTGTAAAAACTCTCACAGACATAGGGCTAGATTTTAAAACTTACGCGCAGGCATAGATTTGTGTGCGCAACCCGGCACGCACAAATCTACGCCCGATTTTATAACATGAGCGCGCAGCCGTTATAAAATCCGGGGGTCGGCGCACGCAAGGGGGTGCACACTTGTGCACTTTGTGCGTGCCGAGCCCTATGGGAGCCCCGATGGCTTTTCCCGTTCCCTTCGAGGCCGCTCCAAAATCGGAGCGGCCTCGGAGGGAACTTTCCTTCTGCCCCCCCTCCACCTTCCCCTCCCTAACCCGCCCCCCCCCCCAGCCCTATCTAAAACCCCCCTTCACCTTTGTTCGCGAAGTTGCGCCTGCCTCTGGGCAGGCGTAGGTTGCGCGCACCGGCACAACCGCTATGCCGGAGGCCTCGGTCCCGCTCCCACCCTGCCCCCGGCCCGCCCACTCCCCGCCCATTTTTTTCAAGCCCCAGGACACACGCGCGACCCGGGGCTTGCGCGTGTCGCCGAGCCTATGCAAAATAGGCTCGGCACGCACAGGGACAGGTTTTTGGGGTTACGCGCATAACCCTTTGAAAATCTGCCCCATACTGTACATGCTGTTATCTCACACAAGTTTTCTACACTCATATAAGCCTCTGTCACACAAACATTACTCTTCCCTGGTCTCAGACTTACCATATTGTACACACACTGTCTTACATAAACACTCTCCATCGCTCATAAACATTAGCACCCTAAGATAAGGGCCACATTTAAGGATTGGGCAAAAATAGCTTAAGACATGCACAAAACGTCTGTGTGTCAGCTTTCCTTGCACGGCAGGGCCGGTGGAAGCACTAGGCGAACTAGGCCTGGGCCTAGGGCGCCAAGTATTAGGGGGTGCCGCGAGCAATGCTATCCTGAAGGGAGCCAATGCACCCGAGCGCAGGGAGGCTCATGCGGCCGCCGGTGGACCTCATCCCACTGGCGGCTGAGCAGCGACACATAGCAGGCATATCAGCAGGGTCGTGGTGGAGCTCACGTCACCACGGCCCGAAGAAAAAAGTTGCGTTTAAACGTGCAGGTGCTCCTCCTCCTTCCTGCCCGCGCGGCCCCGGAAGAAAATGTTGTTGGAGCCGCGCGGGCAGGAAGGAGGAGGAGCATCAGCGTGTGCAGAAGAGGAGCAGCGCTTACGGGCCACCACGAATCCCAAGTCGCAGCGGCCCAAGAAGAGGAAAAGGCCTGGTAGCAGGGCCGCCGCAGATCCCACATTGCGGCGGGTGGCCTGAGAAGATCAGGGCTGCTGCAGAGCCCATCCTGCGGTGACCCGTGAAGAGGAGGCCCAGAGGTGAGAGAGATGCTGAGGGTCTGTAGTGTGTGTATGTGTGCGTGTATGAGATGAGTTGAGAGACTGTATGTGAGAGTGAGTTGAGAGACTGTGTGTGGGAGTGAGGACCTGAATGTTTGCAGAGACAGCATGTGAGGATCCTCTGTGTGTGTGAGAGAGACAGCATGTGACAGTGAGAGCCTGTGCTTGAGCAAGATAGCATGTGGGAGTGAGAGAGAGCCTATGTGTGTGTGAGACTCAGACAGCATGTGCCAGTGAGAGACTGTGTGTGTGTGCGTGTGAGAGAGAGAAAGCAAGTGAGAATGAGAACTTGACTGTGTGTTTGAGGGAAGAAGATGGAGAGAAAAGAAATAGAAAAAAAGACAATATAAAAGGAATTGGCAAAAAAATAAGAAAGGGAAGGTGGAAAAAAAAAAGCCTGTGACCAACCGATTAGAAAATTAAGATCAGACAGCAAAGGTAAAAAAAAAAAAAATACTTTTTAGTGATTGGCACATGTAATCTTTGGGAATGTGCAAGAATAGCACTTTCTCTATGTGGATCTCACAATGTACGAGATCAGCATGGAGGAAGTGGAAGCCCACGGGGCCTGCACAGAGGAGGCAGCAGAATGGGCTTCAGTGCCAGTAGCAGCAATCAGCGCCTCCCCAATAGCCATGTGGCAGCAGTGACAGTGGCAGCAGAGGAATGAGAGAGGTTCAGAGGTTACTGGCAAAAGAAAGAGAGGGGGGGTCTGCCTTTAGTGTGTGCATGTGTATGAATTAGACTCTGCCTGGGGGGGTGTGTGTGTGTATATGACTGGGAGCTTGCCTGGGTGTGTGTGTTTGTGTGTATCTGAGGGAGCCAATGAGTGTGAGAGCATGAGTGTGTATGAGAAAAATCCAGGGGAGTAAGAGTTTGTGTGTGTGGGGGGGGGGGAGGGGGAAGAGTCTTAGAGCCTGAGAGTGTGTCAGTGTCTGTGAGAGCAAGAGGTTATGGTGGGTATAAGAGCATGAATGTGTATGTATGTGACAGTGTATGTGTGAGAGAGAATGGACATGTGAGTATGTATGAGAGAGAGAGAGGATAACCTCCTAATCTTTGACAATATGAGGGTGACTGGAAATCAAGAGCTCCCACAGAAGGGGACAGCAGGGGCTTTTTAAAATCCTTATTAGTTTTAATTATTGGATGTTATTTGATATATGTGCTGTTTTTAAATATTTTATTGGTGTTTGGGAAATTGTAAAAAATGTACCGGTATATGATTTTAATTAATAGAAATTGTATTTATCAGTAGTTTTAAAATATTCTTTTATTATGGTTTTACTATTATAACTGATGCTTTATGTTTCTTGATTTTATTTGTTTTATGAGGAATTGTGGTACTGTTTTTTCATTGTTAATACACAGAGTCTGGCTTCTTGGAGTTTCCATTTCAGTTTTTGTCTAATTTGTGCTCCTTTATTTTGTATTTGGTGAGAGTCTGTCTCTGCTCTGTGTGTGTGACCGTGATGAGAGATTCTGCTAGCATGTAGTGTCTGATTAGGGATCTATAGCAATCGGGTTTGGTTTGCTTCCTCAGTAGGTGGTGTATTGGTATTCTAGGATACAGTGTAATATTTACCCTTGCTTTTTCACAGGGTTAATATTTACCCTTGCTTTTTCACAGGGTTATTGTTGTTTGAGTCCTTGGTGTTATTACTGTTATGTTACGATGGGATTGCAGTATAGATTTTGATTGTCTTTTTTGCAGGGTTTTGTGTTAGTTCACAATGTGCCTGGCAGTGGAAGGTGTTTGTGCTGCTGTTACTGTGAGGTGACACCAGAATTTGAAAATATGTTTTAGTATGATGAGCTGTAAGGGAAACATCCAAGCTCCATTGTTTGGGGGAATTTCAGTGGATGCACAGAGTTAGAGAACTGGAGGTGCAGGATTTATATTGACATTCTGTCCCTTCCTATATATTCCTGACTTCACTCTCATAGCCATATAGAATTAGTTGAATGAGGCTATCAAATAATTTTATAGTAGTTTTACTAGAAGGGTGAAACTGGCCAGCTTTTTAAAAATATGCAGAAGACCCTTTGGACCTTTTTATTAACACTTTTTTTTGTAACCAGTTTTAAAGCAGGATCCATGCTATAGAGGTGGGTGTGAGATGCCACTGATTTTCTGTGACCTTAAGCATTAGTACAAGAAGGATTAAGGAGGGGATGCTGGAGAGGCACACAAATGCATTAGCCCCCGGGCACCGGAGATCCTTGGTGCGCCACTGGGTGTGAGCCATATGGGGTCGCAAGCGGTGGCAAAGAGGTGTGGAGATTTGGCGGGCCGCAAGCAGTGCCCAACCTGCTCGCGATCCAGAAAACCACACAGTCAGTGGGCATGATCGAGAACGATGTAGGAGTCAGGGCCGAGACCGGGTGGGGGGGGGCGCAAGGGAGAAGACTCACCTAGGGCGCCTAATCCCCTTGCACCAGCCCTGCTTGCACGGTTTGGAAATGGCATCTCTTCTGCCCAAGGCTCTGGATATCCTACAGCTTCTGGAAGGGAAGAAAGCTCCACAGGAATGTGTACCAAAAGCACTGCCAGGCTTCTGCACGATCCATCTAGGCAAAAAAAGTCCCTTCGTGCTGTTTTGGTGCACATTTTTATTTTTTTTTTTTGTGGAGTTTTTGCCTGTGGGATTTTTCCTCTTATAAAAGTTGTAGATGTTGAAGCCTCAAACAAAATTTGTGCTATTTCAAAACTTCAAGCAAGGTGGACTTTTGAACCCTGTTATTGTTTTTCAGCCTTACTTTGCCCTGAGCCTTAAATCGGGACTCAAGACTCAAGCCTGCGATAGCATGAAAAAGAATCTCCGTTCCTGAGGATGGACCTTCGAGAAAGGCTGCGACTACTACTACTATTAATCCATTTCTACAGCACCATTAGACGTATAAGCTCCTCTGTCCCTATACCCTCCCCCTTCCCTGGCAAGGACTAAAGCGAGGGCTTCAAGTAGCTGGAACATTTTCTCCTAGGCAGGGATAAGGAAGAAGGGTCTGAGACTGGGGTCAGGGGATGCTGAGGCAGGTGCACCAGTCTGAGACAAACTGAGCTCTGCAAATTTATGAAACTCGGGGGGGGGGGGGGGGAGTGTGCAGATTTCTCTTCCTGAAGTAGACAAAAGGGCAATTTTCAAAAGGAGTTTTACCTGTGGGAGGAGGGGGGAGGGAACGCGTTGGCAAATTGCACGGCTTCCCCCCCACTCCCGGCCTCACACGGAAAAGGGTCAGAGCAGGAAATGGGATCAGCACAGGTTCCAAGGGGAAGGGTTTCCTTTTGAAAATCAGCTTTCAGGGACAAAAGGTAGGAAGTACCT
Organism: Rhinatrema bivittatum; assembly: GCF_901001135.1. Taxonomy (NCBI): domain Eukaryota; kingdom Metazoa; phylum Chordata; class Amphibia; order Gymnophiona; family Rhinatrematidae; genus Rhinatrema; species Rhinatrema bivittatum. Next base: position 255,257,276 of record NC_042617.1, on the reverse strand, counting down.
GGGAGGGAAGAGACAGCTCAGCTTAGCCCTCCCCAAGTGCTTATATCTAAACCTCTGATAAAAGATGATATTTTAGAAACAGGATGATTGCACATTATGTAAACTAATCAAGACCTAATGAGGGGTATAGTTTATAAAACCCATAAAAAACCCAAACCCTGTAAACAAGATGCCGAGCCACCCGTTTATGACCTTTAACCATGTCTTAATCCACCGGCCAGTCTCTTCCCCCTTGCTGTTTTCTCTACCATGGCGTAACTTTGTAATACTAAAAGGCACATCTATCATGTGCCTGCACCAGTGGAAGTGCAATCCTTCTTTCTTCTTTTCTCAGGGATTGCCCGAGCTGACCAATGGAAAGCATTTTCCCCACAGAACTGATCACCTGGTTGGAGGGGGGGGAGGGAAGGACTGCAGTCAGGTTCAGGTTTATCTCCACGTGTGCAGATAAAGAGGGAAAGAGCTGGCCATGACCACTCAACTCAATTTGAAGGCTTAAATTTACCACAAGGAAAAGATGCAGAAAAGGAAAAAGGCTACAGTGAAAATCTAAGAAACAACTACTTATTTAGAAAGATGAGACCATCTTCTCGTTCAATGGCAGTCACTTTGATATTTTAAAGTACCTAACTCATTCCTTTTCCCCCCTCTCCCACGGGATTTCCAGAATGTAACAAAATAAAAATTATCCCTTTTCTATTCTCACATCTCATTTCTGTTCCAGGTAAAGGGCAGCTGCCCGCTATTTGCACATTCTCAGATCCCATACAGTAAAGGGGGTTACCAGACCTCATTAGCTGTAGCTCATCCTGATGTCTCCTCTTCAGTTCTGCTTCCAGCTGGTCTTTCTCCTGGGCGAGCCTCTGCCCTAGGCTGGAGATCTCCTTGGCATAGTACTGTTCCAGCTCGGCCCGCTCCTTCTCAGATCTCTTCTCCAGCTCTTGGCTGTGGCAGGCCTTCTGGAGCTGATCTCTCACGCTCTCTGTTACTTCTTGAAGCTTCGCGTTTCTTTCTTCAAGGTCCACCTTCTGCTCTTCAAGCTCGCTGATCTCAATCTTAAAACCCTGCTCAATGTCCTTCCTTTCCTTCTCAAAGTTCCTTTTCATTAATTCGATTTCCCTCTCATAATAATTGACCTGGTGGAGGGACAACATTTCATCATTGGCAAATTGTTCTCAACAGAATTTTATCCTGCACTTAAGGAGACAGAATAAGGAATTCAGCCTCACGGGCTTAAATCAGATCACAAGTTACTTTTATGAGGTTACTGGAGGTGTAGGCTTACTGGTGTAGTTTTATTATTTTGAAGCATTGTAAAATTACTTCTTACCTGATAATTTCCTTTCCTTGAATACAATCAGGTTAATCCAATCAGGTTATGCAAACCAATCAGCAGATGGAGACAGAGATCATTTATATACCTCTGTTCTGACACCAGCCTGCCAGTATTTCTGTAACAAGCTAACTGTGGACATTAGTACAACCCCACAATTCAAGTACAATAGTGGTTACTTATTTTTCTAATTTTTTTTTTAAACCCGGTGAACCTCCACAAGAGCATGGTAGAAGAAACAAAGGAATAGTTTCCATCAACAGTATAAGGAATCACTCACCTGAAGCGAAGCATAAACGTTCATGATGCTTCCTAACTCCAGTAGCATGCCTGCAAACATCATCATCTGCAATGCAGCGAGTGAACAAAAACACTGAAGACAGTAGCAGCATAGGGAAGGTCCTGGACTGGTCTGACTGCATTCAAGGAAAGGAAATCATCAAGTAAGAAGTAGTTTCACCTTCCTCTTCATTCAGTCTGACCAGTCCAGACATTCGGGATGTAGCCAAACTACTCTAATACAGGGCAAGGCACTGCCTCACAAATCCATGGAGGTGAAAGAGGCATCCTCTCTAACCCTGACATCTAGACAGTAATGCTTCAAAAAGGTATGCAATGAAGACCACATTGCTGCTCTACAGATCTCACAGGAGAGATCAAACGTAACTCCGTCCACAAAGTAATCTGTGCTCTTGTGGAATGAGCCCAAATCAGCTTTGGCACTGGAGTACTGGAGTCCTCATAAGCCGCTGTAATAATCTCTTTAAACCAGCACGCCACTGTAACTAGTGGCCGCCTCACTTTTCCACACTCCACTATAGAGGATAAACTGATGATCAGATCTCCTGACAGGGCTAATGACCTGGAGATATCTTAATAGATGTCTCCTCCCATCTAAGAGACGAAGATGTGCACAATCTTCAGAATCTGTCTGCTTGTGAACTAACTGATTCAAATGGAAATCCAAAACTATCTTCAGAAGAAAGGAAAGAACCGAAAGTATTTGGACTCTATCATCTGTAAGCAATAAGAAGACTCCATACACGAAAGTGCTTGTAATTCTGACAATTATTCAGCTGAAAAGTCTGCATGCCTTCACATTCAGGCTGGATGCCATCAGGTCCAACTCCAGCTGGTGACAATTTGATCGAAGGCCTTTTCAGACAGAGCCCATTCTCCAGGATCTATGATGTTGCAACTGAGTAATCCGCCTGAAAATTGTCTACGCCTGCTATGTGAGACACTGTCAAATCCTGCAAATTCCCTTCTGCCTAAGGAAGAATCATACCTATTCCTAATGACACTTGAGGACTTCATGTTCACCATTAAAGATTTATGTGTGTTACCAGCAAGACATTGTCAGACTCAGGGGCGGACTTGATGGAAAATATTGGCCCAGGGGATTTTTTTTTTTTTTTTTAATTTAATTTAATTTTTTTTTAATTTTATTTTTATTTGAATTTCCATTATCATATAATGACAACAACTTTAAAAGAAAAACAGAAAAATAATATTGGTACAGGAGGTATATACTTCTCCTATCTTAACAATACAAAGAACTGAATTTAAGTTTAAATCAAATATTACAGGAGTGATATTCCTTCCAATTCTACATATTAAGAAATAAACATTTATTTTTTTATAAGAACAAATGGGGAACCATATAAAGCGGTTCATAAGAAAGAATTAAGGAAATGGCAGTTTTATCTAGCACAACATTTACTTTCCTTCTATGCCCTAGATCCACATGGAGACATTAAGAATGTGAGTCCAGGTATAGACGTAGCTGTTGAGGGTCCGAAAAAATATATCTATCATTTTGGTGAACCAAAAGACATCTAGAGGGAAATCGCAGGAAATATTTAGCTCCTCGAGAGAGGACTTCATCTTTCATCTGAAGAAATAACTTCCTTTTTTCCTGTGTTCTTTTTGTAATGTCGGGGAACACTCTCACTTGAGACCCATAAAAGGAAGATTGATGTTTTCTAAAGGATAGTCTCAATATATTTTCTTTATCAAAAAGGAGAAGAAAAGTCACAAACAAAGTTGCTCTCACTTCAATTTTGGCCTCATAGGATTTCTCCAGGAAATCTGTAAGGTTATCGTATACAGTGTTATCCCGGTCTTCTTGCTGCTTTATATCTTCTTTCCCAGGAAGATAATAGATTTTTGAAAATTCTGGAATAGCATTCTCAGACAATCCCAGTATATTTATAAAGTAACTTTTAAGAAGATCTTTCGCATTTGCCCATTTTGTTTTAGGAAAAAAAAGAAATCTTAAGTTATTTTTCCTTACTTCATTTTCTAAGAAGTCCATCCTATTATTCAGCATATTTTCAGACTTAATAAAGTTAGTTTGAACCTCTTTTATCTCCTTTATCTCTGTTTCTGCATTTTTTAAAGTTTTCTCAACTGCCTGTACTCTTATTTCCAGATTTTGAGTTTTATTCATATTGTTATTAACAGCTTTAGTCAGTTCGTTCATAGCAGTATTCATTTTTGAAAGCACTTTCCAAATTTCAGTGAGAGTTATTTTTTCCGGCATTACCAGATCTGTGCTCAACTCCACATGAATCCAGGTCTCCTCACCTCTTATCGCCATGGGGGCCCTCTTGTCTGGACTCTCCTGCCGCGAATCCTCCATGTTGTCTCTGGAGCCTTGTTCTTCCTGGCTCACCGAGGACAATGAAAATTCCTCATGTCCTCTCTGAGCAACCTCGGAGGTACGCGATGGAGCTGTCTGCTGTTCCGTCCCCCCAGGAGACTGGGGTCTGTATGACAAAGAGGGCACTGCTGGGGCTCCGGGGCTTAAGGATATTTCTTCGGCTAGGGCGTCCGACGGCCGCTTTCCGTCTAAGACGCCAGCAGCCAAGCTCACCGGTGTTTGTTGTGCCGCACAAAAAGCTTCCTCTAAACAAGTTTGCCGCATTGCAGTTTCAGGAGTAGAGGTAAGGATCTCTCGAATCCTTGCCTTTCTTTTCGAATGAGGCATGAAATTTTAAGTTTACTTGGCAGAAAGTTTTAGGAAAAATTGCGAGGAGAAACGGAGGAGAAAGATTCTTGTGCTCACGATGCGGCGGCCATCTTGGTTCCCCGTTTTGCCAGGGGATTTTTTTCAAAACCGGCCCATGGGGTATCTGTCATCCTCATGCATTTTCCCTGCTACACGTGTGTCAATAGCTCTTAAAAGCATACTAAGTCAACCCAGCAGAACCGAGCCAAAATATCTTCAAAATAAACTTCATCTTTCCTAAATAACTAAGAAGTTGAAAACATTCTAGACCAGGGGTGAGCAGAGTTGCAGCCCCCATTCCATCCATGCAAATTGATTGGGCCCCCTATACATCGGCTTATATCTCTTATAGAGATATATTCTGGATTCCTGGTCTGGCTCTTGAACCAGTTGCAAGTAATGACCCTGCCAGCCAATGTCAGAAACATACATGCTCAGTCACAAACAGATTTTTTAAATTGCAGAAACTTTATTGGCACATACATACTAACACCCACAAAGGCATATAGTATTTTTCAGACAGAAAAACACACCCATAAACTGAGAGTGTTGTGCATGTGTGTGAGTGTCTGTCTCACAGACAAAGTGTATATGGGTATGGTGTCTCTCTCACACTCTGACACAGACCCACAAACACCCTCTCTGACATGCTACTGTTGAATTGCTGCTTATGTGTTCACACAGGGGCCAATGTAATAAGATGCGCTTAGCTGAGCGCACTGTATAACCCACAGTCGGACACAGGTTAAATAGGCGCTAATGAATCCCCTAATGCAATAAGGGGATTAGCGCCTATTCAACACGCGACCGATGTGGAGTGAGTCTAATAGCGCTCATCCCATGCAAATGCATGTGACTGAGGCTATTAGCATTCACTCCAGATGCAAAAAAAAAAAAAGTGCATCTAGGACACACATTTAGTCCTTAGCAATTAACGCCTGCCTGGAGCTTTTCTGTACTTGTTGTAAATGCTTAAAGAAACTGTACTTAAAAGACAGCCAAGTTAGGGAAATTGACATCCTTAAAATCGGTGTCGGTTTTCCTAACTGGCTGACTGCCGAGTTAGGAAAACCGATCGGGGTCGCGTTAGCAAGGAGGCGCTAGGGGTACGCAAGCGAACCTAGCACCTCCTTGCTAACTCGACCTCCCTAATTTAAATATTGCATGGCGTGTTAAGAAAGCGGGCGCTGACTGTTCAGCGCCCGCTTTTTACGCACTTTTATTGCATCGGCCTCAAAGTCAGTGCCCCCAGTCCAGCACTGCTGCATCATACTTGCTGCCAGCTCTTCCCCCATTCTGCAGTAGCCCCCTCCCTTTCCCAATCCCATTCTCTAGGAGACTCACTGGTTCCATAAACAGCTGCTTCTATCAGAGCTCTGTACAGTCACCTCAGACAGAAGCCTCCCCAACCCTGCATAGGCTTTTCTCCTGGCTTTCCCCTTCCTTCCTGTGTCTGTAGCTTGCCTCCACTTCTCCGCAAACCCTCCTACCACACTAGTAGATTCCCATTGACTGCAGGCTGCACAGTCTGCTGCTTTTATGGTTCCCCAGGCTCTGTTCTGCCTACTGACTCCAGGGGAGAGAGGTGACCCTTACTGTTCCCTGAGCTTATAAAATTGAAAATTAAGCCCTGGCCGAGACTAGGGAGAACCACTAACCCAAAGCAGCACAGCTTCATATGGAATCCTGCTTTCTCTTGTGGAGCAGCCAGTGCAGCTTATTCAACAGTGCAGCCATATTATTGAATATAGCTGGCTAACTTACCCCTGGATTCATGAAAATGCTATAAATATATCGGAAATAGTGCCCGTGATAAAAAAAAAGGGGAATGTTTAGGTTAATTTCTCTGCTCCCTCATTGCATAGGTATTTTCCGCAACACATTTATCACATTGCTGAGAGAGAGAGAGAGAGAGAGTGTGAATATGCTATCTCACACACATATTCTCTCTCATGCACATACACTCTCTCTCTCTCTCTCTCCAGAACGTACAAACAGAGGCCTCCTTGGACCTGCACAGCTTCTCTCTCTCATACACACACACATGCAGTCTTACATGGAATTTGCTCACATACACACATGCTCCTACACATGTTCACCCACATGCTCTCTTACAGCTATTTGCTCATACATATGCTCCATCTCACATATATATGCTCTCTCACACACACAAACACACACACACACACACACACAAACACTTGCTCTCTCTCTCTCCCTGGAACATATCAATAACAGCAGCCTTTTCCTTGTTCCTGTACAATGACACTCTCTCTCACACACACACACACACACACACACACTGTCTTGAATTCTATTTACTCACACACATATTAATCTCTCTCTCCAAGGAACCTGCAGAGTTCAAGTAGCATCAGCCTTCTTTCTTCAGCCGTGAGGACCCACTGATGTAACAACCACCTTGCTGCACAGCTCATGAGCGCAAAAGCATCTTTTGTTCATGCAGCCATATAGGTGCAAGAGTCTTTTAAGGGGCACAGCTCCCTGCAACAGTCTCTTTTCCACTGCGCAGCCCAGCTTCAGCGGTGATGCTGAAGAAAAGAGGCCGCAGTCAACTTGGCCATGCAGCTGAAGCAAAGAGGCCATCAGCTGGGTTGTGAGGTGGAAAAAAGAAGGCTGCACAGCCCGACTAACAGTGGCCTTCTCTTTTCGGCCGCACAGACCCAGGCAATTCAGCTGCTGCGTAGGCCCCACAGACATATCAGCCTTCTCTTCAGTCCACAGGAAGGAGGGACACAGTGGAGCAAAAGACTCCCTCAGACTATCTCTAATCAGGAGCAGAGAAACTAGGAATTGCTGGGGATAAACTGGGGCTTAAAAATAGATAGGCAGGAGCTGTGGCTGAGACTCGGGGAACAAGCCCTGGGTGCCCAGTGCTAATGATGCCCTGCACAAGTTAGACCGGCAACCACTTGACTGGCCCACTGGGGCATACCCGAAGCCCCGATAGGCCAATCCACCCCTGGTCAGACATTAACCTGACCACTTTCTTCACTACCTTAGGTGCGAAATCAAGAACAGCCAGCCAAATTGCTCTGGGCTCCAAGTGGTTGATGGACCAGCTCTCTTCCTCAGGGGTCTCCTGTCCCTGAGCAAACAGGTTCCAATAGCACATCCCCAAGCCCAACAGACTGGCATCTGACATCACAACGATCCAGATGGGGGAACACCACATCTACTTCGTATTCGAAATGCTTGCAGTCTAGCTCTGTTGTATCACCTCCAGCAGCAGTAGTCTCACAGAATAGTCTTGGGACGGAGGATCCCATCTGGAAAGCAATACCCTTTGAAGAGGATGCACTTGCACTCTCGCCCACAGTACTGGATCCAAGGCTGCTTCTCTAGATCCAAAAATCTGGAAATAGAATCAGATGGTGTAGTTTTTCACTTCCCCAATGCCTAGATCTGGCTACACAACTTCTGAACTCTTTGTTCTGTTGGATGTACATGTCCTATCTCCATATTGAACTGAGCTCCCAAATAATCCAGTGTCTGAGACAACTGAAAACTGCTCTCGAGAAAATCGACAATAAACTCCAATTCCATTAATATCTGCTGAAAGGTTGCAATGCTCTCCTGAAAGGACTTAGCTCTTATCAGCCAAATGCCCAGAATAAGAGTGAATCAAAATATTCTCCCTGCACATCGTAGCTGCTACCACCACCATCACGTTTGAAGAGGCTCTCGGGGTTGTTGCTGATCAAAACGGTAGAGCCTGAAAGTCCAGAAATCTCTGCAGAGTAGCCCATACAGCCTCACTTTACCAGGTGAGCGATGAGGGAAACTTAAATGCATCAGAAATGGGACAGGCAAATTCCAAGGTGTAACCATGTTTATAATCTCCAGGACCCATTGATCTGTCATAATCCAGGCCCATCCCTGATAAAATAGAGACAGCCATCCACCTATCTCTGGTACCGGTGATAGGGTCCCAAGAACTCAATGTGCCATTTTAGAGGAGCTGGAGCCAGAGGATTTGTCCTTATCTCCCTCCTTGGAACAAAAGGATTGGAATCTGGAATAAAACCTAGACCTCTGTCCTGAAAATCTCAGCTTTGCCTGAATTTTCTTGAGTCTCAACATCTATTATAAGAGGAGAAATTCTGCAATAGACTCCTCATTCTATCCTCTGGGAGGCACTCTATGCCTTTGCCATCTTCTATAGATCCAACCCTTAAGGGGCAGCTTAATCAAATTTCTTGTAGAGATATAGGGGTAGATTTTATAAATTTACGAGGCCGCTCCGAAATCGGAGCGGCCTCGGAGGGAACTTTCTTTCCACCCCCGCACCTTCCCCTCCCTTCCCCTACCTAACCCACCCCCCCGGCCCTATCTAAACCCCCCCCCTACCTTAGTTGGCAGATTTACGCCTGCTTTCAGCAGGCGTAAATCTGCGCACGCCAGCGGGCTGCTGGCACGCCATCACCCAACCCGGGGGCTGGTCCGGAGGCCTCGACCACGTCCCTGGGCCGACGCCACGCACCCGGTCCCACCCCGAACCGCCCCCTGACACGCCCCTGGACATGCCCCCTCCCCGCCCCCTCCCCGCCCCTTTTACGAAGCCCCGGGACTTACGCATGTCCCGGGGCTGTGCGCGCGCCGGCAGCCTATGCAAAATAGGCGCGCGAGTGTCCTGCGCACGTAAATCCGGCCGGATTTTATGCGTGCAGGGCTTTTAAAATCCGGCCCATAGTTTGTTGACCAGTTGTGCATCCAGAGAAATCTCTGAGCCACTATTATGGCTGCTACTCCAATGACCAAATCATGTTCAGCATCAGCTAAATATGCCACTCCTGCCTCTAATGACAGGGACTCCTCATATACTGTCCTTGCCTGCACGAGAAACTTCTCCTTCTTCCTGTCATGCTGGCTGAGGAGGAGGCTATTGGACCTCTGTTAAGTTGGTACAGCCTATTTTATATATGCACAAAATAGGCCTTAATCAGGCGGCAGCTGAATCACTGTGGCCAAGGTTTTCCGCTTAGCCAACCACCTCCCCCTTGGGTTGTGCCTGCAGGTTCTGGCAGCCAGCAGGACTTACAAACTGAGCAGAGAGCAAGGCAGAGATGAAGTCCAATCTAGGGTCGAGGCAGGCGGAGAGCAAGGCAGAGTTGAAGTTTGGTCTGGGGTCGAGGCACGCTGGAAACAGAGCCAAAAGGGAACAACGCAGGGCAGACAGAAGCACAAGGACCAAATGAACAGACAGAGGCAAAACCAGGAGAGGATCAGAAACAATTGGAAACATACTGGAACAGACAGGGAGACACAGAGAAATGCTGGCAACTAGTACTGCTGAAGTCTAGCAGGAGACCTGTTGCGAGGGCGCTGGTCAGCTATATGAGTGGGTTTTAAATTCCCCGAGCAGGTGACCCATCAGCAGCTGCTATAAAGGGATTTCCTGCCTAGGGACCTACAAGGCAGCAGTGTGAATATGCCTAAGTTGTGGTGGACGGCGACAGGAAGGGAAGATTGGCATCCCTGATGTCGGGGTCTCTCTGCTGAGGCTACATCACCCCAGAAGTAGTACAGGACTGCAAGGCAGGATGCTGGCAGGACTAGAGCCAGTCTTCCACCTAGCCAGCCCCCTCTCTGCAGGTTGAGTCTTGGGTTCTAGGGGCCAGTAGGTCTCTGCGGCAGCAGTACATCACAGTGAGTCAGTACTACAGACCAAGGCTGGACACAGGCTGGAAGCTTGGGCATGATGTGAAGGCAGAACTAGAGAACGGAGTGCAGGCAGGACTTGCCAAGGCTTGGAACAGGAGCTGGATGAGGCAAAGCTTGGTACAGGAACTGGATGTGGAACAAGAACTGGGGCTGCGATAGACAGAGACAAGGCAAGGTGGTGAGCACAGCCAAGAAGAGATACAAGCAAAGTAGGGAACTGGACTGGACACTAAGCAGGAAACGGGACAAGGAATGGATGCCAGGGTGTGGACGGAGCAGGATGCTGTGAACAGGATACTAGAACAGACAGGAGTGGGCAGGGCATGACAAGATCAGACAAGGACAGTATTAAACAAAGCAGACTAGGGCAGGACTTAGATAAGGCAGGCAATGGTAACAGAACAGAGAACACAGAAGCCTGAAGGCAGCAAGGCTCGAGGCCCGAAGGCCACTAAGTAAGCTAAGACCTGGGTAGGCCACAGAGCAAGACCTAAGGTAATGGCATGCCTAGAGGCCATAAGACAAGATAAGGCCTAGATAGATCACAAGGCAAGAAGCAGGAAGCATGAAGGCCCGGACGCCACAAGGCAAGGCAAGGCCTAGGTAGGCCACAGAGCAAGGTGCTAGGAGCAAAATGGCTCAGAGGACATAAAGAATAAAGCAACAAAACAGTGGCCAGGTCAGAGAGCCAAGACTGACTCCTTGAAAAGGTTAAGGTGAACAGGAAAGGCTGAGTTACATAAGGCTGGAGCTTGAGCATGGTGCAAGCATTGAGTAGGAGCTTGTCAAGGCTGGATATTAAGCTCACTGAGGATGCCTGGTGGAGAGGAAGCGGCACCATAGGCTGAGTCAGGTAGTCAGTAAAGAGATGACTTAGGTAGTTCGGAAAAGAGCACAATGGTTGCCTCTGCTGGTGGGAACGCATCATTGAAGGTAGATGCAGGGCATGGTGAGCCTATGAAACAAGCAAAATCCCAACACTGAGGCTGGCCACGAAGTAGCTAGCACGGCCAGCCAAACGTAACACTTCCAACTCCTCCTCACTGTAGTCCAGAGGGAGCCTTTTAAAACCTTCAAGGGAGTCCTACAGAAGACACTTGTCCATCAATGCCTTTGTCCACTCTCTACCCCGTGGGTCCAAGGAATAGCCATGTGCCGGGAGAGCAGAGGCAGACATTTGGCTTGTGCTCTGCCCCAGGCAAAAGCCTGCAATCCCCTACAAAAATTCCTAGGAAATCACAGCCTAGGCTATGGCAGAGATGTCCAATGTGGGAGGACAGGAGCATCAGAAGCAGGGCTGACATCAGGGTCACTGCTGCACCTATACTCCAACCTCCCGGGACTATAACAGGGGGTGGGGGGGGGGGGTTAGCCAAAATCATCTTCAGTGCCCCGTGACTGAGATCTGTTTGCTGCAGTTCTCTGCTGCTCTAACAGCCCTGCCAAATTCTGATGGCAAGCTGCGGACCCTGATCCAAACCCCCATCAGCATGAAATCACAGCCCTGAAGCTCCCCTCGGCCAGAGAGCATTTGTGACATAATCTGGAGCTACCCCTCGCCTGAGTTTTCCTGACATGGCCTGCTGCAGAGAGTGCAGTTTGCATGCTTTGGTCTGCAGCCGGTGTCATCTTCTGTCCGTTTCCTGAGGTTGAAAAGAGGGTAGTTCCACACAAAAAATTCAAATTCAGGAAAACTTACCCCTCCCCCATACCAGTAGGACTCCCCGGAGCCCAAAACAGCTGTCCCTCCCCCACACTACCGGAGTTGATTGCCGCTGAGCAGCCGGGCCTCCCTCGTTATTCTTTATTTTTTTTACTTTAATGCTGCACAAAAAGAACAGCCCCAAAATTTAAAGGCACAGCTTTCATGCATTAAAAATGATCACTGGGGGAGGGGGGGGCAAAATTTAAGAGGAAGAAGGAAAGAGGAGAGAATGGAGGGGAAGTGCCACCCTAAAGGACCCCTGGAAGTCCCTGCTCCACAAAAGGAGGGAGCACAAGGCTTTCACTTCTGGAGCTTCTCTTCTGTCTAATCAATGACCCCAGGACCCCTGCGCGACAGAGGGAAAAAGTTGCTCGACTTTCACACCTCAGGAGCTATTCCACACTTTCCTGCTCAGCCTACCAGGCCTGAGTCCATAGCACAGGATATATGGCCACCATCTGCTGGAGAGAGAGAATACCGGCAGGCTGGTGACAGCAAGGAGTAGTATATAAGGCGTGAGATCCGCGAGCCTGTTGATCTCCGTCCCTATCTGCTGGTTGGCATGCATAACCTGATTGTCTGGATGAAGAGGAAGCCACGTTTATTCTCTCTCCATTTACACAACACACAGAATGTCATAAAAGTGGTTGATGCAAGTATGAAATTGCAGACCTTAACCAAATACAGGTCTTGAAGGCAGAAAAGTCCCAAAAGAGCATCACTCAGAAGAAGGAGTTTTATGCGCAAGTATAAAACAAAAATAATAATAATGTTCTGGCCAGGGCGCTAAAACAGCAACAACAAAAACAAATCAAAAAAATGCATCATAAAAATCCAGTAAGGGAACGATTTGTGTTTACAGTTCACATGATTCACAACAACAAAGTCAGACCATCCATTAGAACTGTCCGTTTAGGCTGGTTTTGCTTTAACTCTAATGAAGGATGGCCAGTAGAAGTTTACAATGTGTTTCCTTTGTAAATTTCCTATCCTAAGACTTTTTATACTGCAAGGTTTTCTAATAGTGTAAATACTATCTTATACAGCAGCTTTTATGCTAACCATTCAATGGTTGTCACCATTCAGAACCAGAGAATTACTGATAGGATGAGGAGTAAAGACGCTGATTTATCTAGCAGGGACTCAGTTTTATCGTGTTTCTCTTCTAGAAATTTTCTTAAAAGGGCAGTTTTTTTGAAAATGTTTTTGTTTTATATTTTGTGGTTTACCAATACTTAAAAAAACCCCTCTCCCTTGGCCCTCATCTGATGCTGCCATCTCTTCCCTTTCTCCCAGGCCTTGAATGCCTACTGCAGCCCCCACAGCATCCTTCCTGCCCCTTTCCCAAGCCTCGATCCTGCCACCATCTCCTCCCCTCCTTCCCAGACCCCAGTCTGCCAGTGCAGCTCCCACTGCCTCTTCCTTACTTTCTCCCCAGGCCCTGCTCTGCCACTGAGCTCCCACCTCATCCTATTCTCTCCCTCCCAATACCTCATTTGCCACTGCAGCCCCTGCTGCATCCTCTTTTCTCGTTTCCAGGTTCTGAACTGCCTTTGCCCACTTCCTCCCTTCTCTTCCTGACCCTGTTCTGCAATGGCAAACAATAATATCCAGTGGCAGATTTAGGTTTTTGCAGCTCCTGGTTTAGGTCCTGCTAGTGCTATTGCCTTCCACCCTGCCTGCACAGGACAGAAAGGGAGGGGCTGGATTAGGAAACAGGGCAGCTTTTCTTTATTCTGCTCTGACTGCCGCAACCTCAACCCCTCCCCTCCTGTTTCACTGCATACTGCCTAGGAAGAGAGAGGCTAAAGCTTAAAGCAAAGGGCTATTTTCTGCTAGGAGGCAGCAAATCTTCAGCTAGCCTGCCACCACCAGATTTTTGCTGCCCTAGGCAGCAGGCTTAGTGTGCCTATGGACAAATCCAGGCCTGATTATGTCAGCAGATACTGATAATTTTTACTGTATTGGTAGATATTGAAATAGGCTTTTATTTTATTTTATTGTTTTTTAATTGTTCACCCACTATGCTGGTAGTAGCACATGCATAGGCCATATGTGGACGTGCTTTTCCCCACTGTGTGAAGAGGCATTCTTGTAAGCAGGGCTTGGAATTCCCTGAAAATATTCTGTGCACACATTAGCAGGTGTAAATGTGCATGGGTACTGTTAGTGGGGTCATTTTGGAAGTGCAGGCGTGAGCTCCCCTTGAAAAAGGAACATAAAGTCTGCGAGTTAAAAAAATACCCATACCACCAATGCAGGCAGTTACAAACTGACCGCTTTAGGGCTCCAGATGTAATAAGCATTTTTCCTATAGGCACAAAAAGGAGAAAACAAAAACCCCTTTGGCACAATCTGGCCCTTGCTGACACAGATTGTTTATGATGCCAGCAGAAGCCTTTGATGCTTGCCGCAGCCCAATTTCGTACAGCCGGCAGCGTGGAGCTTTTCCTGTACACTGCATATTCCTGCGCTTCATGTTTTACTGGGGCTCTTTTAGACTTTCAGCACCTTACCTTGGTCTCCAGTTGTATTTTGAGGTCCTGCACTTCTTGCTGGCACTCCTTCAGCTGCTCTTTCACCAGCTCCGTCTCTATACTCATTGGTAAGGAATCCTTTTCCACAGCAATAACGCCTGAAAAGGATACAGCTTGCTTTTGTTTCGGTTCAAAAATCTATTGCACACCATGAATGACTGTACAACGTAGCGGCTCCCTTGAAGGAGAATGCCATGGAGACTACAGAAAAATGTTCTCCTAGGAAACGATGCACCAAGACTCTGCAAAAGAGGCTCATGGAAGTGGAACATTTTTTGTGTAAGAGGAGGTCTTACTATTCTTGTCTTTGGTCAGTGGCATCATCGCTGTTTCAACTTCAGGGAGCGAGCAGGAGTTATGGTGATTACAGCAATAAATTGAGAAGCACTTGGCTGAATCTTAGACCTGTGCGACGTGCTGCTGCCAGGCCATGGAATGATACTTCAGCTAAATCTTAAGCCACGCCAAACAAAACGACAGAACTAAAACTAAATGCTATGCTTCCTATGGTTCATGAAACATTGACTTCCTTTTTATATGGCCATTCACAGCCTCCAGGATCCTCTGCCTGCACAGAACGGCAGTTACTATCCTTAAGAGAAACAAGGGGGTAACCTGCACGGCACGGCAGATGCTACCATAAGAAGCTTGCTGGGCAGACTGGATGGACCATTTGGTCCTTTTCTGCCGTCATTATTGTCACTTACAAAAAAATGCATAGTTCTATGTTTCTAAATACATATATGTTCATATTTTAAATGTATTTAAGAAGTTTGTCCAATAATTAGTTAGGCATCACATTACCAGCTCTGCTATTGGCTCTCTAATCTTGGGAAAATCTCTTTCCCTCCAGGGACATCAAATGTATCTGACTGAACCTGGTAACACTGTTTCTTCTCTCCATGCAGTGAACAAGCCAGCTTCCAAAGTCACCTCTTCCAGATTTATAAGCCAACTGCACAATGCATTGAGAACACATTTAACCTATTTATGCTTCTGAAAATACTAAAAATTAAGCATCGTGTCTTTTTTCTATTAAACACTATTGACTGGATTTAAGGATAGGCAAAAAAAAATGCAAAACCCTTGCAAGTCAGATTGCTTACACAATTTTGCTTTTACCCCAGGCTTTTATAACTAGCAGACTCTAGGAGTAAACCCTCACCAGAGAAAACCTGTGCAAGCAAAAACTTTCAAACAGTACTCTTTAAATGTATTTTTGTGAAAATGTAGAATAAAACTGAATCACCAAACCCCAGCTCCACTGTGAAAAGAATATCATTGACTTACTGCATTAAACCGGTGCAGGAAAACAAACTCCTATGCCACCAGGCTCTAAATGCAAAATCTCACCTGTCTTGGTGTGAATTAAAGACTCAGGTAGGTTAAATTACATGTAGTATGAGTTGGACATAGTTTTCTTAGGTTTTTGATGAGTTGGAAAATAGTGCTTTCAGTATACAGTATATGTAAAAAAAATTGTAGAAAAATAGTTCCCTAAACGATGGGTCCACTGTACTTCATTAACCTCTCCAAACACAAAATGCCATCCAACGGCAGCGCCTCTGCAATGAAGATCATGTCTGCAAACCCTTGCTCATGAAATTGGCCCTTATCCTTATCGTTTAAACCTGTAGCAGACAAACTTCTTTGCAGTTTAATGCCCGTATCGTTCATATTCTTACCATCTTAAAAGAGAAACAGAACACATAAAGAAAATCTGATGCAGCAATTCAGCACAGTTAGCAAAAATTAAAATATTAAGAAATGTTTTCTGCAACAGAGCTTTTTTTTTTTTTTTTTTTTACCAGCACGGAAATTGGTGTTCTGGATTTGTTCTTTGCTCCTCAGGTACACTGGCCTGAGGTTCTTCATTTTTCCCAGCAAGCGACGGTGTTTGCTCTCATGAAGTTGGGTCCGCACCATTTCTAGCTCTGCTTGCAGTTCGTCGTTCCGATCACGTAATTCCTAGTGAGTGAACAGAAAAATAAACAGCTCACACAAAGAAATCTCAGTATTACCTGCCTAAAGTAAAGTAAAAGAGAAAACAGATTATGCTAACGTCAGAATATGACGTCATGACATGAGAGAGGACTTGGGCCAATTACTATGTGCCACATTAACTGACAGCTAATGCAATATCATTGATTAAAAAACATGCATTTAAACTGGCTGCACGTTTTTTGAATGTGAGCATATCCACCTCTCCTGGGCACTTGATGCAATAGGTAAATGAGTTGCCACACTAAAAGGGATGTGCAATGGGTAATTTGTGTGTCCCTAGCGCTCTGCATCAGGCATCCAGGAGACATGACTGTGACCCCCACAACAGCCTGGCCACAGCCCCCCCAACCACCTCCAGCAGGGCTGTTCCCAATTGGTCCTTTTCACTGACACTTGTCAGTAAAAGGACCAATCCCCTTTCAGGACAGCTTTCTGAAAGGGGATTGGTCCTTTCACTGACATGTGACAGTGAATGGACCAAACAGCAGTAAGTGAAGGAGTGAATTAATTAAATATTAAGTGCCAAACACTTAATATTAATTTATAGCTCCCTACTTACTGCCAGCAGAGGTTACAATTTGGGATGCTGCTTTCTGTGGTTCCCCCTATAAGGAGCCACAGAAAGCAGGATTTTTTTTTTTTTGGGAGCCCTCGAATGCAGCAGGATTCTGCTTTCATGGTTCCTCTATTTAATATAGCAACGATACTAATAGGAGGAATCACAGAAAACAGGACTTTTTGTTTTTTTTCAGTGAGCCCTTGAGCTTGGAGTGCTTTAACACAGGCTCCCAGGCAAGTGTTAAATTTGTTGCATTAAAATGGGAGCCTTGGCCACACGGCAATTTTTGGCATCACGGGATAATAGTTAATAGCCTCATCTACATGGTATTTGTACGTGATGAGCACTATTAGCTATGCACTTGACTGGAGGCGCATTTTGGACGCACTAATCCCCGATTTGCATCGGGGGTTATTTTAGCACGTTCAAAATGCGTGATCAATAGAGCGTTACCCAGTGCCCTAGCCTGAGCGCACTATATTGCATCAGCCTGTAAGTTAATTAGTTGTCTGAACTTGTGAGCAAATGTAATTGTGAACCAGTCCATGGTCCTAGTGAAACTCACACTTATTGTAGCAATAAGAAAAAAATTATAAAAGAATTGAATTTGTTGACCAGCAAAGACAGATTAAGTTAAATGCCTTGTTCTCAACTAGGTCCTGGAGGCAAAGTGTCTTCCCCAAAAACATACAGTCAGTGGAGAATTTTGAACTCCTAAATCATAGTCTGGTAGTCTAGGCCACACCTATTACTTTATGGAAAAGATAATTCAGTGAAGCTCAACAAGTTCTATCGATAAACATCAACACATCAAATAACAGTGCGGGTACCACACAGCAAGTGAAATGAAGACATAAAAAAAACAAGGCAACAAGACTTCAACACATGTACAACATTAGCAATGCAGGAAGACTAAGAAAAAGAAATGATCACGGTGATATGTTTAAAATGTTATGATGCAAAACTTCATCTTTGTTGTAGTTGGGGATCCCCAGCAGTTCATTTTTGCCTATACTAAAAAATGTTTTATAGCATGAGACCTTAAGAATCTATGCCCATGCCATCAAAAACAGCAAAGTTCTCGCAGATGCTGACGTTGGATCATGTCAAATGGGATGCCTTCTTATTTTCAAAATTTGCTAACAAATGCACACAATGCCATAGGTAGGCTCCACTGAACACATCCTGTACGCGTAACGCGCGTGCACCCATAAACGCACATGTCGCTGCGCAAGCAGAGAGATGCTGCAATTTTAATTTGTACTTGCAAGAAATCGCATATCATTTAAAGTAACCCTCCTGCGCGTATTTTGGCTAGGGCTTTAGAGGCTTTTACGTGCATATGCAGGCGGATTTTAAAACACGCTCACGGGAGGGGGAAAACAGTTTTTCCCAAGTAGTTCACCAGTTTACCCAGTTCATATCAAGGTCTTCAAGACTCCACTGGTTCTTCATCCAGCAAGCCCCCCCCCCCCCCCACTTGACTCCGAATCCTCACGCTGTGCCGAAAGCCCTAAAACATGAGATCTCCAGACCTGCTCCTCATCAGGATCAGAAACAAAGATACATGGATAACAAGCCGATACGTGCCATGGTCAGCTTTTTAAAAATGCGGACTTACGCGCATAAGTCTTGGCCCCGCCACAAAACGCCCAAGCCCGACCCCTTTTCTGCGCCCTTCCTCTTGAAGCATGTACTTCGCGGCTTCTTAAAACGTGTTTTGCTCGCATGAGGCTCGAATGCATGCATATGTGGCCATTTTTCTGCGAGCATCACTCTTAAAATTGATTTCAAATGCACATTTCTAAGCAAGAGCAATGATCAGTTCTATTTTGGATGAATGCTAGGAAAAGGATCACAGTAAGTTTGTTTTTTTACTTTAAATATAGTAAATAAATCTAAAGAAGACAAAAACAACTCATTAATAAATAAAATGCAAGATTCTTGGAACAGTAAAAAGCTCTACTAAGCTCTACTAAGAAGGAGACCTGAGTTTGATTCCTTACCCTGAAGGATGACCAGGGCTGGGGATGCTGTGGAGACAGCACGTAAGAGCTCTGAAGGGAGAGAGAATCCCAGTTGCTAACACAACAGTGATACCTACAGGTGGGATCCAAGTTGCCTGTGTACTAAGTTCTGAATGAAGTCACAGTTTGTGGCCCCCCTACCAAGAGCTGCTGCTACGAAGGCTGGGTTATAGGAAAAGCACAGTGAGGAAATAAATGGGTGATAAACATCTGGTGACCATGACTGGATGCTAAGGCTGCCAACCATCAATCAGTCAAAAGTCATGGGCAATGGCAGAACTTGAGCCTTGAGAGTTGGGGGGCTGTGTGTGTGTGTGTGTGTGTGTGTGTGTGTGTGTGTGTGTGTGCGATTCTGGCATTCTATGTCTGCTTGCCCATTCCTCTTAGGCCATCTGGGTATACTGCGTCTAACTGGTAGGTCTGACCATTCGTTGGACCATTCATTTCATTTGTTTCGTGGGTATGCACATACCTCACAAATGTATGGTATGCATGTAAGAACAGATGGTATGCAAGTATTTTCTTAACAAGTTACATGCGTACCATTCATTTGTGATGTACGTGTGTACCCACAAAACGAATGGCCCAATGAATGCACATCCCTACTAACTAGTAGCTGGTGCAGGGCCACAGGAAACAAGAGTAGCTCCTGCAGCAACACTCGCCGACTGAAACATAGTATAAAGTCCCAAAGACTTTAGGAAATCATTTGCACTTCTGTGATTGAGTTTGCAATTGCTGGTTGATTTGGTCACAGCCCGAAGACCAGAGCTTAGTCATCAAGTGGTGAGAAGAAGCAGGCCTACCCAACTGTGACAGGATCCAAGACATGGCTGAGAAAAATTTGTTGCAGCAGTTTCTTGGCTGAAAAATAGTCTCAAAGACTGCCAATGCAGACAGAGGGAACTCAGTGACATATAATGGTGTGAATCTTGGCATATTAAGTCCAGACGTGCATAAAATGGCAATACCATAGCATGTCCATAAAAAAGTTAGTCTGTCAGTGTAAACAAAAAAAAATAGACACACACTGAATGATCAGCAAGTACATTATAATAATAGTAACTTTCTTATATGTATTGTGGCAAAATGGGATTTTCTGTTGCGCCCCTTTAACCTTTGACCACCCAGTGAGAACATCCTCCCCCTGCAAAACCCTAATTTGCCTTGCAAGTATTATTCTGATCTGGGCAAGGGTGTGCAATGTTCTGCAGGTTCTGACAGCCTGGAGGCTTTCCTTTGTGTAAGCCTGCTGAATTACTCAAAGTGTAGGTATTGGCTACATTTTCCTTCAGTTTCCTCCAGGAGGTGCACTGTACTATTCTATAAATATGTCCATTTTCCGCTGTGTTATTGGTTAGGAAGGCAGAGCTCTGTGTTATGAATAGTTCTATAGAATCAGATCCAAGAGGGAGATGCCAGAGAACTTGCCAGGAATCTTCAATCTTGACTGGAAAGTGCAGCAGTTCAGACATGCCATTAAGATCTTGTCACAGCTCTGCATCGCATCCTGTGAATAGACTAATACCAGAGCTTCCCCAGGCACTGGATAATTACAGTACAACTTAATTAGGAAGTGTTAGTTGCATAATCCCTTTTCTTTTTCCCTGCAAGCTGCATCTTTTCCAGTTCACTTCACCTCCTTCTTTTAATAAATTATTTAGTTTGTTAGCCCTGTATCTGTAGCTGATCAATGACCTGCAGAAATAAGTTGCTAAGCCAGCATTTCCGAACCCTCTCCTGAAAGCACATCTAACCAGTCAGGTTTTCAGGATATCCACAATGAATATGCATATGCTAGTTTTCCAATGTATGCAAATCTATTTCATACATATTCACGGAAGTAGTCCTGAAAACCTAACTGGTTAAATGTGCCTTCAGGAAAGGGTTGGGAAACACTTTGCTAAGCGATCCTAGATTTTTCATATCTGGTCTGTAGGTGTCATTTCTGGGAACTGTGCATCCAATGGGTTTTTGTAGGGGTCGCAGTGCCCCAGAAACTACCAGGGCATAGCTTGTTAGGCAAGGTATTTGCCCAGTGACAAACTAGAGCCCAGTTGGCGGTTATGAGATTGCCAGTGTAAGGGCATATGTACAGATGCAGGCAGCACTGGCACGGTGTTTGGTGGGACCCTCCAAGTGGCCACGGGAATAACCCTGAATGGGTGTTAGAGGTATTATGTAACAAGTATACATGGGAGGATTTATGGTGATGTTGTGGAGCTAACAAAATTTACACATTTCTGGGAGTAAATATTTTTATCTACTGATTAAGAATCACAGGGTAAAAATCTTAAGGGATGAAATGAATAAACTTCTCTTTTCCTTACACTCAACACGGCTCTTTATAAATTCATAGTGACTAGTAAGACACAAAGCAGGGGTACTATTGTTAGTTATAAATTATTTACTTTCTTGGAGGCATGCTAAGGGGTTTTGCTACTTTTTACTCAAGTAAGTGGTAACAAATGTTACTACAGATGATTGCAGCTAAATCTCGCCATAATGCACAACCACCATGTCTGCCTTGTTCCTTATTACCTAAGGTACAAGCACGAAGTACAGGAGAACTTCAGCTTTACTTTCTTTAATATAGGATTAAAGAAACTGAATGATCGCATTTGAATGGTGTATCTGTGGGTTTTTTTGTTTGTTTCCATATTCATGGCATGAACATCCAGTCAGAGAAGATAAAGCCATTGCAGAAAAACTAAATGAATTCTTTGCTTCCATGTTTACTAATGAGGATGTTGGGGATGTTGGGGAGATACCAGTTCTGGAGATGGTTTTCAGGGGTGATGAGTCAGACGAACTGAACGAAATCACTGTCAACCTGGAAGATGTAGTAGGCCAGATTGACAAAGTAAAGAGAAACAAATCACCTGGACCGGATGGTATGCATCCTAGGGTACTGAAGGAACTCAAAAATGAAATTTCTGATCTATTAGTTAAAATTTGTAACCTATCATTAAAATCATCCATTGTACCTGAAGACTGGAGGGTGGCCAATATAACCCCAATATTTAAAAAAGACTCCAGGGGCAATCCGGGTAACTATAGACCAGTGAGCCTAACTTCAGTGCCGGGAAAAATAGTGGAAACTATTCTCAAGATCAAAATCGTAGAGCATATAGAAACACATGATTTAACGGAACACAGTGAACAATGATTTACCCAAGTGAAGGCTTGCCTAACAAATCTGCTTCATTTTTTTGAAGGGGTTAATAAACATGTGGATAAAGGTGAACCGGTAGATATAGTGTATTTGGATTTTAAGAAGGCGTTTGACAAAGTCCCTCATGAGAGGCTTCTACGAAAACTAAAAAGTCATGGGATAGGAGGCGATGTCCTTTCGTAGATTACAAACTGGTTAAAAGACAGGAAACAGAGAGTAGGAATAAATGGTCAATTTTCTCAGTGGAAAAGGGTAAACAGTGGAGTGCCTCAGGGATCTGTACTTGGACCGGTGCTTTTCAATATATATATATAAATGATCTGGAAAGGAATACGACAAGTGAGGTTATCAAATTTGCAGATGATACAAAATTATTCAGAGTAGTTAAATCACAAGCAGTCTGTGATACATTACAGGAGGACCTTGCAAGACTGGAAGATTGGGCATCCAAATGGCAGATGAAATTTAATGTGGGCAAGTGCAAGGTGTTGCATATAGGGAAAAATAACCCTTGCTGTAGTTACATGATGTTAGGTTCTATATTAGGAGCTACCACCCAGGAAAAAGATCTAGGCATCATAGTGGATAATACTTTAAAATCGTCGGCTCAGTGTGCTGCAGCAGTCAAAAAAGCAAATAGAATGTTAGGAATTATTAGGAAGGGAATGGTTAATAAAACGGAAAATGTCATAATGCCTCTATCGCTCCATGGTGAGACCACACCTTGAATACTGTGTACAATTTATTTATTTATTTATTTAGGTCTTTTTTATACCGACACTCATGATACCAATCATATCGTATCGGTTTACAATAAACAGTGGTGCAATAACATTAAAATTAACAACTTCGTGAACAATAGGCTAGGAGAGAGGGAGAGAGTGAAAAGTTACAATAAACAGGGGTACTTGAACTGGGAGGAGGAAAAGCCAGAGTAGTGGCTAGCATAGAAACAGGTAGTATTTAGTCTCAGAAATAAATAATATACAGATATATACATAAGGCTATAATAGACTCTAGTATTCAGGACTGAATGTAATCCACTATACATGGTATCCTATACCTAGTTGTAGCAGTAGGGGATGTCATAGATCGGGGAAGGCTTGTAGAAATAGCCATGTCTTGAGTTTCTTTCTGAAAGTTTGTGTGCAAGGTTCCTGTCTAAGGTCTGTGGGCATGTTGTTCCAGATGGTTGGTGCTGCTGCCGAGAAGGCTCGATCTTTAGTGGATGAAAGGTGTGTGAATTTGGCTGGGGGGGGGGGGGGGTGTAGCGTACCTTTGTATGCTTCTCTGATGGGTCTGGTAGAGAAGTGCAGCGTGAGAGGGTTGTGTAAGTCGATGGGTGTACTGTTGTATATAGCTTTATGGATGATGGTGAGACATTTGTGTAGAATTCTGAAGTTTACTGGGAGCCAATGTAGGTTTTTCAGGATAGGTGTGATGTGGTCTCTTCTATTGGAGTTTGTTAAAATTCTGGCAGCCGAGTTTTGTAGCATCTGTAGTGGTTTGGTGGAAGAGGCGGGGAGGCCTAGCAGAATGGAATTGCAGTAATCCAATTTGGAGAATATAATGGCCTGGAGTACCGATCTGAAGTCTTGAAAATACAGTAGTGGTTTGAGTCTTTTTAATACCTGCAGCTTGAAGAAGCAGTCTTTGGTTGTGTTGGTGATGAACTTTTTTAGATTTAGTTGGTTATCGATTATAACTCCTAGGTCTCTTGCTTGGTTGACCAGGGTGTTGTTGTGACTTGTGAGTAGGCTATCTTTGTGGTTGAGGGATATAAGGAGCATTTCTGTCTTGGACGTGTTGAGTACAAGGTTTAAGGTAGTCAGGAGGTCATTGATTTCTTTGAGGCAGTTGTTCCAGAATTTCAGTGTTTTTGTAAGGGATTCGGTTATAGGGATCAGGATTTGGACATCGTCGGTGTAGAGATAGTGTTTGAGTTTAAGATTCGTAAGCAGCTGGCAAAGGGGGAGAAGATATAGGTTGAATAGTGTAGGAGACAGAGAAGAGCCCTGAGGAACACCTCTTGTAGTGTTGATGAGCAGAGATTCCTTGTTGTTGATCTTTACTTTGTTCGTGAGAAAAGAGTCGAACCATTTGAAAGCTGTACCTGTTATCCCGATGTCCGAAAGTCGTTTTAGAAGGGTGGTATGGTTCACCGTGTCGAATGCTGCTGAGATGTCGAGTAGTATTAGCAGGAAGGAGTGTCCGGAGTCCATACCCATGAGGAGATGGTCTGTGAGGGAGATGAGGAGTGATTCGGTGTTTAGAGCTTTGCGAAATCCATATTGAGATGAATGGAGAATGTTGTGATCTTCCAAGTATTCTGATAATTGGGTGTTAACTATTTTTTCCATGATCTTTGCTAGAAAAGGTAGATTGGAAATAGGCCGGAAGTTGTTGGGTTCTCTAGGGTCTAGATTTGCTTTCTTAAGAAGGGGTTTGAGGGTGGCAATTTTTAGGACGTCCGGAAAGATTCCTTGTGATAGTGAGCAGTTTATGATGTCAGCTAGGTATTTGGAGATGCAGTCTGGCACCGATAGAAGGAGCTTGGTTGGGATTTGGTCCAGTGGGTGGTATGAAGGTTTCATTTTCTTTAAAATTGATCCGATTTCCAGGGAGGAGGTGGGTTCAAATGACTCCAGAGAGGGTCCGGAGTTTGAGGTGGGGGGGCTGGGGATGTGAGAGGAGGAAGAATTGATGGGCAGGCCTTTTAGTAAGTTAGAGATTTTGTTGTGGAAAAAAATTGCCAATTCATTTGCCTTTGTTTGTGCCAGTTCGTCTGGGATGCAAGGGGTGGTGGTTTTAGTGAGCTCTGTTACATAGGAGAAAAGAGCCTTGGGATCAAAGACGAGGTCATGGATTCTGTGGCCGTAGAAATCTTTTTTTGCTCGGTGCGTGGCGTTTCTGTAAATGTGTAAGGTCGATTTGTAAGCGTTTAGTGTGCTCGGGCATGGGGTCTTACGCCATTTGTTTTCTCTTTGACTGAGGTTTCGCTTAAGCTCTCTGAGTTCGTCGGAGAACCATGGTTGTTTCCTGTTAGGCGTCTGTTTACTTCTTCTGGTTGCCTGCAGGCAAACTCTGTTCGCTATTGATTCTGTGATACTAATCCAAGAGCAGAGTGCTGAGTTAGGGTCAGAGACTTCTATATTGTGGAGTTCCTTTGTTAGGAGCTCGCTGAGGACTTCTGAGGAGCAGGATCTCCTGTATTGAATTGTTGATTGGGTGGGTTGAGTTTTGTGGTATTCCTTGCTTGTGAGGGAGACAGTAATCAGGGAGTGGTCAGACCAGGGAACTGGAGTGCATTCCGGGGGGGTAGAAGGAGAAAAATTGGAGTTGATGAAGATCAGGTCAAGAATATACCCCGCTTTGTGGGTGGGATTGTTGATGATTTGTGTGAAGCCCATCGCCTTGAGAGAGGTTAGAAATGCTTCACAGTTGGGAGAGTGCGGGGTTGAATCGACATGAAGGTTGAAATCCCCTAATATCAATGCGGGGGCATCTAGGTTGATGTGTTTGGCTATGGTTTCAATTATGGGAGATGCATCTGAGTCTAGTAGACCAGGTGGGGCGTATGTAAGGAGGATTTGCAGGTGTTCAGATTTAAACAGGCCTAGTTCTAGTTTAGGGGCTGACTTAATTGGTTGGAGGGTAAGTTTAAGTTCCTTTTTGGCTGCTAGGAGCAATCCGCCGCCTCTTTTTTTCTGTCTGGGAAGAGAGAAGATATCATATTGATGAGTGGGTAGTTGGTTAACCAGGGCTGCATCTGTTGGTTTAAGCCAGGTTTCTGTTATGGCGCAGATGTCTGGGTTTGCATCGAGGAGGTAGTCATTTAGAATGTGTGATTTTTTTGTGATTGATTGAGCGTTAAAAAGGGATACTGAGATTAGTGCGAGACCCAGTAGTTGGGTTAAAGGTGAGACCAGGATTGGTATAAGGGATCTGGTGGTGCGTGTCCGGAGAAGTGTGAGCGGTATTTCCCTGGTAATGTTGTTGTGGTGGAGGATGGGAATTGGGTATCCTTGAGTCATGTTCTGTTTGTGTTCGGGAAGGGTGTTTGATGAAGTGTCTGATGATTGAGGGGGGTGAATAATAGGTGGATGTCAGTTAGTTTGTGATATCTATCAGTTTGTAGAATGAGTCCGTTGAGTGCTGGTCCGTGGAGTGAGTCCGTTGAGTGCTGGTCCGTGGAGTGAGTCTGAGTGCTGGTCCGTGGAGTGAGTGAGTGCTGGTCCGTGGAGTGAGTGCTGGTCCGTGGAGTGAGTCCGTTGAGTGCTGGTCCGTGGAGTGAGTCTGAGTGCTGGTCTGTAGCGTGTTGATCAGCTGGGTGAAAGGAGCATGGATGAATGAGTGCAGAATGGTTGTTTAATGGTGAGGTATGGCGTGGCAGAGTCTGGGTGCAAGGCTGTGCTGGCTTTGAAAAGAAAGGTGCCTTGCTTGGTGTTACTCCGGCGCGCGCCTGGCATCGCGCGACGCCTAGCAGCGTTGAGCCCTTTAAAGGGCTCCGGTCGCCTGTCTGACGTCGGCTTGGGGGCGGGCTTACCGCGGCGTTTTTTCTTTTTTTTTTAAGTCGGTTTCGATTCCTGCCGGCTCGGGGATTCCGGCGCGTGTGGCCTCTCTCCCTACCTCGGGTCCACCTCCCCTGACCCCGACAGGTCAGCGCCGAACGTGCGGGGAGGGCCGACCTGGGATGGCGCTAGCAGGGAGAGCCGGGGTCGAAAGGGCGCGTCTCTCTCTGTCGAGCCCTTTAAAGGGCTCCGGTCGCCTGTCTGACGTCGGCTTGGGGGCGGGCTTACCGCGGCGTTTTTTCTTTTTTTTAAGTCGGTTTCAATTCCTGCCGGCTCGGGGATTCCGGCGCGTGTGGCCTCTCTCCCTACCTCGGGTCCACCTCCCCTGACCCTGACGGGTCAGCGCCGAACGCGCGGGGAGGGCCGACCTGGGATGGCGCTAGCAGGGAGAGCCGGGGTCGAGAATACAATTCTGGTCGCCACATCTCAAAAAAGATACAGTTGCGATGGAGAAGGTACAGAGAAGGGCAAACAAAATGATAAAGGGGATGGAACAGCTCCCCCTATGAGGAAAGGCTGAAGAGGTTAGGGCTGTTCAGCTTGGAGAAGAGACGGCTGAGGGGGGATATGATAGAGGTCTTTAAGATCATGAGAGGTCTTGAACGAGTAGATGTGACTCGGTTATTTACACTTTCGAATAATAGAAGGACTAGGGGGCATTCTATGTAGTTAGCAAGTAGCACATTTAAGACTAATCGGAGAAAATTCTTTTTCACTCAACGCACAATAAAGCTCTGGAATTTGTTGCCAGAGGATGTGGTTAGTTCAGTTAGTGTAGCTGGGTTCAAAAAAGGTTTGGATAAGTTCTTGGAGGAGAAGTCCATTAACGGCTATTAATCAAGTTTACTTAGGGAATAGCCACTGCTATTAATTGCATCAGTAGCATGGGATCTTCTTAGTGTTTGGATAATTGCCAGGTTCTTGTGGACTGGTTTGGCCTCTGTTGGAAACAGGATGCTGGGCTTGATGGACCCTTGGTCTGACCCAGCATGGCAATTTCTTATGTTCTTATGCTACTTTAGCTAATACATTGGTATTGGAATATATTTGCAGAGTTGATCTCTCTCTGATATGCAGATCATTAAAGAGCTAATGAGTGCTCTTAAGTATCATAGGCTCCTCATGGGAGCTGGAGAAGAGCGGAATTAACCCCGTGTAGCTCAGGATGGTGGGAGCTCAGATTCCAAGAGCAGATTTAGTTTTTCTTATTCTGTCCCTTGGGAGAGTGGGATGCATTTTCTCAGTCTCTTCTTCTGGCTTTGGAAACTAATCAGTCTTGGAGGGTTCCACTGATTTCCTGTGGCAAGTTCCAGCAAAGTGAAACTCTGTGGTTTAACACCTAAAGTCAAAGGAGAGGACTCAACAAAATGGTAGTATTAAACTTTCAAGCCAGGGGCATTTTCCATAGTACATTAGCATTTGTGGTGAGATTTGAATCAGGAATGAAGGCAACAATCACATACTGGGGTAAAGGCACAGTCGACAAAAACCAGGCCCAGATTACATCCATGTGGCTCTGAGGTTTAAAATAAATAAATAAAACAAAAGGACAAAACCTCCCACCACCAAACAACATTTCAGGTTGACTGCATTATGGCCTAAATACAGGATTGGCCTAGATTTGTTTCTATGTTAGTTTGCCTTTATACAAATGATAGCACGTCCTGGAGCAGAAAAAGAATCATCGACTATGAGCGAGGAAAAGGAGAAATTTACAGACATAAAGAACAGGTGAAGGAACTCATTATTCAAACATGAGAAATAAAGAGACTGAAGAAACATTCATCATAAGAATATGGCAAGAATGTGATTTCACATCCAACACTTTTTTTGTTTTTGCAAATACAAGACACCATGCTGTAGTTATAAAAGTTATCTGAACCATGCAAACTTAGGCCAAGACCACAAGCGCTCACCTTTACCCGCTAGTTTTACCATGAGGAATGTGGAGCAGAATCAGATGGATAATTTTAAATCAAAAAGAGAGGAAAAAAGGAAAATTTATCAGTTATCATACCTTAAAAATAACTACAATAGTTAAAGCACCACTGCAGCATGCACTCACACTCTTCAACATCTGTATTAGTTATTTAAGCATTAAGTTCTAGATTAGCTCATTTGGTGTTACTCCCTGTTCTATTCACTTTAGTGCCTTAGGTACAAACTTAAAGGTAAATTTTAAAAGCACAACATGCACATTAATTAGGGAATATGCAAATACGTCGGGCTTGTTCACACTGAGCAGATTTTAAAAGCTGCCGAGATACGCGCGCATCTCCTAGAGCGCGCACATCTCAGAAGTTTTCAAAAAGGGGCAAGGCCTGGGCATTTCGGGGCGTGAACCTGAGACGTGGGTGTAAATATTTGCGTGATCTGGTGCGTGCTGAGACCCCTAGCTGCATAACTTTACTTCTACTATAGATGATGTGTAAGTTAAAAAATAAAGACAAATAGGCAGATCTGTGGGGTTTTAAGGGTTGGGACTAACTGGGAAGAGTGACTGCTATTAAACTGGGGGAGGGGGGTTGGAAGACCCCTCTCAACTGGGCGATCTGGGGGTGTACTGGTATAACTGAGAATAACATTGGTGTGCATCCCTTTTAAAATCCCCAGATTCATGCTGTAGAATCGGGATTTGTGCACACCCACTTAAAATTTGGTGCACATGTGCATGCACCCAGGCTGTTTTATATCATGCGCACATATACATGTGCAAGTTATATAATAGCTGCATCCCTGGGCATGGGCTGACACACGTGTGCCCATGCGCTGGTCTGAAGCTTACCGTCCCTGATTGTAAGCCCTCTGGGGATAGGGAAATACCCACAGTACCTGAATGTAATCCGCTTTGAAGTGCTGAAAAGCGGATTACACATTATATTAAAAAAAAAAAACAACAACAAACAATAATCCAGAATTAAACATACATTGATGTACTTTTGCAATCCCATTTAGAGCCAGAGCTGAATCCAAAATTCCATACACATACAAGTAATCCGGTATCGGTAACTCACAGAAGGGTCAATGTAATAAAGTGCACCCAGCCTAGCGCACTAGCAGCCAATGCAGTAGCACACCCTTCAAATGCGTAGCCAATACCGTCCATCACATATAAATTCTATTTAGATGAGGCTATTAGCTATTATACCCCCAATGAAGGAAAGCGCTGGGCACCCAACGCACCCTTTTTAACGCTGCAAATTTAACTCCAGCTCTGGAGGTGAAGTAAAGTCAATTCGCAAGTCAAGGGCTCAAGAGAAATTAAAAAATACGGGGCTCTGGGTTACGATGAGTGTGTCCTCCTACTTAATATCATTGCGTACTGCTTGTGGTGGAGAAAAATAAATGTATATTAGCTTGATTAAAAAAAAACAAACAACAATTTTCTATGGTCACACAATTTAGACGCCCATAGCAAGGGGCACCTAATATAAGACATTTCAGCAAACTCAGCAAAATAGCAAAAAAACTGGCCTGAGGAAGTGGGATAAAAACAGACACTCATATTGAGTGCACGTCGCAATTGTGAGCACCCGATGCAATTGAGCACTATGGAAGCACAATTCTCCCCTATCGAGGCCTTTTTTACGCAGCCTCCCATTTAAATACTGCATTGGGCACCCAGGGGATGTGGTGGTGAGCGCATTAAGAAAACAGCCACTCAATACAAACATCCGTTTTCAGTGTGCGTTTTATTGCATCGGCCCCAGAGTAAATACCGGTAATCTGAAAGTTAAATTTGTTATGACAGTATTAATGCCTAGTTCACGTTCAATTCTCTTTCCAGCGTTCATTTATTTATTTATTTATTTATTTATGGTTTTTATATACCGGAAGTTCCTGTATACAATACATATCACTCCGGTTCACATTTAACAGAGGTAACTAACGCCGGGGAGGCGATTTACAAGGAACATATTGAATATAGTGAACGGATAATCTATCATAAAACGTTCATATGAGCAGCAGTGAGGTTAGAAGCATTGTACATTTAATATTGTCTTAGTGATATGTATGAAACCAATGTCACTGTGTTGGCTAAACAAAGACCTAGGTGAAGTTGGTACTCTGAGCTTGAGAGAGAAAGCAACCTCAAATAAGGAACTGTAATGAGCTAAACATGAATCGGTCATGCCTGTGAAATTGGGGCATCTTTTTTTTTTTTTTTTTTAAGGACTCCTAGACTGGTAAGGAATGACCAATTTAAAGTCCACCTTAAAATCAAAAAACCTGACCAAAGCCCAGGAGATTTCATTAGGGCTGGCAGTGTGTTTAGAGAGGCAAGTCTGCATGCTAAAAAGACAGGAAAGTACATTTCTGCAGTAGCTACTGCACGCTTTAAAAAAAAAAACAAAAAACTTCAACCTGTTAGATGAACAGTAAAAAAATAAAATCTTTGTGTCAATACATATCATTGTACATTGATACATTCTCACTCATGTCTTTAAACACAGACTCCTTCCCATGAATTCTCCTCCATTTCATCTTTATGTTTACCTTGTGCTGTTGTTGGCTGTTCTTTAGTTACTGTTATGTTTTTTATTATGTATGTATTGTCATCAGTTTTAATTTTATGTATGTTTTATTGTAAATCGCTTAGACCTATTTTTGTGTTAAGCGATCAACAAATTTTAATAAATACAAATACAAATTATCACTGATCAGTCTAGCCTACCTAATATACCATCCGTTTACCACCTATTCATTTCCTCTTGCAAATTCTGTTTAACTTTTAGAAACGGCTCCCTTTTCCAGTCCTCTGAATGTTACTCTTCAACATTTAACATAATTTTGAAAGGGCCACCAAGTGTTTTCTGTCTGTTCTCCAACTGATTCACAGTTTGGAGTCTCCTTCTGCCGAGCTCCGAATGCTGCAGGAAAAGATGTATTTCCAAGGAGAAGCAGCACAGAGAGAGAGAGAGAGACTATTCTATAAATCCAATGTGGAAGAATCAGAGTGATTTAAAAAAAACGAATACAAGTTTGCAGGAGGAAACAAGCACACGAGATAAATGGGCTGAGAAAGGCAAGAGCCCTTGCTGAAATCTAGCCTCCTATTTCTGAAAAACGGACTTTATGCCAGACTAGCTGGGGCAGAGATAGCAAAGGGAAAGCATTAAAAACGCATCTTTTCAACAGCGTGTAAGAAGGGTTATTTTTCTGGTTTTACTTGGGGTTTTCTTAACTTGCAGTGAAGCCATAGAGCGGACTCACTATGATTTGGCTCGCGTTCCCCTCCACCCCTACCCCATTACCCACAATAATAAGTCACACGGAGACTGGAATGAGAAACCATGCAGAAGTAAGAGTAGCCTACTGGGGACCTTAAGCAGAAGGAGAAAAGAGCTGGGATCTGTGAGCAAAATAATAATAATAAAAAAAAATAAATCAGTCCGGGTGCCCCTGTGTGCTGCTCAGGGTCTTAAACAATCGCTTAGTTTGCATATGGCTAGTGCCAGCTCTGCGATATGCTAAAGGCAATGAACAAGTTAAGATGTCCCTGGTTTACAACATGCTAATACAGAGAATTACCTCTGAATAACCACAGTACTGCTTTTGCAAGTTGTCTGTGTTACAGGCTTTAGCATCTTGCCAAAGGTAAAGATAAGTGAAAATAGCAGTAATATGTATCAAATACATGCAAAGGCTATTAAAAAAAACAAAACTCCAATATTCTGATTTGTTGTGAAGGCATTTTTCAAAGCCATTTTGCACAGGGAAATAGGGTTTTCAAAAACTGCCTGACCTACATGCGGTGAAAGTTATGCACACGGTGCCACTGCACACGTGGTCAAAGGAGGTGTTCACACGGACTGAGCTGGGGAGAGGTCTGCCAAGATGTCTGCAAGTGTGTTTAAGTCAGCAGATACGTGTACCTGCATATTTTTAGGCCAAATAAAAAAAATACCTGCACAAAAAAGGTATTTGCAAATTTGTGGGGCTACTTTTTCCTCAGGAAAATTTCAAAAGGGATATTCACCACGATATTAAGTCAGAGAAAATACAGAAAAGCAGAAAATGCTGCTTTTCTGGTAATCTTTTTGGGCTTCTCAAAAATTACCATGGTGATATTAAGTCAGAGAACCCCCCCAAAACAATTAAAAAAAAAAATGTTTAAAAAGTGTGCCAGCAATCAGGTTAGGAAAAAACCCCTCAACTTAACGAGCATCCGTTTTCCTAACCTGTGCACAGCCACCTCTCCTAGACGCCCGCTGCCGAGGAGGCACTAGAGGTGCACAGTTTCCCCTAGCGCCTCCCTTTTACTGAGGCAGCCCATTTAAATATAACATCGGGCGGCCCGGAGAGGTGCATCGGCGCCTGTTAGGAGAGCGGGCGCTCAATCATGAGCACCCTTTTTCTGCGCACCAATATTGCATCGGCCTGATATAGAATAGGGGTCCGGAACCCACCCAGCAAGCCCCCTAAGGAAAGAAAGGGAAGGCAGAACCCAAATAAAAAAAACAAAACTTCAAAAGGAAGCAGATGACATTCTTACAAATTCTGAGCTGTGACTCAGATTTATTAGAACACGTTTAACTAGGGAAAAGCAAGCAATGAAAACTTTATAAATGCACTTGGAATTTTTCACAACTAACATAACTTGTTTTCTTTTGTTACAGCTAACAATTACTTTAAAGAGAATCAGATAAGTATGGTTTGAGTATTAACTGCTATACTTTCTATATCAAGGAATCAATGCTGCTATGAAGAAAGTGAGCCTTTATTTATTTTATTTATTTATTTAAAGGTTTTTTATATACCGCGGAACGTTTCAAACATCACCTCGGTTTACAATGAACAATAATTTAGCAAAAGGCTTTACAATCAATTCAGAAAGAACAAGCATATATCAATAAACCAGGCAAAGAGTAAACATATAGTACAATTGGATCCCATCTAATCTCCTGGGAGAAACTATGTATAATTACAAACTATATATGATTAGGTGCATTATGTACAAATAATAATATACAATCTATGTATAATTAGGTACATTCGGGGAGAGGAAGCGGCAGATAGAGGTGAAAGGGGTGGGGGGGGAGAGGGTGGCTGTTTGAGGTAGGATGGCGGTTTGAGGGGAAGGAGAGGGAGGCTGAATGGGTAGGATGGCTGTTTGAGGAGTAGGAGGACATTATGTATAAGCTTCTCTGAAGAGCCAAGTTTTTAAGTTTTGTTTGAATTTCTTGTGACAAGGCTCCAGGCGCAAGTCTGCAGGCATTTTATTCCAAAAGTTGGTTCCTGCTATGGTAAATGAACGTTCTCTTATGGAAACATGTTTAATTTGTTTGAGAGCGGGAGTCTTGAGTTTGGCTTGGTGTATTGTTCTTGTAGGTCTATTAGATTTGTGGAATGTAAAATGGTCAGAGAACCATTGCATTTCTTGGCTGTAGATGGATTTGTGTATGAGGGTAAGGATTTTGTATGTAATCTCGATGCTACTGGTAGCCAGTGAAGGTATTGGAGTACCGGTGTTATGTGATCATGGCGATGCGCATTGGTGAGTATTCGGGCGGCTGCGTTTTGTAGCATTTGTAAAGGCTGTAATGAGTTTTTTGGCAGTCCAAGTAGGATGAATTACAGTAGTCCAGTTTTGACAATATTGTAGCTTGTAAAACTGTTCGGAAATCGTGTGGGTGTAGGAGAGATTTGATTCTTTTTAGAGTGTGGAGTTTAAAAAAGCGGTTTTTTACAGTGGCTGCAATGAATTATTTTAAGGAGAAATGGTTGTCTATGATAATGCCGAGGCTGCGGACTTGCTGTAAGGCGAGGGGGCCAGCTTGTGAATAATTGGTAGGATTGCTAGGGATGTTGCTTTGTGGAGAGATGATGAGAAGTTCTGTTTTGCTGGTATTGATTACTAGAAAGTTTTCAGTGAGTAGATTCTTTATTTCTTCAAGGGCAGAGTCCCAGATTTTCAGAGCATTGGGTAGAGAGTCCTTAATGGGGATGAGGATCTGCACATCATCTGCATATATGAAGTGCGGGAATCCAAGTTTCATCAAGAGTCGACATAGTGGGATAAGGTAGATATTAAACAGTGTTGATGAGAGAGAGGATCCTTGAGGTACTCCTTGTTGTAGTTTTCTGGGTTTGGATTCGTGTCGGCCAATTTTAACACTGTATTTTCTCTCATTAAGATAGGAATGAAGCCAGCAAAGAGCAGATCCAGAGATTCCGATTTGAGATAGGCGGGTGATCAGGGTATAGTGATTGACAGTGTCAAATGCAGCTGATATGTCAAGCAGAGCAAGGATGTAAGAGTGACTCGTGTCTAGTGTTTTTAGTATTAAATCTGATAGGGACAGGAGCAGGATTTCGGTACTATGGTTCTTGCGGAATCCATACTGGGATGGAAGTAGTAATTGATGTTCATTTAGAAATTCTGTAAGTTGCTTGTTTATGATTTTCTCCATTATTTTGGAAAGGAAAGGAAGGTTCGAAACTGGTCAGTAGTTGGAAGGTTCAGTAGGGTCCAAGTCCGCTTTTTTGAGGGTCGGTTTTATTATGGCATGCTTGAGTTGCGTGGGTACCAGTCCAGTGGTGATAGATTTGTTGAGAATCTTGGAAATGGGTTTGGCAATCCTTGCTGGAGAAGAAAGGAGTGTTTTTGTGGGTATGATATCAAAGGGGTGCATTGCTGGTTTACTCTTTTTGAGGATAGC
The DNA here is from genome assembly GCF_901001135.1 of Rhinatrema bivittatum. Taxonomy (NCBI): domain Eukaryota; kingdom Metazoa; phylum Chordata; class Amphibia; order Gymnophiona; family Rhinatrematidae; genus Rhinatrema; species Rhinatrema bivittatum. The sequence goes on along the minus strand of NC_042617.1, from coordinate 255,222,004 downwards.
TTCTATTTCTAGAGGGGTAGTGGTTTCAAAGTTTGTAAGGGTGACCAAGGGTGGTATGGTTGTATTGGGGTAATGTATGTGTGCGTTAAGAGTGGGTGTAGTGATGCGTGTTTTGGTAGTAGGTGAATTGACAATAAGGGGGGAGGAGGTAAAGCATGCCATGATGTTATTTATTTTGTCATGAAAGTAATCAGCTAGCTTCTCACACTTGTTTTCGTCCTCATTATCTGAGTTAACATTTGTTGGAGGAGTAATTATGCTAGATACATATTGGAAAAGAGCACGTGGGTTGAATTGGTATTGATGAATCCTTGATGCGTAATAGTCTTTCTTGGCTTTGTCTGTATTTTTCCGGTATTCGTGTAGAAGAGAGCGGAACTTTAAAAGTAGCGCTGGGGATTGGTTTTTACGCCATTTCTTTTCTATTTTACGTAGTTCTGTTTTCATAAATCTCAAATCAGGGGTGTACCACAGTCTTTTGGCTTTCTTCTCTGTGTTGATTTCTTTTGAGATTAGTGGGCATAGTTTATTTGCGATATTGCTATTTGGTGCCATGAGGAACATGCTGAATTAGCGTCAGTGAGGTCCAACTTATTGAGGTCTTCTGATAGTGAGACCATAATTTCTTCTGATTTGCAATGTTTGCGGAATGTTATGGTTTTCTTATTGTGGGAAGGCGTGTGGGGGATGCATTTGATCGTGCAGGAAGAATGGGGGTGCATTGTGGAGAGCTGGTTTGGATAAGTGAATTCGTAAAGATGACATCAAGAGTGTGTCCAGCTTTGTATGTAGGGCTCGATACATTTTGTCTAAATCCAAGAGCGTTTAGGGCGGCCATGGTAGCTTCACTAGCTGGTGAAAGGGGTGAGCGGTCAAAATGTAGATTTAAGTCTCCTAGGATAATAGTAGGGATAGTAATGTCGATGTATTTGGAAATGTATTCAGTTAGAGGTGAGGGGTTGTTTTCTAAAACGCCAGGGGTGGCATAGATTAGGCAGATTTGTAGTTCCTTGGACTTAAAGAGCCCAATTTCAAGCCTGTGTGGAGGTATGATGGATTGCAGAGCGAGGTTGAATTTCTTTTTTGCTGCAAGGAGGAGTCCACCTCCTTTCTTTTTACCTCTAGGAATGGAGAAGATGTTATATTCTTCCGTAGGTAGCTGGTTTATAATCGCGGTGTCTGAGTTCTTTAGCCTTTATGCCCCAATTCTGTCTTGCAGGTGCACCAGGACAAAATCAACACTCTAATTGCAGGTAAGTAGATAAGTGTTTCGTGTTTTTTTTTCTGTGTTTGACTCTGTATGTCTATTTAACCCTTTTTTCTTTCGCTCTGTCTCTTTCCAGTGAGCTCTCCTGTCCCTGCAAATTCTGAGGCTTTTGTACTTTGTGCTCTTCACTTATGTCTCTGGCACAATCACTTTGACAGCTTCTGCAGTGATTCTGCTTGCTTTTCTCTTTCTTTGTGGTGTTGAAAAGTTTCAGTCTAGCTAGACTTTTTGGCAAGTATACACAAATGTCCAAATTTTAAATCGAACACATGCACAAATATCATCATTTATGCACATGGCTGGGCCCTGTGCACGCCACACAAATTTTCAAAATGGCCCAGTCGCGCACATAAATGACGATACACGCATAATTGCCAGGCCCTCAAAAGGGGGTGGGCGGTACGGAGGCTGGCCTGGACAGCGGCCATTGGTCACCGTTTTATTGCTTACTGCTCCAATGGAGCAGTAAGCAATAAAATAAAATAAAAAAAAAAGAAAGGTAGGCGAAAGGGTTTAGGGGATGGAGAGGAGAGGGGAAGAGGGAGGGAGTATGGGTAGTGGGTATGCAATTGGAGAGGCCAGATTGTGTCGCCGCATGTAATCTTACAAAATTGGGCCCCTCTGCGCGTGCAGCCCACACATGTGTGCGAGGATTATCAAATCCAGCGCGCATGTGCCTGCGGCCATGGGATTTTATAACATGCATGCATCCCTTTTAAAATCTACCCCTTAGCTGACTTTATTTAGGATGATTCTTCGTACCCTCTGCTGCTGGTAGGGGGCGTGGCTTGCTGTTATGCTGCTTGTGGGCGTGGTTTGAGTGCCAGAGGGTCCCGGATGTTGCCCCTCAACTGTGATCCTCATGCTGTATTGGGAACATTGTCTCCAGAGCTTTCAGAAACCTATCTATACTCTTTAAATAAAAAATAGTGTGCTCCTCCATACACTAACTGAGTTTATCTGCCAGAGTGTATTAGGAGTGTCCCCTCAGTGTTTATTGGTGGCATCTAATAGGAACTGGACTAACTGATTGCGAAAAACAAAAAATAATTAAATATCCTTATTCTAGCTAGTACAGAGGAATTAAATTCAGATGCTCACTCGTGTATGGTGAGGATTATTTCCACACTTTCTTTCACTCACCTCTCACACTATTACTACAGTGCACTTTAATACAGGTTCAGGTGCTCATCAATATGTAGTCAAGACCAGTGGCTGTATATGTATATATGCAACCTGAGAAGGTGCCACCAAGTATTTTCTAACTGGGGATGTTACAAGTACTAAAGCACTTCTGTATACTCTGCTTGTATTCTCAACCAGGTGCAGAGTGATGACTCACAGTGTCAGACTATTTCCACCCAAGATAAATCAGTTTAAATGGAGAAATATGACTTCTTTAGAAGATATGTGTATTCTCTTATATTATAAGAGCTGTAGCCCTCTTCTTGTTAGGGAAAGCCAGGAATACTTATTATATATTTCTTAAAAGCAAGTCATAACAGTGGCATGTACAGTCATATGGATTCATATGTATAGTGATTGGGAGATCACTCACTCCATCCCCATTACCTTTGCCAAATTCCAGTCAACTCTAATGCTATCAATGGCTGATGAAAATTCACTACGATACATCCAGGTTAATTTAATATTAACAATTAAACTGCCTATCCTAAACCTTACCTGGAATTTACCTTGTTTTTAAAACAAATATCACACTAACACAGTCATACATACTTCAAACATCCATATTGGAAATGAGTGCCTTCCTCTCTGTGCTCCACTGTTATCTATTTCTGGGATTTCAGAGCAGTCTCTGAAGAGAACTGGCCAAGCACCTTCTGCTCTCTCACTTAGTCAAACCCAGACTAACTGAACTCTCCAACTGCCAAACCCAGGAAGATCAGTGCTCCTGTGATAACCTCAGAAAAAAAATAGTTCTAAGTGGCATTTTAGGACCAGTTTTAATATACTTTTAACCTAAGGACACCCTCCACCTTAGTATGAAGTTGTAGAAAAAAATGTTGGGAATTTTGAGAAATAGTTTGAGGCTGAGATGGAATCTGAATAATTTTTATAAGTGAGAGACTTATATGTATAAGCCCACCAGCCCCTTTGTAGCATTTCCTTCCAGCACTGGCTTACAAAATGGTGTCACTAGCTCATTTACATAAACACAGACACACTTTCCTCAGAATTCCAGTCACAAAATGGAGTCTGATTTTTTTCTGAGAAAATTAGCTTGGGACTCCCATTTTGAGGGGGGATTTAGGATAGGGGGAGGGCAGGATAGGGGAAGGAGAAGGGCGGTCAGGCTAGAGGTTGGGAAGTTCCCTCCCAGTTTGCTCCTTAATTGGAGCAGACTTGGAGGGAACTGGGGAAGGCCCCCAATGCGTCACCGCGCATGACTGCATATATCTTCCCCCCCTTGTGTGCGCCAACCTGGCATTTTATAATATGTGCGCGTCAGCGCGCACATGTTATAAAATCACAAGTCCATGTGTGTGCACCGGGTAGCGCACGCACATGGATGCGTGCGTGCAATTTTTTAAAATTTACCCCAAACTGTGCACTTCTGAAGAAAGTTTGACAATGCCCTCTGGGCGAGTAATTTTCAAATGCATTTCCACTCGTAAAACTGTGTTTTACCTGCAGAAATGGGGTTTTATAAAACTGTCCACCTGAAGTGCAGGTAAACTTACAGGGGGGCGGGGGCAGGATGTCCTGTTTGCATGTACCTTTACCCAGACTGTGCAGAGGTCCCAGGAGAAGGGTTAGGGCAGAGTTTTCACTTATATGCATACTTTTTTACTTTAAAAACTATGCAAATAAGTTTACAAAGGAAATTTATGTGATATGGAGAGCACTCATGCATACATTCCCTTTAAAATTTGTGCTGCACAAGTTAGCTGCAATGTTACATAATTACCCTGCATCCTACAGAATCTTAACTGCCCAAATTTTGTTTTACAAAATGGACTGTGTAAATTTACCAAGGTCATTGATGAGCAATGTTCTTAAGCACCAGTGCTCATTCTGTGATGCATTACTGAATAAGGCCTCATTCTAATGTCCTCTTCACATTGTACAACCACAGCGAAAAACACACTATGGCTCTCCATACCAACCACAAAAGATAAAAGAGCTGCACTGTTGTAAATCAGAACGAAGGAATGCAACAGACCTTTTTGATTTCAAAAGGTTCTTAGTTCTTAGAGAACTCTAAAAACACTAAAACATCCGCAGAATCAGAACGAGGAAAAGGTTTCATATCTGACAAAAAAAAAAAAAAAGTGTGCACATCCCCCAGTCTTACTAGTAATATGGCATGTGAAGGAAAATGTTCTTTAAAGAGATGACCACCTGTATCATTAGGGAGCACCAAACAAAAGCCAATGGATCCACAGCCAAATCAAATAGGAGTGGCGAAAAAGGGCAGCCCTATGGATGAAAAAAAGAATCAGAAAGAAGACCATTGGATATAAAGCCTAGCAACCGGTTTATTGTACAGAAACCAAACCTTATTTATAAAGAGTATACCAAAACCAAACCATAAAAAGATAATCCCATTCTACCCTATCGAATGCTTTTTCTGCATCCAAAGAAAGAGAAACTATGGGAGTGGCTCATCCAAAACCAGAGAAAAAATATCAGCAAACTAACCTAGAATTATCCAATGCCATATGAGAAGGTACAAATCCATTTTGATCCAAATGGGTAAGGGTACTCAACCCTTTACTCAGTCTGAAGGAGAGAATCTTAGCATATATTTCGCAATCAACATTTATAAGAGAAATAGATCTATAATTTTGCATAAACAGCGGATCCTTTCCAGGCTTTTCTAAAACTATAATTTTGGCTTCCAGAAAGGATGCATCTGTCATGCCCGCATTAAGAAAGCAAGTACAAAGATGACAAGGTTTAGATAGAAGAGATTTCTGAAAACATTTAGCACCTGACCCATGGAGCCCAGGAACTTTCTTAGGTGGCCATCAATAATTCAGTATCAGAAATATCTCTATTCAAAAATTCCTTGTCTGACTCAGATAGAAATGGAAGCTGTGAAGGGCCTAAAAAATGCATTACTGCTTCTCTAGAAAAATCTATTTCTTAAGAATAGAGAGATGAATAAAACTCCTGAAACTGTCATATAGTCTGGTTATCTTGGTACTTCATACCTGTAGGAGAAGATAATGTTTTAATTCTCTGTCTTGCTTTCCTACCTTTCAAATACTTAGTTAATATATGACCAGCCTTCTTGCCAGCATAATCCATAGCTCTTTGAGAGACCAGCAAACACCCCACTTGTTGACTCAAAAGGGTGTTATATTTGAATTTTAATTTATGTAATGTCAACAGCAATGTTTGGTCCTTACTGCTAATATGTTGCTTCATCTCATTTTCCGACAGGTCTAATTCTAAACATCTTTGCTTATTTTTCCTCCGCTGCATAATTAATAACTACACCCCTCAGTGCAGCTTTAAATGCAGCCCACCAACCGGGGGAAGTATCTTCACAGTTGTTAAACTGAAAGTATTCGGAACAGGTTTTATTGGTTAAGGAAATAAAATCAGAATCCTGCAGTAATCCCACATTTAGCCTCCATTGAGGGGTAGATGGAGAAGCTGACCTCCATTCCAGAGTACACATAATAAATGCATGGTCAGAGATTATAATACTATTAATTTTAGTATCACTAATTTTTGACCAATGGATTAGAAATAAAAAATCTATTCTGGAGTGAGTCTGATGGGGTAAAGGGAAAAAAAAAAAATCCTTATCTGTAGGGTGATGGAAGTCTCCAGGATCTGACAAAGCTAATTGAAACATCATAGAGTGCAATACTTCCCTAGATTTAGATAAACCCATCCATACCATCCAAATATGGGTCCAATGGTAAATTAAAATCTCCTCCTATGATAAGGGGAATATCTCCCTTGCCAGCAATCAGATTAGGCTGGTGAAAAAAAAAACTGGGTCATCCCTCATGGGAGCATATATGTTTAATAAAAGAAAGCTCACTCTGAAGTAATGCCCAACATCCATTAGAATCTAATTTCTGAGACAGAACCTGAGTTTGTAAAGAACATTTACCCAGAATTACCACCCCATTCTTTTGCCCAAAACAGCCAAAAAAGGCCAGCCTAGAAAACCCATGGTGTGATAGTTTCTGCGACTCAAAGGAACCCAAATGAGTTCTTGCAAGAATACGAAATCAGGGTTGAAGCATTTAACATGAAGCAGTACTTTTTTGTGCTTGAAAGGGCTCCAAAGACCTATAACATTCAATGAAAAAAATCAAACATAAGTACTCATGATACAGCATTATCATAAAATATTGAAACACCATTAATACATACAGTTTAGTATGTCTGAAGACTTACAGCAGAATACAGATCTATCAATTCCCATCACCACCCATATTTAGTAAAACAAGCCAACATATAAACAACATAAAAACAACTGTTAACAATGAATGTATCCGGATCCCAGTGAGCAGCCTTCTCACCCAAATTCCCGCCCCCAATCCGATTGCAAACAATGTTCTCAACCACCCAATCAACTCCAACAAGGATTCTATTCCTACCATTCAACAAAATGAACAATCATACCTATCTGCTCATGCACAACTTGACATCATCCTCCCAGCATACCTCCATTCCAAGGAAGACAACATATCGGTAGCTACACGCAGTGCATAAAATTCATGATGCAGCCAACAATCACCCATATCAAACAAGCACAATCAACATCTACATTTGACCATACCAACACCCCTTTCATTTTCCACATATAAACTGCCACACGATCTTCAACACACATTGAAATACAATCACACAAACATACCCATCCTGCATATAACTCACCCTCGCATAGCACCACCCAAAACAAATCTCAAATAGGATCCCTTCCCCAAACTTACAAACAACGCCGTCTAATCGATTACTATAATGGCAGCCACACAACACACTCACATGTCCTGAACAGAAATCTTCCTTGCACACCAGTTAGTGGTCCAGAAACTAAACTAATAAGTAAAGGAAAAAGGAGAGACAAAAAATATGGGTAAAGACAAGGATAGTTACAAAAGATTAGTGAAAAAAACAAGACAAAACTGATCTGTCCAATTTTGGTCAAAATAACGGGCCACCATAAAATTACAGTGCACAGCAACTCTACAAGGGTCAGAAAAATTTAAAAAATACTGAATGAGGTCCATATTTCAGTCAACCAGATTATACAGATGGGTAAAATGCATTCCATTTCTTAGGACTCCGTAGAGGCACAAGGTGTCCACCCTAAATCAAGGACAAGGTGCATTCCAATAAACATGCTTAACCGTATCCATAGTAAGACTTCCTTCAGGGAATATCCATTTTTCTTCCCTGCTTTTTATTCAGAAAGGATTGAAGCACCTCTGGATTGACATATGTTTTGGTCGCATTATCCATTGTCATCTGCATACGTGCTGGATTTCAGCTGGTTGAGAGAAACCACTTTCTTCGGGCAAGCGTAGTTTTGTTAAGATTAGGAAAAATAAGAATATGTTTGTCTTCAAATGACAGGGGAGACTTAAGTTGAGCTGCCTGTAGAATTTCCAGTGCTTGAGGGTATCGGAGAATTTTTAGTACAAAAGGACGTGGATGTCTGGCATTTTGCTGATGAAAGGAGGGAGATCTATGTGCTCGCTCAAATGGTAGGGTACAATTTAAACCCAGCAGCTGCAGAAGGAAGGTTTGGAGAAAGTTGATTGGATCAATGACCTCTGCATGCTCTGGCACCCCCAAGATCCGGATATTGTTCCTTCTTGGGCGATTATTTAGATCCTTTAAATCTTTCTCCAATAATGCTAATTTTTTTGATTGACGCTGTAAATCTGTTATACAGCTAGCATTGCAGTTTACCCTTTCCTCCTCTATTTTAACACTATCTTTCACTGCCTGCAAGTCTGCCCCGAAAGGCTGACATTTCCTCTCCAATTTCCTACATTGTATTTGAATTTTCTTTAAATCGGTTCTTTCATTTGCAGTAATTCATCCATAATAGCTTGCAGGGAAATGTCGGAATCCTTCGCGGGCGCCGTCTTGGAGGGCGATGGTGGATCTTGGTTTACCCGTTTCACGCCATACTTATTTAACAGCTTTCACTGCAGCCATATTCCAAAGAACTTCCGTTGCCAGGAAACCAGCTTAAATCAGCAAGTAAAGAGCCATGGATAACAGAATTCAGATCAGGAGCAGGGAGATTCGGCTGCCTTCTTGAATAGCTGCCCACTAACCCCTCCCCTTTTAATCCCTGCACGCATTCACTGTACATCAGAGTGTTTCTTGTCTTCTCTCATCTTGCACTTCTGTGCATTCACCACGGAAAGAACATCTTTCCTTGTTTGAATGCACCAGTGGGCATGCGTTTGATTTATATTATATGGCACCATAAGTCATTTGTACCCATGTTGCAGATCTCTGATGTATCTTGCACTGTGCAGGCATCAGAAGCAGTAAGGTTTCTCTCACACTTCCAATGCACGGTCACCAACATCCTCCCCCCACCACCCTCATTTCCGATAGCAGCAGTTTCCATCCCCCTACCTACCCTGCACTGCAGCTCATATTCCTGGATTATCTCAGCAAAGCGTTCTTTCTGATTGATCAGCTCAGCGCTGTGAGGATCTGGCACTGTCAGCTGCAAAAGAGAACAGAAACGTATGCCATGTAAATGCCAGGAAATAGATTCATTCAAAAAGTTTACTTTTATTAAATTGTCCTTAAGTCTGCTGAGAAAAACACATAGCCTACCTAAAAATAAGCACAGGGGAAGGCACTTTTCAACACCATTTCCTGGGGGAAAGTTACTATACCTGTGGAAATAGACTTTTAAAAATTGCCCAGCTTATGTTACGTGCATAGTGCCATTATGCATGTAGTTTTACGCATAAGAGGGCTTAGGTGTGCCTGGGGACAAGTTACGGGCCTATTTTTGGTCAGAAACACTACCTGCACAAAAAGAAGGTGCAGATTTGTGCAAGTGCATTTTCTCAAGCAATTTTCAAAGGCAAAGTTTTGCCTTTGAAAATGGGTACAAAGTGCTTGTGAACCTTTTGCTTCTGTGGGCAGTTTGAAAATTGCATCCTCATGCCTGAATTTTAAAAGCCCGGTGCAAGTAAAAACCAGCGAATACGTGCATGGCAAGGCCTTGCGCATGCCGAGCGCATTTTAAAAAAACAGCCCAGCCATGCACGTATCTCCCAATAAACGCAGAAGTGCCAGGCTCAATCAAAGGGGCAGAGGCTGGCCGGGACAGCGACCATTAGGCCCTGTCCTGGGGAAGCAAGTGCCAGCGGAACTTAGTTCATCTATTCAGATGAATTAAGTTCTGAAATAACAAAAAAAAAAAAATAGGGTAGGGAAAGGTGTTTTAGGGGTCGAGGAGGAGAGGGGAAAAAGGAGGCAGAGGCGGAAGGAGTATAGAGAAGTTCCCTTCCAGTCCTCTCCTTAATTGAAGCGGACTGGGAGGGAACTAGGAAAGGTCTACTTGCGTCACCACATGTATTTTTTAAAAATCCTCCCTTGCACGTGTTAGATGTCACCCACCTGCACATGCCAATATTACAATTGGTCACGCATGTGCATGTAAGAATTGTATTTTATAACCTGCACGTGTCACCAGGAACCACACGCACATGGGTGCCCACGTGCGATTTGGAAAATCAACCCCTCAGTGAATTCACACAGAGAAAGGCGTCAGGACCCTGAAGTCTGTCCTTCAGACAGATCTAACCTCTGTTTTTTCGGTGCCCCAAGTGCTTTTAATCACTGGTTCTTTAAGAAACAAGTATGAACTTGTATGCTACAAGTATATGTAATGTTTAATATAAAGAGGGTGTATTATATTAAGTGGTGATTTTCCTCTTAAGGGAAATCTATTAAGGCCTGTGACATGGTGATTAGGGGAAGGTGCTAGTGAAGGAGTTCAACCTAAGGCAGAGTGTGTGACAGGAAATTTGACTGATATGTAGGTACAGCCTCTTTTTGGGGTTGGCTGCTCAGGAGTATATATAACCCCTGTTCACTGTAGGACTGGGGCTTCTCCAGAGTAAGAGAGCAATAAGGAGGATGTAGCTGCTACTCCCTCCTGGGGTTACAGCACAGGAGAAGCAGGAGACAGGTGAGGATTCACCAAGCGTAAGAGAAAGCCTGAGGGAGAAGTAGAATGGAGTGTGGATTTGAAAGAGGTTTAAGAAGAGGAGTTTTCTAACTGTGGTGAGAACTTGCAGGTCCAGGAGACAAACTGTGCTTAGCTGGAACTAGTCATGGGCTAGGAGGATTACATTTCTGAGAGAGAAAGGGGGTGAATCTTTCTTGAGCTGATCAGGATATTTGTGAATACCCAAAGCGGAGTGTTTAGAGACTGAGTGGGCCTGGGTAGGCCAAAGAGTGGATTTACTAGTGAACTATGATTTTTCCTTTATCTTATATGGACAGTGTTTGAAGTTTTGTTTTTGCTGCTGCCCTGTTTTATTTGTGACAACTTTCACAATAAATGTGACTCTCTGTTTGGAGCACATTTTTTGGTGTGGGCATTTGATGTTTTGTTTTTTTTTTATTGAGAGTGAAAGTGTGTCTAGCCATGTTTGGCCCTGCAGGGTAACCTGTCCCAGTCCTCAGCCCAGGAGAGATCACACCCCACCTCGGAGGCATTTTTCCTCGTGTGCCTCAGGACTGGGAGGTAAGGTGACCCCCTTGGCAGAAGGGTAACAAACTGTTTTCCTAATAATTTGTCTAAGTTGCTAGTCTTTACTCCTAAAATGCAGAGCCCTACTCAGGCTGTGGTGCTGTGTCAACTAATACAGGAGTTTGACCCTCTCTGACGGGGCTGGTAGAAATCAGGCACACTGGGGAGGGTAGGAAAGATGGCTGGTGGCCAAAGTAGCAGCACTGAGGGTAATTCTCAGAGGAGTCTTCCCTCCAGCCCTCCTGGCTGGCAAGAGCATGTGTTGTTGCCTGGACTTGTCATCAGAGGTGGTGTGTGTGGGGGGGGGGGGGGGGGGAGTGATTTGGGAAAAGAAAAAATGGAGAATTAAAAAAACAAAATAGGGATACACATACTGAGGATGAGAATGATCTCATTTTAGTGTCAGTATCTTATGCTTATTTTATGGTTAGAAATTAATGCACGGCTACCAGTTAAGTATGAAACAGTTAAATACCTCAACACTCAGAGGTGGCTTTTAAAAGGAGTTAGGCGTGTAAATGTAACATACTATCGCAGCAATTTTGAAAAGCCATTTTACTTGCATAAAGTGCCCTTGCATGAGTAATTCCTATGGACAATTTAATGGCATATAGTGCAGCAATGGTTGAAAGTCCCACTTACTCAAGAAGGGTGCATTTACACATGTAAAAGTCAATTAAAATCAGGTCCATACAGTGCGTGAGGCCAGAATTTGACTCCTTGTTCTAGGTGAGGCAAGCCCGACACATGCTCCATGCGGGCTGGTTCAGGGGAGTGCCAGAGGGAGCTCTGCCTTGTCCTCTCAGGCACAGCAGGCTACTGTGAGGCCCGGACTCTGACTGAGGGACGAGGAGGATGAAAGAGCAAAGTAGAAGAGAAAAGTCCAGAAGCAAGGCAAGAAGACCGGATGGGACCCAGCGACAGATAGATTTCATTTTGTTTACATAATGCCCTGTCCAAGACTACTTGTCTGGCAAGGCACCCAAATAGTCACAAAACTAAAACTTTTTACAGCCAAGATATAGCCTTGGACATCCTGGCTCAGCAAAAAGCTTCACTGCGAATGCATTCAGATCACAGCCTCTGGCTTCTCTGCTCCCAAAGAGGAATCACGGACTACGGTTTAAGCTCTGGAGCAATGGCAAACCTAAAATATATGTATGTGGTATAATTTAAAAGGAAAAACAAACAAACAAACCTCTTTTTGCTCCTTGAAGCAGACTTAATTTGTATAGTTTAAAGGCATAAGGAATGAAATTTTATTGAAATCCTTGCCTCACCAAGCTGGGAGATCAAAAGCTGTGATCTACATGCATTTCCAGTGGGGGGTTTTCTGTAAGTTGACCAAGTAAAGAAGTCTGCATGACCTGGCATGTAGGCTATTCGTACTTTTTTATTGTTTAGTCTGAGGGATGCCATGAGAACTGATACTGCTGACAGGTCAAAAGCAGCTGATCTTGATTAGGACTGGAACAAAGTAGATGAGTAGGAGCCAAGGGGGCCATGTTCAGTGAGGTGTAAAACTTCTGCAGACTGTGGTAATTAACTCTTAGTCAACCAAGGTCAACAATAGACCATTTGGGAGAGTCGCCTTCATTTATCATTGCTCTGAAACCAATATGACTCTGTTCTCAAATCTGGCTGGGTAAAAGAGGCAGGCTGAAATGGGATTTGAAGATCTGCACATGGATCACAAATCATAGACTCAGAATCATTCATTCAACTAGCCATAAACTTAGGCTTAATCAGAACAAAGCAATCCACAGAAACTTGTATTTCGTTTCCTTTGTACTTATAGTCTGCAGTATGCAAATATATTCCATTCAGTGGTTTACAGTATTTTATTTTTATTTAGATTTATATTCCGCTTTTCACACTTTTTTCAGCGCTTCAAAGTGGATTACATTCAGGTACTGGAGGTATTTCCCTATCCCCAGAGGGCTTATAATCTAAGTTTGTACCTGAGGCAATGGAGGGTAAAGTGACTTGCCCAAGGTCACAAGGAGAGACAGTATTTGAAGTACAATAGAATAAAACCAAATATCAATAAAGGGCTGAATTTTTAAAGCCAGTTGTGGGCATAAAATTGGGTTTTCCTGAGTAAATGGCTGTTCTAAAAGAGACCTGGGACTCAGTGCTCTATTTATCCGGATAAGATCAAATATGTCGGTCTAAGTAGTGGCAAAGGCGCTATTTAGCCAGATAAATCAGAATTCATTTGGAAACGTGTGCACAAATGAATCACACATATATGTACTTCAAATTTTTAAAGGGTTATGCGAATAGATTTTATTCATATTACTTAAACACATTTACTCCTGTAAGTTGGCTTTTACATCTCGCCCGCTTTATCACACCACATCAGCTATCTCGCATATTTAGATCTTCTCAACAAGGACTACTTGTTTTATCTCCTTCAAGAGACATCAGGCTAGAATCCACTAGAGAAACCAGATTTTCTTACCTTACCCCTAGCTATCCACCTAGAGAAAGATAATCTTAAATTTAAAAAAGCTGTAACAACTTATTTCTTTGTGAAGGCCTTTGAGTTTCAATAATTTTATTAATGACCTCTGTTTATAATTTTATTATATTGTTTTGTTTTATGCTCTATTATTTAGTACTATGTCATTTTATGTTTTATGATGTAATTTTCTTATTTCTGTTATTTTATATTGTTATCCATTTTAAATCTAATTTAAGCTGTTTTGAATTTAATTTTATTCTCTGTACATCGCTTTGATTTACATTTGTAACATGTTGCAATTAATGAAGTAAATAAATAACAACAACAACAGGTGGAAATCAGGGGATTTTCTATAATGCGCTAGGCAATTAAATTGCCAGTTTTACCAATTAGATCCTCCTGGCTCTTCAGCCTCAATGTACCCCAAAGTCACCCACACCCTCACCCATCATTTTTTCACTTTTAAGATGTTTATGATCACTTTCCCCAGATATCGAGCAGGTGTAAATATACACAAGTAAAAGACCTTTGCGCATCACTTTGGCAGGCTGTAAAATAGCAATGTATGGGCATAACTGCTGCTCCCTCTCCAGAACAGCACCCCCCCTTCTTTTTTTTTTTTTTTTAACACACGCAAGTTTACTCACAATCCCCAATATATGCGCATATGTTGCAATTTTTAAAATAGCCTATACTCGCACATCTTTCAAAAATTTACTCATAACATTTCAAAAATCACTCCCTCCCGGCAACAGAACTATCTAAATACTCTTATTGCTGCCCATAACACTTGGACTTCATCATTCCATGAAACGATTTGCCACACACAGCAAGCTGTCTCTTAAAAGTGGCCAATAATGACCTTGGCGGGAGGAGGCAGGGCCTCAGTAGTATCAGACATCAAAAAGACACAACAGACCAAAGCAGCTCGCTTCCCCCAAGATAGTCCATGTAGTCCAACGTACCCTTAAAATCAGGGCACTCTCTTAAGAGGCGAGCTTCTTCAGCGCGATCTGCCTCCAACCCTTCGGCAGACTCCATCCTGCTACCGGTTGATGCCACCGTGTGGATGAGGACACAGTGGAAAGAGGCAGTAGAGGATCCCAGAAATGACCCGGGACTAGAACAAAGGCTAGTGGTTCTGTACTTAAAAGGTTCATGCTGGCCCGCCACATGTATTAACCTTCTTGCTCCTAGGCTAGGAGAAAGCATCTGCTTTGGAGAGAAGAGGTCTAAGGTTTAACATAGGAAAATTACCTTATCCATCAACAAGAAATCCAAATCACTTTGGAGCTTTGACACCAAACTCTCAGACTCCGACACCTTTCAACCATTTCAATCATCTCCTTTTGTAATCGGACTGTTCTCCTAATAAAAAGAAAAACATATCACACCTCCTAAGTTCTAACCTTTAATATAAAGGGATTTATATTTGGCCTGCCTACGAGCACTCTTTTTTATGGGGTTTGTTTTTTTTTTGTGTGTTGTGTTATTTCTGCTTTTGAGAGTATTTTTGAGTTTTTAGTTAAATGCCACCCATCCAGGAACTATTAGTCCATTGATATCCCACAGAAAAAATATCAGTAGAGAAGTTACAGGCGATACCTAGTGAAAGGACTAAAAGTACTGGTAGCCAAACTTTCAAGTCATATACATTTTTCAGCAGGCAAATGAGCAAGCTTTGCCTAGGAATATGTTGTAAGGGAACTCAGATTACACAAACAGACATGGTTCTATTCATCTTCAAGAGTGTCCTGGAAGTATATATACCAGGACTACTAGTGCCACCGATTTCCCCTTGTGACCCAAGCTCCGAGGCATAACCTAACACCGACCAGCGGCTCACGAGCACCCATGAAAAGCCTTCGAGTTAGACAAGAATGGAAGCAGTCTTTAGATTTATTTCCAATTTTTTTTGTTCCCCTTTCACCCCTCCCCTCTGATTTTGCAACAGCTACTTGGAAAAAGTTCCATGGTGACCTAATGACTTTCTGCTGCTTAATTATCCATGCTCTCTCAAAAGCAGTATGTAGTCTAAATTATGTTGCCCCGGGGAGGTTGGAGTGGTTCTATAGCTACTTTGTTCTACCATTTTTGTTTCCACAGTGTTCTACCAATTTAATCTTGTTTCTAATTTTTTTTTTTTTTTTTTTAAAGGCGAGACCAAAAAAGTAGCTTAAGGCTGCTAGGATCCTGGGAGGGTACATGAGTCACTTATTAGATTTATGTTCTACCTTACAGGAACTTTAAAGTGATTACATTCAGGCATTTAGGGGAATTTCCCTATCTTCAAAGAGCTCATTCACTAAAGCATGAAAAATCCAGTTTTTCACACAATAAATGTCCTAATGCAGGGGTTTCAAACACCTCACGCAAATCTGGTCCCTGCACCATACACATTTAAATGAGCTAATTAGCATGATAGGGCAAAGGCTGGATAGCACCATTTTGAAAATTGGTTGTTGCCAGGCCCAGAGCCTAGGGGACACACCAGGCCCCTACTGGATCACCAAGGCTAATTTTGTGAGTAAGGGAGAGGGTTCATGGGTGTCCCAGCCTCTGAGGCCCAGATTTTTTGAAGGGGAGGGATAGGCCTTATTAGGAGGTGGGGCTTGGTACCAATTTATAAAATTTATTTATTCTTGACAATGGGCTGCTTCCAGTGGTAGTAGTGGGGGGGGAGCAGGATAGGGAATCTCTGGAGACGACCAGAGTTTTTGACTACTTTTGGAGAACAGGTCTTACTCAGGCTGTTGGCCCCCTTAAGCAACAGCCAGAGCCAATTACTGCAGGTTTATGACTCCACTAAGTTTCTAACTAAGGCAATGGAGGGTGAAGTGACTTATTCAAGGTCACAGGGAGCAGCAGCAGGATTTGAACCCTGGCTTCTCTGGTTTGTAGCCTACTGCTCTAACCACTAGGCTACTCTTCCAATTCAGAGAACCTACATCTAAAAGTTGAATTTCTGCATCATGTAATAGTATCTACTACTGATTCCACTGGGGGAAGGTTGCAGGGAAAAAGCTGTCAACCATGACTCTAGCAGTAACAAGCCAAGCACACACAAAAGGCAAAGATATATAAAAAATTATCTAAAAGATAAAGGTGTAGCAAATAAAGGTATGCAAACAAATATCTAAAATCTATAATATCTTTAAGTGCAAGCACTAAATCCTGAATCTCTGCTTTCCCCCAACTTCTATAAAAATCTTGCAGAAACAGCAGGCTTTTACCCCTCTACAATTAAAGAACCAATCTGACAGTCCTTTGTGACAGCCACTGCTATCTCCTCAAGAGCCCAAGCTCTCTACGGCAGGGCAACCAAGTGACCCTTACCTTCATCGACAAGGTCACTTTATCCCTCAGATGCACCTCTTCCATCTGGAGGGATTCCACATCTGATTCCAGCTTGCTCCTCTGCCCATTCATGTGCTGCATAAAGAGCTCCCTCTCCATCTCCACTTCAGATCTCATCATTGCCACTCTTTCCCTGTAGGCTTGCTCAAGATCTCTGCAATAAAAATGGCACTCCTTCAGAGCAGGGATGCAACCTGTGTTGTGACATGCAGTTAGCAGTTTAAGCGGCATTTTAGCTTTCTGCTAGATTTAAACACATTCTTGCTGCATCTGTGTTGGAAAAGGAGGAAATAGGAGAATCGGGGAATAAAAGAGGACAGAGTAAAGAGAAAGCAAAGAAAATTATGTCAAATATAAGGATATTAAGAAAATGATGGGGCCCCCGCTAACAGCACATACAGAGCCACAAGAATAAAAGGAATAGGAGAGGAGAAGTAAGCTGTTTGCTTATATTTATTATTTTTAATTCCTAGATGAGCACGTCACAGTTACACAGAAAACCCAAGTTCACTTCTTGTATTAAAATTATTTTGAGGAGTTATTTTTTAGTTTTTCAGAAGACTTTGTGATGTGCAGGTGGGGTTAGTAATATGGAACAAAGCAATCACCAATACACTAATAAATGTGGATCAATATAGAGTGCCCAGCTTAGCATAAGGATTGTTAAGACATTTTTAAACACTATTCTGCTGCATACGTTTGTTTTCTCTTCTGCTCTAAGTTTGCTTAGTAACAAGCTCAGATAAGAACAAGACATATGTTTCTTCTAACTGATAAAGCCAGTGAAGGCTAGTGCTCAGAGTCAGGCACAGGATGTCTCTAATGAGCCATAGCCAAATCATTAATTAGTCAAAGCTGTGAGTTCTAATTAGACCAACTGGCTTTGCAAAACCTGAATTAGACCCAGAAAATGAGAATATAACGAAATAACTGCAGCGTTTTTAGACCATCACATAGAGAGAGCATCTATAGCCTTCTCATCTAGGGAGGTCTCTAGACCTATTGTCCCTTGATTTTTTCACGGATATATTGACTGTGAAGGAGGTATCTCTTATCTCTATCTTGTTTGTACAAATATTTAGCTTTTATTATTGTAACGCTATTAGCTTTTTACTGGTTTATACAATTTACCTTTGCTGATTTGTACAATTTTTACCCTATTTTTACAATATTTAGTAAACTAAGTATTTGCTTTTAAAAATCTGTGCTGTGTGTTCTATGATGTAATTACCACCTTTCAGGCCACTGCTTACACACGGGCCGATACAGTAAAGTCTGCGGGAGAGCGGACGAACGCCCGCTCGCCGGTGCGCGCAATTCACTATGCAAATTAGGCGGCGCGGTAGAACTGGGGAAAAGGAGGCGCTAGGGACACTATTGCGTCCCTAGTGCCTCCTTTTTGACAGGAGCGGCAGCTGTCAGCGGGTTTGACAGCCAACGCTCAATTTTGCCGGCATCGGTTCTCGAGCCCGCTGACAGCCATGGGCTCGGAAACCGGACACCGGCAAAATTGAGCGTCCGGTTTTCGGCCCGACAGCCGCAGGCCGAATTCAAGTTTGGTTTTTTTTGTTTTTTTGTTTACTTTTTTTACTTTTTGGGACCTCCGACTTAATATCGCTATGATATTAAGTCGGGGGGTGCACAGAAAAGCAGTTTACTGCTTTTCTGTACACTTTCCCGGCACCAGAAGAAATTAGTGCTGACCTTTGGGTCGGCGCTAATTTCTGAAAGTAAAATGTGCGGCTTGGCTGCACATTTTACTTTCTGTATCCCGCTGTACTGTATTGGCCTGACAGTATCAGCCTTACTGTATCGGAGCTGACAGTATCGGCAGTACTGTATCGGCTTGACAGTATCGGCTGTACTGTATTGGAGCGCACTGTACTGTATCGGCCTGACAGTTAAGATTGCTAGGGAGGAAGTTCCAGCCATAGCTCCACATAAGGACACTGGGGTATGGGACACCAGAGAGAACCATAGTATGTTGACCTTTGCCTAATTACTGCTGTGATAGGCTAAACAAAAGGAATTAAAAATGGGGAAATTGAGTAGCTTTGTGTGAAGGTGATAGAAGCAAAAACAGAGTAGAACACAGGCTACCAGAACCTAAAAAGTCAACTGGGTTTTAAATGTAGCAAACACTAAGCTTATGTCTATTTTGCATTTAATTTTGGAAACATCTAGTCAGTCCATTGCAGATTAATTATTTTTACCTTCTGGCCCCCACCAGAGGTAGGGAGGAGAGAGTCACCTATGATAGGCCAAGACCTGTAGCAGAGCACAATAAAGCTCTGGAATTTGTTGCCAGAAGATGTAGTTAGTGCAGTTAGTGTAGCTGGGTTCAAAAAAGGTTTGGATAAGTTCTTGGAAGAGAAGTCCATTAACTGCTATTAATCAAGTTTACTTAGGGAATAACCACTGCTATTAATTGCATCAGAAGCATGGGATCTTCTAGGTGTTTGGGTAATTGCCAGGTTCTTGTGGCCTGGTTTGGCCTCTGTTGGAAACAGGATGCTGGGCTTGATGGACCCTTGGTCTGACCCAGCATGGCAATTTCTTATGTTCTTATGAGTACAGCTGATCTTTACCACTGTTCTAAACTTGAAAGATAGAACTATAGCAACAGGGAAGCGAAAATATACCAGAAAATAATTTCATTGTGTTTTTGTTTATGCATAGCTGGACATATTTCTAAACATTAAAACTTTGATTAATTAGGCCCCTAAAAGTAATTTATTTACAGAAGTACACTACCCAGGGATGATGCCTGGGTTTTTTTACCTGTTCGGTACCAGCAACAGCTCTGCTAACCTCCTGTTTTTTCAGGCACAATTAGTAGGATATTTTTCCTAGATTTTTATGCACACAGACAGAATTACAATGCAGGTGTTGCACTTGTAACCCTTCAGCTGAGGGACACAGACCACAGGTCCCTGCTGAGGCTGATCAGACCCTACACCTGGCTTTTCTTCCTTTCTTCCCAGGTACGGTGTTCCTATCCCTGGGTGATCCATAAACCTCAAGCCTCCAGGGATTGAGCCTAAGCCCCCTGCACAGCAGAAAAGCTACCACCCCTGCCACTGGTCAGCCAGTGTTATGAAAAAGTGTTACTGACTTTGTGTATTAAAGATCGAGCTGTGTTATGAAAGGGGAGCTGTGCTATTCTCTGAAATGCAAAGATTATTAGTAATACTCCTCAGCTTACTTTATTTTACTCTGGTTAAGGTGCTCCATGGCAGAGTGTCGATCATCCACCTCATCAGCAAGTTGCATGTTTCGCCTCTCTGCTTTCTCAAAGTCCTGTTTTTTTTGTCCTTCTCACTGGAGACCTGCTCCACTCGTCTTCTGCAAAGAGACAGAGAAATCCCAGATATAAATCAACTGGACTACTTCCAGTCGGGATACAGCTAAAACAAATGCATTTCAATTAACTACAATTTTTTTTCTGCAGTTAACCAAGAGCTACACTAATGTGATTTAGATCCCAAGTAATAACAGAAGATATTAAACCACTATATGCAACAATTTTTATTTCTTTAACTGTCAATTAGTACAGGCCTCAAGAAGTCTTACCTTCATTACTACCTACTTCTCTCTACATTTTTGGGCAATAGAAAGTGATGATCCCCAAAAGCAAAGTCTGAGGAACCAGCATGATCACCATCAAGCCTTTCTTTCCATATTCCTTCCATAGTGCTGCAGTGCCCTGGGACCAAGAAAACAGGATGCAGCTCTCTGAAGAACTTGTCCCAGTGTCCTCTCTGACTGGCCATTAGGTGTTCGCCTAAAAGTGGCAGCTGCCTGTTCTCTGTCCTCCCAGTCTCCCCAGCTCCAAACATTGTGAAAGTCATTCCTGTGATACACACACTGGCCTTATCTAGCCCAACCAGCAAGATATTAGATCAGAATTCAAAGCCATATTTTTCTATATGCTGGTGTGAAGTACTGGAACTAGGGTTTCGGGTGGTTCCTAACATGGTTGTGGTTATTAACCTTTGGGATCAAAATTCTAGCCAAGCTGGAAAAACCAACATGGTGATCACACTCAAGACTCTGCTTGGTCATTGATGATGTGATAATACATCACTTCAGAGGAACAAAAACTCATCAACTAACATTAGTACATTGTGGATGTACTAATGCGAGACAGTCCTGGCTCTGTAGAGCCTCACACTTCTGTCATTGGCTTGGGAGTAAAGCAGAGGTCTCAGAAGAACTCAGTCCCAGTTCACTTCCCACAGGCAGTGCATAGATAAGACAACACACACATAAGCAGGTATTCATATAATAAATAAGAATATTTCATCCACTGAATGAGCGTGTATACGTCTGTATATCACAGAGGGAAGGGTGTGCGTGAGTGAAAATGATGTCCCTGGTAGTATGATGTAGTCAGCAAAGATCTCCGTTTCTTAACCTATTACGAGCCATAAAATTATATATCTAACTATCATCATCTTCTGATCATTCAGCAATCTCCCTCTCCTTCCCTT